>NC_060142.1:696516137-697766137 GCF_021461385.2 Schistocerca piceifrons
GGACACTGGGAGAGGCAATAATGTTCAATGGCAGTAAGACCATGGGTTTGGTGTATAGGGAGATGGTGTCAGCAGTGATGAGTAGGGATCCAGAAGGTCATGGCATGGGGATGATGGAGAATTGATGACAGAAGTGGTTGGTATCTTTGATATGGGAGGCTAGATTACGGACAATTAGTTGGAATTCTTAGTCAATGAGGGATGAAATTCTTTTCATGGGAGCATGATAACCAGTCACAATGGGGTGTCCAGAGCTATTGGGTTTATGGCTTTTGGAGAGCATTTAGAAGATGTGTTTGAGGTGTCACACATATAAGAAGGGAAATGGATTCAGGGGAGGGGTTCTGGGAAGGGTCTAAGGCTTTAAGCAGGAGTTGGAGATTGTTGGATTCTGGGATGGGATCATTCTGGCAGAGTTTATAAATGGAGGAGCCTGATACTTGGCAGTGGCTCTCAGCCAGGTAGTCATTGAAATTCATTGACAGTGGTGGAATCTTTGTCTGCAGGCTGGATGATCAGGTCAACATTTGTTTCAAGGTTGTATGTGATTGTTCTTTCTTCTGCTGAAAGGTTGATGTTGTGAGGAAAGGACCTGGGGAAGGATGGTGAGGCCAAATTGGAGATAAGGACCAGCAGGTGGTTAAGTGAGAGGGGGAGGATGTTGGTTGGATGGTGGTATGAAGTGTGAGAGGCATGGTTCAATGTTGGAATTATGTTGGCTTTGTGTTTGTAGGGATTGATGGCAAAGAAGTGTTTCCATTGCAGGGATCGGGAGAAAGAGAGTTGGTCTTTGACAAGTCCAGCATGGTTAAATTTGGGTTTAGAGATAAAGGTGATGCCTTTGGATATGACTGAATCTTCTGTGAGGCTGGGGTTTAGGTGGAAGGGTAAACAACAGTGATACATAATCTAGTGTCCCACATCAAAGATACCAATCACTTTCTTCACTGATTCGCCACTATCCCACCCTTTTACCTCTAGCATCCCTGCTCATTGCTGCTGATTTCCCTTCCCTGTATACCAATATCTCTCATGCCCATAGTCTTACTGCTATTGAATCCTAATTCTCCCAGTGTCCTTCCGTTTCCAAACCCACTACCTCATTTCTTATTCAACTTACTAACTTTATTCAATATTACTAGAAGGAAAGTTACCACTCACCCTATAGTAGAGATGCTGAGCAGTAGAGAGGCACAACAAAAGACTTTCACAATTAAAGTTTTCTGTCATTGGCCCTCATCAACAATAGACAACACACACACACACACACACACACACACACACACACACACACACACACAAAAGACTGCAGTCTCAGGCAACAGTCGTGGGCACCTGCATGGCACCATCCTATGCCAATCTGTTTGTGGGCCATTTGGAGGAGACCTTTCTAGCCTTCCAAAATGCTAAACCCCCAGTCTGGTTCAGGTGTTCTGGTTCATTGATGATATCTTCATGGTCTGGACTCGAGGCTAAGACATCTTGTCTTCATTCCATCACAAGCTCAACAACTTCTCTCCCATCCACTTCACCTTGTTCTCAATCCAGTGTGCCACTTTCCTAGATGTTGACTTCTTCCTCTCTGATGGCTCCACTCATACCTCTGTGTACCTGCATTTTGACAGCTGTCATCCCGTCCACACCAAAAAGTCCCTCCCATGCAGTCTGGGCACTATGCCCCAGTCCTAGTCCACTGACAGATCTCCCATGCCATTTCCCCTCACACCCCCAATGCTCCTGCGACCTCCAAAACCCAGCCACAAAAGAGTGCACCCCATTCTCACCCTTACCACCCTGGACTGGAACAACTGAACCACATCCTTTACCAGGGTGTTGATTATCTATCATCATGCTCTGAAATGAGGAACATTCTAGCCAAGATATTTCCCACCCCTCCTAAAGTGTTGTTCCTTTGTCCACCCAACCTCCACAACATCCTAGTCCATCCCTTTGCCACTGACAATCCCAAACCATTGCCACAAGGATCATATCCCTGTGGAAGACCCAGGTGCAATACCTGACCAATCCATCCACCCAGAATTTCCTGTTCAAATCCAGTCACAGGGTTGTCCCATCTCATCAGAGGCTGGGCTACCCGTAGCCATGTCATATACTAGCTCTGGTGCAATCTTTGCACACCCTTGTACACTGGTATGGCTACCAACCAGCTGCCCACCAAGATGAATGGCCACTGCCAAACTTTGGCTAAGAGCAAAGTAGATCATCTTGTGGCTCGACATGCAGCTGAATGTACCATTCTGTATTTCAATGACTGCTTCACTACCCAAGCCATCTGGATATTCCCATGCACAATCAGATTTTTTGAACTTCACAGATGGGAGTTAGACTTAAAACACATTCTCTGCTCCCAAAATTATACCAGTCTCAACCTATGGTAATGTATTCTCCTCACACCCTCCACCCGACAGTTTTCACCCCCTCTGTCCTATCGCCTCCTCCCTGTTCTCTTCTCCCACCTACTGTGTGTGTTATCTTCTGCCAATCCACTCACTCTTCTTTCAATGCTCATGTCCTTTTTTGATTATCTCCCCCCCCCCCCCCTTCCATACATCCCTGCTTCTCATCCTCCCAATGGTATGCCTGTTGGCAGTCTAGTTCCTGCACACTCCGCCAGACAGCACTCTTCTACTCTTCTCTCTCCCACCTGTAAACTTTTATCGCTTCTCCTTCCCCGCTCCTTCAGATCGCTGCATCCATTCATATGACAGCTGCATCTGGACCGAGCTGCCAGAGATGGTGGTCATATGTGCGTGAGGTGTGCTTGCTTTTGTGGATGAATGCATCTGTGTGTCTCATTCTTTTTCTGACGAAGACTGTGGCAGAAAGCTAATGTGTAAGTGTCATTTAATCATGCCTGTCTGCAACTTAATGTGTCACCTTTATGGTAAGGAGAAATCTGTCTTTTCTTTAAATTATATATATTTAAACTTGGAGTTTCCATTGTTAGGGATTAAAAAGGCTATGAAAGTTCATATGACATCTGCAGCAGTGACAAATTAGACTTAATTGGCAAAAGATTTCCCTCTACATGATGTTAGCATAATGGATAGAAAGGTAAATGTGGTCCACTCTGAACATCCACTGCCAGAGGAGAGGAAAAAAAAGAAAAAAAGCAAATCACCCAGAAGACATGGTCAGATATCAATGTACCATCATACACATACATATTGTGGGTGATTATGTAAATGATTATAACTGCAATTATTTGTGAGAGAACAACCACCAGAGTGTGTTAGTATTGTTTGGTTCAGTGTTGTTAGCAGGCTTGGTAGGGTATGTAAGGGTCATAATAGCATTATATGTTGAGTGATCGTTTTAGTTTATGTTTCCTCCTTTGGTTTGCTTCTTTCATTTCTTCTTTCAGTGTGCTTCCCAATTAGTTTTACACCCTTTTACTTCCGCCAACTCCATTTTTTTAAAGTGTTTCACCTTGAGATTTGTTTGCTTGAGGAAAAAGGGTCTGCTGACCCTGTAGGTTGGTTCCTTTATACCCCAAACCAACCAGCCAACCAATCATGTTGAGGGATCAGTGTGGGAGACAGAGAGATGCCATGTACTCTTGTGGGTGAGCGTTTTCACCAAATGACTGTATTTGAAAGGGGCCTCATTGTTGTTTCCATTTGGCTGGCTGATTGAATCATACAATATCCAAATTTTTGGGCATTTGGATGTGACAGTGACCTGATGGACCGCATGGGAACAGTAGGGCAGTTCTGCTCATCGCCAAAGTTCCAGTGATCCGATCTGGCCACAGCCCCTTCACATCTGTGCCTACCATCTGGAAACAAGTGATGGACTGCCTGCAACATTCTGTGTCATCCTGTACCATTGGTTGGAAACTATCAGTAGCCAGACAAGGCAATTACTGTCCCATGCAGAGGCTGCTGTTAACAAAACAACAAAAATGGCTGTATGTGGAATGACATCCTGACTGTGAAGTATGGACTGCTGATGAATGGTGTCACATTGTGTTCAGCAATGAACCATGGTTCTGTACTACCTTGGATGACCATCATCAGAAAATATGTTGACCTGGAGAAATGTCCTATCCTTCCATGTCTTGGAGAGGCACAAAGGTGTTACTCATTGTGTCGTGGTATGGAAATGCCATGTGGCTAGGACCTACCGGCGGGTAGACCATTCGCCTGGTGCAAGTCTTTTGAGTTGACACCACTTCAGTGACTTGCGTGTTGATGGGGATGAAATGATGATGACAAGGACAACACAACACCCAGTCCCTCAGCAGAGAAAATCTCCGACCCAGTCGGGAATCGAATCCGGGCCATTAGGTATAACATTCTGTCGCACTGACCACTCAGCCACCAAGGGCGGACTATTGTGTCCTGGTGTGTGGAGTCATTGCATATGATTTCAGGTCATGGCTGGCAATGGTTGAGGGAATCCTCAGAGTGAAACAGTACATCACAGATGTCTTGTTCCTCATGTATTACCCCTTATGGGCTAGTAGCATGGTGCAACTTTTCAATAGGATAATGCTTATCCACACACAGTATGTGTCTCTACTAACTGTCTTCATGGTGTTGCAGTCATTTTTTTTAAAGAGGCTTCTGAAATTTATAAAAATTTTGGCACCATCAATAGGAAGGAAGGAAATTAAAAAAAAAATTGCCTTTGAGAGTCACTGTTTCCTATTTGAACCTCCATTTTGTCATATAATCCAAATGTACACATAATGAAATGTGCCAGTTTGCATGCCGTTCACAGCAACAAAAAAGCCTGATAATGGTTATAGCAGCAGATTAACTTTCATAACTTTTTATTTGATAACTGCAAAAGCCTGGACAATTTGGTAACAGCTTTGGCTGTCCACAAACGCGGAAACTATTATTTTCTCCACATTGAAATTTCACACATTATTATTGTCATTGTTATTATTATTATTATTATTACATCTTCAATTTTCCATTGTTGGATTGACGTTTACTCAGTTTTTGATCATCCATTTGAATATTGCTGTAATTCTTCCAACACTTAGATAAATACATTATTCTGCTTCATCAAGAAAACAAATGGATAGGGAAATCTTATTTTGTGAGCTACAGCTACAAAACATATGCTGAACCTCAAATACTACTAACATATTTATAGAAATCGAACTAACAAATACTAAGTATGTGGAAATGAATCCCAAGTCATAAGCTTAAATGAAAACTATGCCCCACAAAAATGAACCTAGTTCTACTGCGCATCTAAAGCTCAGAGAATCATATGTTTATTAATATTTTCAGTTTGTCACAATGTGCAGCTCTCAAATATTGAAAAAAAGACATTTTTAAATGTTGAACACCAATGCTGGTATTTATTTACTGGCTGGTTAGTTTCGGGCTCTTCCCATTTTCACAAGCCATGTATTTGCCTTTAGAATATGTTTTGTGTGTACAGTTCTCTGTTTATGTCATCAAAGTTAAATGTGTCTCAGATCTTCATTATACAGTATGATATGATCCGCATGATAGTGATATTCTATTTGATATAAAATGGAGTATTTTTCTTTTTGGATTACACTGTGTGTCACACTGGCTTTTGATCATAGGTGTTGTCATAATTTTGACAGATTCTTTGTATCAGCATCTGTCAAAATTATGATAACGTGTACAATAAATAAGCTAGCATGACACACAGTGTATTTGTTGAGAAAAAAATTCTGCATTGTATATAAAATAAAATATCATTGTCACATGGATAACATCATACTGGGTAATGAAGATCTGACATTCATTTACATGTGATGATGTAAATAGAACTGCCTACAACAAACATCTCCTAAATACAAATATGTGGCTTGTGAAAATGGGCAAAGCTCAAAACTAGTCAGCCAGTAAATAAATAGCAGCTTTGGCATTTAACATTTAAAAGTGTCTTTTCTTCAATGTATGTTCATAGTGTCTTTGGAATTATGATGAAATAATCATTGCATTGAAGTGCAACTTACAAATGAAGAGGGCTGTAGGCTTTAATGATGATGAAGTCACGTACCAGTAGCAAAACCTGATCCACAAGTATGTTGTTACTGTACAGTGTTGGTAAACCTTTTCCAGACATTTTTGGTATCCATCTGCTTAAGTTTAAGTAATATGTTACATTTTTTAATCCCACAGAAGCTTGTGTATTACTTTATATATGCAAACTGTGATCTGAGGATACAATTATTGCAAGCTACTTCAAAACAACCCCCCGTGCAGGTTCGGGGGTTAGAATTGGCCTGCGGTACTCCTGTCTGTCGTTTAGGTGACTAAAAGGAATCTCCAACAATTCGGCTTTTCTGTGATTGTCCCCTCTTGTGTTTGACCTCCACCTTTTCCAAATTTCTGTTGATAGTGCGTGCCATGTGGGGAAGGACGCCCTATTTGGTGTTTTTTGTTTGTTCATCGTTCACCAAGATCTTGCATGCTACTTATTGTCATGTAGCGGGCTTTGCACCCAACGTCTTGTGGGTCGCCTACTTCTCGTCTCCTGCGCTGTCCCATCCTTCGCACCCACGACAATTCTGGACCATTTCAGCACCCGAAATCCGGTGCGGTAGCTAGTCCATCGTAGTGGGGTTGTCATGTACCCTCTTGGTGGTAGCCCCCTGACAACACAGCGATCGCACTGCTGATGCCAGTGCTGAGACCTCCCCGCGTATGCCAAGGAGTAGGTGCACATCCTTTCTGGGGCACCAGGAATCCCGGCAATGGCCATCCTGCCAGGTGGCCCTTGCTAAGGCTGGGTGGTGTCCAGGGGGAGAGCCCTGGTTGGATGGCATCAAGGCGGATGACCCACAATGAAATGGGTTAAATTGAATCAAGCTGGTGATCACTTGGCCCCAGCTATGTCAAAGCATGTAAGGAATGGTTTTGATGCTGCGACCTATGATTCTCAATCATTCCCCTCCCTGGCCACACCTTGGGAGGACTGTAGGGCAACCAGGTCTCGTGAGCTGTATTTGCCTCATTACCTGGTTTGCAGCAGGACTGACGAAGTGACCTTTCAGGAAATGAAGTCCCAGTTTTTTGTCGATCATCTTGAAGATAGGTTTGAGGAAGTGGCACCATTGTCCAAAATGTGCAGCAGGTCGATTTTAATCCAAACGATGTCCCCAGCCCAGTCAGGGGCATTGCTTGCCTGTGACAAGCTGGGTTACATCCCTGTCTCGATTACACCCCTTAAAAGCCTTAACATGGACCAGGGTATTATTTTCCATCATGACCTTCTTTTGCAGTTGGATAACAAGCTATGCGCCAACTGAGAGCGACGGGGTGTCCACTTCGTCTGGCATGTGCATAGGGGTCCCCAAGACAATAGGGTTGCTACCGGTGCCTTGATCTTGGCTTTTGAGGGTGACTCATTACATGAAAATGTCAAGGTGATGGTTCACCATTGTGACATGAAACCATACGTTCCTCCTCCTATGTGGTGCGTCAAGTGCTGGAGGTTTGGCCACGTGTCATCTCGCTGTAACTCCAGCGTCACCTGCAGGGATTGCAGTCGTCGTCTGCACCCAGGCATTCCATGTGTGCCTCCTCACACTTGCGTCAATTGTGGGCAGCTCCACTCCCCCTGCTCGTCTGACTGCCCTGTTCTCCATAAGGAGTGGCGAATAATGGAAATAAAAACCCTGGACAGGCTTACCTATCAAGATGCGAAGAGGAAATATGAAAGACTTCATCCTGTTCCAATGGATACATCATGTGCCGCGACTGAAACTTCACTGCTCCCGTTGGCGACAGCTGTCCCAGCATGTGGGCCCTCAGGGCTGCCCCCGTGTTCATGATGGGGGACACTGCTTCATCTGGTGCTCCCAAGATTCCTCCTTTGGAAGACCAACCCCCCCCCCCCCCCCCCCCCAAATTGACAAGGATGTCGGGACCCCCCTCCCATCTGGAGGTACACCAGCCTCCTCCGGCTTCTCTTGCACAGAAAGGGTCCCTTGGAAGTCTACCTTCTGAGGCATCCTCCTGCGCAACAGCTGACATCAGTCAGTGGCTCAAGGAGTCACGAGTGGCAGATCGAAGAGCTTCCCACTCTTCGTCTGTCCCTGACCGTTCTTCTGCGACTCCCTGCCAGGTTGCTCCTAAGGAGCAGTGGGAGGAGGGGAAGAAGAAGAAGAAGAAGAAGAAGAAAAAGCTGGGTAAGAAGGAAGAAGTTCAGGTTGCCTCTGTGCCACCTGTTACTACCAGCTCTGTGTCTGAGGACGATTTGCAGATTTTGGTGTTCCCCAATGACCTCAATCTGGCCCCTACCTCAGACGCAATGGCTCTCGATTCTGACTCTCCTTGGGTGGCAGTAGATGACCCAGTGGTGTAATCTGCCTCCTCCACCCCTTCACGCCTTTTTCAGCTGTGGACAATGTCATTCTCCAGTGGAATTGCAGTGGTTTTTTCCACCACCTTGCTGAGCTCCGACAACTTATCAGCCTTCACCCTTTCTTCTGCATTGCTCTCCAGGAAACTTGGTTTCTGGTTATGTGAACATGTGCCCCCCATGGCTATCGGGGTTGCTATAAGAGTCAGGCAGCTTATGCAAGTGTGCCTGGTTGAGTCTGCGTCTATGTCCTTAACTCTCTTTACAGCGAGTGTGTACCTCTTCACACAGCTTTAGAGGCTGTCACTGTTATGGGGTGGATGCCTCTGGCTGCCTCAGGCTGGTACTGTCTGCAGTCACTATCTTCCACCAGATGGTGATGTCCCACAGCATGTATTGGCTGCACTGATAGCCCAACTGCCACCACCTATTCTGTTACTGGGGGACTTTTATGCCCATAACCCTTCGTGGGATGGATTGGTGGCAACAGGCCAAGGCACTGTCTTAAATAATAGTGCCTCCACACCTTTCAGTGTGGCGCATGGCACGTACTCAGTCATAGACTTTTGGTTTGCCGCCCTGGTCTTCTACCACCTGTCCAATGGAGTGTGCATGATGACTTGTGCAGTAGTGACCACTTTCTGATCTTTCTGTCATTGCCACAGCATTGTTCTTTTGTGCCCCCCCCCCCCCCCCCAACTCTCCCGGATTGGCCTTGAATAAGGCTGAATGGGACTCGTTCGCCTCCCTTGCTACTATTGAGCCTCTTTCTCACAATGCCATTGATTCACACGATAACCACCGGCATCGTTTGTGCAGTGGAATCTGCAATTCCCTGTTCTTCCGGGTGCCCTCGGTGGAGGACTGTGCCTTGGTGGTTCCCTGAGATCGCTGAAGTGATTAAAGATTGCAGGCGGGCCCTCCAACATCATAAGCGACACCCATCACTGGAACATTTCATTGCCTTTAAGCTGCTCCGTGCCAGACCCACCGCCTTATTTGCTGACGGAAGCGGGAGTGCTGGGAAAGATACGTCTCCACCATTGGCATCTGTACCTCTCCATCGCAGGTTTGGATATCAGACCTCCGTCAGCATACCTGGGCTTTCCCTGAATGGAGCAGTCTGCACTGAATCAGACACAATTGCAGAAATCTTAGCAGAGCATTATGCTCAGAGTTCCACTTCTCCGAATTACTCGCTGGCCTTCCGCTCCCTGAAAGAGCGGTTGGAACATCGTAGCCATTCATTCCATACACGCCACTGTCGTGTAATCCCCATCGCACCCCCTTTTTACTTTATATGCAGTTTATATGGCATAGTATTTTAATTAATTTTATATTGCTTATTGTTGCGAGCACGACAGATAAAATACGATTTTCACTATTAGTTTCTGCAGTTGAAAATATTTTAACTTTATGCACTTTGACCTATTATGTGGGGATATGCACAACACTGTAAGATTTCCTGCTGTGGACGTATGATCTTTAATTTGCAAACTATTTTTATATAACACTGATCTGGCTTGTTAGATATGGAACATGGTATCATTACTGTAACTAATTATGGAAAAAAAAAATACCCTTCACTACTTTCATCTCTTGAACGCACTGAAAATTACTCCTATTACCTGTAAGAAAGTTAAAGTATTTTATGTTCACTAAATGTAAAAGCTACAGTGGGCATGAAACTAAACATATATATATATATCAGCCAGAACAGGATTTGCACAGCAGTCTTTGATCACACACAAGTTAAATTTTATCACTCATGAATTATTTACGTAACTAATAACATAATAGCAGCTGCCCATGTCCACCTGAAAATGACATAACAAAATCCACAATTACCTTCTGAAGTCTCCAGGAAGCTGAAAGAGATAATTTTAATGTACCGTTACCTGTCTGCTATATTGTGGGAAAACTGCTTTCATTCATTTAATTTGAATTTGCTGATGACTTTTGCCTGTACTACAGCTCCACTGGAATTGCAGTTGCTGAATGGCAGCTGCAGGGCACTATCCACAAGGCACAGTCTGGGCTGTAACGCACGGCTTCCAGTTTTCGGCTGCCAAGACTTGCATCAAGCATTTCTGCCGATGTCGCACTGTTTACCCTCAGCCATGGCTTTATCTTGACGGCGAACCTCGTACAGTGGTTGAAACACACCAGTTTTTGGGATTCCTGTTTGATACCTGGTTGACTTGGCTCGCTCATATTCAGCATCTTAAACAAACATTCTAGCGGCATCTTAATGCTCTTTGTTGCTTGTGTCACACCAGCTGGGGTGCCAATTGGTCTACCCTTCTATGACTGTATAAGGCATTGATTCAGTCCCGTCTCGATTATGGGAGCCTGGCTTACGGTTCGGCATCGCTTTCCGGGTTGCGGTTACTTGACCCCATACTTCACTGCGGGATCCGACTCGCAACTGGAGCTTTATGCACGAGCCCTGTGAACAGCCTACTTGTGGAGGCTGGTGTCCCTCCATTGCGGATCTGGTGCTGACTGCTGGCCGCTTGTGCTGCACATGTTTGTAGCTTGCCAGGGCATCCAAATTACCGTCTCCTGTTCCCCAGTTCGGTTGTCCGTCTTTCCGGTCAGGGTGTACGATTGCGGTTCTCATCTGGCCTCTTCTCTCTGGGCTCGAGTTTCTTCCTCTCCCGCCTCTTTTCCAGGCTCATATATGTACACCCCCACGGTGTGTGCCCTGCCCATGCCTTCAGCTGGATTTGGTGCAAGCCCCGAAAGACTCAGTCCCTCCTGAGGCCCTCTTGCTTTTACTCTTGGGGATCAGTCTGAACAATGCTCATTGCTGGATGGCTGCGGTGTTTTCACTGCAGAGCTGTTAGCCATCTCTCGTGCCCTAGAGTATATCTGCTCCTGCTCGAGTGAGTCCTTCATCATCTGTAGTGACTCCCTGAGTGGTTTATGAGCTATCGACCAGTGTTTTCCTCACCCTCATTTGGTGATGGCTATCCAGGAGTCCATCCATACTCTTGCCCGTTGCGGCCGTTCCGTGATTTTTGTGTACGCCGGGTCATGTCAGCATTCTGGATAATGAACATTTTGACAGGCTGGCCAAACAGGCTGTCAGTGAACTGACCCTGGAGATTGGCCTTTCGGAACGTGATCTCCAGTCAGTCTTGCGGCAGAAATTCCTTCGTACCAGGGGTGATGAACAGCGCACCCTGCCTTCACCCAGTAAACTTCGGGTCATCAAGGAGACTACAGGTGTGTGGTGCTCCTCCATGCGAGCCTTTCGCAAGAACTCAGTTGTTCTCTGTTGGCTACGCATTGGCCACACCTGGTTGACGCACAGTCATTTATTGCGGCGCTAGAACCCACTTCTATGTCACTGAGGATCAGCGTTGACAGTGGTCCACGTCTTGTTGGACTGTTTGCTCTTAGCTGCACTCAGGCAGACGTTTGCATTGCCTGATACGCTCCGTGCACTTTTCATGGATCATGCTGGAATGGCAAAGTTAGTTTTGAGTTTTATTCGAGCAGGGGGCTTTTATCACTCAATCTGAGGGTTTGTCTCTTTTGTGTGTTGAGTCTGGCCTTTGGCCTACAGTTTTTGATTGGCGTTCTTTGTGTGTCTCTTGGTGGGTGGCTTTTCCTTTTCTTGTTTCCATGATCGGCTAACCACTGAAAAACTGTGTGCTTTTTAATTCCCCTTTTCTGGTCTTTGTCTGTGTCTTTCTTGTTCTGTGTCGTCCCTTGTCCTCTCCGTTGCTTGTTTTTATTCGTTGATGTTTCATGGTTGTGGAAAAAGGGACCAATGACCTTTGAAGTCTGGTCCCTTCAGCCCTACAAACCAGCCAACTTCAAAACAAGAACAGTTGTATTTATTTCAAATCTTGTATATTTAGTTAACGCTGTAAGAAAAGATGGATTGCTGTTTACCATAAAGATGACACATTAAGTTGCAGATAGGTACAGTTAAGATGCTTACACAAAGCTTTTGGCCACAGATTTCATCAGAAAAAGAGAAACAGACAACATTAATTCACACAAGCAAGCACCCTTCATGAACATATGATTGCCAAGTCCAGCAGCTTGGACAAGAATCCATCTGTCACACGGGATGGAAGCAGCAACTGGAGGGTGCGGGGAAGGCAAAGAGGACAGCTGTATACGGGTGGGGCAAGAGAGGAACACTCTCTGGTTAGTGTGCAGGGACTAGGATGACAACCGGCATAGAGTCAGAAGATTGTGGGTCAGGGAGGTGGAGAAAATAGTGAAAAAGTGGGAAAACATGGGCGGGTGCATTGGCAGGGGGCAACAAACAATGAGGGTGGAAGTCAAGAATTGGGGGCAGGTGATAAGACAGAGCAGGTGGAAATTGTTGGGTGGAGGGTGTGGGGGCAGTATGTTACCTTAGGTTGAAGCTGGGGTAATTACAGGAGCAGACAATGTGTTGTAAGGATAACTCCCAACTGCACAGTTCAGAAAAGCTGATGGTGGACAGGAGGATCCAGATGGCTTGGGTAGTGAAGCGGCCATTGAAATCAAGCATGTTATGTTCAGCTGCATGTTGTGCCACAGGGTGGTCTACTTTGCTCTTGGCTACAGTTTGGCGGTGGCTGCTCAACCTGGTGGACAGCTAGTTGGTGGTCAAAACAATATAAAAAGTTGTGTGATGATTGCAGCAGAGCTGGTAAATGCCATGGCTGTTTTCACAGGTGGACCGGCCCTGAAGGGGTAGGTTAAATCTGTGACAAGACTGGAACAGGAAGTGCTGGATGGATGGAATGGGCAGGTCTTGCACGTGGGTCTTCCAGAGGGATGTGATTCTTATGGCAAGGGGTTGGGTTTGGGAGTGTCAAAGGGATGGACTAGAATGTTGTGGAGGTTGGATGGGCGATGGAACATGACTTTATGAGTGGTGGTAAAGATCTCATTTCAAAGGATGATGATAGGTTATCAAATTCCTGTAAAAGGATGTGGTTTAGTTTTTCCAGTGCAACGTGGTATTGGATGATGAAGGGTACACTCCTTTGTGGCTGGTTCTTTGGGGTCATGGGAGGATCAAGGACATGAGGAGAAATGGCATGTGGGAGATCAGTTTGTAGACTAGGTGTGAGTTAGTGCCTGTCTGTGAAAGCCTTTGTGAGACCCTCAGCATACTGGGCAACCAAGTTCGTGTTCTTTCTGGTGTGAAAGGGGTGACAGCTGTGGAATACAGGTACTGTTGGTGGCTGGTGTGTGTATTGAGGATGGAGATGTAGATGGAGCCATCAGAGAGGTGGTGGTCAACGTTTAGGAAAGTGAGAAGGACCAGGTGAAGTGGATGGGAGAGAAGGTATTGATGTTGTGAAGGAATGAAGACAGGTTGTCATGGCCCTGAGTCAAGAACATTAAGATTTCATCAATGAACCTGAACCAGAGTAGGGGTTTTGCATTTTGGAAGGCTAGGAAGGTCTCCTTTAGATTGCCCATAAACATGTTGTCATAGGAGGGTGCCATGTGGGTGCCTATGGCTATGCCTCGGATTTGTTTGTATACTTTGCTTGTCCAATCCTCATTGCACCTAAACTCTAACTGACCTTTGCAACTTGCCACATCTCCTTAAACCCCTTACCAGCACTCCACCAACTCAAGAGCTGGAACACTCTCGTAACACTGGTGTTAACCTATCCACCAAACCCTCAGCACCACAGAAGTTTCAGTCCTATCCAAAGGCCTCACCTATGGCCCTACATCCAAATTTAACCATGTTGGATCTGTCAAACTTCTACTCTCCTTCTCTCGATCCCTGTAATGGAAACACTTCTTTGCGGCCAGTTCCTCCAACCGAAACCAATCTAATTCCAAAATTAAACCCTGCCTTTCCTAGTTCATACCAGCATCCAAGTGTGATCCACTCCTAACCACCTTCTGGTTAACTTCTGGGAATTCCTTTCCTTACCTCCAACTTAGCTTCACCATTCTTCCCCAAGTCCCTTCCTCAGCACACTAACCTTTCAGCATAAGAAAGGACAACCATACACAACCTTGAAACAAATGCTGGCCTAGTCCTCCAGCCTGCAGACAAAGATTCCACCACTGTCATAATGAATCACATGAGTACCTGGCTGAGGGCCACTGCCAGTTATCTGTCTCCTCCAGTTATAATCTCTGCCAGTGTGATCCCATCCCAGTAGTCCAGCAATATCCAATTCCTGCTTAAAGCCTTAGGCCCTTCCCAGAACCCCTCCCCTGCATCCATTTCCCTTCTTATCCCTGTGTCACCTCAAACACACCTCTTCTAAATGCTCCCCCAAAATCCATAAACCCAACAACCTTGGATGCCCCATTGTGACTGGTTATTGTGCCCTCACAGAAAGAATTTCATCCCTCATTGACTAACAACTCCAACTAATTACCCATAATCTAGCCTCCCATGCCAAAGATACCAGCCACTTCCAGCATCAATGCTCCATCATCCCCATGCCATGACCTTCTGGATCCCTAATCATCACTGCTGATGCCACCTCCCTATACACCAACATCCCAGATGCACATGGGCTTATGACTATTGAACACTACCTCTCCCAACGTCCTTCAGTCTCCAAACCCAGTACCTCATTCCTCACATGAGTTACTAACTTCATCCTAACTTAGAACTACTTCTCCTTTGAATGGAAGGCATACAGACAGATCTGTGGCACAGCTATGGGCACCTGCATGGCATCCTCCTATGCCAACCAGCTTATGGGCCATCTAGAGGAGACCTTCCTAGCCTTCCAAAATGCTAAACCCCTCGTCTGGTTCGGGTCCATTGATGATATCTTCTGATCTGGACTCAGGGCCAAGGCACCCTACCTTCATTCCTTCACAACCTAAGCACTTTCTGACCCATCTGCTTCAACTGGTCCTTTTCAACCCAGCGTGCCACCTTCCATAATGCCTCCATTTGTACCTCTGTCCACATTAAACCCACCAAACACTGACAGTGCCTGCATTTAATCGTCATCCCTTTCACACCAAAAAGTCCCTCCTATACACCCTGGCCTCCCAGGGATGGCATATCTGCAGAGACAAGTACTCCCTTGCCCAATATGGTGAAGGTTTCACGAAGGTCTTCAGAGACAGGCACTTTCCTCCAGACCTAGTCCACAAACAGGTTTACCATGCAGTTTCCCCTCTCATCCCCAAACCTCCTACTACTACCAAAAATCAGCCACAAAGGTGTGCCCCATCATCACCAAATTCCACCCCAAACTGGAACAACTGAACCACAACCTTTGCCAGAGCTTTGATTACCCATCATCATGCCCTGAAATGAGTGACATTGTACCTGATGTTCTCCCACCTCCACTAAAGTGATGTTTGTCAGCTACCTAACCTCCTCAACATTCTAGTCCATCCCTATGACACTCCCAATTCCAAACCCCTGGCCACAAGGGCTTACCCCTGTGGGAGACCCAGGTGCAAGACCTGCCCAATCCACCCACCCAGCTCTTCCTATTAGAGTCCTGTTACAGATTTATCCTACCCCATCAGGGGCCGGTCCACCTGTGCAAGCAGCCATGTCATTTACCAGCTCTGCTGCAATCATAGCACAGCTTTTTATATTGTTATGACTCCCAACTACCTGCTCGCCAGGATGAATGGCCACCACCAAACTGTGCCAAGAGCAAAGTAGACCACCCTGTGGCACAACATGCAGCTGAACATAGCATGCCAGATTTCAGTGGCTGCTTCACTACCCAAGCCAGCTGGATTCTCCCCTCCACCACCAGCTTTTCTGAACTGTGCAGGTGGGAGTCATCCTTAAAACACATTTCCGCTCTTGTACTTACCCTGGCCTCAACCTATGGTAACATACTGTCCCCATACCTTCCACCCAACAATAATTCCCACCCCACCTCACCTCCTCCCCATTCTCATCTTCCACCTTTTTTGTTTGCCGCCTTCTGTCTCTCAAATCAGGAAACAAAATTCTTGGGGATGGTCTCACTGCAGATGGCAGAAAGCTGCAGATTTAACAACAGTTGATAAACATTTTTCCTATTGGTTTAGATATTAATCGGAAATATATATGGTTTTTCCATTAGAAACTGCTTGAAAAAACGTTTAAATTTTGTCATTTCATTTATAGAAGATTTGAGGAGGAAGAGCATTGAACACTCCATTCATAATCTGGCTTGTGCTCTGACTCTAATTACTGTGCTTTTGGTGGGATTGTGAACTTTTTCTATTAGCAGACTCTAATATTCGGTCGATAAAAGATAGTAAAACCTGTTCACTTGATATACTGTGCTGGAAACCAAATTCTTTATTGTCCAGTAAGTTTCAGTTGTTTGAGGTGGCTAACTAACCCTCTACAAACAACCTTCCCAGAAGTTTTTGAGCCCGCAGCTCGTGGTTGTGCGGTAGTGTTCTCGCTTTCCACGCCCGGGTTCCCGGGTTCGATTCCCGGCGGGGTCAGGGATTTTCTCTGCCTCGTGATGGCTGGGTGTTGTGTGATGTCCTTAGGTTAGTTATGTTTAAGTAGTTCTAAGTTCTAGGGGACTGATGACCACAGATGTTAAGTCCCATAGTGCTCAGAGCCATTTGAACCATTTGAAGTTTTTGAAGCATCTAAGAAGGGAAGCTGAATAATTACTTCCACAATATTACCCATTTTACATTGGAGCTTAAGAAAGCAAGTTAAATGTTTCTTCCAATGCTAAGACTATAGTACAACAAGATTGGCACATTATTAGAAGAGAGTATATGTTCTAGGTTTCGTGCACACACAGTTCTGCTGTAATATGGATAACAAGTGCATGAAATGACGTGCCATCTCCAAAGTATGGTTCTTGTGGACTAAAAATTTAAATTGCACCAGATTCACCATGAAATTGTGGTGGTTTATGGACCCAACATAGTGTTGTGTCCAGCCACAGTAAAATGATGCCAACAATTTGTCCAAGGCCATACAGACATGGGTGATACTGATTGGGGAGGAAGGCTGTTCACATTGAGGACAGACAAAAATGTCGAGGCAATCGAGGAACTGATCCACAGCATTTGCAGAATGTCATATTGTGTAAATTGCTCATTGCTCAAGGCAATAGGCATTGCTCATTCCAACATCTGAGATCATCTGGTGTATTGGAAATTGTACTTGTGCTAAAATCCATGACCACCATCATCTGCACACAAAGTCACAAGATTTGTGGCATCTATGGACTTTCTTGTGCATTACTCTGTGGGTGGAAATGATTTCCTGAGCTGCATAATTATGGACAGTGAAACATCAGTCCATCATTTCTCACCAGCACCAAAGAGGGTCTCTTTGGATTTAAGTCACACCTCTTTGCCTCTGAGAAGAAATGCGAAGTTGCATCATAAGCAGGGAAGGTAAGGGGAAATGTTTTCTTCAACTGTGAAGGAGTTGTGTACACAGAGTTTATAGCAAAGGGCATGACTATTGTTGCTGTTTTGTACTGTGCAACACTGATGTTTCTGAGCAAGGCCATAAGGAACAAAAGGGATGGAAAATTAAGCAAAAGGTTTGTTATTCTGCATGAGAATGCAACACCCCACAGGGCATGCACAGCACAGACTTTGCTTCAAAGTTTTCAGAGGGAAGTTTGGAAGCATCCACCACAGAGTTCATATCTTGCATTATGCAGTTTTTGTCTTTACAGTGAGCTAAAATAATATATGCAGGAGAAAGAAATTTACCAGTGGTTAGGATGTCCACCCAGCAGTTCTCCAATCGTTCGGTGACCAAAAATTTCTGTCATCATTACAGAGACTTGATTATTTTGTTAGAAAATAGTGTCATGTATATGTGTCATGTTAAAGTATAACACAGCATCCAATAAGTTTCTTGGCCAGCCTAAATAGTCAGCAACTTACGTTCTGATGTCCTCGCATATTTTGTTGTTGTTGTTGTTGTTGTTGTTGTGGTCTTCAGTCCTGAGACTGGTTTGATGCAGCTTTCCATGCTACTCTATCCTGTGCAAGCTTTTTCATCTCCCAGTACCTACTGCAACCTACATCCTTCTGAATCTGCTTAGTGTATTCATCTCTTGGTCTCCCTCTACGATTTTTACCCTCCACACTGCCCTCCAATACTAAATTGGTGATCCCTTGATGCCTCAGAACATGTCCTACCAACCGATCCCTTCTTCTGATCAAGTTGTGCCACAAACTTCTCTTCTCCCCAATCCTATTCAATACTTCCTCATTAGTTATGTGATCTACCCATCTAATCTTCAGCATTCTTCTGTAGCACCACATTTCGAAAGCTTCTATTCTCTTCTTGTCCAAACTATTTATCGTCCATGTTTCACTTCCATACATGGCTACACTCCATACGAATACTTTCAGAAATGACTTCCTGACACTTAAATCTATACTGGATGTTAACAAATTTCTCTTCTTCAGAAACACTTTCCTTGCCATTGCCAGCCTACGTTTTATATCCTCTCTACTTCGACCATCATCAGTTATTTTGCTCCCCAAATAGCAAAACTCCTTTACTACTTTAAGTGTCTCATTTCCTAATCTAATTCCCTCAGCAACACCCGACTTAATTCCACTACATTCCATTATTCTTGTTTTGCTTTTGTTGATGTTCATCTTATATCCTCCTTTCAAGACACTGTCCATTCCATTCAACTGCTCTTCCAAGTCCTTTGCTGTCTCTGACAGAATTACAATGTCATCGGCGAACCTCAAAGTTTTTATTTCTTCTCCATGAATTATAATACCTACTCCTAATTTTTGAAATGGATAGGTTGAAGTTAGATATAGTGGGAATTAGTGAAGTTCGGTGGCAGGAGGAACAAGACTTCTGGTCAGGTGACTACAGGGTTATAAACACAAAATCAAATAGGGGTAATGCAGGAGTAGGTTTAATAATGAATAGGAAAATAGGAATGCGGGTAAGCTACTACAAACAGCATAGTGAACGCATTATTGTGGCCAAGATAGATACGAAGCCCACGCCTACTACAGTAGTACAAGTTTATATGCCAACTAGCTCTGCAGATGAAGAAGAAATTGAAGAAATGTATGATGAAATAAAAGAAATTATTCAGATTGTGAAGGGAGACGAAAATTTAATAGTCATGGGTGACTGGAATTCGAGTGTAGGAAAAGGGAGAGAAGGAAACATAGTAGGTGAATATGGATTGGGGGACAGAAATGAAAGAGGAAGCCGCCTGGTCGAATTTTGCACAGAGCACAACATAATCATAACTAACACTTGGTTTAAGAATAATGAAAGAAGGTTGTATACATGGAAGAACCCTGGAGATACTAAAAGGTATCAGATAGATTATATAATGGTAAGACAGAGATTTAGGAACCAGGTTTTAAATTGTAAGACATTTCCAGGGGCAGATGTGGACTCTGACCACAATCTATTGGTTATGACCTGTAGATTAAAACTGAAGAAACTGCAAAAAGGTGGGAATTTAAGGAGATGGGACCTGGATAAACTAAAAGAACCAGAGGTTGTACAGAGATTCAGGGAGAGCATAAGGGAGCAATTGACAGGAATGGGGGAAATAAATACAGTAGAAGAAGAATGGGTAGCTTTGAGGGATGAAGTAGTGAAGGCAGCAGAGGATCAAGTAGGTAAAAAGACGAGGGCTAGTAGAAATCCTTGGGTAACAGAAGAAATATTGAATTTAATTGATGAAAGGAGAAAATATAAAAATGCAGTAAGTGAAACAGGCAAAAAGGAATACAAACGTCTCAAAAATGAGATCGACAGGAAGTGCAAAATGGCTAAGCAGGGATGGCTAGAGGACAAATGTAAGGATGTAGAGGCCTATCTCACTAGGGGTAAGATAGATACCGCCTACAGGAAAATTAAAGAGGCCTTTGGAGATAAGAGAACGACTTGTATGAATATCAAGAGCTCAGATGGAAACCCAGTTCTAAGCAAAGAAGGGAAAGCAGAAAGGTGGAAGGAGTATATAGAGGGTCTATACAAGGGCGATGTATTTGAGGACAATATTATGGAAATGGAAGAGGATGTAGATGAAGATGAAATGGGAGATATGATACTGCGTGAAGAGTTTGACAGAGCACTGAAAGATCTGAGTCGAAACAAGGCTCCCGGAGTAGACAATATTCCATTGGAACTACTGACGGCCGTGGGAGAGCCAGTCCTGACAAAACTCTACCATCTGGTGAGCAAGATGTATGAAACAGGCGAAATACCCTCAGACTTCAAGAAGAATATAATAATTCCAATCCCAAAGAAAGCAGGTGTTGACAGATGTGAAAATTACCGAACTATCAGCTTAATAAGTCACAGCTGCAAAATACTAACACGAATTCTTTACAGACGAATGGAAAAACTAGTAGAAGCCAACCTCGGGGAAGATCAGTTTGGATTCCGTAGAAACACTGGAACACGTGAGGCAATACTGACCTTACGACTTATCTTAGAAGAAAGATTAAGGAAAGGCAAACCTACTTTTCTAGCATTTGTAGACTTAGAGAAAGCTTTTGACAATGTTGACTGGAATACTCTCTTTCAAATTCTAAAGGTGGCAGGGGTAAAATACAGGGAGCGAAAGGCTATTTACAATTTGTACAGAAACCAGATGGCAGTTATAAGAGTCGAGGGACATGAAAGGGAAGCAGTGGTTGGGAAGGGAGTAAGACAGGGTTGTAGCCTCTCCCCGATGTTGTTCAATCTGTATATTGAGCAAGCAGTAAAGGAAACAAAAGAAAAATTCGGAGTAGGTATTAAAATTCATGGAGAAGAAATAAAAACTTTGAGGTTCGCCGATGACATTGTAATTCTGTCAGAGACAGCAAAGGACTTGGAAGAGCAGTTGAATGGAATGGACAGTGTCTTGAAAGGAGGATATAAGATGAACATCAACAAAAGCAAAACAAGGATAATGGAATGTAGTCTAATTAATTCGGGTGATGCTGAGGGAATTAGATTAGGAAATGAGGCACTTAAAGTAGTAAAGGAGTTTTGCTATTTGGGGAGCAAAATAACTGATGATGGTCGAAGTAGAGAGGATATAAAATGTAGGCTGGCAATGGCAAGGAAAGCGTTTCTGAAGAAGAGAAATTTGTTAACATCCAGTATAGATTTAAGTGTCAGGAAGTCATTTCTGAAAGTATTCGTATGGAGTGTAGCCATGTATGGAAGTGAAACATGGACGATAAATAGTTTGGACAAGAAGAGAATAGAAGCTTTCGAAATGTGGTGCTACAGAAGAATGCTGAAGATTAGATGGGTAGATCACATAACTAATGAGGAAGTATTGAATAGGATTGGGGAGAAGAGAAGTTTGTGGCACAACTTGACCAGAAGAAGGGATCGGTTGGTAGGACATGTTCTGAGGCATTAAGGGATCACCAATTTAGTATTGGAGGGCAGCGTGGAGGGTAAAAATCGTAGAGGGAGACCAAGAGATGAATACACTAAGCAGATTCAGAAGGATGTAGGTTGCAGTAGGTACTGGGAGATGAAAAAGCTTGCACAGGATAGAGTAGCATGGAGAGCTGCATCAAACCAGTCTCAGGTCTGAAGACCACAACAACAACAACAATTTTTCTTTTGTTTCCTTTACTGCTTGCTCAATATACAGATTGAACAACATCGGGGAGAGGCTACAACCCTGTCTTACTCCCTTTCCAACCACTGCTTCCCTTTCATGTCCCTCGACTCTTATAACTGCCATCTCGTTTCTGTGCAAATTGTAAATAGCCTTTCGCTCCCTGTATTTTACCCCAGCCACCTTTAGAATTTGGAAGAGAGTATTCCAGTCAACATTGTCAAAAGCTTTCTCTAAGTCTACAAATGCTAGAAACGTAGGTTTGCCTTTCCTTAATCTTTCTTCTAAGATAAGTCGTAAGGTCAGTATTGCCTCACGTGTTCCAGTGTTTCTACGGAATCCAAACTGATCTTCCCCGAGGTTGGCTTCTACTAGTTTTTCCGTTCGTCTGTAAAGAATTCGTGTTAGTATTTTGCAGCTGTGACTTATTAAGCTGATAGTTCTGTAATTTTCACATCTGTCAACACCTGCTTTCTTTGGGATTGTAATTATTATATTCTTCTTGAAGTCTGAGGGTATTTCGCCTGTTTCATACATCTTGCTCACCAGATGGTAGAGTTTTGTCAGGACTGGCTCTCCCATGGCCGTCAGTAGTTCCAATGGAATATTGTCTACTCCGGGGGCCTTGTTTCGACTCAGGTCTTTCAGTGCTCCGTCAAACTCTTCACGCAGTACCATATCTCCCATTTCATCTTCATCTACATCCTCTTCCATTTCCATAATATTGTCCTCAAGTACATCGCCCTTGTATAGACCCTCTATATACTCCTTCCACCTTTCTGCTTTCCCTTCTTTGCTTAGAACTGGGTTTCCATCTGAGCTCTTGATATTCATACAAGTGGCTCTCCTTTCTCCAAAGGTCTCTTTAATTTTCCTGTAGGCGGTATCTATCTTACCCCCTAGTGAGATAGGCCTCTACATCCTTACATTTGTCCTCTAGCCATCCCTGCTTAGCCATTTTGCACTTCCTGTCGATCTCATTTTTGAGATGTTTGTATTCCTTTTTGCCTGTTTCACTTACTGCATTTTTATATTTTCTCCTTTCATCAATTAAATTCAGTATTTCTTCTGTTACCCGAGGATTTCTACTAGCCCTCGTCTTTTTACCTACTTGATCCTCTGCTGCCTTCACTACTTCATTCCTCAAAGCTACCCATTCTTCTTCTACTGTATTTATTTCCCCCATTCCTGTCAATTGCTCCCTTATGCTCTCCCTGAATCTCTGTACAACCTCTGGTTCTTTTAGTTTATCCAGGTCCCATCTCCATAAATTCCCACCTTTTTGCAGTTTCTTCAGTTTTAATCTACAGGTCATAACCAATAGATTGTGGTCAGAGTCCACATGTGCCCCTGGAAATGTCTTACAATTTAAAACCTGGTTGCTAAATCTCTGTCTTACCATTATATAATCTATCTGATACCTTTTAGTATCTCCAGGGTTCTTCCATGTATACAACATTCTTTCATGATTCTTAAACCAAGTGTTAGTTATGATTATGTTGTGCTCTGTGCAAAATTCTACAAGGCGGCTTCCTCTTTCATTTCTGTCCCCCAATCCATATTCACCTACTATGTTTCCTTCTCTCCCTTTTCCTACACTCGAATTCCAGTCACCCATGACTATTAAATTTTCGTCTCCCTTCACAATCTGAATAATTTCTTTTATTTCATCATACATTTCTTCAATTTCTTCGTCATCTGCAGAGCTAGTTGGCATATAAACTTGTACTACTGTAGTAGGTGTGGGCTTCGTATCTATCTTGGCCACAATAATGCGTTCACTATGCTGTTTGTAGTAGCTTACCCGCATTCCTATTTTCCTATTCATTATTAAACCTACTCCTGCATTACCCCTATTTGATTTTGTGTTTATAACCCTGTATTTGCCTGACCAAAAGTCTTGTTCCTCCTGCCACCGAACTTCACTAATTCCCACTATATCTAACTTCAACCTATCCATTTCCCTTTTTAAATTTTCTAAAGAGGTTTAATGATGGCATACTTAAGTCTATCTGGGACAGTTTCTTGTTGCAGTGATTCATTAAAGATGTGGCAAAGTATCCCATTTATAGGATAACAGCAGCATTTAGGTATTTTGATTGATATTTTATCAATACCAGTGAAGGTTTTTATTTTTTGTTTCTATTAATTATCTTCTCAGTTTCATTTACAGTGACCAAGACGTTTGAATAAAATTCGAGAGACCCATTTTCATCAACAAAGCACTTACATTTTAGGATGCAGCTGACAGGAAACAATCATTGAAAATTTTTGCGTCGTCTTAGCTTTTATTAAAAATAATCCCATTATGTTCAACTTAACTGATTTTTGCTATCCTCTGAAATTTTCCTGGTTGTCTTTTTATCGTACTCATATTTTATTTATTTTATTGTTGGAAGCATCAACTTCAGACTGAGCAGACAAACTATGTGCCTTTCTCAGAATGACTTTTACAATATTTCAGTATAAGTTGTAGTAAACATAAAAAAGCACATGAAAGTGAATCTCATCACTTTACTTGAATGATGGCAGTACTTTCAGAATCAATGGTCTCAAACATCAGAACCTCATACAAATCCAGCTCTCAGGAAACAGTTCAAGAGAAACCAACTCCAAGTGTTGTGAGATAATGAGCATTGCACTCTCATTTAAATATATGGTCGAAAGAGTCAGCCTACAAGAATTGTGAAACGAACCCTGTTGTTCAGGACCGCAAGCCACAAAGAGCGCAGATTCACCACGAGATGGCGAAACTCACAGGTGTGTATTGTCTATTGAGGCCTAAGCACAATGGTGTGTGAGTGAGACAGATGAGAACCTACGTCATAGGGAACTCAGTAGAAGGTTTTTGTGGCCAAGGAGACATAGCAGTCTTAAATATGGTGGACCTAAGATCGGCCATAAAGGGAAACATTTATGAAAACTATTTAATTCTGTAGTAATGCAGGGAATCGAGCCACAGTAATTTTAATGTGCCATCCTCCATATAGTTTCATGGTGATCCTAATAAAAGTTGAGTATTGATCATATCTATAATACACTCCTGGAAATGGAAAAAAGAACACATTGACACCGGTGTGTCAGACCCACCATACTTGCTCCGGACACTGCGAGAGGGCTGTACAAGCAATGATCACACGCATGGCACAGCGGACACACCAGGAACCGCGGTGTTGGCCGTCGAATGGCGCTAGCTGCGCAGCATTTGTGCACCGCCGCCGTCAGTGTCAGCCAGTTTGCCGTGGCATACGGAGCTCCATCGCAGTCTTTAACACTGGTAGCATGCCGCGACAGCGTGGACGTGAACCGTATGTGCAGTTGACGGACTTCGAACGAGGGCGTATAGTGGGCATGCGGGAGGCCGGGTGGACGTACCGCCGAATTGCTCAACACGTGGCGCGTGAGGTCTCCACAGTACATCGATGTTGTCGCCAGTGGTCGGCGGAAGGTGCACGTGCCCGTCGACCTGGGACCGGACCGCAGCGACGCACGGATGCACGCCAAGACCGTAGGATCCTACGCAGTGCCGTAGGGGACCGCACCGCCACTTCCCAGCAAATTAGGGACACTGTTGCTCCTGGGGTATCGGCGAGGACCATTCGCAACCGTCTCCATGAAGCTGGGCTACACTCCCGAACACCGTTAGGCCGTCTTCCGCTCACGCCCCAACATCGTGCAGCCCGCCTCCAGTGGTGTCGCGACAGGCGTGAATGGAGGGACGAATGGAGACGTGTCGTCTTCAGCGATGAGAGTCGCTTCTGCCTTGGTGCCAATGATGGTCGTATGCGTGTTTGGCGCCGTGCAGGTGAACGCCACAATCAGGACTGCATACGACCGAGGCACACAGGGTCAACACCCGGCATCATGGTGTGGGGAGCGATCTCCTACACTGGCCGTACACCACTGGTGATCGTCGAGGGGACACTGAATAGTGCACGGTACATCCAAACCGTCATCGAACCCATCGTTCTACCATTCCTAGACCGGCAAGGGAACTTGCTGTTCCAACAGGACAATGCACCTCCGCATGTATCCCGTGCCACCCAACGTGCTCTAGAAGGTGTAAGTCAACTACCCTGGCCAGCAAGATCTCCGGATCTGTCCCCCATTGAGCATGTTTGGGACTGGATGAAGCGTCGTCTCACGCGGTCTGCACGTCCAGCACGAACGCTGGTCCAACTGAGGCGCCAGGTGGAAATGGAATGGCAAGCCGTTCCACAGGACTACATCCAGCTTCTCTACGATCGTCTCCATGGGAGAATAGCAGCCTGCATTGCTGCGAAAGGTGGATATACACTGTACTAGTGCCGACATTGTGCATGCTCTGTTGCCTGTGTCTATGTGCCTGTGGTTCTGTCAGTGTGATCATGTGATGTATCTGACCCCAGGAATGTGTCAATAAAGTTTCCCCTTCCTGGGACAATGAATTCACGGTGTTCTTATTTCAATTTCCAGGAGTGTAGTTTAGGATTTACTGTTAAAGTGACATTAACAAGTTGTGTAACAAAGACCTGAATGCTAAAATCTAAACTGTTTGGTTGATCTCAGTGACCGATATTTCCTATAGAAGCACATCATTAAAATGACAAATGTTGTAAATATCAACTCTGTAACATTATTTGTTTAAAAGATATAGTAAATTTAAATTATCAGTATTTTTAGTTAAGCATCAGATCATCATTTCGTCCACACAAAACACATGTAACGATGACAGCATGACACCTTATTGAATCATTAGGTAGTAGAATATTTGTTATAAAGTTGAATGCATAATAGTTTCTTTTGTTCTTTATTTATTTATTTATTTATTTATCAGAAAGCACATTGGTGCAAAGCTACTGACAAGAAGGAAATTGTATTGGTTTTATGTAAAAGAATTTAACGTTTATTATGTAATGGATATTATTGTTACTTTATTTAGAACATGAAAGTGGTCTAGCTTTGATTATTTAAATATGTTAAAATGTGAAATAATGTAGAATAAGCTGTAGCCAATCAGATGGACAGTTTCAGGAAAGGGAACTGCCCTAGTCAGTTGAGCGAGGATATTTGGCGCGTGGGCAACGCAGCCAGGGACAGGCGGAAGGAGTGCTGGTGCAGACGCGAAAGCAAACAGTTCTGGTCAAGCCACCAAAGGGGACAGTTCGGATGGAGATGGGAAAATGGATAGTTTGTCTGGAGGGACCAAAGGGTACAGTTCTGATGCAAACACGAGAGCGGGTGGTCAGTCTTTAGGCAGCTAGGAAGAGGAATGACTTAGCAAATTTCGCATTGTGTGGTATCGCGGGACTTAGTCTCTGAGTGGTGAGCAACCACGCGCCTGGTGTGAATTGTAACTTTTCGCTTAGATAACTTGTATTCTGCAATGAGGTTGTGAATGATCAAACTGTGTCAAGTGGATATGTGCTCAAGTGTAACAGTAATTCTAAATACATCCACTTTCGCTATTAGTTTGCTTTCTGAATAAGCATTATTCTAATCAAATTGCAACTGTCTGGCCTACATCATTTATGGGTCGTTAATTTAGTCCCCGATATTATTATTACTGTTATTACATGCTATGTTAACTTTGTATTTCCCAAATTTGCTGTCAGCCAGACAATTTAACCAAAGGGTCACAAGAGTCCAATTTAGGGCATGTAATGCGACATGTGCAGTTCAACCCATAGACAAGTTTGAGCCAAGACATTTTGACGAAGAGGAACCACACGTGAGCCCGAACATCTTTGGAATGATAGCTCACAGTGTGAACGTAAAGAAGTATTAAACAAAATAAAAAATAATAAAGCTCCAGGAGAAGACTTGGTCAAGCTGTTTACATATGCTAGGAGTCATTTATAGAAATATTGGTAAACTTTTAAAATATGTTGACCGATGACCTCGCTGTCTGGTCTCCTCCCCCAAACAACCCAATCTTAAATATGTTCTTGTCAGGAGGAGATATACCTGGGAGCTGAGCTAAGTCAATTTTCATCCCTATCCTCAAAATAGAAAGCTGGAAACATTGTGAAAACTACCAAGGAATAAGCTCGTTGAACCTCACATATAAAATTTTTTGCCACCATCATCAAAAATAAATTCCCCACACACTATGAACCCATCTCCATGAGGTGCAAAATGGCTTTCCAAAAGGAAGATCATGCTGTTATCTGTATTTTTCCCTGTAATTACTAAAAGAAAAAGAGAGAATTGAACCAAGAAGCACACATATTGCTTTTCCTGACTAAAAAAATGAAGTTGATAACAAATTACAAATTCTTGCAGATGATCATGTTCCCCAGAAACTTATCAAAAATATGCACAAAATCTACAGAACAAATTGAATCTGTGCTAAGAAAGGGACGAACCTGAGGCATAATACAAGCCAGGGACATGGCCTTTCACCACCCTATAATGAAGTCAAATGCCACATAGCTTCATTCAGATCAACATTAAGACAACGTCAGATGCCTTACTTTTTGCAGGTGGTGTAGTTATTGCAGCATCTTCAGAGAATGACCCTGCAACCTGTATGCAATTTAAAAAAAAAATAACAACCTGGACATCAATACAAAAAATGCAAAGACTGTGACCTTCAGTGGAAAATACTCAATACAAAGTAAGATTTGTTTGGAAAATAAAATTGTGGAAAGTGTGAACACATTCATATATTTAGACTATAAACTATGCTTTCTGGAAGAAACAGGCTAGCTGCAAAAGCCACAAGATGTACAAAAAGAATTGTTGTCATTGATAATGTAATGAAACCATTCCAGTTCCAGAAGCACATGAGAATAGACCTTTATAAGATCTTAGCAAGTTCTGTGTTGTGCTATGGAAGCATGGACAATACATGTGAAAAGATAAATAATATTCTTGAGGTGTGCAGCTGGTTACACCAAATGAGCTCGCTCAGAGAATGAAGATGTGTTGAAGAGACTTAAAATAGAGCCCGTCACATACTATATAAAAATTAACAAAACAGCTGGAGGAAATATCTAAAACAAATGAGCTCAAAAGAGGATCCCAAAATTCATTCCACACTACCACTCCAATTGCTGGAGAGCGCAGGATCGATCAGTGGAAAGATGGCAGGAGAACTTTTTGATGATACTGTAACCCCAAAAGGCTTAGCACATTGGAGGAGGAGGAACTTTTACTGTGTGTGTCTTTCAGGCAAACTGCATTTTCTGAGTGAAGCAAACAGGCCTCACTTTCTGTTATACAAAGTTTTGAACTGTTTATATCTTAAAATTTGATTAAACTCATCATCTATGTTTTCAACTTTATAGATTGAACCCCAGTCCATATACTGTAAAGCACTTATGAAACTTTTAAGATTTTCATCTGAAAGTTGTAATACAGAAATAAATTTTGATATGTGGAATAACACCTCTGATAATAAAGTAATTGGGCATATTGATCAGAAAGACTGTTTAAAATATGCTTTATTATTATTTTTTGGCTTCTGGTCCTGTCAATGAAAATGTTGTCAAGAAAAGACTTTACTAATCAGTGACTCCTGTTTACAATAGCAATGAGATGAACTGTATGAGATCATCCTATTTGATATTTTCAGCTAGTAATTTAGAAGATATTCTATTTTTTTCAAGAAAATGTTGTTTCCCTACAGCAGCCCTATATATTTGTGAGCATAGTGATTACTGCATTTGCATTTTTGACAAAGACACAAGCTTCATTGTGTTACTGTATGCAGTATTTGCTTAAAATTGCCAATCTGTACACTATATTTTCTCTGACATTTAACTCCATCTATCAACAAACATTTTCTACTGTAGTGGGTTGCTGTACTGTAACCATCCAGCTTTAGCATGTTTATTCATGTTAGCCAGGAGTATCCAAGCAAATCTAGTGTTGCTGCATTGTGTTGCATTTCATGCCAGAAAATATATAGTGTTGCAAAGCAGTGTGAAATTGTGCAAAAACATCAATGCCAAATGAAGGAATAGCTCAAAATGTGCAAGCAGTTGACTCTTCCTGGTGTAAACAAAATTCAGACATAAAATGACACCATTGATGATGTTTTATATCAACAGAACAAAGGTGTACAGTGATAAAAATTTGCGTTTTGAGAAAGTTGCACAGAATAATTATAAATCATACACATACAGTAGCTCCAACAGCTTCTCCCATCATGTGAGTTACATATTGTGGGCAGTGTGAAAATAAATAATTTGAAATATAAAAAAATGACTACTTGCATAGCTTAACAAATAGTGCTTTAGCTTCATAAACAAGAAGGTGAGGCAGACTGAATCTGTATACCATCCAGCTTTAACGTGATTTTAGGTGGCTTCTCACATTTCTTATGCAAATGCTTGAGCTGTTTCCATATTTTCACCTCTAAATACAAACAGTGACATGCTAAAACACAAGGAACATACTATTCATGTTTCACAGTCAGTGGCTTTCCCTCCATTCTTAATGTAAATCACAATGTAGTAATATGGATGGTGACTAGCTACAGTAAATAATAATAGCTAAATTTAGGATGGATGAGTGCACATCATGTGTGGATCCTGCAAATGGAAGAAGCAGGTCCAATTGGAAAACAAGCAAAGAAATGTCAGAGAAGCATAAAGGTACAGAACCAACATATGTGCGGTTGTACTACTGTTACACCTATCACAAATTTAATTACATCTCTGGTGACTATGCTTTGAATTTTATTTCCGATTATAAGTCAGAAATTAATAAAGGATTCTTTCTTTTCTGTAGGTTAGCAGATAAAAATGCTAGAACCTATTAAACATGTCCTCAACAGTCAAAGGATTGTGTTGGCAAGTACATCACCAAGACGTCAAGAGATACTAAGCAGTATAGTAAGTAAAATCAATAATCTGTTTTCCCAAACTGTGTGATTATTCCGCTTGTAAGACGGTCTTTTTATAAAGCAATCAAAAGAAATTTTCTTTCCCATTTATATCCTTGCTTACAGGGGCACAATGAAACATAAATTTAGATTTAATGCACTTTCAATCCCTTGACTTTAATGGATGTTTCTGTTTTGTGTTCTTTTTACAGTTGACAGTATTCTTCTTCTTTTCTTGACTTACTGCATGCCATGGTCACCGAAAACAATTTTGTATAATATAAATTGTTTAATCATCTGACTGAATTTTGGAGCTTCTGTTACATTATTTTTTTCCCACAATTTGTGGAATAAATATGGGTTGTGGACTTCTACAGCAGGACACCAACCGTTTCCCTTTTCTTCATTTATCCAGCTAAGTTTAATCACATATGTGTTTCATCAATATATTCCACCTTGTTAAATCTAAGTCATAAAAGATTCATGTTTAGAAATAAGTGAGACCTACTGTTGGTGCCAGCCTGTCTAGATAGGTGAGCACGTTAACATAACATGACTGGGATTCAGGGAATTCTGTGTTTTTAGCCTTGCATTGAAGTTTAGTTTTATTGAGTTTTATAAATCTCAAAGTTCTAGTTACTTAATATTTCAGAGTGTGTTAGTTACGTGAATATTATTCCATATAAATTATTGATGTTTAAAAACTCCAGTTGATTTACTGCTTATAGGTAGTATGTCTTAGCTGATAACAATTTTAGGAAAAACAACTATTAATTTATCAGGAGCTTCTTGGCACCATCTTGCTCCTCACAAACCTGGAATTTTGAGGGATTTTTTTTTTTGTCCAAGTTTGTGCACCCACTCCGATGATACACAAAGACTCATACATTTTGAAAATGATCTCACACTCAAACATGTGCTTTGCTCTAGACACAGACAGATGGGGCGCAAGAATTCCATCCTGAGGGGAAGGGGCAGCATCAAGGACATCTGTCACTAACATTGTTTCAGCTCATATAACAGTTCAGCCCATAATCAAACAGGACAAGGCAATGATGAAGATGAAGAAGAAGAAGAAGAAGAAGAAGAAGAAGAAGAAGAAGAAGACTGTTGGTGGCACATAGATGTTTTAATGAGTCTGAGAAAATAAAGAACAGAGAATCATTTGGTGTTTTATAGATGGCAGAATCTATAACCAATATTTATGAATTGCTTGTTTTATATTGTAACAACAGAACATTCCAACTCCAAGACCTCTTGAGAAATTCATTCCTATTGCTGTAAAAGATTGCTCAAGGAACAAGTGATACTGTTTATAGACTATTTGCACTGAAATTGAATTTCACTATTAGACATGATGTTATAGTTTCCCGAGTATGTTGAATAATTTTGTGTGGCGTACTTACGCAAACACAGCTAGTTGCATATTTTTCTGCTTATTTCTGAAGTGTCAGAAATGTGGAGGTGGATGGAGTACAAAACTAAAGTGGAAACTCGTTGAAAGTCTTCTTTTAATAATAATAATTTTGTGAATTTGTTGACTCATAAGATGCTCCATTAGGCACAGAAATGGCTTCCAGCATGTGGATTGAATGCTGAAAGTTTGTGGGAATCTATTTTGTACTATTTCGTGTGTGAGATCAAATATTGCCACAAAAGACGATAACTGTGCTTGTCAACAATCTTTGTTTTGTGAATAAAACTGTCTAGATTGCTTCATAAATTTCTTTAGTTATGCTGTTTTGGCTTCTACTGTAATCAGATATCAAAAAATTGTAGAACTTGCAAAGCAAGGTTCAGTGACAGCATTAAAAACATATGTCTAATTGGGGCATCAACTAGCAAATTGCTAGCAGGAAAGCCTGGAGAGAATGGAATAGCAAGGAGGACCCAAAAAAAGGGAAGTTTTTCAAGGAAAAAAGAAGACACCAGCCCAAACGATTGAAAAGGAAGCAGCCAGAACAATTAAATGGACCGGAAGACAGAGGATGAAACAGGGAGTGGATGAGTTTGATAACAATTTTAGGAAAAACAACAGTTGAGACTTTTTGAGAAATTAAATTAGAATCTGACTGGATACAGGAGAAGAGAACTGTTTATACAAAATAACTGTGCACACTTACAGAGCACTTTTATGACTTGCTGAAGACAAACGCAAATTGGTGTGTGTGTGTGTGTGTGTGTGTGTGTGTGTGTGTGTGTGTGTGTGTGTGTGTGTGAGAGAGAGAGAGAGAGAGAGAGAGGGAGAGGGAGAGAGAGAGAGAGAGAGAGAGAGAGAGAGAGAGAGAGAGAGAGCAAGGTTTGAGAGGTATGAGTTTGCACAGGTGATAAGGTGAAAGACTAATAAGGTGAAAGACTAATAAGGCAATTGGAAAAAATGGGATAGCAGCCGAAATGATAAAGTGGGGAGGTGACAAGGCAGTAGACAGCATTGCCAAAATTATCTGCAGGATAAAGAAGTTATGAGAAGGATTGAAGAATGTGATCATATTGCCAGTACATAAGAAGAGGAACAAGAGAGATGCAGGCAATTGCAGAGAAATTTTGCTACTAGCAAGGTGCTGTTCAAACTACTACTGAAGAGATTAGAAGAATAGATAGAAAGCACAGTTGGAGACTATCAAGTGGAATTTAGGAAGTGAACATGATGCACAGAATAATTTTGACACTGAAACAACTGGTTGAACATAGAGCCTAGGAAGATAACGCTAGGAAGAAATGGTGAATGGTGCTGAACAAGTAGAGAAAAATAATGAAGAAAATTCTAGGCCATGAAAGAGATAATGAGAGATGGATGACCTATGGAAGAACTGTACCAGAACATGAGGATAATAACAGATGAAATAAGACAAAAAAGGCCATGTTTGTTGGACATGTGGTCAGGATCAATATGGGTGGAACACTATCAGGGCATTGGTATCAGTGAAATTAAGGATTTTTATGATGGTACACGCTGCATGGTGATGTAGGCCATGTGTAACTTGATCTGTGAAATAATTTTGCTTACTTGATTTTTTAAAGTTGGTGTTTTTAGCTGGCTAACTTTGTAGATGGTATCTGACTGGAACATGTCCATTTATTGAACACACATTAACAAGCTAAAACTGTAACATGAACTTACAGTACAAGATATAATACAGTCTAAAAAACATATTTTGTCCAGAACTATACCAAAGCAATGCAAAAGATGCCCTAATAGTGAGGCATAGGTTTTAAATTATGACTGACCCAGTAAAATCAGGTTAACTAAATAAACAAATAAAATCATACAGCGGAGATGCTGAGCCGCAGATAGGCACAACAAAAAGACTGATAGAAAGTAAGCTTTTGACCACAAAGGCCTTTATTAGATATAGACAACATACACTCACACAAATGCAACTCACACACAAATGACTGCAGTCTCTGGCTGCTGAGGCCAGACTGCGAGGAGCAACGCATGATGAGAGGAGGAACCGGGTGTTGGCGGTAAGGGAGGAGGGTAGTGCGGTTAGGGGGAGGGATAGCAGGGTAGGGGTGGGGGATGGTAAGGTGCAGCTTGTGGGAGCATACAGGAAGAAGGTGGAGAGAGGGTAGGGCAGCTAGTTGCAGTCGGGAGGTTAGAAAGAGGGCAGAGAAGGGAGGGGTGGCGGAAAAGGAGAGAAGTAGAGAGACTGCAGGTGCATTGGTAGAACAGAGGGCTGTGTAGTGCAGGAAAGAGACTGGGAAGGGGCTAGATGACTAACAAATATGATATGAACACATTTAATGCATGACAAATGAAGGTTGAGGCCAGAGGGTTACGGAAATGTAGGATATGCTGTAGGGAGAGTTCCCACCTGCGCAATTCAGAAAAGATAGTGTTGTTGGGAAGGGTGTGGATGCCACAGGCTGTGAAGCAGTCATGGAAATGAAGAATGTCATGTTGGGCAGCATGCTTTGCAACTGGGTAGTCCAGCTGTTTCTTGGTTACAGTTTGCAGTTTGTCAGTGGCCTTGATGATGTGGACAGACAGCTTGTTGATTGTCATCCCCACATAGAATGCAGCACAGTGATTGCAGCCTAGCTTGTAGATCAAATGATTGGTTCCACAGGTAGCCCTGTCTTTGATGAGATAAGTAATGCTTGTAATCAGACTGTAGTAGCTGGTTGTTGGAGGACACATGGGACAGGTCTTGCATCTAGGTCTATTTCAGGGATATGAGCCATGAGACAAGGGGTTGGGAGAAGGAGTTGCATAGGGATGGATGAGGATATTGTGTAGTTTCAGTGAGTGACAGAACACCACTGTGGAAGGGTTGGGAAGGATAGTAGGTAGGACATTTCTCATTTCATGGCATGACAACAGGTAGTCGAAACTGTGGTAGAGAATGTGATTCAGTTGCTCCAGTCCTGGGTGGTACTGAATCACAAGAGGAATGCTCCTCTGTCGTTGGATGATGGGACTTTTGGAGGGGGTAGGTGACTGGAGAGATAAGGCGTTAGGGATCTGTTTCTGTACAAGGTTTGGAGGGGGGGGGGGCTAATTATATCTGTGAAGGCCTCAGTGAGAGCCTTGTTATATTTTGAGAGGGACTGCTTGTCACTACAGATGTGACGTCCTTGGATGGCTAGGCTGTATGGAAGGGACTTCTTGGCGTGGAATTGGTGGGAGCTTTCTAAGTGAAGTTATTGCTGATGATTGATAGTTTTGATATAGATGGAGGTACTGATGTAACCCTCTTTGAGTTGAAGATCAACATCGTGAAAGGTAGCTTGTTGGGTTGAGTAGGACCAATGGAAGTGTATGGGGAAGATGATGTTGAGGTTCTGGAGGAATGTGGATAGTGTGTCCTCACCCTCAGTCCAAATCACAAACGTATCAGTGAATCATTCAGGTAAGGGGTTTGGGATTCTGGGTGTCTAGGAATGACTCCTCTAGATGGCCTATGAGTAGGTTGGTGCCATGTGGGTGCCCATAGCCATACCCCAGACCGGAGCAACTGAATCACATTCTCCACCAGTGGTTTCAACTACCTCTCGTCATGCTCTGAAGTGAGGAATGCCCTATCCACCATCCTCCCAACCTCTCCAGCAATGGTACTCTGCCACCAACTGAACCTGCACAATACCCTCATCTGTACCTATACAACCCTGCTCCCAGCCCCTTGCCTCATGGCCCATATCCCTGAAATAGACATAGAAGCATGACCTCTCCCATACTTCCTCCCACCACCAATTACTGCAGTCCAGTCACAAGTGCCACCTATCCCACCAAAGTAAGGGCTACTTCTGAAACCAGTCATGTAATCTACAAGCTAAGCTGCAATCACTGTGCTGCATTCTATGTGAGCAAGACGACCTAAAAGCTGTCTGTCCATATGAATGACCACCAACAAATTGTGACCAGCTGGGCCACCCATTTGCTGACCACACTGCCCAACATGATGTTCTTTATTTCAGTGACTTTTTCACAGCCTGTGCCATCTGGATCCTTCCCACCAACACCAGCTTCCCTGAACTGCACAGGTGGGAACTCTCCATGCAATATATCCTATGTTCCTGTAATCCTGTAATCCTGTAATCCTGCTGGCCTTAACCTTCATTATTGATACATTAAATGTGTTTGTAATGTATTCATTAGGCATTTAGCCCCTTCCCAGTTCCCATTCCTGCTCTACACAGCTCTCTATTCCACAAGTGCACCCACAGTTCTCTCCTTTTCTGCTACCCCTCCCCTCTGTATAACCTCCCACTGCACCTAGCTGTCCTACCCTCTCTCCACCTCATCCCTGTTTGCTAGCACAAGCAGTACTTCACCATCCCCCATCCCTACTCTGCTGTCCCTCCTCCTCCCTGCCCCACCTTCCTCCTTACTGCCACCTCCTGGTCACTTCTCCCATCATGTGCTGCTGCTCGCAGTCTGGCCTATCTGTGACTCAGCATCTCTGTCATACAGTGAGTACCAGCTTTCCTTTTCATAATACTGTTAAAGTCCATCTTGGATTTTCCAGTGCTTGATTCTATTCACATATTGTCCTATTCCATCCTGGATATTCCATTATTTGATTTTAACAAATAAAATTATATATGCGAAAATATACCAAAAAAAAAAACCACATTTGTGGTCTTAAATCTTGTTACAACATATGAGGAGGAGGCTTTGCCTGAGTTTTTCTCATGTCTGCCAGCATTCAGCTGAGTGTATGCGCTCCACAGAGGTGTGGGCTAGCTATTTTTTCTTATGTCCACATTTTTTATTTAACTCTTATAGTCACTTGCTTTAGACAATTCAATTGCTGCCTTATTGTCATGTAGTAGTCTGAAGGATCCTTCTTGTGGTCAGACATATTTTGGTATCTAATCTTTGAAATCATAAACCCTCCTGACATATTGAGGTCTGAGCCATATGTCAATCCTCTGTTGTTGAGAATGCTGCTTACTTACTATGCCAGGATATAATAGCATCTTGGGATTTAAACAGATATCCAGTTCAAATGAATTCACAATTGCAATTAAGGACTACCATCAGCTGTAGAATGGAATGACGACAAGGAAATTTGTGCCGGGCTGGGACTCAAATCCTGATTTCCCGTTTACGGTAAGCAATCGCCTTACCATTTGGCTATCTGTGCACGACCCATGGCCAGATCCAAACTTCCATATGTCATCAATCAAGCGTCTATGACCTGAACTCGTGCATCCATTGCGTATCTTCCTGTACTTGAAAGTCACTTGCCTGAAATCAGCAGGTAAATACGGTATTGCAGTGCCTGTGTTATTCTGATTACCATGCGAAGCTTCTCTGGGCGTGCATCATAATCACAATAACACAGGCACTGCAATATCGTAGATGTACAGTTGTTGACAGTCTATCTTCAGAATCTCTGGCCCCGTCTGCAGCACAGGAACCTATTGTGTGACAGTCCTCCACTTTAGAAAACAGTAGCTTCATATTCTTGGTATCTTTTGGACATCTAGAGAACCTTTTGACTGCCTGCCAGTGGAGTATCCCTGGATTATTACAAAAGTGACTGACATTTCCTTTTGAGCAAGTTAGTTCTGTTCTAATTTCTGATGGCACATACATTAATGACAGGGTATGTTCCTCATAGATTCTTTCTCTCTTATTTGTTGTAGGGGGGGGGGGGGGGGATGCTCTTATCATGAGTAAGCACTTGGTTATTATCGAGTAGCATAAATATTGGACTACAGTCTTTCATATTGAATCTGATGAGAATTTTCTCAAGACAGATTTTGGCCTGTACATAGACAACCTTCTTTTATAGTTCCCAGTTATTTGGATACCTACAAATCTAGTGGAAAAATCAAACAATGTGAAGTCCAGATTGAAATATCAACACGATTATGAATAGGATAGATTGCCCACTATAAAGACGATGTGTTGAGCTGCATAGAGGCACAAAGAAAAGACTGTTACACACAGCTTTTGGCCAAAACTTTCTTCAGAAAAGAAAAAGAACACACACACACACACACACACACACACACACACACACACACACACACCTCACACATACATGACTGCTCTTCAAAAATGGTTCAAATGGCTCTGAGCTTTATGGGACTTAACTTCTGAGGTCATCAGTCCCCTAGAACTTAGAACTACTTAAACCTAACTAACCTAAGGACATCACACACATCCATGCCCGAGGCAGGATTCGAACCTCTGACGGTAGCAGTCGCGCGGTTCCAGACTGTAACACCTAGAACCGATCGGCCACTCCGGCTGGCTAAATGACTGCTGTCTGCAGCTACTGTGGCCAGAATGCAGTGATGTTATGCTGAGTGGAAACTGCGATCTCAAATGGGGCATGAAGGGCCAGGGACAGCAGGGTATGGGGGGGGGGGAGGGGGGGGGGGGAGTCAGCACTGCCTGACAATATGTGGATGGACTAGATTGTGGCCAGACAAGGTTGCCTCGTTTAGAGTCATGAGGCTGTGGGGGAGGGGGGGGGGGGGGTTGGGCAATCGGTGAGTGGAAAAGGAGGTTAGCAGACAAAGGAAAAGACTGGTGGCATTGGCAGAGAGAGGAACACAGTGAGGATGGGAGACATGAATTGGGAGGAGATGATAGGACAGAGGGGATGGAAGCTGTTGGGTGGAGGATGTGGGGATAGTAGATTACCACTCCCCCACAGCCTCCTAACGCCACACCAGACAGCCTTGTCTGGTCGCAGTCTAGTCCCTGCAACTCTGTCAAGCAGCACTGAGTCCTTTCCTCCCATCTTTACTCTGCTCACTTGCCATTCCCTGCCAACTCCAGTTTGCTGCTTCTGCTCAATATAGGACACCAATGCATTCTGGTCGTAGTGGCCAGTGTGAGCAGTCATGCAGTCGTGTGTGTGTGTGTGTGTGTGTGTGTGTGTGTGTGTGTGTGTGTGTGTGTGTGTGTTTTAGGCTGAAAGCTCGGTGTGTAACAGTCTTTTTGTTGTGCCTGTCTGCAACCCAACACTTCATCTTTATGGTTAGAAGCAATCTATCGTTTTCGTAATATTATTAAAAATCTGATGGCTTCACCTAGATAATCCTGCTTAAATTTATCCCTTAGTTTGTTTCCGAAGACATCTTTCTGTCATGTACTTTACTGAAAATTAGCACATCATCTACATACATGTAAACTGTCAAAATATATGGAGCTTGAATTTTGCAGTAAAGGCATGGATCAACTGTTGACTGGCCTAAGTTTAGATTCAACAATATACTGTCTAATGTCAAGTTCTGGCTGTGACCACCTTGTGTCAATCCATATACTGCCTTTTCTAATCTTTTAACCCTTTAAGTGACACTGGTTTTTTCAAGCATAAAATGAATTCATATAAAGAATGAAATTTTCAGGACCTTTGCCTTTCACAGACAAGTGCTCTGCCAACTGAGCTACCAAGCACTACTCCCAACTGAGCTACCAAGCACTACTCACGACCCGTCCTCACAGCTTTACTTCCATCAGTATCTCGTCTCCTACCTTCCAAACTTCACAGAAGCTCTCTTGTGAAACTTGCAGAACTAGCACTCCTGGAAGAAAAGATATTGCAGAGACATGGCTTTGCCACAGCCTGGGGGGATGTTTCCAGAATGAAATTTTCACCCTGCAGTAGAGTGTGCACTGATATGAAACTTCCTGGCAGCTTAAAACTGTGTGCCGGACCGAGACTCGAATTTGGGACTATGAGCAAGAAAGAGCAGTAAGGATAGTCAGAGGTGGGAGATTGCAGCACAATAAAGGAAGTGAGTGTTGCAGTAATTTGGGGGCCCTGGCTTACCACACACAACTCACGAAAGAGACGTGAGTCCCCTGAGGAGGAAAACTTAACTGAAAGGCGGACAACTAAAAGGATTTCCATGCTATTCACAGGTGACACCAGAGAATATGTGGACAATAATCTGATTAACTCCTTCAGAGAAGAATAGCTCCAACATTAGACTACAATGCCATATATAACAGAAAAAATAGAGTAGCTGAATACTAAAATTTTGCAATAGTAGAAAAAGCAAGATATTTACCCTCTGAAGTGAATTTGTCAAATAGATCTAGGCAGAAGCACTCTCTATTGAGATCCACAAATTATTAATCGATCTACAACTAAGTAAGTAAAAGTAACACTTCTTATCAAACTTGGACAAACAAGACACCAGATCTTTGGTATCTCAAATTATTTGGAAGCAAGGCCTATGCCCACATTCAATGAGCCATCAGATGAAAATGGGCTGAAAATGTATTGAGTGCATCTTGGTAGGATGCTGAAGAATCAAAAGGGTAGAGGCTTTTTGAACCAAATTTCTGGAAAATTATAAAACTAGAGGGTGCTACTTTTGACGAAGGTACTTTTAAATGGTAGAAAGAAAACCTTAGTCACAGGAATCAAGTGAATTATTCATTCCATTCCCAGAATAAAATGATCATGACTGAACTAGGAGCAATTGATACTGTGACTGACATTGTCACAACAAACAGTAGTTTGAAGAATAATAACTGCAATGAGGAGTCAATCCCAGAAAATGTTAAAAAGATAATAAGAGCAGATACAAAAGTCATCCACAATTCCAAAGTCTAAGAAGATGCATGGCTGTGTTAGTTAATAGTCCAAACAGTCAACTGATTCTGATCCTTTGTTACTGGAATAAATCACGGATGCCAGAGAACACTGAAAAATGACTGTAAGGCAATAGAAGAGGAGTTACAATCTCATAAAGTGAATTACATATGAGAGATTGAGGTTGTATGAGAGATCCAGATATTGCAGTGTGGGCAGTTGCAGTCTTAATGCTTACCCTATCCTGGCTACCTCGCAGGAAGAACAGCAAGCCAGACAACTGGGAGCAAAACAATTTACTTAATACCTGGTGTGTACTAGAACAAATGGAGACACTTTTATGGTGATAAAACCAACATTTTTTGTGGAACACATTGAAGACAAATTTGGAGAAGATGACTCACCGGAAAAAATTGGACAGTGGTTTGCTATTGATTAAGGCCACCTCTGCTGCACAATCTCGATCTCTTCATACACGTGAACAACTGGGTGACTTACCAGTGACTGTTGCCCCACACAGAACTTTTGAATATGGTGTGATGAGTTATCTTTCACAGAGACCTTACACTCCAGGCAGGCGAGGAACTATGAGCTAATGTGGAACAGCAAGGTGCCCATTTTGTCTGACACATACAAAAAGGTCCCAAGGATAACTGAACAAATACAGACACTTTCATCTTAGTCTTTGAAGGAAATGTCCACCCAGAAAATGTTAAAGTCCCACAACACCACCTTCAGGAACCACTTCCCGTCTGGCCAGAGAAGCAACTGTATCCCTGGAAACTTACTGATCAGTGGCATGACACCAGCCAGTGGCTGAAAGAGCTGTGGCTTGTGGGTCCAAGGGCTGCCTGCTCACAGTCAGTGCATCACATTTCCCTATGCTGTCAGATTTTGTGCCGATGTTCATAGATGTTACCCTACCCAAACCGGTGACTGAAACAGGACATCACCAGTCAACTTGACCCCTTTGTGCCTAACCAGGTCACCCTCAGTGTTCTGGTCCAGTGGAACTGTAATGTATACTACTGTCACCTGCCTGAGCTGCAACACTAATTTGATCCTATCCTGCAGTCTGAGTCACCATCCTAGAGACTCGCGTCACTGATGACCATTCCCCAACACTTTGTTGTTACTGTGCATTTTGTTGGAATTGTATTGGCCCTTGGAGGTCAATTGGAGTGGCACAGATTCACACAGATGTCGTCAGAGAGTAAATTCTCCTCCATGCCACATTGTAAGCAGTAGCAGTGTGAGTGCAAACTGTGCCAGCAATCACCATTTGAAACATTTATTTTCCTTCAGACGGGGCATTTACTTCGAATGAGACGACTGTCTTAATCCAATAGCCCTCCTCCCTTTTCTGGTACTCAGTGATTTCAAAGCACACCACCCCTGTGGAGGGCTAACACTTTGTGTGGCAGGGGGCTTCAGATTCACCTACTCCTTTCCAATCGTGATCTGTGTCTCCTAAATGATGGTACTTCTACCATTCAATTCATTGCTGCTCATGGCAACTTTTCAGCTATTGACCTTATGATATCTTCCCCCAGACTTGTAGCTTTGCCATGTTGGTCACTCCACAATGATCTTTGTGACAGTGACCACTTCCTGGTGATTTTGTCACTTCCTTATCACCACCCAATGGACGTTACCATGATGGGCTCTTTGAGGAGCCACTGGGAGTTGTAAGCATACGCTGTCACCTTCATGTCTTCTGTCAGGTTGCATTGATGGGGTTGTAGAAGACGTCTCTGATGCAATCAGCTGTGCTGCTGGAAATGTTATTCCTCTTTCTACCATGTGGCACCACCAGTCAGCCCCAAGGCTGGACAAAGACGTTTCAAAAGCTGTTCTGGATCATTATGAGGCCCTGCAACATCCTGAGCCGCATCCCCACCGTTCACCCTCCTCACTTTTAAGCAATAGTGTGCTTAGACTTGCTATATAATTAAGCACAGTAAAATGTATGCCTTCCTCCTTGCAGGTGCAGGCTAAGCTTCATAGCCTTCTGGGTCATCAAAATCACTAACTGTCCAGGGCCTTGTTCATCAGGAAGATCTTTGTACTAGAGTGCCATTTCTTGCTGAACACCTTGTACAGACTTCGCAAAAGTATCAGCATTCTCTTTTTTTCCCAACTGCTTTTCTAACACAGAAATGACTGGTTGAAGATATTCCTTTATGTTTTATCTCCAGCAAACCAAACTTATCTGAAGATAGCAGTAGCTGAAACTGGTAATAGTGAATTGTAAAAGTTTGTGCGATCAAGATGGTCCTGTAAAATAAAGTGAATGTAGAAGTGTGAGAATTTCCTTGGCTCTAGAGCGAGATTATGAAAAAGGAAGTCTTTATTTGCATTCGAAGGAAATTGCACTTGGAAAAGTAACTGCTCCTTCAGATGAAATTCCACTAGTCAGACTTGCACAGTGCATGCATTGCTTCATAATGCAATTACGTAGGTCTTATGCCACAAAACTGTGTTGATTGACTGCACTGCTGATTTTGCTTCAAAAATCTGATCATGTGGTTGATTGAGGTGATGCATTCCATTTGCTAGTGATGTACTAGCAAGCACATTTTTGATTGTGTCTAATGACAGTCCTGCCTGTCAGATAAAATCAAATAATCTTTTTCTAATATTTTACTAAAAGATAGTAGACTTGTGCTTCATTGAGGTATGTACAGAATATCTTCTATGTTAATCGTATCTTTTGTGCTGACTATGATAACATATGCTTGTGAAGATCCTATTCCTTTTGCAGGTGGTTGCCATTATTTTCTATTACAACTTGTGAGCTAATCACAGGTGTCACATTATTTTTTCATCACACAGATATTGGAACATGTGCTCTGAATTGCCAGAGTCTACATACCATTCCATCTGTGTATCTTTACCTGATGCTGTAATTGATTTCAGTGTATTCTAGTTTTTTTTTTTTTTTGGCTGAATATTTTTCATCAGTGTTGGTCTTTTTGACAGATGTCGATGCTTGTTGTAATTAAAGCGCCTGGGACTTTTCATAATGCATTGGCATCACACTTCTTCCTGTTAACTTGCAGAGCAGTGTTGCTGGTTTATTACAGATGTCATTGTTTATTTCTTGAAGCAAATTACTGTTTGAGTCTCCCGTGGTTATAAAGTTTGAATTTTCTAAGCCAATAGTCATAAGTTTATATTTGTCTGGTAGCTCTACAAGTAGAATACACCTAGGCAATTCTTAATTAACTTCAGACTTTAAGCCATTTAATATTTGTGATACAGAAATCATCTTTGAGATATATTCTTTTACTGATGAAGAATTTTCACAGCTTGTTGTTAGCAGCATATTTAGTAATCCTCTTAGAGCAGCATATTTAGTAATCTTCTTAGTTGGAAGAGGCCACAGTTTTCGTAGACTTGGTTTTTATCTTGTCTCATGCTGCTTTAGCTGCAGAGGTGTCTTTCAAATGAACAGAGAGTATAATTTTGCCTCTTGCTGTGCACACTTTGGTTACACCCATTATTTTTCCATTGATGCAATTCCCCAACCATACATGTTTTACGTAAGTTCGCATAGTGAACTGCCATGTACTATAGTTTCCTCTTCAACAAAGGGTTTCAATAAGAGGGAAGGAACTGGTATATTTAGAGAAACTATTGTATCTGTGATTATGTCTTACCAAATAGCTGCATGCTGCTGCTAATGTTATGGACCATTTTCATACTCTGGATAAAAATTTCTGTAAATTTTCTGTGTCAAGTTCAGACTAAATCCCAAGCTTTTAATGGCTACCTCTGTCATCATGATCATCATCATCATCAGGGTCTATGTATCTGACTGTTGTAAAACTTCTGTGGCTCCCACTTTTACACCCAAAGGATAGCATTTGATTGGCTAGATTACATGATGGTGACATCACGGAAATGCAGCATACGGAGGCGGTGCCCTCTGTGTCCATAGATTATGTACTTCAGACAACACTGATGTTCATCAAATTGATCAGCAACAGTCTGTATAGGCTGACCCATGTATCTGCTGGCACACTTGCAAGGAATATTATGAATCCGTGGCACTCTCGCACTGAGATTATCTTTAACACGTCACAACTTTTCCTTAATATTCTTGTGTGGGAAAAACATCATTCCAATTCCTAGCCTTTTTAGGAATCTACCTATCTTACTATTATTGAGATACAGGTCTGTATGAATTTGTTTTTGATACACACAATACATTCTGTATATCAAAAACTGATGCATACAGACATGTATCTCAGTAGACACAGCTTTCATCTTCCAACACAGAAGAGATATATGCTGAGCACACTAATTCACTGATCCAGGAGTATTTTGGTCAAGGAACACCTTGACTCTGAGGTGAATCATTTAATGATGTGATGTTAGGTCAATGCTGCTGAGAGTACAAAGATCAATACCAATCAACAAAGTCAGGCATACGAACACATAGCGCAGCTTCCGTTCTGTGGTGCAAAAACTAGTAAGATAAGTGGAATTCTAAACAGGCAAAGAATCAGACCAGTATATTGCCCATCCAGGAAAATTAAGGAAATGTTAATGACTTGTGAAAGATTGTCAGCTAGGGAGTTTCAGGGATTTATAATATTCCTTGTGAGTGTCGAAGCTGTTACGTGGCTCAATCTGTACAGATTGACACTGCTCGCTGTGTTGAATATCAATATCACATGAAGTACAAAAATTTTGAAAAATCATTGATGGCTGAGGCAGCCTGTTCAATAAACACAAGACTGTGTTTGAACTAAGAGAATTCTGGTCCACACTTCATACTACTGGGACTGTGTGATTAGAGATGTAGTGGAAATTAGACTTCAGTAGAAACACTGATTAAGCACTTAGCAGTGCATGGAAGTGTGAACTTAATGAAGAAAGAGCACAGGGGAAGACTTCTTGTAGCTTACCACCCGATGCAAATGATGGCACTGTAAGCGATTCTGGATAGTGCACAGATGTAATCTGTGGACATAGTGGGTACCACATCAGTACATTCCATTTCTGTGCTGCTGCCATAGTGTAATCAAGCCAATCAGGTGCCACCTTTTGAGCATAAAAGTGGGAGCCTCGCCAGTCTCTCAATGATGAGACATAGTCCTTGACAATGATAACGGGGTCCATCATCAAAAACTTGGATTGTTGTTCAAATTCGGTTTGGTATGTTTACCAAGAATTTTTTATCCAAAGATTCCATTGTGAAAGACTGCATATCCACATTCTTATGCTTTGTTATTATTCATGTGTAATTTTTGATACACTGCTTGTGGGATCGTCTTGTGATGTAAAAGTGACAAGCTTAGTGATTAGGAGCAGAGAAAAATCAAGTAGGGAGAGTTTATATACAAACTGAAAATATGTAAGCCATAAATTACAATAGATCAATAACAATGGCACTCTTTTTTTTTTTTTGACACTTAGACTTTCGACTTCGTACAGTGAGACATTCTTCATCTTTGTAATGTAATGCTGTATGTGATAATTGCTGAATATAAACTTCATTATTTCTGTACTCATGTGCAGACTGATTTCTTATTATCGAGGATTTCTTATTTTGACAGTTTCAAAGATTGTTACTGCTGCATATTCTTCGAACTGAAAACAGTTTTATACTGATAAGACATGGACTTTAATTCTGTTTACTTTTTTCTCTTGTATACAAGGTGGTCAGAAACACTCTGTAAAGCTTGTGAGGGTGTTGTAGGGTAGGTTGTGCTGAGAAACAACTGCTAAGAAAAAAAAAGTGATATGTCACACTGTTTCCAAATTAATTAGTATTGAATTTAGACAATCAGGCCATTGTGCACACAAATTCAAGCAGCCCACCAAATGGGGTGTTGCCAAATGCATTCTTCATTTGGTTTCCGAAAACTGAATGAGAGAGCAGTACAAAAATTGGATATGAGACGGCGGTAAAGGTTGAATCCAAACCAAAGGCTGAGAAGTCTCGTGCACTATCATCTGCATTATTACAACAACTGACACCAATTTTATCTGGCAGGCTGCTTGAATTTGCAAGTGCATGTGTGTGTGTGTGTGTGTGTGTGTGTGTGTGTGAGAGAGAGAGAGAGAGAGAGAGAGAGAGAGAGAGAGAGAGAGAGAGAGAATGTCATATAATTTTTGAGATGATTCTACATAAGAAAATAAACCAAAAATGTCCTGTGAACAAGTGTCCAATTTCCGATTGTTACAGAACTGGAGTGGGTTGAAGACTACACACTTCCATGAATGATTATGAAGACAAATGTGAATATTGTGTACTGAAATGCTGTGTAGGTGCTGTGGTTGACAGAATCATGGTTGGACAGATGACTGGTACATCCTACAAGAGATATGGGGTTCTCCAACAGATGGCAGCAGTGTGATGTTGCACCAAGGCCAACAGCTGCAATCATAACCAGTGTGCAGTCGTTGGTTGGATCAGTGAGCAGTTGTGAGGCCGTAAGTGTAACGTGCTTCAGTGTTGTTTAATTGAGCTACTCCATTGTGTCTGTGAATACCAATATGCCTCATACCTTTATCCATTATGCAGACATGGTGTTTGTGTACGGGTACTGTAATGGCAATGCCCATGCAGCTGTGGCAGAATATCAGAGACGTTTCCCTGATTGACAAATTCCGCTGTGCCAGGGTATTTCCCAGGGTTTTGCAAACATTATGTGAATCTGGAACACTACCCATTGTACACATAACATCAGAACATGAAGCCACACAGTCAGCTGAGGAAAGGTAAGACATTATTTCAGTGATACACTGGAGTACCACCACCAGTACACAGCGCATTAGCAATCAGCTCGATATTCCACCACGTGAGTGTATCATACATTGTATTCTGAGGGCTTGTACCCATTCCATGTGCTGCCCATGTAACATCTGTATCCACGACTCAGTAAGCAGACAATAATTTTGCGAATGGTTAGCTGTACATAGAGGCATTGTGCAATACACTTTATTTACAGATGAGGCTACATAAGGATAATGCACATGATGCTGGTGAAACAAGATACCAAGTTAGGTTCTCAGTAACCATCTGGTGTGGTATGATAGGTGACCTAGTGATAGGCCTTGTGTTCCCGCCATATTGCCTGACAGCCACTGCAAACACAAATTTTCTGAGGGAAGACGTACCTGCACTTTTGGAAGATGCAGCATTAGCCCAATGATGGCAAATATATCTGCATCATGATGTATCACCGATTCACTGTACCAAACGAGTATCCTAGTATCTGAATAACACATCACCTCAATGGTGGATTGGCCATTGCGGACCGGGCTGGTTAACGCGGGATATGTACCCTACGAAGGTGGATACACAGGAACAACTTGTGGCTCACCTCACTGATGCTGTTGTCTGCATTGAAGCCCGCTGAGATGACGATTGACGTGCATTACAACACACTCTTTAATGCATTAAGTGCATTGAGATGGGTGGGGGCTTATTGAACACCTCTTATCGGATGAGTCAGTCATCAGTCCCACCATTATTCTGTCCAATGCCTGCACAGCATTTTGGTAAGTAATACCCACACTTGTCTTCATCATCATTCATGAATGTGTGCAGTCTTCAACCAACTCTATAATGATTGAACATATAGGTACCAGTTTTAAAATAATTCATTTATTACATTTACATTTGTGATTTCTGCTTACGTCTGATGAAGTTTCCTAATTTTTTTTTCTTTTCCTATTTTTCAGGGTTTAAATTTTGAAATTTGTGGCTCCAGGTATGAGGAAAATTTAGACCCATCACAGTTTCCTGACCCCTCACATTTTGTTTTGGAAACAGCTTACAATAAAGTAATGGAAGTAGTAGACCGATTGAAAACAGAGACTAGGCCACCTGATTTAATAATAGGTGCAGATACAGTTGTTTCACTAGATGGAAAAATTTTTGGTAAACCAAAAACCAAAGAAAATGCATTTCAAACTCTTGAAAAGTGAGTTCATCCTTCTTCCTCTGTTTTTTGTTTAACTTAACACTTAACAGTGTGACATACAAGAATCATTGCAATTTTAACTGACTGTGAGAGCACTGTATTATCCACTGAAAAATCCCTATGAGGTTTACAGAGCAATGCTGTGTTAAGTGAAATATTTGGGAGATATCAGTTGAGCCGTACTTTTGCTAGCCACATGGTATGTAAACCAAAAGCCTACAAAAAAGTCTCTATACAAACTGAATATGAAATGATTGAAGAAAATTGGGTAGCTTTGACCTTTTGAGGAGACCTGCAACCTTGACATCCAGATAAATTGTAGAATTGTTAGTTCTGCAGTTGGAAAGGAGAGTGGAATAGATTGGGGAAGGCATAAAGGAAGGGCAGGTCATAAAATTCAAGGATGAGAGGGACTAAATGTGTTGGGGGGAGAAGGGAAACAAATATTTTGCTCTCCTCAACCCCTTTTTTTGTCTCCTCTTGTGTTTTCCTTGGCTGAGGTCCCTCATATCCTGGGTGTTTGAGTGACCTATTCTTCCTGTTGATGTTCTCTAACATATCCTTCCCTCCTTTCCAAGAAAGGAACTAATAGTTCCAAAAGGTAGGAGACTGTCATGTACTTTAATATGTATCTGTCTTCTATAGGTAAGTTCTGGCCAGAAATTCTGTCTCATAACTTTGTACTTTACCCTAGACAATTTTCTTTTTGAAGCAATTTATTGTAGAATTATACTTAAAATAAGGGAAAGGCCAACCACTTACTGTATAGCAAATTGATCTGTCATACACAGACACTCATAAAAGGAAACAGTATTCACACTAGCTTTTGGGCTCTTGTTCCGTTTCTAGCAAAAGTACAGCCACTGTATAATTCATAGTGTGACCACATTTTACTTTATTTGCACAGGTAACTGGCTTCAGCTTTACAGCCATCATCAGATCTGCAAGAGGGAATAAAAGTGAAGCTATTTCAGTATTTGGGAAATATGAACATCAACCCATTACAGCAAACAGAAAATGAATAAGCTTATTAGCTTATAAGGCAGTCATACCAAGGACATATAGCCAATAAAAATTCTGCATACTGTGTTTTGTTACCTTGTAAGATCTGACAATGGCTGTAATGCTGAACCTGGTTATAAAAACCAAACAATGGAAAAATCCAGGATTGAATAATAACAGTATTATGAAAAGCCTAGATTGCTACTCACCCTATAAATGAGATGTTGAGTTGCAGATTGGCAAAAGAAGAAAAAGACTGCTTAACATGTAAGGTTTTGACTAAAAAGCCTTCTTCTAAAGTAGACAACATACACATTCACACGAATATGCTCGCTCTCTCTCTCTCTCTCTCTCTCTCTCTCTCTCTCTCTCTCTCTCTCTCTCTCTCTCTCTCTCTCTCTCTCTCTCTCTCCCCCCCCCCTCCCCCTACCCCCCCCCCCCCCACACACACACACACCACTGTGTCTGGCCACTGAGGCCACACTGCAAGCAACTGTGCATGATGGATGGTGGGGATCTTTCCCTACTCCACCCCTGCTCCTAACCCGTGCCTCGTGGGTCATATTCCTGTAATAGACTTAGGTGCAAGATCTGCTCCATACATCCTCCCACCACCATTTACTCCAGTCTGAGCTCAAGAATCATCTACCCAATCCAGCAGGGCTACCTGTGAAAGCAGTCACATAATCCACAAACTAAATTGCAACCACTGTGTTGCATTCTATGTGAGCATGACAGCCAACAAGCTGTCTGTCCACATTAGTGGCCACTGACAAAAGAGACAGATGGACCACCCAGTTGCTAAGCATGCTGTCTGACTACACTTCAGTGACTGCTTCACAGTCTGCACCATCCGGATCCTTCCTTCCAACACCAACTTTTCTGAATTGCATTGGCGGGAACTCTCCCTATGATATATCCTACATTCCTCTAACCCTCCTGGTCTCAACCTTTGTTACTACCTGTTCTTCCCCATGTATCCCTTCCCTGCTCTCACTCCAACATTACACAGATTTCAATTCCACCAATGCACCCATTAGTCTTTTTCCTCTTCTCTATTTCTCTCCTTTTCCACTCTCATCCCCCCCCCCCCCACCCCCTCTCCCCTCTCCCCTCTCCCCACTCCCCACTCCCCACTCCATCCTCAAACCTTCTGACTGCACATAGCAGCCCTATACTGTCTCTACTTCCATGTCCCTGCATGCTCTCACAAGCAGTAATTTACCATCCCCCAGCCCTACCCTGCTGTGCCTCCACCTCCTCACCCCAGCCTCCTCCTCACCACCTCCATGCAGATTATTTCTCCCATCATGCGCAGTTGCTTGCAGTGCAGTCTCAGTTGCCAGAAATAGTGGTCGTGTGTGTGAGTCATGCTTGTGTGTGTGTGTGTGTGTGTGTGTGTGTGTGTGTGTGTGTGTGTGTCACCTACTTCGGAAGAAGGGTTTTTGGCTGAAAGCTCACATGTGCAGAATCTTTTTGTTGTACTTGTCAGTGATTCAACATCTCCTCTGTATGGTGAACCTGGTTATTTGTACAAATAAAATAAAATGTGACACAGACTCTGGAAACTACAATTCAAAATGCTGAAGTTAAGCAGTTACAATGACAGTGTCAAGGGAATGTTACTCACTTATTCTTATACATAATGTTATGAGTAAGAATTTTCTGTACATCTACATTATTAAACACTTTAGACACAGAAAAAGACACCATCTATTTCTACATATGCACTGTGCAAACCATTGTGTAATGCAAAGGATATGCAGCATGGCACCATGTTGTATGAAGTGCAGGAAGAATGACCGCTCTTTGTGCATGCTATAATTAATGTAATCTTGTCTTCACAGTCCCTGGGGGGTGTGATATGAATGGATATGAAGAATATCCCTAGATTCTTCACTTATAATAATATCTTGAAATGATGAATGTAGGCTTGTGTGGGATAATTTGCATCTACCTTCAAAATTCAGGTGTTTCAACATTTTTTTTGGTACTCCTCTGTGAATCAGATCAACCTGTGGGCATACAGGCTGACTGATTCTAAATGTGAATCATAGCTACTGTAGTTATAGGATACTATATTTTGGTGGTTTATGAAGTGCACAATTTTACATTTTTGTACATTTAAAGCAAAACACCAACCTTTTCATGACTATGAAATGTTATCCAGATATGATTCAACATTTCTCCAGCTTTTTTCAGGTGTTACTTCATTACAGATAACTGCATTATTTGTGAAAAGTTTTATATTAATATTGTTTGCCAAGTTAATAATACATAACATGAACAGCAAAGATCCCAACACACTTGACAGGGACTCTCCAAACAAGATAGCGTGCTGTGTCCTGCCTACTTACAAATCCTCAACCCTGTTACAAGTTTTGTTTGATATCCCACATAAGCATACTTCTTGTAATAAACATTGTGTTGGTGCTGAGTAAAAGAGTTTTTAAATGTCAAGAAATACTGCCTCTACCTGGTTTCCTTGACCCAAGGATTTCAGGATGACATGTGTAAAAAGTGCAAGCTGTGATTTGCATGATACAAGTTTTCAGATTCCATGCTGACTGGCATGGAGCGGGTCATTACGTTTGAGCTTAGAATATATTCTAGGATTCTATAGCAGATGATTGTCAATAAGTTTGGATTGTGGTTTTGTGGATAAATATTTTTCCCTTCTCGAGGTGAGTGTGACGTGTTCATTTTTCCAATCACTGGTTACAGTTTTTTGTTCCAGAGATCTGTGCCCTATTACAGTTAAAATGGTAGCTAACTCACCTGAAAACTCTTTACAGAACTGACACAGTTGCCAACAGTCACTGGAGTCACATTTAATTTTACCCATGGACGGTGGCCAGTATCACTATGTCTCATATTGAAATGTTGCCACCCGCTATCACGGTGCTACAAGTTGCTTCATAGATCTCAAAAATCTCTTAATTTATGGACATGATCGTAATTTAGTCACAAAATTAATTAATGAGAGAGTAGTCCAAGATTATATAAATGTGTCATAGAAAATTAGTCTTGATATCTGGCTGAGAAAATATAAGTTGCTGAGTTTCCATCATGGTTCGCATGTGAGCAAAGTTCAAAATTTTAAAATCTTTCATAGTTCTTCTAGAAACTGTTTCCATAATCTTAATGTTTCTTTAGAGACACTTACGTTTCCTCCTTACAATGGCTATGATTGCTCTCTTATTTCAGTATTATTGAAATTTAAGAAGATTAATAGCTTGACAGACAGTGAAAAGCTTTTCAGCATCACATTAGAGTTCTAGAAAAAGCCAACAACTGTTAAAATATTTTTATTACTTATGTTATAATATTTTCCTAATGCTGCATTATATGAATTTTCTTCAGACGTACTGCAATTTGCATTTACACAGAAGTCTGATGCGCCCTTGCTTGTTTTCTGGAAATATATAATTTCAGCTTCCTTTCAACACACTGAAATCAAACAGGTAATATGATGACCTGGATTAGTTTCTGGCATTTTTGGTTACAAGTTTAGTCTTACGGTTTTGCTTTGTTGCTGATTGTACCCCTGTAGCCATCCTCAGAAGAAGTTGGCCACTAATAATTGGGGTCTGAGTGACTTGTCCTTCCTTTCTAACCTACCTGTACCTGTCCTCTTTCTTCCTCGAGGAAGGAACTACTGTTTCTGGAAGATAGATAGTTTTATGTATCTATCAGCAGTGTGAGCCAGCCATTCTGTCTCCATGTAATTGTGTAGTTTTTTTTTTAGAACATGTGCTGTCACACAAAGAGAGCAGAGGAAGAAGCACTACCCGTTGACTAACTGCTCCAAGTTGCCTCTGGTAGGCTGATTTGTTCCGAATTATTACCCCCAGTAAACACACGCACTTCTCTCTCTGTATTTCTTCGGTCTATATAGGGAATTACTTTGTCTTCAGTTTGTCTTACAAGGAGACCATATGGCAATCGGATTTTTGTATTTTTTAATTTTTTTTTATTTTATGATGTGTAAAGTTCATAAGTTCCCTAAGCAGTATGATGCAACTCTCGAAAATTCGTGAGGAAATGGACTTTCCATTTTTATGAGGGTCTTTAATACCTTAGAGAAAGGTCTTTTATTCGACATGCTGTGCGGCAAGAAATCAAACCTGGATCACTCGCACGGCAGGCAAGCATAGAGCCATGCTGCCTGTTGAAATATCAACATCCTTTAGGCTATTATAGACGTTTGGAAAACTCCAAAGTTGATTTTCTGGAGAATTTTTGACAGTTCTATTGACTTACTTTGAAAGATATTTGAGTTCTGAACTTCATATATTATTAACATCAAACATTACAAAAATCCAGCTGTGTGTGGTCTACTGGTTGGTTCCATATGTGGCATGCAGATTTGATGACTGTATCACAACTTACTTCATCAAAGTCGCAGGAATTTCACTAATGGTGCAAGTACACTGAAGAGCCAAAGAAACTGGTACAGCTGCCTAATATTGTGTAGGGCACCCACAAGCACACAGAAGTGCCATAACGTGATGTGGCATGGACTCGACTAATGTCTGAAGTAGTGCTGGAGGGAACTGACAACCATGAATCCTGCAGGGCTGTCCATAAATCTATGCTCAATAATGTTCATGTCTGGGGAGTTTGGTGGCTGGCAGAAGTTTTTAAACTCAGAAAAGTGTTCCTGGAGCCACTCTGTAGCAAGTTTGGACATGGGGGGGATGTTGCATTGTCCTGCTGGAATTGACCAAGTTCATTGGAATGTACAATGGATATGAATGGATGTAGGCGATCAGACAGGATGCTTACGCACATGTCACCTGTCAGAGTCATATGTAGATGAATAAGGGTCCCATATCATTCCAGCTGCACAAGCCCCACACCATTACAGAGCTTACACCAGCTTGAACAGTCCCCTGCTGACATGTAGGATCCATGGATTCATGAGGTTGTCTCCATACTTGTACACTTCCATCCACTCGATACAATTTGAAACGAGACTAGTCTGACCAGGCAACACGTTTGCAGTCATCAACTGGTGATGGGCCCAGGTGAGGTGTAAATCTTTGTGTTGTGCAGTCATCAAGGGGGACCTTCAGCTCCAAAAGCCCTATCGATGATGTTTCATTGAATGGTTCACACACTGCCACTTGTTGATGGCCCAGCATTGAAATCTGCAGCAATTTGTGGAAGGGTTTCACTTCTGTCATGGTGAATGATACTCTTCAGTTGTCGTTGGTCCCTTTCTTGCAGTATCTTTTTCCGGCCACTGTGATGTCGATAATTGGATGTTTTACCGGATTCCTGGTATTCAACGGTACACTCAAACAGGAAAATCTCCACTTTATCACTACCTTGGAAGTGCTGTGTCCCATTGCTCTTGCACTGACTATAACACTGTGCTCAGACTCACTTAAATCTTGATAACCTTCCATTGTAGCAACAGTAACTGATCTAACAATTGCACCAGACACTTGTCTTATATAGGTGTTGCCAACCGCAGTGCCATATTCAGCTGTTTACATATCTCTGTATTTGAACACACATGCCTATACCAGTTTCTTTGGCGATTCTGTGTATGTTATTCTCATAGAAATATTCCTCGACTTTTCTCTCCACAAGTGCTTGGCTTGATCATAATTAGTGTTCTACTGGGTGTGTAGCTAAGACTTGGATAGTGAGATAATTTCTGAGTGGGACATTGAATCCAATGTCTGTTTCTCTGTCCAATAGTGAACTGTTAACTTGTTCATCACTGCAGAGTGATACTGATAATGATTTTCTTTCTTCCATGCTTTATTATTATTCATGATATATTCTATATGGCACTGAGGTACAGACTAACTACTGAAAACCATTCAGTGATTTTGGTGCAGACACTCTGCAGGACTTGGTTGGGATACTTGCATCATAAGCAAAGAGAACTAGGTCAACTTTATAAATAAATTAAGAAATGAAGATAACTACCCACATAGTGTCCGCAGCTTGTGGTCTCGTGGTGTTGGACACTGGGGTCTGGAGTGAAGCCATCCACCCAGTCTATGCTACATTCTCATCAGTTCTTACATCACACCCACTCCTAACGTCTTGCCACATGAGTCATACCCATGTCGGAAGTCCTAGCAGCTGTCCAGTAAACTACCCAGGACATCCAACTCATCCTATCCTGTTAGAGGGAGGGCCATCTGTGCAAGCAACCACATCATATACCAGCTCAGCTTCACTTCCTGTACAGCATTTTATGTGGGCATGGCCTCCAAAGCTGCACGGGGTAGCTGTGTGGTCTGAGGCATCTTGTCACAATCCGCGCGGCTCCCCTCGTCAGAGGCTCGAGTCCTCCTTCGGCATGGGTGTGTATGCGTGTTGTCCTTAGTGTAAGTTAGGTTAAGTAGTGTGTAAGCTTAGGGACTGATGACCTCAGCAGTTTGGTCACATAAGCCGTTACCAGAAATTTCCATGACCTCCAACAAATTCTCCATTCAACTGAATGGACACCTGCAAAGTAGTGCAGCCAATAGCAGAACACACTGTTGAGCACAACATGCTCGAGTCGGTGGCTATTTCACAACCTATATGGCCTGGATATTTTGCTCTAGTATCAGCTTCCCTGAATTGCAGAGATGGGAGCTGTTCTCGCAACACATTGTTCAGTCCCGTGATTTTCCTTGTTTCAGTCTCCACCAGCACCTGTCCCTCTCCTTAAATTCACTCACATTGCACCCACACCTCCCCCCCCCCTCCCCCCACCTCCACCCCATCTCCCCTTTCCCTGTTCTATCTCCCCCTCTCCCTCCTTCCCAGGGCTTATGGGACCAAACTGCTGGGAACCTCTTGTTCCCACCATCAGCCACACTTTTCCAGCCCTCCTTTCCACACTCTGCCTCCTTTGTGCCCTCACCCACTTGTGTCCCATCACCCAACTTATTCTCCTTCATCCCTGTCAAAGTTGTTGTGCAATCAGGCTGGACAATGTGTGTGTGTGTGTGTGTGTGTGTGTGTGTGTGTGTGTGTGTGTGTGTGTGTGTGTGTCCTTCCTGTATCGTACTGATCCTTGAGGAATACCAATAGTTATCTGTGTAGAGGCAGAGATGATTCATGATGGAAGCTGTTAGAGCTGTCGAATGTGACTGTTTGCTTCCTGTCAGTTAAATATGAAATGAACTAATTATGCATCGTATCTTGAAATCCATAAACCTAAGTTCCTCCAAAAATTTATTCTGATTGACAGAGTAAAATACGTTTGACAACTAGTAAAACATTCCCGCAGACAAAATTTTTTTCATTTTAATATTTTAATGTTTGATCTGGGAAATGGTGAATATTTGAAGAATTTCTTGAGCTTAAGATGAAGATGTTGTTTAATGTTAAATGCCAGTTTAAAAGAAGGATTTTCTCGTATTCTTCCAGCACAATATTTAATAGTGATGAAACATGGATAATGATAGAGCCTGAAAAGTTTTGTTCAGTTTTTGTTTCAACCTTTAAATCACATCTGCAAATAATTTGTATATTTGGTATATGACACTGTGTGAAGGTGATGCATAAGACATATCTCTATAATAATTATTACTGAATGAAAGGAACTTAAATGAATGGTAGAAGAAATTTAGTAAAACATTACTACAAGAATGTTGAACGATCTTCCAGAAAAATTGGGAATAAATGAAACAAGATTGTGATTAGAATAATTGAAATAATAATTTGAAAACTAAGCAAGTCCTACAATTTAGAGGATAATGAAGAGTAGCATTTAACTTTCAAAAATGTGAAGGTAAAAATAACAACAAACATCTTCATTAGTGATTTTTGTTTTCTCATTACAAATTACTTAATTTGAGTCCTTGTCATATAGACTATTTTTCTATTTGTAGGCTTAGTGGAAGACCACACACTGTGTACACAGGAATAATCCTAGTCAAAAAGGATAAAGTTGTGAAATTTTTTGAAAGCACCAAAGTTTACTTTGGTCAACTTACACCTGAGATAATCAGTGGCTACGTAAAAACAGGAGAGCCAATGTGAGTACATACTTTCGATAAACAAAAATTAAGGAACCAGTCACCTTGATGAGTGAAGCATAGACATAAGTAATAGCTCATGTAATTACACAGAACATAAATTTTCATCATCTTCTCCCCCTTAACTGTTAAGTGCTGTCATAAGGTGCTGTGGACACCCCGCACATTAAAAGCTACTTGTATTATTAGTTTAAATTTTCATAATTCTCTAAAAGTCCTGCCAGCTGATTTTTGTCTAACAGTTATGTAAGTAACAACATTAGAATACACTAAGTTTCAGTTTTCATTCTTATTGAGTTGCCAAAAACATACCCTGGGGTGTTCAGGACACTCAATTCCTGTCCTATTGTAACAAAAATCAAAATAACACCAATTGTAAGTTTTTTAAAATTTTGCAACTGTTTCATTGTTGTCACATTTCATGTTATGTTACATGAACTTATTGTTGTCTAGTACTACAATTCTGCTTTCCAAGTGAGAAAGTCCTGAAGTTAGTTTGTTTTCTCTTAGTGTATGGTAACAACTCAATCTACATGTGTGCACATATGAGGAAAATGAAAGATGAATACAGATTACTTGAAGAAGGTGAAGCAGAAATAATGTATTGTAAATCAAACAATGGAAAATGATAAATCAGTTTCAGAATCACCTCATGATTTGAAAATTGGAACATGTAACTGATATAGAGATGAATGGTGATGAGAATGAAATAATTCTTGACAATAACAATTTCAACTGGGAAAAGAAAAATCAATGAAATGGATGAAGGTGTGGGGACGTAGAACCGCTGGCTCTACCCCCACCCCCCAATGTCTAGTGGCGAGCATTGCTACCTCTCATCACCAGGTCCCGGGTTCGATTCCTGGCCAGGTTGGGGATTTTCTCTGCCCGGGGACTGAGTGTTTATGTTGTACCCATCATTTCATCATCATCATCATTCGTGACAATGGCAAGATTGGATTGAGTAAGAAAACTGGACTGTGTAAAAGATCATCATCATCATCATCATCATCATCATCATCCACCCCCCAATAACATCGCTGCCCTACCACAGCAAGAACAACTGTATCTTTGCCAGATCAGTTCTCTGTAGTACGAGCTCTATGCTAAATGCATTGTGTATACATTGCAAGAATAAAAGTATTCATAGTAAGTGACGGGAGTTTGAGTGATTATTTATCCTTGTAATTCCCATGCCTGCCCCCACTACCTACAAAGGACTCTCCGCCAAGAAATGTAAAGACACAACTTAAGAATGCTGTTATCCACTCGACAGGTGTGAGAGGTTTAGCCAGGTGTGTGAAATTGATCTAATATGTGAACAAAATCCATTTTGGGGAATTTTTCCCGGAAACAAAATGCCAAAGAGACAGATGTGGCTGAAATTGAGGCTTTTGCTGTTTTACTTATTCAGGACTTAATCTTAGAAGGCAGATTAAGGAAAGGCAAACCTACCTTTCTAACATTTATAGACTTAGAGAAAGCTTTTGACAATGTTGACTGGAATACTCCCTTTCACTTAGAGAAAGCTTTTGACAATGTTGACAGGAATACTCTCATTCAAATTCTGAAGGTGGTAGGTGTCACACATGGAGAGCGAAAGGCCATTTACAATTTGTACAGAAACCAGATGGCAGTTATAAGTGTCAAGGGACATGAAAGGGAAGCAGTAGTTGGGAAAGGAGTGAGACAGGGGTGTAGCCTATCCCTGATGTTATTTAATCTGTATATTGGGTAAGCAGTAAAGGAAACAAAAGAAAAATTTGAAGTAGGAATTAAAATCCATGGAAAAGAAATAAAAACTTTGAGGTTTGCTGAAGACATTGTAACTCTGTAAGAGACAGCAAAGGGTCTGGAAGAACAGTTGAACGGAATGGACAGTGTTTTGAAAGGAGGATATAAGATGAAAGCCAACAAAAACAAAATGAGGATAATGGAATGTAGTCTAATTAAATCAGTTGATGCTGAGGGAATTAGATAAGGAAATGACACACTTGAAGTACTAGATGAGTTTTGCTGTTTGGGTAGCAAAATAACTGATGTTGATAGAAGTAGAGAGGATATAAAATGTTGACTGGCAATGGCAAGAAAAGCGTTTCTGAAGAAGAAATTTGTTAACATCAAGTATAGATTTAAGTGTCAGGAAGTCTTTTTCTGAAAGTATTTGTATGGACTGTAGCCCTGTATGGATGTGAAACATAGACAGTAAATAGTTTAGACAAGAAGAGAATAGAAGCTTTCGAATTGCCATGCTACAGAAGAATGCTGAAGATTAGATGGGTAGATCACATAACTAATGAGGAGGTAGTGGATAGAATTGGGGAGAAGAGGAATTTGTGGCACAACCTGACTAGAAGAAGGGATCGGTTGGTAGGACATGTTCTGAGGCATCAAGGGATCACCAATTTAGTATTGGAGGGCAGTTTGGAGGGTAAAAATGGTAGAGGGCGACCAAGAAATGAATACACTAAGCAGATTCAGAAGGACATAGGGTGCGGTAGTTACTTGGAGATGAAGAAGCTTGCACAGGATAGAGTAGCATGGAGAGCTGCATCAAACACAACAACAACAACTACTACTACTTAACCAGGCCTTTTTTATTGCTCTGGAAATATGAATCTAAATTACCTGTGGGATATGGATGGTTTAGGAATGGAGAGATTTCACACTACAATGAGTACTGGTTGTTCAGATACATATGGATTGTTGACATTCAAAACTGTCAAGAGAGAAAAGTACATAAACTTGTACCTATTAAGAAAATACATGAACTGTTAGAGACAAAATGCAACAAGAACTATATAGCGTCCGAATATACTACAGTGGATGAATGGTTAGTTATTTTCTTCTGAAAGTGTAGTTTTCACCAATATAAGCCAAGCAAACTGTTAAAGTATGAGCTGAAAAATCTAATGCTCTTTGATGCCAAGACTTGGTATGCCCTTGCCATGGAAATCTACATTGGAAAACAGCCAGATGAGCCCTACAAAGTTTCACTGCAATATGTGGTAATTCACCTGAGGAAGACAACTGAGGGGACTAACCATATTACAGTAGCAGTTTACTAGTTGCAGCTTGGCTAAAGAATTGCTTCATCATCATTACAACCAGTATATCCACATAAGTAATTGAAATGGTAGTTGAATATGACTGCTCGAGTGGGAGATATTCACACTGTTAATTTCCAACTAAAAAAGACAAAGCACTGTAAAAATCCTTGGGTATTGTTGAGTGTAATTGATGAAAGGAGAAAATATAAAAATTCAGCAAGTGAAGCAGGTGACAGGGAATACAAGTATCTAAAAAAGCAAGAAGAAACTCAACTTGATTGGAACTGTTCATAAAAATAGAACAGAACTTCCTCCTGAATTTGTGAGTGGGAAGTAGCATGAAATAAACAGTAGTTTAGATATCAAAATGGTTTGACAGTCGTCTTGTAAGTGCCAAAAAAGGAAAAAGAATATGATACTTCTTTCATCTATACACTTTGGTAATAGAATAGATGAAAGTGGCTTCATGAACATTTTTGTCCTTATCAAAAGCTCTACCCATAAACAGTACCTCCGTTTTGACAACTGTCACCTGTTCCATATTTAGAAATCCGTCCCCTACAGCCTTGACATCTGTGGGTGCTGCATCTGCAATGAGAAATAGGAGTTATCAAATATGTTGATTTCCTTTTCATAGTCTTTACAAGACAGCTAGTCAAAAATCAGATTTCTTGCTATATTTATTTCCTGACATCAACAAAGCATGGCCATTTTGTGCCACCCACTGGCCAGTTTTCTCTATCACTAGTATCACTTAGGTCTTAACTCCTGCCCGTGGTCTAACTCTGAGCATAATAAAAGACATGGTTATAAGAAATCCACTGTTTATTAGGTCACTACATGACAGCATAAACGTAAGTAGTATAATAAAGTTTAGAAACATGTACAAGACTGCCGGCCAGAGTCAGTACAAGATAATATAAAGAGCATTTGCCCACCAAGGACTGCTCACTATCGGCTACCAATGATCATGCTTCTGGATCATGGTCACCAGCCTTTGGTGGGAGCCAGAAGCAGCTGAACAGCACACTACTCAAATGTGTGAAATGCACCATGATACAGTGGCAGAGGTATAGTAATGTCCAGGTTATACACCCCTCCTTCCTGGGGGTGGGGGAGTGACCATTAGATGTCTTCTCCTCCACGATGCACTGGTGATTAGACACATTCTTATTGTATGAAGTGGTTGTCCTGAGCATGAACAGTTCCTGGTCCATGCAAACCAGTGAGTAGGGGTGTAAGCAGTATGAACACAGACATGTACCCCTCCCCCCCCCCCCCCCCCCCCTCCACCTGGAGGAGAGTAAGTGACCCTGTAGGCAGGGCAGGCTCATAATTAGGTGTTGTGAGCAGGGGAGCTGTGGTGTCTGGAGGTAAAGTAGGTGGCATCGACAGGAGGGCAGTGTGTGTTGATGTCAGTGCTGGCATCATCTGCATCAGCGTAGGAGGCACCTGCATTGCTGTAGGAGGTACTTGCAGGTGTGCCGATAAAGCTCTAGCATCCCCCTCACATCTCTCCTTGTGTGAAGACTCTGCAAGGGCATTGAGAGGCAGAGCCACATTGTCCATACGGGGCCGCGCCACTGGTGGAGTAGCCTGAGACCACGGTAAGACTGGGGGTGGGGATGGTCAAGCCGGCATGCTGCCCACAGTGAATAGGAATGCTGATGGAAGAGATACTGGCACCACAGTCTGCCCGGAGGCATCAGCTCCCACCTGATTGTAGTGGCATGCCACAAGGCACTTGTCTATACACACCATCAACACATGGTTCCTGCATTGGCTGTGGATGATGCCTGGAGTCCAATGCTGGTGTCTTCTGAACCCTCAGGCCCAGAATAGTGTTTCGGGTGCAGACTACAGTGATGTCAGTACCTCTGCAGGATGCCTGTTCAGCAGCAGGAGATGGATCAGCGTCCACGGCTGGCGGCCAAGCAAGAGTTTGGCTGGGCTCTTGTGCCTGATTGGAGTCATTCTGAGAAAGAATGTAAGGGCCTCTTCCACTGGAAATTCTGTGGTGTACTTGTGTATTTGCGGTTTGAAAGTCTGCATGAGACATTCTGCCTTGCCTCTGGCTTGTAGATGAAAGGGAGGTGCCATGACATGACAGATGCCATTGCGTGAACAAAAATACTGAAATGATTGAGCCAAAACTTCATGACCATTGTCCACGAAACCACTGTACTAGGTAGGACTTCAATAGAGAAAATGGCTGATGGTGCCTTGACCATTGCATCTTCTGTGGTAGATGGGCAGTGAAAAGCACAAGGAAACTTGGAAAAGGCACCTACAGCCAACAAACAGAAAGTGTCTAAATGCTCCCACAGAGTTGATATGAATTCTTTCTTGAGGTAGCATGGATACTAGCACAGTGCTGTCCGTTGATCTGATTATTTGTGGAAGTTGACAACCAGGCACTCCACCTCGTGATTAGTACCAGACCAGAACACATGACAATGTGCCAACTGTTTAGTGTGGGAGGCTCCTCAGTGACTTTGATGTAACAGGTTGAGACCTTCCTAGCCCCTACACAACATTGCTGGAATCATAATATGGGGAGTGTACCCCCTTCGGTCGACAAGGGAAAGATGATGACTGAAAGTGTAGAAATTATGCTTGGGTGGGACACCTGGCCCGAAGGGTGATCAGGCCACCTGTGTCGTATCATGTGCACCACTTGTTTAAACTCTGGGTCTACAGCTACTGCAGATGCAATCCTGGTGCTGTTAATGGGGAAGCCATCAATAGTCTTGCAAACCACAGGTCTTAAGTGTACGTTGACACGGAGGACAACAAATGAAGAAACAAAGTAGGCGAACTGCTACACAATGAATCTAGGTCTTGATAGCGAACTTGGTCCAATACAAGATGTTCATTGTCAGTAAAATAAAATTCAAAAGCAACAGAAGTGTGTAATCCAAATAAATTTTCAGTATCAGTATCATTAACAACCAAATATGTGATAGGATGGATTACAAATTTGTAAGTCATGGTGGCACTAAATCGACAAAGAACTGGAATATGCTGTTTATTGTAATGTGCCAAATGATGTTTGATGGGAGCCAAAAGTGGGAAGCCCAGCCTTGCATATATTTGATAGTTGAGAAGTGAAACAACCACTCCAGTGCCCACTCGAAATAACAATTATATGTTCAGCACAGACACTATTAAAGAGGTTACTCTGACCTGCAGACAATGAGGGAATAGAATGAAGCAGACAATGATGAAATATAATGAATGTCAACATCCATTTTTTCTGAGGAAAACTGAGCATGAAAAACTGGAGCAACGTGGCCTTTCTTTTAATGCATGTAGCATGACACCCACCACCTGGAGCATGCTGCTTCCTCATGCTGCACATAGCAAGACGGGTATGACAGAATTGCAGCACAGTGCTGTGGCTGTTGTTGCTGATGGGGTTGCCCGTTGCGGCTAGGTTTGGTGATTTGAATTACATCAACTTCCTTTTTGCTTGGTGAGTCTGTTTCTACGCATTGATGTGGTTCATTGTTGATGAAGGTGACATCCCCCCGTACTTTGCACCACAGGAAACTGCAAAGGAATGAGTAATGTTTAAAACTTAATCTGAGGATGGATGCTCACACTGAAGGGCTCAGTGATGAACTTCCTTATCGGGTGTTAGGCAGATGATCACATCTCTGATCACAGCGTCTGCATAGGATTCCTTGGAAGTATAGTAATAAAGTGACTATTACAGCTCAAACCCTGCAGCTGTGCTACCAAACCCTGATTGGCTGCTTTCAGCACTGGTAAAATTCTACATGAGCAGCAATGACATGTGTGCACTCACAATGATAAGAAGATAACAGACTACAAATGACATCAAAAGAAAGTGAGCCCAGTTCCTGCAAAAGGGCTAATTGACACAATAGTTAGTGCATGTGAGGCAGAAACAAAGCTTTCCAAGTATCCACATCCATCATCCTAAATGTAATGAAGTGCTTTGTGGAGACATTTTTATAATTTCCCAGTCTTCAGCTCAGTCGTCATACTGGTGGGTGCACCTGATACAGTGCAGCTGGAACAGTCAGTGTAGCCACGAATTTTTCCAGTGTGGCTGTAGTAAGTTGTTGCTGCTGGAGAGGGGATTGAAGTTACATGAAAAAACAATAACTGAAGTTGGGCACATGGAATGTGCACTCATTGTCACTGCTGTTCTAATTAAAAACACAATAAAAGACACAGTTATAAGAAATCCACTGTTTATTACATCATGGCATGATAGCATAAACATAAGTAGTATAACACAGATTATAGACATGTAGAAGACTGCCAGCAAGAGCCAGTGCATTACAATATAAAGAATGTTTGCCCATCAGAAACTGCTGGCTATCGGCTGCAGGCAATTGAGATGCTGGACCTTGGTTGCCAACCTCTGGTGGGGGCTGGGAGCAGCCGAACAGTGTACTACTCAAATGTGTGGCAAGCTGCATGCTAGTGCTAGTAGTGGTGGTGGAGGCATAGTAATGCATGGGTAACTACAAAGCGCCCCCCCCCCCCCCTCCTGATCCTTCGAACTGAACTGAACTACAAAGGTAGGAACTATACTTTTAGCACATTCTCCATTCTTTCATCCCCACGGCCTAAAGTTCCGCTAGTCGCAATTGTCATGTGTCACCTTCCCTCTCTCTTGCACTTACTTTTTCTTCTGCTGTCTTTTTTTAACCCCATTCTTCCATGTCGTGGCATTGTACTTCCCTTTCCAACTGCCCGCCCCCATGTAACAGCTGCAGTCAGTTAATTCTTCTGACCTGCATTTTACCACTGAGAGCTCTTATTACTATTGTACCTTTTCTTTGTCCCATACATCTTCCCCCTCACAGTTGTTAAAATACCTTTGCCCCACTCCCCTATACCATCTGCCCACGAAACTACTCATAAATACTAAGTTTTGGTTTTGTTGGACAACATCTCTCTCTCTCTTTGTGTGTGTGTGTGTGTGTGTGTGTGTGTGTGTGTGTGTGTGTGTGTGTGTGTGAGAGAGAGAGAGAGAGAGAGAGAGAGAGAGAGAGAGAGAGAGCAGAGTGCATAGTGTGAGAGAGAAGAATGAAAGACAGTATCATCACAGTACTTCATAATTTTCAATATGACAATTCAATTTTGACAGTATAAAATTACTTGTAAAGCACTTTACTTTTATTGGACATTGAGTTCATCATAAATTAAAATCCTATTTTAAAATTGTCTTCTTTTTATGTGTAATGTAATATTTGATATGGCAGTTATTGACAAAATAAATTTTTTTTTGTAAATACAGAATATTGATACTTAGGTAAAAAGAATAGGAGAAAAATAAAAGTTTTGTGCAGCAGGTGATTGCTGTACAGTTCTTCATAATCAGTGTACATCAATCCTGATGGTGTAGCGGTAACGGGTAAGCCTGGAAACACAAAGGCCATGGGATCGAATCTTGGTCTAACCATGGATTTTTCAGTCTTCATGTCTTATTGATGTGAGGAGTAACCAGAAATGACATTTAGTTTGGATTCAGTGTTAAACTGTAGGTCTCCTTTCCTCGGTTGGACAGCTGGGGAACATTAGGGACACACAAGTCACCAAAGTCGTGTCCAATTGAAATACTTGGACCAGGTAATTGAGCTAAATGAAATTATTATAATATCAGTGTTTTCTTTTTGCAGCAAGTGAGGTAAAGAGAGATTGAGGTGAAAAGCAATGGACTGTTCAGGAGTCTATGGCAAGAAAGAGTCTGACCAAAATTTTGTTCCTCCATGTTCTGTACTACATCCCTCCACCTGGTATTTTGTGAATGACTTTAAACAAACTTAATGAGATTGTGAACTGTTCATTATAGCATTGAGAATAAGGGAAATATTTTTTTATGGATAGATATTAAAGATAGAGAAAATTAAAAGGAACAGGTTTGAGAGTAACTGACGTAATCATGCTCTTTCATGGCCTTTGTCTCTTTTCAGAAAGTAACTTTCTTACAATATTTCAATCTAATAGATATATGTTTTAAATAAGTATGTGAATTGTGTTATTTCTTTAATTTTTTTCCTCCTAATTTCAGGGATAAAGCTGGAGGCTATGGGATTCAAGGTCTGGGAGGAAGTTTAATTGAAAAAATAGAAGGAGATTATTATACGGTTATGGGACTACCTTTGCATTCATTGTGTAAACACATCCTTTCTCTTTATAAAGATGCAGAAGTTTCATAGTATATAACCACTCTTTTGAGGTCATTGCTTATTTCACATTGCCTGAGCCTATGCAAGTGTAAGTGATATTTTATAGAGTTGATATATTTGATGTACAAATTTTTGCTGTTCAGCCAATTGATGTGAGTGAGTTTATGATTATGAAGAACAAGAATCACAACAATACATTTCTTCAGCACCTTCTTAGTATTTCTTGTTGTACCATATTAATTTTCACCTAAATTTCTCTCCCACTTTTCTTTGTAGCTCACATAGTTTTGATATTAAAAAATAGAAAATCCAAGATGGAGTAACTAATATCTTGAAAAGGATAGATTGCTATCCACAATATAGAGGAGATGTTAAGTTGCCAACTGGTCTCGGCAGCCAGAGACAGTGCTCATGTGTGTATGAGTTGTGTTTGCATGAATGTGTGTTTGTATGATGTCTAATTCAGGAGGAGGCTTTTTGGCCGATAGCTTACATGTTTAGCAGTTTTTTGTTGTGCCTGTCTGCCACTCAACATCTCCAATATATGCTTAATTTTTGATATGGAAAGATTGCGTTTCCACATGCGTTGTTACATGTGTTAGTCGGCACCGCACTTTAACATTTTTAACTGATAGTGAACACAGCTTTCTCACATATGTTTCTTCGCATAAGGTTTTTAAGAAGTTTTCTTCTTTATGTTTCTCTTGCATGAAGACTCTTTTGTGCAAAACATAAAATAAACATTCTAAGTGGCCATGAAATTTGAGAGTAACTGTGACTCTAAAAACATTTGTATTACCATAACAGTATACATAAGAGGTAACTACAGGAGTGAAGCGAACAAGAATGGTAAGGGGAAGAGGAAGAAGAAGAAGAAGAAGAAGAAGAGGAAGAAGGAATAATAACTAACAATAACAATAAAACAAGTGGGTAAATCAGATTCACTTCATGTACACTCTTCTGGAAACAGGCTCATATTGTACCATCAATCTTAGTGAATGAGAAACCACATCTAGTAACATACTACCTTTTACCCACAGCTGTTCTCATATATCAGTAGTTTTGTGATGTCAAGTAGGTAAGCCATTTGTATGTGCAATAATGTCAGCTGCCTGCATGTGTCTGCCTGTTCGGGTAAGCATAGCCTGTGATACTCCCCCCCTCTCTCCCCACCCAATGCACAACACAGCAGCACTTCTGAGTGGTGTGTGCAGAGGTGTACAGCCAGGAGTGCATGTCTATGCATCCTGCTATGGAAAGAGTTGTGCATTATACAATGTGTGCATCATGCAACAAATTTAATAATTTTTAACATGGTTTATGTTCTCCTTACTTCACCCTTTTAGAGGTTGATGTTTTTAATTTCTTAACACTTTAAATTACAATATTTTCTGTTCTGTGATCCAATTTGATGAAATGAAGGCTATACATTGCTCCAAGTTGTGCTCATGTTACCTGTGAAAACCCCCATGAAAATTCATTGAGTAGTTTTGAAGGTTAGTGTGTTCAGACAGACAGGCACATCAGTTTTATTATTAGTATAGACTACTTGTTTCCTCCAAGATAGACACGAAGCCCACACTCACCACAGTAGTTCAAGTTTATATGCCAACTAGCTCCGCAGATGAGGAGGAGATAGAAGAAATGTATGATGAGATAAACGAAATTATTCAGAAAGTTAAGAGAGACAAAAATTTAATAGTCATGGGGGACTGGAATTCGATAATAGGAAAAGTAAGAGAAGGAAAAGTGGTAGGTGAATATAAACTGGGGGTAAGGAATGAAAGAGGAAGCTGCCTGGTAGAATTTTGCACGGAGCATAATTTAATCATAGCTAACACTTGGTTTAAGAATCATGAAAGAAGGCTGTATATGTGGAAGAGACCTGGATACATGGGAAGTTTTCAGATTGATTATATCCTGGAATGACAGACTTTTTGGAATCCAGGTTTTATATTGTAAGATATTTCCAGGGGCAGATGTGGACTCTCGCCACAATTTATTGGTTATGAACTGCGGATTAAAACTGAAGAAACTGCAAAAAAAGTAGGAATTTAAGGAGATGGGACTTGGATAAACTGAAATAACCAGAGGTTCTAGAGAGTTTCAGAGGAAATATTATGGAACAACTGACAAGAACAGGGGAAAGGAATACAGTAGAAGAGGAATGGGTAGTTTTGAGAGATGAAATAGTCAATGCAGCAGAGGATCAAGTAGATAACAAGACGAGGGCTAGTAGAAGCCCTTGGATAACAGAAGAGATATTGAATTTAATTGATGAAAGAAGAAAACATAAAAATTCAGCAAATGAAGCAGGCGAAAAGAAATACAAAGGTCTCAAAAATGAGATCGACAGGAAGTGCGAAATGGCTAAGCAGGGATGACTAGAGGACAAATGTAAGGATGTACAAGCATATATCACTAGGGGTAAGATAGGTACTGCCTACAGGAAAATTAAAGAGACCTTTGGAGAAAAGAGAACCACCTGTATGAATATCAAGAGCTCAGATGGAAAACTAGTCCTGAGCAAAGAAGGCATAGCAGAAAGGTGGAAGGAGAATATGGAGGGTCTGTACAAGGGAGACGTACTTGAGGGCAATATTACAGAAATAGAAGAGGACTTAGGTGAAGATGAAATGGGAGATACGATACTGCGTGAAGAATTTGACAGGGTACTGAAAGACCTAAGTTTAAACAAGGCCCTGGGAGTAGACAACATTCCATTAGAATTCTGACAGCCTTGGGACAGCCAGCCATGACAAAACTCTTCCATCTGGTGAGGAAGATGTATGAGACAGGCGAAATTCCCTCAGACTTAAGAAGGATGTAGTAATTCCGTCCCAAAGAAAGCAGGTGTTGACTGATGTGAAAATTACTGAACTATCAATTCAAGTCATGGCTGCAAAATACTAACATGAATCTTTACAGATGAGTGGAAAAACTGGCAGAAGCCAGCCTCAGGGAAGATCATTTTGGATTCCATTGAAATATTGGAACATGCGAGGCAATACTGGCCCTATGACTTATCTTAGAAGATAGATTAAGGAAAGGAAAACCTATGTTTCTAGTATTTGTTGACATAGAGGAAGCTTTTGACAATGTTGACTGGAATATTCTCTATCAGTTACGAAGGTGGCAGGGGTAAAATACAGGGAGCGAAAGGCTATTTACAATTTGTACAGAAACCAGAGTGCAGTTGTAAGAGTCGAGGGACATGATAGGGAAGCAGTGGTTGGGAAGGGAGTGAGACTGGGTTGTTGCCTCTCCCCGATATTGTTCAATCTGTATATTGAGCAAGCAGTAAAGGAAACAAAAGAAAAATTTGGAGTAGGAATTAAAATCTATGGAGAAGAAATAAAAATGTTGAGGTTTGCCAACAGCATTGTAATTCTGTCAGAGACAGCAAAGGGCTTGGAAGAGCAGTTGAACGGAATGGACAGTGTCTTGAAAGAAGGATGTAAGATGATCATCAACAAAAGCAAAATGAAGATAATTGAATGTGGTCGAATTAAATCAGGTGACGCTGAAGGAATTAGATTAGGAAATGAGGCACTTAAAGTAGTATATGAGTTTTGCTATTTGGGGAGCAAAATAACTGATGATGGTCAAGGTAGAGAAGATATAAAATGTAGACTGGCTATGGCAAGGAAAGTGTTTCTGAAGAAGAGAAATTTGTTAACATCAAGAATATATTTAACGGTCAGGAAGTCTTTTGTGAAAGTATTTGTATGGAGTGTCACCATGTATAGAAGTGAAACATGGACCATAAATGGTTTAGACAAGAAGAGAATAGAAGAATTTGAAATGTGGTGCTGCAAAAGAATGCTGAAGATTAGATGGGTAGATCGTGTAACTAATGAGGAAGTACTGAATAGAATTGTGGAGAAGGGAAATTTGTGGTACAACCTGACTAGAAGAAGGGATCAGTTGGTAGTACACATTCTCAGGCATCAAGGGAACACCAGTTTGGTACTGGGGGGGGGGGGGGGGATAAAAATCATAAGGGAGACCACGAGATGACTATAGTAAGCAGATTGAGAAGGATGTATGTTGCAGGAGTTACTTGGAAATGAAGAGGCTTGCACAGGATAGCATAGCATGGTGAGATGCATCGAAACAGTCTTTGGACTGATGACCACAACAACACCTGTTATCGGTGGCTATTTTTGTTATGATGAGTGATAGAGAGTAAGTTAGGTACTGTATGTGCCCTCACCTACCTGCCTGTTTGGGTAAACATAGCTCATGTTGTGTGCCTCACTGTCTCTCCCCTCCCTTCCAAGCTGTCCCAACACATGATGCATCATCATGCACAGTGTCGCAGCTGAGCAGTGCATACAGAGAAACATGAGCAGGAATATGCATCATGCTCTTGAAGTTGCTGTACATTATACAACATGTATATTTTGCAATAAATAGTGTGGAAGTGTTGATCAAACACACTGAAGACTGTATAAGCATTGTATTAATTGCTTTAAATTATATAATGTAGCACATATCAACAATTAAGACATTTTCACAAATGTGATAAAGATAAAAAGTCAGAGAGTAACTAGCTTTTCAAAAGAGTAAATATTTTCCCTAATTCACATAATTTTCTTCAAATCAATATATATCTTGTAATTCACAATTTCTAAAGTAGCCTGTGTTCTTTCTCAGGGTTTAAGCGATCTTCATATCAAATTTCATGGAAATCAGTTCAGCAGCAAAATTTAACAGGCAGTTACTTTCACATTTATAATATTAGCATGCAGAAAATTTTCGATTGTAATATATTTTTCTCTGTGATCCGGTTTTGATGTAAATAAAGCCTACATGGTGCCCCAAGCTATGTTTAAGGTACCAGCAAAAACCCCATGAAAATTTGCCTAGTAGTTTTGAAAAAGTGTGTTCAAACACACGGACACGACAGTTTTACAGATTTATTATTAGTGTAGATAGATATGGTACACAGATTACTAGTGTCACATGTAGATATAGAATCATTACAGTAACATTTCTTGGAAATCTTAATTCAAAAGTAATATGGTGTAAAAGGATGCACAACAGAAGAAAAAGCCAGTGAAGGTTAAGATCGAGATAGCAATTATCACATAAAAGTAGAAAATCAATAATACCAGAGAAGGAAAGTTGCTACTCACCATATATCGGAGATGCTGAGTCGCGATAGGCACAATAAAAAGATTCACACAATTAAAGCTTTCGGCCATTAAGGCCTTTGTCAGCAGTAGACACACACACACACACACACACACACACACACACACTCACATAAATGCAAGTTGCACACACGTCTGCAGTCTCAGAGAGCTGAGACCAGAAAATCAGTTACTTTATACTGTGATGTAGCACAGAACAAAATTATCTGCCCCCCCCCCCCCCCTTTTTCTCTTTTCTTTCATTGTGTGCATGTATAACCAATCTCACTGATCATGTCAAGTGATTCCTATGACATCATGAATGCAGAATGTGTACCCTCACCTAATACATCATATACAGTAAATTAGATACTGATATTACCAATCACACTGTAGGAGAATTTTTCATGTGCAGCAGACTATGGCACCAAATATAGATTTTTGTCAACACAAACCATATGTCAATATTTCAGTGATAAACTGAACCATGTGCATCTGAACATCAGAAATCATCCAGGATGCAAAACATATTCAAAGAGTTAGATTAATTAGATGCTTATATGGGTGGTCAAGTCACAGCTGCAAAATACTAACGCGAATTCTTTACAGACGAATGGAAAAACTGGTAGAAGCGGACCTCGGGGAAGATCAGTTTGGATTCCTTAGAAATGTTGGAACACGTGAGGCAATACTAACCTTACGACTTATCTTAGAAGAAAGATTAAGAAAAGGCAAACCTACGTTTCTAGCATTTGTAGACTTAGAGAAAGCTTTTGACAATGTTAACTGGAATACTCTCTTTCAAATTCTGAAGGTGGCAGGGGTAAAATACAGGAAGCGTAAGGCTGTTTACAATTTGTACAGAAACCAGATGGCAGTTATAAGAGTCGAGAGGTATGAAAGGAAAGCAGTGGTTGGGAAGGGAGTGAGACAGGGTTGCAGCCTCTCCCCGATATTATTCAATCTGTATATTGAGCAAGCAGTAAAGGAAACAAAAGAAAAATTCGGAGTAGGTATTAAAATTCATGGAGAAGAAATAAAAACTTTGAGGTTCGCCGATGACATTGTAATTCTGTCAGAGACAGCAAAGGACTTGGAAGAGCAGTTGAACGGAATGGACAGTGTCTTGAAAGGAGGATATAAGATGATCATCAACAAAAGCAAAACGAGGATAATGGAATGTAGTCGAATTAAGTCGGGTGATGCTGAGGGAATTAGATTAGGAAATGAGACACTTAAAGTAGTAAAGGAGTTTTGCTATTTGGGGAGCAAAATAACTGATGATGGTCGAAGTAGAGAGGATATAAAATGTAGACTGGCAATGGCAAGGAAATCATTTCTGAAGAAGAGAAATTTGTTAACATCGAGTATAGATTTAAGTGTCAGGAAGTCGTTTCTGAAAGTATTTGTATGGAGTGTAGCCATGTATGGAAGTGAAACATGGACGATAAATAGTTCGGACAAGAAGAGAATAGAAGCTTTCGAAATGTGATGCTACAGAAGAATGCTGAAGATTAGATGGGTAGATCACATAACTAATGAGGAGGTATTGAATAGAATTGGGGAGAAGAGGAGTTTGTGGCACAACTTGACAAAAAGAAGGGACCAGTTGGTAGGATATGTTTTGAGGCATCAAGGGATCACAAATTTAGCATTGGAGGGCAGCGTGGAGGGTAAAAATCGTAGAGGGAGACCAAGAGATGAATGCACTAAGCAGATTCAGAAGGATGTAGGTTGCAGTAGGTACTGGGATATGAAGAAGCTTGCACAGGATAGAGTAGCATGGAGAACTGCATCAAACCAGTCTCAGGACTGAAGACCACAACAGCAACATGGGTGGTCACCTTTCACAGTTGCTATAATAATAATTTCTGTTTTGGTTTCACTTTATTGGCAAACCCCCCTGAGTAGTGCTAATATAAACTTTATGAAAACATTATACGTACTTCTTTGATCGTATTATTGCAGACATTAAAATAGTTTTGCTGAAGTATGAAATATTTTTATACGGATTATTTAAAAGTATTAATGTTCCTTTCCATATGTTATGTGTGAGTGTGGTTTCATGGTGGACACTGGCCTCATATTTGGAAGGATGCCAGTTCAAATTCCCATCTAGGCATTCTGATTTAAGTTTTCTGTGATTTCATAAATCCCTTAAGATAAATGCCAGAATGGTTCCTTTGAAATCACATAGCTGATTTCCTACCCAATCTGAACTTGTGCTCAATTTTCAGTGACATTATTGTTGATGGGATGTTAAACCCTAATCTTCCTTCCTTCCTTTAGTATGCTATAATGACATCTAGTTTTTCTTTTTCTTTCTTAATCACATCCATTTTCTATGCACACTTCACTATTTCCTAAAGGACTTAAACAGAATACAAAATTTCAAATGGATTTCAGTATCCTGCACCATGTGTTTTGTTATTTTTCTTTTATTTGTTTTTCTCAGTAATAGATAGCTGAGCATGTTAAAACATCCACTTCTAGGACATGGGAGGCATGGAATTCCCAAGTAAAATACACCTGGAAGATGGACAATGGCGGCTGCTGTGTAAGCCATCCTTGGTCTTGTTTTTAGGTGGTTTTCTACAACCACTGAGGTAAATACTGGACTGGTTCCCAAGTTCTGCATTAAACACACGATTTTCAGACACTTTGTACAGCGTTATGAGGCATAGAAAATGATGGAAGTGGTAAATAGCTGGGAGGTGTGGGGGCATGAATACTTACAGACACTATTATTATTATTATTATTATTATTATTTATTAATGACACAGCCTTTAATCAGAGTGCTCAGAATCGATGACACACAAAATTATTTGTGCTCAAATTTTGCAAGCATCACTCGACATAATCATAAACCAAATATTGCTTTAGAAAGAGACAGGATAACTTACAGTAAATGCCTTCTTGGTGAGAAATGGATAAATCTACGAATGTTCCTCACAATAAAATGAGCACAAAGAATCAATCAGAGCAAAGTATAACTAATTAATATATTACTGTAAAGGACTGTAATAATTTAAAAAATCCTGCTATGCCCATGCTCAGGTACATTATTTATAAAATAAACCAAGAAGAACAAAAAATCCCTCAGAAGCTTACATTAATTCTGCAGTCCAAATTTAACATTGCAACAATTTTAATTTCAAGTAGTTCAGAGACAGACCACATGATGCTGGAATATGGGGACAATGAAAAGGGTTCGATAGCTGCAGAAACACTAGATCATGGACTAAACAGGAGAAATCAAACCACCTAATACAAGCTTAGCAACGATATGACAACATTCTGAAGGGGGTCTACTTCAATTTAGTGCACTCCAGGTCGGAAATTATCTTTCTCCTCCCTCCTTAGTAAATGATTAAAGGTTGTTTATTCTATATTATTTGCAAAAAAGGAATAAAGAAGGAATTATATTGATGACAAATATGAATTTTCTCAGCGTCAGCACAATCTATAATTTTTGGTCTGTTACTAATAAAGTGATGCATGACCGTGGAAAGTAATATAGGTATTGCAATGGTGGTATTAGTGTAGAATTTTTTTTTTTTTTTTTTGGGTCATGCATTATGCACAGCTACTGTTCAATAGCATCACTGTATTATAGTAGCACCAATGTCCTCCTTTGCCCCTGATTACTACTCTGAACATATATTGAAAGTCAAGGTTAGGACAAATGGTAATAACAATTAGTCCAACTGGCACAACAGTATTACCATCTGCCATCCATACAGACAAATAAGCCACTAAGAGATGAGAAGTGTAAGGAAGCAGCCAGGAGTCTCAAATGTTTTCATACAAAAAAAAAAAAAAAAAAAAAAAAAAATTACAGAGAATGTAATGTCTAAATGTCCATAGAATCCGATACTGTAAGAGGCTGTGGATTTATCTTCTCAGTTTTTTAATGGCCTGTTGAATGGTGCAGGAATAGTTTGGGATAGCTGATTTGATGACACCATGCAACCAATCACCATATGCACAGCGAGAGATGAGGGTGACACCAGATGCAATCAACATGGCCAATTTGTGGTCAGCACATAAACTGGTGTTTAGAGTCTGTCTGCTGTAAGAGTCTAATTGTTTTGTTTCGTAGTGGAAGTCATTGGTTCCTTATTTACCACGCATCACAGCATGCATTCAGTCAGTCTCACAGATCACTAGGGTTCATAATAGGCACAATATGTGTCCCCAATAAACCTGTTTTCATATCAATTCTGTTCATATCCTTTGAACATGTTTTAATGATGCTGACTGCACCAATAATCAAATTACTCTTGCAAGACTGGGATTGTTGCCAGGTGTGTGTGTGTGTGTGTGTGTGTGTGTGTGTGTGTGTGTGTGTGTGCAGCTAGAGCTCACAGTCAGCTGGCAATACAGTGTGGTGGCTACTGTGCTCGTGTGCGTTCTTGTTTAGGATTCCCCATAAGAAACATGAGGACATCATTTTCTACACACCAAACTACAGGCAATGAGCAGCTCATGGTCTGAACTCAGGTAAGTGATGCTTTCACCACCTTACAGCAACGATGTCAGCAAAACTGTCTGCTTGCACTACACAGCATTCACCAGATACTGGATGTCACTCGCACACTTTCTGGGATATTAACCCCTTTATTTCAGTCACAAGCATTATTTTTTTTTAAATGTATGAGCAGATTTCACAACAACCCCAACATCGGTTTTCACTTTAGTGTCTTACATGAATGTACTTCAAACGAGTGCTCGCAGGTCATATTAGTCTTCTTGTAACCAAGAGCCATTTCACTATATTTACAAGAAGGTAATTAATTCCACATTCTCTTGTCATTATTTACAAAAGTATTTACAATTATAAAGTATCTTTTCTTTATGGTGAACTACTGATTAGATTGAGCTGATTCCTTTTTTATAGATTTACCACTATACGGACTCAGCACAACGTAACATTTGGACAACAGATCATTACTTATTCTTGAATGTGACTCATCTGCTCAAAGCAGAAAAATCACATATGTGTGTGCAAAAAATCCGAGAAACTTGATCAGAATTCTCAATCAGAGAAGCATCATATCTTAAGTTCCACACTAAAATATTCATCCATCACTCAACTACAGCTATGTATCTATTACAGTTAAAGAACTAGAAATTTGCCTCATTCAGGCTCATGAGTTTTCATTTTACAAATGCAAGCCATTAGAGATTAGTACTGTTATACCAAAACATTAACTAAATCATAAAAATTTAAATTTTGTCCTCTGCTTGAGAGATATTATTACTTTCAGTTGTTTACTGACCTGTTCAACCAGCCAACAATTACTCAAAGAATATCTTAATGATTAATGTAGAGTCTGCACTTGTTTTTGTATTTCAAAATGTAATTACAAAGACACAGAGAAAATATTTTTATTTGCGAACAACAAATACTATGCCATTTTACAATAGTTGGAGTTTTCTACTGTCAGGTTTATCTAGTTACATGGAAAAACATATGTTTGCAAGTGATGTCATGCCAAGGTAAGCTGTGTGTCTGTACGCACAGCTGATTCTGTCTGCTGATGAGTTGTTGTGGCCATTACTACCATCATTAGTAGCCTTTATGCCCTCTCATATCAGGTCTGTTGATTCTAGTACTGATGTCATCTAGTACAAGCACTAGTTACTCAAGAATATCTAGAGGCAACTTCACTTCCAGGGCTCTTAACACGTCTTTATTGTCCCAATAATGAGTTTTGCCTGAATACTTTTCAATATATGTATAGAGACTGTCCTGTTTAATATGAAAGGCTACTGATGGAGTACCTGTTTCTAAGTCTTTCCTGCTCGCATCATGACTAGTACTTAGGTAAAAATGCTCTTTCAAATTGTTCGTAGGTCTGACAAAGTTCTGCCTTGTCCATAGCCTGAAGGGCTCCATCACCTTGTATGTACACTATGGTGAAATGGATCTTCTGTTGTTCAGTGCAGGACTGGTGTAGCACACCCTTGAAAACCTTTATGGACACAACAGGATGCAGTGTAAGTATACCTGGTGGAGAGACATTCTTCTAGACTTTCTTCTAGTGGTACTGAGGATGGTGTAGGCATTACTCTGACTTTGTATGGTAGACAGTTTGGCAATAAATCACCAGAATCCATTCTGTTACTGTACATTGTGTGATATACAGTGCGACTTCTGTGATTATCACATACTTCATGAGTAAATGATGAGGTTCCCTGAACTGCCCCTAACTGCAGACAATTTATGTTGCACTGTTGTAATGTGTGCAGTTCCTTTTGCACGCCATTCTGGCAAATCTCTGCTTAAAGTGTTTATTTTTGCCAGTTTGGACATGACTCACTCATCAGAATTGTCTTTCTCAGATACAGTGGCTGTAACCATTTCACTTACAACTTGCTCTAATTCACAGTTTAATTTGAACACTCTAAAATCCAGAATGGAATGTAACAATAATATGAAAAGGATAGTTACTACTCACCATATAGTGGAGAAACTGAGTCACACATAGTCTTTTCTTTATGCCTGTCAGAAAGTGAGCTTTTGGTCAACAAGGCCTTCATAAAAAATAGACAACATACTCACACAAACACAACCCACATGTGTATGAGTTGCATTTTCATGTTTGTGTGCATTTTTTTCTTTGTTGTATCTATCTGTTCAGAATTTCCGCTATATGGTGAGTAGTCACTGCCCTTTTCCTAATATTGTCACCGTTTAATAAAAAAAAAAAAGGTTCAAATTTGTGTGTAATCTTATGGGACTTAACCGCTAAGGTCATCAGTCCCTAAGCTTACACACTACTTAACCTAAATTATCCCAAGGACAAACACACACACACCCATGCCTGAGGGAGGACTCGAACCTCCGCTGGGACCAGCTGCACAGTCCATGACTGCAGCTCCTTAGATCGCTCGGCTAATCCCGTGTAGCACTGTTTAATCGATCATTTATTTTTAAATCTTTGGAGGCATGTAAGCCATTCTGAAAAATCATCAACAATGTGTTTACACTGATCATTAAATTGCTTTTGTACTTTAGCATCTTGTTCCTTTTAGATGTTTGTGTTCTTGGGACAGAGTCTTCTGAGAGACCATGATAAGCCTTATTTAACTGTGAAACATCATCTGCTAAAGTATTATAGTGCACTAACAATTTGTTAAAATTAGTATTCGATTTGTCTAAATCATGGGATTGTTTTTCTGATTCATTGGATTGTTTTTGTAATTGCACTGTTATGTTGTTCTCCATTGTGTTAAAATTTTGTAACAATGGTGCCATTGTATCAGCTGGTTGATTACTTATTTGTACTTTCATTTCACATGAAATATTGTCCATTTGAACATTCAGTTCTTGTAAAGCGTCTTCATGCTAAACAGGTACATTATGTAAATAGTCGTGTAGGTCAGCATCAATTTCACAGAAAAGATTGTCAGTTGAAACATGTTGCCACTTTCAGAGCATGATTCTATATCGTGTTCTGAACTTTCAGGTTCTGTGTCAGTGAATTTGCTTTGCCCAGCATTAAATTCTGTAGTACTATTTTTTTCCGTTGCCATTTTTGTTTTCTTTCCTATTTTGATCATAACACAAAATTTAAGCAACAAGCATGTAAAAGAATTATGAGTAAATTATGAATTGAAAAAGTATATGCCTGGTAACAGTGCTCAACATATACTCCTTTTATCTAGGACAGAATGAAGAAATATGTGTACAAAGCAGTGTGCTGTGAGCTCGCCATTACATTAAACATATTACAAGAATGGCCAAGCTGTGACCAGAAAATAGTTTCATAATACAATTTACTTTGCATATAGTTGAAATTTCTTACATGTAATGCATGAACATCTTAATATCAAAAGTTGTATGCACTTTAATATAAAAAAGAATTCTGACGTCCGTACCTTAAGTTGTGGTATGCTGTATTTCTTTATCATGGTTCCTGTTAAAGTTTTCTCAAGAAGATCCTCTTATATTCCACTCATGGAACAGTTCCCCTCATTTCAATCATACTCAAATTTACTGACCTGTTCACATATGTGAAACAGTGTAAGACATTCACAAGTCATGTCATGGTCATGCCATTGTAATTCCTCCTTCCTCTTTAGTAGATGATTAAATGTTGTTTGTTCCATATGATTAGCAAAAAAGGAGAGAAGACGGAATTATGTTAATGATAGGGACAAATTTTCTTGACTTCAGCACTAATTGCTACTAATAAAATGATGCATAACCATGGAAAGTAATGTAGGTACAGTCCGACCAGCTAGCCGTGCAGTCTAACGTGCTGCTTTCCGAAGAGGAAGACGTGCTGGTCCCAGGCATGAATACACCTGGCAGATTAGTGTCAAGGTCCAGTAGGCCAGCCAGCCTGTGGATGGTTTTTAAGGCAGTTTCCCATTTGCCTCAGTGAATGCGGGCTGGTTCCCCTTATTCCGCCTCAGCTACATTATGTCGGAGATTGCTGCGCAAAAATTGTCTCCACATATGTATGCACCATAATTACTCTACCACTCAAACATTGGGGTGACACTCATCCGGTATGTGATGTTCCCGCAGGGGTGGGGGGGTCCATTGGGGACCGAACTGCACAATAACCCTGAGTTTGGTGTGGGGCAGTGATGGGGTGGATGGGTGGTTAGGGGGTTGGGTGGACTACTGTGGCCTGTTGTGGGGTTGTGAACCACTGAGGAGAGCTACGCCTGGACGAAGTTTCTCTGTCGCTTCTAGGTCCCCAGTTTAATACACACGATGTAGGTACAGCATTAGCGTAGAAGAGCACTACTTCTTTAAATGGACTGGACTTCAAAAATCAAATTCTGGATCAGACTTCAAAAACCGAATTCAGAAGAGACACAGATTCTTTTATTGATCATGCAATATGTATTTATGGCCACAACAATGGCTCCTGATCAGTAGCATCACTATATCAGTAACATCAGTGTCATCCTTCACCCCCAATTACAGCTCTGAAAATACATTCAAAAACAATATTAAGACAGGAATAACAACAACAACACCGCTTGGCTCAGGAACTGATATCAGCATGTTGATAACAAGTTTTTGTCAGTTGCTGGTTTGGGCTCGGTGTACATTTAAGGCTGTCACACTGCTTACCACGCAACTTGGAGTTCTGCCTGTGCTGTCCAACCACATTCACTGCTTTCCCTGCTCCCTGACTCTCCACTGACTGACGAGTTGCTCCAGCTACTCCATGGCCAAGAACCAGACTGCGTGATTGCCCCTGTCTATGGGACACACAGCACTACAAACAGCCCCTGCTTTCCACAAGACAACTCTGGATGTCCGGCACCTGAATGAAGTACACCACATGTCAGTACTGCTGTCTGAGGTGTGAGTGCCTCTATGGCTCACCTGATAGTCAATCAAAGACCCATCTGACGCATTTGCTGGTCACCACAATATGTCCATTGCCACCTCAGGCAACCGACCACCTTGACCTGCTTTGAAGCTGTCCACAGTTCGTAACTGTCTTACCACACTCTCTAGGTGACTGTGGCACTACATACCTTTTGAGATGACCAGAAAGTGGGTGTAAATTTGCATTTTCCGTAATTCATTGCACAGTCTCCTCCCTCCCCACCGCAACCCCTTACTGTCCCATTGTAATGTGAGAGAAGCAAATACCACTGCAAGCACAATAAACATTATCAAACAGTCACACATTTACAATTAGAAGATAGATACAGGGCTGCCCCTAGCCAGGGCATGGAATACAACACATAATAACAGTCAATCCTCTGCCGTCTTAGCCTGTAACACATGGGGTGCAACACACTTTTGCTGTTGCAATTACAATTCTTTTGCTGTTGCAAATACTATTAGCACCACTGTGATAGGAGTAACAAAACTGAGAAGGCAAGAAACAGCAGTAAGAAGTGCCCAACAGCTTGTTGCCTGCCGAGCACCACCAAGATTTCCTCCACCAGGCCTAGCACCAGCACCAGTTCAATGTATGGAAGACACAATGCCTCCACTGCCACTCCCATCTAACTAAAATATTCCACAAAGGGCTCTACTACAACTTGATCATGTCCATGATGAATATCTACCAAATATCTCAACTGCTCGATTGTAGACACAACTGTTGATGAAAGTATTCCACACTTTCATGTGATATTAGTGCCCTGACTACACCTTCCACCAAGCTCCCCCTATTGTATGGATACAATATCTGTAGGTTAAAACATCAACTGCATCCTGTGTTGAAGATGCTGACATTTAACATCAATTCTATTTGGACAGCTGTTGCTTGTAGTTCCCCTAGGACATCATTATTCACCCCTTTCTTACTTAGGAACATTAAGTCATGCACTAGATTTAAGTAATGTGCTTCCCTGGCTTTTAACTCCTTCAACTGTGACTGAGAGGGCACCCCCAATTCCAAAAATGAATGGATCAATTACAGTGAATACTAGATGAACTGTAGCACTTGCACTACTTACATCCTGCCACTCCCCTAATAACTGGACAGGCTACCCCAGCACTTGACAAAACTGTTAGGTCAAGTCGGGCTCTGTATTTACGACAGTCTGCAGATTGTGAATGCAGTGGCTAATTCATCCTTCTGAAGCCACACTATCTCTGGTACATATCTGTTCACAATCCCTGCAACAGCAAAAGGAGGCAGAAAGAAAATTTCTTGTGCTCAAATTCTCCAATCATCACTTGTCAAAATCATAAACCAAGTATTCGTTTACAAAGAGAAGAGAGATTTTGCACTAAATGCCCTCGGGGTAAAAACTTGATAAACACTAAGAATGTTGCCTCACAAGAAAGAGAGCATGCTGTATGAATTGGAGCAACCTAGAAATAATTGATACACAACTGTATAGAACAATAATAATAAAAAGGCTTGCTGTCTCTAAAATGAAGTTGCTGATGGTGAAGAAGTCGGTGTGGTGAGGGATGTATATATGGATTGCTAATAATTCAAATACTTGGAAGCTTACAATAGTTAAAAGTTTATGTCAAAAGTTTCATGGTCACAGTAACAATGTTAACCACAAGAACTGCAAAATGGACCTCCACCAGCTGAGATGCAACTACATCAACAAATTAATTGAACTGAAAAATGCAGAACTGTTCATTAATTTAAGAGATGAAATGTTGTTACCAAAAATGTTCATGAAATTTGCATGGTTTGTAGATTTTAATTCTTGAGATGTTGCTTCGCTTCAAATACTCTTGAGCTCTTACAGGTACAGATTTTCCACAAAATTGTCTTTATTCGCACGCAAGATGTTCGGCAGCGAAAAATACATAAACAAATTTTTACATACTGTGCTGTTGATGGTTGTTAACAAACTCCCCCTCCCTCTTCTGTACAGTATCTGGGGGTATTTATATGATTTACAACAATCATTGACAATCAGAAATTACAAATTTTAAGAAATAACAATTAAATTGTGTAACAAAATTAATTCATATACATAGGAAAATAATACTGTGCAATTTTTCGTGCACGCAGACATAATTTCACAAAGAATTCAGAAATTATTTTTGAAAACCTAGCGTTTGTGGAGACATACCACTTGTTCTTTCACCACCACCATTTACCATCATGGTGGTAGGCCTGAAGGTAGTTTATAACAGACTGAAACCAGTAACCTGTGGTTGTGACTATTCATATTCATTCTTAATTCCAAAGCAATTTACAAGTTTGCAGAAAACAACAATACATAATTTTCAATGTGATAGGGTCTGCAGGTGCGATGAATTTTTTGAATGATTTCACGATGCCTTCAGCTGCCATTCTCTTTATTTAATGTACGATTGTTCAGTATCGGCCTTAAGCCATTTTCAAGTATCTAAATGGAAGCATTATACTTTGGATACTTTGATTTAGGAACAAGTCACACCTGTAAATATACTAGGCGCATTATAACTTACAACGTGGATGATCAAGAATTTTATTCACCGTAGATCATTTTACAATGATATTGGCTTCATCATACAGGATGTAGTAGTACATACATAATAATAAAATAGATTAGTGTCAGTAAATTACAGAATATATTTTAAGCATGGCAGTGTACCAAATTACACCAGGATGGTATCCAAAAATTAATGCAATAAGCTATACTATCGTCTAATATAATATAGTATTGTATTGTGTATTGTATACACTGTAATTACACATGATTTACCACAGCACGCAATAATATCTTTAACTACAGACAACTTTTATATATCCTCCTCAGGCATGTCAAAGAATTCTAAAAATGTCATAGAATGGATGATATGACAGCCATCTGTACCACTTTATTTTTTTTAAAAAAAAGTTTATATCCATAGACCAAACATGAGTTGCCAGTTTATTGAACATTTTGAGTGAGTTTACTTTGTGGGAATTTCCTGTTCTTGCTAGTCTGTGGCATGTTATCCCTAAATTACCCTTTGTCCTGGTGTTGTGTTCATGTATTTCCCCTTTGCCAATAAATTCTGAATTATTATTTATAATATGATTTTAGAAGTAAATTATGCCATATCTGTTGACGGTCCCATGACTCCATGTATTGCTCATAAAATTAGAGAGGTTTCACACTATTTTAGGAGCATGTTATTTTTGGGCATTTGTTGCAAGGCTCTTACATACAAGGTCTATGTTTTGGGCAATTCTCTTGTCAGATTCCACTCAAGCAACTGATCATAGTTATAAGCAAACGAATGTAACATAGGATAAAATTACAATCACAGTTCACGTATTTAATTAATTAGCCAAAAATTAAATCGACAAGCATTGAAGGTAACAAAGATAAATAAGAATAGAAAAAGAGGTGTATACATGTCTGAAATAAATTATTATCGTAATTTAGAGTAAGAAAAGCACGGAGAACCTTTAAATCCTTTACAGCATAGATTAGATTAGATTATTCATTCCACAGACCCACAAAAGAGGGGATCCTCCTGGGTGTGGAACATGTCAGATAAACACATAACAAAAATGTAATTAGAAAAACTTTAGTTTCATTAATTTTAATGATCCTCAGTCAATAAACAGTGAAATTATGTACATGAATTAAAATTAAACTTCTAATATTTACAGGTTTAATACTTACATCTGCTTTCAATAAATCCATCATTCACACAGTAACTAGTTACTCGGCTGTTACAACCAAGTATTGTCAAAAATTAAAGTATAATAAATTTTCATTAAAATGGTCTACTGCACTTGTTGAGAAATTCACGGATGGAATAGGAGGAGCTGGCCACCAAAAATTCTTTTAAATTATGTTTAAATTGTGCCTTATCTGAAACTAAACTCTTAATGGTTGCTGGTAACTTATTGAAAATATGTGTTGCTGAATACTGGACTCCTTTCTGGGCAAGAGTAAGGGATTTTAAATCTTTATGTATGTTGTTCTTATTCCTAGTATTGATACTGTGTACTAAGCAGTTAGTTGGAAAAAGATATGTATTATTTACAACAAACCTCATTAAGGAATAAATATACTGAGAAGCTGTGGTTAGTATGCCCAAATCTTTGAATTGGTTTCGATGTGATGTTCTAGGATTTACACTACACGTTACTCTTATTATACGCTTCTGTACTTTAAAAAAATTTTCTCGGTTTGTGGAGTTACCCCAAAATATGATACCGTGTGGCATAATGGAGTGAAAATACGCAAAATATGCCAGTTTTTTTATATTTATGTCTTGTATGTCTGACATCATTCGCATTGCAAACACGGGCTTGTTTAGGCGCTTTAGCAGTTCGTTAGTATGTCGCCCCCAACTGAATTTATTATCAAGTTTTAATCTCAAAAATTTACACACTCAGCTTCTCCTATTTTCATACACACACTAGAAGGAAATCTCTTGCAAGTTCTGAACTGCATATAGTGGGTCTTTTCAAAGTTTAATGACAGTGACGTGGCTATTAACCACTTATTAATTCCAGTAAAACTTTGATTAACTGCCCTTTCTAATTTTATATTTTATTTAATATTTATTGCAATGTTTGTATCATTTGCAAATAAGACAAACTTGGCATCTGGTAATGTAACAGATGACAGGTCATTAATATACACAAGAAAAAGTAGTGGACCTAGTATGGAACCTTGGAGAACACATGTAATTTCTTCCCAGTCAGATGATGTCTGATTGCCTACTGCTGAAGTGTTACGTAATCACACCCTTTCTTTTCTATTAGTAAGATATGACTGAAACCACTTTGCAGTAGTACCAGTGATGCCATAATATTTTCATTTACTTAAAATAATGCTATGATTCACACAGTCAAAAGCCTTTGATAGGTCACAGAATATGCCAGTTGCCTCTAATTTGTTGTCAAATGAATTTTGGACATTTTCACTGTAAGTGTAAATAGCCTTCTCAATATCAGAACCCTTAAGAAACCCAAACTGTGACTTTGGCAGTATGTTATTTTCACTAAGGTGCTTAAGTAGATGCTTGAACATAATCTTTTCAAAGATTTTTGAAAAAGCTGGCAAAAGTGAGATCAGTCGGTAATTTGATGGCATTTCCTTGTCCCCTTTCTTGTGGAGAGGTATAACTTCAGCATATTAAGCCAGTCCAGGAATGTTCCTGTGATAAGTGATGGATTATACAAATAACTTATGATATGACTAAGCTAACATGAACACTCTTTTATTAACTTTGTTGATACGTTATCATTACCACTAGAATGCTTCAATTTCAAGGACTTTATGATGGATTCTATTTCTTTGGGTGAAGTAAGTGTCAATTCCATTTTACTGAGATTGCTTGTGTGCATGGGTCTCAGATATTCCATTGCATTGTTTACTGAACCTTACAACCCCATGATTGCTTGTGTGCATGGGTCTCAGATATTCCATTGCATTGTTTACTGAACCTTACAACCCCATGCTATCAGTAACAGAGACAAAATACTTATTTAAATGGTTTGCAACACAACATGTGTTTGTTACCAGGGTATCATTTATTTTTAGAGTTATTTGTTCCTCCTCATTTCTGGTCCTACCTTTCTCTGACTTAACTATATCCCATATTGTTTTTATTTTATTGCTGGGTGTATTAATCTTCTTCTCATAATGCAGGTGTTTAGATTTCTGGATAACCTTCTTCAATATTTTGCAGTAATTTTTGTAATGAACTATAATGCTAGTCCCTACATATCAGAGAGAGTTTCCTTTTTGTCTCACATGATATCTTTATCCCTTGTGTGATCCATGGTTTCTTATTAGACTTCTGTGTAATTTGAGTTACCTTCAGGGGAAAACAATTTTCAAATAAGGTTCTAACTTTATTAAAGAATGTTTTGTATTTTTCGTTTATATCTTGATGTTGTAAACATCCATCCAATTAATTTCTTTGAGCAATCTCCAAAATTTCTCAGTTTTTGACTGTTTTATTGGCCTTTTGTACCCAGTTCTGATAGATGTTTCACCCTGACAATTTTCAAAATTTAATGTTAGATGTTGCATGTCATGGCCAGATAGCCCATTTACTACTGGTTTTGTAATGTGGCTTAGCTGCCTAGAATTGTCTATAAAGATATTATCAATGGCAGTCTAAGAACATTTGTATACCCTAGTTGGGAAATTTACAGTAGAAATTAAGTTGAATGACAGTGTAACTGATTTCAGTAACTGTTCACTGACATTGTTTTTCAGGACATCTATATTAAAAATCACCAGCAACTACTAGTTCTTTGTTTTTTAATTTTAGATGAGGTAATAAATCTTCAAGACCGTTTATAAACAGGTTGAAATTTCCTGAAGGTCCTCTGTATATGGCTACTATTATAAAGGACTTATTATGAAATTCTATCTCTGTTGTACATACTTCTAAGTGCTGCTCTAAGCAAAATTTATTAATGTCAGTATTCTTAAAATTAAAACTGTTTTCAACAAATGTGGCAACTCCTCCTTTCTACATATTTTGTCTACAGAAGTAAAAGGCTAAATAACAAATACTGTAGGTACAGCTTCCAAATTTTTCTCTTTTTCATAGCAGTGAAGAGAGTAATATCAATCGTAGAAATACTTTAACACTTTAGTGCACACACTTGTTGTTAAAACAGTCTAAATAACGAACCGTGGGATGGCTGGAATCACTTACTAGACTTAACCTACACAGGTCAATTTTACTTATCGATTCCAGTATTTGTTAGATGCAACTTTTTTAGAATTTGTTACTTGTGCACTAGTCCTGTCAGATTTAATAATCATTATTAAAAGTTAAAATTATTTCACAGTATTATGACTTCATCATGCACTATGTACCAGTGGTCATAGGTGTTGGAGCAGCATCTTTTTTAGGATAGGCAGGACAGAATGAAGTCAAGTTCTGAGAAAAGTAAAGATTCAAACAAACCTTCTAGGCCCTTGAATATTTTGATGCACTGAAGATAATTGGCGATTCACCTTTACTGAGATGAAATCGGGTGAAAATATAATTTCTGCTGATTGCTGTAAGTTTTTAACCAACAGCTGTGTTCGCTGATCCAATGTGCCAGGATTAGGCTGTTTGGCTTCTTTTTCAAACTGAAGGTTTGTTTCAATCTTTACTTTTCTCAGAACTTGACTTCATTCAATAAGAAGTCTATAAATCCTACAAAAACATAGTCCAAAGATTTACTGCAAAAATGTCCAAAATTATGAACCATCGAATAGTTGGAATCGGTAACTAGAACTGACCTCCTATATAGCTCAATTCTAGTTACTGATTCCAGCAATTCTATGATTCATTAATTAGGTAATTTTTGCAGCAGCTGTGCCCACTGAACTGAAAGCTAACAGGATTTCTGCACTTGCAATTGCTCCCTGAAGTACTGCAAAAATGTTGCCAATATTGGAATCAGTAACTAGAATTGACTTACATAGAAGCTCGTTCTAGTTACCGATTCCAGTTTATGTTATACACCACAGTAGTTTTAGAGAGCAATTACAAATGTAAGTAATTTATATATGAATCATGGAGCGGTTGGAATCGGTAACTGGAATTTACCTACCAAAACGGCCTTGCTGTGCTGGTACTGCGAACGGCTGAAAGCAAGGGGAAACTACGGCCGTAATTTTTCTCGAGGGCATCCAGCTTTGCTGTATGATTAATTGATGATGGCATCCTCTTGGGTAAAATATTCCGGAGGTAAAATAGTCCCCCATTCGGATCTCCGGGCGGGGACTACTCAAGAGGATGTCATTATCAGGAGAAAGAAAACTGGCGTTCTACCGATCGGAGCGTGGAATGTCAGATCACTTAATCGGGCAGGTAGGTTAGAAAATTTAAAAAGGGAAATGGATAGGTTGAAGTAAGATATAGTGGGAATTAGTGAAGTTCGGTGGCAGGAGGAACAAGACTTCTGGCCAGGTGACTACAGGGTTATAAACACAAAATCAAATAAGGGTAATGCAGGAGTAGGTTTAATAATGAATAGGAAAATAGGAATGCAGGTAAGCTACTACAAATAGCATAGTGAACGCATTATTGTGGCCAAGATAGATACAAAGCCCACACCTGCTACAGCAGTACAAGATTATATGCCAACTAGCTCTGCAGATGACGAAGAAATTGAAGAAATGTATGATGAAATAAAAGAAATTATTCAGATAGTGAAGGGTGTTGAAAATTTAATAGTCATGGGTGACTGGAACTCGATAGTAGGAAAAGGGAGAGAAGGAAACGTAGTAGGTGAATATGGATTGAGGCTAAGAAATGAAAGAGGAAGCCGCCTGGTAGAATTTTGCACAGAGCACAACTTAATCATAGCTAACACTTGGTTTAAGAATCATGAAAGAAGGTTGTATACATGGAAGAACCCTGGAGATACTAAAAGGTATCAGATAGATTATATAATGGTAAGACAGAGATTTAGGAACCAGGTTTTAAATTGTAAGACATTTCCTGGGGCAGATGTGGACTCTGACCACAATCTATTGGTTATGACCTGTAGATTAAAACTGAAGAAACTGCAAAAAGGTGGGAATTCAAGGAGATGGGACCTGGATAAACTGAAAGAACCAGAGGTTGTACAGAGTTTCAGGGAGAGCATAAGGGAGCAATTGACAGGAATGGGGGAAAGAAATACAGTAGAAGGATGGGTAGCTTTGAGGAATTAAATAGTGAAGGCAGCAGAGGATCAAGTAGGTAAAAAGACGAGGGCTAGTAGAAATCCTTGGGTAACAGAAGAGACGCTGAATTTAACTGATGAAAGGAGAAAATACAAAAATGCAGCAAGTGAAGCAGGCAAAAAGGAATACAAACGTCTCAAAAATGAGATCGACAGGAGGTGCAAAATGGCTCAGCCGGGATGGCTAGAGGACAAATGTAAGGATGTAGAGGCCTATCTCACTAGGGGTAAGATAGATACTGCCTATAGGAAAATTAAAGAGACCTTTGGAGATAAGAGAACCACTTGTATGAATATCAAGAGCTCAGATGGAAACCCAGTTCTAAGCAAAGAAGGGAAAGCAGAAAGGTGGAAGGAGTATATAGAGGGTCTATACTAGGGCGATGTACTTGAGGACAATATTATGGAAATGGAAGAGGATGTAGATGAAGATGAAATGGGAGATACGATACTGCGTGAAGAGTTTGACAGAGCACTGAAAGACCTGAGTCGAAACAAGGCCCCCGGAGTAGACAACATTCCATTGGAACTACTGACGGCCTTGGGAGAGCCAGTCCTGACAAAACTCTACCATCTGGTGAGCAAGATGTATCAAACAGGCGAAATTCCCTCAGACTTCAAGAAGAATATAATAATTCCAATCCCAAAGAAAGCAGGTGTTGACAGATATGAAAATTACCGAACAATCAGTTTAATAAGCCACAGCTGCAAAATACTAACACGAATTCTTTACAGACGAATGGAAAAACTAGTAGAAGCCGACCTCGTGGAAGATCAGTTTGAATTCCGTAGAAATACTGGAACACGTGAGGCAATACTGACCTTACGACTTATCTTAGAAGAAAGATTAAGGAAAGGCAAACCTACGTTTCTAACATTTGTAGACTTAGAGAAAGCTTTTGACAATATTGACTGGAATACTCTCTTTCAAATTCTAAAGGTGGCAGGGGTAAAATACAGGGACCGAAAGGCTATTTACAATTTGCGCAGAAACAAGATGGCAGTTATAAGAGTCGAGGGACATGAAAGGGAAGCAGTTGTTGGGAACGGAGTAAGACAGGGTTGTAGCCTCTCCCCGATGTTATTCAATCTGTATATTGAGCAAGCAGTAAAGGAAACAAAAAAAATTCAGAGTAGGTATTAAAATCCATGGAGAATTAATAAAAACTTTCAGGTTCGCCGATGACATTGTAATTTTGTCAGAGACAGCAAAGGACTTGGAAGAGCAGTTGAACGGAATGGATAGTGTCTTGAAAGGAGGGTATAAGATGATCAACAACAAAAGCAAAATGAGGATAATGGAACGTAGTCGAATTAAGTCGGGTGATGCTGAGGGAATTAGATTATGAAATGAGACACTTAAAGTAGTAAAGGAGTTTCGCCATTTGGGGAGCAAAATAACTGATGATGGTCGAAGTAGAGAGGATATAAAATGTAGACTGGCAATGGCAAGGAAAGCGTTTCTGAAGAAGAGAAATTTGTTAACATCGAGTATAGATTTAAGTGTCAGGAAGTCATTTCTGAAAGTATTTGTATGGAGTGTAGCCATGTATGGAAGTGAAACATGGACGATAAATAGTTTGGACAAGAAGAGAATAGAAGCTTTCGAAATGTGGTGCTACAGAAGAATGCTGAAGATTAGATGGGTAGATCACATAACTAATGAGGAGGTATTGAATAGGATTGGGGAGAAGAGAAGTTTGTGGCACAACTGGACAAGAAGAAGGGATCAGTTGGTAGGACATGTTCTGAGGCATCAAGGGATCACCAATTTAGTATTGGAGGGCAGCGTGGAGGGTAAAAGTCGTAGAGGGAGACCAAGAGATGAATACACTAAGCAGATTCAGAAAGATGTAGGTTGCAGTAGGTACTGGGAGATGAAGAAGCTTGCACAGGATAGAGTAGCATGGAGAGCTGCATCAAACCAGTCTGAGGACTGAAGACCACAACAACAACAACATTGTGTGCATGTATATCTTCATTTTTTAATAAGATATCGATATATTGTTTGATGAAAACTGATGTTTCGCAGATAAAAATGCTAGGAAGAGGAAGAACTGACAGTTTTTTGAATATGGGTCTGCACGATTTCGTATTGTTTACCCCTTCAATAATTCTTAGTATTCACTTTTGCATCCTGAAAAGTTTAATATTTGTTGTTGTATTGCCCCAGAAGATTATGCCATATTTAATTACAGAATGCACATAGGAGTAGTATACATTTAACAGGCTGGCTTTGCTGCAACAAGTTTTTAAGATCCGTATCATGTAACAGGTTTTGCTTAGTTTTCTTTGCAAATATTCAATATGTACCTCCCATTTTGTGTTGTTTTGGAGCCAGAGTCCCAGAAATTTAGTGCTGTCAACACTTTCTAGAACTCTGTCCCTAAGTTCTATTTCTATGTTTGGGTGGTGTCTTCCTTTTACATTATAGAAGTTCAGTGCTAGTGTCTTTTCTTTGTTTATAATTAGCTTGTTGTAGCTGAACCACTGTTCTACACTGTTCATTGTTTGGATAGCGGAGTCTTAGTTCATTCTCGTTATCGATCACAATATTCATTACTTTTTGTTGGTATTCATTAGTTGTGTATTGGCGTTTCTTTTAGAATTTAGTGTCTCGGGTCCTCCACATTTCATGCTATTGTTTCGTATTTGTTGTCACTCATTTCATTTTCCCTGTTTTTCTGTTACATTTTAGTTCCTCTCCGCCCAAAATCCCAATTTTCCTGTCTTCTCCCATTAGATTCAATAATTAATAGTAAAATTAACGCTATTTTATAAAAGTATGACTTCAACATGCGCTCTTTTGTAATGTAATTTGAAGGTTCTCTGTGTCTTTCTACTCGCATAAATTACGAGGGTACTTCTTATCAGACATGAAAATTTGTTTTTAATTCTTGTACTCTGTTATTTCCATTATCTTCAATTCGTATAGATATAATTCATGACTAATTAAATAGCTGTGTGAACTGTGATTGTAATGTTATCGTATGCTAAATTCGTTTGCTTATGTGTACGATCCATTGCTTTCATAGATTCCTTCATACATTGCATCTTTGCCCTAGATGTGACCTCGTTGCAAAAAGCCGACGAGTGGACTCTGAGACTATAATCCGTTCACCCCAACGACGCGCAAGTCGCCGAAGTGGTGTCAAATCGAAAGACTTGCACCCAGCACGCTGTGAGGTAATGGGCGAATTGTGGCGCCCTGAAAATATTCTAAGTTGGCGTCGCCGCTCGGCCAGCCGGGGCAGGCAGCAAACACATGATGGGGAGTGTTAGCCGGACGAGAGGGGTAGCCCCAGCGCATGGTCCAGCCGCGTGACTGGGAATTCCATTGTGACGCTGTGTTGATGAAGGAAACACGCCGGGAGTGCCAAAGACGGCGAACTTTGTGAAACCTTAATGGCAGACATTTCACAGTTTGTATAGAAGTTAACAGTAGCCAGATGAATCATGATACCGCGAAAAGAAACACGTACCTTAGCATTATTTGCACAGGACGATTCTGATGGTGTAATCAGATTTTCAATATCTTTATTAGTTTAAAGTTTAGTATCTGACTGTAAATTATATAAGTAACACACAGCAAAGAATTTCCAAAATCTAAACAGTTAATCCGATTTCTTCGATCTACGTATCTTTAGAAAGCTATTAGTGTAAACCTAAATTGGTACGAATTACAGGCAAGTAACTTGAATAGTACATGAGTTATTGGAGGTCAAAGTGGCTGATTACGACTAATCGCGTCAGGCCATAAGTACACCACAGTTACACGAAAAAACGGTAGCAGCATGCTTATAAATATATTTATTCGTCTATGTCTTTACTAATATCCGGTATAGTTATTCATGAAGAAATTGGTTAAATATTTACTGTGTTTTAGAAAGCACAGAGACATTAGGCCTACCTTTTGTTCTATTCCTTTTATATGCTTATTTAATTTGTTTATGTATCTAATAATGTGTGTTAGCGTGTGTTTATCGTCCAGCCGTAGGAATATTTATTTAATTTCATGTTATTTAAATGTATATCCAATATTTCGAATGTGATTCATTACATTTGTGTGGATGCGTTGGCTTGAAGAAATGGCACGAGCGCTCTAGCCAATCACAGCACTCGTTACTAAGAGAGGGGTATGGGGGTTGGGCAGGAGCATGGTTTCCGGAGAGGACATGTGGCAGTTCGGAACAGTGCGGCGCGGGGGAGTACGGCACTTGACACGGGGGTGAGTGCTGGACGCGGCGGCGCGAGCGACGCACGGTCGCGAGAGAGACTTGGAGTGTGGAGTGGTTTGCCCGTGGTCGCGGCAGATAGGAATACTTCGGAGTGCCGACTTGTAGAAGTTAATATCTCGTGAGCTATGTTGTTGTTCATAACTAATTACGTGAAGTAGGAATCTATTGTTTCCTTGTTATTCAACTTATATTTTATTCAATTTCTGGACCATCGACACCAATAAGCGTTTTGCAGAAATATACTGCATTGTCAAAAGTGCTTCTACTATTGTACTCATCATTTAAAGTCGTTAAGATAGTACCTGCAGATTTTATTTAATTGCAATCTTTCATTTATAAATTTGTTACTCTCATAATTCGCAATTGCTGAGTGATAGAAACCTTCGACCATTCGATACATATGTATATTCTTAGCGTATACTGTAGACTCAGCAGTATTTGGCCTGTAATGCGGCAACTATGTATCCCAGCTCCTAGACAACGAAACCAGCCAAAACTTTTGATATTTCAACGTTGAGTCGGAGGGTACGTAGTTGAGGGCCACATCCACACATGCATTCTTCATATTGAAAGACTTCCACCCGGCTAAAGGTCTACCCGACGGGAGGCCTAGTCACACGACATTATCATCATAAGAATAAACCTGATGAAACAAACACAAACGCGGTGATTGGTCACAAGCCGTAGCACACGTACACTGGTGTTGTTACACTCTTGGCAGTAGGTCCTGCTTATGTATTAGATATCTTATTACTAAGGTACGTTAAATGAAACGTTAAGATATTCAAATGTATTAACAGCCATCAACGTTTTTCTTAGTCACGGTTCAGCTACGTATCCTTTATTTCAAAAATTGTGTACAGTCACAGCCTCTGGAGCAGTGTGCTCTGATTTTCGTGCTTTTAATGCGCAGTATAAAAATGGCTGAGACTGCTTTGGTGTCGTGCTGTTCTAGGCGCTTCAGTCTGGAACCGCGTGACCGCTACGGTCGCAGGTTCGAATCCTGCCTCGGGCATGGATGTGTGTGATGTCCTTAGGTTAATTGGGTTTAAGTAGTTCTAAGTTCTAGGGGACTGATGACCACAGATGTTAAGTCCCATAGTGCTCGGAGCCATTTTTTGCTTTGGTGTTCCGTAGTGAAACATGTGCGTAGAACACGGTTAAAAAGTGCCGAGAAATAGGCTGTTTTAAATGTTTTTCATAAATTTACAGAGACTATCGGTTTTGAAGTTTTCCCATCGTTATATATCATGCAGTTGATTATCAAGCACACATTAAACCCGTAGCGCAGTCGATAGCGTTGACGGGTATATTTTCGTCGTGTGGAGCTACCCTTGCTTAATAAATATTCAAACACGCACTGAGAAATACTTGAACGGCTTATTGCTTGGTATTACAGAAGAAGAAACACAGATGCTACATGTAACTTGTAAACAACAAAAACAGTAACCAAGGAACAGAATAAACATAAAAACGAAAGTTATAACTCCAAGGAGTAGGCAACAACATTATTCAGCGCTCCAAGTGGCGGATTCAAACTTGGCGGTTTTCGCCATTCATTTGTTGCCGTGCAGTCATTGAATTCGCGACACAACTGTATCTACGGATGCCGCGAACGAAACTAACGTGTGCGGACACAGCAGTAATGGACAGCGTAATGGACTGGGGTTGTTAGTGCGTTAGTTCAAATCTCCCTAATATCATTTTTTTTCTCGTTCAATTTGAAATAGCTACATCTGGTACTTATAAAACTCATCATCATTTTTTCTGAATAATGAACCAAAATAAATTTCCAATGGCATCATGTAAGTTATAAAACGAAAAATAACCAAATGAAGAAGCACAAAAAAGGGTTGAAACATGTACAGGCGAAACAATACAGGAAAATGGTGTATTGAGTAAGGCAGAATTCCTCGTCCTATTTTCGGAGCAAGCACGGACATAATAATAAGAACTGCAACATCACAAGACAATTAAGCTGCCAGACGCACTGGAACTAACGCACGCAGCTTTTTCACACGTCAATGCTGAATGCTGGCGAGATGTAGAACAGCGTGTCATAAAAGAAGAAGAGAAAATGCTGCGCCCGATTGGCTTTGTGGATTGTGTTTTTGGTAGACTCGTTATCAACGTAGTAGGAGACACTTCCAGAACTGAAATTATTTCTCGGATTCGGATAAGGAAGGAGCTAAGAGATTACCAGACGACTGACTGTAAGTAATACTTTCGGTGGCTTCAATATTTAACTATACGGTGAAATTCTTCAATACTCTCTTACGTTACACATGGCTTATTCAGAAAAATTACCCTGTGGTTAAGTCAGGAGTTTTCATCATTCTTGTTTTTAGTTACAATAGTACGTTAGCTAAAAAGAAAACGTCTTGCGGTTTTCATCTAGTTGTCTAAGGAGCGTATTGTGGGAGATCGGCAGTGTATTACTTCATTCAATTAAATGTCATTCGAAGTTGTATTATTCCGCCGCTCGTCTCTTTTTACGTGTGAAATGCAGCTGGCCACGTCACTGCAGGCTTGCTGTACCAGCTGACCGGCCAGTGCTGTCCAAGTGAAATGCGCTGGTAAAGCTGGGTTGGGTTGATTTGGGGGAAGGAGACCAAACTGCGAGGTCATCGGTCTCATCGGATAGGGAAGGATGGGGAAGGAAGTCGGCCGAGCCCTTTCAAAAGAACAATCCTGGCATTTCCCTGAGGCGATTTAGGGAAATCACGGAAAATCTAAATCAGGACGGCCGGACGCGGGATTGAACCGTCGTCCTCCCGAATGCGAGTCCAGTGTGCTAACCACTGCGCCACCTCGCTCGGTCGGTAAAGCTATTGTCCCGTATTATCACCAAGTCGATGTGCGCATAACGCACTGAACAAGACTTGACAGTACTCGAGACAGCTTGGCTGCAGTCCCACGTGAAACGGAAATCCAATGAGGTTCCAGCAAACGCGGGAGAATACATAGTCCAATGTTAACATCAGGTTCATTCTTATGATGAACAGGTAATAGAATTTATCCGATGTATTAAGGTACGTAACACTAGGAAGATTATAATTATTTTACAAAAATTTGCGAATTAACGTGCATATGCTTTTGTTCTTTTAGATTTAATTGTTGTTCATCATTGGTGTAAATATGACTATATGTAACTTCTTTAAAATAACTTGTACATATTTGTACTTTCACTGTAGGAGCACGTCATTTTTGAATACTTGGTACAAAGATCTCATATGTGGAATCTATCACTGCTCCAGCGAAACAGTACTGAAAAACTGTGATAGTCGAGTAAAAACTACTTTACGGTTGGTTGATGTTTCGCACTACAGTCATATTTATTAATGAGTGTAGCGATAATTTTACTTTCTATGTTTCTGTAATACTTCGTCGTAGAACTTGTAAGAAGTAGTAGTCTAGAAATTTTCAATTTTACGGGTCTTTTTGCTCATTTAAAACTCTGTGTGATTGATCCTGTAGATGTATGTAAATTTCGATTTCTTCCATTACATCCATGGTTTTTCCTTTCTGCGACTTATACCGAGGGGAAATATATGAACGCAACACCAGGGCTAAGGGTAATTTAGACATACCACACACTAGCAATAACAGGAAATTCCCACAAAGTAAACCCACTCAAAATGTTCAATAAACTGCCAATTCATGTTCAGTCTATGGATATAAACTTCTTTAAAATTAGACTGGCAATGGCAAAGGAAGCGTTTCTGAAGAAGAGAAATTTGTTCCATCGAGTATTGATTTAAGTGTCAGGAAGTCGTTTCTGAAAGTATTTGTATGTAGTGTAGCCATGTATGGAAGTGAAACATGGACGATAAATAGTTTGGACAAGAAGAGAATAGAAGCTTTCGAAATGTGGTGCTACAGAAGAATGCTGAAGATTAGATGGGTAGATCACATAACTAATGAGGAGGTATTGAATAGAATTGTGGAGAAGAGGAGTTTGTGGCACAACTGGACGAGAAGAAGGTATCGGTTGGTAGGACATGTTCTGAGGCATCAAGGGATCACCAATTTCGTATTAGAGGGCAGCATGGAGGGTAAGAATCGTAGAGGGAGGCCAAGAGATGAATGCTCTAAGCAGATTCAGAAGGATGTAGGTTGCAGTAGGTACTGGGAGATGAAGAAGGTTGCACAGGATAGAGGAGTATGGAGAGCTGCATCAAACCAGTCTCAGGACTGAAGACCACAACAACAACAACTACAACAACAAAATTAAGTGGTACAGCTGGCTGTCAGATCATCCATTCTATGACATTAAACAGCGGCACTGTCCGCAGAGGCAATGCTCAAGCTCTGCCCTTTGGGTGACCACAACATCACGTATAATTCAAGACAGCCAGCAAGTGGTCAGGAATTTGAATGGGCTATAATTCACAGCACAGTTATCATATTTTATCACACGATGTACTGAGACCCTCCCATGTGCTACTGGCATAGCTTTAAAATGCCTTTGGGAGTGGTGACTTCATTATAATTACAGCCTGCACTCATGTATGGCTGGTTCTCTATATAATTGGGGACGTACCATACCAGTCCTGAACTGCCATTGGTTGAATATGGGTCACTGGAATGGATCCTGCAGTGGTGTTTATCAAGGACAGAAGGGTAGCATTCTGTGATTGTATCTAATTTTTTAGCATAGATGAACTTTATGCAAAACATTTATGGATTGCTTTTATCGCTTATTTGAGAAGTGTTAATTATCTGTTATTCCGTCTCAGATATAGTGTATTTGTTGTGAGTGGTGAGATCTTTCTCGTTACTTACCCTTATGATTTACATGTCTGTGTGTTTTATAGCAGTTTTGTGGTTAGTTTGGTAAAAGTAATGATTTTTTCCATGTTGCGTTCTCTCTATATGTAAAATATTCTGCTAGAATGATCCTTAGATATTCTGACACATGCTGCACTTGAAGTGGTAGATTTCTGTTTTTTTTTTTTTTTATATGTTTAGTTTTGCCATTATTTTTGGGAAACACTTTAGAACAGAATTGCCACACACTCATCACACATTTGTCTACTCATGTAAACGCACTTGTACAATGCTGGTGATTACAAATACGTGAACAACATAACAGGGAAATCATTATCAAACGTACCATGCTGGCGTTTGCCTTAAGTTATTGGAAAATCACAGTGAAACTAAATATAGTAAAGGAAATTCTGGTAGAATGTAAATAATTTAGGAGTAAAGGAGACCCCTCATTCAATAGCAAAAGTGTTTGAGTTGTTGGTGGGCACACACATAAGAGAAAGAAAACTTGCTAGCTTTTGGAACAAATACTTCCCAAGCTAGGGTATAAAATAGACATACCCCCCTCCTCTCTCTCTCTCTCTCTCTCTCTCTCTCTCTCTCTCTCTCTCTCTCTCTCTCTCTCATGGGAGCTAAGGATGTGCTATGACGATAACTCCCATCTGCTTAGTTCAGAAAATGTGGTGCTGGAGAGAAGGATATAGAAGACCTGGAATGTGAAGCAGTTGTTGAACTCAAGCGTGTTGTGTCACTGGGTGAGCTCTAATTTCGCATAACTTATCTCCATGTTCCCTATGCAAAATGTACGTTAATGGCAGTGGTCCGCTTCAAATGCCCATTCCCTAAATTTCCTCAGTAGTGTTCCTCAAAAAGAATGTTGCCTTCCCGCCAGGGATTTTCATTTGAGTTCCTGAAGAATCTCCGTAACACTTGTGTGTTGTTTGAACTTACCAGTAAAAAATCTAGCAGGCCACATCTGAATTGGTTCGATGTCTTTCTTTAATCCGACCTCGTACAGATCCCAAACACTCAAGCAGTATTCAAGAATACCTTGCACTAGCATCCTATATGCTGTCTTCCTTACAGATCAGCCACACTTTCTCAAAATTCTCCAATTTAACCGTAGTCAACCATTCATCTCCGCTACAAAAATCGTCATGTACTCGTTCCATTTCATATCGCTTTAAAACGATGCACTCAAATACTTAAATAATGTGACTGTGTCATGCAGGACACTACTAAAGCTGTAGCTGAACATTAGTGGTTTTTTCCCTACTCACCCACATTAATTTACGGCACAGGTTTGTTTTTTCTACTCATTCACATTAACTTACATTTTTCCAAATTTAGAGCTAGCTGCCATTTATCTCACCAACTACAAATTTTGTCATCTGTAGTTGTTTGTAATTTTCTGTGGCTCAACAGCCTGGTGGAGGTTTTTCAATTGGGTGGTACTCTGGCTACTGGTGTGTTCCTAATCTACCCCAGTAGTATTGCCTACAGTTGAACATGGAATCTAAAACACACATTGTTCCTTTCTAATATTGACATAATTGAGAGGTAAAGGCTAGGTTAAAGACGGACAGAAAAATTTTCATGTTCGACTGGGATTCAATCCTGTAACCTTTCGGTTTCCAGACAAGCACTCCACCACTAAACCAACATGCCTGACAGGTATACCTAGTAATGGCAGATTCCCGATTTTCGCAGGATGTCGTGAGTTTTAGGAGGGGGGGGGGGGGGTGTCATAAGCCAATTGGGCTGGGTTGTTTTGGGGAAGGAGACCAGGCAGCGAGGTCATCGGTCTCATTAGACTAGGGAAGGACGGGGAAGGAAATCGGCCGTGCCCTTTCAAAGGAACCATCGCTGCATTTGCCTGGAGGGATTTAGGGAAATCACGGAATACCTAAATCAGGGTGGCCGGACGCGGGATTGAACCGTCGTCCCCCCGAATGCGAGTCCAGTGCGCTAACCACTGCGCCACCTCGCTCAGTCATAAGCCAATTGTCCTGGCTTTTGGGCACTGCTGAAAATTCGAAATATAATGCGTACTCACTTCAAAAGTGGTCGAAAACATGGAAGTACTGAAATGAGTTTCTGATCATGTACCAAATGAAATTGCACAGTGGTTAGCACACTGCACTTGCCTTTGGGAGGCTAACTGTTCAAATTCGTGCCTGACCATCCTGACTTCGGTTTTTTGTGGCTTCCCTAAATCACTTCAGGGAAATGGCGGGATGGCTCTTTGAAAGGGCACTGCTGATTTTCTTCCCAATTCTTGAAAAAATCTTGATCTTGGGCACCGTCTCTAATGACGTGATGCCCAGGAAGTTAAAACCTAATCTTGCTTTCTACTGTCCTTCATTCTGAACACATCGATGGCAGTACAAAAAAAGTTAGAATACGATGCGCCAGGAGATCGCTATCAGTCAATGAACTATGGGGACACCTCAGTACAAGCTTGAACTGTACATTTTGAAAACAGTTAACCACATGGCTTCCAGTGCTTTCTGAACAGCATTTCAACTTCTGCTTCCTCCATCCCCCTCTCCTCACTTGTGTCGTCAGTTATTACTTTGTTTTCTTGTGACAAAGGGTGCTAGAAGTTTTTTATTACCAGCCTCAAGTGGGTGCTTTAGGTGCACAGAACAGTACTTTCAGCTACAGCTGTACCAATGTACCAATTTTGTTCATAATATGAGGAAATACAGAGCGACACAGAATAACAGAAATGTTTGGCTAAATGGTTCAAATGGCTCTGAGCACTATGGGACTTAACATCTATGGTCATCAGTCCCCTAGAACTTAGAACTACTTAAACCTAACTAACCTAAGGACAGCACACAACACCCAGTCATCACGAGGCAGAGAAAATCCCTGATCCCGCCGGGAATCGAACCCGGGCGCGGGAAGCGAGAACGCTACCGCACGACCACGAGCTGCGGACAGGAATGTTTGGAATGAGGAGTCGCAGCCATGGGCAGGTGGCAGCATTGCGGGTTCGTGACAGATAGCGAGTAAACAGTCCGCCATTTCAGTAATCATGGATCAGTGGAACGGACAACAGCGTGCGTTAGCCACAAAAATGTTTTATAAAAGCAATGATAGGTTGGTAGTGGGTAGAGGGAGTTTCGACATTTTTATAATTTAGGACTTCTTGATACAGGTCTGTGATAAAATGTTGGATTAATAACTTTAAAGAGACTGAACAAACCAACAAGACGACCAAGAAGAGTGCATTCTCCAGCGATCATTGATGTTGTATGCGAGTCTGTCTTAAGGAGCCCACGGCGTTCAGTTCGTAAGCAAGCAGCAATGGTTGGAATGTCGCAGGAGAGAGTTCGCAGAATTCTTCATCTTGATTTAAAATTTCATCTCTACAAACTACAGATGGTGGAACAATTGAAGGACATCGGTTACCGGATACGATTGGGATTCTGTCAACAAATGATAACAAAAATAAACAATGACGATGAATTTCTAAACAAGTTTTGGATGTCAGATGAGGCACATTTTCATCTCACAGGTTATGTGAATAAACAGAACTACTGTTACTGGGCAAATACAAATTCTAATGACGTTCATGAGCGCCCTTTACTCGCTAGTAAAGTGACAGTATGGTGTGGTGTTTCATCACATGGGATTATCGGACCATATTTTTTCGCAAATGAACAGGGAAACACAATAACTGTCAATGCCGATCGTTACGTGGGGATGTTACGAACTTTCGTTACACCTGCATTGAACAACTTTTGAAACGTTCAAGAAGCCTGGTTTGAATGGGACGGAGCGACATCACATACTGCACAACAATCAATGACATATGTGCGAGAATTGTTTGGCAAACGTGTGATCTCACGTTTCGGTAACATTCCGTGGCCCCATAGGTCGCCATATTTATCAGTTTGTGATTTTTTTCTTGTGGGGCTACCTGAAGAGCAAAGTCTACATGACTGGACGAAGAACCCTGGATGACATAAAACAGAGAATTCGCGATGCAGTTCACAGTATCCCACCTGAGATGTTACAGTGGTCGATGAGGAATCTCAACAGCAGATTTCACGAATGTATTCGTACAGGAGGACACCATCTAAAGGAAATAATTTTTTTTAAAAATGACAAATGCCATCAATGTTTCGTAAATGGCAAAGTTGTCGGGTTTCTATTACTATGAATGCAATTTCTTTCCTTCATCGCTTCTAGTTCTATTGGATTGTGGAAATGTTCCCGTTTTTCTGTGTCAATATGTACTTATCTAATGACTGAAAAAATACACCTTCTTTATTTATTTATTTTCCTGTCCCGACTTTTAGGTCCTTTTCTCGCTGATTTTTTTTTTTTTTAAACTGCCAGTCCCTAAGCGGAGATTTTCTGCAAACTGGATATGACAACATGGCGTAAACCCTTGTGACAGCAGTGTGGCGAAACTTCGGTTTCATCTGAACGCCTACAGCTACACTGTAGCGAAATTTATCACAGTGGCACCAGAGCTTGGAGACTTATTCACAGCATGACGAACTATATCCTCTGCAATCAGTTTTAACTTAACTTTACACAGTTCATCCACCGAAGCTCTAAAATAATTTGAAATTTCTTGTATGGGCGTCATATAAAATGACAGTAACAATGTATCTGAATGTCATTCAAAGCCTCTCCATTGTTCATGTCATATAGTCATCATCTACATTCCTGCTTATCAGTTACCTAATGGTATTATTGGTTAATGATTTAAGTCTCTTCCAAGTGAACATCGGAATGAAAAACAGTTTTTTTATGTCAAGATTTTAAATTTTCAAGAGACAAGGTTCAGTTATTTGAAGCTCTGAGCCTCATAAACAATGTGCATACATTACATATGGCATTACGTATGGTCATGCCACAGTGGATAATAAATGCTTACTGTAAAACAAGTTTACGCATTTACAAAGATAATTAAAAATCTTTCACAAATATCCACATGCATATATAATTACTCTCCTGGCCCCGCAAGCCACAGTCAGCTTTTGGCCTCATTAGGTAGCCTTCTCCTCAGAATTCTGCCCTTGACGTCTACTTCCCTTGCTCCAAGTATCTCGAGATCCATGGTCGCCTGGTCTATCCATCTTATTTTTGGTCTGTCTAAAAGTTTTTGTCCTATGTGTTTCTTCTCTGATATTTCTCACAGTACTGATTCCTCCTCTCTTCTATAACTGTGGCCGCCCATCCCAGCCTCCTTGTCTTGTCTTCTCCAACGTCTCGTTCATTATATATCTCCATCAGCTCCCTGTTCTTTATCCTTCACCAGTCTTCCCTCACAGACTGGTCCAAATGTCTTTCACAGGATTTTATTTTCGTAAACTTTTATCTCTGTGTACTTACCTTTTCTCCATATATATGCCCCTCATGTTAATACTGGTCTGATTGTAGTTATGTGTATGAGGGTGAATCAGAAAGTCTTGACCCACATTTTTAGTACCTAAAGTAAGATAAATGTAGGTAATTACAAAGACATATTATTCTACGTATGTTACACTATTTTTCCACATGGGCTAGTGCCCACGCTGGTTCAGACATTTGACACATTACACCACTAAATTTGATACGCTCCTGTGGTAGAATTCGTCTGGCCGACTGTAGAACCACCACTGGACTGCTGTCTTGGTTTCATTGCATGTGAATCGTTGTTCTGCCAGGAACTTGCTCAGTGAACCCGGAACATGGAAATTAGTAGGGGCGAAGTTTGAGCTGTATGATGTATGGTCCAGATTCTCCCTGTGAAATCATTGGAGCTTGTCAGTGCTTCTGATTGCTACATGTGACCTTGCATTGTTGTGGAAGATAAACACTTTGTCCACATCCAGAATGCCTTGTAGCCGCTTCTTTACTGTAGCCCGCACACACGGAAGGTGGAACAATAATCGCCGGCACTGATGGTTCCACCTACTGGCATGAAATCCAGCAGAAGTGGCTCACGGCAATCTCAGAAGGCCATTAACATCACTTTCCCAACAGGAGGCACTGAACGGAATTTTCGTGCCACGGGCAAACCCAGATGTTTCCACACAATACTCTGCTGCTTGGATTTCTGCATGAAATGCGGTATCCAATTTTCATCGCCAGTAACAATGCGATCCTCCTCGGTATACCAATGGCGATAATTCAGTGCACTATCATTCGCTTGACATTCATAACTGCCAAGGCATGCACTGGAATGAAACCTTCCAGTTGAAACCTTCCAGTACCCCAAGGACCCATGAGCAATGTCATAAACGCTCACATAAGAAATGACAAGATCCCAGGAAATGTCCTTGACGTGCACATGCCAATCAGCTTCCACTATTGCAGCCATGCGGAAAATGTTGTCGTTAGTCATTGACGAATGTGGCTTCCCCGAACGCTGGTTGTCATGCATGTCTTTATAGGCTCTTGGAAGCTCACAACACTATCACCTCACACTTCTTAAAGCAAGACACTTTTCCCCATAAATGGGCTGCATTTCCCAGTGGATTTCGATTGGCCTTCGTCCCTTGCTCTGAATCATACTACATTGGTAGTATGCCCTGGACGTGTGAGGTACAACTGCCATCTTCAACAACTGACAGCGGTGCAGAGCTGCGGAACTGCTGGCAGAGAAGGCTGGGCCACCATAATTAGGCTAAAAAAAATAGGGGCAAAGACTTTCTGATTCCGCCTCACACCCTTATTATGATTCCTTTTGAAAAAAATTTGGGTAGTAGTAATTTATTGAGCTAATGTGACTCTCTGGATCCCCTTTGATCCTCGCTTATATTTCTGTTTCCTCATCGTTTTTGTTGTTTACTACTAGCCCCAGATATTTAAACTTATCTATTTCTTCAAACTCTCGGTTATCAATAGCAGAATTTCTCATTTTTTCTTGTCATTTCATTGTAACCTCAAGAGTTTGTTTCCTCGTCATTTACCTCTTAAAAAGCTTTTTTTTCGTTTTTTTAAATAACTTTCTTGCAAGTATTTTCAGGTTATCCAAATTTCCAGCGATTAATGCTACACCATTTGCAAAACCGAGTACACTCATTTTTATTCTTACGCGAGTTCTCTCTGCTGCATTGCTTGCTGCATCCACTGCTTCCTGCGATATGATGAACAGGAGGGTCTCCTTGCCTGACTCCTGTTTTTAATGCAAAAGCCATAGAATATTCTCTATCCATTTTCACTCTCCCTATCGATCCTTCCAGCGTAACTTTCACAATATTTGTAATGTACTTCGGTATTCCAGACTTCTGCGTTTTCTTCCACAATTTCTCTGCGTGTACTATCTCAGGCGTACTTAAAATCAACCATTGATATTGTCATTGTTTTGTTGTAGTCCCAATGTTTTGATATGGCTTCTTTTTGTACAGATATCTAGTCAGTAATGGATCGATTCTTCATAAATTCCACATGTTTCTCATCTATTACCTCTTTGGTATAATTCCAACGTTTTTCTGGAGAATCTTGGAGATAGCTTTGTAGGCTGTGCCATTTAATGAGATGCCTCTGTAATTCCTGCATTCTACTGTATCGCCCTTTGTATGGTCTGGTACTATGATCGCTTCCACCCACGCATCTGGCATTCTTTCTTCTTTCCAAATGTGGGTCACGAGTTTTTGATTTGTTCCGCAATTGCATCTCCTTCATTCTTAACCGGTTAAGTGAGTAATTTACGCACGTGCGCCTCTTCCGCAGCAGGTAATATGCGCCAGCGCGGTGGAGCTGCATACTATCATCACGCATAAAAGTTTTCCTTCATGTTTTCGTTGTTGAATTTAAATTCGTATTGCGTGGAAATAAGTAAAATATATTGTAGAAGTTAACAAAACCGTATTTTCACGATATTACAAGTAGCTTTCAGGGTGAAACATTTTAAAATGGTTCAAATGGCTCTGAGAACTATGCGACTTAACTTCTGAGGTCATCAGTCGCCTAGAACTTAGAACTAATTAAACCTAACTAACCTAAGGACATCACACACATCCATGCCCGAGGCAGGATTCGAACCTGCGACCGTAGCGGTCGCTCGGTTCCAGACTGCAGCGCCTAGAACCGCACGGCCACTCCGGCCGGCAAACATTTTAAAACGAGGTGCTGCACACAAGGAAACTTCGCATTCTGCGCACCAGTATGAAGTCTCTTTGCGGAGGCCTTTTCTCGTGCACACCACACACCTCCATGTTGATGTTTTCTTCGTTGTGCGCGGCAGAAGGTCTGGAAAATACCTGGCTGTAAGGCGTGTTGCTTCTGGTGTTCCAGGTGGGCGTCCTTCTGATGTCCCGTGTTGTGGTGAAGATATGGTCAAATGTTTGCCAACACTAATCACGAAGCTCATTCTACTTTGTTCGCCACCGTGCTTCTTGTACGGGACTGTGCATTGAAGCATGCAGTGTCCAACAAGTGTCGGAAAAGCTTCTGATAATATTTTTTCAGCCTGCTCCTGGCCATCTGGTAGCTTTGTAAATGAGAATCGCACCTATCCACGCCCACCATATTGTTGTTGTAATCAATCACAACGTGTGGCTTTTGAACGATTCCCTTCTTCGACCTTACATTTAAAAAAGTGTCGTCAAGGGAAGGTGCTGACCATAACAACATCTCCTTTGTCCTTCCATTTCATTACCATTTGCTTGCCTCTGTACCCTGTTATGTAATCCCTTTTCTTCAGTTTCTCCTTTTTTACGAAATCAGGGAACCCTTTCCTGTCTTGCCGCACTGTGCCGACAACTTCGGTGTTATTGCTGGTTAGTTTGTCCACCAAATCTGGACTGGTGTGCCAGTTGTCAAGATAAACGCAGTGGCCTGTCCCGAGTAGATCGTGTGCAAGCTCCAAAACAATTCGAGAGATTATTTTTTCGTCTGGATAGTGGCTACCATACTTAGTGCCCTTTCGAATGTAAACAAAAAAGTCCCATACACACACGGAGCTGCTTTCACAGAGTTCGTACAATTTGATGCCAAATCCGCTACGCTTTGATAGAAGAGCCTGTATTACCTCTATCCAAGCCGTCCTTTCCAGAGCAACAACGATTCGTTAACGGTGATGTTCCTTTCTGGCACGTATACTGAACTGAATTTACTCGGCAGATGCTCCATAATGGGGTGAATTTTGAATAGTTTTCTGCTGATAGTACCTAGCGGGTCATACGAGGTATTGTCAGCAAAATGAAGGAATTTCAAAAATGGTTAAAATGGCTCTGTTCTAGAACTTAGAACTTTTTAAACCTAACTAACCTAGGGACATCACACACATCCATGCCCGAGGCAGGATTCGAACCTGCGAGCGTAGCGGTAACGCGGTTCCAGACTGAAGCGCCTAGAACCGCACGGCCACACCGGCCGGCAAGGAATTTCAATAAAAGATGAAACCGTTTTTCATTCATCAGTTTCCTGAAGAAAGGTGTGTCAACTGAATCCCTCATTGAAAAGTACATCTCGTGGTCTGGTTTGTGAAGAATTCCTTGACGTATAAGCATGCCAGTAAGAGTTTTTTATGCGGCGCCCTGGAGCGGTCTCATAAGTTGGGATGAGAAGCTAGGGATTGTTCTGCATATAAGTTCGTCTGTTCAGCTATTATTGTGCACAAAGCAGCATCCACAAAACACATAAAAGAGCTCATCACATCATATTGTTTTAGAGGCACAGCTGTACCACTACTACCACTGAACAAATATTGATTACGAACTGAACTAGCACGCACAATTGCACTATGTACCGTCTGCTGCAGTAGTGTCTCGTCGTCAGATGTTTCTGAATCGAAGTCACTTTCACTAGTCTCAACATCCGTATCTTGAAAACTTTCAGAACTGTCGCTGAAATTATCGTCACTTTCTAAAAGCAGCTGCTCAATCTCCGAATCTAATAAACGACTTCTTTTCGTCATTGCGAAGGATCACTCACTAATGCGGCGCTAAACACAGACGAAAAAGGCGCGCTTTTGCGGCTGCTTCACTGACGCATACTGTCGGCGCGCTCTCGAGTGGCCAATGTTATAACTAGCCTAGGACACGCTGTGTTGCCGGACGGGAGCTGTCATCTACTGGACGAAGCTCAACTAATACTACAGTGTCAACGGCAGGCCGGTAACTTGTCATTCCGGCTAGCGACGAGCCATAGACACAGACAGAACGCAGTGGACGGATACATCCGTCGAACCCACTGCGAACTAGCGGAGCGTGGACGGATTATCAATCATGTCCACTTGAAGGGTTAAGCAACCAGCTGTTTTTCCATCGTAATTGAATCAGCTGTGGGTTTTTGGTCAAATTTTGCAAATTAACTAAGCAAGGCCAAAAACACTGTTTGTTTAGTTAAGTTATTCTATCTCTCCCTGCAGCTTTATTGTTTTTTAGCGAGTGGGGACTGCGCCAGCGACAGCTGCTGCTGATGGGAGGAAACTCTATGACTAGCAACAGCGGCGTGGTGTGGATTCTGAGGAACTGTGATTCAATGTGCTTTACGCCTGCCGTGAATGTAGACGTGTATTTATTCTGTACGGAATACGCAATTAAGTGCATGTTATAGACCCTTCATAACTGTGTAGTTACTACACATTACCTGTGTCCCATCATGGGGCAAAAATCTACAAATATACTTTCTCTTTCATTATTGGCAGTGCAACTAAGGATCTACTTTCTGATATTTATGTTGTTTCTCCATATCTGTACTTCCATCTTGAACATTCAGAAGCTCCTCAAAATATTTCTTCCAAATTTCCACGCATCTGTATTATGTATCCTCTTCTGAAGAACCTAATTGTCCTATAAAAATCTCTTGGATTCCCTGAAGTTTTATCTTCTTCTGCTATTTTAATTAGACTGTCCTCATGTTCTCCCTTTGTCCTTCTGAGAAGATTTTTGGTTTCTCTATTAGCGTTTTTGAATGCTTCTTTGGTTTCATTGGAATCGCCGTGTAGATGTTTTTCCTTTGCTACTCTCCTGTCTTTCTCATTTTGCTCACATTATTCTGAGAACCATGGATTTTTCTTCCTTCTTCTTCTTTTTCCACATACTTCTACTGCCACTTCTTGCACATTTGTTTTTATCATTTACCATTAGTCTCCGATGCTGAGGTTGTCTCCCATTGTTAGAACTTGAATACAGGGTGTTAAAAAAAGGTACGGCCAAACTTTCAGGAAACATTCCTCACACACAAATAAAGAAAAGATGTTATGTGGACATGTGTCCGGAAACGCTTAATTTCCATGTTAGAGCCCATTTTAGTTTCGTCAGTATGTACTGTACTTCCTCGATTCACTGCCAGTTGGTCCAATTGAAGGAAGGTAATGTTGACTTCGGTGCTTGTGTTGACATGCGACTCATTGCTCTACAGTACTAGCATCAAGAGGTTAGTTTTCATCACGAACGTGGTTTTGCAGTCAGTGCAATGTTTACAAATGCGGAGTTGGCAGATGCCCATTTGATGTATGGATTAGCACGGGGCAATAGCCGTGGCGCGGTACGTTTGTATCGAGACAGATTTCCAGAACGAAGGTGCCCCGACAGGAAGACGTTCGAAGCAATTGATCGGCGTCTTAGGGAGCATGGAACATTCCAGCCTATGACTCGCGACTGGGGAAGACCTAGAACGACGAGGACACCTGCAATGGACGAGGCAATTCTTCGTGCAGTTGACGATGACCCTAATGTCAGCGTCAGAGAAGTTGCTGCTGTGCAAGGTAACGTTGACCACGTCACTGTACGGAGAGTGCTATGGGAGAACCAGTTGTTTCCGTACCATGTACAGCGTGTGCAGGCACTATCAGCAGCTGATTGGCCTCCACGGGTACACTTCTGCGAATGGTTCATCCAACAATGTGTCAATCCTCATTTCAGTGTAAATGTTCTCTTTACGGATGAGGCTTCATTCCAACGAGATCAAATTGTAAATTTTCACAATCAACATGTGTGGGCTGACGAGAATCCGCACGCAATTGTGCAACCACGTCATCAACACAGATTTTCTGTGAACTTTTGGGCAGGCATTGTTGGTGATGTCTTGATTGGGCCCCATGTCCTTCCACCTATGCTCAGTGGAGCACGTTATCATGATTTCATACGGGATACTCTACCTGTGCCGCTAGAACATGTGCCTTTACAAGTACGACACAATATGTGGTTCATGCACGATGGAGCTCCTGCACATTTCAGTCGAAGTGTTCGTACGCTTCTCAACAACAGATTCGGTGACTGATGGATTGGTAGAGGCGGACCAATTCCGTGGCCTCCACGCTCTCCTGACCTCAACCCTCTTGACTTTCATTTATGGGGGCACTTGAAAGCTCTTGTCTACGCAACCTCGGTACCAAATGTAGAGACTCTTCGTGCTCGTATTGTGGACGGGTGTGATACAATACGCCATTCTCCAGGGCTGCATCAGCGCATCAGGGATTCCATGCGACGGAGGGTGGATGCATGTATCCTCGCTAACGGAGGACATTTTGAACATTTCCTGTAACAAAGTGTTTGAAGTCACGCTGGCACGTTCTGTTGCTGTGTGTTTCCATTCCATGATAAATGTGATTTGAAGAGAGGTAATAAAATGAGCTCTAACATGGAAAGTAAGCGTTTCCGGACACATGCCCACATAACATATTTTCTTCCTTTGTATGTGAGGAATGTTTCCTGAAAGTTTGGCCGTACCTCTTTGTAACACCCTGTATACTTTGAAGCTGAAGGGCAAACTACTGTGCCTTGTCAGTATTCTCCAATTTGACTCTCGCTCTTTCCTTCCCTTGGCTTTTCTGTAGCTATTCGTTGCCGTTCCTCTGTCATAACTAAATAATGGTCTGTGCATGTTTCGGCTACCCTGTCAGTTTTCACATTCATTCATTCAATTCATTCATTCATTCATTCATTCCACTGCTTTCATGCCTTTGGTCTACCACAGCATGGTCTATTTGGTTTCTTGTTCTACCATCTGGTGATACCGAAGTTACCTTGTGAACATCCTTCCGAGGAAAATATGTGCTCATAAACCTTAGGTTAGCTGCGCTTGCACAGCTAAGTAGTTTCACTCCATTAACATCACTTTCAGCATGTAGGCTTTCAATCCATACTATTTAGGAATCGGGCATCGGACGATAAATATCGATATTCGATATAAACGAATATTGCTGTAGTAAATATCCATGTCATTGATTAATCGAATGAAAAACTTCAATCTTCTGATAATTCATTGTCAAAAATTAGGTTTTAAAAATCTGATTATAGCTGCATGTGTTATTTAAAACTGTAAGAAGTGGGTTTTATAAATTAATAAAAAATTAAGGAGAGCCAAATGTGATTATACATTATTTTTCAATAACAGATAAATGTATTAATGCAGAATCCAGGCTTGGAAAGCTTCCCACAATAACTGTGTTTCACACTTTTACTATCATTTGATTTAAATTGATCCATGCATAACTTTTGAGACCGACTGTCTTCTTTTTTTGTCTTCATACTACAAAATCACTAATATAGATACACAACAATTCATGAACAACACAAACAGAAGAGATTTCGAGTATTACATTTCAGACATTTCTACTACCCTTACTGTCGAGTGAGAAGAGATTACGAAAATACATAGTTGACAACAGTCAGAATATTTCTAAAAATTTCTAAGTAAAACACCGTAGGTACCGATCTAATGTTGGAAATATTTCAATATTAAGAAGAAAGTAGGATTAAGTGTTCTCTATTGTGAGTTAGATAACGATGAAAATAATATTATTTTCGGTTACGTTGCCACAAAATATCGATGTTACTGTTATGTAGGCTGGCTAAATATAGATTAAAAATTTCGCTTAACTGATTCCGATATTTCGATATATCGCTGGGCGATATCCCAACTAACTGCTATTCCCTTGCTATGGTCTCCTTTCCAAATTCAGCAGCGGCCTTTCCAGCAGTGGGCTTCATATCATATCGTGGTATCTTACTAATTATCTCTTTAAGCATTTGCCGGCCATGGTGGCCGAGTGGTTCGAGGCGCTTCAGTCTGGAACCGCCAGACCGCTACGGTCGCAGGTTCGAATCCTGCCTCAGGCATGGATGTGTGTGATGTCCTTAGGTTAGTTAGGTTTAAGTTGTTCTAAGTTCTAGGGGACTGATGACGACAGCTGTTAAGTCCCATAGTGCTCAGAGCCATTTGAACCATTTTTAAGCATTTCATAGAAACAGTCTTTCTTCTTATCCCCCGCTACAACAGTTGGAGCATTTAGCGTGACTATTGTTACGAGCTCATACTGGCAACCAGATCGTTAAAGAAACTTTCAAGTGGTTCTAATGATATTCCGGATTGAGTCATAGACCGAACAGGACTTTATATTGTAGAACCACTGAAACATTTTTTTAATCATTCCTTCTCCGTAGGCACGTTTCCAAATCTTCTAAAGGTTGCGAAGGTAACCTCCTCACACAGAAAGGGAGTCACAAACAATTTTAACAATTGCAGACCTGTAGCTCAGCATAGTGGCTTCTCAAAGATCTTTGAGAAGCTCTTTTGTAATAGAATACTAGAGTTTATTAACAAAAACTAGTCGCTGTCAAATCACCAGCATAGTTTCAAGCAAGCAAGGTCCACAATCACAGCAGTCTATGAATTCCTGCTTGCTATCCTCGAAAGCTATAGACGAAAAGAAAATGGCTACTGGAATATTTTTGGATCTGTTCAAAGCATTTGACATTATAGACCATGCTATGCTATTACGAAGGTTGGAAAGAGGAAGAATTAGAAATATTCCAAATGAATGGATTATTCTTAAAAAAGATGAAATCACTGTAAACGTTACAAGTACAACAACAACAACAACAACAACAACAACAACAACATACTCATCAGAAAAAGCTACAGTGAAATATAGTGTGCTACAAGGGTGAACATTAGGGCTAATTCTCTTCTTTGGTATTTAGATGGGCTGAACGAAACGGTAGCCATGAATTTTTTATATAGCCCACCGTAAGCAACAACATGACTACTCACTGAAAATAAATAACAAAAGTTTAAAATTGGTTGATGATGTGAAATTCCTGGGAATACATGTGCAGAACGATCTAAAACGGAAAACATATGAAAGTTCTTACAGCTAAACTGTCACCCATCTGTTATATGCTATGGATGCTACACACAAGCTGTAACAGAGAAACGAAATTCAGGCATCATACGCACATTTCTAGTCAGCAATCAGATATGGAACAATATTCTGGTGTAATACACGTTGTTGTTGATCGGTACTTAAAACCCAAAAACGAGCTATCAGAATCATATGCAACATAAAGAGGCAAGATTCTTGTCGCGCTCTTTTCCGGACATTAAAGATACTGAACCTTCCAGACCTGCACATATTTCAAATATTAGTCTTCACAAGAGAATGTTTAGATAGCTCCAATGCATCTCGCAAAAGTCATAGAGGCACGCAGTGTGCAATTGCACAAGAAGTGTTAGGACCAAAGCGAAATAAATAAGTAAGCAAAAAATATATCTGTGAATCTATGCCTTAGTCTGATAACAGCTACTCTGTTAGTAATTAATTGGAAATCAGTTACTCCCGTTTTTGGAAATTTCCATCTTCCGATCAACTGTAGTAGAGAACGTGTTTATAAGTTCCCAGTTTTCCTGTTCCTGGTAACTAGTTTCTTGTAGTGCTAGTAGATGCATTTCCGTAGCTGTCGAGTTGTTCTGACGGAACGTTGAGAGCCCAGGTGTTACCACAGTTCTAATTCTTCATACTCCAAATCGGAAATCGTTGTTTTGGACGTTTTCGAAATGCCTTAGATAAGCTTAAACGCATTCAGTTAACTAAAGGGCAGCTAGTTGTATTAAAATGATAATCTTCCTGCGCACAAAATAACATTTTATGTAGCATCATACTGACGCACCAAAACAGTAAAGCAAGTGTGCTTCAGTGATAACGCATGACGCAACTTTGATAAATGCAACACGGCACTTCATTATGTAGCCGCAGATGCGTTGTTCCTTTGATCCGTTTAACATCACTGAAGATATTCCTAAATTCTGAAATCTACGATTGTGTGTGTGTGTGTGTGTGTGTGTGTGTGTGTGTGTGTGTGTGTGTGTGTGTGTGTGTGTACGCAACGAGTGCCGAATAAGAACTTAATGTCTATTTATGTCTTTTCGAAACTGATTTGTGGATAGCGCTCTCTCTGCTTTGGCCCCGTTTCATTAGTCTTCTGTCTATTCTTGTAGTTCTCGGGAAGAGGGATCGTAGGTAAACAAAGACTTACAGGCTCCCCTTATGTCTGTAGAGGAAGTTTCATGTTAACAGGAGATTACAGACAAGAGAGCAATAGCTCCGTGATGCTACATCTCAAATTTTCAGCAGCTCCCCAGAGGGCTGTTCCCGGATGTTCCAATGGAGATTTATTAGCGGCGGGGAGAACACCTACTGGACACGTGACGTCAGACAGTAAGTGCTCTGACCTCTTGATCGGTAGTTGCGGGGGCGGGCGGAAGTGGAGCGTGGAGCCGGGGGGGGGGGGGGGGGGGGATGGAGGGTTGGAGTAAACGAATTGTAACACTGTCGTAATGCAACTCGACGTGGCAGTTCGTGCTCTTACAAAGTTCAGACGTTATTAATACAGCAATAACTTTGGAAAGGCTTTCATAACACTTACTACGAGGTGCATTCAAGTTCTAAGGCCTCGGATTTTTTTCTCCGGACTAGAAAGAGATAGAAACATGCGCATTGTTTTAAAATGATGCCGCGTTCATTGTCAATATGTCCCAGAGATGGCAGCACCGTATGGCAGATGGAATTTTACCGCCAGCGGCGAGAATGAGAACTGTTTTAAATACTTAAAATGGCGACGTTTTCCTTACTTGAACAGCGTGCAATCATTCGTTTTCTGAATTTGCGTGGTGTGAAACCAATTGAAATTCATCGACAGTTGAAGGAGACATGTGGTGATGGAGTTATGGATGTGTCAAAAGTGCGTTTGTGGGTGCGACAGTTTAATGAAGGCAGAACATCGTGTGACAACAAACCGAAACAACCTCGGGCTCGAACAAGCTGGTCTGACGACATGATCGAGAAAGTGGAGAGAATTGTTTTGGGGGATCGCCGAATGACTGTTGAACAGATCGCCTCTAGAGTTGGCATTTCTGTGGGTTCTGTGCACAAAATCCTGCATGACGACCTGAAAATGCGAAAAGTGTCATCCAGGTGGGTGCCACGAATGCTGACGGACGACCACATGGCTGCCCATGTGGGATGTTGCCAAGCAATGTTGACGCGCAACGGCAGCACGAATGGGACTTTCTTTTCGTCGGTTGTGACAATGGATGAGACGTGGATGCCATTTTTCAATCCAGAAACAAAGCGCCAGTCAGCTCAATGGAAGCACACAGATTCACCGCCACCAAAAAAATTTCGGGTAACCGCCAGTGCTGAAAAAATGATGGTGTCCATGTTCTGGGACAGCGAGGGCGTAATCCTTACCCATTGCGTTCCAAAGGGCACTACGGTAACAGGTGCATCCTACTAAAATGTTTTGAAGAACAAATTCCTTCCTGCACTGCAACAAAAACGTCCGGGAAGGGCTGCGCGTGTGCTGTTTCACGAAGACAACGCACCCCCACATCGAGCTAACGTTACGTAACAGTTTCTTCGTGGTAACAGCTTTGAAGTGATTCCTCATGCTCCCTACTCATCTGACCTGGCTACTAGCGACTTTTGGCTTTTTCCAACAATGACAGACACTCTCCGTGGCCGCACATTCACCAGCCGTGCTGCTATTGCCTCAGCGATTTTCCAGTGGTCAAAACAGACTCCTAAAGAAGCCTTCGCCGCTGCCATGGAATCATGGCGTCAGCGTTGTGAAAAATGTGTACGTCTGCAGGGCGATTACGTCGAGAAGTAACGCCAGTTTCATCGATTTCGGGTGAGTAGTTAATTAGAAAAAAAATCGGAGGCCTTAGAACTTGAATGCACCTCGTACAATTTATCTGGAACGCACAGATCACATGGCAAATCATGTCGCTCGTAAATAACGAGTACGTGTGTCACTTAGTTGCTCTCTTCTTTAGTCTGAAATATGAACTGCGAATATTATTATCCCGTACCTTTATTAGAATTTTTGGGCGCAGGGACTTTGTTGTGAGCGAGTTTCGCCCAGATCAGTTAAGGGATCGACTGATAACATACATTAGCGTGCTCTGAAAAGCAAAAGAAAAATCCGACGGTTACTAGCGGCAATACGTCGAGTATTGCGTTCCTTTCTTGTATACAGTTTGGTCTAATTTCTGAAATTACTGTACGTTATTCTTATCTTGCAGTAAGTTGCTCTTAAATTTCCTCAGAGTGGTCAGCACTGCACCTTGCTTTAATGATACTGGCGAAGTTTAAACCTTCGATTAGACACTCAGGACAGAAGATGACCGTGGCATGTAGTTCACGAGCGACAGTGTATGAAGCAAACTAGATTGCCTTGGAGATGAGGGTGTATGGTAACTTGATGATGATGATGATGATGATGATGATGATGATGCGTGCGCCAGCTCGTTAGCCTACTTGATGCTCCCAGGGAGAAGTAGGTTCTGTGCCAACAGCATTTCCCCTTAATCCAATAATGTTTATCCCATATTAATCCATATGGCATAGTACAACTTCAAACACTATAGACGTTCAATACTGTCAACCACATTATCATGTACAAATCTAGCACATTAGACACAAAATTCGTGGGAAGAAAACGAAAACCACTTTCCTTAGAATGTTGTCCTGACCATATCCTTAGCATTAATAGACTCTTACCGAGACATTTCGTTGCTTGCATGAAATTTATTTCGTTTTTCACTTCACTGTGAAAGCGAGTGTTCTAGCGCTCCGTGCAACAGACCATGCATATAGTCTGTGTTGGAATCTGCGTCGTTCACGGAAGAAAACTGTGAGAGTGTGAGAACAGTGGCCTGCTTTTCTCTTCCCGGCGAAAGGGCCTTTGTGTTGAGAAGAGCTGCATACATGCGAATGGTGCTACTTAATGGAGATAATACGTTGAAATATGTACGGCAATTAAAAAGCTTCCTAGCACATCTTGCAGATTTTCAGCGGACTAGTCCTGTCATTATTTGCTTCAAGGAAACATTGTAAGCTTATTACTCAGATGCACTGTCAAACATTCACACAGGTAATTGTCTCGAAAATGTTGTTCAGAATGGAGTATCAGTAATCGTGCTGGACACTACGAGGTGCTCACTATGTTGACGGAAATATTCGTTGTTATTGATGTGGCTTTCAATCTGAACACTTGTTTCATGTAGCCATCCTTGCTAGTCTATCCTGCCCGAACCTCTTCATCTCGGCATAAAGGTAGCAACCTCCATCGATTTTAATATTCTTACTGCAGTCGAACCTTGGGCTCCCTCTGCAATTTTTACCTCCTACACTTCTGTCCATTACCAAACTGATAATTCCTTGATGCCTCGTGATGTGTCTCTTCAACCGATCCCTTTCGTTTAGTCAACTTTGCCATAAATTTCTTTTTTCGTCGATTCGATTCAGTATTTCATCTTTTGGTATTCGATCTACCCTTCTAAACTTCTGCATTCTTCTATAACACCACTATTCTCTTCTTGTCTGAACTGCGTATCGTCTACGTTTCACTTCCGTAAAAGGCAACATTCACGACAAATATCTTCAGGAAATACTTCCGAACACCTGAATTTATATTAGATTAACTGACAAACCCGTCACTTCCCGGATATTCAATGTGCCAATTTTCTATTAGAAACGAAAACAAAAAAATTAAGTGTGTTTGTAGTGAAGATCTTGCTGAAAACCCAAGGAAATTCTGGTCTTACGTAAAATCGGTAAGCGGGTCGAAGGCTTCCATCCAGTCACTCACTGATCAGTCTGGCCTGGCAACGGAAGACAGCAAAACGAAAGCTGAAATTTTAAATTTGGCATTTGAGGAATCTTTCGCACAGGGGGATCGTACAAACATACCGCCGTTTGAGTCTCGTACAGATTCTCGTATGGAGGACATAGTGAAAATAAATAAATCGCCAGGTCCTGATGGGATTCCAATTCGGTTTTACAGAGAGTACTCTACTGCATTGGCTCCTTACTTAGCTTGCATTTATCGAGAATCTCTTGCCCAACGTAAAGTCCCGAGCGACTGGAAAAAAGCAAAGGTGACGCCAGTATATAAGACGGGTAGAAGGACGGATCCTCAAAATTACAGACCAATATCCTTAACATCGGTTTGTTGCAGGATTCTCGAACATATTCTCAGTTCGAATATAATGAATTTCCTTGAGACAGAGAAGTTGCTGTCCATGCATCAGCACGGCTGCAGAAATCATCGCTCCTGCGAAACGCAACTCGCCCTTTTTTTCACATATCATCTTGAAATGGTACAGTACCGCCCGACATTGAAAATAGGTACAACATTCTTCGTTATTCTTGTCAGTACAACATATTTTTTGTAAAAATAACTCAATTTCAATTAATACAGCGAAGCCGTATACCAGTGTGGGAAGGAATGACAGTTTATTTATTTAATTGATCACATGTGCACTCCCACAAAATAAATCCATACATCCAGTTTGGTGAGATCTGTGAAATGAATGAATGTATGGTCGTCTGCTAACCGCAGATAGTGAATGTGAATATATGATCATCTTTGAGACGATCCTTTGGCCCCCTTTGGTGGGACCAAAGAGATGAAATTTACCTGAGCTTTGAGCGCCTGAAATGTGGCTGACCAATATGGTAGCAAGGTGCTCCCCCTCTTCGGCAGAGGTGCGAGAGGGCCTGAAGAACGGCCATGTTTCAGCACTCTGCCGCTGGATCTTGTGCTGTTAAGACCTGTCTTGAGTGTGCTCCGTAAAGACAAAAGAGTGGAGACATGGTATGCATGTGGAATATTTAAGAGTAGTTTGAAATAATAATTTCAGGAACTTTTGTGGGGAGAATTAAATGTCAGGCAGGTAATATTAATGGGATCGTAGTAATCTTCGGAAGTGACCAATGGTCACAATGAAACCACATGTAGCAATAAGTTGAAAAACTTCCGTGTGCTTAAGTTAAGCTGAATTACTAGCGTGTGTACTATAAGTTGAAATATTTAAGAAATAGCGTGTGCAGGACTTGAAATTAGAGGCGAGTACTTCCACGTGGTGAGTACTGTGTGAGTCTCAATCTGTGTATGAGACAAAGGATAAAGAGAAGTACTCGTCCATGGTATCAGTTGAGGACTCGTGTGTGTGATGAATATGTTCTTAATATTACTTTGCGTGATATGTTTCCGTGTGACGCTTGATTCAGACTATAATACTCTGAGAGAGAAGCAAGGTGAGTGAGCCGTCTATCCCGCAACGCCACTTGGCTTGCATTGCACAGGAAGACGAGCATATATCTCCAGAGTTCATAGTAGGAACGTAGAATTACGAAGTGGGGCAGTGTCGTGTGAAACTGGGATAAATATTAATTGAAGTGGGAAAGCTGAAAGTGATAATGTTGTGACTATTCCTTGTGTGGTATTTCTTGTTGTAGTGTGGTGTATATCATTTAATTGAAGTATGTGTGGTTTGCATGGGAGAGTAGCAAGGTAGTTTCAGAGGTAGTGGGTTATGCTTGTTCCTTCTGTACCGCTCGGTCTGGAGGAAAGTTTCGTGATGATGATTGTGAGAGCCGAAGTGTGAGATATAATAAAAGATCCACCATCCTATCCAGAAAGTGCACTGTAGCGTTAAATAATTACGAGACCATAAGGTAGAGAATCACCAATGTAAAGCCATGCCCACTGCGCGGAATTTCTCGTGTGTTATTGTTGTAGGTTATAGAATTTGTGTGTTTAGGTTATAGAATTTATCGGAATAAATAAGATAGTGAAAAGAAAAAGATTGGTGGCCTTTTTTTTCGAATTGTATGTTGTCATGATATCCAGAATTTATAAAGTGTGCGCCATTCATATTCAGTGCGATGGCCACGTGTTGATAAAAGCCGTTAAAGAAAAAAAGAAAATGTGGAATTGCCAGTGCATAGTGAACAGTCAGAGTTCTGTAAATTACTGATAGTCAGATGTGCGTTTCCGTTGCGTATTATTCACATAGGAGGATAACTTGTAACTTAATTGTGAGTACGACAGTTCATGTTACTCGATAAATAAGAATGAATCCACTCGCTTGGCAGACCACTCAATTTGCAGGCCTGACTGCTTGATGCCACAGTATGAGCAAGGCATGTGGGTGCCTCTCAATCTTGCGAACCATGGCTGAAGGGTACCAGACGGATGCCATATTCCTTGACTTTCAGAAAGCGTTTGACTCCGTGCCCCACTGCAGACTCTTAACTAAGGTGCGAGCATGTGGGATTAGTTCCCAAGTATGTGAGTGGCTTGAAGACTTCTTAAGTAATAGAAACCAGTACGTTGTCCTCGATGGTGATTGTTCATCGAAGGTGAGGGTATCATCTGGAGTGCCCTAGGGAAGTGTGGTAGGTCCGCTGTTGTTTTCTATCTACATAAATGATCTTTCGGATAGGGTGGATAGCAATGTGCGGCTGTTTGCTGATGATGCTGTGGTTTACGGGAAGGTGTAGTCGTTGAATTACTGTAGGAGGATACAAGATGACTTGGACAGGATTTATGATTGGTGTAAAGAATGGCAGCTAACTCTAAATAGAGATAAATGTAAAATAATGCAGATGAATAGGAAAAAATAATCCTGTAATGTTTGAATACTCCATTAGTAGTGTAGCGCTTGACACAGTCACGTCGATTAAATATTTGGGCGTAACATTGCAGAGTGATATGAAGTGGGACAAGCATGTAATGGCAGTTGTGGAGAAGGCGGGTAGTCGTCTTCGGTTCATTGGTAGAATTTTGGGAAGATGTGGTTCATCTGTAAAGGAGACCGCTTATAAAACACTAATACGACCGGTTCTTGAGTACTGCTCGAGCGTTTGAGATCCCTATCAGGTGGGATTTAGGGAGGACATAGAAGCAATTCAGAGGCGGGCTGCTAGATTTGTTACTGGCAGGTTTGATCATCACGCGAGTGTTACGGAAATGCTTCAGGAACGTGGGTGGGAGTCTATGGAGGAAACGAGGCGCTCTTTTCGTGAATCACTACTGAGGAAATTTAGAGAACCAGCATTTGAGGCTGACTGCAGTACAATTTTACTGCCTCCAACTTATATTTCGCGGAAAGACCAGAAAGATAAGATAAGAGAGATTAGGGCTCGTTCTGTTTGGGAGTGGAACAAGGAGAGAAGATGCTAGTTGTGGTACGAGGTACCCTCCGCCACGCACCGTATGGTGGATTGCGGAGTATGTATGTAGATGTAGATGTAGAAGTATCGAAAAAAATTTCGTTTCCACGTATTCGTGGAAAATATCTTTGAGATTATGAAACAGTGGTACAAAGAAGTATGCGTAATGTACAAATGTATTAGTGTAGTATCCAAATTAAGAAATATGATTCTGGACAGTTTCTGTTCGATGGGCGCAACTGCTTCGCGTGATTACAAAGCGATTTTGTAAACTTCTCTATAGTAACGCCTCTTCATAGCTCTACAGACGATTATTGGTTTGTTGGAGTGGCCGTGCGGTTCTAGGCGCTACAGTCTGGAACCGCGCGATCGCTACGGTCGCAGGTTCGAATCCTGCCTCGGGCATGGATGTGTGTGATGCCCTTAGGTTAGTTAGGTTTAAGTAGTTCTGAGTTCTAGGGGACTGATGACCTCAGAAGTTAAGTCCCATAGTGCTCAGAGCCATCTGAACCATTTGATTATTGGTTTTCGCCTACAACGGTTTGTGCTGCACGGTTCGAAGTCGCCAAAAGCGCTGTCATATACCAGGGATGTCCCTAACTGTTGGAGTGGCTTAGTACTAAAGAATAAGTTTATTAGAACTTCACGGGCGATGCGGCATTTTTTTTCCACATATCTCAGTGTCAATGGCGTCATATGTGAAGTACAATGACATGTTCGTATAGGTACATCAAGCGGCATATGTAGGTAATGTCTGCGAAATGTGTTGCGGATAGAGTTAGTACCAAAGAAGTGATAAATTTAAACGTCATGAACAATGCGGCTGTTCTTGACGGATCTCAGTGTTCATGGAGTCATATCCTCCGAGCTACGTTTTCTACCAGATATACTTTCGTAGGTGCATTTAGTGCAGTATGTGTATATTACCTGCGAAATTTATTGCGAACACAGTTAGTAGCACAGAAATAATAAATTTAAATGTCATGCATTATGCGGGAACTAATTCCTACAACCAGAGTTCCCTTCGACCCTATACCTGTAAAACTGTCCCACGTCGAAGTCGGCTGTTAGCAGCTGGTAGCCAACGTAAAACGACGGAAGCGGCGTATCACAATCGTTGCCGAAGACATGATGATCGAGGTGACACACCGCTGGACCGGCCGATCTCCGCACTCGGCGAGTCGAGAACTGTCCACTGAACGGCCGAGCGCCGGCTTATCTAGCCCCGGGCGGAAGGATATTTCCGGGACTATTTGCACACCCGTGATCACCAGGAAATAATTTGTTGATCGTCGCGCCCCCTTCCTCTGCTGTTGGTTGATGCCCTCCGATGGACGGTGGCCGCACCTACGTGTTTGTTGTCAACTGTGGTACTTGCTGGTAAACAATCTTGCGTCGGTCCGACTTCGCAATGGAGCCGGCAACACGCATTGCTGGTCTGTATGCGGTGTTGCCGCTGCAGTAGGCGTCTGTGGTGACAGTAGCAGTCCTTCCCCCCACCCCTCCCAGGGGCGAGGCGAAGGCACATCTCCGTGTCGGTCCCAGGTTCCGCTGGTGGAACAAGACCACGGTTGGCAACGGAGGTACTGGTGGCGGGGGAAACCTCACCGACATTCATAGGCGAGAGACTCGCTCACAGGGACTCTGTGACAGTGGCGGCTGCGACGGCGGCGGCGGCGGCGGCGGCGGCGGCGGCGGCGGCGGAGGGACGTTCGATGAGCCCTCGGCCTCCCCTGAAGACCTCAGACCGATGGTGCAGTCCCAGAGACAATGGCAGCGCTGGGCCCGGTCCACGACGGTGCCGTAGCTGGTTGACAGCTGCCATGAGTGGCCACAAAGCGTGGAGACCTTGGCGGGAGCCCATCAGGGGCGGCCCTTGGGAAACACCAACGCCCGGACGGGATCCTGTGGGGAGAACCGCAGTCGTGCCATAGGCTATAGGCCAGATGAGGAAAAACAGGAAACAGCAGTGACAAGGGTGTTTGATGAGGGCAGCCATGCAGCTTCTCTGCTGGAGAGGATCCATTGTGACTAGAAGAATGATAAATAGACAGGAAGATGTTGAGGGCAGCTGCCTGGAAGTGATGCTGACACAGTTTGGCCATCTACGATTTAAACATGCTGACAAACCTTTCAGCGAACCCATTGGATATGGGATGAAATGGCACCATATGGAGCAGCTAGATGCCCAAAGTAGCACAGAAGGAAGTAAACTCTGCTAAGGTGAACTGCGGTCTGTTGTCTACCACAATCGCATCTGATAGACCCTCAATGGCGAAAATATGAGAGAGGGTTTGAATGGTGCGAGCAGTAGTCGTCAAGAACATGCATGCAACGTATGGAAAGATACTGCTGGCGTCTACCAAAATGAGCCAGTAGGACCCTAAGAATGGACCCGCAAAATCCAGATGGAGCCTGAACCACAGGGCGGCAGTCGGAGGCCACGGAAGCAGGCGTTGTGGTGGCACTGACTACTGACACTGACAGGAGGAGCAGGAAACCACTATGTGGATGACATTGCTGTCAATTCCCCACCAATAGACATGTTGGCAGGTGAGGCACTTCATCAGGACGATCCCCAAGTGCCTGACATATGGGAGCATGAGGACCCACTGACAGAGGGAGGAAGATATCATGACATGCCAACGATCAGTGTCCTTTAAGAGAAAGGGAACCCTGTCGCTGATGGAAAATTTTTTACAGCATGGCCAGTAAGCCCAAACCTCTGGGTCTGACGCCTGACGACAATTGGAGGGCCACCCGAGGTGAATGTGTTGCAGAATCGTCTGGAGAACTGGGTCCAAGGCCATGTGCTGTGTGACAAGCCGGTTGTTTAGTGACAGTGAGGTGATGGCAGAGGAGGCTGCATCATCCAAATGAAAACAAGCGACTGGGACAGCATAGAAGTCAGAATCCACCCCCACAGAAAGTTGAGAAAGAAGATTGGCATTGGCATGGAGGGCCATGGCCCTATAACGAATGTTTTAGGTGTATCCTGCGAGGAACAACACCAAGTGCTGCAGGCGGTGGGTGGTTTGGGTAGGGATGGCGGATGTGGCGCTGAACAAGGAGACCAAGGGCTTGTGGTCTGTGTAGAGCATGTACTGGCAGCTGTAGATGAAGTTGTGGAACTTCCGGAATCCAAATACAATGGCTAAGGCGTCCTTCTCGATGTGGTTATAGTTGTGCTGTGCTTGTGATAGGCTTTTCGAGGCAGAAGCCATTGGACACTCAACACTGTCAACAATATGAGACAACACAGCCCTCAGCCCATAATCCGATGCTACAGAGGTCAAAATAAGAGGCTTGGTGAGGTCGTGTGGGATGGGGCATGATGGAGCAAAAGGAGCAGATTGGAGATGCTGGAAAGCCTGATCACATTCTGGTGAACAGGTCCAGGGAACATTTTTGCAAAGCAGGCAGTGCAGAGGCTCTGCCAGAGCCGCAGCATGTGGGATGAAACGCCGATTATAGTATAGCTGATCCAAGAAGAATTTGAGCTGGGAGACGTTTGTCAGCATAAGGAGCCACTGAATGGCCTTGAGGTGTTGTGATGTGGGGCGAATGCCTGCGGCACTCAAGACATGGCCGAGATAGGTCACATGTTGCACAAAAATTGACATTTGGCCCTGTTGCACTGCAACCCCACAGCCTCCAGAACCGTGAAAAGTCGCCAAAGATTCTGCATTAAGTCCGGGGCTGAGATCCTTGCAATTAAGATGTCGTCTAAGCAATTGGCAGTGCTGGCGACCTCCTTAGTCACTGACTCCAGAAACTGCTGAAAGACGGCTGGAGACCTGGCGATCCCAAATGGTAGGCGGTTGTACCAAAAGAGCGGAAAGGGAGTATTGATGATGAGAACCTCTTTAGAGGGAGCGTCGATGGGCAGCTTGAGGTATGCTTCCCTAAGATCGGTCTTGATGAAGATCTTTCCACCCACCAACTTGGACAAATATCATCGACCTTCGGGATGGGATTAGAGTCAATGACAGGCTGGGCATTGACGAAGGCCTTGAAATCGCCACAAAAACAGAGGGATTCATTCAGCTTTTCGAGGATGAAAATGGGTGAAGCCTAATGATTGCGGTGAACCAGCGTCAGAACTCCCGCCTCCTTGAGGTGATGCAGTTTCTTGTGTAGGGCGTCCCACAGGGCGAAAGGCATGGGACAAGCCTTGTGAAACTTCGGAAGCGCTGAGGGAAGTAGTTCGAAGTGCGGTTCGAAACTGGACACCCCCGGAGAGGAATCAGAGAAGACGTCAGGGTAGGAATAAAAAATCTCCTGTAAAAGAGCGTCAGGGGACACAGATCGGACCGCTGGGGCTGAATCATGAATCTCAAGGCCAAAAGAATGAAAAAGATCCATCCCCAACAGATTAGTGGCTGTGGGAGGTGGCTAGGACGAAAACTCGGGTGGTGACATCATGAGAGAAATACCACACCTGCGCCAGGAACCACCCCAAGCACACGGATAATGTCATCACCATAGCTCTTAAAGGGGGTCGTGAACAAGTGGAGTGTCGGACCACCCAAGCGGTGGTGAGCGTCACTGTCAACAATGGTAGCTGAGGACCCTGTGTCCAACTGGAAATGGAGAGGTGTCCTGGTGATCTGGACCGTCAGAGCAATGGACCATGCCATGTGTGGGTGGACTGATTGGACATAGGAAACTCTTGGCAGCCGGTCAGAATCCCCTAAGACCGAGTCAGGAGGATCCGAAGCTATGAGGTCCACCTCCATTGACGAAGAGGAATGGCAAACATCGGCCTGATGACCCTTCATCCCGCAGGCAGAATAGACCACCAGTCGGAAACAACATTCATGGCGCTGTTGCGTAAGAAAAAGTTGATGACAGGAGGGCAAACTCTGACGTTGCTTACCCTGAGAACCTGTAACCTGGTCAAGAGGAGGCGGCGGCGGCGGGGCGTCCGCCGCAGGCTGTCGGCGTCGGTTCATGGGTATGGATGACCAACAGACACGCGTCCGAGGAGGGATCCTTCAGCTTCAGCAGATCCGTTCGCAGGGTATCGTCAGGAGCATGAACCAGAATCATGTTGCGAATGAGGGCTGAGCCATACAACTGTTTACACTCCAGGTTGGCACAAGGGAAGAGCTCTTGAAGGCAAGCAATCTGTTCTACATCTACATCTACATTGATACTCCGCAAGCCACCCAACGGTGTGTAGCGGAGGGCACTTTACGTGCCACTGTCATTACCTCCCTTTCCTGTTCCAGTCGCGTATGGTTCGCGGGAAGAACGACTGTCTGAAAGCCTCCGTGCGCGCTCTAATCTCTCTAATTTTACATTCGTGATCTCCTCGGGAGGTATAAGTAGGGGGAAGCAATATGTTAGATACCTCATCCAGAAACGCACCCTCTCGAAACCTGGCGAGCAAGCTACACCGCGATGCAGAGCGCCTCTCTTGCAGAGTCTGCCACTTGAGTTTGTTAAACATCTCCGTAACGCTATTACGGTTACCAAATAACCCTGTGACGAAACGCGCCGCTCTTCTTTGGATCTTCTCTATCTCCTCCGTCAGACCGATCTGGTACGGATCCCACACTGATGAGCAATACTCAAGTATAGGTCGAACGAGTGTTTTGTAAGCCACCTCCTTTGTTGATGGACTACATTTTCTAAGCACTCTCCCAATGAATCTCAACCTGGTACCCGCCTTACCAACAATTAATTTTATATGATCATTCCACTTCAAATAGTTCCGCACGCATACTCCCAGATATTTTACAGAAGTAACTGCTACCAGTGTTTGTTCCGCTACCATATAATCATACAATAAAGGATCCTTCTTTCTATGTATTCGCAATACATTACATTTGTCTATGTTAAGGGTCAGTTGCCACTCCCTGCACCAAGTGCCTATCCGCTGCAGATCTTCCTGCATTTCGCTACAATTTTCTAATGCTGCAACTTCTCTGTATAGTACAGCATCATCCGCGAAAAGCCGCATGGAACTTCCGACACTATCTACTAGGTCATTTATATACATTGTGAAAAGCAATGGTCCCATAACACTCCCATGTGGCACGCCACGTCTCTCCATTGATAACAACATGCTGTGTTCTGTTTGCTAAAAACTCTTCAATCCAGCCACACAGCTGGTCTGATATTCCGTAGGCTCTTACTTTGTTTATCAGGCGACAGTGCGGAACTGTATCGAACGCCTTCCGGAAGTCAAGAAAAATAGCATCTACCTGGGAGCCTGTATCTAATATTTTCTGGGTCTCATGAACAAATAAAGCGAGTTGGGTCTCACACGATCGCTGTTTCCGGAATCCATGTTGATTCCTACATAGTAGATTCTGGGTTTCCAGAAATGACATGATACGCGAGCAAAAAACATGTTCTAAAATTCTACAAGAGATCGACGTCAGAGATATAGGTCTATAGTTTTGCGCATCTGCTCGACGACCCTTCTTGAAGACTGGGACTATCTGTGCTCTTTTCCAATCATTTGGAACCCTCCGTTCCTCTAGAGACTTGCGGTACACGGCTGTTAGAAGGGGGGCAAGTTCTTTCGCGTACTCTGTGTAGAATCGAATTGGTATCCCGTCAGGTCCAGTGGACTTTCCTCTGTTGAGTGATTCCAGTTGCTTTTCTATTCCTTGGACACTTATTTCGATGTCAGCCATTTTTTCGTTTGTGCGAGGATTTAGAGAAGGAACTGCAGTGCGGTCTTCCTCTGTGAAACAGCTTTGGAAAAAGGTGTTTAGTATTTCAGCTTTACGCGTGTCATCCTCTGTTTCAATGCCATCATCATCCCGTAGTGTCTGGATATGCTGTTTCGAGCCACTTACTGATTTAACGTAAGACCAGAACTTCCTAGGATTTTCTGTCAAGTCGGTACATAGAATTTTACTTTCGAATTCAATGAACGCTTCACGCATAGCCCTCCTTACGCTAACTTTGACATCGTTTAGCTTCTGTTTGTCTGAGAGGTTTTGGCTGCGTTAAAACTTGGAGTGGAGCTCTCTTTGCTTTCGTAGTAGTTTCCTAACTGTGTTGTTGTACCACGGTGGGTTTTTCCCGTCCCTCACAGTTTTACTCGGCACGTACCTGTCTAAAACGCATTTTACGATTGCCTTGAACTTTTTCCATAAACACTCAACATTGTCAGTGTCGGAACAGAAATTTTCGTTTTGGTCTGTTAGGTAGTCTGAAATCTGCCTTCTATTACTCTTGCTAAACAGATAAACCTTCCTCCCTTTTTTAATATTCCTATTAACTTCCATATTCAGGGATGCTGCAACGGCCTTATGATCACTGATTCCCTGTTCTACACTTATAGAGTCGAAAAGTTCGGGTCTGTTTGTTATCAGTAGGTCCAAGATGTTATCTCCACGAGTCTGTTCTCTGTTTAATTGCTCGAGGTAATTTTCGGATAGTGCACTCAGTATAATGTCACTCGATGCTCTGTCCCTACCACCCGTCCTAAACATCTGAGTGTCCCAGTCTATATCTGGTAAATTGAAATCTCCACCTAAGACTATAACATGCTGAGAAAATTTATGTGAAATGTATTCCAAATTTTCTCTCAGTTGTTCTGCCACTAATGCTGCTGAGTCGGGAGGTCGGTAAAAGGAGCCAATTATTAACCTAGTTCGGTTGTTTAGTGTAACCTCCACCCATAATAATTCACAGGAACTATCCACTTCTACTTCACTACAGGATAAACTACTACTAACAGCGACGAACACTCCACCACCGGTTGCATGCAATCTATGCTTTCTAAACACCGTCTGTACCTTTGTAAAAATTTCGGCAGAATTTATCTCTGGCTTAAGCCAGCTTTCTGTAAGACTGATGGAAGCTTCTGACAGTTGAAGAACTTGTGTTGAGCTGCCACGATGTGGACTTGGGCATCAAAATACTCTGCTAAACTGGAGGTCAGCTGTTCGTAAGGGAGGGGATGGGGTTCTACCTCCAGATGCAACTGCTGCACTAAGTGATAAATGTCAGGACCCACATAGGCAAGAAAAAACGCACAACGATGATTCCATGGGTAAGGAAACGTTGTTCCAAGAGAGCCACACAATTACTCCATGGTTCAATAGACTTGTCAAATGGCGGGAACGTGGCAGGAGTGGCCGATGCTGGAACCCCTGGAGGAACACTAGTCAAAGGCTGCAGATGCTGAATCAGTAGTTCCTTCTTGTGTTGCATATGATCCAACAGCTCAAGGACTCGAGCCGACAGGGCATCGACACCTGGAATATCTTCAGCCATGACAATAAACAACGGAGCAATGCAGGAATTTGAACAAACTCGTTGCCACTGCTAAATCTACAGAGCAAGGACGATATCATTTTGCCAACATATTTATTAAGGAAACTACAATAAACCACCAACAGTAAAATACTCTTCAAAACCAACTAAACAATAAGGATCACTTCTGCAGATCAAGCAAATAACAACTAATTCCTACAATCTGAGTTCCCTTCGACTCTATACCCGTACAAGTGTTCCACGTCGAAGTCAGCTGGTAGCTAGCATAACACGACGGAAGCGGCGTATCACAATTGTTACGGAAGAGAGCCCGCTGGACCGGCCGAACTTCTCCGCAGTCGTCGGGTCGAGAACTGCCCACTGAACGGCCGGGCGCCGGCTTATTTAGCCCCGGACGGAAGAATATTTCCCATGCTATTTCCATACACGTGATCGACAGGAAATAGTTCGTTGATCGTCGCGCCCCCTTCCTCTGCTGTTGGTTGACGCCTTCTGATGGACAGTAGCCGCACCTAGGTGTTTGTTGTCAACTGTGGTACTTGCTGGCAAACACTCTTGCGTCTGACCGACTTCTCAGCGGAGCTGGCAACACGCATTGCTGGTCTGTGTAGGGTCTTGCCGCTGCAGTAGGCGTCTGTGGTGATGCAGCAGCAAGCGTTTTAGAGCTCGTGTTTACTGGGCATTTTTTCTTGTTTTGGTCCATACAACCACTTCTGAAAGTTGCCTATCCTACAATCTCAGCAACAACAGTACCTGTACGTACTGTACATTCCGGAGGTTTGAGAAGGATTTTCACTTATACGTTTCGACTCAGTCGTTTCTGGGCCAGGGTCCCTTACTTCAGATTGATACATTTATCCTTCTCCGGCGTTCCTGAAAGTTTGCAACATCGTCACGGATGAGAAGAGTAGAGATGACTTGGAATCATTCATGCAACGGTATGGGCCGCAAATGGGGAAATCCACTGAAGTACACCGAAGTAACAAAATTGATGGTATAGCGATATGCATATACACAGATGGCAGTAGCGTCACGTACATAAGATATAAAAGGTCAGTGCATTGACGCAGGTTTCTCTCCCCCGAGTCCTTTTACATTTCCCTCCTCTGCCTCCTCTCATTCCCTCTCGCGTCTGCCCTTCTCCCCCTTTATTAGTCCTCTCCCTCCTTGGTTCCTCCCCCTTTTTCGTTTTTTTCCCTTCTCCCCTCCTTGTTCTTCCCCTTCCTCCAGGTCCCCCCCCCCTTCCCCCCCCCCCCCCCCCCATCTGTCTTCGCTCGGGAGTGTCGTCTTTGTGCCGCCACTTTCGTTCAGTGTTCTACAGTGAGTGTTTTACAGTGAGTGTTCCGTGTTGTGTTTTTTGGGAAGTGTTGCGAACGGCCATCATACTGTCGCTGGGTGTGCCTTTTATCTCTTGCGAACAGAAACCAGACTGTCGCCGTGTTTTTTTTTTTAATAGTGTGTGTACTATGTTACTTGTCTGATCCCTGTGTATTTTATTAACGTTGCCAACCCCTTTTGCTTTCTGTTTTAACTTTCCGCATTTTTTTCGCCATTTTACACTTGACGTCACCGTTTTATCGCCTGTTTTTCTTCTTTCTTTTCTTCTTCCGCATTTTAAAATAAAAGTCTGTTGGCTGTAGAGCAGCGTACTAAGCTGCTGCCAGCCCGCCCCCTTCAGGGGGAATTGAAAATCAATAAAGGAAAAAAAAAAACGCAGCTGTCAGTTGTAATTAGGCGATTCATGTGAAAATGTTTCCGACGTGTTTATGGTCGCGCGACGGTAATTAACAGACTCTGAACGCGAAATGATAGCTGGAGCTAAACGCATGGGACATTCCATTTCGGAAATCGTTAGGGAATTCAATATTCTGCGATCCATAGCGTCAAGATTGTGCCGAGAATACCACATTTCAGGCATTACCTCTCACCACGGGCAACGCAGTGCCTGAGGGCCTACGCTTGGTGACCAAGGGCAGCGGAGTTAGTGTGGTCAGTGATAACAGACAAGCAACACTGCGTGAAATAATCGCATAAATCAATGTGGGACGTACGACGAACGTATCCGCTAGGGCAGAAATCCATTCCAGTACGATTATGCCATAGGTGGTAAATCATTGGAAGCGGTAACGACCGTAAAATACTTAGGAGTTACTATCCGGAGCGATCTGAAGTGGAATGATCACATAAAACAAATAGTGGGAAAAGCAGGCGCCAGGTTGAGATTCATAGGAAGAATTCTAAGAAAATGTGACTCATCGACGAAAGAAGTAGCTTACAAAACGCTTGTTCGTCCGATTCTTGAGTATTGCTCATCAGTATGGGACCCTTACCAGGTTGGATTAATAGAAGAGATAGACATGATCCAGCGAAAAGCAGCGCGATTCGTCATGGGGACATTTAGTCAGCGCGAGAGCGTTACGGAGATGCTGAACAAGCTCCAGTGGTGGACACTTCAAGAAAGGCGTTACGCAATACGGAGAGGTTTATTATCGAAATTACGAGAGAGCACATTCCGGGAAGAGATGGGCAACATATTACTACCGCCCACATATATCTCGCGTAATGATCACAACGAAAAGATCCGAGAAATTAGAGCAAATACGGAGACTTACAAGCAGTCGTTCTTCCCACGCACAATTCGTGAATGGAACAGGGAAGGGGGGATCAGATAGTGGTACAATAAGTACCCTCCGCCACACACCGTAAGGTGGCTCGCGGAGTATAGTTGTAGATGTAGATGTAGGACAGTGCAGCGATATTTGGCTTATTGGGCTATGGCAGCAGATGATCGACGCGATACGTTTGCCAACAGCACGATATCGCCTGCAGCGTGTCTCCTGGGCTCGTGGCCATATCGGTTGGACCCCAGACAACTGCAAAAGCGTAGACTGGTCATATGAAGCCTGGTTACATTTGGTAATAACCGACGGTAGGTTAGATCTTGGCGCAGATCCCACGAAGCCATCGACCCAATTTGTCAACAAGGCACTGTGCAAGCTCCATAATTGTGTGGGCAGTGTTTACATGGAATGGACTGGGTCCTCTGCTCCAACTCAGCCGAACATTGACTGGAGTAGGCCATTCGCATCTATTCACGGACTTTACGTTCCCAAACAATGATGGAATTCCTATGGACGACAATGCGCCGTGTTACAAGGCCACAATTAGACGCGACTGGTTTGAAGAACCTTCTGGACAATTAGAGCGAATGATTTGGCCACCCAGACCGCCCAACTTGAATTCCGTCGAACATTTATGGGACGTAATCGAGAGGTCAGTTCGTCCACAAAATTCTGCATCGGCAACACTTTCGCAGTTGTGGACGGCTACAGAAGCAGCATGGCCCAGTATTTATGCAGGGGATTTCCAACGATTTGTTGCGATCACGTCGACCTACTGTACTACGTCGGGAAAAAGGAGGTCCGATACGATTTCAGAAGGTATCCCACGATTTTTGTCTCTTCAGTGTAAGCGCCTGGGAACTAGCATACCAGAAATGGCGAAGCTGGGCGGCTGTGTCCCTACTACTGTCGCGGATGTGTATGGAAAGTGGCTGAAGGACTGCGAAATGTCGAGAAGCGGGTGCGCATGGGACATCTCCGCTTCATCACATAACGTGGAGGTCGGAGACTCATTCGCTCTGCAAAGCGGGACAGGCGCTGATTTGTGGCAGATCTGACGACTGAGTGCGATGCTGGTCCAGGCACAAGTGTTTCGGAGCTCGCCGTTCAGCGCACATTGTTAAGCATGGGGCTCTGCAGCAGACGACACGACCCCTACGTATTCCCATGTTGACACAACGACACTGTCAGTTACATTTGCACAGGACACGGAATCATCGAACTGGGCCGTGGATCAGTGGAAACGTGTCGTCTAGTTGGATGAATGACGTTTCTTTTTGCACCAAGTCGACGGTCGAGCCCAAATACGCCGTAATCCAGGCGAACGGCTGCTCGGTTTTCAGCCAGGTGTCCGAATACTTCTGATCACATAGTGGAGATAGTCGTTTTTTCCCCTCTTTCTGTTTGCCTGTTGAGATGAGATATTTGTGTACAACAATGTGGGTCATTATCTCCGGATTATATAGATCTGCAAAAATTTTGTTCATTTTAAAATAATCACAATAATAATTCGTAGTAATAATACTTCAGAAGGATGTAGGTTGCAGTAAGTACTAGGAGATGAAAAAGCTTGCACAGGACAGGGCAGCATGGAGAGCTGCATCAAAACAGTCTCAGGACTGAAGACTAAAACAACAACAGTAACAATACCCTCTAAGAGGATAATGAGTATCTGCAATTAATATTTTAATTTCTCCAAGAAAGAAAGAAGCTTAAGTATATGGCACTTGAAAGTAATAACGAAAGAAAATCGTCCATAAAAATATTTCAGTGAGTGATAAATCGATAGTTTATTACATGTCATCGCATCAAATTGGATGTTTGTCAGCAATCCACTGTCAGTTTGGCGTACTAGGAGCTCATTTCGCACTGTCCCTAAAGCACAATTTACTAAATTAGAGACTGAGCAACACGATAAGGTGCAGCACAAAACCTAAGAAATAGCGGAGATTGTCGTTTCTTTTCCTATAACAAAACATGAGCTGGGAAACTTGTTTCCAACAAGCTAAATGCCCTTGCGTTTATCTCTTCAAATTTATACGCCTAGTTCATTCCGGATATTGATTGCAAATTGTTAAGACGTCTATGCAACCAGTGTACGAAAACCACGGTACTTTGGATCGGGATACCTCCAAAGTAGCGACGGAATTAGACTGAAAAACTGAAGAGTGCTCATTATATGTACTCCAGTTCAGAGTGCCTGAATTCTTTCTACATAGATGTTTGTACTGTGTGAGGAAGATCCATGGAGCGAGCATAGCTTATGTCCTCGGAGTCTTTCGCGGCGGCGTGACTAAATGAAAACTTCTTGTATTTCCAGCCGCGTCGATTCCAGTAAAATTTTATTGGAATTGACACGGCTTGAAAACCGAGAAAGTTTTATTCTGAGCACAGCGTACTGCGCATGTTGCCAACATCTGACCGAAATATTCGCGTGACGTTAATGTTAAGGTGTTGTTTACATTTTGCAGCAAGACCGAAATCTTAGTATTATACATAATTGCCCTGAGTTTACATATTTATTTATTACGAACAGTAATGATGCTGAACAGTTGTTGCTATAAATGTGAATAGAAATTCGTCAAAGGAGGAAAAGTTACTTTTCATTGGTAATTATCACTAAGGTTCAATTACAGTTATTATGCTAGTAAGAGGGACTTTATGCGTTGATTAATGTCGAGTCACAGTGCAATAAGGGAATTAAATCGTAGGTCTAGTTTATATGACTGTATGCTTAAATATTTATGAGACAAATGCTGGATAATTTCGGTAGTGTGGTAGTTTGTTGCCAGATAATACGGTGACTGTATACACATTTCGAGCAAAGTTAACTGGTACTTTCAATTAGATTTGCAAATAATTGTAATTGTTTAACAGCAGTCAAAATTTTCTGCGACGTTATCACCGATTACGTACAATTAATATTTTACTTTTCATAAGGATAAAAAAATGAAAAATATTGTCTTGTGCCATACACGTTTAGTTTCTTTCCACTTGTGAAGCATCTTCAGTAGCCTGTAGTATGTTTCTTGTAGGTATGTAATAATTGCGTGAAATGATAATTACAGATACGTTATAGCTTTTTGTTATTCTCCTGTTGTTATGTAAGAAACAACATTCTGTGTGAAATTACTATTCAGATCAAAACAATTTTTCCCCATCTAACAACAAGAGAATAACAAAAACTGTAGCGTAGTAACGTAATTCTAACTATTATGTCACGTAGTTATTATATACATACAAGTAACATTTGTTACAGGCCACAGAAGATGCTTCACAAATAAAAAGAAGCGAAACGCGTATGACACAATACGAACAGCGTTTCATTTGGTTGCAATAGACGGACCACATCTGCAAGAATATAGAAGCAACTAGGAAACGACGGAAAACATAAATAATGACGACAGTAAATGTTGTTGGACTGTGAATATTTACGTATAAATGTAACTGCATTGTATTTGATGATTATAATGTTTTGTGGAAATACGAACCTGCAACAAAAACAATCTTCGAAGTTCTTATCCAAACAACGCATTCGGTTCAGAACATGATTGGAGAAAGCCCACGAAGCTAATATTTCGAATACGGTCATACAAAGGTAAAATAATCTGCGGATGTCCAGACGAAGCGCCGCGATTTGTATGCGCGAATGCTTTGCGTAGGTTACTTGTCATCTGTGCTCGCTTTCGTAGCTGAGTGGGCAGCGTGGCTGACTGCCATGATGGGGAACTGGGTTCGATTCCCTGTACTGCCTGAGATTTTTCCTTGTTGGTAGGACTGGTAGGGGGTGAACTCGGCCGCGTGAGACTAACCAGGGAGAAATCGGCCTTCGGGGGTCGTACAGTGCGGACACGTGACTGCTAGCCGGTGTCTGTGTTTACGGTGGCCGTGACCGCATGCCCTCGTTTACCCAACAATACACCATGTAATACATCTACCGCAAAGCGACATTGCGATTCACTTTTTGGCTCGATTTCGCCCGTTCAGTACTCTCTATGTCGATCGATTCCTTCACGACGAAGCGAAGATACCGCCGAGCGATCTCATAGGGATCCATATTTCCATAGTCAGTACTACTGTCTTAGAGGAAATGATTGACGACCCGGCATGAGACAAAATTATACGAGAGGCCCACGAGAGGACTACGCTTCGATCACTCTGACGTCACCGTTGACCGTGCTGGACTCTGTGTCACAACGATCAGACTGTTCGAATTACCGTTCCAGATCCCTGCAGACTTTGTGATCGGAGCCCTCCAAACCTACGATGCGGTCATCCAACACGTTGCCGAAATTTGAGAGCAGTTCAGGACATACCCTGTCTTGAATGGTATTAGGCAAGTTCTAATCGAACTTCGGAGCCATGTGCCCTCCAGTCTCCGCATCGGAGGAGCATTTCATTTTCGATTTCTATTTTTTATGTAGCCATTTCACTTTATCTTCCCTGCACCCCTTATTTATTTCATTCGTAACTGACTTATATTCCTATATTTTCCTGAGCATTTTGTACTTCCTTCTTTCGTCAATCAACGGAAGTATTTCTTCTGTTACCCATGGTTTACCGCAGTTACCTCCTTTATACCTATATTTTTGTTTCCAACTTCTGCGATTGCCCTTTTTAGAGATGTCCATTCCTCTTCAACTGAACTGCCTACTTAGCTAGCCCTTATCGCAGTATCTACAGCCTCAGGCAACTCCAAGCGTATCTCTTCATTCCCTAGTACTTTCGTATCCCACTTCTTTGAGCACTGATTCTTCGTAAGTAGTCTATTAAAAATTAGCCTACTCTTCAGTACTAATAAATTGCGATCTGAGCCTCTATCCTGTATCTTATTTCGGAATCTCTGGCTGACTATAATGTAATCTAACGCAAATCTCTACATCTACATTTATACTCCGCAAACCACCCAACGGTGTGTGGCGGAGGGCACTTTACGTGCCACTGTCAATACCTCCCTTTTCTGTTCCAGTCGCGTATGGTTCGCGGCAAGAACGACTGTCTAAAAGCCTCCGTGTGCGCTCGAATCTCTCTAATTTTACATTCGTGATCTCCTCGGGAGGTATAAGTAGGGGGAAGCAATATATTCGATACCTCATCCAGAAACGCACCCTCTCGAAACCTGGCGAGCAAGCTACACCGCGATGCAGAGCGCCTCTCTTGCAGAGTCTGCCACTTGAGTTTGCTAAACATCTCCGTAACGCTATCACGGTTACCAAATAACCCTGTGACGAAACGCGCCGCTCTTCTTTGGATCTTCTCTATCTCCTCCGTCAACCCGATCTGGTACGGATCCCACACTATTGAGCAATACTCAAGTATAGGTCGAACGAGTGTTTTGTAAGCCACCTCCTTTGTTGATGGACTACATTTTCTAAGGACTCTCCCAATGAATCTCAACCTGGTACCCGCCTTACCAACAATTAATTTTATATGATCATTCCACTTCAAATCGTTCCGCACGCATACTCCCAGATATTTTACAGAAGTAACTGCTACCAGTGTTTGTTCTGCTATCGTATAATCATACAATAAAGGATCCTTCTTTCTATGTATTCGAAATACATTACATTTGTCTGTGTTAAGGGTCAGTTGCCACTCCCTGCACCAAGTGCCTATCCGCTGCAGATCTTCCTGCATTTCGCTACAATTTTCTAATGCTGCAACTTCTCTGTATACTACAGCATCATACGCGAAAAGCCACATGGAACTTCCGACACTATCTACTAGGTCTTTTATATATATTGTGAAAAGCAATGGTCCCATAACACTCCCCTGTGGCACGCCAGAGGTTACTTTAACGTCTGTAGACGTCTCTCCATTGATAACAACATGCTGTGTTCTGTTTGCTAAAAACTCTTCAATCCAGCCAGACAGCTGGTCTGATATTCTGTAGGCAGGCTCTTACTTTGTTTGCCAGGCGACAGTGCGGAACTGTATCAAACGCCTTCCGGAAGTCAAGGAAAATAGCATCTACCTGGGAGCCTGTATCTAATATTTTCTGGGTCTCATGAACAAATAAAGCGAGTTGGGTCTCACACGATCGCTGTTTCCGGAATCCATGTTGATTCCTACAGAGTAGATTCTGGGTTTCCAAAAACGACATGATACTCGAGCGAAAAACATGTTCTAAAATTCTACAACAGATCGACGTCAGAGATATAGGTCTATAGTTTTGCGCATCTGCTCGACGACCCTTCTTGAAGACTGGGACTACCTGTGCTCTTTTCCAATCATTTGGAGCCTTCCGTTCCTCTAGAGACTTGCGGTACACGGCTGTCAGAAGGGGGGCAAGTTCTTTCGCGTACTCTGTTCTTACCTTTTCCAATCTGTTGCGATTCTTTAACAGAGTATTTGCTATTACCAACTGAAATTTATTGCAGAAGTCAATTAGTCTTACTCCTCTTTCATTCCTACTACGAATCCCAGGTTCTCCCGCAACGCTTTCTTCTACTCCTTCCGCTATAACCGCATTCTAATCGCCATGACTATTAGACTTTCATCTTCCTTTATATGTTGAATTACCCGTTCCGTATCCTCATATACCCTCTCTGGTTTTTCACCCTCAACTTGCGACGTTGACATGTGTACCTGATCTATCCTTGTCATAGTTGGTCTGCCGTCGATTCTGATGCGAACAACCCTATCGCTGAACTGTTCACAGTAACTCCCTCTCTGCCCTAGCTTCCTATTCATAACGTATTCTACTGCCGTTATACTGTTCTCCCCTGATGTTGATATTACCCTATACTCATCTAATCAAAAATTGTCTTCTATCCACTTCACTTCACTGACCCCTATTATATCTAGACCGAACCTTAGCATTTCCCTTTTCAAATTTTCTAGCTTCTCTACCAACTTTTACCCTTCCAGGCTCCGACTCGTAGAGCGTTATACTCTCTTTGGCTATTCGATCTTTTCTCATGGTCACCTCCCTTTGGCAGTCCTCTCCTGTAGACCCGAATGGGGGACTAGTCCAGAATATTTTGCCAATGGAGAGTTCATCAAGAATTTTTTTTCAGTTACTGGCGACCATTTCTGTGGACACACGTTATGTTTCTTTAATGCAATGATTTCTGTTGTTTTCTGCATCCTCATGCCATTTTTCGTTGCTGATTCTTCAGTCATTTAGGGGCAGTTTCCCAACCCAAGGGCAAGGGAGTGCCCTTAACCTCTGTCCGCCCCTCCGCTCTCTTTGCCAAGGCCAGAACAGGGTGACTTCTTATGCCAGAAGTCTTCAGCAGCTGCTTCTGACGATTTTCATTCAGAAGTCAAGCAGTGGTGAGGTTCGAAGCCTGGACGCCGAATGTTTTTATTACTAGGCCACGGTTGCGATCACATAAAGGAATGGATTTTCACTTTATGAATACGAACAAAAAGGAAATTGCACAGAGGGTGTTGAGAGAACAGATAGTGTGGTCTCCTCATACCATTTTTGCCGTTATTAGAAGCTTCTCCGTTTTCTGTAATTGAAAGCACAGCTGCCTCGGGTGAGACATATTGATTCTCTGCGTCCAAAAGGCTTTATCAGTGGAACGAGGAGCTGACGTGTGCCCTTGTGTTATCGCTTGATGTAATTAGGCAACACTCCGGCTAATCAGCTTTACATGAGCTCCTATCAGACGTGTTGCGTTTAATAACCGTGGTAAAACACTTCAAAATTTTCCCAAAATGGTTCAGATATTTATGTAGTATTTAATAACTGTGGCCAGAGAGTGAATACTTTACATGATAGGGCAGTAGAAAAAGCTGATTGTAAAACCACCATACTCTCCATTTGCACTATTAGCAAAAGTTTAATACAACTGAAGAACAAGTATTACTCCATAGACAACCTTTAACTGTGTCCGTACTTTTTGGCCGGCAATATTGTCGAAATATTTTCGTATTGTATTACAACGTAACGTAAATAAACAGCATAAACGGTGTGCTGCATGCGTGTGAATTTCTGTCTGATGAAAGAGGCACAGTACCTGTAAACAGATATACAAAAACTGTATCCTATAACGTTACCATTTATTTTTCTGAGATATTAAATTTTTCGTTTTTCTCATTGTAATGGGAACATAAAACGATACTCTAGTATTTTCCTTATTCGGGGTTGTGGACGTCACTATATTCAATACTCAAGAATGAATAACAACGGCTTCAGTCAAAATGTTTCCTTGTTGTGTTGAATCGAACGATGCATTTGCATCAGGAGCTAATCGTTTTAATACATTATTTACTTCTGCTCTCGAATGAGGTGATGCGAAATGTGTGTTCCTGTTCTGAGAACGTTAGATGTGAAGTATCGAAAGTAACGAATAAAATAACGGAAAAGGTAATGAAAAAATGAAAAACTGTATTTACTAAAGATAATAAATTCTTGAAACGCGTTGTGGTACGCACGAAAAACGTAACTGATGAGGTAGCATTACCATCTAAATAGAAATTAGAAAATGTTATGATATGATTTACTATTTATGGAAATCGATACACAGTGTCAACTTATAGTGCAACAGTAGAGAGTGGCTTTCAGCCTGACATAGCACAATGTAATAGCACAGTGTTCTTCATAAGGAATAAATATGTCAAAATGTTAATTACATTTCTCTCATCAATTGCTGTTCTTTTTCGTAGGTGTCTTTCCACTTCCAAATTCTTGAATTTCTTTTAATAATGTTCGCGAAGGCACACCATTAAGGCTTGACGTGGTAAGGACTCCTTTTAGCAAATAAACTGCACCGCCGCTTTAACAGTTTGGCGACGTTCGCAGTAAAGGAAAACCGTACGCACTTTTTCGTCTGTCGTGTACATTGTGTGAAAGTTCGAACAGTTTCACGAGCACGTTTTATAACCACTGTAACGGCAGAGCCCAAACTGATGCGCTTCAAGAGTATAGCTAAACACACAAACCGCATGTGAGTTACGCGTTTGCTTGGATTTGGTAGAGTGCGGCACACATTCTCCTGGCGGCGGCGCAGTGGTCGAGAGCGTTGGTTTCTTCTAACTACTCGGTCATTTTTACGCATATGCCATGTCACTGACGCCCTTTTCGAAGGCTCTTCCCAGTGTCAAAGAAAGTAGTACATAGCTTGGTTTAAAAACGGAAACGAAGTCGCCGTCATAATTCTAGCGTACGTCAGAAAATTCGCCATATTGTCCACTGTAATTTAATGAAAACTGGACCTCTGTATTTTAACACGTTGTGTATTTCTAGCAGCCTCTCTTGGCTACTTTAACCTGTTACTTACTTTGGACACTGATTTAGACTTTACTTTGCATTACGCCGACCATAAGAATGCAAGACTAAGAACGAAGTGATGGGAATAAAAGGGGTGTATTGCTCAACATCTACGTCGGAGGAGCAATGACGGAAATAAAAGTAAGGTTCAGCAGTGGGATTAAAATTCAGGGTGAAAGGATATGAACAATAAGAACTGCTAGCGACAATGCTATCCTCAGTGGGGGTGAAGAATAATTACAGGACCCGTTGAGTGGAATGAACATTTAACTGTGCACAGAATGTGAATTAAGAGTACACCGAAAAAAGACAAAAGTGATGAAGTGTATCAGAATTGAAATTAGTGACAAACTTAACTTCAGAATTGGCGACTAGGTGAACTGAAGGAGTTGTGCCATCTTGTCAGCGAAATAACACATGACTGGAGGAAGATACTAACAAGGGAACCTCCCCATAGCACCCCCCTCAGATTTAGTTATAAGTTGGCACAGTGGATAGGCCTTGAAAAACTGAACACAGATCGATCGAAAAAACAGGAAGAAGTTGTGTGGAACTATGAAATAATAGGCAAAGTATACAAACTGAGTAGTCCATGGGCAAGATATGCAACATCAAGGATAGTCTAAGATCAAGAACGCCGTGGTCCCGTGGTTAGCGTGAGCAGCTGCGGAACGAGAGGTCATTGGTTCTAGTCTTTCCTTGAGTGAAAATTTTACTTTCTATATTTTCGCTAAGTTATGGTCTGTACGTTCGTTCATTGACGTCTCTGTTCACTGCAATAAGTTTAGTGTCTGTGTTTTGCGACCGCACCGCAAAACCGAGCGATTAGTAGACGAAAGGACGTGCCTCTCCAATGGGAACCGAAAACATTTGATCGCAAGGTCATAGGTCAACCGATTTCTCCCCAGGAAAACACGTCTGATATATTCTATACGACACTGGTGACGGCATGTGCGTCACATGATAGGAATATATTGTCGACCCGCCTACCTTGTACACTTGGCGAATGGGTAAAAAGAGTCTTCTACCTTGCCCGATTTAGGTTCTCTTGTGTATGTGATATTCACTCCCAAAAAAGTGATGAAAACATAAGAGTTGGACACATAAACTGAAAATAAAAAATTAAACTTTTTACACGAGGGAAAACTTGAACCAAGGACCTCTCGTTCAGCAGTTGCTCACGCTAACCACTGGACCACGGCGCTCCTGACCTCAGAGTGTCCTTGATGTTGCCTATCTTGCGCATCAACTACTCAGTTTGTATATTTTGCTTATTTTTTTCATAGTTCCACACCACTTCTTCCTGTTTTCTCGACTGATCTGTGTTCAGTTTTTCAAGGCCTATCCACTGTGCCAACTTATAACTAAATCTGAGGGGGGTGCGATGGGGAGGTTCCCTTGTGAAAACAGACTAGCAGAGGCAAAGAGGGCAGCCCTGATTAAAATGTAGTAGGATTAAACATTGCCCATATTTGGGTAAGAAATTTGTGGGGATGTACGTTTGGAATACAGCATTGCATAGTAGTGGATTATGGGGTGTGGAAAAAAAAAATGGTTCAAATGGCTCTGAGCACTATGGGACTTAACATCTATGGTCATCAGTTCCCTAGAACTCAGAACTACTTAAACCTAACTAACCTAAGGACATCACACAACATCCAGTCATCACGAGGCAGAGAAAATTGGATTGATAATATAAAGAATGAAATCATCCACAGAATAGGCGAAATATGAAACATATGGAAAACACTGACAAAAAAGGGGACAGGATTATAGAACATCAGCGAATAATATCCATGGCAGCAGAGGGAGATGTAGAGAGTGAAAACTATTGGGGAGAACGGAGAGTAGAATACATCCAGCAAATCATTGAGGACGTTGAGTGCCCGTGGTACTCCGAGATGTAGAGGTTGGTACTGGCGACGATGTCATGATGCGCGTTATCAAGTCTCTCCGAAGAGAGAATAACGCTGTTCCTCGTACTACAGGGCTGACCAATTATGAGGGTCTCTAGAAGTAACTTCATGAGGGCAGAGATTGCGCAAAACAACTTGACAACTTGGCAGACGTGCTGCTAGCGTTGGGCGAGTCCGGCCATTTGCTCCTAAAGCCGCCCTCTCACGCGACACGAAAACGTGGATGAGGAACTGGTGACGTCACAGTGCGCAAGTCCACGTCCCATTACACTGCGGAGCGTGAAGTCAAGAATGTGGCATGTCAGATTTTTGTCTTGCGAAGAGGAACGTGGCCAATGAGATGCGTCATCAGTTTCGTCACAAAAAACGGTTGAAATGGCTCTGAGCACTATGGGACTTAACTTCTGAGGTCATCAGTCCCCTAGAACTTAGAACTACTTAAACCTAACTAACCTAAGGACATCTCACACATCCATGCCCGAGGCAGGATTCGAACCTGCGACCTTAGCGGTCGCTCGGCTCCAGACTGTAGCGCCTAGAGCCGCTCGGCCACTATGGCCGGCAGTTTTGTCACAAGCAGAACTTAGTGGCCGCCATACAGTATGGAGATAAACACTGTATTTTGTGTTTGTGTGTTTTTTTCGTAGAGCACGTGTTATGAATATATGGTGTTTCAGAGTCTCATCAGGTTGAGGATCTCTCGAGAACGCCTCGTTTTAGGTACGATTAGTTATAATAAAATGACAGGGAACTATGTATCGGTAGTTAAAGGCTTCCCATATTTGATGATTTTAGTGTTATAACTTGCTAGCTATGAAAGTATACAGTTTGAGTGTTACGGCACAACGTTGATCTACCAAAAGCGCGTCGTTTTGGGCAGAATTTATCGTAGTTAAGTAAAAAGTAAAGGGACGAGAGAGGCAATTCTGACGTTACGGCTAATAATGGAAGCAAGGCTAAAGAAAAATCAAGACACTTTCATAGGATTTGTCGACCTGGAAAAAGCGTTCGACAATATAAAATGGTGCAAGCTGTTCGAGATTCTGAAAAAGGTAGGGGTAAGCTATAGGGAGAGACGGGGTCATATACAATATGTACAACAACCAAGAGGGAATAATAAGAGTGGACGTCAAGAACGAAGTGCTCGTATTAAGAAGGGTGTAAGACAAGGCTGTAGCCTTTCGCCCCTACTCTTCAATCTGTACATCGAGGAAGCAATGATGGAAATAAAAGAAAGGTTCAGGAGTGGAATTAAAATACAAGGTGAAAGGATAGCAATGATACGATTCGCTGAGTGAAAGTGAAGAAGAATTAAATGATCTGCTAACCGGAATGAACAGTCTAATGAGTACACAGTATGGTTTGAGACTAAATCGGAGAAAGACGAAGGTAATGAGAAGTAGTAGAAATGAGAACAGCGAGAAACTTAACATAAGGATTGATGGTCACGAAGTCAATGAAGTTAAGGAATTCTGCTACCTAGGCAGTAAAATAACCAATGACGGACGGAGCAAAGAGGACATCAAAAGCAGACTCGCTATGGCAAAAAAGGCATTTCTGGCCAAGAGAAGTCTACTAATATCAAATACCGGCCTTAATTTGAGGAAAAAATGTCTGAGGATGTACGTCTGGAGTACAGCATTGTATGGTAGTGAAACATGACTGTGGGAAAACCGGAACAGAAGAGAATCGAAGCATTTGAGATGTGGTGCTATAGACGAATGTTGAAAATTAGGTGCACTGATAAGGTAAGGAATGAGGGGTTCTACGCAGAATCGGAGAGGAAAGGAATATGTGGAAAACACTGATAAGGAGAAGGGACAGGATGATAGGACATCTGCTAAGACATGAGGGAATGACTTCCATGGTACTAGAGGGAACTGTAGAGGGCAATAACTGTAGAGGAAAACAGAGATTGGAATACGTCAAGCAAATAATTGAGGACGTAGGTTGCAAGTGCTACTCTGAGATGAAGAGGTTAGCACAGGAAAGGAATTCGTGGCGGGCCGCATCAAACCAGTCAGTAGACTGATGACCACAAAAAAAAAAAAAAAAAATTATCAGATAATGACTACGAAGTCTTTCGCGACGTATTTCCTGAGTAAAAATTTCTCGGTGTACATGCCGCGTCAAATCAGGATAAATCTCCGAGCTTTCGACCACTACCTCCATGGTCGTCGTCAGGGCTAAAACTGACTGTCGTGAACTAGCGAGGTTCCCACTTTTATATGCAAAGCACCAACGTCACCTGAAATACAGGTATTTGGAAAAATCTGCGGTGGCTGAACATAGCCCGCTACAAGCATAAGATTTTATTTGAAGAAACCAGAGTAATAGCCCACACATCCAATTACTGGGACTCTGCGATCCGGGAAGCAGTCGAAATTAGGCTTAGCGATAATAACTTTAATAGAGACAACGGCTATGCACTTAGCAACACTTGGAAGAGTGCACTGGATAAAGAAAAATCGCTGAGAAAAACTTCTCGCACTTTACCTCCTGATTTAAGGGATGGCGCTGCAAGCAACGCGGGATAGCAACTACATCTATGGAAGTAGAGGGCACCACTTCGCTACGCGCCATATCGCTGACGTATTCCAGCCAATAAGAAGCCGTCCTTTGCATATAAAAGTGGGAACCTCGCTAGTTCACGACAGTCAGTTTTAGCCCTGACGACGACCATGGAGGTAGTGGTCGAAAGCTCGGAGATTTATCCTGATTTGACGCGGCATGTACACCGAGAAATTTTTAATCAGATAATGACATTTGTAGATACATCTATTTCACTAGGCTTACCATATAACATAGGAGGGGGGAGGGGGGGGGGTGCAGTCGTGTTGACGCTGCAGCATAGTTGGTAGCTTCGTGAACTGTAAAGAGGAAGGTAGTGATTTCGCGCCCAGCTACTTCCTCGTCTCTTCACCTCTTATTTTCTCATAGATTCTGGGTCTTTCTCACTATTTTAATGGAAGTGTTTTCTGCAATACTCGATGTTATTTACTATAAGTGATGTATTTGTTGTAATGATTGTGGCATGGGGCAACGACAGGAATGTTTCCCCACTGATCAGAAAACTTAACTGCCTGCGTACGTCAGGACGTAAACACAACCTACACTGTAAGTTTTTGTTATTATGAAACTTCATGTAAAATGCAGTATACGGCTGTTACCTCTTGGTGCTATGGACTGCCTCTTGTTTGTATTTTTGCCGGAAAATTTTTTTTCGGTGACGGTGAACAACGTCGAAAAAAATCTCCTCTCCCATTCAAATGAAATTACGAAACGAATCCTGATCAGGAAACCTACAGACTGTTAAGAAAGATTGTGGTCGGGTTAATCAGTGGAAAAATGTACTTGACAACAAACTAAAACATATACATACGTCATACATGAACAAAAGAAAAAAGTGCCATTTCAGTTAATGATACGTCCAGTCACCCTCAGCGTCGACAATCACTTGGCATTTCCGAGGCATGCTTGAGACCAAATTTTAGGCTTATTCACATGGAAGAGACCCCCGTATGCTTCGAATATGCGTTGACAGCTGTTTCAAAGTGAATATCTTTCTTCCTTGCAACTCCTCTTGGGTGTAAGATCATACATTTTCAATAGGGTTAGCGTCAGGCGACTAAGAGGGCCAATCCAGTACCTGCGCACCTTTCTCCTTTTTCCAGTCGCTGCATAGCCCGCTGCGGTGCTTCGGATCAGTGTCCTCTTGCAGTGTCCAACCTTCATTTTTGTCCATGTGCCAACGTTTGGCAGTCAGCATGAAACGTATTTGATAAACGTTCAAAATGGTTCAAATGGCTCTGAGCACTACGGGACTCAACATCTGAGGTCATCAGTCCCCTAGACTTAGAACTACTTAAACCTAAGGACATGACACACATCCATGCCCGAGGCAGGATTCGAACCTGCGACCATAGCAGCAGCGCGGTTCCGGACTGGAGCGCGTAGAACCGCTTGGCCACCGCGGCCAGCTTTTGATAAACGTGACGCGTAAGTTGCACTCATGTATCTTCTTGTGTATGTTGTTGCTGTGGTCTTCAGTCCTGAGAATGGTTTGATGCAGCTCTCCATGCTACTGTATCCTGTGCAAGATTCCTCATCTCCCAGTACCTACTGCAACCTACATCCTTCTGAATCTGTTTAGTGTATTCATCTCTTGGACTCCCGCCACGATTTTTACCCTCCACGCTGCCCTCCAATACTAAATTAGTGATTCCTTGGTGCCTCAGATTGTGTCCTACAACCGATCCCTTCTTCTAGTCAAGTTGTGCCACAAATTTATCTTCTCTCCAATTCTGTTCAATACCTCCTCATTAGTTATGTGATCTACCCATCTAATCTACAGCCTTCTTCTGTAGCACCACATTTCGAAAGCTTCTATTCTCTTCTTGTCTAAACTATTTATCGTTCACGTTTCATTTCCATACATGGCTACGCTCCATACAAATACTTCCAGAAACGACTTCCTGACATTTATATCTATACTCGATGTTAACAAATTTTTCTTCTTGAGAAACGCTTTCCTTGCCATTGCCAGTCTACATTTTATATCCTCTCTACTTCGACCATCATCAGTTATTTTGCTCCCCAAATAGCGAAACGCCTTTACTAGTTTAAGTGTCTCATTTCCTAATCTAATTCCCTCAGCATCACCCGACTTAATTCGACTACATTCCGTTATCCTAGTTTTGTTGATGTTCATCTTATATCCTCCTTTCAAGACACTGTCCATTCCGTTCAACTGCTCTTCTAGGTCCTTTGCTGTCTGACAGAATTACAATGTCATCGGCAAACCTCAAGGTTTTTATTTCTCCTCCATGGATTTTAATACCTACTCCGAATTTTCCTTTTGTGTATATCAGTCAAGAATTCAAAGTAAGTAATGGTTTATGGACATTGCATGTTCTATTCCACAGCGCAGCGGTATCGTTACCGCCTACCACGCAAAGGGGCCCGGGTTCGATTCCTGGCTTGGAACTGTGTGATGTGTGTCTATCACCATTGACACGCAAGTCGCCGAAGTGGCGTCAACTAAAAAGACTTGCAATACGGCGGCCGAACCCCGAAGGGGATATCCCGGCCAATAAATGCTATACGATCATTTCATTTTTTGGACATTGCATGAAGAACAAAGGTTCCGTGTCTTGGGTTGTGAAAGAACTATGGCGACTTAGTTAACGAATAACTTCTGCTAGTAAGTATCTCACATAGATGTAAGCATTATGTACTGTTCCTTTGACAGCATTTCGCTGTTACAGCCATCGTCGAGGTCAAGAATCGCCTTCGCGAATTTCTCCGCTCTTTTTCGACAACCGGTAACAGAGGTGACGCAGCTATTTTACGCTCATGCACATTTTCATAAGGAAGCTGTACGATTTGCGTGTCAGATATAGCCAAGAACTGCTGCAGGAGAGTGCTGAGCCACAAACCACGATGAGGAGTACGTCATGTTCTGTGAGAGGTAGCAGGTGGTTTCAGATTGAGCAACCGAGCAAGGTGGCGCAGTGGTTAGCGCACTGGACTCGCATTTCGGAGGACGACGTTTCAAACACGCGTACGGCCATCCTGATTTAGGTTTCCCGGGATGTCCCTGAATTGCTCTAGGAAAATGCCGGGATAGTTGCTTTGAAAGGCCACGGCCGTCTTTCTTTCCCGTCCTTCCCTAATCCGATGTGACCTCGCTGTTTGGTCCCTACCCCCGAGGCAACCAAGTAACCAACCAACCAGAACGAGCAGCAGTCACGGTGGACACCACATCTGGCGTGCTTCGCGATGAGAAACCCGAGCCGGCAGTTGTGTCCGAGCGGTTTCTAGGCGCCTCAGCCCGGAACCGAGCTGCTGCTACGGTCGCAGGTTCGAATCCTGCCTCGGGCATGGATGTGTATGATGTCCTTAGGTTAGTTAGGTTCAAGCAGTTCTAAATCTAGGGGACTGATGACCTCAGATGTTAACTCCCATGGTGCTTAGAGCCATTTGAATCATTCGAGAAACACGTTCCGTGACAGGAAAGCTTAAGGGGCAGTTGTCTTACTTTCCTGTCACCCACTGGGCTGTGTACTTCTTCCCTTAGAAGAGGGCGTCTCAGTTGTTTATGCGTCGGTTTTCTTATTCGGTGCTCTAGCCAGAGGCTATTGACCTGTCGCAGTAGTGGTAGTACTTGCATTGTCTGTTAATAACATCGTTTGCAGATTAGTTATCTGTAGCTTAGAAGTACTGATTGTGACTTGGTTTTATCAACTGAACTGCATCTCTACCGTGCGTTGGTCGCAAGCAACGGAAACCCCACAACCACTTACGCCCCTCACCTACAATATTGTCGGTTTGTTTATTTGGGGAAGAGACCAAACAGCGATGTCATCGCCGGCGGATGTGGCCGAACGGTTCTAGGCGCTTCAGTCTGGAACTGCGCGACCGCTATGGTCGCAGGTTCGAATCCTGCCTCGGGCACGGATGTGTGTGATGTCAGAAGTTAGTAAGGTTGAAGTAGTTCTAAGTTCTATGGGACTGATGACCTCAGATGTTAAATCCCATAGTGCTCAGAGCCATTTGAACCATTTTAGACCCCACAGAGCCTTGGACCCAAGTCGTCACTGTGGAAGCTGTTGGCGGCTCCGTAACGGTGTGGGCTGTGTTTAGACGGAGTGAGATAGGTCCTCTGGGTCTTCGACTGCTTGTCATCGGTCCCATCGAATTAGGGAATTTTATTATTTATTTTTATTTGTTTATTACCTGATGTTTAAAACAGGTCGTACATCTTACAATTTTCGTTTCTCATTTTTTTACAGTTTTCTTTCCTTTTGTTTTATCTACAACATTTACATAGAATGATACTTTTCAAAATAACAATAATTTAAGGTTGAAATGCAAATAAAATTTTGTTGTTTTTTAAGAAGAATATAAAAAGGAGATAGGATAGATGAGAGATTTGTTAGTACCATCACGGAATGTGACTGACGGTGAACACCTCGGAATGGTTTCTTCGAGCCGTGACCGCCAGTTACACACACACACACACACACACACACACACACACACACAAATGGTGACTAGTAGAGAAATTATGTTGCTTATCCTATTTATTAGGGAAAGATGGTGAAGGAAGTCGGCTGTGCCCTTTCAAAGGAGCCATCCCACCGATTTAGGGAAATCACGGAGAACCTAAATCAGAAACGCCGGACGCTGGTTTGAACCGTCGTCCTCCTGAATGCGAGTCCAGTGTAGTAACCACTGCGCCATCTCACTCGGTACAATATTGTCTGCACAGGTACGCGCCAAGCTGTTTTGTGCGCACCGTACATCTGCCGAATCTCAGCGACGGCCGTGAAAACCTCGCTGTTGCCAGTCACTGTAAATAAAGACACGCAGGCGAAGAAACGACGGGGAAGGCCAAACGCGTTTCTCGCGGTGTCCCCGCCGGCGGGAGACTCCCGGCCGCCCGGAGTCAGAGGGACGGCTGTCAGCCGGGGACGGAAGCTCCTCATCAAGGGATGGGGAGGGGAGGGGGCGAGCCCACTCCAAAATAAACAAGCGCCGGAGACAATGGCGTCAATTACGGCGGCCCCGCAGGAACGCGGGCCGCCTTGTCCGCCCGCCCGCCGGCTATTCGTGGAGAGGCGTGCGACATGGGCCATGTGGTAGGCCGCCGCCGCCGCCGCCGCCGCCGCCGCCGCTGCCTCGCTCGTTGCACGCACTCCGCCCCCACGTGGCCCAGCCACGCGGCTCCGCTCCCGTACACGGGGCACACAACGCGTGGCCGGAGACGGACCCACCAAGATTTCACATCCGCGGCTGCGGGCAGCTACAGTCGTGCTCCTGTCACTTCGTTTCCAAAACTTGAATGAAGAGCCTGCAGATGTCCTAATGCCGTCGGCACGCGGACCGTGCATCCGAACGATGAGTGTTGAGCGTGCCGAGTTTCTGACGTCATAGGGTGGAATGGCACGATCGGGAGTCTTTCCGAACGTGCAGAGCTATATCTGGCGTGTCAGATATTCTGAGCGTGCGCCAGCGTTGACCAATGAGATGGCACAACGCCGCCTACGTCACACGCACGCCGTCTCCCTTCAGTACAGAGTTGTGAGGCTCTTCATTCGCATTCATTTCAAGCATATACGTATATATGCCATTCCTGAGCACCAGCAAATTGAGACTCACTGGAAAACCCGTTGTTAACTGTGTGATTCGTTGCAATAAACTAATGAGAAACATCATATTCGTGGCAAAAGAATTATTGTAACTTGCGTATTACGAGAGAATGCTATTTGAAGGCAGCAACACACTGAAGATACACCCAAAACGTATTGTTCTTGGTACAATTTGCTATAATTAAATTTCAATTAGTAACATATCTACGATTAAGATTTTCAGCAAGGGGTAAGATAACATGATTAGAAGTAAAAGGTATGATGTTGGTCTAATAGCCAGCACGGTAGCTCAGCGTGTTCGGTCAGAGGGTAATGTGCCCTCTGAAATAAAAAACTGAGTCAACAGATCAACAACGAACTTAACTGGATGTCTTACGACTTCCGCCCCGAGCAGATGCAACGAACTAAAGCGAACAAAATTTAAAAAAAGAAGCGCAATGAGTGGAGTCACTGACCGGTAAAGAGTTTTATGGTGAGACAGTGGTTCGCGTCTTGGCCCTTCCAAATTTTTTTTCCAAACATTCGCGCTTTTATTAGGTTCTGATTCTTTATTATTTGTTTATTATAAGCATATACTATAATATTTGATGTTATGTAAATATAAATTCATCTTTTTTTGAGGGGTGACTGTTGGATTGGCTTAATCTACAGGACAGCTTGCGCTACTTGTACAAAGATACTTTGCTCCTTTTTCTTTTACACCTCGTAATTCACATGTTGCAAACATTCTGCTACTGCGTAGGAACAGTGATCAAGTAAGAGTGACCTTGCAGTTTTACTAAAATGTGAGAATGATGAAATAATGTTTATCTTATACGGAGAAGTATTCTAAAATTGTAATGCATTGTATTGGAACTTTTATAACCCTGTGTCCTTATTAATTGGACATGGTACTCTCCTTTTCGTGGAAGATGGAGGAAATCTGCGTTTTAATAGAGCTAGCGTGGGAATTTTACGCGCGCTCCTTTAGTAAACAGTGTGATTTACGATCTAGAAACATCCCTCAACTGCCGCTGGAGTGCGTTGCGATCGCGTATACCACGTTGGGGCCCACGTACCGTATGCACAAGTCGCATCGTTGCTGAGCGTTCAGCAGCTCGCTCAACGTTAACGTTCGACAGCACGGCCCGTGTGCCACCGTGCATCCGAACGTTGAGCGTTGACCGTGCCGAGTTTCTGACGTCATAGGGTGGAATAGCTCGTTCGGGAGCCTTTCCAAGCCTGCAGAGCAATATCTAAAACGTCAGAAATTCTGAGCGTACGTCTGAGCGTTGACCAATGACATGGGACAACGCCACCTACGTCACTTGCACGCCATCTCCTTTCAGCACAGAGTTCTGAGGCACCATATTGGTATTCATTTCAAGCATATATGTATAATATGTCGTTTTTGAGCACAAGCTAATTGGGAATAGCTTAAAAACCGGTTATTAACTGTATGATTCATTGCAATAGAATAATGAGTAATATCACATCCGTGGCAAAAAGAGTTATTGTAACTTGCGTATTAGGACCGTATGCCATTTGAAGGCAACAACACACTGAAAATGCACCAAAAACGCATTGTTTATGGTACAGTTTGTTATAATCAAGGTTCAATTACTAACATAGCTATGATTAAATCTTTTAGCAAGCGCAACATGGTAGAATTGGCTGCTGAGCAATTGTCATTGGTTTAGTGTGCCGGTACGTTAGCTCAGTGTGTTTGGTCAGATGGTTTAGCTATCCTTTGTAATAAAAAAACTGAGTGAACGGATCAACAAACAACCTGAACGAGTGTCATCGGACATCCGCCACGAACAAATTCAACGAACAATATAGAACAAAAAAAAAAATGAGATAAAAAAACAGTTGTATTAAATGTTTACAAAAAAAAGGGTAATGAGTAGTGTTACTGATTCTGAACTCAATACATGATACGGCGGTGGTTCGTGTTTTGGCCCATCAAAAACTTTTTTCCTAACTTTCACGTTTTTAATAGGTTCTGATGCTTTATTGTTAGTTTAATATAAGTATATACTGTAATATTTGATGTTATGTAAGTATAAGTTCACCTTTTTTTCAGGAGTGAGTTTGCTCGAGTGGCTTAATCTACAGGACAACTTGCGCTATTTGTAAAAGAAAAAAAGAGCAAAATATCTTTATACATTTGTTGCAAACATTCTGCTAGTGGGTAGGAACAGTGATCAAGTAAGAATGACCTTGGGTTTTACTAAAATGTGGAAATGATGAAATAACGTTTGTCTTATATGGAGAACTATTGCAAATTTTAATCACACTGTTTGTAATGGAACTGTGTCCTTACTGATTGGACATGGTACTTTCCTTTTGGTCTTAAAACATGTACATGGACAGTGAAGTTTTTATTTGCGTATACAACGTGACTAGCATATGGAAAATAGAGGAAATGTGCCTTTTTTACGGTCGCAGGTTCGAATCGTGCCTCGGGCATGGATGTGTGTGATGTCCTTAGGTTAGTTAGGTTTAAGTAGTTCTAAGTTCTAGGGTACTGATGACCACAGAGCCATTTGAACCTTTCTTTTTTTTTTTTTTTTTTTTTTTTGAAATGTGCGTTTTAATAGAGCTGACGTGGGAATTTTACGCGCGCTCCTTTAGTAAACAGTGTGATTGACGAACTAGAAACATCCCTCAACTGCCGCTGGAGTGCGCTGTCATCGCGTATACCACGTTTGGGCCCACGTACCGTGTGCACAAGTCGCATCGTTCGTGAGCGTTCAGCAGCACGTTGAACTGAGCACGCTCAACGTTGACGCTCGACAGCATGGCCCGTGTGCCGACGGCTTAATCTCTCCAGCGTGCGAGAACCACACTGCCTGACATAAAACAGTGAAGCATCCAGAAGGAGAGGAGAAATGACGTGAAACATCACTGTTTGTAAGGTATTATGATGTTATTGCAATCCTACAAGCGGCGAGCCTTTCATCATTGCAGTTCTGTGTTGGGCTATCTAGATCTACGTCTATATCATACTCCGTAAAAGCCGTCGGCACACGGGCCGTGCTGTCGAACGCCAACGTTGAACGTGCCAAGTTCAACGCGCTACTGAACGCTCAGAAATGATGCTATTTGTGCATACGGTACGTGGGCCCCAACGTGGTATACGCGATCACAGCGCACTCCAGCGGCAGTTTGAGGGATGTTTCTAGTTCGCAAATCACACTGTTTACTCAACGGGCGCGCGTAGAATTCCCACGTTAGCTCTATTAAAACGCACATTTCCTCCATCGTCCACGAAAAGGAAAGTACCACGTCCAATCAATAAGGACACATGCATATAAAAGTTCCATTACAAACAGTACGATACAAACTTGCAATACTTTCCCACATGAGATAAACATTATTTCATCATTCTCACATTTTAGTAAAACGCCAAGGTCAGTCTTACTTGATCACTGTTCCTACCCAGTAGCAGAATCTTTGCAACATGTGAATTACGAAGCGTAAAAGAAAAAGGAGCAAAATAACTTTATGCAAGTAGCGCAAGCTGTCTTGTAGATTAAACCAATAGAACAAACTCACCCCTCGAAAAAAGTTCAATTTATATTTACATAGCATCAGATATTATAGTATATATTTGTATTAAACTAATAACCTAAAAACGCAAATGTTAGGGAAAAAATTTTGAAAGTTCCGGGACGCGAACCACCACTTGGTACATTTTTTGTACGTAACAGTGACGCTATTCACTATGCTAAACCAACAACATACTGCTTGTAATAAATCATAGATTATTACTACTTACTGAAAACTTTAACCGTACCTATGTTACTGATTGAAATTTCATTATAACAAATTGTACCAATAACAGTGGGTTTTGGGTGGATCTTAAGTGTGTCGCTGCCTTCAAATAGCATACTCTCGTAATATGCAAGTTACAATAATTCTTTTCCCACGAATATGATGTTTCTCATTATTTTATTACAACGAATCGTACAGTTAACAACGGGTTTTACAGTTAGTCTCAATTTGCTGGTGCTCAGAAACGGCATATATATGTATAGCCCTGAAATGACTGCCATTTTCACGCCTCACAACTCTGTGCTGAAGGGAGATGGCGTAAATGTGACATAGGTGGCGTTGTGCCATCTCATTGGTCAACGCTCAGACGCACGCTCAGAATATCTGACATGCTAGATATTGCTCTGCACGTTCGGAAAGACTCCCGAACGCGCTATTCCACGCTATGACGTCAGAAACTAGGTAAGCTCAATGTCTGATGCACGAGCCGTGTGCCGACGGCTTAAGCCACCTAATGGTGTGTGGCGGAGGGTACATTTTGTACCACTAACTGAGCCCTCCAACCCTGTTCCACTCGCGAATAGCATGTGGGAAGAATGATTGTCGGTAAGCCTCTGTATTGGCTCTAATTTCTCGAATTTTCTCCTTATGGTCATTTCATTATCCGAGACGTTTGTGGGGGAAGTAATATGTTGCCCGGCTCTTCCCGGAAAGTGCTCTCTAGAAACTTCAAAAGTTAACCTCTCCGTAATGCACAACTACTCTCTGGTAACGTCTGCCAGTGGAGTGTTGAGCTTGACGCTCTCGGGCCGACCAAAGGATCCCGTGACGAAATGCGCCGCTCTTCGTTGAATATTCTCTTCCCTTCTATCAGTCCTACCTCGTAGAGATCCGAGATAGATGAACAATACTCAAGAATCGGTCGAACAAGCGCTAATCCACTTCCTTCGTAGATGAGTTACATTTCCTTAAGATTCTTCCTACAAATCTGCTTTTCCCGCTATTCGTTTTACGTGGTCATTCCACTTAAAGTCGTTCTGGATAGCTACTTCTAGTTATTTTATGCCATATACTGTTTCCAGTGGTTTATCGCCAATAGTGGAGCTATAAGCACAATATGTTACATTCATTTACGTTCAGGGACAACTGCCAGAGGCTGCACCATTCATCAGTTCTGTGGAGATGATTCTGCAAATCGCTACTATCTTCTGGCTTTGATACTTTGCTATAGACAACCGAGATGATCTGCGAGTAGCATTAGAGAGCATCCGACGCTTTCCACTGGATCGTTTATATATATTGTAAACAGTAAGTCTCTTAACATACTTCCATGGGGTACTCCGGAAATTACCTTTTCATCTGTAGATTCTGTTGGTTTAAGAGTGACGCGTTGAGATGCGTTTGCAAGAAAGTCTTGAATCGAGCCCAAATCTGCGCCGATACTCACGCAATAGAGGTCTGCGCGGCTACTAAGTCACCCAGCGACACACACTGTGACTTCTCAGGGCAGCCCAGAGAGCTACAACACCAAGAGGAATAGCTTCTCGGATTTTGGCGAGATCAATGTGTTTTTTCTTACCATTGTGTTCGTGGTCACCTCTATGGATGATAATGAACAGTAAAATCACCAGTAACAATTTCATCTTCACAACACCCGTGACCCTTAAACCAAATAAAAACTCCAGGCACGGAGAGTCAAGCCCTTATTCGAATAATAAAGAGACCTGCCAAAAACTTCGTTAGCTACCTCACCAATATGATAGGTGCGATAAGCATTCACATTGCGAGAATCAAAATTCTCCGAGCCTGCAGCAGCAATAGCTGTACCTACGAGCTCTTACAACAGCAACAGCACGCCAACCGCTTCTTGGGTTTACGCCGCGCGATTATCATCAGTTGCAGCAGCAACTATCACCGCCTGAAGATGTCGGGCAGTTGCATCGACGAAATGTTGTGGGATTTACACAATGCGACCCGGCGACAAACCCGAGAAGTGAATTTGCAACAGATCTTCAGGGGAAGTCTGAAAAGTCAGTGCACCAACCATTTCCATGACTAAAAATTCATTATTAACAATACTAAAATTAAAATTACAGCCTACAAAACCACAAGGACCATCAAAGATAGAGGTATTGGCAACTACTTTCTGTTTATTCTTAGCGACCACCCTGTAATCTACCCCTTCCTTCCTACTTCTACCTATAGCCCACATTTAACCCTTTGTGCGTCACATTTAGAAAAAAATTTGGAAATTTTTTTTGATGATGAATATTTCCTGTATATGTCGCACATATGCCATATCCATTGCAAAAGTTCTTTTGAAGCTATTGGTTAATAAATAAAATAATGATTACAAATGGCATCATTAGGAATTACGTAATAATTACTCAAAAAAATGCATACATAACTGTATTGTAAACTTACCGTATTTCTTTCCCTTGCCCTCTAGGAACTACGTAAAGTTGGTTCCATAACCAAGAATTTCAGTATACACAGAATAAAACTAAACACAACAGTTATTGTTCACTCACAAATGCAGTAGCACAACTCTCGACACTTCTCTGTTCTGCACTTCAAACAAACGGCGTCATGAAAGGAAACGCCACTGTGATCTGTTGGCCAAACTTGGAACTACGTGAAGCGATGCCAAACGGTATCATTGAAGCATTAGGAAGCTCAAAAAAGCCAGGAATACTTAATGATGCCATTTGGAATCGCAGACGCAGAAAGGGTTAAGTCATTTATGAAGATTTGAGAGGAGCGAAGATTACAATAACACTCTAGTTTACTTACCTTGTCATGTGGAGATGGCTCCAGTTCTTCTTGTCTAGAGATTTGATTCTTATAGATTAAAATGTCAAATTTTAGATCCTCACGGTTGGACTGAACTAAATAAATTTGAAGAATGTTGTTGCAGAATATTTGTTTGTACGTAAATATATTTTCTCACATTTTAATATATCATACATTCTCTTAGTTTTTCACATTAACAAAGCCGAAATTACATTGTTCGTACAAAATACAAAAATACGTCCGATCACATCAGAGAAATGCTTACCACTCCCTCACTCTGTGGAAATAACACTACTCCAAAGGGTTTACAATTTTTCTTGAAAAATGAATCTCTGCTAGTTGTCATAACATTATTAATTTCGATTATTATTTCATAAATGAATCTAAACATAAATATAGTAAACAGTGCAAGATTACGTAATTAATAATATAAATCTTAAGTGTGTGAATAATTTGAAATTTTAAATATTTGTAAAAAATAATTTTAAACTGTACATTCATAACTAGTACTTATCGATTATAGCATCGAAACTAAGATATTTTATAAAATAATTCCTTTTTATTAATTTTAGCTTGAAATATAACATACTGTGTATTAAATTATATGAGAGTTTTCAGAAAAGGACTGAGATAATACTGACCCGTCCGAAATACGAAAAATAATACTGGTATCGCCAACTACTGTTGAAGAAAAGTAATGCTAGAGGAGGATGTACCGTTACAACCCACTCCAGTGCCACTCTTAGAGCCGGGCGCTGTGGCCGAGCGGTTCTAGACGCTTCAGTCTGGAACCGCGCGACGGCTACGGTCACAGGTTCGAATCCTGCCTCGGGCATGGATGTGTGTGATGTCCTTAGGTTAGTTAGCTTTAAGTAGTTCTAAGTTCTAGGGGACTGGTGACCTCAGATGTTAAGTCCCATAGTGCTCAGAGCCATTTGAACCATGTGAACTTCAATTCAACACTGAAAGAAGGAAGTACGATAATGTTCAGGGAAATTCAGGAATACAGAAATACAAGTCCTTGAGGAATGAAATAAGTAGGAGGTGCAGGGAAGCTAACACGAAATGGCTGAATGAAAAATGAGAAGAAATCGAAAAAGAAATGATTGTCAGAAGGACTGACTCAGCATATTGGAAAGTCGAAACAACCTTTGGTGAAATTAAAAGCATAGGTGTTAACATCAATAGTGCAGCGGGAATTCCGCTGTTAAATGCAGAGGAGAGAGCAGAGAGGTTGAAAGAGTACACTGAAGGCCTCTATGAGAGGGAAGATTTGTCTGATGTGATAGAAGAAGAAGCAGAGTCAATTTAGAAGGGGTGGGGGATCCAGTGCTAGAATCAAAATTTAAGAGAGCTTTGGAGGACTTAAGGCAAATAAGGCAGAAAGATAACCTTCCATCAGAAGTTCTAACATCATTGGTAAAAGTGGCAACAAACCGACTATTGAAGTTGGTGTGTAGAATATATGAGTCTGGCGACATACCATCTGACTTTCGAAAAAATATCATCCACACAATTCAGAAGACTGCAAGAGCTGACAAGTGCGTGAACTATCGCACAATCAGCTTAACAGCTCATGCATCCATGTAGAGAAGAATGGAAAAGAAAATTGAGGGTGTGTTACATGACGGTCAGTTTAGCTTTAGGAAAGCTAAAGGCACCAGAGAGGCAATTCTGACGTTGTGGTCGGTAACGGAAGCAAGACGAAAGAAAAATCAAGACACATTCATAGAATTTGTCGGCCTGGAAAAGGTGTTCGACAATGTAAAATCGTGCAAGGCGTTCGAAATTCTGAGAAAAATAGGGGTAAGCTATAGATAGAGACGGGTAATATACAATACGTACAAGAGCCAAGAGGGAATAATCAGAGTGGACGACCAAGAAAGAAGTGCTCGGATTAAAAAGGCTGTAAGACAGGGAGGTAGTCTTTCGCACCTACTTTTCAATCTGTATATCGAAGAAGCAACGAAGCAAATAAAAAAAAGGTGCAGGAGTGGAATTAAAATTGAAGGCGAAAGTATATGAATGATATGATTTGCTGCTGACATTGCTATCCTGAGTGAAAGTGAAAATCAGTTGCATGATCTGAAGTATGGAACAGTCTAATGGGTACAGAATGCGGATAGGCAGCAAATTGGAGATAGACGAAAGTAATGAAAAGCAACAGAAATGAGAACACCTAGAAATTTATCAAGATTGGTGGTTACAAAGTAGACGAAGTCAAGGAATTCTACTACCTAGGCAGCAAAATAACCCATGACGGACGGAGCAAGGAGGACATCGAAAGTAGACTAGCACTGGAAAAGAAAGCATTCCTGGCCAAGAGAAGTCTACTAGTATCAAACATAGGCCTTAATTTGAGGAAGAAATTTCAGAGAATGTACGTTTGGAGGACAGAATTATATGGCAGTGAAATAAGGATTGTACGAAGACCGGAACAGAAGAGAATCGAAGCTTTTGAGACGTGGTGCTAAAAACAAATGTTGAAAATTCGGTGGGTTCATAAGGTAAGGAATGAGGAGGTTCTGCGCAGAATCGGAGAGGAAAGGAATATGTGGAAAACACTGAACAGGAGAAGGAACCGGATGATAGGACATCTGTTGAGACATCAGGGAAAGTCTTCCATGGTACTAGAGAGGGCTGCAGAGGGCAAAAAACTATAGAGGAAGAAGAAATTGGATACATCCAGCAAATAATCGAGAACTTACGCTGCAAATGCTACTCTGAGGTGAAGAGGTTGCCACAGGAAAGGAACTCGTGGCGGGCCACATCAAACGAGTCAGAGGACTGTTGACACCAAAAAAAAGAACTTATTGTGTCAGATGTGATGCAAAAATCGAAAAATCGGAGCGTAGAGCACATGACACCGCTCGCATTTCACAATGATGATGGTCGTTTGAAACAGGAAAACTGATCAGACAGTACTGTTTCCTACACGCAGATAGGGAGAGAGTAAGTTAAAATATGTTTCTATTAGCCGCATTAAATCAGTAAGAAGACTGATGCCTCAAAAAAAAGAAAAAAAAGCCTATTATGTTAGATGTGATGCAAAAATCGAAAAATCGGAGTGTAGAGAACATGACATGGTCGCATCACACAACAAAGGGCAGTTTCTCTCAAAGAATTTATGCTTCAACTAGAAAGAGGTTTTAATGACACAAAATGATTATGGTCGTTTGAAACAATAAAACTAATCAGATAAGTCTGTTTTCTACATGCAGTTAGGGAGAGAGCAAGATTAATAAGTGAAAATACGTTTCTATTAGGTCACACTGTAAACAACCGCAGGGACACGGTGTTCGTGCTTCATGATTTTGTTTCATTGAATAACTGACGATCTTATTCCGTACTCTAGCACTTCGAAACTGATGTTGCAGGTTTTTAAGCAGATTTGAGTTCCCTCGTACCTCACGATTGCTTTTAATTGTCCTTTCTTTATGATTTTGTATCAACAGCTATTAATTTACAATTAAATTTACTTAATATTTTTATGAAACTAAGCTCATATTTCTTTTACAATAATAATTTTCAGTTGGATCATACAGTAAATATAGATCAATTTGCTACTTAGTGAGTGAAGTGCTGCTAACAGCGAGTTATGGTACACTGATGGTCATAAAAAGAGCTGTATCAAGAAAGCCAAGGTGGATTCGCTCATTGTTGGCAGAGAGGGAGAGGATACCACACATATGTAATGATTACATTTTCAACTTGGAAGGACCAACGTTTATTGCGTTGCACGGCCACAAATCGTACTTGCTAGTATGGCGTGAATACAAGTTTCCAGGCGTCGCTGCTTGGAGTTGTACAGGTGTCGGATGTAGTCCTGTGATAGTCCATCCCACGCCACTTGCAGCCGAGTCCACAGTCCCCGCAGACTGGTGGGTGGAGGTGGAGTCCTGATGATGCACTTCATGGCACCGCGGTGCGGCGGCGCGGTTCTTTCCGTCCCTTTGCGACGAACCTGCACCTACCTGTGAACATTGTCTCAGCAGATCATCAGTAGGAAAGCCGAGCGAAACCTACTGTACTTCGACGTGAACCAGGCTGCAATTAAAGTCACTAATCTACGTTTCGGGAGAAAGTTTTCACACGAAATGAAAGGTTGGAAATTTTGTCCTCAATTAATATATTCTGAGACTTAGGTGAACAAGTATCACTGCCAAGCCCGTGCTAGTCTTAACACAGTCACTCACAATCCCTTTCACTCACGTTAGCAAGTTTATGGTGTTGCATTTCCCGAAAACGTAATAGCTACAAAAATACTGATTGTTTTTGATCGATAATGCTCGCCAAATATTAAGTCTGTCGGTACCAAATGCGGTCACAGTTTTTAGCCACCGACCTGCTCAATACGCCACGCGGAATATAAGTCTTTCCTCGTCACAAAATTTACTTAAAAATTCCGAAATTTCTACACGCCCATCAGAATAATCATGCCGTCACTTTACCACACTTTTGATGTATGAAACACTGCTAGATCCGGCAACTTATCGTTTCCATCGGAACTACTACTGCACACGTCCGAACTGTTTCATGGCTAGGCTCCGACTCTTCTCTAGAATACTCTAAGTCTTCTCTACCAGCAGAGAAAGGCGCGCGAAGAATATTGCTTTACCATTAGTCAGTTTATTCAACAGCCAATAGAAAAACAATATTCTCCCGCGTCAGTCCGCGCTTTTCATCAATAACCAATCGCAAAATAGTAAACCTAACGACTGCCCTATTTACCGACATAATTATCTACTATGCTGAAGTTTTGTTCATTCATAAAGTTATTTACTATTGTTATTTATACCTGAATTAACTTTCCCTTTACCATAAACTTACTTTACAAATCTATTCTACAAAAATCCCCTTTGTCCACATCCATACTTCTTCGAAAAGTTCCGACACTTAATCCCACTACATAGCTCGTTAAACGATTATCTTCATATTAACCTTAAACCACACTCACGCATCATTCATACCGCTAAAACACATTTATAACATTTTACATACACAAAAGACATTATAACACTTTATGAAGATACTAGAATAGTTTATGAAAACATTCTATTACTTTAGTGCCCTCTAGTGGGCACAATCGAAACTAAATGAGTCCTATCCAATACTGTCCTCTATCGGCTGATACATAAACTACGTGCACGTCCAGTCTCGTGTCACCATCTGTCACTATCCAGCTCTGACAAGGGAACCTCCCCATCGCACCCCCCTCAGATTTAGTTATAAGTTGGCACAGGGATAGGCCTTGAAAAACTGAACACAGATCAATCGAGAAAACAGGAAGAAGTTGTGTGGAACTATGAAAAAAAATAAGCAAAATATACAAACTGAGTAGTCCATGGGAAAGGTAGGCAACATCAAGGAAAGCGTTAGCTTACGAGCGCCGTGGTCCCGTCGTTAGCGTGAGCAGCTGTGGAACGACAGGTCCTTGGTTCAAATCTTCTCTCGGGTGAAAATTTTAATTTTTTATTTTCAGATAATTATCAAAGTTCAGGCACTCACACATAATCAACTTCGCTCTCCAAAATTCCAGGACATGTTCAGATTTGCTTGGACATATACGGAATTTGACGGTCTACGCATGGAAACATTTGAAAACGTAAAAAACATACGTTTTGACAGAGCACAGGGAAAACTGTGCGACACTGAAACTGTTGCATTCATTTGATGCAGTTTATGTGGCAAACTCTTATGTTTTCATCACTTTTTTGGGAGTGATTATCACATCCACAAGAAAACCTAAATCGGGCAAGGTAGAATAATCTTTTTACCCATTCGCCAAGTGTGCAAGTTAGGTGGGTCGACAACATATTCCTGTCATGTGACGCACATGCCGTCACCAGTGTCGTATAGAATATATTAAACATGTTTTCCTGTGGAGGAATCGGTTGACCTATGACCTTGCGATCAAATGTTTTCGGTTCCTATTGGAGAGGCACGTCCTTTCGTCTACTAATCGCACGGTTTTGCGGTGCGGTCGCAAAACACAGACACTAAACTTATTACAGTGAACAGAGACGTCAATGAATGAAAGGACAGATCATAACCTTGCGAAAATAAAGAAAGTAAAATTTTCATTCGAGGGAGGACTCGAACCAAGGTTCTTTCGTTTCGCAGTTGCTCACTCTAACCACGAGACCACGGCGCTCATCAGCGAACATTGTCCGTTATGTTGCCTATCTTGCCAATGGACTACTCGGTTTGTATATTATGCTTATTTTTTTCCTAATTCCACACAACTTCTTCCTGTTTTCTCGATTGATCTGTGTTCAGTTTTTCAGGGCCCATCCACTGTGTCAATTTATAACTGAATCTGAGGGGGGTGCGATGGGGAGGTTCCCTTGTGAGACACATCTCCCACTTAACCGCCTCCAAGGCAGGATCGTTATATGGCGCCACGCCTCACCACGTATTCCCGATCGGACAGAGATCGAATGATGCGGCTGGCCATGACAGAGTATCCACAGCTGCAAGGCACGCATAGGAGTTGACGTTGTTATGAGGCCGAGCATTGCTCTGTCGAAACAGGCGATGGTATGAGAGGTCACAAACTGCACAGCCACCAGTCGCAGGATCTTCTTCACATACTGTGCGTCTGTCATGGAGCCAATTAGGAATACTGACAGTGAACGGGCACCATAGGATGTCACTCCCTCACACCAAAACACCAGACTGCTGGGACGTGTGATGGGAGACGACAAACTTCTGTTCTACATCTACATCGGCATGGGTACTCTGCAAATCACATTTAAGTGCCTGGCAGATGGTTCATCTAACCACCTTCAGAATTCTCTATTATTCCAATCTCCTATAGCGCGCGGAAAGAACGAACACCTATATCTTTCCGTACGAGCTCTGATTTCCCTTATTTTATCGTGGTGATCGTTCCTCCCTATGTAGGTCGGTGTCAACAAAATATTTTCGCATTCGAAGGAGAAAGTTGGTGATTGGAATTTCGTGAGAAGATTCCGTCGCAACGAAAAACGCCTTTCTTTTAACGATGTCAATCCCAAATCCTGTATCATTTCTGTGACACTCTCTCCCATCTTTCGCGATAATACAAAACGTGCTGCCTTTCTTTGAACTTTTTCGATGTACCCCTCAGACCTACCTGGTAAGGATCCCACACCGCGCAGCAGTATTCAGAGAGAGGACGGACAAGCGTAGTGTAGGCAGTCTCCTTAGCAAAAAAATGGCTCAAATGGCTCTGAGCACTATGGGACTTAAGTACTGTGGTCATCAGTCCCCTAGAACTTAGAACTACTTAACCCTAACTAACCTAAGGACATCACACACATCCATGCCTGAGGCAGGATTCGAACCTGCGACCGTAGCAGTCGCGCGGTTCCGGTCTGCGCGCCTAGAACCGCTAGACCACCGCGGCCGGCAGTCTCCTTAGTAGGTCTGTAACATTTTCTAAGTGTCCTGCCAATAAAAAGTAGCCTTTGGTTAGCCTTCCCCACAACATTTTCTATGTGTTCTTTCGAATTTAAGTTGTTCGTAATTGTAATACCGAGGTATTTAGTTGAATTTACGCTTTTAGATTAGACTGCTTTATCGTGTAACCGAAGTTTGAGTTCCTTTTAGCACTCATGTGGATGACCTCACATTTTTCGTTATTTAGCGTCAACTGCCACTTTTCGCTCCATTCAGATATTTTTTCTAAACAGTTTTGCAGTTTGTTTTGATCTTCTGTTGACTTTACTAGTCGATAAACGACAGCGTCATCTGCAAACAGCCGAAGACGGCTGCTCAGATTGTCTCCCAAATCGTTTATATAGATAAGGAACAGGAAAGGGGCTATAACACTATCTTGGGGAACGCCTGAAATCACTTCTGTTTTACTCGATGACTTTCCGTCAATTACTACGAACTGTGAACTCTCTGACAGGAAATCGCAAATCCAGTCACATAACTGAGACGATATTCCTTAAGTACGCAATTTCATCACGAGCCGCTTGTGTGGTACAGTGTCAAAAGCCTTCCGGCAATCCAGGAATACGGAATCGATCTGAAATCCCTTGTCAATAGCACTCAGCACTTCATGTGATTAAAGAGCTAGTTGTGCTTCACAGGAACGATGTTTTCTAAACCCACGTTGAGTGTGTGTCAATAGACCGTTTCCTTCGAGGTAATTCATAATGTTCGAAAACAATGTATGTTCTAAAATCCTGCTGCATATCGACGTTAACGATATGGGCCTGTAATGTAGTCGATTACTCCTACTACTTTTCTTGAATATTGGTGTGACTTGTGCAACTTTCCAGTTTTTGGGTACGGATCTTTCGTCGAGCGAACGGTTGTGTATGATTGTTAAGTATGGACCTAATGCATCAGCATACTTGGAAAGGAACCTAACAGGTATACAGTCTGGACCAGAAGTCTTGCTTTTATTAAGTGATTTGAGTTGCTTCACTACTCTGAGGATATTTACTTCTACGTTACTTCTGTTGGTGGCACTCTTTGAAAGGGTACAGTACCGCCCGACATTGAAAATAGGTACAACACACTTCATTATTTTTGTCAGAACAACACATTTTTTTTTGTAAAACTAACTCAATTTCAATTAATACAGTGAAGCTGGATACCAGTGTGGGAAAGAATGACAATTTATTTATTTCATTGATCACATGTGCACTCCCACAAAGTAAATCCCTACATCCAGTTTGGTGAGATCTGTGAAATGAATGAATGTATGGTCGTCTGCTAACTGCAGATAGTGAATGTGAATATATGATCATCTTTGAGACGATCCTTTGGCCACCTTTGGTGGGACCAAAGAGATGAAATTTACCAGAGCTTTGAGCGCCTGAAATGTGGCTGATCAATAGGGTAGCAAGGTGCTTCCCCCACCTCGACAGAGATGGGAGATGACCTGGAGAACGGCCATGTTTCAGCACTCTGCCGCTGGATCTTGTGCTGTTAAGACCTGTTTTAGTTGTGCTCCGTAATGGTATGCATGTGGAATACACTCCTGGAAATGGAAAAAAGAACACATTGACACCGGTGTGTCAGACCCACCATACTTGCTCCGGACACTGCGAGAGGGCTGTACAAGCAATGATCACACGCACGGCACAGCGGACACACCAGGAACCGCGGTGTTGGCCGTCGAATGGCGCTAGCTGCGCAGCATTTGTGCACCCCCGCCGTCAGTGTCAGCCAGTTTGCCGTGGCATACGGAGCTCCATCGCAGTCTTTAACACTGGTGGCATGCCGCGACAGCGTGGACGTGAACCGTATGTGCAGTTGACGGACTTTGAGCAAGGGCGTATAGTGGGCATGCGGGAGGCCGGGTGGACGTACAGCCGAATTGCTCAACACGTGGGGCGTGAGGTCTCCACAGTACATCGATGTTGTCGCCAGTGGTCGGCGGAAGGTGCACGTGCTCTCGACCTGGGACCGGACCGCAGCGACGCACGGATGCACGCCAAGACCGTAGGATCCTACGCAGTGCCGTAGGGGACCGCACCGCCACTTCCCAGCAAATTAGGGACACTGTTGCTCCTGGGGTATCGGCGAGGACCACTCGCAACCGTCTCCATGAAGCTGGGCTACGGTCCCGCACACCGTTAGGCCGTCTTCCGCTCACGCCCCAACATCGTGCAGCCCGCCTCCAGTGGTGTCGCGACAGGCGTGAATGGAGGGACGAATGGAGACGTGTCGTCTTCAGCGATGAGAGTCGCTTCTGCCTTGGTGCCAATGATGGTCGTATGCGTGTTTGGCGCCGTGCAGATGAGCGCCACAATCAGGACTGCATACGACCGAGGCACACAGGGCCAACACTCGGCATCATGGTGTGGGGAGCGATCTCCTACACTGGCCGTACACCACTGGTGATCGTCGAGGGGACACTGAATAGTGCACGGTACATCCAAACCGTCATCGAACCCATCGTTCTACCATTCCTAGACCGGCAAGGGAACTTGCTGTTCCAACAGGACAATGCACGTCCGCATGTATCCCGTGCCACCCAACCTGCTCTAGAAGGTGTAAGTCAACTACCCTGGCCAGCAAGATCCCCGGATCTGTCCCCCATTGAGCATGTTTGGGACTGGATGAAGCGTCGTCTCACGCGGTCTGCACGTCCAGCACGAACGCTGGTCCAACTGAGGCGCCAGGTGGAAATGGCATGGCAAGCCGTTCCACAGGACTACATCCAGCATCTCTACGATCGTCTCCATGGGAGAATAGCAGCCTGCATTGCTGCGAAAGGTGGATATACACTGTACTAGTGCCGACATTGTGCATGCTCTGTTGCCTGTGTCTATGTGCCTGTGGTTCTGTCAGTGTGATCATGTGATGTATCTGACCCCAGGAATGTGTCAATAAAGTTTCCCCTTCCTGGGACACTGAATTCACGGTGTTCTTATTTCAATTTCCAGGAGTGTATTTAAGAGTAGTTTGAAATAATAATTTCTCTATTTCAGGAACTTTTGTGGGGAGAATTAAATGTCAGGTAGGTAATATTAAAGGGATTGTAGTAATCTTCGGAAGTGACCAACGGTCACAATGAAACCACGTGTAGAAATAAGTTGAAATACTTCCGTGTGCTTAAGTTAAGCTGAACTACTAGCGTGTGTACAATAAGTTGAAATATTTAAGAAATGGCGTGTGCAGGACTTGAAATTAGAGACGAGTACTTCCACGTGGTGAGTACTGTGTGAGTCTCAATCTGTGTATGAGACAAAGGATAAAGAGAAGTACTCGTCCATGGTATCAGTTGAGGACTCGCATGTGTGATGAATACGTTCTTAATATTACCTTGCGCGATATAATTCCGTGTGACGCTAGATTCAAACTCTGAGAGAGAAGCAAGGTGAGTCGGCCGACTATCCAGCAACGCCACTTGGCTTGCATTGCACAGGAAGACGTGCATATATCTCCAGAGTTCATAGTAGGAAAGTGGAATTATGAAGTGGGGCGGTGTCGTGTGAAACTGGGATAAATATTAATTGAAGTGGGAATGCTGAAAGTGATAATGTTGTGACTATTCTCTGTGTAGTATTTCATGTTGTAGTGTGGTGTATGTCATGTAATTTGGGTATGTGTGGTTTGCATGGGAGAGTAGCGAGGTCGTTTCAAAAGATTAGTGGGTTATGCTAGTTCCTTCGGTACCGCTCGGTCTGGAGGAAAGTTTAGTGATGATGATTGTGAGAGTCGAAGTGTGAGGTATAATAAAAGATCCACCATCCTATCCAGAAAGTGCACTGTAGCGTTAAAAATAATTACGAGACCATAATATAGAGATTCACGATTGTAAAGCCATGACCACTGGGCGGAATTTCTCATGTGTTATTGTTGTAGGATGTAGAATTTGTGTGTTTAGGTTAGAGAATTTATCGGAATAAATAAGATAGTGTAAAGAAAAAGATTGGTGGACTTTTCCTTCGAATTGTATGCTGTCATAATGTCCCGAATTTATAATGTGTGCGCCATTCATATTCGGTGCGGTGGCCACGAGTTGACAAAAGCCGTTAAATAAAAGACAAAAAGAAAATGTGGTATTGCCAATGCGTAGTGTACAGTCAGAGTTCTGTAAATTACTGATAGTCAGATGCGTGTTTCCGTTGCGTATTAATCATATAGGAGGATAACTTGTAACTTAAGTGTGAGTACTAGAGTTCATGTTACTCGATAAGTAAGAATGAATCCGCTTGCTTGGCAGACCACTCATCTTGCAGGCCTGACTGCTTGATGCCACAGTATGAGCAAGGCATGTGGGTGCCTCTCATCTTCACTGCACCTCCAGACGCGGACCCTGTGGTCGTCACCTCCAATGCAGAAGCGGGACTCGTCACTGAAGACGGCCTGCTGCCAGTCCACAGAGCCCCATGTCCGTCGCTGCAGACACCCGGTTACTCACACTGCATGGATGTGAGTGACAGGTGTCATAGCGGTCGGTATGCGGCGAGCCCTGCATCATGCAACCATGTGGCAATGGCTCTGTCACTTACAAACATTGCGTAGAAGGCAGGGCAGCCTGCCGAAAGACCCCATCATTGCTGTTGGATCTGTTTGCGTGTAGGGGACAATCCACCGGTCTTCTCTCATTGTGGTGCGTGTCAAAAATCACAGAGCCTACATGTCGTGCACGCGTGCCTTCCTGTCTCTATTGTCGCCAAAAACAGGCGATGGTGGTGTCTGTACGTCGGTGTGGCGTGTACTACGATGATAGAACCATCCAGCCTCCCAAAGCCCTGTAATGCGGCCGTCTCAAACTCGTCTAGCTGGGCAACCCACTATCGAACGTGTCGCTTGGGCATAGTGGAAGTTCAGGTGATATTCTCGTGACGGCAACCGCTGGCGTACCAGACTGCATGGTCATTTGGGGCCCACCTACACGAGGTGACAAAAGTCGTGGGATACTTCCTAATACAATGTTGGACTGCCTTCTGTCCAGCTTAGTGCTGCAACTCTATGTGTCATGGACCCAACATGTCGCTGGAAGTCCTCTGCAGAAATATTGATTCATGCTGCCTCTACGACCGTCCAAAATTGCGAAAGTGTTGCCGGTGCAGGATTTTGTGAACCAACTGACCTCTCGCTGATGTCACACAAATGTTTGATAGGATTCATGTCGGGCGATCTGGGTGCCCAAATCATTCGTTCAAACTGTCCAGAATGTTCTTCAAACAATTATGAATAATTTTGGTGCAGTGACATGACATCGTTGCCTGGGAACATGAAGTCCATAAACGTCTGCAAATGGTCTCCAAGTAACCGAACATAACCACTTCCAGTCAATGATCGGTTCAGCTGGACCAGAGGACCCAGTCCATTCCATGCAAACACACCCTACATCACTATGGAGCCACAAGCAGCTTGCACAGTGACTTCTTGTCAGCATGGGTCCATGGCTTCGTACAACCCGCGCCACACTCGAATCCTGCCACCAGCTCACCGTTTTCCATTTGTCTCGGGTCCAACTGAAATGGTTGCCAGCCCAGGAGAGGCACTGCTGCCATCGCCTCTTAACACAAAATTTCGCCACTCTGTCGTAACGGATACGCTCGCCGTATATTCCACATTGATTCCTGCGGTTATTTCACACAATGTTGCTTGTCTGTTACTTCTGACAACTCTATGCAAACTCCGCTACCCTCGTTCGATAAATGAAGGTCATGGACCACTGCATTGTCATATGGCTCTGAGCACTATGCGACTGAACTTCGGAGGTCATCAGTCGCCTAGAACTTAGAACTAATTAAACCTAACTAACCTAAGGCCATCACACACATCCATGACCCGAGGCAGGATTCGAACCTGCGACCGTAGCGGTCGCTCGGCTCCAGACTGTAGCGCCTAGAACCGCACGGCCACTCCGGCCGGCACACTGCATTGTCCATGGTGGCAAGTAATACCTGAAATTTAGTATCTTCGGTACACTCTTGACACTGTGGCTCTCGGAATACTGAAGTCCCTAACGATTTATGAAATGGAATGTCCCGTGTGTCTAGTTCCAACTACCATTCCGCGTTCAAAATCTGTTAATTCTGGTCGTGGAGCCCTGATTATGCAGCCAATCTTTTCACATGAATCACCTGAGTACAAATGACAGCTCAGCCCATGCACTGCGCTTTTATACCTTGTGTACGCGACACAACCGCCATATGTACATATCGCTACCCCATGACTTTTGTCCCCACAGTGTATATCAATTGATTGGGGCGATCTCGCAGACCCACCCACGCTCGGCATCCGGAGTGCGCAGCCGACTGTGCAAAAGTAATCACTGACGTAGCTGACGGTGTACAACACGCCCACCATTTGCAGTGGATCAGTTGGATCGTTCTGGGTGCACCTCTTTCCATTACGATTAGTATATACAGCATTCCCTACTTGATCAATTTCAGTCCATGACCTGAGACGGCTAACGCAAAATGTCTATGTGGAGAAGAAATAAGAGATCAGAGCTCATGGAGTAAGGCTAAACGTGTCCATTTGATATACAGAACTCTGGTTAGAGTACTAATTAGTCGATAGCTATAAGCGAAAGTGAGAAAATTTAAAATATGCTATTGGTCTGCTAACTGAGATAAAAATGAAGTCGACACATATTTGTAATAACATTATTTATCTGCATAAATAGCGCAGGGTGCTACAGACACAACACTTCTTCCCCTGCTATTTGAAGGCACGATGTCATCACACAAAAATCTGTCTTACTCGTTGCAACAGTCACACGCAACGAGAATTCTTCAGTGGAGATTATCATCACTCTCGTCAGGTGTCTTCTTCACAAAAATTTTCGCGTGGTCCACAGGAAGAAATAAGGTAACGCCAGACCAGGCCAACGAGCTGGTCTCGAAATATGACTTCCTCTTCCTATCCACTTTGCCGAAGGCACGTCGTGGGTATTCAATAGGAAGAGGTGCAAAGCGAGCTGGGGCTCCATCCTGCTGAACCCAATGTTGATTATCAACCAGTCTAAAACATCTGATCAAAAGAATTAAAATGACTCCAAGCACTATGGGACTTAACATCGGAGGTCATCAGTCCCCTACACTTAGAACTACTTAAACCTAACTAACCTAAGGACATCACTCACATCCATGTCTGAGGCAGGATTCGAATCTGCGACCGTAGCGGTCGCGCGGTTCCAGACTGAAGCGCCTAGAACCGCTCGGCCACATGCTCCGGGCCGCTCAGGATTAGCCCAGCGGTCTAAGGCGCTGCAGTCATGGACTGTGCGGCTGGTCCCGGCGGAGGTTCGAGTCATCCCTCGGACATGGGTGTGTGTGTTCGTCCTTAGGATAATTTAGGTTAAGTAGTCTGTAGCCTTAGGGACTGATGACCTTAGCAGTTAAGTCCCATAACATTTCACACACATTTGAACATTTTTCGAACACCGTCCGGCGGCGTGTTATGTTGTCGGCAAAGTAGCAATAAGAGCAGTATAGGTCGGTCAGGAGATCTCACTGTCTTCGAACGTGGAGTCACCTGAGCTAACAAATCCATGAGGAACATTTCAGCCGTTCTAAAGTTGCCAAGCCGACTGTTGGTGATGTGCCTGAGAAGCTGAAACGCCAATGAACCATCACAGGGGTGCCAGTAAGCTTTAAACACATCTACATGATTACACTGCAATTCACATTTAAGTGCTTGGCAGAGGGTTCATCGAACCACAATCATACTATCTCTCTACCATTCCACTCCTGAACAGCGCGCGGGGAAAACGAACACCTAAACCTTTCTGTTCGAGCTCTGATTTCTCTTATTTTATTTTGATGATCATTCCTACCTATGTAGGTTGGGCTCAACAAAATATTTTCGCACTCGGAAGAGAAAGTTGGTGACTGAAATAAATAGATCTTGCCGCGACGAAAAACGTCTTTGCTTTAATGACTTCCATCCCAACTCGCGTATCATATCTGCCACACTCTCTCCCCTATTACGTGATAATACAAAACGAGCTGCCCTTTTTTGCACCCTTTCGATGTCCTCCGTCAATCCCACCGGGTAAGGATCCCACACCGCGCAGCAATGTTCTAACAGAGGACGAACGAGTGTAGTGTAAGCTGTCTCTTTAGTGGACTTGTTGCATCTTCTAAGTGTCCTGCCAATGAAACGCAACCTTTGGCTCGCCTTCCCCACAATATTATCTATGTGGTCTTTCCAACTGAAGTTGTACGTAATTTTTACACCCAGGTACTTAGTTGAATTGACAGCCTTGAGAATTGTACTATTTATCGAGTAATCGAATTCCCAACGGATTTCTTTTGGAACTCTTGTGGATCACCTCACACTTTTCGTTATTTAGCGTCAACTGTCACCTGCCACACCGTACAGCAATCTTTTCTAAATCGCTTTGCAACTGATACTGGTCTTGGGATGACCTTACTAGACGGTAAATTACAGCATCATCTGCGAACAACCTAAGAGAACTGCTCAGATTGTCACCCAGATCATTTATATAGGTCAGGAACAGCAGAGGTCCCAGGACGCTTCCCTGGGGAACACCTGATATCACTTCAATTTTACTCGATGATTTGCCGTCTATTACTACGAACTGCGACCTTCCTGACAGGAAATCACGAATCCAGTCGCACAACTGAGACGGTACCCCATAGGCTCGCAGCTTGATTAGAAGTCGATTGTGAGGAACTGTGTCAAAAGCTTTCCGGAAATCTAGGAATACGGAATCAACTTGAGATCCCCTGTCGATAGCGGCCATTACCTCGTGCGAATAAAGAGCTAGCTGAGTTGCACAAGAACGATGTTTTCTGAAACCGTGCTGATTACGTATCAATAGATCGTTCCCTTCGAGGTGATTCATAACGTTTGAATACAGTATATGCTCCAAAACCCTACTGCAAACCGACGTCAATGATGTAGGTCTGTAGTTCGATGGATTACTCCTACTACCCTTCTTAAACACTGGTGCGACCTGCGCAATTTTGCAATCTGTAGGTACAGATCTATCGGTGAGCGAGCGGTTGTGTATGATTGCTAAGTAGGGACCTATTGTATCAGCGTAATCTGAAAGGCGGGGACTACTCAAGAGGACGTCGTTGTCAGGAGAAAGAAAACTGGCGTTCTACGGATCGGAGCGTGGAATGTTAGATCCCTTAGTCGGGCAGGTAGGTTAGAAAATTTAAAAAGGGAAATGGATAAGTTGAAGTTAGATATAATCAGAATTAGTGAAGTTCGGTGGCAGGAGGATCAAGACTTTTGGTCAGGGGAATACAGGGTTATAAATACAAAATCAAATAGGGGTCATGCAGGAGTAGGTTTAATAATGAATAAAAGAAGAAGAGTTCGGGTAAGCTACTACCAACAGCATAGTGAACGCATTATTGTGGCCAAGATAGACACGAAGCCCATGCCTGCTACAGTAGTACAAGTTTATATGTCAACTAGCCCTGCAGATGATGAAGAAATTGATAAAATATATGATGAGATAAAAGAAATTATTCATGTAGTGATGGGGAGACGAAAATTTAATAGTCATGGGTGACTGGAATTCGAGAGCAGGAAAAGGGAGAGAAGGAAACATAGTGGGTGAATATGGATTGGGGGAGAGAAATGAAAGAGGAAGCCGTCTGGTAGAATTTTGCACAGAGCATAACTTAATCATAGCTAACACTTGGTTCAAGAATCATAAAAGAAGGTTGTATACATGGAAGAATCCTGGAGATACTAGAAGGTAATCGATAGATTATATAATGGTAAGACAGAGATTTAGGAACCAGGTTTTAAATTGTAAGACATTTCCAGAGGCAGATGTGGACTCTGACCACAATCTATTGGTTATGAACTGTAGATTAAAACTGAAGAAACGGCAGAAAGGTGGGAATTTAAGGAGGTGGGACCTGGATAAAATGAAAGAACCAGAGGTTGTACAGAGTTTCAGGGAGAGCATAAGGGAACAATTGACAGGAATGGGGGAAAGAAATACAGTAGAAGAAGAATGGGTAGTTTTGAGGGATGAAGTAGTGAAAGCAGCAGAGGATCAAGTAGGTAAAAAGACGACGGCTAGTAGAAATCCTTGGGTAACAGAAGAAATATTAAATTTAATTGATGAAAGGAGAAAATATAAAAACGCAGTAAATGAAGCAGGCAAAAAGGAATACAACGTCTCAAAAATGAGATCGACAGGAAGTGTAAAATGGCTAAGCAGGGATGGCTAGAGGACAAATGTAAGGATGTGGAGGCTTATCTCACTAGGGGTAAGATAGATACTGCCTACAGGAAAATTAAAAAGACCTTTGGAGAAAAGAGAGCCACTTGTACGAATATCAAGAGCTCAGATGGAAACCCAGTTCTAAGCAAAGAAGGGAAAGCAGAAACGTGGAAGGAGTATATAGAGGGTCTAGACAAGGGCGATGTACTTGAGGAAAATATTATGGAAATGGAAGAGGATGTAGATGAAGATGAAATGGGAGATATGATACTGCGTGAAGAGTTTGACAGAGCACTGAATGACCTGAGTCGAAACAAGGCCCCGGGAGTAGACAACATTCCATTAGAACTACTGATGGCCTTGGGAGAGCCAGTACTGACAAAACTGTACCATCTGGTGAGCAAGATGTATGAGACAGGCGAAATACCCTCAGACCTCAAGAAGAATATAATAATTCCATTCCCAAAGAAAGTAGGTGTTGACAGATGTGAAAATTACCGAACTATCAGTTTAATAAGTCACAGCTGCAAAATACTAACGCGAATTCTTCACAGACGAATGGAAAAACTGGTAGAAGCCGACCTCGGCGAAGATCAGTTTGGATTCCGCAGAAATGTTGGAACACGTGAGGCAATACTGACCCTACGACTTATCTTAGAAAATAGATTAAGGATAGGCAAACCTACATTTCTGGCATTTGTAGACTTAGGGAAAGCTTTTGACAATGTTGACTGGAATACTCTTTCAAATTCTGAAGGTGGCAGGGATAAAATACAGGGAGCGAAAAGCTATTTACAATTTGTTCAGAAAGCAGATGGCAGTTATAAGAGTCGAGGAGCATGAAAAGGAAGCAGCGGTTGGGAAGGGAGTGAGACAGGGTTGTAGCCTGTCCCGGATGTTATTCAATCTGTATATTGAGCAAGCAGTAAAGGAAACAAAAGAAAAATTCGGAGTAGGTATTAAAGTCCATGGAGAAGAAATAAAAACGTTGAGGTTCGCCGATGACATTGTAATTCTATCAGAGAGAGCAAAGGACTTGGAAGATCAGTTGAACGGAATGGACAGTGTCTTGAAAGGAGGATATAAGATGAACATCAACAAAAGCAAAACGAGGATAATGGAATGTAGTCGAATTAAGTCGGGTGATGCTGAGGTAATTAGATTAGGAAATGTGACACTTAAAGTAGTAAAGAAGTTTTGCTATTTGGGGAGCAAAATAACTGATGATGGTCGAAGTAGAGAGGCCATAAAATGTAGACTGGCAATGGCAAGGAAAGCGTTTCTGTAGAAGAGAAATTTGTTAACATCGGGTATAGATTTAAGTGTGAGGAAGTCGTTTCTGAAAGTATTTGCATGGAGTGTAGCCACGTATGGAAGTGAAACATGGACGATAAATACACTCCTGGAAATTGAAATAAGAACACCGTGAATTCATTGTCCCAGGAAGGGGAAACTTTATTGACACATTCCTGGGGTCAGATACATCACATGATCACACTGACAGAACCACAGGCACATAGACACAGGCAACAGAGCATGCACAATGTCGGCACTAGTACAGTGTATATCCACCTTTCGCAGCAATGCAGGCTGCTATTCTCCCATGGAGACGATCGTAGAGATGCTGGATGTAGTCCTGTGGAACGGCTTGCCATGCCATTTCCACCTGGCGCCTCAGTTGGACCAGCGTTGGTGCTGGACGTGCAAACCGCGTGAGACGACGCTTCATCCAGTCCCAGACATGCTCAATGGGGGACAGATCCGGAGATCTTGCTGGCCAGGGTAGTTGACTTACACCTTCTAGAGCACGTTGGGTGGCACGGGATACATGCGGACGTGCATTGTCCTGTTGGAACAGCAAGTTCCCTTGCCGGTCTAGGAATGGTAGAACGATGGGTTCGATGACGGTTTGGATGTACCGTGCACTATTCAGTGTCCCCTCGACGATCACCAGTGGTGTACGGCCAGTGTAGGAGATCGCTCCCCACACCATGATGCCGGGGGTTGGCCCTGTGTGCCTCGGTCGTATGCAGTCCTGATTGTGGCGCTCACCTGCACGGCGCCAAACACGCATACGACCATCATTGGCACCAAGCAGAAGCGACTCTCATCGCTGAAGACGACACGTCTCCATTCGTCCCTCCATTCACACCTGTCGCGACACCACTGGAGGCGGGCTGCACGATGTTGGGGCGTGAGCGGAAGACGGCCTAACGGTGTGCGGGACCGTAGCCCAGCTTCATGGAGACGGTTGCGAATGGTCCTCGCCGATACCCCAGGAGCAACAGTGTCCCTAATTTGCTGGGAAGTGGCGGTGCGGTCCCCTACGGCACTGCGTAGGATCCTACGGTCTTGGCGTGCATCCGTGCGTCGCTGCGGTCCGGTCCCAGGTCGACGGGCACGTGCACCTTCCGCCGACCACTGGCGACAACATCGATGTACTGTGGAGACCTCACGCCCCACGTGTTGAGCAATTCGGCGGTACGTCCACCCGGCCTCCCGCATGCTCACTATACGCCCTCGCTCAAAGTCCGTCAACTGCACATACGGTTCACGTCCACGCTGTCGCGGCATGCTACCAGTGTTAAAGACTGCGATGGAGCTCCGTATGCCACGGCAAACTGGCTGACACTGACGGCGGCGGTGCACAAATGCTGCGCAGCTAGCGCCATTCGACGGCCAACACCGCGGTTCCTGGTGTGTCCGCTGTGCCGTGCGTGTGATCATTGCTTGTACAGCCCTCTCGCAGTGTCCGTAGCAAGTATGGTGGGTCTGACACACCGGTGTCAATGTGTTCTTTTTTCCATTTCCAGGAGTGTAGTTTGGACAAGAAGAGAATAGAAGCTTTCGAAATGTGGTGCTACAGAAGAATGCTGAAAATTAGATGGGTAGATCACATAACTAATGAGGAGGTATTGAATAGAATTGGGGAGAAGAGGAGTCTGTGGCACAACTTGACCAGAAGGAGGGACTGGTTGGTAGGACATGTTCTGAGACATCAAGGGATCACAAATTTAGCATTGGAGGGCAGCGTGGAGGGTAAAAATCGTAGAGGGAGACCAAGAGATGAATACATTAAGCACATTCAGAAGGATGTAGGTTGCAGCAAGTACTGGGAGATGAAGAAGCTTGCACAGGATAGAGTAGCATGGAGAGCTGCATCATCAACAACAACAACAACAACAATCTGAAAGGAACCTAATCGGTATACAATCTGGATCTGAAGACTTGCCCGTATCAAGCGATTTGAGTTGTTTCGCAACCCCTAAGGTATCTACTTCTAAGAAACTCATGCTAGCAGTTGTTCGTGTTTCAATTCTGGAACATCCCATTCGTCTTCCGTGGTGAAGGAATTTCGGAAAACTGCGTTCAATAACTCCGCTTTAGCGGCACAGTCGTCGGTAACAGTACCTTCGGCACTGTGCAGCGAAGGTATTGGCTGCGACTTGCCGCTTGTGTACTTTACATACGACCAGAATTTCTTCGGATTTTCTACCACTTCGCATGCTTTTTCCGTTGCCTCTGCAACAGCGTTCGGACCTGTTTTGTGTACCATGGGGGATCAGTTCCATCTCTTCCCAATTTATGAGGTATGAATCTCTCAATTGCTGTTGCTACTATATCTTTGAATTTGAGCCACATCTCGTCTACATTTGCATAGTCAGTTCGGAAGAAATGGAGATTGTCTCTTAGGAAGGCTTCTAGTGACAATTTATCCACTTTTTTAAATGAAATTATTTTGCGTTTGTTTCTGGTGGTTTTGGAAGAAACGGTATTGAGCCTAAATACACGTACAACAAACTCAGATAAACAAAGACCAGATACATCTCATGTGGCGAGGGATGGGTAGCATCGAGCATTGATTAGGGTGATTATAAATAATCTTATGAAATCAATGAAAGGTATCACTCTTGAGCTCCAAAACACAACCAACAGTCCAGCTATGACAATGACTGCGCGTAAAGAACGCTGTACAGCGGTCGAGAAGCTCCTCATATGCTACACATTTCTGTAGTCAATGCTAATCGACGATTGAGGTGGTGCAAACAATAAAGCCTCTGGAGAGTGTATAACTGGAAATGAGTCATTTTGACTAAGGAAACATATTTTCTCGAAGAGGAGGTAGCAATATACAAAGCCTCATTGATGAAATACTCAGCACATCTTGCCCTGGCTAAACCACAGCGGATATCTAAGCGCTTATAAACGATTGCGCCAGACGCGATCCTGGACCTACGCCAGAGTATTCGTCAGAGAAAGAGAGGTCGATAGGTCTTCGAGTCTGAAATCTCTATTTGCACTTTTATTGATTATGAAAGCACGCATTATCTTACACACTACTGGTACTTTCCCCAGTGCTAGACAGTCATTAAGAACTTTTGCTGAACATGAGGAAGCCAATAGGGACGTTCTTTTTGTCGTATTCATCTGCACAAGGAAATTTTAGAGCGTTATTTCCTTCATTCCTTATTCTAATACACAAGAAGTGTGACGTTGTTGTTGGTACTATGGAACTCACCGAGAACGATCTAGGGTTGATGAAAGTACCGGCACTAGAAAATGTACATTCTGTTTTACTGGAATACAATGAAACTACACAACATTCCGAAACATCACTATATTACAGCGGTAATGTTGATTATCAACTGATCTATAACATTAATTGCCGCGCGGGATTAGCCGAGCGGTCTCAGGCGCTGCAGTCATGGACTGTGCGGTTGGTCCCGGCGGAGGTTCGAGTCCTCCCTCGGGCGTGGGGGTGTGTATTTGTCCTTAGGATAATTTAGGTTAAGTAGTGTGTAAGCTTAGGCACTGATGACCTTAGAGGTTAAGTCCCATAAGATTTCACACACAATTGAACATTTTTAAAACATTAATTTGAATAGTTCCTGTGAAGGTACTCTTCGGTGCAACAGAGATCTTCATCAACAGAAAGTTTTTTAATTCAGTCATAAGCTCCATTACAGCAACCATAAGACATTTAATAAGGTCTAGTAGCTTACTTAATACATGTACCCAATGCATCTGGGTCCTTTTTTGTACTCCCGCAGTAGGTCTTATCACCTATTAGCTCTACGACCCAGTTAACTGGATAATGGATCACACAGTTGGTCATATACTGCGATTTTTTACACACATAGGTGGCAAAAGTTATGGGATACCTCCTAATATTTGAAAAAGTTATGGGTTGTTGTTGTTGTGATCTTCAGTCCTGAGACTGGTTTGATGCAGCTCTCCATGCTACTCTATCCTGTGCAAGCTTCTTCATCTCCCAGTACCTACTGCAACCTACATCCTTCTGAATCTGCTTAGTGTATTCATCTCTTGGTCTCCCCCTACGATTTTTACCCTCCACGCTGCCCTCCAATACTAAATTGGTGATCCCTTGATGCCTCAGAACATGTCCTACCAACCGATCCCTTCTTCTGGTCAAGTTGTGCCACAAACTTCTCTTCTCCCCAATCCTATTCAATACTTCCTCATTAGTTATGTGATCTACCCATCTAATCTTCAGCATTCTTCTGTAGCACTACATTTCGAAAGCTTCTATTCTCTTCTTGTCCAAACTATTTACCGTCCATGTTTCACTTCCATACATGGCTACACTCCATACAAATACTTTCAGAAATGACTTCCTGACACTTAACTCGATGTAAACAAATTTCTCTTCTTCAGAAACGCTTTCCTTGCCATTGCCAGTCTACATTTTATATCCTCTCTACTTCGACCATCATCATTTATTTTGCTCCCCAAGTAGCAAAACTCCTTTGCTACTTTAAGTGTCTCATTTCCTAATCTAACACCCTCAACATCACCCGACTTAATTCGACTACATTCCATTATCCTCGTTTTGCTTTTGTTGATGTTCATCTTATATCCTCCCTTCAAGACACCATCCATTCCGTTCAACTGCTCTTCCAAGTCCTTTGCTGTCTCTGACAGAATTACAACGTCATCGTCGAACCTCAGAGTTTTTATTTCTACTCCATGGATCTTAATATCTACTCCGAATTTTCTTTTGTTTCCTTTACTGCTTGCTCAATATACAGATTGAATAACATCGGGGATAGGCTACAACCCTGTCTCACTCCCTTCCCAACCACTGCTTCCCTTTCATGTCCCTCGACTCTTATAACTGCCATCTGGTTTCTGTACAAATTGTAAATAGCCTTTCGCTCCCTGTATTTTACCCCTGCCACCTTTAGAATTTGAAAGAGAGTATTCCATTCAACATTGTCAAAACCTTTCTCTAAGTCAACAAATGCTAGAAACGTAGGTTTGCCTTTCCTTAATCTTTCTTCTAAGATAAGTCGTAAGGTCAGTATTGCCTCACGTGTTCCAGTATTTCTACGGAATCCAAACTGATCTTCCCCAAGGTCGACTTCTACTAGTTTTTCCATTCGTCTGTAAAGAATTAGTGTTAGTATTTTGCAGCTGTGGCTTATTAAACTGATAGTTCGGTAATTTTCACATTTGTCAACACCTGCTTTCTTTGGGATTGGAATTATTATATTCTTCTTGAAGTTTGAGAGTATTTCGCCTGTTTCATACTGGGTACCTCCTAATATTTGAAAACTACCTTGAGCAGTTAAACAGAGAAACGACTCGTGGCGATAACATATTAGTCCTTCTGGTGACAAACAGACCCGAACTATTTGAAACAGTTAACGCAGAACACGGAATCAGCGATCATAAAGCGGTTACTGCATCGATGATTTCAGCCGTAAATAGAAATATTAAAAAAGGTAGGAAGATTTTTCTGTTTAGCAAAAGTGACAAAAAGCAGATTACAGAGTACCTGACGGCTCAACACAAAAGTTTTGTCTCAAGTACAGATAGTGTTGAGGATCAGTGGACAAAGTTCAAAACCATCGTACAATATGCGCTAGATGAGTATGTGCCAAGCCAGATCGTAAGAGATGGAAAAGAGCCACCGTGGTACAACAACCGAGTTAGAAAACTGCTGCGGAAGAAAAGGGAACTTCACAGCAAACATAAACATAGCCAAAGCCTTGCAGACAAACAAAAATTACGCGAAGCGAAATGTAGTGTGAGGAGGGCTATGCGAGAGGCGTTCAATGAATTTGAAAGTAAAGTTCTATGTACTGACTTGGCAGAAAATCCTAAGAAATTTTGCTCTTATGTCGAAGCGGTAGGTGGATCAAAACAAAATGTCCAGACACTTTGTGACCAAAATGGTACTGAAACAGAGGATGACAGACTAAAGGCCGAAATACTAAATGTCTTTTTCCAAAGCTGTTTCACAGGGGAAGACTACACTGTAGTTCCTTCTCTAGATTGTCGCACAGATGACAAAATGGTAGGTATCGAAATAGACGACAGAGGGATAGAGAAACAATTGAAATCGCTCAAAAGAGGAAAGGCCGCTGGACCTGATGGGATACCAGTTCGATCGATTTTACACCGAGTACTCGAAGGAACTTGCCCCCCTTCTTGCAGCGGTGTACCGTAGGTCTCTAGAAGAGCGTAGCGTTCCAAAGGATTGGAAAAGGGCACAGGTCATCCCCGTTTTCAAGAAGGGACGTCGAACAGATGTGCAGAACTATAGACCTATATCTCTAACGTCGATCAGTTGTAGAATTTTGGAACACGTATTATGTTCGAGTATAATGACTTTTCTGGAGACTAGAAATCTACTCTGTAAAAATCAGCATGGGTTTCGAAAAATACGGTCGTGTGAAACCCAGCTCGCGCTATTCGTCCACGAGACTCAGAGGGCCGTAGACACGGGTTCACAGGTAGATGCCGTGTTTCTTGACTTCTGCAAGGCGTTTGAAACAGTTCCGCACAGTCGTTTAATGAACAAAGTAAGAGCATATGGACTATCAGACCAATTGTGTGATTGGATTGAAGAGTTTCTAGATAACAGAACGCAGCATGTCATTCTCAATGGAGAGAAGTCTTCCGAAGTAAGAGTGATTTCAGGTGTGCCGCAGGGTAGTGTCATAGGACCGCTGCTATTCACAATATACGTAAAAGACCTTGTGGATGACATCGGAAGTTCGCTGAGGCTTTTTGCAGATGATGCTGTGGTGTATCGAGAGGTTGTAACAATGGAAAATTGTACTGAAATGCAGGAGGATCTGCGGCGAATTGACGCATGGTGCAAGGAATGGCAATTCAATCTCAATGTAGACAAGTGTAATGTGCTGCCAATACATAGCAAGATAGATCCCTTATCATTTAGCTACAAAATAGCAGGTCAGAAACTGGAAGCAGTTAATTCCATAAGTTATCTGGGAGTAGGCATTAGGACTAATTTAAAATGGAATGATCATATAAAGCTGATAGTCGGTAAAGCAGATGCCAGACTGAGATTCATTGGAAGAATCCTAAGGAAATGCAATCCGAAAACAAAGGAAGTAGTGCTTGAATAATGCTCAGCAGTGTGGGATCCGTACCAGATAGGGTTGATCGAAGAGATAGAGAAGATCCAACGGAGAGCAGCGCGCTTCGTTACGGGATCATTTTGTAATCGCGAGAGCGTTACGGAGATGATAAACTCCAGTGGAAGACTCTGCAAGAGAGACGCTCAGTAGCTCGGTACGGGATTTTGTTAAAGTTTCGAGAACATACCTTCACCGAAGAGTTAAGCTGTATATTGGTCCCTCCTACGTATATCTCGCGAAGAGACCATGAGGATAAAATCAGAGAGATTAGAGCCCACACAGAAGCATACCGACAATCCTTCTGTCCAGGAACAATACGAGACTGGAATAGAAGGGAGAACCGATATTGGTACTCAGGGTACCCTCCGCCACACACCGCCAGGTGGCTTGCGGAGTATGGATGTAGATGTAGATGTAGATGTAGATATCACGTCGGGCCTCTTTTTGCCCAATGTAGTGCAACAACTGGTCGTGGCTTCGACTCAACAAGTCGTTGGAAGCCCCCTGTAGAAATATTGAGCAGTGCTGCGTCTATAGCCGTCCATAACTGCGAAACTGTTGCCGGCACAGGATTTTGTGCACGAACTGACTTCTCGATTACGTAGCATAAATGTTCGATGGAATTCATGTCGGGCGATCTTGGTGGCCAAATTATTCGCTCGAGTTGGCCAGAATGTTCAAACCATCCGCGAAAAATTGGGTCAGGTGACGTGCCGCATTGTCACCCGTAAAAATTCCGTTATTGTTTGGGAACATGAAGTTCTGAATGTCTGCAAACGGTCTCCATGTAGGAAATAACCAGAAGACCCAGCCCACTCCTTCTAAAAATAGCCCACATCGGTATGGATCTACCACCAGCTTTCACAGTGCTTTGTTAATAACTTGGGTTCATGGCTTCGTGGGGTGTGCGTCACACTTGAACGCTACTGTTGGCTCTTACCAATGGAAATCGAGACTTATCTGACCAGGCCACGGTTTTCCTGTTGTCTAGGGTCCAACCGATATAGTTGGTGCTGATGAAGGTCGTGCTGTTAGCAAAGACACTCATGTCAGCCATAGCACATTGATGCCAAATTTCGCCACACTGTCCAAACGGATACGCTCGTCGAACGTCCCACATTGATTTCTGATGTTATTACACGCAGTCTTGGTTGTGTCTTACTACCGACAACTTTACATAAACGCCGCTGCTCTTTATGGTTAAGTGATGGCCGTCGGTTATTACGGTGTACGTAGTGAGAGGTACTGCCTGAAATTTGGTTATCTCGGCGCACTCTTCACACTGTGGATCTCATAATATTGAATTCCCTAACGATTTCCGAAATGGAATGTCCCATGCGTTTAGCTTTGACCAATATTCCGCGTTCAAAATCTATAAAATTTCCGTCTTGCAGCCATAATTACGTCGGAAACTTTTTCACATTAATCACCTGGGTACAAATGACACCTCTGCCGATGAACTGACCATTGCGCCGGCCAGTGTGGCCGAGCGGTTCTAGGCGCTTCAGTCTGGAACCGCGCGACCGCTAAGGTCGCAGGTTCGAATCCTGCCTCGGGCATGGATGTGTGTGATGTCCTTAGGTTAGTTAGGTGTAAGTAGTTCTAAGTTCTAGGGGACTGATGACCTCAGATGTTGAGTCCCATAGTGCTCAGAGCCATTTGAACCATTTGAACTGACCTTTTATACCTGGTGTACGCGACACCACCGCTATCTGTATATGTGGATATCGCTATCCCCTGAGTTTTGTCACCTCAGCATAGTACAAGTGCAGAGTCTATCCGAACCATTCCCGCTGGATGGGAACCCCAGCAAATTTGGGATATTCCCAAGCCAGGAACTCTCGAGGCTGATGCACTGCGACCTTCAGGGCCCAGTCAAGTTTTGCACCGCCTGGAGCAGATGGAGATGGATCTCTGAAGCGTTGCCGTACACCAAGGGTATGTGTGGACGGGCCAAACGAGTACGAAGTACAGGGTGATGCCTTGGTTTGCAGGCAGAGTTGATTGGGTTTGAGCAAAGAATATTCGACCCAAAACCTTACCCCTGATCTCATGGAAATGCTGGCTCAGTCAAAGGTTGCGGTCCAGTAGTAGGTCTGGGTACTTTCCAGTTCTGGACCATGAGATGGGATTTCTCATATGCGATCTCACTGCAGATGTGCGTTCGTTCTCTTGCTGGCGGTTATTATCCAGCTCTTATCGGATTTAAACTTGAGACTCCATTTGGTAGCTCATGCGCTGAGGATATCGCAAGCCTGTCGTAGTCTCCGTTGCAGCAGTTGAGCATTCACGTTCTGTGTAAACTGGGTGGTGTCGTCTGTGCACAGCACCACCTGCATGCAAACCGCCTTCGAAGCATCATGAGGAGAAAACAGACTGAACGACACAAAGCTGGAAACTAACCTCTATGACACTCCGGCTCTCATATGATGTGGTGTTGACATTCTGTAATTGGCACATACGTGGAAGGTTCTGCTCCAGACGTCGAAGTACATGGATTAGGTATGTAACACTGGTATGCACTGCACAGGGAGGTTGTAGAGGAAGCCGTCGCATGGAACGGAGACGAATGTCTTAGAGGCGTATAAGAGAGAGCCGTCCCTAGGTACTCACCACTTCCCATGAATCCCTTTGCTTCCTCCACCAGTCAAGGCTATGGGTGAGTGTGTAACACATCATTTCTTGGCTGTGCCTGTGTTTTTTTGCTTACTTTCTCATGTAGCTGACGAAGAACATCATGGTAGAAATTTTGATTAATAATTTGACGTTCAGGAACTCAATGAAGGTACACATTTCCATGATTATCGAAAAAAAACAGTAATGATCGCTTTGAATCTTCTTTGCCCGTTTGAGCTTTTTTCGCTCTCGGTGAAGTTGTGCCCGTCCTGTGCATAGACTGCCACTTGGTTTCTGGCTCATAAGTAAAAAACCCAAGATTTGTCACATGTTGTCACTCTTTCCAAAAAATTAGGATCGTTTTCAGTGGTACTCAAAGCGTCAGTACATACATTTTTCGGCGCCAGTTTCGCACATACTTTCTCATGTTAAATTGTTTATGTAAAATGTGCCTTAAGTGTTCTTGTCAATTCCTGCAGTTTCAGCAATCGATCGAAAACTCAGCCGACGGTCAAATAAAATCGCATTATCTATTTTTTCGATATTCTTATCCGGTTTTCATGTAGAAACGCTTGGACCACTGAGTAACTCACGTACATGGAAGAGCATTCCATAGTTATTGTATACGACACAGACTTTTTGGAGGAGGCGGAGATATTGGGTTGTTCTTTCCTTGCGGCCGACTAGGCTGACGTAAAGGGCGAGTAATTCTTGTGAAGACCTGTTTTTCCCATCAGTCGTCCCGGAAAGCTTCTAAAAGACCTCACAGAAGTTGCACCTTACAGAAACGCTATACAGGGGAACAGGAAATGACGAATGAAAGAGCCTATATCTGCTGCTGATGGGCTGAAAGGTTTAAATCTGCATACATTCTGTTAAGCATAAAGCGTTGTCAGTCGAATGCGGCGTCTCTGTTTGTCTGTAGACAAATCAGTGTGGTCATGGCCTCCGTTTGTGTAAAGGTTATTATTTTGTTATGCCAGAAAAATGATGAGTGTAATAATAGAGCAAAAAATTATGGTGAAGTTTCATGTGAAACTTGGAAAAAACCGCTAATGAAATCAATATTTTATCAAAAGTAGTGTATGGTGAAGACTGTTTATCACGTACGTGAGTCACTCAGTGGTCCAAGCGTTTCCAAGATAGTCGAGAAGGCATTGAAGATGTTTCACGCCCGGGACGCACTTCAACATGAAAAACGGGTGAAAATATGTAAAAAGTAGATAATGTGATTTTATTTGACCGTCGGATGAGTATTATATCGATTGATGAAACCGTAGGAGTTGACAAGAACACGTAAGGCACATTTCACATAAACAATTTAACATGAGAAAAGTATGTGCGAAACTGGCGCCGAAAAATGTTTGCACTGAATCTTTGAATACCATTGAGAACGATCCTAATTTTTTGGAAAGAGTGAGAACATGTGACAAATCTTGGTTTTTTACTTATGATCCAGAAACTAAGCGGCAGGCTATGCACAGGACGGGCACAACTTCACCGAGAGCGAAAAAAGCTCAAATGGGCAAAGCAAGATTCAAAGGCATCATTACTGTATTTTTCGATAATCATGGAAATGTGTATCTTCATTGAGTTCCTGAAGGTCAAATTATTAATCAAAATTTATACCTTGACTTTCTTGCTCAACTACATGAGAAAGTAAGCAATAAATAAATAAAAAGGACCCGAATTGTAGAAAAAAACGTCATGGGTCCTGCATCGAGACAACGGAACGGCTCATACCGGATTGTCTATTAAGAGGTTTGTAGCGAAACGCAGCATCCCATCCCAGTGTGGGAGAACCCACCTTATTCGCCTGAGATAACACAACGAGACCTATATATACTGCTCAAAGTTAAATAAATCTTCATTAAAAGAAGCAAGATTTTAATCCGCTGAAGTAATGAAAGAAACAGTGGAATGCATCATCGAGGAGCTCACAGAAGAAAATTACCAGCACTGTTTCCATCAATGCAAAATCCGCATGGAGTGTTGTAAGGCTAGAGGAGGTGAGTACATTGAAGCTGTAAATAACTAAATATTTCTGTTTTTTAAATGAAATGTTTTACAGCGGTTGTCCCCTTTTTTACAGCCACAATTCTTTTTGTGTATTCTACATTTCCTCCTGAACCACAGGACCACTTTCAGCCAAACTTGGTACACGTACAACTTATTGTCTGCAAAGAAGTACTGCGTGAGTAAGAACCACCTCCCACTCGGATAGGCGTGGGGATGAAAACGCGGTTACTTAGATGCGCAGAGAGAGGCGAGAGGGAGCACGACAATGAGAGGAGAAGGAGGAGATGGATAAAGAGAGGGGAAGGAGAATAGAGAAGAGGAAGAAGAGATGGACAGACAAAAGGTGGAGGAGGAGTTGGAGAGAGAGACCTTGGAGAAGGATGTAGAGAGGGGGAGGGGAGATACACAAGGAGAGGGAGGGAGGAGATGGATAGAGGGATAGAGAGAGGGGGACGAGGAGATGGACAGAGGGGGCAGAGGATATAGAAAGAGAAGGGGGTTAGAGAGAGAGGGAGGGGGGGGGGGGGGAGAATACATGTGCAACAAATATACATGCATGTATGCAGGCGAAGTCACAGGTAAAAAGCTAGTGTTAATTAATTTCATGGACCGGTCTGAACCTAACTAAAATGAGGAATCGGCTGGCAGCCCTCATAAGGTACAGAAGTCGTGTACCTTCTCGGGGGAGGAGGTGTTTCAGTTGTGTGTTTCTGAAGAAGGGAGTAAGTGTTCCTTAGTGATTAGCCTACAAGAACCGTAAGTGCGTACCCATGAGAGAGCGTGAAAATCTGCTGAGGCGCTTTCCAGTTTTCTTGGTGAGTGTTGGCTTTTAAGTAAGCGGGCACGTTTTGGGTGTGCGGACCCCTTACATCTCATCGTGGAGCCAGTAGCTAACTGGGTGGTAGGTTTTAGTGAACGAGATGGCTCTGTGAAGTTTAATAGGAACCAATATATTATATTTGTTTTTGTGAGACTTTTTTCTTTATTGGCATTGAACTGTATGTATTTTTTGTTGTGTGAAAATTATCGGCAGAAGTTACTCAGAGGAAATTGGAGGCTGTGTATGAACTGCTAGCGGTCAACATAGTCCAGTACAGTGGTCGGATCCGGAACCTTTCTGAAAGTGGTTCGATTGCTACAGGGCTTTTAACTGTTGAATTTGGATTAGTCGAAATTTAGCCGTGACTCACGGGTCACTTCGAGGCTGACGACCCTTATTTAGAGTGATTCTACAGGCGTTGCTGTGCGGAGGTTTCATCCAGATCCGCCAGTAAACAGTTCCTATTAAACCGGTAGAGCAGTACATCGCGTGATTTGTCTGGCGCGCCACGCCTCGCCAAGAATGCGTGGATTTTAGCCGCGGTCACACCTTACTTCGCGTGACGCCACGGAAGTTCCGTGGCACGAACAATGAGCGTTTCTTGTCTTGGAACTGATCCTTGGAAAGCAGGCTGCGAATCCAGAAGTGTTCTCCAATATCTTCAAGAGAGCCGGGCGGAGAGGGGTTGGCCGGTAGTTGTATGACACTCAAAGATACGTGTCACCCTAAGCAATGGGCATCCATTGTGCGTGTTTCCACCTGTCAGGGTAGCACCTGGTCCGGAGGAATACGCAGTGCGTGCTCCGTGGGATGCACTGCGACCGTGGCAAGAAACTCTCAGAGACCTTCGCCGTCACTGAGCGTGGCAATCGCGCAAGTCCATCGCGCAAGTCCATTCCCCATACCGACGTTCATATTGTGCAGCCGCCTCGATGTCTCGCCGGAGCTGATTTAGTGGCCACTCCGTGTCTATACCCCTCGTGTAGTGTCATTCGTGATTTACGAGACTCTTGCGAGTGATCGCGTTGAACACTGCAGGCGGGAGCTGTTGTGACAAGTTTTTCAGCCTCTGCAGCTTTCTTGGCGAGGCGGCAGCAGCTATTTCAACCGCCTGGCGAGAAAAGTGCAGCAGCGCCTCCAAAAAGCACTAGACGCGAAGATTGGGAGTCGTACAGAGCACAGCAACCGAGACACCCGATAAGTTAATAGCTGATACTTCGCAGCTGAAGACGGTTGGTTGGCGAGGTTTCTCTATTGGATTAGATGGCAGATATCACTGGGAGGTGGTCTGACCACAAGACATTGTGCGTCGAAGCTGCGATGTAGTGATTGACTCCCTTCTGAGTAACAAGCACCACTGCTTCCCTGGTCTGCATTTGTTGTGTACATAGTTCCGCGTAGTCAGCGCGTACACAACTTTCGCACTAGAGCGCGCCCCGCTAAGCACAACAGCGCAGGCGCAGCGCTCGTCCATCTCCGCACTACGAGACGGACCAAATTCTGCTTCCGCCGATCCGCGTATTAATATGTAACGCAGCCAATGAGATCGCTGCTAACGTAGAACCTTTTCTCCTCGCGGATCACACTCGCGCAGTGATACCTGAACGCGCGAGGTATTATAACGAGTGTACAGACCTCCGATTAATCAGTCGGCATTTGTCTGCAACTGTCTTTACGAGTTCTACATTTGTCTGTACCAGTCTATAGTCAAGTTTCAGTCTGCGCCCAATAAGATTACCATATTCCTGTACATAGCTATGAAGATAAATATATAAACACTTTTGTCAAGTATCAGAGATATATGTGAGAATAAGATTAACGTACCAAGACCAAAGGAACTTCAGATTGTCAATTGTAACTAGCATCCAGAACCAAGTTAAGTAATTTTTATGCTTGTTATTATTTTAATAAATGTGTGTGAAAATTAATCAAGTTCTGTTTAAAGTTGGTCACCGTCAATCTGCTACTCTAAGCGTGCAAGTGGCATTTCTATCGTCTGACCTAACGGCAGAAGATAAACACGCCACGATAAGACCACGAGACACATTGCTGACACTCGCCTACTTCGTCAGAGCGACAAGCCAAATAATCTGATGGTGTGTGTACCGAAGGTCTTGCAGTACGCACACCACAGCGTTATATCCTACATGTCAGCTATTGATGATGTCTGGGGTATAGATGATGCTGAATTAGAGGATGTAATGATCCTAGTACCCAAAATCTCTGGAAATGGAACAATTAGGAAGATAAGACACATTACCCACTGAACACCGATAAAAAAGTAATGGTGCGGATCCTCACACAAAGAATGAAAAAGTTAATGGACACTGTAACGGGGCCGTACCAAACAAGTGTCAGCAATCCATAATCGAATACAGACATATAACAGCAACTGCCGACATCTGTAAAATTCAGTGTCCAATTGATTCTTTAGACTTTGAAAAAACATGTGATATATAATAAACCACCAGCATCTTTACATGATCATGGGAGGTATGGATTTTGCACTTCAGTTTACCAACTTAATAAAAAAAACACTTTCTAAATAGTGGTGCAACAAGAATACTGGTTAACGGACAGGTAACTAAAGAAATCAAGATGTAAAGCTCTGTGAGAAAAGGTTGGCCAGTGTCAATGGCACCGTTCGCTATCGCGATCGTATCCTTACGCGCCACCTTCACAGAAAGCTACGAGAGTTGCACATAAATGGGAAAAAGATAGTATGCAGTGCTTACGCAGACGATGTAGGATGGTTAGTAAAGAGTGAAAAAGTAGTAGTTGAAGTCGTACAAATTTAACACAAATATGAGCAAGCGTCTGGAGCTGAACTAATTAAAAAAGAGTCTGTCATCACGAATATAGGGAAAGGAATCCAAATGCAGAATCAGATGCTTTTAGACACGCCATGAAAAATGAAATGCTTCGGAATTGAATTTAGAACCAATACATAGCGTACTATTGCCAGAAATTACAAGCAACTACTAACAAACATACGGGGATAAATATAGGAACATAGTCATAGACATTTAGACGAGTTCCAGGAACCAATCCATGTCAATATTTACATTATAAGCAAAATAAAGTAAGTGGCACAAGTCCTGCCACTACCTCCACAAATGGCGAAACGACCCATGCCTGTGGCAGGATACTTCGTGAACCGGGGTCACATATTCAAAATGAATTATGACACACTAACGCTTGCTACTGCCAACGGAGGACTAAATCTTACTGACGTCAGTAATAAATCAAAAGCTGTGCAGTATGTATAGAGAATGGAAAATGACGCCAAAAAGTCTAACGGTACACTTATTAAATGAAATAGTCATGGGCAGTTTTCAACCTTCAATAAACGTTCAGCACAAACCAAAGGAACTCTTCCATCTGAAACATTTACTAATAGAATGCAGCTACATTCAACTCAAAATACTGGAAAAGAGAATTATCAACGTCAGAACGTTAATGAAAAGCAAGAACAGAAATGATGTCGACCTGAATTTCCCACATAACGACTGACTAGCAGTCTGGACAAATATCCATAATCGAGACCTCTCTGGCACTGAGATCAGCGAAGAACGTAGCAGGTAGCAGAAAAATACCAACAGATCGTAAATTCTACAAAATAAATTCGTGGAGTCACCGAGATGTCCCATATGCACCTTAAACGATAGTGAGGAACACAGCCTCGTGTTTAAAGAAGTGGAAGACTTCTGGAATATTACCAGACACGAACTTGCCATCATTAACAGAACTTCTCCAAACGCTAAGAGGCCAGAGGAAATACGATAACGTAACACCAAGAAAAATCCAGTAGACTCTATAAAAGGACAGACAATGTATTAAGTTTTAAGGGAGATGGCAAAAGTAAGGAAGAATTTTGGATACATATATTATAACGGAACATCACAAATTAGCGAAGAGGAAAAAGTATAAGGAATATACACCAACTTTTTAAAGAATACCGTAAATTCAAAGGTTCCACAATGCCATACAAAGACAGTAAAAAGAAGAGTTCCACAGGAAGAGCAGAGAAGGGAATAAAAGACGCATTTTAACCTTTCAGCCTGTGGACTGGTATTCACTGTTATTTTACATCCTTTAATCCTTAAAAATACTTGATTTTGATTTAACGTTTTACGAAGGGAGTTGTAATTCTTGAAGGGCACTGTATTAACTTCGTAAAATGTGTACGTAACTATGGAGATAGAAGATAGTAATTTACGAAGGACAAAACTTGCTTTTTATGAAATAAGAGGTTGAGTTAACATTTAATGAAAAAAACTAAAAAATGAAACAAAAAGAGAAAAACGTTGGTAGAGCACCTGCTCGTGAAAGGCAAAGGTCCCGAGTTCGAGTCCGGGTCCGGCACACAGTTTTAATCTGCCACAAGTTTCACAGCAGTGCACGCTCCGCTGCAGCTTACAAAATTCATTCTGAAAAAGTATGTTATCCAGTCACAAGCGTTCCACCGTGATCGACGAGGAAAAGACTGACAGGTAGTGATGACGAATGGCCGATTTACACTATTGCAAACATCTGTACCAAATACTAACGCTTAAATAAAAGATTCAGTTTAATTTATACGAAAATTAAAAGCTCTCAAATTACGCTCCGTTTCTGATTGTTCATCATGGTTCCTGCGAATGAATTAATTTCACATCTTCAAGGCGTACATCGTAAATCTCTGTAGGCACTGTATCGCAGTGACTGACTTTCAGTAGGTCATCAAATTCCCTGAACAATCTGATGCAGGGACTATGAGAAGCTTATTTAGAGCTGTGGTAGAAAATTCTATACAAAAAACTGAAAAATCAACTCTTCAGAAGGTGAAAATGAAATGTAGCCGATCCTTACGGTATTTTAACCCGATTTTGTCATGTAGTGTCATGGAGTTAGGAACTCCCTTAGTATCTAAACTTTCCAGTGTTAATTCCAGCATACAACTCACAACGGAAAAAGGAATGCAGGTATTCATGCGAACTAAACTTCAGTGGCAGAGCTCACAGAAAACAGGCTAAGTTCAAATGGTTCAAATGGCTCTGAGCACTATGGGACTTAACATCTATGGTCATCAGTCCCCTAGAACTTAGAACTACTTAAACCTAACTAACCTAAGGACATCACACAACACCCAGTCATCACGAGGCAGAGAAAATCCCTGACCCCGCCGGGAATCGAACCCGGGAACCACGAGCTGCGGACGAAAACAGGCTAAGTCTGATAGATACTAACCACCTGCAAAAGATACCATCCACTAGGAGAATAGGTACCCAAGCACATATCTCGAGTTCGCACACACACACACACACACACACACACACACACACACACACACACACAGTTTCTGAGAGCAAAGCAGGGTCTGAGGAAAATAGGATGTTGACGCAGCATTCAAGGCAACTATAAAGTTCCTTGAATACTTCTGTTGCTCAAGAGACATGTATTCTCCGCTAGTTATAAAAGGAGAGTGTTGAATTCGTTGGACGCACGTCAGGGTGCAGTGACTCAAGAAAACAGGGCAATGACGGAGCATTCAAGCCAACTAAAAAGATGCTTCAATAACTCAGCTCCTCAAAGGATCTGTGTCCTCCGCTAACGGCAAAAGGAGAATGTTGAATCCCTTCCACACACACACATCAGAGTGTACGTTATACCTTGTAAACAACAGATAAATATAGGGCTCAATGAATACAAGAGCAACTGTTATCTAGGCAACGGTAATAAATTGGCAGTAGCCGACCAAGTGTCAAATAGAGGTAATATTCACAATGACTTTCCGAAGATAAAATATTATTCAGATTTTATCATTATTGTGCTTAGAACGTAAATAGAAGTCCCAGAAATTCAAGCATATCGATTAACTCTTATAGGGAAGAAGGAAGAATGACACTGTGTATGTCGTGTGCTCGTATTTTAAGTTAAAGAAATTGCGCTAGTTCGTCAGGCATGCGAACATTAGTTTCGACTACTGCTCGATTTTGCTGACTTTGATAATGTCTGAATGACGTCACGCGTTGCCGTTGAGTGGATGCGGACGAGCAATATTTGTTGTCTTGCTGCTTCTAAAAGCAAACTGAAGTAAGCGGTATGGCATCTCAGGCAGGTATCCGTCCCCACGAACTGCACAGAGCCCTCTGGGACAGGGCGGACCATTCTGTGTCACTTCACACGAGATTCAGTATTGCTGTAGTCGAAACTGCAGTCTCATCTGAAACTATTAGTTTTATTGACTATTAGTGGTCATTAATACATCTTTGTCACAGCTCGTCCATTCCCTTCAGCGCACGTCTTTCACATAGTCATATTTGTAGTAGCTCTGTGTGACGTACAGTTTCTCTATACAACGAACTCAAATTCTGAAAACCAACCATCCGTCCACCCTTCAATTCTGAAGACCAACCATCCGTCCACCCCTTCAGCTCGTGATTGTAGGAGTATACAATAAAAAAATCACAACAAATGAAACACACTTGTCACAATAAAACGTGCCAGTCACATCAATACACAGTGACTTCCCTCTGGCGGCAACGCAGGCGTTTGCTCTCGCATACAAACAATCATGTTGCTGTTGTGGTCTTCGCCGGCCAGTGTGGTCGAGCGGTTCTAGGCGCTTCAGTCTCGAACCGCGCGACCGCTACGGTCGCAGGTTCGAATCCTACCTCGAGCATGGATGTGTGTGATGCCCTTAGGTTAGTTAGGTTTAAGTAGTTCTAAGTTCTAGGGGACTGATGACCTCAGATGTTAAGTCCGATAGTGCTCAGAGCCCTTTTAATCATTTTTGTTGTTGTGGTTTTCAGTCCTGAGACTAGTTTGATGCAGCTCTCCATGCTACTCTATCCTGTGCAAGCTGCTTCATCTCCCAGTACCTACTGCGACCTACATCCTTCTGAATCTGTTTAGTGTATTCATCCCTTGGTCTCCCTCTACGATTTTTACCCTCCGCGCTGCCCTCCGATACTAAATTGGTGATCCCTTGATGCCTCAGAACATGTCCTACCAACCGATCCCTTGTTCTAGTCAAGCTGTGCCACAAATTTCTCTTCTCCCCAATTCTACTCAATACCCGCTCATTAGTTATGTGATCTACCCATCTAATTTTCAGCATCCTTCTGTAGCACCACATTTAGAAAGCTTCTACTCTCTTTTTGTCTAAACTATTTATTGTCCACGTTTCACTTCCATACATGGCTACACTCCATACAAATACTTTCAGAAAAGACTTCCTGACACCTAAATCTATACTCGTATGTTAACAAATTTCTCTTCTTCAGAAACCCCTTCCTTGCCATTGCCAGTCTACATTTTATATCCTCTCTACTTCGAACATCATCAGTTACTTTACTCCCCAAACATCAAACAATCGTAAAGATGCCGAATGGCATCCAGTGTTAGACTGTTCCAAGCATCTTGCACCTTTTCTCGCAATTCGGCATAGGTTCTTGCAGACCTTAGAGAACGAGTAAGTTCTCTCTTCATCTTGTCCTATACGTGTTCAATTGGCGAGGGATCTGATGATCTTGCTTGCCGGGGCACTTGTCGTACACCACGAAGAGAGCGTTGCGTCGTAGTAGTCAAATCTGGACGTGCATTGTCCTGCTGAAAAAGCACATAACCTTCCTGCCGAAGAAATGGCGGTAACACGGAAAGAACAGTTCTTGGAATGTAGCAGGCAATGGTGACTTTATTCTGCAGAAATACCAAATGTGACTGCGAGTTGTAACTGGTAGCTCCCACACATGAAGGCTGGGATGGGACTTGTGTGACGCTGGCGAATGCACTCTGGAGCAGGCAGCTCAGGTCTACCTGCATCACTCGCATACAGACAGAACATTCTCTCATCACTGGAGTCAACAGAGCGCAATTCCACTCTCAGTCAACTGTTTCATGACACCAGAGTAGCCATGCCTGGCAGTGTCGTTGCGTCAGTGGAAGGCTGGGCAGAGGCCAGAGGCTGCTAGCAGACGTTGAGACAGCAGGTACAAAATGCGCCCGGATTTCGTCCCTGGATGATGTTCAGTCGGCCACCGCTGCTCGCAGAATACGTCGATCTTCACGTGCGTCTGTACATAGGTGGACCTCCAGAACGCAGTCTTCAGTTATGGACATGTTCCATTGACCACTGCTGACAGCACCGACACATCACCGATACTTTGTGTCCAACATGTGCAGCAGTCAGTAGATACGTCCATCCAGCAGGCCCCCAATGCAACCCCATTCGAAAGGCTGAAACTGTTGAAAACGAATATGTACTCATAGAAGGGCGATGATTGTAACCTAGAATGAATGTGCAAACATGTCCACCTCTATAATCAGCAAAGTTGCAGCAGAGTGAAAACAGAGGGTACATCTAATCGCCAATAACCGTAACAAAAGAATGAAAAACTCAGCAAACCCTTAGTATGCACAAACACTGATCAGCCAGAACATTTTGACCACCACCTGCTATCGATATAAACCCGTCCAGGAGACAGCAGCATCAACTGGCGAGGAATGACTGCTAGTCAGACAGACGCACGGTGCGTGCTGTATCAGAGAGCGTGCTGTTCGTGTGTAGAATGGGGAAGGTGCGCGATCTATCTGAGTTTGACCAAGGGGAGATTGTGACGGCCCGAAGGCTCGGCACGACTTGTCTCCAACAGGTGGCGAAACGAAGGTGAAACCTCGTCCAGACGTCGTGGAGTTGGGCGGCCACCCCTCATTACAGAGGTCGGACGTCGTAGGCTGGGCAGACCCATGAAACAGGACAGGCGACAAGCTGTGGCGGAACTAAAATCAGACTTTAATGCTGGGCAGAGTACAAGTATGTCTGAGCATACGGTGTACCGAACACATACACCCTTCATGACGATCACGTTTCCCGATAGCGCTGTCATTTTTCAACAAGATAATGCACCACGTCACAAGGCAAGGAGTGTGATGGAATGGTTCAAGGGATACAGTGATGAGTTACAATTGATGTGCTGGCCCCCTGGACTCGCCAGATCTGAAAGCGATCGAATACGTCTGGGATGTGATTGACTGTGGGGTCAGAGCTCATTGCCGCCCCCCTCTCTTCCCTCCAATTTACGGGGAATTAGGTGACTTGTGTGCATGATCTACGAAGGCCTCGTTACTTCCATGTCACGATGCATCGCCGCTGTTATCCGTGCCAAAGGTGGACATACCGGCTATTAGGTGGGTGGTCATAATGTACTGGCTGGTCAATGTATTATACTCTGGAGCCACTGAACGCAATCCGAGAGTCTGCAACCAACGTGACTGCCTATCTCGTAAGAAAATGATTGACAGTATTTTTCGTTGCATCCACTTTAGAATCTATGCTAAGTTTCTGATTATACATGAATGCTTGTGTGAGATATGTGTGTAACATTTGGTTGTTTTATCGATCAGTCCTTCTTATGTTCTGTGTGGATGGATACAGCGTGATAAGTTGAGAGATTGAAAGGCACTCTCACTTCTGATTCGGTGTAGGGAATACGATCTACTGCGATTTGACTTCATACATTGTGATGAAATGGTGGGCAGCAGTTTATGGTCTTGTTTGCGTGCTCTAGGGAAAGAATTACGGTAACCTTTGCTGCGTTCAAAGGAACAGGATGCCGACTTTTCTGGGGAGCGATCAGGAGACATTTCCAGATGGCCACGTGCAGTGTTCACATTGTGCAAAACACATTAGCTTGGCGCCAGACAAGGGGCAGACGTCCTGGTATACGGCCTAGCGCCGAAAAGTCGCCGACAGCGTATTGTAGGCCGGGAATAGAAGCAGAGGATGGACCCTTGTTAGAGACCAACCCGCCAAAAGAAATGTAAAGGTTCTGCAAATGTCCACGGGACAGGGAAACTGGCGTCCAGACATCCAGACTCTGTTTCAAAAGATGTTTGTCAGAGCATGAAGCTTTTTTACGAGTTTGTGGCTCTTCTTTACAAACTTTGAAATGGACGCCACAGGGGAGTTAACAAGCTGTTTACGGCAAACATGTGGAAAAGAGGATGCGAAGCTCAATTTTTTCCGTTTTCTGCCAATTAACTTTAAAGTCTCTGATTGATGAAATCGGTTTGCAGTGCAGAGACCATTCTCCAAGCTTAGAATGCCGGGCTCCAGCTCGTGATTGACTTGTGTGAAAGTGGGGGAAGTCAAAAAAGAGAAATGTGCTTTTGGAACCGAGCTGAGGAGGAAACGGGGATAGAGGAAGAAAGATCACTCTTATACAAGTCTCTTGTACTGGCGCTTCGCTAGAAAAGAACTGAAGGTCTCTACCTAAACAGTGAGACTTGTGTCCTTAGCTAGTGCGCGACTTAGAGCCTGTGGCAGTCACCTTCTGAACTGTCAGAGGTACTGCTTATATCGGCCGGCCAGTGTGGCCGAGTGGTTCTAGGCGCTTCAGTCTGGAACCGCGTGACCGCTACGGTCGCAGGTTCGAATCCTGCCTCGGGCATGGATGTGTGTGATGTCCTTAGGTTAGTTAGGTTTAAGTAGTTCTAAGTTCTAGGGGACTGATGACCTCAGAAGTTAAGTCCCATAGTGCTAAGAGCCGTTTGAACCATTTGCTTATATCATCACGGTCACAACGAGTGACGCGTCCGCATACTTATTTGTCTTGAATTGGCCGTCTAAACATTTGACGTATTCCCACATGTACAGTCACGGCACAGGGTCAAATTGGTTTGGCAGACCAGCAAACGGGTCCACCTGCACACTGGAATCCATCGGGGTTTCAGAGGCTCTTAGGGAAGTACCTGCGTTCTGAATCAACCGAACGCGAGATCGTGTACTAGCATTTTTCGGGAACGCGCATTTAATAACAGATTTCCGCCGTCCATGACTTCAGTCGCCGAATGATTCGTGGTGTGCCGCCTTGTCCAGTAGGATGGTGAAGTATTCGCTGTTCTGAAGTAGGGCTATAATATCTACACTCCTGGAAATTGAAATAAGAACACCGTGAATTCATTGTCCCAGGAAGGGGAAACTTTATTGACACATTCCTGGGGTCAGATACATCACATGATCACACTGACAGAACCACAGGCACATAAACACAGGCAACAGAGCATGCACAATGTCGGCACTAGTACAGTGTATATCCACCTTTCGCAGCAATGCAGGCTGCTATTCTCCCATGGAGACGATCGTAGAGATGCTGGATGTAGTCCTGTGGAACGGCTTGCCATGCCATTTCCACCTGGCGCCTCAGTTGGACCAGCGTTCGTGCTGGACGTGCAGACCGCGTGAGACGACGCTTCATCCAGTCCCAAACATGCTCAATGGCGGACAGATCCGGAGATCTTGCTGGCCAGGGTAGTTGACTTACACCTTCTAGAGCACGTTGGGTGGCACGGGATACATGCGGACGTGCATTGTCCTGTTGGAACAGCAAGTTCCCTTGCCGGTCTAGGAATGGTAGAACGATGGGTTCGATGACGGTTTGGATGTACCGTTCACTATTCAGTGTCCCCTCGACGATCACCAGTGGTGTACGGCCAGTGTAGGAGATCGCTCCCCACACCATGATGCCGGGTGTTGGCCCTGTGTGCCTCTGTCGTATGCAGTCCTGATTGTGGCGCTCACCTGCTCGGCGCCAAACACGCATACGGCCATCATTGGCACCAAGGCAGAAGCGACTCTCATCGCTGAAGACGACACGTCTCCATTCGTCCCTCCATTCACGCCTGTCGCGACACCACTGGAGGCGGGCTGCACGATGTTGGGGCGTGAGCGGAAGACGGCCTAACGGTGTGCGGGACCGTAGCCCAGCTTCATGGAGACGGTTGCGAATGGTCCTCGCCGATACCCCAGGAGCAACAGAGTCCCTAATTTGCTGGGAAGTGGCGGTGCGGTTCCCTAAGGCACTGCGTGGGATCATACGGTCTTGGCGTGCATCCGTGCGTCGCTGCGGTCCGGTCCCAGGTCGACGGGCACGTGCACCTTCCGCCGACCACTGGCGACAACATCGATGTACTGTGGAGACCTCACGCCCCACGTGTCGAGCAATTCGGCGGTACTTCCACCCGGCCTCCCGCATGCCCACTATACGCCCTCGCTCAAAGTCCGTCAACTGCACATACGGTTCACGTCCACGCTGTCGCGGCATGCTACCAGTGTTAAAGACTGCGATGGAGGTCCGTATGCCACGGCAAACTGGCTGACACTGACGGCGGCGGTGCACAAATGCTGCGCAGCTAGCGCCATTCGACGGCCAACACCGCGGTTCCTGGTGTGTCCGCTGTGCCGTGCGTGTGATCATTGCTTGTACAGCCCTCTCGCAGTGTCCGGAGCAAGTATGGTGGGTCTGACACACCGGTGTCAATGTGTTCTTTTTTCCATTTCCAGGAGTGTATTTTTCAGCACCCTGTTCTTTCGAACCGTATTTTTCCTTTTTTTGTATGGTAGAGTATAGATGCTTGGTGGTGGCGTAGTTTGATGCCATAACCTGGATTCACGTGTATGAAGTGAGATAGAGCGAGTAGTGTTCTGGTTAGTGTCGGGTGTCGATCCCCAGCAGATCACTTTGTCCACCATAGATCCCATTTTAGTAAGGCTTTTGTTAAATAAATATTTTTTTGTATGATGTTTCTATAATAATTTTGTTGTCTTGGCATGTTTAAGATCAATAAATCGATTGTCAATTAGACTACAACCTCTCCCTGAGTTCTGATTAACAGTTCCTTCTCATTTTTATGGCAGTCTAGATCAGAAACATAAGGAGTAGCTTTTTCACTTGGTGTCCACTGCGTGGATCTCTGCTGCATTAACAATAATGTTCTTTCAAGGTTTGGTGTTCTAACAACCCTACCACAACAAAGGTCAAAATTTAATAATGATTGCGGTGTTGCTCACGCTGCTAAATACTGCATTTTCGGGCAACAACAAAGTTATTATGTGGCAGGTGTCATTAGAGCACAGTTAATAAAGTCATTTCATATAATAATGAATAAACTAGGAACTCATCTTTTCGTGTTTCCCACGCTGGTCTCGTTGTAAAATCATGGCTCAATCGTCGAAAATCAAGGTGGTGATGATTCCAAGCTCGGATGCAAAGAGGCCTAGGTTTTATTCTGCTATATTCAAAAGTTTTGTAGATGCGCTTCACAAACCATTCTTGAAGATTAAACCTTTCAAAGTTAGCACAATGGTGATGTAAAAAAAAAAAAAAAAAATAATCAGCACTCCGAATTTAAGTTACACTTCCTTTTTATTGCTTTTGTTGCAATATCACGTAACACACAAAACATCACTTCACAATACAAAACATACTTGAAAACATCTTCCTCACTGTTAAAGTTCACATTTTATAAGCTGACTACAATATGCGTCTTTCCAACATGACGTCCAAGACTTGACTTTCACAAGGTCCGACTCTCTATCTAACTAACTAACAATCGCTTACGCGCCCAAAAATCAAGAGTTACAAGTACGACAAAGATCATAGTGACAAAAGAGAGAATACACATAAGAATAATATCATCGCAATATAAACATATCGATGTATCAAAGTACCTCTACATTAATGAAATCAAATCGGAATGTTGTCTCAGAAACATGTTAACTATTTTACAGAAACACAGTAGATTATTGCTGGTATCGAGAGGATGAGTTGAGGTGCCGTAATGGTTACGTAATTCAAGTACCATTGTAGTGTGAATGCTCGAATAGTGATGATCGCTCCCTACCCCAATGATTTCCCATTTTCTAATGGAAACAAAGACAACGCTCCACGGAACTCAAAATTTCTTTGATCCTTAAGTAAACACGAGGAGTGAACAATGGTTGATAGCATCAGAGAGTATCACCGGGCCACTCTCTATTTTCGATTTAAGCAGACAGTACAGCGAAGCCCCCTCCACTGCACTCACTGGTGCCACACAGTGTCGTAAGCACAGCCAGGGACGAGTCCCGAGGGCGGGGGTCCTGCGGGGCTCCTTTAATTGGAAGGAACAGGGACAAGCTAGCGCGCAACTCCTGCCGCCTCAGTAACAAGAGCGCCGGGAATGCGCCCTCCGCTGCTGTAATTAGCGATCACCCCGTGGCACCCCGTCGCACGTGTGCCCGCGGACTCGTCTTCGCGCCGTGGCTCGGCGCTCACCCGGCACGGATGGCGGCACTGACAAGTCCACAGTAGCGAGCACCCTCCACGAGCCTGCAGCATCAGAGGCGCCCGCTTCTTCTTCACCGAGTTCTGGTTTCAGTACAGTCGCTGCAGCACAGTCTGGCCTGGCAACGGAAGACAGCAAAACGAAAGCTGAAATTTTAAATTTAGCATTTGACAAATCTTTCACACAGGAGGATCGTACAAACAAACCGCCGTTTGAGCCTCGTGCAGATTCCCGTATGGAGGACATAGTATAGACATCCCTGGGGTTGTGAAGCAGCTGAATGGGTTGAAAATAAACAAATCGCCAGGTCCTGATGGGATTCCAATTCGGTTTTACAGAGAGTACTCTACTGCGTTGGCTCCTTACTTAGCTTGCATTTATCGCGAATCTCTTGCCCAACGTAAAGTCCCGAGCGACTGGAAAAAAGCGCAGGTGACGCCTGTATATAAGAAGGGTAGAAGGACGGATCCTCAAAATTACATACCAATATCCTAAACATCTGTTTGTTGCAGGATTCTCGAACATATTCTCAGTCGAATATAATGAATTTCCTTGAGACAGAGAAGTTGCTGTCCATGCATCAGCACGGCTTTAGAAAGCATCGCTCCTGCGAAACGCAACTCGCCCTTTTTTCGCATGATATCTTGCGAACCGTGGATGAAGGGTATCAGACGGATGCCATATTCCTTGACTTCCGGAAAGCGTTTGACTCGGTGCCCCACTGCAGACTCCTAACTAAGGTACGAGCATATGGGATTGGTTCCCAAGTATGTGATTGGCTCGAAGACTTCTTAAGTAATAGAACCCAGTACGTTGTCCTCGATGGTCAGTGTTCATCGGAGGTGAGGGTATCATCTGGAGTGCCCTAGGGAAGTGTGGTAGGTCCGCTGTTGTTTTCTATCTACATAAATGATATTTTGGATAGGGTGGATAGCAATGTGCGGCTGTTTGCTGATGATGCTGTGGTGTACGTGAAGGTGTCGTCGTTGAGTGACTGTAGGAGGATACACGATGACTTGGACAGGATTTGTGATTGGTGTAAAGAACGGCAGCTAACTCTAGATAGAGATAAATGTAAAATAATGCAGATGAATAGGAAAAAGAATCCCTTAATTTTTGAATACTCCATTATTAGTGTAGCGCTTGACACAGTCACGTCGATTAAATATTTGGGCGTAACATTGCAGAGCGATATGAAGTGAGACAAGCATGTAATGGCAGTTGTGGGGAAGGCGGATAGTCGTCTTCGGTTCATTGGTAGAATTTTGGGAAGATGTGGTTCATCTGTGAAGGAGACCGCTTATAAAACACTAATATGACGTATTCTTAAGTACTGCTCGAGCGTTTGGGATCCGTATCAGGTCGGATTGAGGGAGGAAATAGAAGCAATTCAGAGGCGGGCTGCTAGATTTGTTACTGGTAGGTTTGATCATCACGCGAGTGTTACGGAAATGCTTCAGGAACTCGGGTGGGAGTCTCTAGAGGAAAGGAGGCGTTCTTTTCTTGAATCGCTACTGAGGAAATTTAGAGAACCAGCGTTTGAGGCTGACTGCAGTACAATTTTACTGCCGCCAACTTACATTTCGCGGAAAGACCAGAAAGACAAGATAAGAGAGATTAGGGCTCGTACAGAGGCATATAGGCAGTCATTTTTCCCTCGTTCTGTTTGGGAGTGGAACAGGGAGAGAAGATGCTAGTTGTGGTACGAGGTACCCTCCGCCACGCACCGTATGGTGGATTGCGGAGTATGTATATAGATTTAGATGTAGACACAGAAAATACACTGGTGTCCAAAATTAAAGCAGGAAACAGAAATTTTGGAAGGTTGTATTGATTTTGCCACAAACAGTATAAGTGGGCGATAGCAAAGTAGAAACAGTGTAAAGCATACAGAACGTAAACAACTGCAACATGCATAACAGCAGACGAAAAGGTTCTTACATTTTTTCCAACATAACAGATCTGCACACACATTCACACAACTGGTTAATGTGCTCACTATGGGGTGTGACCACCTCTGGCAGCAATACAGGCCTGACAACGACGGAGCATGCTGTGAATAATGTCGTCAGTATCATGATGAGTCAATAACGCCAGTTCTTCCTGCAGAGCTGCTCGCAAGTCTTGGAGAGTGGTTGGTGGATGCTGACGTGATGCAGTCGGTCTCCCTAGTGCATCCCAGACATGTTAAATGGGTTTCAAATCGGGAGAGCGAGCAGTCCACACCATGCGTACAATGTCTTCTGTTTCCAACAAAACATCAACCACTCGTGCTCTATGAGGTCGAGCATTATTGTCCATCAGTACGAAGTCTTAGCGCACAGCCCCGCGTTACAACCGCACATGAGGTCCCAAGACCTCGTCACAATACCTAACAGCTTTTAAACCTTTACGATTCACCCGTACAATTTCATGAAGAGGAGTCTGAGTGATCAACATAATCCCAGCCCACACTATCAGCGATCCTTCTATATATCAGTGTCTTTCCACGACGTTCGGGTCTTGAAATCGTGTTCCACGTTCCCTTCAGATGCGAATCCGTCAAGAATCACTCTCCAGTCAAAATTGGGACTCATCTGTGAAAAGAACATTGGCCCACTGTTCGACTCTTCAGGTGGCATGTTAATTATTCCACTTTAGACGTTCTCTTCTGTGAAGACGCGTGAGACACAAACATACGGAAGGTCTCCAACAGTAAAGGCCTTCTCTACACCGTTTACCTCGGTACAGAACGCTCACCTCACGTCGCGAGGCCAGATGCCAGTTGCTGCACAATACTGAGACGGTACCGTGGTGCCCTTACAGCCAAATAACAGTGCTCTCTTTCTGATGCCACATGTGTTCGGCCCTGCCCTGGTCTTCGTGATACACTTTCGGTCTCTATAAACTGTGGCCACATCCGAGAAACAACAGAACAATGCACGTTAAGCCATCGAGCCACATGGGTTTGCGACTGTCCTGCTTCAATTCCTCCTATGGCCTTCCACCGCAGAGCGTCTGGTAGGCGTCTTCTCTGAGCCATACTGCACTGTCAGTGACTGCGTCCACAGCGAATGTGGCTGTGGGGCTACTCAGCAAACACTACTCCGTTTGGTAGATGCCCTGACTTCATACCTAACGTGGTTTTCCGTTGACCGAAATGCCGGCTTCTGTGGAGAACACGATCGAACGGACATCTGTTGACAGTCTACATCTACATCTACATGGTTATTCTGCGATTCACACTTAAGTGCCTGGCAGAGGGTTCATGGCACCATTTTCATATTACTTCTCTACCATTCCACTCTTGAATGGCGCGTGGGAAAAAGGAACACCTAAATCTTCCCGTTCGAACTCCGATTTCTCTTATTTTATTATGATGATCATTTCTCTCTTCGTAGGTGGGTGTCAACAAAATAGTTTTCGTATTCGGAAGAGAAAGTTGGTGCTTGAAATGTAGTAAATAGATCTCGCCGCAAAGAAGACCACCTTTGTTTCAGTGACTGCCACTCCAACTCGCGTATCGTATCAGTGACACTCTCACCCCTATTGCGCGATAACACGAAACGGGCTACCCTTCTTTGCACTTGTTCGATGTCCTCCGTCAATCCTCCCTGGTAAGGATCCAACACCGCGCAGCAATATTTCAGCAGAGGACGGACAAGTGTAATGTAGGTTGTCTCTTTAGTGGGTTTGTCGCATCTTCTAAGTGTTCTGCCAACAAAGCGCAATCTTTGTTTCGCCTCCCCCCCCCCCCAATATTATCTATGTGGTATTTCCAATTTAAGTTGCTCGTAATTGTAATTCCTAGGTATTTACTCGAATTTACAGCCCTTAGATTTGTACGATTTATCGTATACCCAAAATTTATCGGATTTCTTTTAGTACCCATGTGGATGACCTCGCACTTTTCTTTGTTTAGTGCCAATTGCCACTTTTCGCACCATGCAGAAATTCTCTCTAGATCATTTGTAATTGGAATTGCTCGCCTGATGATTTTACTAGACGATAAATTATAGCGTCATCTGCAAACAATCTAAGGGGGCTGCTCACATTATCACCTAGATCATTTACGTAAATCAGGAACAGCAGAGGGCCTATAACACTACCTTGCGGAACGCCAGATATCACTTCCGTTCTGCTCGATGATTTACCGTCTATCACTACGAACTATGAGAGGAAATCACGAATCCAGTCACACAACTGAGACGATACTCCATATGGATGCAATTTGATTAATAGCCGCTTGTGAGGAACGGTATCAAAAGCCTTCCGGAAATCTAGGAATATGGAATCGATCTGCGATCCCTTGTCGACAGCACTCATTACTTCATGGGAATAAAGAGCTAGCTGTGTTGAACAAGAACGATATTTTCTGAATCCGTGTTTGTTATGTATCAAAAGACGTTTTCCTCAGAACCGCTTGTGCTGTTCATCTGTGAATGGAATCATTTCATGTACTCCAAATACACTGTTTTAACAATAAATCTTGAGTGAATCGGAAACCTCTAAAAGGGTGTACTAATTTTTTTCCGGCAGTATATTTTTCTTATACTGCCCTTACGTCTCTTAGGCTAGATATACATTGGAGGCCGTAGGATCCTTTGACAGTCTGTAGCAAATGTGCACTAGAGTTTCACGAAAAGAATGAGTTCTGCTTTTCAAGGAATTCCACTTAAATTCACCGAGTGCTCCCGGCGTCTGGCAATGCTGTAACAGACGTGAAGTAAATCAACAACGGGACTTAAAAAGTAGGTGTCACATTGTTATGTCAGATCTAGTAATTTACGTTGAATGCTGTACTGAAAAGTAAAACGGGTACATAACTTCATTTTTCAACATAGTCACCAAATCTATGTAAACAGTGGTCGGAAAGCTCTCCCAATCTAAACGTAGGCTTCCGCGGCCTTTGTCACAGTCAATAAATTTTTCTGGTTTCGTGACCGCATTGTCAATATGTAAAACTACCAACGTGACCGACATGAGGGAAACGTCTGTGGTTTTGCATATTGACAATGTGGTCACGAACCAGGAAATTTTTTATTGATTTTTCTGCGAATCGTTCAGTCCCTCGACCATAGAAGTCTGCTCCCTGGTCACGGAGTTGTTCAAGAATAGCTGTGTCAACCTCCTCATCGCTGAAGAATTTCTTTGCCCCAGGTGTTCTTTCAGCTTACCGAGAGGAAGTCGCATGGTGCAGGGTATGGACTTCCCGACTAACATCACCCTCGCCTGTGCATTCTTGTTCAAAATGCCGGCACCGTTTCATTACGACTGGGCGCGACATGGCATTTGGTCCATATACGCTCAGAACTTCGCGCTGAGTCTGAATGCACCTTAATCTTTCGGCCACAAGAATCGTTCTGTCCCGTTAACTTCAACTTCGGAGCACGTTTCTTGCTGAAGCGCCATTTCAGTCACACACTGTGAAGCGCCGTTAACCGTACCGCAGTAGAACTGCGTCTACAGGAAAAATGATTAAAATGGCTCTGAGCACTATGGGACTTAACTTCCAAGGTCATCAGTCCCCTAGACTTAGAACTACTTAAACCTAACTAACCTAAGGACATCACACGCATCCATGGCCGAGGCAGAATTCGAACCTGCGACCGTAGCTGTGTCTACACGAAACCCAGAACATGTAGCCTACTCTCTTCTGACAATGAACCATTTCTCTTGCACACTGATCTGACCGTTGGACAACACGTGTAACGTTCTCTGCGAAGTTCTTACTTCGTAGCACACATCTGAATTACTTCGAAGTCATCCTAAGGTCATGTTACCATATACATGTCTGAGATTCCCTCACTCATAAAGTTCATTCAAGAGACTCAAGAGATAAGCTCTGGCCGAAGCACTCGCCAAAAATAGTGAATAGATCTGAACTTTCGATTCTGACGGAAATTATTTAGAACGTCATCTCGCGGGTGCAGCTGAAGGACCTGTTTGGTCCAACGAACGAAGTGTAAAGGCTCTAACATCTGTTCGTAGCCGCATCACAAAATACTGTTTTGGGGTAGTACTATTATTGTTCGGTAAATCTGTTTCTATGTTTCATTATATGCCATATGTGAACTAAAGTCCACTTTAGGACGTACTATATTGACAAGATCAGTGCAACTTGAAGCTTCTCTAGTTTGGTGTTCGAGTATAATGCGCAAAGCAATGTGTGCCTGCAATCAGCTGCTTTTTATGATTTCGCGGTGCTGTGAGAATGATGGTGCTACGTCTTTAGCCCTGTTCCAGTATCGCAAAAAGTCGAGGTAATATTTACAGCCCTTCGCTTACATGATGCTGACTGGCCTGCTAAGCAACACGGCAGATTCATTTCATTTTTGGTTCTTTTCAGTACGACTTTGCTCACGCTTCGTCGTAATAACATGTCTGTGTACACGTAGAAATTTCACGATATGGTAAACTGCGGTCACCCCTACCCAGGTTCGAGCTTGGGTGTCTGACACAAACTATTGTCATCTTTCATGCACCACTTACGGCCAGCAGAAAACAATGAAAAATTGTCAACATTCTTCTTATAGCGGGGTTCCTACAGCTGTCGCGGCATCCCGCATCTCTGTCGCCAAACCCCTCGATCTCGCCATTCTTCCTCTTTCTCTTCCATTCCTCTTCTCTCCATCGTTTCTTGGATACTGTTTAGTCACATTTTCCGCGTGATCTTCTTCTCCTTTTCCTTCCAGAAGGTTGCCATGAAAGTACTCTCCTGGGCCATCTGTCTTCGTCTGTTCTTTCGACGTCCCCCTGCTTAGCTGAGTGCCGCCGGCACGGTAGCTCAGCGTGATCGGTCAGAGAGCTGGTTGACCTCTGTAATAATAATAAAAAAAAAGAGTGAAAGGATCAACAACGAACCTCAACGGATATCATGTGACGTCCACTACGACCAAATACAACGAACAAGAACGAACAAAATGAAAAAAATAAGTGGTAACGTGAAACTTCCTGGCAGATTGAAACTGCGTGCCGGGCCGAGACTCGAACTCGCGACCTTTACCTTTCGAGGGCAAGTGCTCTACCAACTGAGCTACCCAAGCACGACTCACGCCCCGTCCTCACAGCTTTACTTCTGCCAGTACCTCGTCTCCTACCTTCCAAACTTTATAGAAGCTCTCCTGCGAACCTTGCAGAACTAGCACTCTTGAAAGAAAGGATATTGCGGAGACATGGCTCAGTTCTGCAAGGTTCGCAAGAGAGCTTCTGTAAAGTTTGGAAGGTAGGAGACGAGGTACTGGCAGAAGTAAAGTTGTGAGGACGGGGTGGGAGTCGTGCTTGGGTAGCTCCGTTGGTAGAGCACTTGCCCGCGAAAGGCAAAGGTCCCGAGTTCGAGTCTCGGCCCGGCACATAGTTATAATCTGCCTGAAAGTTTCATATCAGCGCACATTCCGCTGCAGAGTGAAGATCTCATTCTGGAAAGTGGTAACGTGTTTGCCTACCATGCAGGAACCCGGGTTCAAATCCCGGTCGGGTTGGAGATTTTCTCCGCTAGTGGGTTGGTGTTGTGTTGTCCTCATTATCAACTTTTCTTTACCAACACGCGAGTCACACAACGTGGCGTCACGTGAAATAAGACTTGCAACCCGGCGGCCGAACTTCCCCAGATGGGGCCTCTAGGCCATCAATGCCAAACGATCATTTTTTTTTTCATTCTTTCCACATGTCCAAACCATCCTAGCTCTCTTTCTTCTGTTCTATCCGTAATACTCTAATGAGTCTATGTCCCCCCTTCTATTTCGTCATTTCTTACGCGGTCAAGTCGAGAAATTCTCCATGTTCTTCTCAAGTGGTCCATTTCACTTCTTGGTTTCCTGACTGAGCCTTTGTGTGAGTTCCCAGCACTCACTCTCATAGCTTGTTATTGGTTGCACGATGGACTTGCATAAATGAATTTTTACCTTTAAATTCATTTTTGAGGACCAAACTATAGAATTTTTATATTTGGTAGCCGCCCTTCTATGCCTGTCACATCTTCCATCATGTGATAGGATACTACCCTGGCACTTAAATTCCTTACATACTTTAATAACATGTCTGTCAATGTCTCAGTTACTTCCCTCTTCCCCACGACATAAATATTCCGTCTTCTCAAAACCAAAAATTAATTTTCAACCCCACTTTCCTTGTACTCTTCCAACAGCTTCCTAAATATATAAAATATACCCTCTTCATCGTTTGCCGCAATGACCTGATCGTCAGCATAGAAAAGTGTGTACATACACTGGTTTCCTACTTCAATACCCATATCCATGCACTTTCTACACCATAGATCGAGTGTCTTGTGCACCTGCATCTTGAAGAATGTGGGAGATAGACAGCGTCTTTGCTTCATCACTTTGCTATGCTGCAGGTCTCGGTAGAAATTTCTTTTCTCGCTTTAATGACACATTCTGCTGTCTTCATTCCCTAACAGTTTTTTTCTTTTACAAGTGCACTCATATTTAGGCCTAACGTTGACGTATGGCTCTACCTTACGTTCAATTTATGGATCAAAAATTTCACAGGCCCCTTGGAAATTTACATAAGTTTCATACGATTTACCCAAATTATTTGTGCCGTTGTAATCTTAATTAACAGCAGTGTACAAGTAGTACACAAACCCAATTAAGACAGCTATGTTTCAAATTTATCAGAATACTTATTACAGTTCTGTACGAATAGCAGTGTTTTCTGCGTTGTTGACTCAGAAGTGTGTGCAAGTTAATGATGTCAACCTGTAGACACACGTGCGCACCTTCTCGTTAGGAGTTCTAATGAGCACTTCCACACCTCGCGCTTCTCGTAGCTGCTACAACAGGCAGCGCACATCTTGTGCTGCTCAGCACTTAAAGTTCCCCTACCTCCTCTTCATACCTCTGCAGCAGGCAGACATTTCGTGAGAGGAGTACGTACTCCTCATCTTCTTTTTCCAGAGTATCCACTTTGCCCTCCAACAAATGTCTTTGTTCTCTCGCGTTTCTAAGCTGTACAAGATATTTTGCCTTACAATTTGTGCCTTTAAGGGGCTACTGTAAACCAAAAGTCGACAAATGAATTTTTATATGCTTGTCAGTGAAACACTGTACTCTTTAGAGCATTATTGCTGTTGTTCGAGAAACAAATAGGAGCTTCTAGAGAGTTCACGGTTATTGTTCTCGCCGAGTAATACGCAATGGAATGAGCGCTGAACATACTGCATACTAACTTCAATTGGATTTTGTGAGAATCGAAAGCCCACCGAATGAATGCTTGGTGGTGACAACTCACAAAGCTGTTTTCTTAAGCGGGGTTATTTACAGTATTTTGCTAACAATCTGCACTTATTTTTAATACCACGCTTGTTTGGCACTCTTGCGTGGAAGTATAGCGCAAATCGTATTAATTAATGAGGAAAACATAATTACACAGCAAGAATATTATAGATGGAGCTCCTATCAAAAACAGTCGTTCGAAAGAAAATGAAAAAAGGCTGAAACAGTTCAGTCGGAATATTCGTGAGTCATAGGTGTTTAAATGACCGCGGCATATACTGTTATTTTCAAATCTGTGTTATATGAAATACTTTCTTGGTAGTTACAAACTCGGGACCACGTGCAGAAATGAACGTTATTGTCTTCACTATTATTGATACTGAAGTTCAAAGGTTTACTTATTTTCACACCCTTATTTGCTTTGGTACCACACTGATACTATGGTGCAACTCTGTAAATTTACAAAGAAAATTTTAGCTTAGAATAGGAAAACATTGTACTTTGCGATGCCAGTGCTCCAATATCGAATAAATAGTGATGTAAACATTTAATTACACTTTATCTCACTACTATACGCCCTCATGGAACTTATGCACAATAACATCCATTAGTCTAACGTTGAGTCGCTGATCGCAAGATAGAAAAAGAGATTTGCAACATACATTTTAACAAAAACTTGTTATTGTGCTATAATCTTGCGAGTAAGACTTTGTTTACAATGCACCGTGTTAGTATTTCGGTTCAAATGGTTCAAATGGCTCCAAGCACTATGGGACTTAACGTCTGAGGTCATTAGTCCCCTAGAACTTAGATCTACTTAAACCTAACTAACCTAAGGACATCACGCACATCCATTCCCGAGGCAGGATTCGAACCTGCGACTGTAGCAGCAGCGCGGTTCCAGACTGAAGCGCCTAGAACCGCTCTTCCAGAGTGGCCGGTAGCATTTCGGTAATCACTCTTATGAAAAGAAGAAGAATATGAGTGTGCTTAGAGTATTTGTTTTCTACAGTACAGTGAATATGCATCTTCCATAAATTGACGGGAAAACATGAGCGTGATGCGTAGTATAATAAATCTGCTAACCTAAATAGTACCTGGTTTCTACGAATCGTCCATCAATTTCAGATCTAAATTTAAAGGGTGGACAAATGACAACACCTAAACTCACAAGAGGAGGAAATTCTAAGCCTGAGATGCGCAATAAATGTAAGCGAATTATCCTTGTTGGTGTATACAACCATCCAGTAGCCCACGAATTCTGAAGAATGACTTGGAAGCAGTCAAATATAAGAATTCGCCATGCCTTAAGTTAAACCTCCAGGAATACTACTATCATTTCACATGATTTTTTAAATACATTATCATTACAATCATTTAATGCGACTTTAGGATACTGACATACTCTTACTCAAAAAATTCCCTGCAAACTTGAAGTAAAAATAAAAGTTAACCTGTACACTACCTGAATGTTAGTTTGAACGCGTTGTTGTTGTTGTTGTGTCTTCAGTCCTGAGACTGGTTTGATGCAGCTCTCCATGCTACTCTATCCTGTGCAAGCCTCTTCATCTCGCAGTACCTACTGCAGCCTGCATCCTTCTGAATCAAACCTGTATACTACCTGAGTGTTAGTTTGAACACAGCAGTACTATAATAGGTATGGTCCTATTGAAGATAGTATGCCCTTGCTTTACTCCGACCTTTGAACTGATTTTCCCTGTCATTTGTAGGGAGACCTACAGTTTCATGTGTACTCCAAAACACTCGTTTTCCATATTAATAGGTCATGTCGGGGGTGAGGCGTAAGATGACAGAAAAAGTCCTCAACTACCAGTCATGACCTATAATCAGGCCACTGCATTTTATCACAAGCGAAAATCCCACTCATCAAGATATGGGCAAACAATAAAGACTCGCTAATTGAGAAACGACCCTAACAGTCGATGCTGGCAGAACTTCCGAGATCCAGCAAATTGGCGAAGTTAGTCATGGTATGAATCTAAGGAGAAGCCGAACAAAAAATCTCGAAACGTTGTGGCACAAAAAGAAGACCGAGAGAGAGCGACAAACATCGATGGAACCATTTATCAAATGGGTTAGACAGAGCTGAGGTCATAGCTCCTGAACTCCTGTTTCCCACTTCTAACAGTAACTACCGAGAAAACGATGATCAGTTGCAACAACGTTAAGAGCGCGAATAACATCTTTTTTGATAAAGTCAAACACTGTGCTCGAAAACATCGAAGCCCTGGGTAAAAAGGAACCTCTAGCACCTTCAACATCGCAGCGCGTCAGCAATCGTTGGTTAATACACTCCTGGAAATGGAAAAAAGAACACATTGACACCGATGTGTCAGACCCACCATACTTGCTCCGGACACTGCGAGAGGGCTGTACAAGCAATGATCACACGCACGGCACAGCGGACACACCAGGAACCGCGGTGTTGGCCGTCGAATGGCGCTAGCTGCGCAGCATTTGTGCACCGCCGCCGTCAGTGTCAGCCAGTTTGCCGTGGCATACGGAGCTCCATCGCAGTCTTTAACACTGGTAGCATGCAGCGACAGCGTGGACGTGAACCGTATGTGCAGTTGACGGACTTTGAGCGAGGGCGTATAGTGGGCATGCGGGAGGCCGGGTGGACGTACCGCCGAATTGCTCAGCACGTGGGGCGTGAGGTCTCCACAGTACATTGATGTTGTCGCCAGTGGTCGGCGGAAGGTGCACGTGCCCGTCGACCTGGGACCGGACCGCAGCGACGCACGGATGCACGCCAACACCGTAGGATCCTACGCAGTGCCGTAGGGGACCGCACCGCCACTTCCCAGCAAATTAGGGACACTGTTGCTCCTGGGGTATCGGCGAGGACCATTCGCAACCGTCTCCATGAAGCTGGGCTACAGACCCGCACACCGTTAGGCCGTCTTCCGCTCACGCCCCAACATCGTGCAGCTCGCCTCCAGTGGTGTCGCGACAGACGTGAATGGAGGGACGAATGGAGACGTATCGTCTTCAGCGATGAGAGTCGCTTCTGCCTTGGTGCCAATGATGGTCGTATGCGTGTTTGGCGCCGTGCAGGTGAGCGCCACAATCAGGACTGCATACGACCGAGGCACACAGGGCCAACACCCGGCATCATGGTGTGGGGAGCGATCTCCTACACTGGCCGTACACCACTGGTGATCGTCGAGGGGACACTGAATAGTGCATGGTACATCCAAACCGTCATCGAACCCATCGTTCTACCATTCCTAGACCGGCAAGGGAACTTGCTGTTCCAACAGGACAATGCACGTCCGCATGTATCCCGTGCCACCCAACGTGCTCTAGAAGGTGTAAGTCAACTACCCTGGCCAGCAAGATCTCCGGATCTGTCCCCCATTGAGCATGTTTGGGACTGGTTGAAGCGTCGTCTCACGCGGTCTGCACGTCCAGCACGAACGCTGGTCCAACTGAGGCGCCAGGTGGAAATGGCATGGCAAGCCGTTCCACAGGACTACATCCAGCATCTCTACGATCGTCTCCATGGGAGAATAGCAGCCTGCATTGCTGCGAAAGGTGGATATACACTGTACTAGTGCCGACATTGTGCATGCTCTGTTGCCTGTGTCTATGTGCCTGTGGTTCTGTCAGTGTGATCATGTGATGTATCTGACCCCAGGAATGTGTCAAAAAATTTTTCCCTTCCTGGGACAATGAATTCACGGTGTTCTTATTTCAATTTCCAGGAGTGTATATTAAAAAACTAGAAACCCGCCTCGACTGCGAAAAAAGCACCTAGTGTTAACCTAGGTTTCGGCGTAGATAACTACACCTTCTTCAGAACAATAAAACCCACAAGTCCCTAAGAAGACCTTTGTCAATGATTAAAGGAACACCATAGCTATACATTTATAAACGAAAAAAAGGCAAACACAAACAGTACATAAATACAAAGTCTAAACCCTTACTTAACTTAATGGTGTACCCTCCACCTCGCACCGGCCTATGTTCGATGGGGCATGACCCGCCATAAACTCAAAACTGTTTTCGCAATCGAGGCGAGTTTCAAGTTTTTTAATATATGAACCCTTAGCACTTGCATCTGGACCATTTTCCTCAAAACAGCATCGATTTTCTCAAAAAAATTTAGAGCACATGTCTTCGTCAAATTTGCTTCACCAGGATTTGGGAACTAGCAAAAGTTGTTGCATTGCCAAAGTCCGGAAGGAATCAGCAATATCCGCAAAATTACAGACCTATTTCTCTCTTAAGCTTCTTTGGAAAGATTGTTACAAGTACCCTAAATTCTTTCGTGAATTCTTGAACGCGAGACAGATCGTCATACCACAACAACATGAATTCCGCAAAAAGCACAGTGTAGCCCGTCAATGCATAAGGCGTGTTGAACACATTTGCATAGCCCGGCACATAAAAGACAATAGTGGTGCTGTGTTTCTCGGTATTGGAACAAAAAGTTCAATAAAGTGTGTTACGAATGACTCATCGTCAAAGTGCTTCAGCTGAAATGGCTGTTTCGTCCAGTCAAAATTCTTTCAACTTTATTGTGAAACATTTTTTGTAACTAATCAAATGTCAGTTACCCAGCTGAGACACACAGAAGCCGACGTACCCCAAGGTCCAATTGTTGGATAAACTCTCTCTACTACTTATGTTAGCGACCTTCCGCGACAACCAGTCATTTGCTGACGACACAGATCTGTATAGAAGCAGCTAAAACTTAAAAAAACAATCAGTCCAGTTCTGGAAATTAAATTGTACAGTTCTGATCTTTTGACACCACAGACTAAACAAATTGTAATTCATAAGAAAAATATTTAATAAAATGTTCAACAAAGCAACAAATTATGTTACAGTAAAATATTACGCATTACAACAATGTAAACAGATGTCATTATGCTTCATAGAATCTAACAATGTCGTCTACCGAGCCAAATTATTTTCCTCTCATGCAAGATTTGCTGGTAGCATGCTAATAAATTCATTTTGCGTTTTGTGGCAGAAATTTCACTCGAGTCTATTTTCTTCAAGAATATGTAACCCATTTTCAAATGAACTGAGATCTATGTCAAGTTTGCAACCGTCATTTGTTCTTCTGACTGAACTGGGTCTAAACAATCTGGTTGTTCAATTTTTTGCTGTTGCTCACACATTTATATAAGCTCATAAATTGTCAGCTCCCGATTGTGTGAATCCAGGAGTTCTTTAACGTCATTACCATCTACTTCTAAATTTATGTATCTGGAAAGATCGACCATTTCTTCAGCCACTTTATCAATTTGATCAGGATCTGGTGCTGATTCCCCTTGGTTCCAGTGGTGAAGAAAGTGGACACAGTTCTTTTTAACTGGTGCCTTTTATAGTTCTTTGTGAAATTTCATTCCAAGATTCTCTAATAATTCTCTCGGAATCTAAAACATTGAATTACTTCCAAAAATCTCTAATAGAGAGCTCGTTGTTTTGTCTCATAGCTTCATGTAGATCCGCAAACGATCGTCTCTTGTAGTAAGCTTTAAATGTTTTAATGACTCCCTGCTCCATCGATTCAAACAAGCTGGCAGTATTCCGTGCCTAAAGTACAACTTTCACTCGTGGGTCGAAATTGAAATAACATAAGAATGGCCGCGTGTGTTGCCGATTAACGGCATCAGTTTAAACGTGATTTGTTATAATTGGCAACAATGTTCGACTTCAAAGTGATGACCAAACCAGTCCTCAAAAAGGGAAGCTGTATAATTATGTCGAGCTTCTCTGGACAGAGCGACGCAGTCTCTTTCTCAGTACTTGCCGCCTCTCCACTTTCTGCGATGCTGTGCCAGTTTTTGGAATCGGATAAATCAACCGTTACTAGCTTTAAACATTTGATCTTTGACCCCTCCCTAGCTTCTTCTTTCAATCTCTGAAACATCAGCTTAATTTGAAAGCACGTTGTGTTAAGATCAATAGGACAAATTTTCACTGTTTATTGGTTATCACACCATAATTTTAGAATTATTTTCATCTGAGCGAAAATCCCATGAAATTTACGAATGATATTTGAATTTAAAATTTGACCATTTTGACAGTTTCGAGAATTTTTTCTTTATCTTTTAGAACTGTTCTCACTGTTGATGCCGGTAGATCAAACTTCTTTGGAAATTCAAAAAATTTCAATTTTTGCATAGAAGTTTTCGATAAAATTAAGTTAACAGTCCAAAGATAATGGTTTTCTTTTTCTTGTTTGATGCAAGTAAATCAGTTCTGCTTCTTTTGTGTGACATAGTTAGAATCTATGAATCAAATCAACTCGTGGATAAAACGATTCCTAAAAAAGTGCAGTGTGGGAATGGAGGTGCGCTCAGATGAATCGCGTATCTCCGGATTTGCGTAAAACGGGGCAGCGTTAAGTCTGTGCATTATTGTATTCATAAAGACCACTGAATATATCTGGAAGGCCTTCTTGGTGGCGTGCAGAAACAGACTAATGGGCCAAAACATTGTAACCACCTACTTAATAGCGTGTTGGCCCACCTCTGGAACGCAATACAGCAGCGATTCTGCGTGGCGTGGATTCGGCAATTCGTCGGTAGGTATCCGGAGGTACGGAGTAACACACGTCCACGCACAGGTCAAACGTTTCCCGTAAATTAAGGGTCGGTGGTTTGTGGGTGCGGACCTGGTATCCAATAGCGTCCCTGATGTGTTCGATCTTGTTCAGAAAGAAAAATTTGGTGAGCAAAACATCTACTTAACTTCATTATCAAGGTACTCAATTAATTGTAGCACACTTGTGGCATTGTGAGGGGCACATTTTTCCTGCTATAAGATACTATCGTCGTCGTCGGAAAATACATTGAGCACGAAAGAATGCAGATGGTCCGCAGTAATGCTCAAGTAGTCCACAGCTGTCACGATGCCTTCTATTACTACCACAGGTCCCACGGAGACCCAGGTGAATGTTCTCCTTAGAATAATACTGCACCCACCAGTCCGCATCTGTTACGCGGCACTTGTTTCGAGAATCTGTTCGCCTGGATGATAACGCATCCAGACACCATCACAGACCTGGTGTGGCGAGAATCGTGATTCATCCCACCAGGCAATACGTTTCTACATCTACATTTACAGTTATACTCCGCAAGCCACCCAACGGTGTGTGGCGGAGGGCACTTTACGTACCACTGCATTAACCTCCCTTTTCTGTTCCAGTCGCGTATGGTTCGCGGGAAGTACGACTGCCGGAAAGCCTCCGTGCGCGCTCGTATCTCTCTAATTTTACATTCGTGATCTCCTCGGGAGGTATAAGTAGGGGGAATCAATATATTCGAAACCTGGCGAGCAAGCTACATCGCGATGCACAGCGCCTCTCTTGCAGAGCCTGCCAATTGAGTTTGCTAAACATCTCCGTAACGCTATCACGCTTACCAGATAACCCTGTGACGAAACGCGCCGCTCTTCTTTGGATCTTCTCTATCTCCTCCGTCAACCCGATCTGGTACGGATCCCACACTGATGAGCAATACTCAAGTATAGGTCGAACGAGTGTTTTGTAAGCCACCTCCTTTGTTGATGGACTACATTTTCTAAGGACTCTCCCAATGAATCCCAACCTGGTACCCGCCTTACCAACAATTAGTTTTATATGATCATTCCACTTCAAATCGTTCCGCACGCATACTCCCAGATATTTTACAGAAGTAACTGCTACCAGTGTTTTTTCCGCTATCATATAATCATACAATAAAGGATCCTTCTTTCTATGTATTCGCAATACATTACATTTGTCTATGTTAAGGGTCAGTTGCCATTCCCTGCACAAAGTGCCTATCCGCAGCAGATCTTCCTGCATTTCGCTACAATTTTCTAATGCTGCAATTTCTCTGTATACCACAGCATCATCCGCGAAAAGCCGCATGGAACTTCCGACACTATCTACTAGGTCATTTATATATATTGTGAAAAGCACTCCCCTGTGGCACGCTAGAAGTTACTTTAACGTCTGTAGACGTCTCTCCATTGAGAAAAACATGCTGTGTTCTGTTTGCTAAAAACTCTTCAATCCAGCCACACAGCTGGTCTGATATTCCGTAGGCTCTTACTTTGTTTATCAGGCGACAGTGAGGAACTGTATCGAACACCTTCCGGAAGTCAAGAAAGATAGCATCTACCTGGGAGCCTGTATCTAATATTTTCTGGGTCTCATGAACAAATAAAGCGAGTTGGGTCTCACACGATCGCTGTTTCCGGAATCCCTGTTGATTCCTACATAGTAGATTCTGGGTTTCCAAAAACGACATGATACTAGAGCAAAAAACGTGTTCTAAAATTCTACAACAAATCGACGTCAGAGATATAGGCCTATAGTTTTGCGCATCTGCTCGACGACCCTTCTTGAAGACTGGGACTACCTGTGCTCTTCTCCAATCATTTGGAACCTTCCGTTCCTCTAGAGACTTGCGGTACACGGCTGTTAGAAGGGGGCAAGTTCTTTCGCGTACTCTGTGTAGAATCGAATTGGTATCCCGTCAGGTCCAGTGAACTTTCCTCTGTTGAGTGATTCCAGTTGCTTTTCTATTCCTTGGACACTTATTTCGATGTCAGCCATGTTTTCTTTCGTGCGAGGATTTAGAGCAGGATCTGCAGTGCCGTCTTCCTCTGTGAAACGGCTTTGGAAAAAGGTGTTTAGTATTTCAGCTTTACGCGTGTCGTCCTCTGTTTCAATGTCATCATCATCCCAGAGTGTCTGGATATGCTGTTTCGATCCACTTACTGATTTAACGTAAGACCAGAACGTCTTAGGATTTTCTGTCAAATCGGTGCTTTGAATTTTACTTTCGAATTCACTGAACGCTTCACGCATAGCCCTCCTTACGCTAACTTCGACATCGTTTAGCTTCTGTTTGTCTGAGAGGTTTTGGCTGCGTTTAAATATGCAGTGAAGCTCTCTTTGCTTGCGTAGTAGTTTCCTAACTTTATTGTTGAACCACAGTGGATTTTTCCCGTCTCTCACAGTTTTACTCGGCACGTACGTGTCTAAAATGCATTTTACGATTGGCTTGGACTTTTTCCATAAACACTCAACATTGTCAGTGTCGGAACAGACCCTCGACGCGTACAGTTGTTAAACCGACCATTGGCTTTGTTTATGATGTCTCGGGTGTGCAGGCGCTACGTTGGATGGCGGTCTAACGTTACACTAAGATATCTGTGTCATTCCGTGGACCAGACCTACTTGCGATGTTGATGTGTGGCGGCGCTGCAGGGATATTTGATAGCGCGGCGAGTAGCATTTTAGACGCCCAGGTGTACAGACTGTCAGAGACGAGCTGCAGTTGACGTTGACGACCGTTAGTATCCGTGCTTAGGCTGAAGACCGCAGTTTCATGAACACACAGTGCGAGCAGTACGCCGTCTGTCTTAGTGTGTCATCGTCTTGTCTGTTATTAGCAGCCGGCCGGTGTGGCCGAACTGTTCTAGGCGATTCAGTCTGGAACCAGGCGACCGCTACGGTCGCAGGTTCGAATCCTGCCTCGGGTATGGATGTGTGTGATGTCCTTAGGTTAGTTAGGTTTAAGTAGTTCTAAGTTCTAGGGGACTGATGAACTCAGATGTTAAGTCCCATAGTGCTCAGAGCCATTTGAACCATTTGAACTTTTCAATGTGAGGGGACGTCGTCACTTCTCTATGTGGATTGGCCTGGTATTTATAAGTGGTGTGTTTTCTTCCTCTGGCGGCTAAGTGCAGTGTCAATCCCTCAGGACGTCTGGACATCGAGCAGTTGATTTGTTGTGCATTTGATGGCCAAGTGCTTGAATTAGCTTGCTGTCTGAGGTTCCTGCGTTCTTGTAGAATGCGGTCTTTGAAAAGCGGAATTCCTGTGTCCTCTTAAAGTAGTCTTGTCGAGCGCTCACGAGGGAAGCGGAGTGCTGTCTTTAGTGCCCGGCTTTGTAGCCGCTGCAGTGTTGCTATCTGGGTAGGGGCGACGTTGGCCAACACCGCGGCCGTATACTCCAGCACTACTTTAACCAATGCCATGTACAGCGTGATGCCCTGGTACGGAGGAAGCTATGGTTGCGGGTTCAACAATGGTTACAGTGTGGGGAGGCGTTCTTAAGTGCATGAGCGAGGTAGAGCGTGCACAGGGTCGGTCCAAGGACCATTCCAGCTTCAAAAATGGTTCAAATGGCTCTGAGTACTATGGGACTCAACTTCTGAGGTCATGAGTTCCCTAAAACTTAGAACTACTTAAACCCAACTAACCTAAGGACATCACACACATCCATGCCCGAGGCAGGATTCGAACCTGCGACCGTAGTGGTCGCGCGGCTCCAGAGTGTAGCGCCTAGAACCGCTCGGCCACTCCGGCCGGCGTTCCAGCTTCAGCTCACCCTTGGAAGGTCCTGTCGTTGAGATGGGAACGAGCGAGGCGGATATGTGACAGCGGTAGGCCTTGCTCAAGTGACATGAACAAGAGGCCGTCATACTATATACTGTAGAATGCTCTGGAAACGTCGAGAAGCACCACTCCGAAGTATTCACTGCTTTCCACAGCGTCGAAGAGCCCTTCCGCTAATCGCAGGAGCTGATACTCCGCTGAATGATCCTTCTGAATCTCGAGCTGCTCCTAGAGTATTACCGCGTCGAAAGTGATATGAGACTGTAGCCTCTTGGGATAAACCCTCTCGAAGAATTTGGTTAGGGTTCGTAATAAGTTTGATTCTGCTCAAGCCACAGACCCTGTCAATCTACACGGCCACTATTTCTGCTTGTTTCCACCCTAAGCAAAAGTAACTGGTCCGGAAAACCTCGTTGAATGTGGTAACCATAAGTGTTACAGCTGGTGGCAATTGCTTCAGGGGGGCATTGTTGACATCTTCCGAATCTCTACCCATTCCGGTGTGAACCTCTTCAGCTAATGTTTCTTCTGTCTCGTACGCTTCGTCTCGCGCCGCAAGTTAGCGTGGGAGCCACACAGTCACCAATCCGATACTCGCTGTATCATCTTGATCGTCTAGAGGGGTGAAATTTTCTGCAGAGGTATCAGCTACAGTGTTCGCTTTCTCATTTGGTTCACTGACGATCCTTTTGCCATCCTGAAGCGTAGAAATTAGCTGAAGGCGTCAGTAGAAGTGCTTAGCTGCCCTCCAGGCAGAACCATCATCAAGTTGGCGTGTCATAATCATCAGTTTTCTGCTATGTTCGTAGTTCCTTGACGTCTCGTTTTCCAAGTAGCAGTGTAGCGGCCTTACTTGCACATTATCGGTTGCGATGTGCTTCTATCGCCACCTTGATGTTCCGACGATCGCGATTGAGCAAACGTTTAGAAGTGGCACCGTTACTTGTAAGCTACCATTGTCCATGTACTATTTTCTTCTCAGCTGGTGGAAATTGACTTGAGCTGTCCCTTGTAGTTCGTCGAGTAGGTGCTGTTTCCTACGTAGCAGAGACTAGTGCTACCCCATTGAATTGAATTGGCGCCGCATCGATTCTGGTTTCCGCAAAGACTGGCAAGCTCGTCGGTGCTTTTGTCATGGTTTTGACGTTGGTGTTGATGCGTCGCTACTGCCCCGACGTGGAATGACACTGAAAGGCATCAACAGAAGCTGTTGATGCCTTTCAGTGTCATTCCACGTCGGGGCAGTAGCGACGCATCAGCACCAACGTCAAAAATGACTGGGATATGGTCTGAAGATAGCGCATTGCGCGTAGAGCCGTAAATGTGTTGTGGTGTGCTTTTAATGATGGCGACATCGATAACAGCAGCTTGCCCTCTGTTTTTGAGGAATATGTTGGGGTCGTAAGACCCCACCTCTAAGGCGTCGTCCACTGCCCTGTTAAGTCTAGAGTACTGCGCGACATTTTTGATGTTTAGGTCGCCTACAACGATAATTCCACAACGTAAGGTCAGCAAGGCTTTGAAATATTATCGCTCATTCTTCTTCGTTTCGCTTATATACTTTGCTTACTATGTCACGTGCCCGTAGGCGAAACAGGAGGTGATTGACCGTGGTCATAATGTTTTGTCTCATCAGTCATTCGCTAATAACTTTGATGACAACCATAAATGTTTGCTGCACTGTTGAAATCTGTGAAGCTCTGGAGTTGTTGCATTCTTTCCCTTGGTAAAGCTTTGCTGGCTCGATAATAAACGGTTCTTGCTTTTCTGGTATCAATTTCTGGCCGTATCCTGATGAACTTCGGGATGACACGGTGATCACAGCATCTTTTGAGGATCACCAGATCATTCAGCAGTTTCATCTTCCTCAGCAATTCCAGCTTCCGTATATGATAACAGATTTCCTGCCCATACCGGTCACTGACATAACTACGTAGGCTTGTGCGACCGGTGTCATGATTATTAAAGTGCTCCTGAACGTGATACCGCGTAATTGTATAAAATATTATAATTATAAACTGTCTGGCGTTAGGAACTTTCTTATTAATAATAGCGATACTGTAACTGTTGGTTGGTAATATTTACTGACAAAATGCAACCTAACACTTGATTGCGTGCTTACTGCTATCCTGTGTGGCCGTTTTTTAGTACGACTTTAAAAGAGAGAGAGATTATTAATTGATCACCGATGCGTCGGTTCTCCATTGTGTTCAGGAGGCGTACTGATTGATTACGCGAATAATTGACCTTCTGACCCGGATTGCCTTCACGTAATCAGAATCTTCGATGAAAATACCTAAGGGACCTATTTGAATATAAAAATGGAAATGAAAGCAAATTAGTGGAATTTCTTAAGAGAAAGATTAAGGGATCGGAAGCTGAACACATTAGCGGTCTCCCAAATATATGGTGGTGGTGGTTAGTGTTTAACGTCCCGTCGACAACGAGGTCAATAGAGACGTAGCGCAAGCTCGGGTTAAGGAAGGATTGGGAAGGAAATCGCCCGTGCCCTTTCAAAGGAACCATCCCGGCATTTGCCTGAAACGATTTAGGGAAATCACGGAAAACCTAAATCAGGATGGCTGGAGACTGGATTGAACCGTCGTCCTCCCGAATGCGAGTCCAGTGTGCTAACCACTGCGCCACCTCGCTCGGTCTCCCGAAACAATCGAGACACCGCGATAAGGAGTGAACCTGTAACAAAGCTCATATACAATTTGAACATCATTTTTGGTTAGTGAAAGAAAAAGATTAAGAAGAAAATTACTGCATCGTAAAATATTGATATATTTTGAACAAATTGGCTTTAAACTTCTACACATTGACAAATACACAATAAATGCATAACTTACATCTGACATTTCTTTTGTAAAAGACGCATTCCAATAATCGCTGCTTTGTCAGTCCGTTCCTTCTTAAAATTAAATGTCCTTGCGTGTGCGTAAGTACACTGTATTCACACCCGAGTTACCGAAATGTTTGTTCGTCGTTTCACATAGTTTTTACACAAAATAAAAATACAATTTGTAGCAATGCTATGTAGTACGTCTTAACATGTCGGCCACCAAAAGTACAAGGGATAATGAAGTCTCTAGAATATTTCTTAACAAATAGATTGTTCTTTCTTCTGTTTAGCAGCTTCTTGCTATCAAGCGCTGCGGCAATGATTTTAAATATCTGCGCGCAGCGGGTCATAGTGTTTATTTAGAGTATTTAAACTATGGACGCGCGTCTTGGTATAGACGCACGTTAAAAAAATGCTTAGCATATTTACGAACTACGGTTCGATGGTTGTCCTTTTCTTTTGTGACAAATATCTCATATGCAAAGTATCTGAAATCCAATAATATTACAACTGTAAAGCCAACGTTTCGGCAGTATTACAACGGGCTTCTTCAGAGCACAATGCAAGACTGGTTTTGAGTGAGGAAAGGTGGCTCTTTTTATTGCAGACCATCGGTGTCAATGCATCATATTCCTAAAACTTAAATGGCCCTAGAATATAACTGGTTAGTCATGAGGAAACCAGAGAGGGTAGGAAAGAAGCTATTGGTGGGCTAGCCGGCTTGTCAGTGACAGTCTGCAAATCAGGACTTGGCTTCTGGTGGCTATGCTTTCTTCATGGTGTGCGAGAAAATACACTCACAGGTCCCCTGTAGCTGTTTGTTTAGGCCGTAGCGACCTTGCTCGGCGAACCTTCTGCTCCGCGACCGCTCGCGGCCCGTTGGGCAGGGATAGTCGGCAGCCAGGACGTCGGAAGTTTGTAGCCGTCCTCTCTATCGATGTTGTCAGGCTACTTGGTAATTTAAATCACCTCTCGAATTTTTCATTGGCGCGTGCACGACTCTTTCGCCAGTACACTGGCTTCCTGGAACAAGATAGTCTACCCATAGTCACGGTGATTGTTCCGTCACTGCCGATTTATTGTGCTTTGCTAATTTCACATGGCGATCATGTTCTGTTACTCCTGTGATAACTGGTCTCCTTTTGTCCCCTATGTAAGCACCTCAGCACTCACAACGTAATTCATAACTCCTGCAGCAAGGTACATACAATACATGTCTGTTAGCTCTCGCCCGCATCTCGTGGTCGTGCGGTAGCGTTCTCGCTTCCCGCGCCCGGGTTCCCGGGTTCGATTCCCGGCGGGGTCAGGGATTTTCCCTGCCTCGTGATGGCTGGGTGTTGTGTGATGTCCTTAGGTTAGTTAGGTTTAAGTAGTTCTAAGTTCTAGGGGACTGATGACCATATATGTTAAGTCTCATAGTGCTCAGAGCCATTTGAACCATTTGTTAGCTCTCATGGCGGGTGAAATGCCATCTTTGACTACGTCTCACGCACTGTACATAGTAACACATCTCTCCATGGACACATCACAAGTTGTCTGACGCAATTGACAACTGACAACAGGGATCCTTTTGTGCGTGCAGCACAGGCTAATGCGCCAGTGCGATGCAAGCGGTCGTCACATGGCACACATGCTACGAGCTAAGCCGTGTACAATATGTATATCTGGTGGTCAGGGTCGTACGCTGTTTATCACTCGCTGTAGTTTCCAGTGTACAGCAGAGATGCGCAGTTGCCATGCGTGCATTGAGCCTGGCGGTTGTCATTTTGAACAATTACTATGAGCCGCGTTGTTGTTATGCTGTGTACCTTGTGTATGTCCGTACCACAATAAATATGCATTTCCAATCATTGGTTCCCTGTCTCAATATACACTACTGGCCGTTAAAATTGCTACACCAAGAAGAAATGCAGATGATGAACGGGTGTTCATTGGACAAATATATTATACTAGAACTGAGATGTGATTACATTTTCACGCAATTTGGGTGCATAGATCCTGAGAAATCAGTACCCAGAACAACCACCTCTGGCTATAACAACAGCCTTAATATGCCTGGGCATTGAGTCAAACAGAGCTTGGATGGCGTGTACAGGTACAGCTGCCCATGCAGCTTCAACACGATACCACAGTTCATCAAGAGTAGTGACTGGCGTATTGTGGCGAGCCAGTTGCTCGGCCACCATTGACCAGACGTTTTCAATTGGTGAGAGATCTGGAGAATGTGCTGGCCAGGGCAGCAGTCGAACATTTTCTGTATCCAGAAAGGTCCGTACAGGACCTGCAACATGCGGTCGTGCATTATCCTGCTGAAATGTAGGGTTTCGCAGGGATCGAATGAAGGGTAGAGCCACGGGTCGTATCACATCTGAAATGTAACGTCCACTGTTCAAAGTGCCGTGAATGCGAACAAGAGGTGACCGAGACGTGTAACTAATGGCACCCCATATCACCACGCCGGATGATACGCCAGTATGGTGATGACGAATACACGCTTCCAATGTGCGTTCACCGCGATGTCGCCGAACACGGATGCGACCATCATGATGCTGTAAACAAAACCTGGATTCATACGAAAAAATGACGTTTTTCCATTCGAGCACCCAGGTTCGTCGTTGAGTACACCATCGCAGGCGCTCCTGTCTGTGATGCAGCGTCTAGGGTAACCGCAGCCATGGTCTCCGAGCTGATAGTCCATGCTGCTGCAAACTGTTTGTGCAGATGGCTGTTGTCTTGCAAACGTCCCCATCTGTTGACTCAGGGATCGAGATGTGGCTGCACAATCCGTTACAGCTATGAGGATAAGATGCCTGTCATCTCGACTGCTAGTGATACGAGGCCGTTGGGATCCAGCACGGCGTTCCGTATTACCCTCCTGAACCCACCGATTCCATATTCTACTAACAGTCATTGGATCTTGACCAACGCGAGCAGCAATGTCGCGATACGATAAACTGCAATCGCGATAGGCTACAATCCGACCTTTATCAAAGTCGGAAACGTGATAGTACGCATTTCTCATCCTTACACGAGGCATCACAACAACGTTTCACCAGGCAACGCCCGTCAACTGCTGTTTGTGTATGAGAAATCGGTTGGAAACTTTCCTCATGTCAGCACATTGTAGATGCCACTGGCGTCAACCTTGTGTGAAAGTTCTGAAAAGCTAATCATTTGCATATTACAGCATCTTATTCCTGTCGGTTAAATTTTGCGTCTGTAGCACGTCATCTTCTTGGTGTAGCAATTTTAATGGCCAGCAGCGTAATTGACTGCTGACTCACTATCACCTGTTTCAATCTGACACGAAAGGTTTGTGACACCATGAATTTGTGGTGAAAAATAAGAAATCTTTAGAGTTTCACTTCTGGTCCACATCGAGATCATTAGTCAAAGAATTATGTGAATTAACCAATTAGATGACGTAAATTATCCGCAGCCGATTCGAAGCAAACATCCAAGCAATCGTCTCTCGTGGCTTAGGGAACTTACGGAAAACTTAAATCTAGATGTTTTAATGCGGATTTGAACCGGGTTCTTTTAGAATGCGAGTTCGTCCATGTTGGGCTATTATTAGGAAACTAACTGTTTATTGTATGTGAAAGACAAATTTAAAACAGTTTTCTGTGTCAGCGAATTTCAAATTTTATAAGGGATGTACCCATGTCTTACACACTAATCTTCAGGATTATCAGTGGGTTAGATGCGTATTTTCTGGACGTAGCCGCATTATTATGGTCAGTGACACATAATAAATAATTTGCAGCGAAATGAAGAATAAAACAGACATCCAAGGAAACAGTGATCCACCTGTAGATGAGCGTGGCATGAAACAAAACTGACTGATCTTGTCTTCACGTAAGATCGCTCTGTTCCGGTTATAGCGTAAAGAGTGAGACTTGATTCGGGACATTTGCGCTTGATCCGAACGAAACAGTACAACGTCTGCTAGCATATTCGCTGGATGCTTGTCATGTTTACTATAAGTTTTACCGTTCGTAGCATTGCCAGAGTTCTTTATTCATTCAAAGAAATTTCCGAGCTTGCGAATTAAACTTCCTGGCAGATTAAAACTGTGTCCCGGACTGAGACTCGAACTCGGGACCCTTGCCTTTCGAGGGCAAGTGCTCTACCGACTGTGCTACCCCTCACGCCCCGTCATCACAGCTTTACATCTGTCACTACCTCGTCTCCTACCTGCTTACAAATTAAATTTTATCAAATGTGATGACTGTCTATAACATATCGATTTAAACTTCGATAAAAAGTAGCCGTATATTCTCAGTTATTAAAGTTTACCTCTTTGTATTTAGTGACCAAATCTCTTCAGTTGCAGTTATTATATGCAGCACAGGTTTGTTTGTTCGTCTACCTCAATGTTTTCCCCTTCAAAATTTCTCTTTCATTAGATATTATGAACTTATGAAAGCTCTTTTTAGAGTTGCCGAAACATTTCAGTTAGCTAGTAGATCTTTGGGATAGCTCTTAGCTCACTCAGCGACACGTTTTCGCTCTCATCTGCGGCTCTAAAACGTTGACGCTTCAAGGTTTTATTTATTTTCGGGAACAGAAAAACATCACGTTGGACCATATTTGGTAAATATAGAGGCTGGGGCATCATTACAGAATTGATTTTGGCGAAAAATTCGCGAACAAGCAGAAGCTTCACGTTTAACTGCACTGGTATACCTTTTTACGTTCTTGGCGGTCCATAATACTTCCACAAGGATGACTGAATCTTACTTTCGAAATAATTTCGTAAAACCATGTTTTATCGTCTGTTACGACACGTTCCAGAAGTTCTGCATCATTGTTGACTTCAGATAGCGACACCTGAGCAATCGCCACTGTTTTTCTTCGAAATTCAACAATTTTGGAATCAATTTTGCTATCAGACGCTGTATACCCGAACGCGCCTTCTCTGACTGCGATTCAATGGTTCATTGATAATCATTTCTTTCACTTTTTGCGCAATTTCTTTGGTCGATGATGTACTGTGGCGTGCAGGGCCCTCGTCGTCTTCAGCGTTTTCACAGCATCCTTCGAAACAATTTTCCACTCATGTTGTTGTTGTGGTCTTCAGTCCTGAGACTGGTTTGATGCAGCTCTCCATGCTACTCTATCCTGTGCAAGCTTCTTCATCTCCCAGTACCTACTGCAACCTACATCCTTCTGAATCTGCTTAGTGTATTCATCTCTTGGTCTCCCTCTACAATTTTTACCCTCCACGCTGCCCTCCAATACTCAACTGGTGATCCCTTGGTGCCTCAGAACATGTCCTACCAACCGGTCCCTTCTTCTTGTCAAGTTGTGCCACTAACTCCTCTTCTCCCCAATCCTATTCAATACCTTCTCATTAGTTATGTGATCTACCCATCTAATCTTCAGCATTCTCCTGCAGCACCACATTTCGAAAGCTTCTATTCTCTTTTCGTCTAAACTAGTTATCGTCCACGTTTCACTTCCATACATGGCTACACTCCGTACAAATACTTTCAGAAACGACTTCCTGACATTTAAATCTATACTCGATGTTAGCAAATTTTTCTTCTTCAGAAACGCTTTCCTTGCCATTGCCCGTCTACATTTTATATCCTCCCTATTTCGACCATCAGCAGTTATTTTGCTCCACAAATAGCAAAACTCCTTTACTACTTTAAATGTCTCATTTCTAATCTAATTCCCTCAGCATCACCCAACTTAATTCGACTACATTCCATTATCCTCGTTTTGCTTTTATTGATGTTCATCTTGTACCCTCCTTTCAAGACGCTGTCCATTCCGTTCAACTGCTCTTCCAAGTCCTTTGCTGTCTCTGACAGAATTACAATGTCATCGGCGAACCTCAAAGTTTTAATTTCTTCTCCATGGATTTTAATACCTACTCCGAACTTTTATTTTGTTTCGTTTATTGCTTGCTCAATATACAGATTGAATAGCATCGGGGATAGGCTACAACCCTGTCTCACTCCCTTCCCAACCACTGCTTCCCTTTCATGCCCCTCGTCTCTTATAACTGCCATCTGGTTTCTGTACAAATTGTAAATAGCCTTTCGCTTCCTGTATTTTACCCGTGCCTCCTTCAGAATTTGAAAGAGAGTATTCCAAACAACATTGTCAAAAGCTTTATCCAAGTCTCCAAATGCTAGAAACGTAGGTTTGCCTTTCTTTAATCTTTCTTCTAAAATAATTCGTAGGGTCAGTATTGCCTCACGCGTCCCAACATTTCTACGGAATCCAAACTGATCTCCCCCGAGGTCGGCTTCTATCAGTTTTTCCATTCGTCTGTAAAGAATTCGCGTTAGTATTTTGCAGCTGTGACTTATTAAACTGATAGTTCGCTAATTTTCACATCTGCTTTCTTTGGGATTGGAATTATTATATTCTTCTTGAAGTCTGAGTGTATTTCGCCTGTCTCATACATCTTGCTCACCAGATGGTACAGTTTTGTCAGGACTGGCTCTCCCAAGGCCGTCAGTAGTTCTAATAGGATGTTGTCTACTCCCGGGGCCTTGTGTCGACTCAGGTCTTTCAGTGCTCTGTCACACTCTTCACGCAGTATCATATCTCCCATTTCATCTTCATCTACATCCTCTTCCATTTCCATAATATTGTCCTCAAGTACATCGCCCTTGTATAGACCCTCTATATACTCCTTCCACCTTTCTGCTTTCTCTTCTTTGCTTAGAACTGTGTTTCCATCTGAGCTCTTCATATTCATACAAGTGGCTCTCTTCTCTCCAAAGGTCTCTCAAACTTTCCTGTAGGTAGTATCTATCTTACCCCTAGTGAGATAAGTCTCTACATCCTTACATTTGTCCTCTAGCCATCCCTGCTTAGCCATTTTGCACTTCCTGTCGATCTCATTTTTGAGACGTTTGTATGCCTTTTTGCCTGCTTCATTTACTGCATTTTTATATTTTCTCCTTTCATCAATTAAATTCAATATTTCTTCTGTTACCCAAATGTTTCTACTAGCCCTCATCTTTTTACCTATTTGATCCTCTGCTGTCTTGACTATTTCATCCCTCAAAGCTACCCATTCTTCTTCTACTGTATTTCTTTCCCCCATTCCTGTCAATTGTTCCCCATTGCGCTCCCTGAAACTTTGTACAACCTCTGGTTCTTTCAGTTTATCCAGGTCCCATCTTAAATTCCCACCTTTTTGCAGTTTCTTCAGTTTAGATTGTGGTCAGAGTCCACATCTGCCCCTGGAAATGTCTTACAATTTAAATCCTGGTTCCTATATCTCTGTCTTACCATTGTATAATCTATCTGATACCTTTTAGTATCTCCAGGGTTCTTCCATGTATACAAACTTCTTTCATGATTCTTGAACCAAGTGTCAGCTATGATTAAGTTATGCTGTGCGCAAAATTCTACCAGGCAGCTTCCTCTTTCATTTCTTAGCCCCAATCCATATTCACTTACTATGTTTCCTTCTCTCCCTTTTCCTACTCTGGAATTCCAGTAACCCATGACTATTAAATTTTCGTCTCCCTTCACTACCTGAATAATTTCTTTTATCTCATCATACATTTCATCAATTTCTTCGTCATCTGCAGAGCTAGTTGGCATATAAACTTGTATTACTGTAGTAGGCGTGGGCTTCGTGTCTAATTCCACTCATAACAATCTTGATTTACTTAAGCAGACTAACGAAAAACATTATTTAACCTTCATGAAACCTTGCTGTAATTTATTTCGTTCTTATAGAAAAATGTAATACAAATCCTCCGGTTCATTTTATAGAATAAAAATAGTTAATGCACTTACACAGGCCAACTGTCGTAACTCGGTCAATGTCTAATGAAATTTCCCTTCACAGCTCTCACTAACGAGGATTGAAGAATAATATGATTTCAAAAGAGCGTCGGTGTTGAAACATTTGGCGCTGGGCCATATCGCCACATCTGATAAAGGCAGGAAACTGCGATGAAGAAGTTGACAGGAGTGAAACGGAAGGACGAAAGACAGCATCTGTGCGCAGCCGTAGGGCGGACATTTAGAAATACGTGCCTTCCGCTTCGCTGTGTGAGCCAGCTGCTAACCATGACCTTTGCAGGCATAATGACGATAATATCTCTGTGCCCGTGAGAGAATTTTTTGAGGGGTGCTATTTCGAAAAGAGAAACGGTCCACCTTACACAGTACAGAACTGACTAGGCGTCTATTTGTCGCTGCTATAGTTTATAGCCCTGGTGATGGCTGCGAAGCTATCTGTTATTAATTTAAGTAGCATTTGACAAACACGCTGACATTTTCAATATAACATTACATCCGTGCCAAACGCTGAAAAATAGGCGTTATATATTAAACATGAAGTTCACAGAAACTTAATCGCTTGTAACAGATGTGTAATAATTTCATCATTTCTGAATGTTAGATGGCTATGTTCTGTTATCTGTTTTATGTCATACGCAGAAGGCAATGATAGTAATTATCATTTTCAATTCACGCGTTGATGTATAACTTAAGTTGTAAGCAAGTGTTGGAATAGAAGCAAAGGACGGTATCATAGTAAGTAAGCGATTATAATGGTGTATAGATAAATTTAATTAGTAAATCGGCTTATAGTAATAAGTGCGAAATTAGCAGGGGAAAAATGGCTTTATAAAGACAGTCATTTCGTAAAATCCTGAGTTAACAGTTCTTACATAAAATATGGTCTCGTATATCAGCAATAAATAAATAGAATTATATTGAGAAATGTCAAATAATTGCGTATACCCTTTTCCGCCGGAGTGTGTCAATGTTCCTTATTAAGTCCAAAACGTCTCTGTAGTTTTCATGGGACGCAGATGATGCTCAGCATATCACGTTGGAACTTTACGGTGGGATGTTGTCTTACTGGATTCACGATAAAGTGGAGTGAAATAAATCTCTGCCCTGTCATCCTGATTTACGTTTTCTGTAGTTCACACAAATCGATTCTGACGATTGTCGCGTGAGATATGGACAATCCCTATACTTGTTGTATTCGAGTTTGCGCTCAATCTCTAATGAAGTCAGACACATAACTATACGCATCACTAAGGATCACTAACTCCGTACTTACTATATTACCACCTCCTCGCCGGCCGGTGTGGCCGTGTGGTTCTAGGCGCTTCAGTCTGGAACCGCGTGACCGCTAAGGTCGCAGGTTCGAATCCTGCCTGTGGCATGGATGTGAGTGATGTCCTTAGGTTAGTTAGGTTTAAGTAGTTCTAAGTTCTAGGGGACTGATGACCTCAGACGTTAAGTCCCATAGTGCTCAGAGCCATTTGAACCATTTTTTGAACCACCTCCTCACCTGCCCACCATGTGATTGGACCATAAGTTAATTACTTTTACCTAACTGTCAAAAATGTCTTGGGGCTGTGCTGGTGTGCAGATGTAGAGGAAATTAATCGAGGCTTTATTCGTTGCGGTAGGTTCTTCTCGTGAAATTTCTATCACCAACTTGATATTTACAGTGTGAAAATACGAGGGCTATTCGGAAAGTGAGGAACGATCGATCGCGAAACGGAAACCGCTGTGAAAATCGGACGAGGCTTTTCAAAGATGTTTTGGGCAGTGTCTCTAGCATGCCCGTCGATCGCACCAAAACGCTCTTTTCAGTTGTGAGCGCACTGTGAGCGAGTAAAGGTGCCTAGAACAACGATGTCTCCCGCCAAGTAGGAGGGCCTACTCAGAGGTTTCGCCTTAATGAATGCAGCCCACCTAACACAACTGCCACGCACCTCCTTCTTCATGGCAATTCTCAGCCGCACTCTGCAGGGGCAGTGAAGACGCTCCTGCAGCCTTTTCGAGGGGAAGTGTTGGATCACCCACAACACAGCCCTAATAGGCTCGTCCTGAGTATCATCTCTGTTCACATGAAACACTGGATACGAAGACAACACTTGGGCGCAGGCTACGCACTAAAGATCAGTGTAGAGAATTGTTGGAAAGCACAGGGGGCTGCCTTCTATGACGATGGTGTTGGAAATTTGGTATAAGGCTCCGACAAATGTCTAAGTCGCAGCGGCGACTACGTAGAGAAGTAGCCTGGAAAGTGTAGCTAAATGTGCAAAGAAAACAGTTTTGTTTTTCAGTGAAGTTTCCATTTCGCAACCGATCATTCCTTACTTCCCGAACAACCCTTGTATGTTGTTGGCACCCACCTACATAGGGAGGAATGATCGTCATGGTAAATTAAGAGAAATCAGAGCTCGCGCGAAGAAATTAAAGTGTTCGTTTTTCTCGTGCGCTGTTCGAGAGTGGAACGGTAGAGATGTAGCTTAATGGTGGTTCGGTGAATCATCTGGCAGACACTTAATTGTGAATTGGAGAGTAATCAAGTAGATGTAGTTGAAGGTGTATGAGCTGAGGGGGAAAAAATCGCAACACCGTGAAGAGACTGTGCGACATAAACCAGAGTTGGTAAGCGTACGAGGGGCGTTTGAAAAGTCTTTGCAAAGTCCGAGAGATGGCACCACCGGCGCGTATCGAGGTCATGTTTAGTTAGTAGCATCTTTGGAAAGAACGCACACTTAGTTTCAGCCATATTGGTCTACTTCTTTGTGTTTGGCATTCGTGTGAATAAAGGAAGTCGAGTGATTGTCAAAAAATGAACGAAAAAGAATTTCGTATGGTGATTAAACATTACTTTATGAAAAGCAAAGCGCCTCAGGAGACAAAAGAAAAGCCTGATAAACATTACGGTGCAGACATGCACCCATTTAAATGCTACCCTTCCTATAAACTCGTCCAAGTTCTGGTCAGCCTTCCGTCGCATTACCGGAACTAAACCCTCCCCCTACTATCCTCTTCTCCATGATGATCACCCCTTCCCTGACACCATTAGTAAGGCCAATCACTTTGCCTCCTACCTCTCCAATGTCTTTTCCATCCCCGACGATCCCCAGTTCTATTACTCCCTCTTCCCGGATGTCCACGACCGAACTGACACCTCTGTCCCTCCCCTCGCTCCTGGTTTCCAGTACTTGGACAACATTGCACACACGGAACTCAATGCCCGCATCACTGCACAGGATCTCATTGCTACACTCCGCACGAAATGCAACGCCGCTCCTGGTCACGATCGTGTCACCTACCGTCACCTTCGTGAAGCTCCTGTCTCTTTCCTCTCCACCCTGGCCAGGCTCTACAATGTGGTCCTGTCCACCGGCTACTACCCTGACCTGTGGAAAACCTCCTGTATCCTGATGTTCCTTAAACCCGGTAAACCGCCGTCCGCCATCTCCTCCTACCATCCCATCAGCCTTACCTCAGTCTTCAGCAAGGTCCTGGAATCCATCCTCACCCGCCGCATCCACCAGCATCTCCGCCAGCACTGCCTCCTTCCCGTTACCCAGTGTGGCTTTCGGTCGTCCTTCTCTTCCGATGACCTTCTCCTTCACCTCACTCATCTCCTTTCCGAACAACTTAATTCCCGTCGCTCCGCTATCTTCCTCTCCCTGGACCTCGAACGTGCCTATGACTGCATATGGCATTCCAGTCTCCTCTTCAAGCTCCAAACCTTCGCCCTTCCCATTAACTACGTCCGTATTTCTCTCCCACCGTCCTTCCTACGTCACCATCCATAACTCGGATTCCTACACCTTTTTTCCCTCCACCGGTGTGCCCCAAGTCTCCGTCCTCTCCCCCCTTCTGTACCTTTTGTATAAGCTGGACATGCCGCGGCCGATCCCCCCCCATCCACCTTCTCCACTTTGCCGATGACACCGCCTTCTTTGCCCTTGCCCCCACCTTCTCCAATCCCATCTTAACCGGTTCACCGCTTGGTGCAACCAGTGGTTGCTTAAGGTCAATCCCTCCAAAACCTAGGTGATCATTGTAGGCAAAACCACCCCTTCCTTCCGCCTCCTTGATTTCTATCTAACCATCTATGGCCGTCCTATCGCCCTCACCCCCACCCTTAAGTACCTTGGCGTCACCCTTAACCGTCGCCTCTCCTGGACCTCGCATCTCTGGACCAGCCAAGCCAAGGCACGCTCCCGACTCCGTCTCCTCAAGCTCCTTTTCAGCCGTATGTGGTGTCTGGACCCCTCCACCTTACTCCACACCTATAAATCCCTCATCTGCCCTATCCTCTGTTACGCCCATCCGGCCTGGATTTCCGCCCCCCCGCCCCCCTACCTTTTACAAATCCCTTCAGATCCTTGAACGCCATGCTCTCCGCCTCACCTATCGCATCCGTCTCCCCTCCCCCACACGGATCCTGTATGACCTAATTCCGTTCCCCTACCTCCTCCTTTTCCTCGAATGGATACGGATCCTCTACACCTCCCGTAAACTCGATCCTCCTGACCTGCTTGTCTCACCCATCCTCTCCCACCCCCGCTCGCTGCCGTGCCTGTATTCCCATGTCCCACCCTGTCTCCTCTCTCCACCCTCCTTACCCTCTCCCAAGGTGGTTTCCATCAACTCCCCCTCCCTGATGATGCCCTCCTCCCCTCCATCTACCCTGACTACCAACTTTGATCCTCCCCTCCCACTTCCTGTGTTTTTTCCTTTCGGCACCCTCTCTCCCTTCTCTCTCCTTTTGCCTCCATCCCCCCTTCCCTTCCTCCAGCCCTCTTCCCCCGGGCTTCCCCTCCCCCCTCCTCCCTTCCTTCCATCCCCTATCTCCCCTGCCCTTGGCATCTCTGCTCTCCCCTCTCCCTCTCCCATCCCACTCCTCTCTTGGCAGGTCCCCGGACTCGTACACGCTCAGTGCACTTTCGCGCACCGGAGATCATCACCTCGTGTTTCTGTGTGTGACGTCGTTTGTGCTCAAGTGTTCCAGTGTTATTCGTTTTGTGCTCCAACGTTCGCGTGTGACAATTATTGTCTCTGTGTGTGTCCACGTGTCTGCACAATTTTCTCTTGGACACTACACCTGTGAATGGCACCATGTTTTTTTAAAAGTGTCTGTCTCCATCTATGTATCCACCATGTTTATCCTTTGATGGTCATCATTTGTATCTTTTGTTTTTCTCTGTGGCCGAAACCAGCGTACTATGCCGCTGATGGCCTACCTGTAACAGGTATAAAAATAACAGTAAAGAACTCTGCACTTTCTATTAGAACAGTTTATAAGTGGTTTCAAAATTTTCGGAGTGGCCATATGGGCACAAGTGATGCTGAAAGTTCTGGACGCCCTGTGGAGGTTATGACTCCAGGAATCATTGATAAAATCCGTGATATGGCAATGGATGACAGAAGAGTTAAGGTACGTGAGATTGCTAGTGCTGCAGGCATCTCGAATGAACGGGTATATAATATTTTACATAAACATTTGTCCATGAGAAAGCTATTCGCAAGATGGGTCCCACGACTGTTCATGCTTGACCAAAAACGGAATCGTGTGAAGTGTTGCAAGGATGGTTTGCAGCTGTTCAGGAAGAATCCGCAGGACTTTAAGCGTCGTTTCGTCACTGTGAATGAAACATGGATACATTACTATACTCCTGAGACCAAACAACAATCTGAACAATGGTTTACCAAGGGAGAATCTGCACCAAAAAAGGCGAAGACCATTCCTTCGGCCGGAAAGGTTACGGCGACTGTCTTTTGGGATTTGCAACGGATAATCCTCATCGACTATCTGGAAAAGGGTAAAACCATTACAGGTGAATGTTATTCATCGTTACTGGACCGTTTGAAAACCGAGACGCAAGAAAAACGCCGGCTATTGGACCGCAAAAAAGTTCTTTTCCATCTCGACAATGCACCAGCACACACCTCAGCAGTTGTGGTCGCAAAATTAATGGAAATAGGATTCCAGTTCGTTTCACATACCTCCTATTCCCCAGACTTGGCTCCCTCTGACTACTATTTGTTCCCCAATTTGAAGAAATGGCTGGCGGGACGAAGTTTTTATTCAAACGAGGAGATGACTGCAGCAGCTAATAGCTATTTTACAGACTTGGACAATTCCTATTATTCGGAACGGATCAACAAATTAGAACAGCGTTGGACGAAGTGTATGAGTCTAAAAGGAGACTATGTCGAAAAATAAAAAAGGTTTACCCCAAACACGTAAGTAGTTTTTATTTTTGTGCACGGACTTTTCAAACGCCCCTCGTATTTCTACATCCGAACGATGTCTATTAAAATTGTGCGCCAATCGCATAAGAACGGCGATACTAGCGCCACTATGAGGATGCAAATCAGGTTTGCTTTAAATACACGCTCTAACGGTAGCGAGCGTTAGTTTTCTTTGAGACTGGACGTGGTGGGTTGATGTTAGTGAAGAACGCCTTTGAGGCGACAAAGACGCCATTATCAATACCTCACTGAATTCGAACAAGGATACGAGAAGCTGGATGTTCCTTCTACGATGCTGCAGAAAGACTTGGCAGGAATGTAGCCACCGTACATGACTGCTGGCAGTGGTAGTGACGAGAATATACAGCCGCAAGAAGACGTGGCTCCGGACGGCCACGTGGAACTACCGAGAGGGAAGACCATCGTGTTCGGCGTATGGCTCTGGCGCATTGTACTACATCTGCAGCAGCAATTTAAGCAGCAGTTGACACCCCAATGACACAACGAACTGTTACAAATCCGTTACTTCAACGATATCTCAGAGCCAGATGCCCTGTAGCGTGCACCGGCCGGAGTGGCCGTGCGGTTCTAGTCGCTACAGTCTGGAACCGCGTGACCGGTACGGTCGCAGGTTCGAATCCTGCCTCGGCCATGGATGTGTGTGACGTCCTTAGGTTAGTTAGGTTTAAGTAGTTCTAAGTTCTAGGGGACTAATGACCTCAGATGTTAAGTCCCATAGTGCTCAGAGCCACTTGAACCATTTGAACCCTGTAGCTTGCATTCCACTGACAGGAAACCACCGCCATTTTCGACTTCAGTGGTCTTAAGCGAGAGCTCGTTGGAGGGCAAGATGGGGATCTGTTGTGTTTTCTGATGAAAGTTGGTTCTGCCTCGGTGCCAGTGATCGCCGCTTCTTGGTTAAAACGAGCCCAGTTGAGGGCTTGCAAGCATCTTATCTACATCTACATTTATACTCCGCAAGCCACCCAACGGTGTGTGGCGGAGGGAACTTAACGTGCCACTATCATTACCTCCCTTTCCTGTTCCAGTCGCGTATGGTTCGCGGGAAGAACGACTGCGGAAAGCCTCCGTGCGCGCTCGAATCTCTCTAATTTTACATTCGTGATGTGCTCGGGAGGTATAAGTAGGTGGAAGCAATATGTTCGATACGTCATCCAGAAACGCACTCTCTCGAAACCTGGACAGCAAGCTACACCGCGATGCAGAGCGCCTCTCTTGCGTCCGCAGCTCGTGGTTGTGCGGTAGCGTTCTCGTTTCCCGCGCCCGGGCTCCCGGGTTCGGTTCCCGGCGGGGTCAGGGATTTTCTCTGCCTCGTGATGACTGGGTGTTGTGTGCTGTCCTTAGGTTAGTTAGGTTTAAGTAGTTCTAAGTTCTAGGGGACTGATGACCATAGATGTTAAGTCCCATAGTGCTCAGAGCCATTTGGGCCATTTTTTTGAGCCTCTCTTGCAGGGTCTGCCACTTGAGTTTGCTAAACATCTCCGTAACGCTATCACGCTTACCAAATAACCCTGTGACGAAACGCGCCGCTCTTCTTTATATCTCCTCTATCAACCCGACTTGGTACGGATCCCACACTGATGAGCAATACTCAGGTATAGGTCGAACGAGTGTTTTGTAAGCCACCTCCTTTGTTGATGGACTACATTTTCTATGGACTCTCCCAATGAATCTCAACCTGGTACCCGCCTTACCAGCAATTAATTTTATATGATCATTCCATTTCAAATCGTTCCACACGCATACTCCCAGATATTTTACAGAAGTAACTGCTACCAGCGTTTGTTCCGCTATCATATAATCATACAATAAAGGATCCTTCTTTCTATGTATTCGCAATACATTACATTTGTCTATGTTAAGGGTCAGTTGCCACTCCCTGCACCAAGTGCCTATCCTCTGCAGATCTTCCTGCATTTCGCTACAATTTTCTAATGCTGCAACTTCTCTGTATACTACAGCATCATCCGCGAAAAGCCGCTTGGAACTTCCGACACTATTTACTAGGTCATTTATATATATTGTGAAAAGCTATGGTCTCATAACACTCCCCTGTGGCACGCCAGAGGTTACTTTACTGTCTGTAGACGTCTCTCCATTGATAACAACATGCTGTGTTCTGTTTGCTAAAAACTCTTCAATCCAGCCACACAGCTAGTCTGATATTCCGTAGGCTCTTACTTTGTTTATCAGGTGACAGTGCGGAACTGTATCGAACGCCTTCCGGAAGTCAAGGAAAATAGCATCTACCTGGGAGCGTGCATCTAATATTTTCTGGGTCTCATGAACAAATAAAGCGAGTTGGGTCTCACACGATCGCTGTTTCCGAAATCCATGTTGATTCCTACAGAGTAGATTCTGGCTTTCCAGAAATGACTGCGTGCTAGATGCATTAGATCTACAACTGGTTTCATGGTCCGGGGTTCGATTTCGTATGACGGCAGGAGCACTCTCGTGCTTAACCTACGCACCTTGACTGCAAATGTGTAGTGCAATCTGGTGATTCGACCTGGTGTGCTGCCATTCATGAACAGCATTCCAGGGGGAGTTTTCCAAGAGGATAACGTTCGGCCGCATACCGCTGCTGTAACTCAACATGCTCCTCAAAATGTCGACATCTTGCCCTGGTTTGCTCGATCGCCAGATCTGTCTCCAATCGAGAATATATGAGACTTCATCGGAAGACAGCTCCAGCGTCATCCACAAACTCTATTAACCGCCCCTGTATTGACCGACCATGTGCAACAGGCATACAAACTGACATCCTACACCTGTACAACAGAGTACAAGTACATTTGCACTCAACATTCTGCCGGTTACTCCGGAATCAAGGGATCACCAATTTAGTATTGGAGGGCAGCGTGGAGGGTAAAAGTCGTTGAGGGAGACCAATAGATGAATACACCAAGTAGATTCAGAAGGATGTAGGTTGCAGTAAGTACTGGGAGATGAAGAAGCTTCCAAAGGATAGAGTAGCATGGAGAGCTGCATCAAACCAGTCTCTGGACTGAAGACCACAACAACAATACCTCACGCCTACGTTAACCTGTGATTTGCAATTTTAATCACTTAAACTTGTTATCTAGACAGATGTGTTCCAGAAATTTCATTCCTCTATATTAATCAGGTTTTGGTGTTACTACTTTTTTTCGCCAGTGTAGAAGCTGCGTTGACAATTGTACACAGGCCTTATTCTGCTGCTGTTGTTGTTCTTGTACACTTCTCTCCGCACCTCCTTGATTTTCATTCATTTAGTTATCAGCTCTATTAGCCCGAACTTCGTCATCGATATCCCTATGTTCCCTATTGTAAAACATATTACAGTGCTCTTGAAAGCTTTCGAAAAAGCGAAATTTGTTAACACTGAGCATAAATAGAAGTGTGAGGCAGTCTTTACTGAAGGCATGTGCCTGGAGTGTAGCCTTCTTCGGAAATGAAACGTGGACAATAAACAGTTTAAACAAGAAAAGGGTATAAGTTTTTGGAATGTGGTGCTAGAGAAGAGCGCTGAAAGGAAGTTGAGTGGGTCGGATAACTAATGAGGAGGAACGGAATTTAAGAGGTGGAACTTGAGGAGAAAAGAAAATTATGGCACAACTTGATTGACAGAAAGTATCGGTTGATAGACTACGTCTTGAGGCATCAAGGAGTCGTAATTTTGATAATGAAGAGAAGTGTGTGTACGGGGGGAAGTGGAGGGAAGGCGGAAGGGCGTTTAAATTTGTAATGGGAGACCAAGGTTTGACTACTAGAAGTAGGTTGCAGTAATTACTCGGAGATGAAGAGGCTTGCACAGAGTAGAGAAACCAGCAATCAAACCAGACTTAGAATTGAAGACGACAGCAGTAACGTACCATCTCCGAGGAATTGGCGGATATAAGATACAGTGTCTGAACCGGATCTGAGAGGTAATATGATAATCTCTTCTTCGATTTATTACTTGTCAATAAAACTACAGGGTCTAAAGATAGTAGTGGACAATCCTTGGCGACGACTGTAAACCGAATCTTCTCGAATGTACGTTAGGTGATCACGCGTTGCGTCCGGAAGAAAGAGGGCGCAAGGGAAACTATCCTATTGTTCGAAGACTTTTGTGAAACGGATCCGCAGGAGAAACGGGTCGCTGCATTGCATCTGTGAGAGCAGTGGACATGCAACTGATAATATACTGGCACAATTTTTTTTTTAGCTGCTGGGAGCGTTCCCACAGGAAGAAAAGAGAAACGTTCTCCGCTCTCGCCACGCACAGAGGAAGGCTCTGTCGAAATCCCACCGCGAAAGTACGGAGGAATTTTCTTCCGTCTACTCTTCCAGCACTGCACATGGAAATTGTTTTTCTTCCACCACGTGCGTTCGAGAAGTTATCAGATTGTCATGAAAATTAAACAACTGCACTGCACATTTAAAACCATTTAGTATATATTATGTACACTCCTGGAAATGGAAAAAAGAACACATTGACACCGGTGTGTCAGACACACCATACTTGCTCCGGACACTGCGAGAGGGCTGTACAAGCAATGATCACACGCACGGCACAGCGGACACACCAGGAACCGCGGTGTTGGCCGTCGAATGGCGCTAGCTGCGCAGCATTTGTGCACCGCCGCCGTCAGTGTCAGCCAGTTTGCCGTGGCATACGGAGCTCCATCGCAGTCTTTAACACTGGTAGCATGCCGCGACAGCGTGGACGTGAACCGTATGTGCAGTTGACGGACTTTGAGCGAGGGCGTATAGTGGGCATGCGGGAGGCCGGGTGGACGTACCGCCGAATTGCTCAACACGTGGGGCGTGAGGTCTCCACAGTACATCGATGTTGTCGCCAGTGGTCGGCGGAAGGTGCACGTGCCCGTCGACCTGGGACCGGACCGCAGCGACGCACGGATGCACGCCAAGACCGTAGGATCCTACGCAGTGCCGTAGGGGACCACACCGCCACTTCCCAGCAAATTAGGGACACTGTTGCTCCTGGGGTATCGGCGAGGACCATTCGCAACCGTCTCCATGAAGCTGGGCTACGGTCCCGCACACCGTTAGGCCGACTTCCGCTTACGCCCCAACATCGTGCAGCCCGCCTCCAGTGGTGTCGCGACAGGCGTGAATGGAGGGACGAATGGAGACGTGTCGTCTTCAGCGATGAGAGTCGCTTCTGCCTTGGTGCCAATGATGGTCGTATGCGTGTTTGGCGCCGTGCAGGTGAGCGCCACAATCAGGACGGCATACGACCGAGGCACACAGGGCCAACACCCGGCATCATGGTGTGGGGAGCGATCTCCTACACTGGCCGTACACCACTGGTGATCGTCGAGGGGACACTGAATAGTGCACGGTACATCCAAACCGTCATCGAACCCATCGTTCTACCATTCCTAGACCGGCAAGGGAACTTGCTGTTCCAACAGGACAATGCACGTCCGCATGTATCCCGTGCCACCCAACGTGCTCTAGAAGGTGTAAGTCAACTACCCTGGCCAGCAAGATCTCCGGATCTGTCCCCCATTGAGCATGTTTGGGACTGGATGAAGCGTCGTCTCACGCGGTCTGCACGTCCAGCACGAACGCTGGTCCAACTGAGGCGCCAGGTGGAAATGGCATGGCAAGCCGTTCCACAGGACTACATCCAGCATCTCTACGATCGTCTCCATGGGAGAATAGCAGCCTGCATTGCTGCGAAAGGTGGATATACACTGTACTAGTGCCGACATTGTGCACGCTCTGTTGCCTGTGTCTATGTGCCTGTGGTTCTGTCAGTGTGATCATGTGATGTATCTGACCCCAGGAATGTGTCAATAAAGTTTCCCCTTCCTGGGACAATGAATTCACGGTGTTCTTATTTCAATTTCCAGGAGTGTAGTATCACCTCTACACAGCTTAGGCTCTCTGTCTTCTATTTGGTTGTGATATTGTATTCTCCAACTAAGACCGTTATTTAATATTGCAGTATACTCCAAGCAAGATTCTTGAAGTTTCTCCGTTTCTTACAATGTCTGTCCATGAACATTTGAGGCGCTCATTGCTAAGATAATGGTAAACCACACACTGAGCAATATTGAGATTTGTGCACTTTATATATCTGCTAGAGTTAGGTCAGCCACTGGTGGAGTAGTAGTTGAAGAAACCAAGAGATGTCAGCGCATCCTCTGTTATTACGTTTGCACCAAGAAACAGCACGCCATTATAGTGCATCAGGTGGAAACCCGCAGCAAGACGGCATTTTGCTGAGGGAACAGCGCAGGTTGTTCGGATGACAAAAATTGCATTGTGGAATCGATACAGAAGCCAATTGTTTTGAGAGTGATGGTAAGCTCGTAGATGAGTATTATCAGTCAAGTCCGTGTGATACTGCATCATCATCAGAGATAAGCAACAAGAACATACTATAGCATGAGACTATGTGGCTTATCGTAACAGTGTGTTACATGTAATAGTAATATTCAATGAAAATTTCTAAGATATTTATCTGGAGTCCATTAACAATAAACGATTGTTGTATTTGTGATGGGCATTACTAGGTGACTACTTGTATGGGTAACTATGGCTTTCCATTATATACCTGTTAAATTGCTGTATTGTTCAGTGTAGTTTAGTAAGTTCTTGCTATTAGTATTTGTGCATTGTTTTACTGCTGTAAGGAGGAACTCCTAACGTAACAAAAAAAAAAAAAAATATACGAGGGTTGGACTTTAATAGTGGCAACTATTTATTTGCAGCTCGTACAAAATAGATACGTGTTTCAAAGTTTTACTGACCTTCAAAGTAGTCACCAGCATTCTGTAATAACCCGTTGCCAGCGTTGTCGAAGTTGTAGGATACTCTTAGCTGTGCCAGTTGTGTTGACAGTTCGAGCGGCGCGGTCTATTGCCCGACGAATTTGTAGCAGTTCTGAAGCGAATGCCGTGAAGTGTTTCCTTCAGTTTAGAAATCGAGTTGAACTTACGAGGGCTTAAGTCAGGGGAGTGCAGTAGGTGGTATAGCACTTAGCAGCCCAATCAGTCAAACAAAACAGTAACAGCTTGCACTGAACATATTTGAGTATTTTCCTACAAAAAGATGATCAGGTCCTGCACAAAGTGTCATCACTTCTGTTTACAAGCTGGTCGTAGGTTGTGTTCCAAAACTGAACATCATAGAGATACAACGAGCACTGCTAAGACTATCCTACGACTTCCACACCGCTGGCAACGGGTTCTACGGAATGCTAGTGACTACTTTGAACGTCAGTAAAACTTTGAAACACGTATCTATTTCGTAAGAGCTGTAAATAAATAGTTGCCACTATTAAAGTACCAACCCTCGTAGGAAGGGAAGAGTATCCCATTAACTTTTAAGGGGCTACAGGGCCTGACAACCAGGAGTGATGGTCTGGGATGCCAATTGTCCTTCAGGACAGCCTTCATGCTGTTCTTGGGAAACTATTTTGACGTTACATTTCTGAAAGGTAATGACGGTCTGCACACTGTGAGAGCTTCTACAATGTTCAAATTTTTTGCTTCAAATCCTGATTCAAACTTCCTCAGCATACTGTTAACTTCCGTGAAATTTATGTCAAGAAGCGTGGCCGCCCTACACGCACAACATGACTTACGACCTTAACACTAAAATACTGTATGCCTGTTCTTGTACTGCATGAGAAACTGTCTCAACCCAAATGCCTGTTTCCCTACATGGACGTGTGGTGAAGCATGGATATTACTTATCCGTGACTCAGTACGAAGACACAGAGCGGGCTGGTGAACCTGAATTAACTGATGGCAGTATCCTGGATTACGCTGAGAGCACCCTGAATTGTGATCACTGAAGCCGAATGTTGGCACTGAAACTTTGCTGATGCATAATGAGAAGCCACAAAATTACGTGTATCCCTCGTACTTAAAGTTATTTTTCACTAAATACAATACATACAAATGTTCTATTTCACGTGACAACTATACCTTAATGTATGCAAGGCCTTATAATGCCATTAACATACCTCTTATGTCCATCACCTGATTTGTGAAATTTTTGAACCTTCATGTGTCTCTCCTATAAAATCTACACTACTGGCCTTTAAAATTGCTACACCAAGAAGAAATGCAGATGATAAACGGGTAATCATTGGAAAATATATTATACTATAACTGACATCTGATTACATTTTCACGCAATTTGGGTTCATAGATCCTGAGAAATCAGTACCCAGAACAACCACCTCTGGCCGTAATAACAGCCTTGATATGCCTGGGCATTGAGTCAAACAGAGCTTGGATGGCGTGTACAGGTACAGCTTCCCATGCAGCTTCAACACGATACCACAGTTCATCAAGAGTAGTGACTGGCGTATTGTGACGAGCCACTTGCTTGGCCACCATTGGACAGACGTTTTCAATTGGTGAGAGATCTGGAGAATGTGCTGGCCAGGGCAGCAGTCGAACATTTTGAATATCCAGAAAGGCCTGTACAGGACCTGCAACATGCGGTCGTGCATTATCCTGCTGAAATGTAGGGTTTCGCAGGGATCGAATGAAGGGTACAGCCACGGGTCGTAACACATCTGAAATGTAACGTCCACTGTTCAAAGTGCCGTCAATGCGAACAAGAGGTGACCGAGATGTGTAACCAATGGCACCCCATACCATCACGCCGGGTGATCCGCCAGTATGGCGATGACGAATACACGCTTCCAATGTGCGTTCACCGCGATGTCGCCAAACACGGATGCGACCATGATGATGCTGTAAACAGAACCTGGATTCATCCGAAAAAATGACATTTTGCCATTCGTGCACCCAGGTTCGTCGTAGAGTACACAATCGCTGGCGCTCCTGTCTGTGATGCAGCGTCAATGGTAACCGCAGCCATGGTCTCCGAGCTGATAGTCCATGCTGCTGCAAACGTCGTCGAACTGTTCGTGCAGATGGTTGTTGTCTTGCAAACGTCCTCATCTGTTGACTCAGGGATCGAGACGTGGCTGCACGATCCGTCACAGCCATGCGGATAAGATGCCTGTCATCTAGACTGCTAGTGATACGAGGCCGTTGGGATCCAGCACGGCGTTCCGTATTACTCTCCTGAACCCACCGATTCCATATTCTGCTAACAGTCATTGGATCTTGACCAGCGCGAGCATCAATGTCGCGAAACGATAAACCGCAATCGCGATAGGCTACAATCCGACCTTTATCAAAGTCGGAAACGTGATGGTATGCATTTCTCCTCCTTACACGAGGCACCACAACAACGTTTCACCAGGCAACGCCGGTCAACTGCTGTTTGTGTATGAGAAATCGGAAACTTTCTTCGTGTCTGCACGTTGTAGGTGTCGCCACCGGCGCGAACCTTATGTGAATGCTCTGAAAAGCTAATTATTTGCATATGACAACATCTTCTTCCTGTCGGTTAAATTTCCCGTCTGTAGCACGTCACCTTCGTGGTGTAGCAATTTTAATGGCCAGTAGCGTATCATCTTACACGTTCAAGAATTCAACGAGTTTGGCGTACTATTTCTGCGACTCGGATAGTCCCAGTAGCCAGTATAATAATAGCCAGAAGCAATAATATGAACAGCAGAATATTGCATCATATCGTCAACCTCGTCTGCATTGGCACAGACTACGTGTTAATCATCCCATTTGTTGTGGGAGTGCTTTGTGTGTGAGTTGCCTAGTTGCTTTCGCCGCCCTGGGTGGAATGCATAGGGTTCTGTTAAGTTTGACCAATCTTCAGTCTTCTAAAGATGTCCCCTGCACCCTTCAGTCTTCTAAAGATGTCCCCTGCACAGACAGCATCACTTACGTCGTAGATCGGTTGTCTTGAGACTGTAATGAACTGTTATCGAAGAACTGATGTTATTTAAGCAACAGGTTTGTTCACTATATGTACAGATACCCCTTATATTTACTTTAGCAGATCATAAGAAACTGCAACCTACAAACTTTATCCACTGTCTTTTCAACAGGTCAGGCGTTATTACTAATTTCCAATTTTATCTTGCGATACCAATAATTAATTAAACTTTACTAATTCTTAAACTATTACGATTAACATTTATATGTAAAATTGAGGTACAATCGACCGCACCATACAACACGCCTATGCATCGTGACTAGCCCTTCTGATCTAATTAGCACTTTACGGAATTTACATAAAGTTGAAATATAACCATTCACGACAGACAACACTTCTGTTCCCCGTGACTGCCCCTTCCGATCTGATTAGGTAGCGCCGCTACTTGGCTTGGGAGCCTGCACCAGGTGGAGCTCTGAAGACACATGAAGAGCTTCGTCTGCGTTATCGTTTAGCTTTTGTTTTTGTTTTTAGGTTGACACGTAATTCTGACTTGCGAAATAAGTGGGCGATAGCTTTCTATTTACGGATATGTATTCCAGAATGTTACGCAATTTAATGCACGGTTATTAAAATATTAGTGAAACCCGCCAGGATAGCCGAGAGCGCTGACGCGCTGCTTCCTGGACTCTGGTAGGCGCGCTGCCTCCGGATCGAATCTGCCCGGTGGATTAACGACGACGGCCGGTGTGCCGGTCAGCCTGGACGTGGCTTTTAGGCGGTTTTCCACACCCTACTAGGTGAATACCGTGCTGGTTCCCACGTCCCGCCTCAGTTCCACGACTTGCAGACATTTATAACACATTTACACTATTTCACGATTTACACTAGACGCAGACAGCTGGGGTACACTGATTCCGTCCCCGGAGAGAGGGGGGGGGGGGGGGTGTATGATGGAGTGGCGGGACGAAGGGCATCCGGCCACCCCTTACAATTAGCCATGCCAAATCCGTACTTAACCCTGCTGACCTTGCGCACAATGCGGGATAAAGACAGTAGCAAAAGAAAGAAAGAAAGAAAAGATTAAAATGTTAGTAAAAGCAAGTTAGCATTTTGGCGTGCAGCCTCCCAAAGCATCAGCCAGTCACACTGATAGATTACAATCCTGGCGATCTTTCCCACAAGGGAGGTACCGTCAGCTACTCGTACCTCACACCACTGGTTACGTCATACGCATAATGCTGCAACTTTCACTGCTCTGAGGAAAGGATGTTGGTGCAGGATATGATAGCTGCTGAAACCAGAAACAGCACACAGACATCGCCTTCCTTGTTGAATTTCCAAAAATTGAGATGTTCTTGAAGGCAGCGCTCAGTCTGAAAATAACCAAGCGTAATGAATTTTGAATGCAGCTGAAAGAGAGGGCTCTCTCAATAGACGTGCTATCCCATTAATCTGATGTATATATTCTAATTTTGTTTATGTTGATTTGGTAATAATCGTTAATCATCTTGTGGAAAGACAATGCTAGCATCAATATTTATCTATATCTTTTGGTACTTGCCAGACCCTACCTTTGCCAGCAACGTTGCTGGACCTGTCCGCACTTGAGAACTTTTGGAGCCTTATGGGCAGGATTCTCCAACGATTGGGGACTTTGACGAGCTAACGCGCCAAATGAACTGCACAGAATTTGTTACGATATCCCTCAAGAGGACATCCAACAGCTCTATTAATCAATGCCAAGCCGAATAACAGTTTGCATAAGGGCCAGAGACGGATCAACGCGGTTGACTTGCTCAATTTGTGAAGCTCTTTCTCGTGAGGGAATCATCCAATTTTTCTGAAATTGTAATCATTTGTTTGTCCGTCAGTGTACATCACATCTACCGACTTTCGTCCCATTCGGGTAGTTCCTTAGAAATGAGTCGTCTTTTTGCCTTGCAGTGTATGTATGCCTCTGTAATGGTTTGTAATTTTTATGACTTATTTGCTGACTTAATTGTTATTAATCTATGTATTGCTAGCAACAAACGATGCATTTACTCTGCATTGAATAGATTGACGGACTTTCCAGTCCGATTCTACAGTGACAGAATGATGCTAAGTGCTACGGAGCATGCCGTTTCTGGTCCTACAAAGGACAATTTTTATAATGTTGAGTTCCACTTTTTATAATTTTCAGGTCCACGCTTCTTATAATACTTTCTTCTTTATGAAAGAGACGCCGTTACCAAGTCTGGCGTGACATTTAGCTGCTCACTCCAGCAAATGATGTGGGCTTGAGGATCGAGCCGTGTCTAATTTGAATGCTATTGTCAAGGGATTTCAAATTGATTCCGTATTTCTGGATTTCCGGAAGGCTTTTGACACTGTACCACACAAGCGGCTTATAGTCAAATTGCGTGCTTATGGAATATCGTCTCAGATATGTGACTGGATTCGTGATTTCCTGTCAGAGAGGTCACAGTTCGTAGTAATTGATGGAATCTCTTCAAGCATGATAGAAGTGATTTCTGGCGTTCCCCAAGGTAGTGTTATAGGCCCTAACCTGGCAGCAGACATAAGAAGGCGAAGATTAAAATTTTATGGACATGTCACTAGACTTCCCCCCACACGACTCACTAACAGAATTCTCACTTACATAGAAAAAGTCAAATCAACAACACCATGGATTAGCCAAGTAAAATTAGATTTACAAAAAGCAAATATTGAACTTAAAGATGTCAAAGATAGAAAAACTTTTAGAAATAAGGTGGAAAAGTGGATTGTATTGTCGGAGAAGGAAGCACTAAAGAGACCAGGAACAAAATGGACAGAAGAAAGAAAAAGAAAACATGGAGAACGAATGAAAGAAGTATGGAAGAAACGACGTCAGAAAGCTTTGCGTGATCCTTCTGGGTCCATTCGCGATAAATAATAATATTATATATATATATATATATATATATATATATATATATATATATATATATATATATATAAACGATTTGGGAGACAATCTATGCAGTAGTCTTAGGCTGTTTGCAGATGACGCTGTCGTTTATCACTAGTTAATACATCAGAAGAACAAAACAAACTGTAAAACGATTTAGAAAAGATATCGATATGGTGCAAAAATTGGCAATTGACCCTAAATAACGAAAACTTTGAGTCATCCACATGAGTGCTAAAAGGAATCCGTTAAACTTCGATTACAGTCAAATCCAAAGGCCGTAAATTGAACTAAATAGCTAGGAATTACCATAACGAATAACTTATACTGGAAGGAACACAAAGGAAACTTTGTGGGGAAGGCTAAACAAAGACTGCGTTTTATTGGTAGGACACTTAGAGAATGTAACAGATCTACTAAGGAGACTGCTTACACTACGCTTGTCCGTTCACTTTTAGAATACTGCTGCGCGGTGTGGGATTCTGACCAGACTGTATTGACGGAGTATGTCGAAAAAGTTCAAAGAAGGGCACCACGTTTTGTATTATCGCGAATTAGGGGAGAGAGTGTCACTGAAATGATACAGGATTTGGGCTGGACATAATTAAAAGAAAGACGTTTTTCATTGCGACGGAATCTTCTCACCAAATTCCAGTCACCAATTTTCTTCGCGGAATGCGAAAATCTTTTGTTGACACCAAGCTACATAGGGAGAAATGATCACCACGATAAAATAAGGGAAATCAGAGCTCGTACGGAAAGATATAGGTGTTCGTTCTTTCCGCGCGCTAAACGAGTACTGAGAAGATGGTTCGATGAAGCCTGTACGAGACATTTAAATGTGGTTTGCAGAGTATCCATATAGATGCAGAATTTCTACGAGTCGCTGTTTGCTTTTACTAATACCACGTTTCAAAGAGGATAAAATGCTGACGAATTCGTGTCTGACAAGTCTCTTTAGAGAAACATGGTTACTGGGACGAAGCAGAGCTGTGGTTCCGTATTATTGACACTACCCGTTGCTTACTCTTGATACACTACTGGCCATTAAAATTGCTACACCAAGAAGAAATGCAGATGATAAACGTGTATTCATTGGACAAATATATTATACTAGAACTGACATGTGATTACATTTTCACGCAATTTGGGTGCATAGATCCTGAGAAATCAGTACCCAGAACAACCACCTCTGGCCACAATAACGGCCTTGATACGTCTGGACATTGAGACGAACAGGCTTGGATGGCGTGTACAGGTACAGCTGCCCATGCAGCTTCAACACGATACCACAGTTCATCAAGAGCAGTGACTGGCGTATTGTGACGAGCCAGTTGCTCGGCCACCATTGAGCAGACGTTTGCAATTGGTGAGAGATCTGGAGAATGTGCTGGCCAGGGCAACAGTCGAACATTTTCTGTATCCAGATAGGCCCGTACAGGACCTGCAACATGCGGTCGCGCATTATCCTGCTGAAATGTAGGGTTTCGCAGAGATTGAATGAAGGGTAGAGCCACGGGTCGTAAGACATCTGAAATGTAACGTCCACTGTTCAAAGTGGCGTCAATGCGAACAAGAGGTGAGCGAGACGTGTAACCAATGGCACCCCATACCATCACGCCGGGTGATACGCCAGTATGACGATGACGAATACACGCTTCCAATGTGCGTTCACCGCGACGTCGCCAAACACGGATGCGACCATCATGATGCTGTAAACAAAACCTGGATTCATACGAAAAAATGACGTTTTTCCATTCGTGCACCCATGTTCGTCGTTGAGTATACCATCGCAGGCTCTCCTGTCTGTGATGCAGCGTCTAGGGTAAGCGCACCAATGGTCTCCGAGCTGATAGTCCATGCTACTGCAAACGTCGTCCAACTGTTCATGCAGATGGTTGTTGTCTTGCAAACGTCCCCATCTGTTGACTCATGGATCGAGACGTGGCTGTACGATCCGTTACAGACGTGTGGATAAGACGCCTATCATCTCGACTGTTAGTGATACGAGGCCGTTGGGATCCAGCACGGCGTTCCGTATTACCCTCCTGAACCGACCGATTCCATATTCTGCTAACAGTCATTGGATCTCGACCAACGCGAGCAGTAATGTCGCGATACGATAAACCGCAATCGCGATAGGCTGCAATCCGACCTTTTTCAAAGTCGGAAACGTGACGGTACGCATTTCTTCTCCTTACACGAGGCATCACAACAACGGTTCACAAGGCAACGCCGGCCAACTGCTGTTTTTGCATAAGAAATCGGTTGGAAACTTTCCTCATGTCAGCACGTTGTAGGTGTCACCACCGGCACCAACCTCGTGTGAATGCTCTGAAAAGCTAATCATTCGCATATCACAGCATCTTCTTCCTGTTCGCGTCTGTAGCACGTCATCTTTGTGGTGCAGCAATTTTAATGGCCAGTAGTGTGTTTAGTTGAAAATAAATCGTGAGTGAGTTTCGGAGTCACTTTTATCACGCACCTGGCATGTCCTGAAGAGAATCGACACGTCGGCGACAGGTCTGTGGCCTCGCAGCTGCTTCTCCCGGCACGTCCCGTGCTTCGAGTGTTTTGCGGCGGGAACAGCGCGCGGCGCACCTGATAGGCGGCGCAGGGCGCGCGCTAAGCCGGCGAGGTGTGTGCCGCGTTATTAGGGCCCGCGACACAGCTGCGCCAACAGGCAATTTCCGGCAGCTGACGCCGCCCGTCCTCCGCGGCCGCCCTGCCCTGCAGATACGACTTATCTCCCGCGCGAAGGGCGCTCGCACCAGTACCGATCAGCCCGCGCTGTCGCGGCCGGCTGTCAGAAACACTGACTCCCTCACCTGCTCTGGAACACTACCTGACACGCACTGTACACTGGTCGAAACAATTTCGGGGATCAGTCCAGAAATTCTGATACAACATGGAACAACATGGGGAAGAAACTTGTAAATAGTCTTCACTGGTTTGCTGGTTGAACCACCTGAAGATGTCGGACAGTTGCTCCGAGGAAATATTGTGGAATTTGGACAGCGTGATCCGGCGGCAAACCGGTGAAGACTATTTACAACACATCCGCCTGGAAAGCTTGAAGAGAAGAACCTTGTTTCTGGGTCAGCTTAGGATGAGTGTTATTACACTCCTGGAAATGGAAAAAAGAACACATTGACACCGGTGTGTCAGATCCACCATACTTGCTCCGAACACTGCGAGAGGGCTGTACAAGCAATGATCACACGCACGGCACAGTGGACACACCAGGAACCGCGGTGTTGGCCGTCGAATGGCGCTAGCTGCGCAGCATTTCTACACCGCCGCCGTCAGTGTCAGCCAGTTTGCCGTGGCATACGGAGCTCCATCGCAGTCTTTAACACTGGTAGCATGCCGCGACAGCGTGGACGTGAACCGTATGTGCAGTTGACGGACTTTGAGCGAGGGCGTATAGTGGGCATGCGGGAGGCCGGGTGGACGTACCGCCGAATTGCTCAACACGTGGGGCGTGAGGTCTCCACAGTACATCGATGTTGTCGCCAGTGGTCGGCGGAAGGTGCACGTGCCCGTCGACCTGGGACCGGACCGCAGCGACGCACGGATGCACGCCAAGACCGTAGGATCCTACGCAGTGCCGTAGGGGACCGCAAATTAGGGACACTGTTGCTCCTGGGGTATCGGCGAGGACCATTCGCAACCGTCTCCATGAAGCTGGGCTACGGTCCCGCACACCGTTAGGCCGTCTTCCGCTCACGCCCCAACATCGTGCAGCCCGCCTCCAGTGGTGTCGCGACAGGCGTGAATGGAGGGACGAATGGAGACGTGTCGTCTTCAGCGATGAGAGTCGCTTCTGCCTTGGTGCCAATGATGGTCGTATGCGTATTTGGCGCCGTGCAGGTGAGCGCCAGAATCAGGACTGCATACGACCGAGGCACACAGGGCCAACACCCGGCATCATGGTGTGGGGAGCTATCTCCTACACTGGCCGTACCCCACTGGTGATCGTCGAGGGGACACTGAATAGTGCACGGTACATCCAAACCGTCATCGAACCCATCGTTCTACCATTCCTAGACCGGCAAGGGAACTTGCTGTTCCAACAGGACAATGCACGTCCGCATGTATCCCGTGCCACCCAACGTGCTCTAGAAGGTGTAAGTCAACTACCCTGGCCAGCAAGATCTCCGGATCTGTCCCCCATTGACCATGTTTGGGACTGGATGAAGCGTCGTCTCACGCGGTCTGCACGTCCAGCACGAACGCTGGTCCAACTGAGGCGCCAGGTGGAAATGGCATGGCAAGCCGTTCCACAGGACTACATCCAGCATCTCTACGATCGTCTCCATGGGAGAATAGCAGCCTGCATTGCTGCGAAAGGTGGATATACACTGTACTAGTGGCGACATTGTGCATGCTCTGTTGCCTGTGTCTATGTGCCTGTGGTTCTGTCAGTGTGATCATGTGATGTATCTGACCCCAGGAATGTGTCAATAAAGTTTCCCCTTCCTGGGACAATGAATTCACGGTGTTCTTATTTCAATTTCCAGGAGTGTAGTATTCCTACAATTGGAAAAAACTGACCGACGTGTCTACGTGTGCTGGTATGTGAATCTCAGCAAACCTCTGTATTGGGCCCTTACGCTTCATTCTACGTAAGGTTGAAATGGCTCTGAGCACTATGGGACTCAACTGCTTAGGTCATAAGTCCCCTAGATCTTCCTAACAAACCTAAGGACATTACACACATCCATGCCCGAGGCAGGATTCGAACCTGCGACCGTAACTGTCGCGCGGTTCCAGACTGTAGCGCCTAGAACCGCTCGGCCACTCCGGCCGGCTCTACGTAAGGTATGGGGACCTAATATCGTCCCTGCTCCTTATTTCGTTCCCATAGAAATTTCCGGTTTCCACAGTTAGTAACAAATTTTAGATGCCCGTTCATACGGGACCTCAGTCTGTTGTTTTGTTGAGAGAGTCTGCTGTGTAGAGCACTTGTAGCTTCTGCGTACGACTGAATTAAATCTTTTGTCCTGAGGTGAGTTGATCCAGCTGCCAAATAAAAAGCTTACAGTTCCTAGTATAAGCACTGATTTGTGTTCAAATACTGGGCTGCATTTCAGTCGTGTGTTGTAGTTTCTCGTGTGTAGTTGCTGTAGTCTAGGTTGCTGTAGCGGCCATTATAATAAACCCGGGGATGTCCATGATGGCCGAGCGGTTCTAGGCGCTACAGTCTGGAACCGCGCGACCGCTACGGTCGTAGGTTCGAATCCTGCCTCGGGCATGGATGTGTGTGATGTCCTTAGGTTAGTTAGGTTTAAGTAGTTCTACGTTCTAGGGGACTGATGACATCAGAAGTTAAGACCCTTAGTGCTCGGAGCCATGTGAACCATTTTTGATGTCCATAATTTCGTCCCTCTTGCAGCTCCTATTTTCGTCCAGGGACGAAATTTGGAACTGTTGCCAAAAACTGATTTTATTTGCTACTCGAAAACCGCTTTTGTCATATGGAAAAAGAAAAGCGGAGGGAAATGGATTCGTTGCACGAAGTGACAGGTTTGTTATCACGAAACGTGCTCTTCATCTGCATGGACGTAGAATATCACATGTGGCACATCTTAAGAAGGCTGAAAGTAACTTGAAAATTGTTCATTTATGGCCTTTCAAGAGATTTATAATAGTGAAAGTATCTGGCAATGTTACAATGGAAAAATACATTTCACTTAATTGCACTGTTGAGGATTTTTAAGAGAGACGAAATTAGGAACACTTTTTTCTATATCTGTTTTTGGAGTGTTACTGTTTATGTCAAATACTGGCTTTAGTATGTTATAACAATTTAATTGTAGCTTGCCAACAAGTGGAGGATAAATTCTGGAATATATAAAAATGTGTAGCCTTTTTCATAACCTTTCAGGATTTATACAGATTCTGACGTACTAAGAAGGCGAAATTCGGGCCCACTACCTTTGTGTCGATGCAATCTGTTGCATTGTGAACCACACCGAACATTCAACTTGGCCGTCACAGAATGAGACCTGACGTGGGTATGTGGGGTGTGCCTGTGTTCATTTTCATTTGTATGTGTAGCTCGTTTCAAATATCCTCGTTTCTGATGTGGTCCTCGTTTACGTACCATCTTTATATACACGAAACACAACTTTCACTCCTCTCCGATACCTAAGTGAGCTTTGATTACACTCAGTTGTTTAAACAACATGCATATTAAACGAACTGTATAACTTCTCATTTAAAGGAACCTTGTTTATACCAAGCCGCTGGAAGTCGCCATCTAACTAGCTATTCTCAGTTCTATGATTGATTGGAATATGTAGCTTTAATGCCGAATGGGTCATGCCCGACTGCTCTGAGATATACAGGGTGTCTCACAATTCCTACTACAGGCTTCTAGGGATTATAAAGGAGAGTTAGTAAATAAAGTTTTGGTAAGGAACCCATGTCGGCAAACAAACAGTTTAAATGTAATGCACAGCTTTCCGGATTGGGAAGGAGCGCCTGGTCCCCGGCACGAATCCGCCCGGCCGACTTTAGTCGAGGTCCGGTGAGGTGGCCAGTCTGTGGATGGTTTTCAGGCGGTTTTCCATCTGCCTCCGCGAATGCGGGCTGGTTCCCCTTATTCCGCCTCAGCTACACAATGTCGGCGATTGCTGCGCAAACAAGTTCTCTACGTACGCGTACACCACCATTACTCTACCATGCAAACATAGGGGTTACATTCGTCTGGTGTGAGACGTTTCCTGGGGGGGGTCCACCGGGGGCCGAACCACACAATAACCCTGAAAGAGTGGTTCTGTGTGGGGCGGCGGAGGGGCGAAGTGGACTGCGGTATGCGTCCTAGGGTTGTGGACCACTGCGGCTGCGGCGGGTACGGAGTCTTTCCGTCGTTTCTAGGCCCCCAGTTAGCATACAATACAATACAAGTTTGAAGATCGGATCACTTTCAAATCTACCGCTTCACGGGACGCACGCAGTGGAAACAATGAGCTCTGAGCCATTGATGTGTAGGAGCCCATGTTTGTCATCGGGTTCTCTTGTACGTGAAGAAGAATGTCCTCTTCAAAGTCTAGAGTGCGGTGCATCTGTGGAGCGTCATAGTCAACCCTCCCAGTTAAGAAAGAACCAGCTTACCGCAGACGTTGTTATAACCAGAAGAAAATGATATGTGATGTCATAGTTACTACGGGGACTGATGACAGTGCTCTGTTCTCAGTTTGTGTACTTATCGTGAAGTGGGAGATTTGAAAGTGATCCGATCTTCAAACTTATTCTATATCCAAATGGGGCATTTCGGGACGTGGGTTTCATATCAAAACTTTCTCTACTAAGTCCTCTCTACAACCTCCAGAGACCTGTAAAAGGAAGTGTGAAATATATTCGCACCAAATTGGAGGAAGGGAAAGTAAGGAATATTAACGTTTATCGTCCGTCGACGACGAATTCACAGGATACGGAGCACAAACTCGGCTTGAGGGAGGGTAGGAAAGAGTATAGAGCGTGTGCATTTCCAAGGAACTATACAGGAAACCACAGCAAACCCGAATCTTGGGATTCGAACGGGAATTCGAATAGTCGTCTATCCGAATGCGAGTACAGTGCTTTTATCAATATTTCATCTCTCCCTATAGTAACTGTAACATCATATTTTTGTGATTATATGTTAAAATGGCACTCTAGTTGTATGTCTGTCGTTGGTAACTAGCTTTCAGCATTAAAGTGCATTAGATAGTGTTTGCAGAAATAACGTATCATCTACATTCCATGTAAGGCCCCTGTTGCAACTCTTGGAGTACAGAATAATGGCAACTCTTCACAGCTGAGATCGTAGAAGATGCCAACAGCACTGAGTGCTTCCTAGTAAAGACGGAAGGCGAGCAAACTGAAAATATGCCAAATTATTGAACGAGCATCACTCTAGCACGGACTACAATGAAGAGCAAGTACGCATTACACAGTGCCAAAGAGTGTTAGCGTATTTATATTGCAGCCAAGTCTTAGATCTTCACTTCCATACAATACGATCTGAAAGACTGAATTTCCTTCACAGCTCATCAGATATTTGTACAGTGTAGATCTTCTTGGAGCTCAAAGTAGCCTCGTGAAATTCTGTTTCCGTGGAGAATCTAATAGTTCAGCCAGTTAAACACATAGGATTGGTTCTATAGAGTCTAAGTTTTTAGACTTCATGAGTATCGGCACTGTGCATTTTACAACCTACTAGCTCCAATAGGAATGAACATACAGGTAAACCCATGCATTGTTTCCAGCTCCTGGTCTATAGGCTACCCTGCATGAAACGAATGTTGTGTGGGAACAGTGTCGGCCTGCCAAGTAAAACTGAAGTACAAGGCAGCCAAAGGGGCAAGATACAGTTTCCCAGGCCCCAATATATAGGCTGCACAGCATGACAGGCGTAATGTGTTGGAGTAATATCGACCTTTATAGATCTGCTTTGCATGGGGGCTTGTACACCAGAAGCAAATAAACCACTTTCAAGCCCCTTATGTGTAGCCTGCCCTGTATAAAAAAAAATGGTTCAAATGGCTCTGAGCACTATGGGACTTAACATCTGAGGTCATCAGTCCCCTAGAACTTAGAACTACTTAAACCTAACTAACCTAAGGACATCACACACATCCATGCCCGAGGCAGGATTCGATCCTGCCACAGTAGTGGTCGCGCGGTTCCAGACTGAAGCGCCTAGAACCGCTCGGCCACTCCGGCCGGCTGCCCTGTATACAGGTGTGTTGTGGGAACAGAACTAGTCTGCTTTATTGAACTGTACTGCATGGCTTACATGCACTGATAAGTGTGGCTGGGGTCAGGTAGAGATGAATGGAGGATGATATGGACATAGCGAGGGGGAACAGGAATTGCAAGACAGAGGGGAGGGTGGGGTGACGCATGGTGCAGGTGGAGGTGTAGAGGGGTAGTGAGCAAGTGGAAAAGGAAGAGAGGGAGGTGGACAGGGAAAGAGAAAGTGAGAGGAGGAAAGGGTCAGAGTGAGTGGGAGGAAGGTATGGTCAGAGACAGGAGGTGGAGGAAATGGACAAATAAAGGGGGAGGAGGAGAAAGGAGATGGAGTGGGACAGAGGAGATAGATGGAGGTGGGAGGATGCAGTGGACGGAGAGAGGGAAGAATAGGTAGACACAGAGAGGGGGAAGAGCAGCTGTGTTCAATATTAGTGTCGATCGCATAAATTAGTGAAGCTGCAGGGAAAAGGCTAGTCATTAGTAAAAAGAAAGTAGTGCTCCAAATGTTGCTTTGCATTCATTATACCAACGGAGATCACAGTTTCCTGAAACATGCCATCAGTTACAAGATTTTTTGTATTAGCGAGGTATAAACCGGCAACGTCTGACAAGTGAGTGAAATGGTTTAGCTTCCTCGGCGACAGAAGACACGCAGCAGTATTCTGAACCATCGCAGCCGGCTGACGACCTCGTTCCAAACAATATTAACAGCGCAGAAACACTTGAGTTTTTGTCAGACGTCGTCTGTTTTCTGTCATAGTCGGGCCGGCGGTGACCTCAATAGAACAGCAGCATTTCTTTGCCTCCTCCTCTGCCGAAACCAAATGTGCCTCTCTATACTATGAGGCGGTACTTTTATCTTGTTCCTTGAACAGAACAATAAGTAGTTACGTGGGGCTCAATGGCCGAGTGCACGTCTTTCAACTGATCACCAATTCGGCGATTTGCGTTTCGCTAACCCAAGGAGACTTACAATTTAACGTAGAATCCGAACTACATGTCGTTTCTAACCACTCCGCACATAGTTGACAGGTGATGGCTGGATTAAAGTCAGACTGAAAATTTCCGTGGTCCGACCGGGATTCGATCCCACGACCTTTTAAGTTTCCAGGCACGAGCTTTACCTCTAGACACCTAGGCTCGACTCTTTGAACAATAAGAAATTGCTAGGCATTCAGGAAAGAATTTACAGTCAGCTTGCAAGAATTTTCTTTCGCAGTGTAATTTTATTATTTTTCTTCGCAAAAGTCGTGGAGAATATGTGAATCACGGATTTCGATTGCAATCGAATACATTCGTATATTGTTTCGTTTATATTTTTGTGGGACCATCTGTGACAAACTAAGCGTGAATTTCATGGAACGAGGTATTACGTGCAGTACATAAAATTAAACTACTGGTAACATATTAGTTATGGTAGGATGAAACTTCACATTCATTAGAAGTCTATTTACATATTATGGCATAATACTGCAACCATTGATGTCCACGTTAGCTAACGGCCGAAAAAAACGTTTTTTAATTATCTGGTGTACTTCATTGTACAAATACTGCATTGAAAATTCCTTCAACCCCTATTGCCAATGAGGGGCAATGGAAATTATTTGCGTTGGCGTAATCATTCTATTCCAACTGCTGTGCCATAAGCATAATAAGTACTATTCCTGGTTGCTGACCAAGAAATTACAATCCTTTCGTGGTAACGGTTGAATCCATTTGCATCTTCCAGCTGTTATTTACTTCATTATCTATTAAAACCAACATTTCCTAAGTTTTACGCTTCAGCTTCGCTTTAGCATTAACCTATTCGCAAAAATTTACTTTCTGAATCTCGATGGTGTTTCTCCAACCAGAACAAGTAGACCATTCGTTGGTATGTATGTAATATGGCTCCAGTGCAAATTTGAATATACGATACTGAAGTTTGTCTTGTGAATTACATGTCTCATCGCCGTAAAACAGGCATTCTTTATCAAACACTGACGTTTCCAAACTTGTGGCTACCACAGACGCCAATATATATCATCTTTGTTGCTATGTTAGGAGAAATAAGGATTATTTGTCCTCTATACGTAAACATTATACCTTTTTCTCTTCTAGAAACTCAGAGTCGCTCGAGAATTGAATACTGACTAAACCAAGTTTTATTTTATTGTAATGAGAACTCTTCTTCGCGTGGAAGTGACTGTTGATAGTTTTATGGAAATTGTAGCGAGTAGCAATCTATCCTTTTGATAATATTGACATTATTCCACTCTTCATTTTTCACTGTTAATAAATCTGATTCTCTTTTATTCGGGCCGGTCTCTTTTGGCTAGATTTTCAGCTACGATAAAGTGAGCTCCATAATTTATTAATTGTTTCACTGGAGAAGCAAAAATCGTAGGGAAGTTGTGAGGTACAGTGTCCAACGGCCTGCATATGTAATACCTAAAAGAAGAGACTCCAATACAGCTCTCTTGCAGAAGCCACTGTCGACTATTCGAGGCTCGATTGTTGTGCCATTGTATGTAACACCCGTTCTTCTTTCAGTTGGTGAAGATTTGACAACGCTGAAAATTTTGAAGTAGCCGGACTGAAACTTACTCCACGGAAGTGCAATTTCACGTTTTCTTTTGTTGCAACTACATTATAAAATGTCGAATATAAGAAACATATATTCACGAAGATTTGTTGTACGTCAGTCGTCAAAACCTTCTTATTAGCAAGAGGAATCAGATTTGAATCTGGATCTGAGGTAGAATATTATTCCTCTCCGGACAAGATTCTAGCCTGCTTTTAGACAGCCTTTCAAGCATCTAGATATGGAGAGAGCAATATCCGTCTGTAGCACTCTGGAGTATGAATGTTTTTGGTAAGGTTAGGGTAGTAATTGCAATTTAGGTTGTATATTTTTCTGGTACTACGCCATTTTTCAATATTTTATTATCTTTCCTTCGCAGCATAGAAGAAAACCCTTAGATGACATGTTTCGACAAATTCAACAGTATGTTCCGCTAACACTGAATACTGTCACCTCTGTACCATACTGCACTGTAAATGTACTTTTGTCTCACAAGTAGTACTTCGCTTATTATTTTGATGTTTCCTTATTCGTTTATAAGCTATTAATTTTAGCTCTCTTGGCAATATTGTGGTACTCTGTGTGTTTAAAGAAAGCTATCGTCTTATAGAAGCTTGTCTTGCCCCCGAAAAGCAGAAATTCTATTTGACATAAGCTATATCACTTGGCGTAAGTTCTCTGAAGATACGTAAAACACACTATCTTCTAAGCTATTGCATACTCACAAGACTTTTGGCCCATACTGATAGTTCGATAACGCCTCAGACACGCTCTAAGACAAAAAAAAATGACAAATTGGTCACACATTGACATTCATACAGGTATCGACGGAAAATGCAGGACTGTAAGCTTTGGCGCTAGTGGATCAATGTGTGACGCTGCAGTGCAATTTCACCGCGAATCTGGCAAGGACAGTAAAGAGGGGACCCGTCGATATCAGGGCATAAAATCTTTGCGAACTACATTCCGTGTACCTAGTTGGACAGCACATATGCCTCGCAGACAGACGCACGAAAAATATACCAAACATATCAGCATTCGAAAGAGGACATGTAGTTGGGCTGAAAGAAGCCGGTTCAAGTAATCGGTGAATCGCTCGGCATTTGAACAAGAGTGTTGCCACTGTTCGACTATGTTGGTAGGAATTGGTGAACAACGGCCGAACACAGTCAAGAAGGATGTGGTCGACCTAGGGAGACGACTGAACGAGAGAACAGCACGTGCTGATCGTCAGAGAGGCACTCAGAGCCTCGGGTTCATCATTATCATCGATCCGACGTGCAACTGGTGCTTCAGTGACCACAAGGACCATTAATAGGCGTCTCACAGAAAGGTTGCTGTGCTCAGGGCATCCCTTGTGCCGACAACCATTTATCCCAGTACACCAACAGGCCTGTTTGCTCTTGTGTCGGGCACATTCGTTCTGGACTCTCGTTGACTGGAGCAGAACTGTCTTCAGTCATGAATACCTCTTCCAACTGAGACCCAATGACCACCTAAGACCGCTGCCCCAGACAGCGATGGGATACCAACGTTACTGTCACCCACCATAAGACTTGACAAACAGGGTGCCATTTCATTTCAAAGAAGGCTCCCTTTGCTTGTAATCGCCTACAGCACAGCGGTACATAGACGATATTCTACGCCCCGTTTCGTTGGCCTTCATAGTAAGCAATTCAGGACTTGCATTTCAGCGAGGTGATACCCACCTGCATACAGCGAGAGTTTCTGCTGCTTGTGTTTATGCTTGCCAAACCCTAACTTGGCCAGCTAGGTTGCTGGATCTCTCTCCAGTCGAGTTGGAGCATTATGGTCAGGGCCTTCCAACCAGCTCGGGATTTTGACGACCTAACGCGCCAATTGGACAGAATTTGGCACGGTATCCCTCAGGAGGACATGAAACAACTCAATCAATCAGTACCAAGCCCAATAAATGCTTTCATTGGGGCCAGAGGTGGATCAACGCGTTATTGACTTGTTCATTTTGCCGAGCCCTTTCTCTTGAATAAGTGTCCGCCCCAGTTAGCTGAGTGGTCAGCGCGGTGGAATGCGAAGCCAAGGGGCCCGGTATCGATTCCCGGCTGGGGTAGGAGATTTTCTCCGCTCAGGGGCTGGGTGTTGTGTTGTCTTCATCATCATTTCATCCACGTTTCCGATGCCCAAGTCGCCCAGTGTGGCGTCGAACGCAATAAGTACTGCCCTCGGCGGCCGAACGCCCCCGAATGGGGGACTCCCGGCCCACAATCCCGTACGCTCATTTACATTTCTTGAATAAGTCATTCAGTTATTCTGAAATTGTTATCATTGGTTTGTCCGAACATGCACATCACATCTACGGATTTCCGTCCCTTTCGGATAATTCCTTCGCCGTGCGTCTTTTTTTTTTTTTGTCTTAGAGTGTATAATCAGTTCAGATCACGTATAGAGATTTTGTTATGATCTCCAATCCGCGGACAGGTTTGATATAGTTCTCCACGATAGCTCAGCCAGTGCAAGCCTCTTCATCTCTGCAAAACTGCCTCACCCCCACGAACCAGCTTACTGTATTCAGGCTTGGTCTAAGTCTACAAGTTTTACCCCCTCCCTCTCAGCCCCGCATTTCTCACCACTACCAAACTGACGATTCGTTCGTGCCTTAGGGTGTGTCCTACAAAACGATCCGCTCTGTTCTGCCTTAACTTTCTTTTTTCCTCCCAAATTGGTTGAGTACTCTTCATTAGTTATGTGATCTACCCATCTAATCTTCAGCATTTTTCTGCAGAACCATATTCCCAAAGCTTCTATTCCCTTGTTGTTTTAATTGTTTATTGTCTTAGTTTCGCTTTCGTACAAATACTCTCGAAAAAGACATCTTACATCCCATTCACTTGTTTTACTTTTGTAACTATTGATCTTATAATCTCTTTTCATGACACTGTCTATTCCACTGCTCTTAGATGTCGTTTGTAGTCTCTGACTAAATTATAATGTGGTCAACAAACCTCGAAGTTTTTAGTCGGAACTTTAATTCCCTTTGCAAATTTCTTCTTAATTCCCTTCACAGCTTGCTCAGTGTACGTATCGAATAATATCTGCTCTCACTCCCTTCTCGATTACTGCTCCCGTTCATTTTCTTCGAGTCTTATAAACGCAGCCTGGTTTCTGTAAAAGTTGTGTATAAAGTTTGTCTCCCTGTATTGCAATATAGTTGGGCAAGTCGTTAGTTGAAATTGTTTGGAATATTTTTCGAACTGAAACCGAAAGATTTTAACTCGTTAGCAATGTGTATTCTTATTATGTAAAATTCCATCGCTGGTAGGCCGTATAAAACCCATATTCATGTAACCCCCACAAGCAGCGGAACACAGTAATTTACATTCTATAAGCGGCTAACTTTCAGTAGGACAGGCCAAAATCGACATCACGGAATGCATGTCACATCAGACGTTATCCCCAGCACACAAAAATTAAAGTAATTAATCACTGGATGAAGCTGCTTATTTAAAGTCACCCGGTGTAAAGTAAATATATTTGCATCCCCACGAGGGTCAACACATCGATGCCAATCTCTTGACAAAGGCTCTCTATTCAGTCCCCGCCTCCATCAACAGATGTTGCACATATCTCGGTATCATCCCACCAAAATTAACAAAGAACGACTATTAATGATTTTAGAGGTTGCGAAAGCTTAAGGGACGGCATCGAATGAAGCAAATGTCTTTCACCAGGTGTCACGCCCATAGCTGTTAAGACACAATTGTTGTTGTTGTGGTCTTCAGTCGTGAGACTGGTTTGATACAGCTCTCCATGCTACTCTATCCTGTGCAAGCGCTTCTTCATCTCTCAGTACCTACTGCAACCTACATCCTTCTGAATCTGCTTAGTGTATTCATCTCTTGGTCTCCCTCTACGATTTTTACCCTCCACGCTGCCCTCCAATACCAAATTGGTGATCCCTTGATGCCTCAGAACATGTCCTACCAACCGATCCCTTCTTCTAGTCAACTTGTGCCACAAACTCCTCTACTCCCCAATTCTATTCAATACCTCCTCATTAGTTATGTGATCTACGCATCTAATCTTCAACGTTCTTCTGCAACCGTACAGTAAAGCTGCATGCCCTCGGGAAAAGTTACGGCTGTAGTTTCCCCATGCTTTCAGCCGTTCGCAGTACCAGCACAGCAAGTCCGTTTTGGTTAGTGTTACAAGGCCAGATCAGTCAATCATCCAGACTGTTGCCCCTGCAACTGCTGAAAAGGTTGCTGCCCCTCTTCAGGATCCACACGTTTGTCTGGCCTCTCAACAGATACCCCTCCGTTGTGGTTGCACCTACGGTACGGCTATCTGTGTCGCTGAGGCATGTAAGTCTCCCCACCAACGACAAGGTCCATGGTTCATGGGGGGAGGGGGGTAGACACAATAAATTGCCAAATATTGTAACAAAGCTAAATCTAAACACATCAAACAGACTACAGACATCGCGCTAGAGTGGAGAGGTTGGCAGTCTGAGAAGAAAGAAGGTAAACAGTAGACTGTTGAACTATGTACCAATGGAAGCAAATCAGACCGTGGAGTTGGTTCAGCAATTACATTATTTACCAACCAGAAACCTACTCACTAACGCAGCTCAAATTGTACGACGAATTCTCAAGTAATGAAGCCATACAGTTACTATTCAGATTGGTCTGTAGTCAAAAATGGCTCTGAGCACTATGGGACTCAACATCTTAGGTCATAAGTCCCCTAGAACTTAGAACTACTTAAACCTAACTAACCTAAGGACATCACACACACCCATGCCCGAGGCAGGAGTCGAAACTGCGACCGTAGCAGTCCCGCGGTTCCGGACTGCAGCGCCAGAACCGCTAGACCAGCGCGGCCGGCGGTCTGTAGTCAATGATCACTGTAATGAATATTGACACAGTTGTTGTAATCCGGACTGACACAAAAATAACGTTCCATTAGGTTCGAAATCGAAGAATAATAACTTCGTGATAAAGGAAATACGATGGATGATCAGACGACCGAATTGCACAGCTAGCAAATAGATTTCGGATAGATTAAAGCTCACACAGGGGAAGGTGGGCAGTAACCTATGTGATAAATCTGCCCGATGTCGGAAAACAGTAACGAACAACGAAATCTATAACTGAAATTTACAAAAAAAGTACCGAGGGATGAGTTTAGAAACAAACGGTAGATGAGTGGCAAAGAACTGAAACCGGGACAAATGCAAAACTTTATTCTGCTTCGATCTATAGATAATTGACGATTAAGCTAACACAGTAACCAAACTTTGCAGCAAAGTTTAGAGGCCCACGCCGGCCGCGGTGGCCAAGCGGTTCTAGGCGCTTCAGTCTGGAACAGCGCGACCGCTACGGTCGCAGGTTCGAATCCTGCCTCGGGCATGGATGTGTGTGATGTCCTTAGGTTAGTTAGGTTTAAGTAGTTGTAAGTTCTAGGGGACTGATGGCCTCAGATGTTAAGTCTCATAGTGCTCAGAGCCATTTGAACCATTTTAGAGGCCACGAAAAAGTACGAGCCTATTATAAGCGGTGCAAAACAGCTCTAGACACATTATGCACAAGTAATGAAGGGGACCAAGCTACAGTCCACCTGCGATTAGTCTGCAGTAACTAAAAGAAAGAGAGGGACAATTTCAGAAATCAAATAACTCAAAAAAGGAAGATTCTCACTCAGTTCATAAATGAATAGCAGTTTCAATTTATATGATTCAGTAAGATTCTCGGATATATGACTATTTGCTAGTTTTAGCTATAACTTCATAAAAATGTTTTAAAATCCAGGATATATGCAAAAAGGATAGCAACATCCTAATAATAGCTCATACATGATTGATACAGTTATTAGGATGTATCTCAGAAGTTAAATACATACACACATTTTAATGTGCGATTAAGTCTGTCTGTACTACGCTCAGGTAAGTCGTCAAGATTTTCCGCATTCTATTTTTGTAGTAGATAAGTAAGACACCTGATGTAACAACGTGAATTTTTTTGCCATTGCTAACCTACAAATCCGTAGTTTTATAATGTAAGGAAGTATGTTAAATAAAGGAACAAACTGAAGGCACGCTCTACAGCATTTTGTGCACCACCGCTTAACAGAGCAAGGATGGTTCTGCTTAGACGCTGATAGTCATTACTTAGTTTTCATCGAACACTGTGCTGTAATCATCGGGAAGCGAAGTTTTCAAGTAGTATTTTCACTACATTTTCGACAATTTGGATCGAGGAATGGCGTTAATGCCTTAAGTATTTGTAAAATGACAAGTTGCACAATAATTCCGATTCTACGCTAAGTTGCATGTCTCGCTATAGCTCGTTGTTTGAACCCTGGAGAGTATAATAATATTCATATCAATCTTCCAGTCCGCGACAGTTGTACATTCCTAAGGTTTTCAAGTATGTGGCGTTATATTTAACTTTGTATTATACGTGAAACATGGAGACTGGCGAGTCTGTTTTGGGATTCAAGTCTCCACCATAAGAACAACCAAAGAAGGTCTGATGCACTTTCACATGCAGCTAAAGCTTCTGTTCGGTCGATATGTAAACGATAAACTTCATTCACACGCAGATAATTGACACTCGGGATTATTTACCGCACTAAATCATGTTTCATGAAATATCATTGCAAGTAGAAAATTTTAAGGGCAAAGTAATTGAAAAATTTTACACTGATCGTTACAAACGTCAATATAATGTCAGAACATCATTAAGATAAAAACAAAAGTGACACAGTGTTTAAATGAAGCCTACCTTTAGACAGCCTCGTGTCTTTTCTGCAGTGTAGCGCTCCTCGACTGTTCAGCAACAAGTCGTCGTTTTCCGTGCATTTGGAGTAGCGCCGTCTACCACAGAACAGAGGATATGAGTCTAACCACGCCTTGGTAATGAGTGTAAATTTTCTGTCGTTTCTCTGTGTGTCTTCTGAAAACACAAAAAAAACTAAAAACAATTATTGGAATGTTTACAAATGGGTATGTGATTGCAAATGTCAATGTGTAGAAATGCTTCGAAACAAATATGTATAGCAGGAATGTGTGGTGAGTGCGAACAACATATCTTAGCTTCGATAAGTAACAAAAGGGTATAAAGCAAAGGAGAGGAATCCGTGAATGAGGGAAGTCATCCACGGTGTGACAAAGACCCAACAATAGAGAAATACAAATTTAGGTAACAGGTCATAAAAATGACCATAGAGAAATTATACAAAAGTCAGAACATGGAATAACATGGAGAACATGAGGCTGTCGGAGAGTCTGAAGAAGGGGGGAACAGCATCAGACTAATTGGGGACGAGTAACTTAAAGGATCTCATTACCCTACCAGCAAATCACAAAACCCAAAAGAAGAAAAATTTGGAATGCAGAGCTAAAATTAAAGAAGTAAAGTAGCGAATAATGATACCTTGATATTGTTTTCATAACCAAGGTCGATTTTGTACGTAAAAGTTATGATATCGTGCTTAGATGTGTTACTATTTGTCCTGAAGTTTTTAAAAATAAATGAATGACCGAATGTAAAAAAACATTTTTATTTTGCAATTGAATAGTGCAAAAATCAAGCCCAAAACAGAAAATTTGAAACTCGTTGACTTTACATTTCAACTGAACAACCTTAAAGTGAGCCAGAAGCTTTTGACTGAGCAATATGTGATGTATGTATTCACACAAAATATCACCATGTGTACATTAAGTACTCATAATTTATCACCACACCATATCTGCTTCGTTAATAGTGGCTATTGATCCTGAACAATACAAAGTAAAAGGTCCTCCACATGAGTACTAAAAAACTTAGTTAAATTTTGGTTACACGATAAATAACTCAAATTTAAAGGTTGTCGATCAGCTAAATACCGATTTATTAAAATTACGAACGACTTAAAGTGGAACGATCGCATAGAAAATCTGGTGCGGAAGGCTAACCAAAGACTGCGTTTTACTGGCAGAACACTTAGAAGATATAACAAATCTTCCAAGGAAACTACCCACACTACGCTATTACGTCCTTTACTGGAGTGTTGCTGCGCGGTGTGGGATCCTTACCAGATAGAACTGATGGAGAACATCGAAAAGTTCAAACAAGGGCAGCATGTTTGTTATTACGAAATAGGAGAGAGGGTGTCACGTATACGACACCCCAGTTGGAGTTGGCAAATGTTAAAACAAAGGCGTTTATCTTTGAGGTGAGATCTTTACACGAAATTTCTCCTTCGATTGACAAAACATTTTGCTAGCTCCCAGCTATATAGGGAGAGATTACCATCATAATAAAAGAACTGAAATGAGATCACGCCCCGAAAGATTTAGGTGTTCAGTTTTTCACATGCTATTTGAGAGTAGAACTGTCCACAGGTAGTTTGAAAGTGGTTCCGTGAACACTGTGGCAAGAGCTTAAATGTGAATTATGGAGTAATCATGTAGATGTAGATGTTGGTAACACTTCGGCATGAATTACGATATATTCATTATGTGTTATACCTATTGCTGAATATAGAATATATATTACTGGCGTAAAGAAAATAAAATGAATTCATAACCTGGCTGCAAAACATATGTGAATAAAGCTTTGTACAGCAAGACACTGCAAGGTGCCGGGGCAAGCAGTGTATTTAACACTAAATTCTTCTAGAATCTACATATGTAAATGATGCTCTAAGCCCCCCCCTATTCTAACTCCGACTTTTGCTGTTGCACATTGATTAAAAAATATACGCGAACTGACTGTAATCAACCCTGCAAGTGGAGTAGAAAAGAGTTTGGCACCTGCAATAATTTAATTTGATAAATAAGTTAAATAAAGGAAGGTTTCATTAACGTAGTGAGAAATGATGGGTTGCTCTACCGATTAACAGAATGAAAGTTCTGTCCAAAATAACAATATGATTTATTAAGACTAAACACAAAATAATAAACAAAACCACATGAAACATTTATAATACATCAAATTGGCTCAAATTGTATACTCAAACAAACGCTGTGAAGGTGAAGTTGTCCCTAAACTAGATTGTGAGGTTTAAGACGAAGTGGTATGTGGAGCCAATTCCTTGCCACTCAAATCTTAAGAAAGACACACAGCTAAGCCAACATTAATTTCTGCTACTCAAGACAGAACAAAGTTAGAAAAAGACGAACAGGCGCGCTCTGCTGAGCTCTGATTATCACCTAGGAAAATCCCTATCTGCCGGTGCTGCGGACATACATTACCAAACTGTCTTCTTAACTGCCAGAACACGATCTGACGTACCGGAGGCGATGGCTGGTTGCTTCGACGTCCTCGACCGAAAGGGGAGAGCCGACTACCTAGAGCACCCATACAGGCCGAACACACAACATTCCCGCCCCCACGACAGTGGCCGTGGTTAAACGTTCCAATCAGCAACTCGAAAACCGGCGGAAAATTCCACTCCATTGCCGGAGCACTACCATTCCACCAATGGAGATTCTTGGCGCCAATTTCTGCGCTGATTTTGCTGCGTCACGGAGCTATGCCCTGAGCAAGCCAATCACAGTTACTATTTTGCAGAAAGCGCGGGAATTTTCCCGCCACAACTGCCTGGGTACACAAGTCATTCCCACGCCTCGCTGGTAGCCCGCCAGAAAGTGTTTTCGCTAAGATTCTGCGAAGTAACGGAACCTCTAGCCCAGCCGCTACTTCAGACCCCTCTGGGCGTGTCTTTTGACAATGTCGGCGTCTGCAAAGCATTCACTCGACTTCCTCACACCCATCGGCTTAACCCTTTCCAGATCAGCGGAGCCCGCTTGTCACCGGACCACCCGCGTGACGAGAGACGCTGCGTGGGAAGTCTGCGTGTGAAGGAATAGCGACTTTTCACTGCATGCAATTAGAGAGGAAAATCGTAAGATAGAAATATGAGAGGGGGCTCATGCCACCTCTCAACATTATCGTCATAACGAACGATTCTGCACACAGTTCGACTTCACCAGCGTAGTACTACCATTACTGTGGTTAAAACGTGAGTATAATAGACTCTGAAGAAATGAGCAGTTGATTTCTGTTTATTAGGTAAAAGAATGATTATACAATACTGTATGCAGAGATCTTCTCACTGTCGATAGTGAATCTAAGAGTCTAGTGACAGCTGTAACTCTATATATTACTAGAAGGTATGCACGTATGTTCAACATCTTCTGCTAAACAGCTGATTACATTTATACCAGACTTTATGCACATATCACTTGCTATCTGGTAAGAAGCACTAGGGGTGAAAGTGTATATGAGAGGAGGTGACGTAAAAATGTTCGGAAACGACCTGCTGATATTATTTGCGATGGAGTACTTTTAAATGTATGAAGTGCAGATATTCTCTTTATTTGTGCTGCTCTGTGCGTCAACCAGGTCACGAGAGTGAGCACTGCAGCAAGTTAATAATTTTGTCAACGTGTTTGCGGACTCAACAAGTCGACAGAAGCCCCTGAAAAAATACTGAGGCATGCTCCTGTATAACCGCCCATAATAGAGAAAGTGTTGCCAGTGCATAATTTTGGGCACGGCCTGACCTCTCGATTATGTCCCATAAATGATCGATGGGACTCATGTCTGGCGATCTGGATGGCCAGAATTGCCCAAAATATCCTTTAAGCCAACAACGGAAAATTATGGCCGGTGATATGCGACGCTGCCATTCATAAAAATTCCATTGTTGTTAGGGAATATGAAGTTCCTGAATGGCTACGAATTGTTTCCAAGCAGCCGAGCATCCAGAGAACCTATCTCACTCCGTGTAAACACAGCCCACACCATTATGGAGCCGCCAACAGATTGCACAGTGCCTTGTTACGACTTTGGTCCAAGGCTCCGTGGGGTCTATTCCACATTCGAAACCTAATATCAGCTCTTACCAACTGAAATCAGGGACTCATCTGACCAGGCTATGGTTTTCCAGTGGTATTGGGTCCATCCGATATGGTCACGAGCCCAGGAGACACGCTGCTGAATCAGATTTTCACTCTGCGGCGGAGTGTGCGCTGATATGAAACTTTCCTGACAGATTAAAACTGTGTGCCGGATCGAAACTCGAAATCGGGACCTTTGCTTTCCGCGGGCAAGTGCTCTACCAACTGATCTACCCAAGCACGGCTCACGCCCGGTACTCACACCTTTACTTCTGCCAGTAACTCGTCTCCTACCTTCCAAACTTCACAGAAGCTCTTCTGCGAACCTTGCAGAACTAGCACTCCCGGAAGAAAGGAGACCACTTGCCCGCGGAAAGCAAAGGTACCGAGTTCGAGTCTCGGTCCGGCACACAGTTTTAATCTGTCAAGAAAGTTTCATATCAGCGCACACTCCGCTGCAGAGTGAAAATCTGATTCTGGAAACATCCCCCAGGCTGTGGCTAAGCCATGTCTCCGCATTTCATTTCTTCCAGGAGTGCTAGTTCTGCAAGGTTCGCAGGAGAGCTTCTGTGAAGTTTGGAAGGTAGGAGACGAGGTACTGGCAGACGTTAAGCTGTGAGGACGGGGCGTGAGTCGTGCTAGGGTAGCTCAGTTGGTAGAGCACTTGCCCGCGAAAGGCAAAGGTCCCGAGTTCGAGACTCGGTCCGGCACACAGTTTTAATCTGTCAGGAAAGTTGCACAGGCGCTGCTGTTAGCAAAGGCACTCGCGTCGGTCGTCTGCTGCCATAGTCCATTAATGCCGATTGTCACCGCAGTGCCCTAACGGATACGTGCGTCGTACGTCACACATTGGTTTCTGCGGTTATTTCACTCAATGTTTCCTGTCTTTTAGCACAGACAACTCAAAGCAAACGCCGTGCTCTCGGTCGTTAAGTGAAGACCGTCGGACACTGCATTCCGTTATGAGTGGCAATGCCTGAAACTTGGTATTCTCGGAACAATCTTGACACTGTGGATATCAGAAAATTGAATTTCCTGAGTTCGTTAACGATTTCCGAAATGGATTGTGTCATACGTCTAACTCCAACCACAGTTCCGCGTTCAGAGTCTCTTAATTCCCATCGTACGGCCATAATCACGCCGGAAATTTTTTCACATGAATCGCCTGAATACAAATGACAGTTCCACCAATGCACTGACCTTCCATACCTTGTGAACACGATATTACCGCCATATGCATATATACATATCGCTATTCCACGACTTTTGTCACCTCAGTGTATTATATGTGTGCATTGTAAGTTATGTATGCATATGTTCAACAATTCCTTCTAGGACCCTGGATCGATTTCAACCAAATTTGGCACACATGTTGCTCACAATCCCGAAAGAAATACTGAAGGAGTAGTAACCATCAATCTCCCATTGACATGGCGGTGATAATGGTGTGATGGGCAGAGAAGGGGAAAGGACAAGGTGAACAGAGACGGGGAATGGGGAGATGCAGAGACGGAGAGGGTGGAAGAGGTGGAAGATGGGTGGGGAGATGGACAGAGAGAGGTGGGAGGAGGAGATGGCTGCAATTTATAAAAGAAATATAGAACTCATTTTAATTAACTTGTCAACACTACAGCCGTTTCATGTGTTACCACCATTGTTTACAGCAGGTATTCACGATATTTTCCTCCCATCACCACGATCTTTTACAGGCAAATATTTCCACACACTCACACATGAGCACATTACAATACTATAAGGCTTCATTGGCGTGTCGCCACACCCTCTGAAGTAAGAGAGTTCGATAGTAGTTTTAAGACTCTGGCGGAAGATAGAAGCTTTGTCATGCTGTGACGTTACCTGTAGCCGAAGCAGAATATCCATCGCTGGCAAGTGAGAATAGACTGAAGATCAGTATTGATAGTTACAAAGTGAAGATGAGTATAATATTAAACGTACGTAATTTGGTCTGATTTGTCCTATAAAAGCCTTAAAGTTACAAGTGACTTTATATAAAAATACCAATGGGAATAACTTTCTTTGCTACGTGATATAGCATATTGTTACTTATACATTTCACATCGTGAGAGCTTAAGTTCACTAATTTTTACATAATGCAACACTAAACGTTAAGACTGTCGAAAAGTAACAACGGACAAAGAAGTAAAAATATTGCAGTTGCATAATAGCTTCAAAGGAATATTTTGATCTCAAGCGAAATTACCCCGTATAGTCTACCTCCATAGCCTGCAGCGTCCTACTTGTTGTGTGAACGGGAAGTAAATGTAAATGTCGTGTGGTATTGTTGGCTGGGATATCCAACGGGGTGGAGTCAGGCGCCTGTCGGAAAGGATGTTCTTCCTCCGCGCACATTGGCTTCGCCCCTTGGTGCTATGTAAGACTTGTATGTATATTTGTATAGCGTAGATGATTGAAACTGGTAACAGCCGTGCCGCAGCGGTAACACCGGTTTCCGTCAGATCAGCGAAATTCAGCGCTGTCGGGCTTGGCTAGCACTTGGATGGGTGACCGTGCGGGATGCCGCTGTTGGCAGGCCGGGTACACTCAGCCCTTGTGAGGTAAACTGAGGAGCTGCTTGAGTGAGAAGTAGCGGCTCAGATCACGAAAAATGACAACGGCTGGGACAGCGGTGTGCTGACCACATGCCCATCCATGTCCGCAAACAGCGACGCCTGTCGACGTAGGGTGACACGGCGGTCGGTCCGTACCGTTGAGCCACCCAAGGCCTGTTCGGACGAAGAGGAGGAGGAAGAGGAGTAGGTGAGTGTAATTGGTGCGTGCATCGCGTAGTGTTATGATCGTGTTCTATGATGATGATGATAATGATGATGCTGATGATGATCATGAGAGAAACGAAAGGGTGAAACCCGGTACCGGCACGTCGCTCAGTCCCTTCCAGTACCACAAGGAGGCAGCCGAGCTTAACCATCTACATCCGAGGTGTGGATCTCCATCAACAGTGTCAGACGCTCTCATTTCACGGGCCATTGCTGAGAGGTTCTGAATATGATCCGGGACGTTGGTGCAGAGACTGGTGATCAGGAACTCTGCACGAGGATCGGCCGCGCCAGGCATCTTAAAATCTTGGCTTACTACACTGGTGTCAAAAATTAAAGCAACAATTGAATATTTTGCAAGGTTGCGTTTACTTTGTCACAAAACAGTATAAGCAGGTGATAGTAAAGTAAAAAACAAGGTAAATAATGCAGAACGTAAACAACTACAACATGCATAACGGAAGACAAAAATTTTCTTAGTTTTTCCAGCTTCGCCGCGCGGGATAGCCGCGCGGTCTATGGCGCCTTGTCAAGGCCCGCGCGACTTCCCCCGTCGGAGGTTCGAGTCCTCCCTCGGGCATGGGTGTGTGTGTTGTCCTTAGCGTAAGTTAGTTTAAGTTAGATTAAGTAGAGCGTAAGCTTAGGGACCGATGACCTCAGCAGTTTCGTCCCATAACACCTTACCACAAATTTCCAAATTTTTTCTAGCTTCACGGATTTCCACACAGCTGGTTAATGTGCTCATAGTTGGGTTTGACCACCTCTGGCAGCAATACGGGCCTGACAACGATTGGGTATCTACATCTACATCCATACTCTGCAAGCCACCTGACGGTGTGTGGCGGAGGGTACCTTGAGTACCTCTATCTGTTCTCCCTTCTATTCCAGTTTCGTACTGTTCGTGGAAAGAAGGATTGTCGGTATGTGCCTGTGTGGGGTCTAATCTCTCTGATTTTATCCTCATGTTCTCTTCGCGAGACATGCGTAGGAGGGAACAATATACTGCTTGACTCCTAGGTGAAGGTATGTTCTCGAAACTTCAATAAAAGCCCGTACCGAGCTACTGAGCGTCTCTCCTGCAGAGTCTTCCACTGGAGTTTTATCTATCATCTCCGTAACGCTTTCGCGATTACTAAATGATCCTGTAACGAAGCGCGCTGCTCTCCGTTGGATCTTCTCTATCTCTTCTATCAACTCTATCTGGTATGGATCCCACACTGCACCACAAGGTCATTTATGTATATTGTGAATAGCAACGGTCCTACGACACTCCGCTGCGGCACACTTGAAATCACTCTTACTGCGGAAGACTTCTCTCCATTGAGAATGACATGCTGCGGTCTGTTATCTAGGAAATCTTCAATCCAATCACACAGTTGGTCAGATAGTCCATATGCTCTTACTTTGTTCATTAAACGACTGTGGTGAACTTGCGGAAGTCAAGAAACACGGCATCTACCTGGGAACCCGTGTCTATGGCCCTTTGAGTCTAGTGGACGAATAGCGCGAGCTTGGTTTCACACGATCATCTTTTTCGAAACCCTTGCTGATTCCTACAGAGTAGATTTCTAGTCTCCAGAAAAGTATTATACTCGAACATAATACGTGTTCCAAAATTCTACAACTGATCGACGTTAGAGATATAGGTCTATAGTTCTGCACATCTGTTCGACGTCCCTTCTTGAAAACGGGGATGACCTGTGCCCTTTTCCAATCCTTTGGAACGCTACGCTCTTCTAGAGACCATAAAGTTAAAACAGGACGCTTGGAGACAATGCTACAACGAAATGCCCAGAAAATTCATGATTCACAGTCTTCTTCGTCACACTATAGATATTTTGGCCCGTCTGCCAGCAAACTTCATTCGGGGGTATACCTTCAATCCGAAATGCATGTACAGAAACAAGAGTGAGCGATTCAGATGCTAGGTTTTGCATATCAGACAACGAGTTAGTTTAGATAAGTATTCAATAGTTTTACTTCTGTGGCATGCCTTGTCATCAAAGTAAAGATAGATGTTTGCGTACACACTATTCTAATAAGTTTTTATTATTTATTAGTTATGGCGTTGCCAACGTTGTTTGTGTTGTAGTTTACTGTTGCCGTATAACGAGTCTAGTTGCAAGCGTGAAAGGACGCACCTAAATACAGCCTCCCCCCCCCCCCCCCATAGTAGGGGCTTCGCTTCCTGCTGCCTTTGATATTAGGTGCAAGACTTGTCCGGTGAACACAACGGTTCCATTCGGTTCATAGAAGAGCCTGCCTCCAGTTATGGGGCGGGGGGAGTTTATGCGAGAACCACGGAGGTAAAAACTTCATAAGCTGGAGCCCTGAGGCCAGCTGGAATTGCCGGCCGGAGTGGCCGAGCGGTTCTAGGCGCTACAGTCTGGAACCGCGCGACTGCTACGGCCGAAGGTTCGAATCCTGCCTCGGGCATGGATGTGTGTAATGTCCTTAGGTTAGTTAGGTTTAAGTAGTTCTAAGTTGTAGGGGACTGATGATCTCAGAAGTTAAGTCCCGTAGTGCTCAGAGGCATTTGAACCATACAGCACGTCTCCGACAATAAAGGCCACTCTGCCGAAGCCTTCTGTACATCGTTTGCCTCGATACAACACGTCCAGTGGATACTGGAAGGTCAGATGCCATCTGCCCTTGCTGTCTAAGGCGGTTACAGCCAAATAATGGTCCTCTCTTTACGAAGCCAAACGTGTTCGGTCCTGCCCTGGTCTTTGGAATAAACTGTCGCCACAGCCGAGAAACAACAGAACGATTCGCTTTAAGCTACCGGGCCACATCATTTTCCGACTGTCCGGCTTCCATTCTTCCTATGGCAATCCATCGCAGAGAGCCTGGTAGGCGTCTTCTGTGTGCCATACTACGCGGCAAACACTACCTCGTTTGATAGATGATCTGACCTCATAGTTGGTGTGGTTGTCCGTAGAGAGCCTGTATACAGAGAGAGTGGCCATAGGTGAAGTTGCCCGTGATTGGTTGATTAGCTTTGGCAGAAAAATGGCGCCAAGCGCCTCTCGCGGTTCCTATGTTCGCCGTGCTTTTCAGTTGAATTGAAGTTCAGAGGACTTTTGGAAACGATTAAAAGGTATTTCAATTATTGAGAGACATGTTATGCGTTGTGCATGCATGTTCGATTTAGTTGTATATCGTTTTTAGTACGTAATTAGCGTTTGCGATCTTAAATACGAGTTGAAATAATGAAGCGTTTTGTGATGAAGTCGGTAGGCTTACATGTTTGAAGTAAACACGTTAGTAATTGTACAGTATTGTTTTTGACATCTGTAATTCGCTCTGCAGACGTTCGTAAACGATGCCAGGTTGTGCTGCATTTGCTTGTTCCAATAGAGGCGAAGGTGGATTTCGCGTGTTAGCATTTCCACGCAATGAAGAAAGACGAAAGCAGTGGGCAGTCGCAGTCAACAGGGCTGACATAAATCAACCAGGAGCCTTGTGGAAACCAACCAAGTGCTCTTATCTATGCGAAGTAAGTCGTTTTTGCTTTTTACTACATATGATACAACTTGCAATATACATAGTTAAATTTGAAAACAGACCTGTGAATTGGCTGTGTGAAAATTATTATAACACATTATTCTTATACGCAAAGGCCTTTAACGATTCATTTCGCCATATTGTCTTGTGCTTTTAATTCGGTGAGTGTGACTCCACTACTGGCCATTCAAAAGTCCCGCCCGCAGTTTGGCAGAAAAATGGCCGCCGTATCGTCCGGTTGGCCACTCTCTCTCTAGTTGTCCGTTGACTGGGATGCCATCTTCCGCGCAGAACACAATCGTACGGACATCTGTTGACAGTTTGTGTGATTATATCGTTAATTAGACAATGGAAGGGGAAAGAGTAGTTTGTTGCTTTAATTTTGGACAGCAGTTGTGGCGTGCTGGGGTATTCGTGGCTTGATTATTTGTTATGCTGTTTCAGCAAGATCACCAACCAAACCAGTTACCTATTATCAACGTAACAAGTCGTTTAATCTCAACATTGCTTTTCCCTGAGATTTGTGTAGCAACGTTGTCTGTAAAGTAGTGCAAATGGCACTAAATTGCAGATCGTTTATCAAATTTAATACTACTGTTATATGAGGTGGAAGCACTTCCCTTTAGCAAAATGAACAGTTTGTCACAGAATACTACACGCGCACAACACTGACGTATTTATCCTGTTAAAATATTTCACGAAAGTAGTGTGAAATAATCAGGCTTGATAGATCGGCAGATAAGAATTTATATAACGTAACGTGCTATTGCACTGTACTTAAAGATCTAAGTTGAATTTGTCTTTTCAAAGTAGGTTCTCGGCCACCAATCCACAATTATTATAGTAATTATTTATAACCAACAACATTTGTGTCTGATAAAATTTCTATTCAAAAATGCCGCTGCAATATTTTACTAAGATGGCGGCTGTCATGAGACAATCACTTATCGAATGTCGCTTCAGATCCTATTTCACCACAAACAAATAATATATATTAAATCATTTTGCTTTAGCCTCATTATGCATTAACATTTGAAAATATTCTCAATGAAAACTGCTTATTACTTTTCTACGATTTACTAATAAACTGCGCTGTATATCACTAACGCTAATGGCTGCGCTCCTTACAAGGGAACCTCCCCATCGCACCCCCCTCAGATTTAGTTATAAATTGACACAGTGGATAGGCCTTGAAAAACTGAACACAGATCAATCGAGAAAACACGAAGAAGTTGTGTGGAACTATGAAAAAAATAAGCAAAATATACAAACTGAGTAGTCCATGTGTCAGATATGCAACATCAAGGAGATTGTAAACTGAGGAGCGTCGTGGATCCGTGGTCAGAGTGAGTAGCTGCGGAACGGGAGGTCCTTGGTTCGAGTCTTCTCTCGAGTGAAAATTTTATTATCTTTATTTTCGCAAAGTTACGATATATCCGTTCATTCATTGACGTCTCTGTTCACTGTAATAATTTTAGTGTCTGTGTATTGGGACCGCACCGCAAAACCGTGCGATTAGTAGACAAAAGTACGTGCCTCTTCAATAGGAACCAAAAACATTTGATCGCAAGGTCACAGGTGAACCGATTCCTCGACAGGAAAACACGTCTGATACATTCTATACGACACTGGTGACGGCATGTGCGTCACATGACAGGAATATGTTGTCGACCCACCTAACTTGTACACTGGGCGAATGGGTAAAAAGATTCTTCTACCTTGCCCGATTTAGGTTTTCTTGTGGATGTGATAATCACTCCCAAAAAAGTGATGAAAACATAAGAGTTTGCCACATAAACTGCATCAAATGAATGCAACAGTTTCAGTGTCGCACAGTTTTCCCTGTGCTCTGTCAAAACATATGTTTTTAACGTTTCCAAATTTTTCCGTGTGTAGACCGTCAAATCCTGCATATGTCCAAGCAAATCTGAACATGTCCTGGAATTTTGGAGAGCGAAGTTGCTTATGTGTGAGTGCCTGAACTTTGATAATTGTCTGAAAATAAAAAATTAAACTTTTCACTCGAGAGAAGACTTGAACCAAGGACCTCTCGCTCCGCAGCTACTCACGCTAACCACGGAACCACGGCGCTCGTAAGCTCAGACTCTCCTAGATGTTGCATACCTTGCTCATGGACTACTCGGTTTGTATATTTTGCTTATTTTTTTCATAGTTCCACACAACTTCTTCCTGTTTTCTCGATTGATCTGTGTTCAGTTTTTCAAGGCCTATCCCTGTACCAACTCATAACTAAATCTGAGGCGGGTGCGATGGGGAGCTTCCCTTGTTAATAGCTGAGCGGAAAAATCAACACTTATATAGAATGAGAATTAAAATCTGAAATAAATAAAAATCATTTCACATCCAAAGTTACTTTATTTTGCAAATATTAATTAACAACACATTACAGTTTCCTACAGGCCTCAGTGTTATATCAATCGCGCCCAGTCAGTTCTATCGTTCGAAGAAGAAGCGTCATTGGTCTACAATTATCTCAGATAATCAAAGATGATTTGCATTGTGTATTTTCCGTGTAGATGAAGATGACATGGGAGATATGGTAGAGCGCGAAGAGTATGACAGAGCACTGAAAGACCTAATTCGAAACAAGGCCCCGGGAGTATACAACATTCCATTAGAACTACTGATAGCCTTGGGAGAGCCAGCCCTGACAAAACTCTACCATCTGGTAAGCAAGATGTATGAGGCAGGCGAAATACCCTTAGAATTCAAGAAGAATATAATAATTCCAATCCCAAAGAAAGCAGGGGTTGACAGATGTGAAAATTACCGAACTATAAGTTTAATAAGCCACCGCTGCAAAATACTAACACGAATTCTTTACAGACGAATGGAAAAACTGGTAGAAGCCGACCTCGGAGAAGATCAGTTTGGATTCCGTAGAAATATTGGAACACGTGAGGCAATACTGACCCTACGACTTATCTTAGAAAATAGATTAAGGAAAGGCAAACCTACGTTTCTAGCATTTGTAGACTTAGAGAAAGCTTTTGACAATGTGGACTGGAATGCTCTCTTTCAAATTCTGTAGGTGTCAGCGGTAAAATACAGGGAGCGAACGGCTATTTACAATTTGTACAGAAACCAGATGGGAGTTATAAGAGTCGAGGGGCATGAAAGGGAAGCAGTGGTTGGAAAGGGGGTGAGACAGGGTTGTAGCATCTCCCCAATGTTATTCAATCTGTAAGTCGAGCAAGCAGTAAAGGAAACAAAAGAAAAATTCGGAGTAGGAATTAAAATCCATGGAGAAGAAATAAAAACTTTGAGGTTCGCCGATGACATTGTAATTCTGTCAGAGACAGCAAAGGACCGGGAAGAGCAGCTGAACGGAATGGACAGGGTCTTGAAAGGAGGATATAAGATGAACATTAACAAAAGCAAAACGAGGATAATGGAATGTAGTCGAATTAAGTCCGGTGATGCTACGGGAACTGGATTAGGAAATGAGACGCTTAAAGTAGTAAATGAGTTTTGCTATTTGGGGAGCAAAATAAATGTTGATGGTCGAAGTAGAGAGGATATAAAATATAGACTGGCAATGGCAAGGAAAGCATTTATGAAGAAGAGATATTTGTTAACATCGAGTGTAGATTTAAGTGTCAGGAAGTCTTTTCTGAAAGTATTTGTATGGAGTGTAGCCATGTATGGAAGTGAAACGTGGATGATAAATAGTTTAGACAAGAAGAGAATAGAAGCTTTCGAAATGTGGTGCTACAGAAGGATCCTAAGATTAAGAGGGTAGATCACATAACTAATGAGGAGGTATTGAATAGAATTGGGGAGAAGAGAAATTTGTGCCATAGCTTGACTAGAAGAAGGGATCGGTTGGTAGGACATATTCTGAGGCATAAAGGGATCACCAATTTAGTATTGGAGGGCAGCACGGAGGGTAAAAATCGTAGAGGGAGACCAAGAGATGAATACAGTAAACAGATTCAGAAGGATGTAGGTTGCAGTAGGCACTGGGAGATGAAGAAGCTTAGACAGGATAGAGTAGCATGGCGAGCTGCATCAAACCAGTCTCAGGACTGGAGACAACAACAACAACAAAATTTTCCATGAATATTATCTGAGATATTATTGACACAGAAAATTAAATTATTACACAAATAATAATTATTCATTATTATTTTGTAGTGTCGATGAAGTCCTTCTGATTGATAACACGATAATGTTCGATCAAATTCCACACACAATTCTGTCGTGGAAATTATTCTGAGTAAAACATATTCGTGGATATTACACAGTGTATTTCTTACGCCACCACCTCTCATCCCGTTGCCGGCCAAATACTGGCAGTGCAAATTTCCTCCACCACCAGCGTTCGAACCCGCTTACCTCAGAGATGAGCGCCACTGCACCGGCGCGCGTGTCAGCGATCCCGGGTTACAGGGTCAGGGTCGGAATAATGGCACGTGAAGATCGTTATTGTTAGGTCAGGTCGCAACGGTTTCTCCGCTGTCGGTTTGCACCGGAAATAGACGTCGAAATCTGACATCGCGTGCGGACGTGTATGTTTGTGTATTACGAAAACTGTGTCATTGTGATAGGGATTCTGAACACTCGATATTTGAAGAACGGCGAGAGATAGCGGACTTCCGGCGGGCCACATTCCTCTTGCGGCCACCGTCCTCAAAATGTAAGATTGACGTTCAAGGTTTCCTCGGCCTCGACAGACAGGCGCGTTATTCCGTTATCTAAACATCACTAGCGGTTAAGGAGGGGAAAAAAGCGACAGAATGTAACTCGAAGTTCCAAATTTTCATCAGGTGTCTTCTGCATTTGACCAACTTCCGTTCAGCGCGCTGTCATGAAACTGTTTGCAAGTTGCCTGCTATCAAGTCTCGTTTTACACGATGGAATTAATACACTTTTGGAGACTCCAATATGGGGCCCTGATTTTGGCAGGAAGCTATTATTATGAGGCTGATTTGCTTGTGCAGCGATTCTCATGTCTGTAAGCAAAAAAATATTCATTATTATTATTGTAAGCAAAAACTTATCCCTAATTACACTGTGGAACAGCCATTTTGTTGTCCTAGATCTGTGAATTGTTCTTAACTAATTTTTGGTCTCTGAATTCAAAACTGTTAGCAGTCTTTCTCTATCATGTCAAGTTTTTAAACTGCAGGTGAAACGTCCCATCAGATCAATTAAACATGACCGTGCTTAAACTTATTTTTAGCGCAACGCAATCTGACTTTCAAAAATCCCTACAAAAGAATGGCCCTGACTAACATTAACCTATATCTTTCACAAATCACTTACCTCACAAAAATCTTCGTTACTCAAGCTACAGCAATACAGCGATCGCCACTACTGCCAGCTAAATAAAAGATTCAAACTACTGAAGGCACTAACTACTGATATGCATAGTTAGCAAATGAAAGATTTTGATTGAGAACAAACAATGTATTTACCTTAATAGTCATCAAAAGTCATAATATATATAGCAGTTCATGACATCCAGTCTTACAAATTTCAAAACTCCGCCATTTCTCTCCCCACATCCACCACTGCTGGCGGCTCACCTCCAACTGCGCAACGCTACGCGCTGTTCACATCCAGGTCCGCCCCGGTAGCTGAGTGGTCAGCGTGACAGACTGTCAATCCAAAGGGCCCGGGTTCGATTCCCGGCTGGGTCGGAAATTTTCTCCGCCCAGGGACTGGGTGTTGTGCTGTCCTAATCATCATCATTTCATCCCCATCGACGCGCAGGTCGCCGAAGTGGCGTCAAATCGAAAGACCTGCACCAGGCGAACGGTCTACCCGACGGGAGGCCCTAGCCACACGACATTTCCATTTTTTATATCCAGCTGCCCAGTCTGACATTAGCTGCCGCAGCGGTCGCACGCTCCTCAAGTTTGCTCCGTGGACGTTCAGTGTTTACGTCAGTGTTTTCGTGTTTTGTGCTCGTTTATTGACGTTTTGCACGTGAATTAAGCGTTATCAATTGAGCATTTGGTCTTCTTTCGTGTCATCTTTCTACGAAGTGCCGTTGGGATTTCGGCGTTGTCCGAGATTTCTTCGCTGCAGAACACCATGGCAAACTCCGTGAGAAAAAACACCGTGATTTTCACCTTCGACAAGTACACCCGTCGAGTACAGCCCTCTGCACTTGAAATACACGACTGGATTACCGAGGTAATTGGCCTTCATTCTGAATCTGTTCATACCATGCAGCTGGACTCTGATGAATACTGCATTTTTGTAAAGTTTAACGATTCCGCGAGTGTAGACCGCTTTCTGGCAAAATTTGGTTATGAAACGGAATTTATACACCGTGATGGTACTAAAAGTACTGTCAAACTCCGGAATTCCGAGTCTGTAATTAGGAATGTTAGGGTTTTGAATATTCCCATAGAAGTAGACAATTCGAAAATTAAAGATGTCCTTTCAAAGTATGGGGTTGTCAGGCAAATAGTCAACGAAAGGTGGGCTTCGCATTTCAAGCTGCAGTGCTTTAACGGCATTCGCTCCGTGGAGATGGAAGTGAAAGCAAACATTCCCTCCCACATCTTTGTTGACGGGCACAAGGCGCATGTTATGTACTCAGGACAAACCCCTACATGTCATGTATGTAACGAGTCTGGTCACCTCCGTCAGGACTGCCCTCGCCGTGTATTTGTGCTAACAACTAACCTTACGCAACGCCGGAAATTGACACTCAACGATTTGTTGCCAGCCAGTAATACAACAGAGCCAGCGGCGGTCGTGGATCCTGTTACTACCTCTGAAAATGTTGCACTTAATGTTAATGACTTTCCGTCTTTAAAACCTGCATTAACTGCTGAAATTCCGTCCCGTGACAGCGAGATTCCCACAAAAAAGCGTCCTCTAGAGGACACTGAAAGAAATGTTGATGAGGAACTCTTCCTGTGAAACATCCGTTGCCAGGAGGCCGAAGCCCAGTCCTGAAGATCTGTTGGAAGTGGAAAAAGGAGATGGAATGAAGGTCGATGTGGCTCCCACTTCCGCACAAGGACTTACACCGCCACGAACAGATAGTGACGCAGCGGGTAGTGATTTTTCACGGAAATGTGACCCTGAGCCTGAGATCACGGCTGAAATAACCGCATCAAGTGCACAACCCATACAGTGCGAACCGTACGAGGAAGTACCAGGTAAAGAACCTGCTGACTCCGAAGCGCAACGCCGCGCCGAAGGAGGAAATACACAAGCATCACCGCCTCGCCAGCAAAACAACACAACAGACACCACGCCGGAACCAAACATTGACGACTCGCAAGCCACGGCCGTTGCCCCATTTAGCCACCGCCGGCGGCTGCGACAGACACCGGGCCTTGCTGTCACGCGTCATCAAGCGAAAGTCACACCAGAGAAGAAAGACATCAAGAAAAAGAATATCAAATATGAAGTCATCAGGTCCAACACTGACGAGGAGAAAGAGAATGGCCACAGTGACTTATAGCAATGCATTGTCAGGATTTCAGGATACTTTTCTTCTCAAGCTATTTGTTTAAAAGCAGTGCAAATTTTCTAGGCAGTTAGTACATGTAATGGGCACACAGCTTGTAAAGATCGTGCCTTGTAGGGAAGCACGTTTGCTGCTATAATCATACCGAACCTCATCCCAAATAGCTTCTTCCGGTATGTCTGTGCTGCAAGCTTATAGCGTTACTACTATTAACATTAATAAAATACAGTCACCCTTGAAAATGGCAGCACTAAAGGAATTCTTGTACCAGTCCGGAACAGATATCGCGTTGCTACAAGAAGTTGCGATAACGGAATTTCGGATCCCAGGCTTTTTTGAAATTGTTAGTGTTTCTACGGAAGCCAATATCGGTACAGCCATTCTTATAAGGGAAGGCATTCTGGTGACTGAAATCGAACGACTAGAATCAGGAAGAGCCATAGGCATAAAACTTTTCGATGTGACAGTGATTAACCTCTACGCCCCATCAGGAACTTCCCACAAATTGGATCGTGCGAAGTTTTTTCAAGATGAACTGATTTATTTATTGAGGAAAAATCCGTGTTCTCTTATATTAGGTGGAGATTTTAACTGTGTTTTAAACCAGAAAGATCAACAACCCAACTTCAACTACTCGCCACAGTTAAAAAAATTAGTAAGTGATCTACACCTTAAGGATGTGTGGGAACTTCAGCACCCGACGTCAGTCGGGTTCACGTATATAACCAGCCACTCCCGCAGCAGACTAGATAGAATTTACGTGTCACCAAATTTGCAAAATTATTTATTAAACGTTGAGACTATTCCAGTGTATTTTAGCGATCACAGTACACTTTTAACTTGCTTTAATCTAAGTGTACAACCAACCCGTCGATTCAGAGGCCAATGGAACTTAAATATCTCTGTTTTAACTGACGAAGAACTGGAACAGGAAATAAGGTTTGCGTGGACTATGTGCCTCCGCACAGTAGACAAGCACCCAACAGTCATAGACTGGTGGACAAGGAGGGCTAAACCAAGGCTGCGGAAAGTTGTCATGCAGTATAGTGCAGCCAGGCACAGGGAGTTGAGGAATACAATGGAGTTTTATTATAAAGTTTTAAGAGACTTATATCAACAGGCCCATGATGACGTAATTCGTCTAAATGATATCAAAAAAATAAAAGCCAAGTTATTAAGCATTAAACGGCAACAGATGGAGGGACTCAAAATTAAATCGAAAGCCACATCAGTCGTAGCAGATGAAACAGCTTCTCTGTATCACTTGGTGCGGCATGCTAAAAACAGACGTCAAACTTTAATTGATGAAGTCCAGACGCATACTGGTACGAGGCTCACATGCCAGAAACAAATACTGGACGAAGTCCACAGGTACTATGAAACCTTATATGCCCCTACCACAGTGGAAGATGCAGCTCTCGAGGACTTTCTCACTATTTTAGGTCCACAATTGTCGGGAACAGACAACGCTGACATCCTGTCACCTATTACTAAAGATGAAGCGCATGAGGCAGTGCGTAACTCACCTCTCAACAAATCTCCGGGACTTGATGGCCTCCCTGTGGAGTTTTATGCCCGCTACTGGTCTATAATTGGGGACAAGATCACTTCCATGGCAAATGAGGTCCTGAACGGAAAACCGGTCCCTGCAGAGTTTAAGGAAAGTAAAATAGTACTGATTCCTAAGAGTAAAGGCAAAACCAACTTAAACAATTTTCGGCCTCTTTCGCTACTAAATTCTGATTACAAAATAATTTCGCGTATTATCAACAAAAGACTCTCTGCCTTTTCCAACAAAATATTGAGTCATCACCAATCTTGCTCTCCGACCAGAACGATATTCGAAAGTCTATCTGCATACAGAGACGTCATTGCAATTACCTCAGTGACAAGTATAAAATGTGCTTTAATCTTCATAGATTTCAACAAAGCTTTTGACCGCGTTAGTCATAGATACCTCTTTGCGACGCTGTCAAGAATGGCTTTCCACCCCCAGATTGTGAACATGCTAAGGAATATTGCAACAGGTGTAAATGCGAAAATAGCAATCAATGGCCAAACATCTAAACCCATACAGATAAGGCGAGGGGTTCCACAGGGCAGTCCCTTATCAATGTTTTTATTTTCAGTATCTTTAGAGCCCTTCCTCCGCACTGTCCACGAAAGATTAACAGGCATAACATTGAGTGGTGAGAAAACTGTCATACGAGCTTATGCTGATGACGTGGGCGTTGTAATAAGGAATAAGGAGGAGACAGTTACACTGGAAAGAGAAATCCAAAGATATTGTCTAGCGTCGGGAGCGACAGTAAATGAAAACAAAAGTCAAATATTGAATCTACGGGGCCTAGATCACCTTCGACTGGCATGGGCAAAACAAGACAACAAACATAAAACTTTGGGAATCACCTTAATGGCATGTCCGATGCGGATGGCTGCTTTTAACTGGACGGAAACTAGGAGGAAAGTTCATGGTGCTGTAATGGAGAACATCCATCGAACTATGGACCTGGTGCAAAAAGTCAGATTCATCAACTCCTGCGTTTTGTCTAAAGCGTATTTCACTGCGCAGGTATTTCCAATCCCTAAACTAGTAGCGAAAGGGATCATGTCCACTGTTACCAATTATTTATGGAGAGGAGACATATTCAGGGTTGGTGCGACTACGGTTATACTGGATGTCAGAAACGGGGGCCTCGGTTTGGTGCATATTGGCAATAAAGCGTCTGCTCTGTTCCTCAAACGGACTTTCCATATACTCAGAGAACTTCCACAATGTATAACCGCAAAGCTCTTTGAGGCTGTGACACCCCATAGCCTGCAAGCACCGATTGATGTGCGAAGGATTAATGCCCGTCTGCAGTATGTGAGGAACTTTTTCCTCGAAGCAAGTTATCTTAGTGACGAAATCAGAAGCAACACACGTATCACAGCGCGCGACATCATACTTGAAAGGAAGTTAAATGAGGGTACAAACAAAATTGAAACGAAATTCTCAAATTGTGACTGGAAAGCTGTATGGCGGAACATCAACTATGCCCGGCTATCTACAGACGCTATTTCCGCATGGTACAAAACAGTTAATAATGTCATCAGCACCAACGAGAGACTATATGGGATCGGTTTAAACCAGACACACCTTTGTGGAAAATGCAATCTGGTGGATACACTCAGCCACAGATTCACCTGTGGTGGCAATGTGCATAACTGGAATTGGATCAGGCAACAAATCGCCTTTCTCACCAGATCCTCTACGCAATATACAACGCCGTCGCTCCTCCTGAGACCGGACATGACATACTTTCCGAAATTAAAAACCAACGCCATTAGCTGGTTACTGGGAAAATATGTTAGTTATGTCATCCACACACTTGGGTCGGACAACGAGATAGAATTCCGCGTTTACATGAAGTGTGAATATGCAAAAATCAGCACGTATCGCAACCACAAGAAGCACTATGGCAACATGCTGAAGATCATTTTTGAAAGAATGGGTGTTGGTTAAATATGTGAAACCACTACAACACCTTGAACGAGAACGAACAGAAGAAAAATAAAAGTCACTTGGTTCCTTATTATTATTTACTTTAACCTTGCTCCCGGAACTTTTTTTGTTTGTTTGTGTGTGTTTAATTGGATTGTATTTAAACTGGTTCATAGTCAAGAAAACTGGTATTAAATATGCTATTATTTTTTATTCAATGGACAGTTTACAAATTAAACAGTGATTTCAACTTTGTAGACAAACCCACTGATTGGGTGACAATAATTTGCACCTAGAATAATCTCAGTTATCTTGAGCAAAGTTTATACTGTAACCACTTTTAAAGTTTGTTTTACCATTATTACTGTATTAGACATATTTAGCATATAAATAGTTTAAAACTGGTTTTTTTTTAATGTTGCAAATGGTTTAATCATTAATTGTACTGTTCAATACTTGAAATGTATGTTTTAGTAAAATACAATAAAACAAAAAAAAAAAAAAAAGTGGTCAGCGTGACAGACTGTCAATCCAAAGGGCCCGGGTTCGATTCCCGGCTGGGTCGGAAATTTTCTCCGCCCAGGGACTGGGTGTTGTGCTGTCCTAATCATCATCATTTCATCCCCATCGACGCGCGGGTCGCCGAAGTGGCGTCAAATCGAAAGACCTGCACCAGGCGAACGGTCTACCCGACGGGAGGCCCTAGCCACACGACATTTCCATTTTTTATATCCAGCTGCCCAACACTACAATGGCAGACAACAATGCAAACTAGCCACAGACTGCAGACAGCACAGCCAGTGATTTTCATACAGAGCGCTACGTGGCGTTACCAATATAAAAACCTAAACAACCTACTTACACAGGATACTCTCTCTTTACCCTAAAAGTCATTAAAACTGGGCATACAAATGAAAATGAAGTGGGTACTAACCGAACGTAGTAGAATATTTTATTCATTCGAAGGTTATTATAATATTCAAGGTTACATTGTGTTGATACAAATAACAAAAACAAAGATATTAGGGTACAAATTTTCGCTTATGACTTTTCCTACAATGTTCCATCTGGGGACATTCTCGCTTGATGCTCGAACAGTAGTCAGCCATCATACCGACATCCCATCTACCTTGATACCTTGCTTCGCCGCGCGGGATTAGCCGAGCGGTCTCAAACGCTGCAGTCATGGACTGTGCGGCTGGTCCCGGCGGCGGTTCGAGTCCTCCCTCGGGCATGGGTGTGTGTGTTTGTCCTTAGGATAATTTAGGTTAAGTAATGTGTAAGCTTAGCGACTGATGACCTTAGCATTTAAGTCCCATAAGATCTCACACACATTTGAACATTTGGTACCTTGCTTCCATGACCTTCAAATCTAGTTGTAATCACACACTCTGTTCATCACTAACAGCACCAAGATTTTCTGGAAAGATAGCAAGATGGCGATGTAAGAAATTCAGTTTGATACTCATGTTACAGCCAAGCTTTTTAAAGCTCCCTAAGAGTTGTTGAACAATTTCGACGTAATTATGGGCTCGTGTATTTCCTAGAAAGTCCTTGACAATACTTCTGAATGCCAACCAAGCATTCTTTTCAAGTTCGGTCATTGTTTCTATGAAACGTTCATCTTTAATAAGTTACCGAATCTGTGGCCCATCAAAGACACCAGCCTTCATCTTCTCAAATGACAAGCTAGAAAATGCCGAAATGATATACTTAAAACAGTTCCCTTCAGTTGACAGAGCTCTAACAAATTGCTTCATGAGACCTAGTTTTATATGCAAAGGCGGAAATATGATGTTTTTTTCTGTCGACAAGTGGATGATTTACAATGTTTGGCCGGCCAGTGTGGCCGAGCGGTTCTAGGCGCTTCAGTCTGGAACTGCGCGACCGCTACGGTCGCAGGTTCGAATCCTGCCACGGGCATGGATGTGAGTGATGTCCTTAGGTTAGTTAGGTTTAAGTAGTTCTAAGTTCTAGGGGACTGATGACCTTAGATGTTCAGTCCCATAGTGCTCAGAGCCATTTAGCCATACAGTGTTTGGATCACCAGGTTTCAGGTCAGATATTGGCGGCAACTCTGACTGCACCCAATGCTTCTCACGAGCTCTGCTGTCCCACACACGCAGAAAACACGGATACTTGGTATATCCGCGTTGTTGGCCAAGAAGGAAAAAAAACCATTTTAAGGTCAACACAGATGATCCATTGGTGCAAGTTATATTACAACACGTCAATGACCTTCTTTATGTCTTTTTCATGCAAGAAAACTGAATGGCCTATTGGGACTGAACAGTATAAATTTCCATTGTGGAGGAGAACACACTTCAAGCAACGTTTAGAGCTATCTATAAACAATCGCCACTAGAATGGCATCCTCCGATAGACTGTCCCAAGCATCTTTCACCTTTTATCGAAATTGGCCAATGGTTCTTGCAGGCACTAGAGAACCATGTCACATACGTGTTGAATTGGCGAGAGATCTGGTGATCTTGCTGGTGGAGCAGCTGTTGTACATCACGAAGGGCATGTTACGTCACAGCCTTATGTGGACATACATTGTCCTGTTGAAAAAACACCTCACTTTCCTGTCAAAGAACTGACAGTAGCACCTGTGCACTGGTTACCCTGCAGCAACACCAACTGTGACCGTGAGTTGCAACTGATGGCGCCCACACCATAAATTTTGGGGTGTAACTTGTGTGTCGTTAGCGAATGCATTCCGAAATAGGGCTACGCCATATGCGTGTGCGTCCATCACTCGCATATGGACAGACCCTAATTTTATTACTGAAGAGAACAGAGAGCCATTCCGTTCTCCACACGCCTCTTACATGACCCTGTATATTATTGTATGGAACTGGGGACCTAGAAACTACGGAGAGGCTTCGTCCCCGCCGTAGCCCTCAGTGGTTCACAACCTCAAAACAGGCTACAGCAGTCCACTCACCCCACCGCCGCCCCACACCGAACCCAGGGTTATTGTGCGGTTCGGCAGCCAGTGGACCGCCCCCCCCCCCTCCCCCTCCTCCAGGAACGCCTCACACCAGACGAGTGTAACCCCAAATGTTTGCGTGGTAGAGTGATTATGGTGTACGCGTACGTGGAGACAGTCTTTGCACGTCAGTCGCCGACATAGGGTAGCTGAGGCGGAATATGGGGAACCAGCGCGCATTTGTCGAGGCAGATGGAAAACCGCCTTAAAAACCATCCACAGACTCCCGGGCACACCGGACCTCGACACTAATCCGCCGGGCGGATTCGTGCTGGGGACCGGCACGCCTTCCAGCCCGGAAAGCAGAGCGTTAGACCGCACGGCTAACCGGGCGGGCTACATGACCCTGGAGGAGCTGTTCGTGCGGTGTCGTGGTGTCAGTGGCAGTCTGGTCAGAGACACATGCGATCTTAATACTACTGCTAGCAGACGGTTCCCAGTGGTTCCTGGTGGCAGAGTAGGTCCAACATGAGGTCGGATCTCGCCTCTGAGTGTTGTTCGGTCGGGTCGGCAACCGCTGCTCGCGCGATTCGTACATCTTGACTTGGCGGCTGTATCACGCGGCAGTCCAGAACATGGTCTACGAATGTTGGAATCTTCCACAGACCGCTGCTGAAAGCAGCGACACACCACGGATGCATTGTGCCCAACATATCAGCAGGCTGTCGAAACGTCCGTTCAGATGGTTGAAATGGCTCTGAGCACTATGGGACCTAACATCTTTGGTCATCAGTCCCCTAGAATTTAGAACTACTAAAACCTAACTAACCTAAGGACAGCACACACATCCATGCCCGAGGCAGGATTCGAACCTGCGACCGTAGCGGTCACGTGGTTCCAGACTGAAGCGCCTAGAACCGCACGGCCACACCGGCCGGCGATACGTCCGTCCAGCATCCTGCAGATGCACACTGCGATCTTGTTCAAATAGCTTAAGTTGTTTCAGTAGGAGTATGTTCTCGTCGCCGAGACGTGGTTGCACGCTATAATGGATGCTGTAAACACTGTTCACGTCTTACCTCGGCACAGTACTGCCAGTAAAGTCAAAACAGAGGGCGCACAGACAGGCCTTCTGAGCGCCATCTGATCGCCGATGACCATCACAAATGACTCACTAACGCTACAGCTTATCAGTATGCCACTGAACACAGTCCTTGAGGGTGTTGCATTTTTTTCCGGGAGTGTACAACTCTTTGGGAGAAACTGGTGGTATAGACCATTTAAGAAGTAGGATGGAACTGCGAGAGAGAGAGAGAGAGAGAGAGAGAGAGAGAGAGAGAGAGAGAGAGAGAGGGGTGGGGAGGGGGGGGGGGGGAGAGAACGCAAGTGTCTTTGGCTCTGGCACGGTGCAGGCGAGAGCGGCAAATATTTTTAGCTGTCCTTTGCACTGCTGGATACGAGACTGGCCGCTAATTCGAGGTGCATAGAGGAGAGAGTGCCGCCGAGTACTGGTAATCACTCGGCCATTACTGCGTAGTACCTCAAACATGAACATCGGGAAGCGAGCATCGTGTTGTGGAAGGGTGAAACGTTATTGCTGCCAAGTTACTACTTCGTTCCTGCATCAATGAAACTGTAGAATTAGACCACTACAAAGTTTTAGCTGTGTAACACGCCTGCAAGTGTTTTACATAATACGCACCAACAATGTAAATTTTATCTGGCATGTAGATGTAGGGTGGGGTGATCGTTTACCCAAGTCATTTATACCTGCATCAGGATCCAAGTCCTAATGTCCCGTATTCCGAGTCCCATGCTAACAACGATGATTTTTCTAATTGGTGGACGTTATTAATGTGCTAGAAACTGAAACAATGTTTTTCTGTTTGTAAGTTCACATAATTTCTAAACAGTTAATTCACTAATTTAAATTTCAGTAACAATAACAGTAATCAAAGTTTTGAAGGTAATGTTTGCAAGAACTACTATAAAGAATAAAATCTGGCAAATTTCAGTAATTTTTTTATTAATTACAGTGAGTAATTGTTTGTACTTATTGCAATTATTTGTATCGATGTCTCTGCTGTTACAACAGTAATGTGTTGCTTGTTGAAAGCTACTGAAATTTCAGTAAATATTTCGGAATTTAAAATTAGGATCTGTGACGATGAGAATCACACTGAGGTCACGTAACTTCGTTACTGCTGTGTTGCGTACAGCAACTTTTCATTCGTCATTCTGCTAATCAACCTATTAAGTAATTCAAAATTTTATTATTGTGAATTGTAAATTTGCTGAATGCAAAATTTGCTTCCATGTGTGTTGCGGCTGAAGTCATCAGTGCGAGTGAACCCTAACCATAACGAATTCGTCCAAATGCAAGTTTTCCGCCTTAGGACTTGCGACCATATTCTCTTATAATATTATTAGTATTTCAGTGAAATGCGAATATTAATCAACAACACTTCTTCCGTTTGACTGATGAAGTCTTCTGTTCGTAAGTTATGCGACAATCGAGACTTGGCATGTAGTAATTCCACGGACACGTCTTGATCGCTAAAAACTTTATTTATGACTCGTTTCGAATCACCGTCATCTACAGACTTCGCATCGTCATCTACTAGACTTCGCATGCCAGACTGTAGATATCAGACGTGCCATATGTATTATATTAACTTGGCGCCAGATAGCGTTGATGTTAAAGATCGAGGCAAACCAGGACATAGATATTACAATACACAAAATAACGTAAATGTTACTAACACATTAAATTTGTTTTTCTTTTACAATTGTAAGTAGGCTGTTTAGGTTTTTATGTTGGTAACGTCACGTAGCGCTCTATATGAAAATCACTGACTGTGCTGTGTGAAGTCTGTGGCTGGTCTGCATTGTTGCAATATTGCTATTCTAGTGTTGGGCAGTTGGCTGTTAACAGCGCGTAGCGTTGCGCAGTTGGAGGTGAGCCGCCGGCAGTGGTGGATGTGGGGAGAGAGATGAATGAATTTTGAGAGCGGACGATCTGGACGTGTGTCCATCAGAAAGAGTAAATTTGTAAGACTGGATGCCATGAACTGCTATATATATTATGACTTTTGAACACTATTAAGGTAAATACATTGTTTGTGCTCTATCAAAATGTTTCATTTGCTAACTATGCCTATCAGTAGTTAGTGCCTTCAGTAGTTTGAATCTTTTATTTAGCTGGCAGTAGTGGCGCTCGCTGTATTGCAGTAGTTCGAGTAACGAAGATTTTTGTGAGGTAAGTGATGCATGGAAGGTATAGGTTATTGTTAGGTCAGGGTCATTCTTTTGTAGGGATTATTAAAAGTCAGATTGCGTTGCGCTCAAAATATTGTGTGTCAGTTTAAGCACAATCATTGATAATTTTTCTAAGGGGACGTTTCACAATAAGTGTCAAATCGACAATGAACAATAAAACAGAACACGTTATCAGTCAAAGCCTATCACAGTACACATACAAAGATTATGCAGCACATTAGGCAACTACGCACATCGAGACACAAAACAACGCAAGGGCGAGCATTATAAAGGAAGACATTACAATTTTTTTAAATTACAATTTCCCAAACAAAGCAAGCAAACTTCAACCTGCTGGGACCACAGATGAATCATGTCAAAACCTACAGCAACTGCATATGAGACCTGTACTTCCATTCCTGATGTTACTTCGGCCTCGTAATTAGTATGTATTTGCTTTTCTAACTCGTGCTTTGTGTAAATTTTGCCACAACTACCTGATGATGAGGACTTGAAACACGTCAAAAATAAAGTTTTTAGCGATCAAAACTTTTACATGGGATTTCTACATACCGACGATACTTAGCTAGCTAACCAATTCCACTCAACTTTATTTGCAAGTGAAAAGTCTTCAGTTAGAGAGTGTAGTAAATTGCCGTCACACTGATTAATTCTACACTCAATCCTATCGTTTTGGCTAAAGTACGAGTTCTACGGGACTGATGCCTGATCAACTCATTAGGTACACGTAATCGAACGAAGTAGGAGGTTTACACAGTTTCCTGATCGTACAGATTACTCAAGAAAATTACAACACAGTTATTTAACAAGTCGTAGTGAAGCGGAACACTACGATGGTAACAGTATACTTAAATTTCTGTCATTTGCTGTATGTTTCTCTAATTTGATATCTTTCATAAGTTTCCCTCAAATGTTGAAACCAGTACTTGTATTATACAAGAGACAGTTAAATGAAAACGAAACGTATGGAAAAAAGTAAACTATTTATTATTTCAAAAGTTATTATCATACCCGTTAATACATCCATCCTGCTGTGGGGCAAGACGGTCAGTGTCTTCATGGAAAACTGCTTTCGGCTGCTCACGGAACCATCCGAAAGGACGGCCTCGAATGTCTTTTTTTCAGGGCTCCAAAGTATGGAAATCGAATGGGGAGAGGTAGAGAGTGTATGGAGGACGTGTGAAGGCGTCCCAAAGGAACTTTTGCAGCGTAGTCAAAACAGCCTTGGTAGCATGCGGGCCCGCCCACATTTTGAAATAATAAACAGTTTACTTCCTTTTTTCCATCTGCCTCGTTTTCATTTGATTGCGCCACACAATACGCGGCATAGACACGTCGCACAGATTAGCCATGCATGAGATTTCAACGTGTTCGGCGGGACCAGACACGTGAAGCACTCTATCTTGGCAGACATCAGCACAATAAGCATTTCATCTGCTGATTTGTCATGCAACCGGTTGAGTAAAATCGTTTCTGCTAGCATCACGTGCCATAGTCAAAATGTATCACTGACAGGAATAGACGCGAGATATCTCTGAATGCACAGGGGGTAGGCGAGCTACTGTGCTGAAAATTACTTACCGATTAAATATGGATGACAACATCATTTTGAAACGTGTCACCCCATTACTGTGCTGACATGTCTCATATTTCGTTTAATTCAATTCATCTCATTCTGAGTCCTACTCCCACTCGCAATAAATACATCGCTCAAATTTCTGGGCGTCTGCCATACTCTAATGAGCAATAACGGAGGACTGGATACGTTACTAAATTATATCTTTATCTTTCAAAAATCAAGTACACAACAAACCATTTCATATATATATGAAGATGGTATCTTCATATACATATAGTTAAGGCTCACTTGCCATTTGACCGTCTTCTTCTGTGCGGATGTACAAAGAGCGCCCGAACTCTTACGGGAATCGGCAGAAAAGCCGCGAGTAATGAGTATAATGGGCAGGGGCACTATGAATATAGTGCAAAACAATAAGTTGCGAATGTGGGTCTCACGGGAGGCGTGCCAGAGATAAGTCCCTGCAGTCGCACTATCCTCCGTGTCCTCGGTGGCTCAGATGGATAGAGCGTCTGCCTTGTAAGCAGGAGATCCCGGGTTCGAGTCCCGGTTGGGGCACACATTTTCAACTGTCCCCGTTGACATGTCAACGTCTGTATGCAACAAGGGGTATTCATTTCATTGTAAAACATTTCATCTTCGATCGTTTACATCTAAAGAAAAAGAAAAACCAAACGCCTGATTGTTGTCGAAAACAAACTGGAAACTTCATCCCGTCATCCTGGGTGCTTTTCATTGGACTCTGAGAGCTCCAATAACGTGTATGTTCTCACTGCCTCATACCTACATGGCACAACTTGGTGTCCAGGCTTCACAAGAGATCCCTGCTGACGCCCGCCTCAGAGGCCATGGCATTAACAGCCTATGGTCCAACATGGTCGATGTACTGCCTGGCAGTAAGGCGTCAACACTTAAACCTCCTCACAACATCACAGAACCGTAGAAATCTGTCGAGTTTCTGGACAACATTTGCCAGGTACTGCACTCGAACACGGTCATCACCTTGCTTCAGGGGATATATGGACTCGGCTGTGACTAACAAATTTCGCCAGTAAGGCAGTCGCCAGTTGACGTGAGAACGGCAGAACAGAAGGCGAGCTGCAAGATGTTGGCGTGACAAGCTGTCTACTCGAACAGGACATCTGGGCGGTAAGGTCTGTTCATTACAGTCTTATCGGACACAGCGGCTCCAGGGGTCTTTCTGAAATCGTCTAGCAGTGCTCTGGTGGTATCCGTACGACGTCGCAACACAGATGGCCAGACACCGGTCTTCACGTGGGGTTGTAATGCGTCGGCGGCCTTTTCCAACGCGCCTTGTGTACTGGCCTGTCTCCCTACAGTGTGTCCACAACCTACAGACGACACGTGGAGAGCCTTTGGAGTCATCAGCAGCACGACCGTAAGTCCATCCTTTCTGGATCAAAGAGACCGCCCTTGCAACTTGCACTACATCTACATCTACATCTACATTGATACTCCGCAAGCCACCCAACGGTGTGTGGCGGAGGGCACTTTACGTGCCACTGTCATTACCTCCCTTTCCTGTTCCAGTCGCGTATGGTTCGCGGGAAGAACGACTGTCTGAAAGCCTCCGTGCGCGCTCTAATCTCTCTAATTTTACATTCGTGATCTCCTCGGGAAGTATAAGTAGGGGGAAGCAATATATTCGATACCTCATCCAGAAACGCACCCTCTCGAAACCTGGCGAGCAAGCTACACCGCGATGCAGAGCGCCTCTCTTGCAGAGTCTGCCACTTGAGTTTATTAAACATCTCCGTAACGCTATCACGGTTACCAAATAACCCAGTGACGAAACGCGCCGCTCTTCTTTGGATCTTCTCTATCTCCTCCGTCAACCCGACCTGGTACGGATCCCACACTGATGAGCAACACTCAAGTATAGGTCGAACGAGTGTTTTGTAAGCCACCTCCTTTGTTGATGGACTACATTTTCTAAGCACTCTCCCAATGAATCTCAACCTGGTACCCGCCTTACCAACAATTAGTTTTATATGATCATTCCACTTCAAATCGTTCCGTACGCATACTCCCAGATATTTTACAGAAGTAACTGCTACCAGTGTTTGTTCCGCTATCATATAATCATACAATAAAGGATCCTTCTTTCTATGTATTCGCAATATATTACATTTGTCTATGTTAAGGGTCAGTTGCCACTCCCTGCACCAAGTGCCTATCCGCTGCAGATCTTCCTGTATTTCGCTACAATTTTCTAATGCAGCAACTTCTCTGTATACTACAGCATCATCCGCGAAAAGCCGCATGGAACTTCCGACACTATCTACTAAGTCATTTATATATATTGTGAAAAGCAATGGTCCCATAACACTCCCCTCTGCATTAAGATGTCGCATTGCATGTGCTTGGTTGAATGTAACGTCCACAAATTACAACTGCCCTGCCTCCTTTTTATTTTATTTTATTTATTTATTTATTTTTGGAGTCATCAGTCTTGGTTTGATACAGCACGCCACGAATTTCTCTTCTTTCCCAACCTCTTCATATCTCAGAATAGCAGTTGCGACCTACGTCCTCAATTATCTGCTGGATGTACTCCAATCTGTGTATTCTTCTTCACTTTTTACCTTCTACAACTCCCTCTAGTATCGTGGAAGTCATTCCCTGATGTCTTAACACGTCTTCTATCACTCTGTTCCTTCTTCTTGCCAGAATCTTCCATATGTTCCTTTCCTCGGCGATTCTGCTGAGAACCTCTTAATTCGTTACTTTATCAGTCCACCTAATTTTCAGCGTTCTTCTGTAGCGCTACATCTCTTCTGTTCCGGTTTCCCCACAGTCCATGCCTCACTACCATACAATGTTGTGCTCTAAATGTACATTCACAGAAATTGTAGGATGTGAGGTCCGCCAGTTATGCGAAACACCATTTTTTCTCATTACCCAGCATGTTTCAGCACCATTGTACCATCATCAGTGGGTTTCCGTTTTATTTATTCTGTAACGTGAACGTTTTTATTAAACGATTACAAAATTATGTGGATGTTTAGTTCAAACAATAGTTCGTTTCTTTTTGTTAATACCTTTACACTTGGTGTGCATGATTTTTCCGGATCACTTTGTGCTTTATTTAATACAGGTAGCTTGTCATCTGCAACCAAACGATGTTAATGAGAAATTTTGTTGGGAGTTAACCTATCATCTAGAACTTAAATTAGTTTGTCGTGATATTTCGCGGTTGTATTCGTTTTTACTTACGTTTTCGTGTGGTAAGCCCTTTTATGCTCCGCGTCATGAGGAGGTGTCGTGATGCACACGTTAATGTAGCACGTATTTCCCTCAAATAAGGTCGTAAAAGCAGTTTCCACTTCACCAAGACACAGTGTGATTGTGGTTGTTGTGTGTCCCAACCTAGTCAGTGTTCACAGAAATGGCTTCCTCAAATTAGGGACTATGTTTGATACTAGTAGGCTTCTCTTCGCCAGGAATGTCCATTTTGCCAGTGCTAGTCTGCTTTTGATGTCCTCCTTGCTCTGTTCGTCATGGGTTAATTTGCTGGCTAGGTAGTAGAATTCCTTAACCTCATACACTTCGTAATCCCCAGTTCTGATGTTAATTAAGTTTTTCACTGCAACTGTAAGTAGGCTGTTTAGGTTTTTTTTATTGGTAACGCCACCTCTGTGTGAAAATCACTGGCTGTGCCGTGTGCAGTCTGTGTCTAGTTTGCATTGTTGTCTGCCATTGTAGTGTTGGGCAGCGGCAGCTGGATGTGAACAGCGCGTAGCGTTGCGCAGTTGGAGGTGAGCCGCCAGCAGTGGTGGATGTGGGGAGAGAGATCGCGGAGTTTTGTAATTTGTCATGAACTGCTATATATATTATGACTTTTGATGATACTAAGGTAAGTACATTGATTGTTCTCTATTAATATCTTTCATTTGCTAACTATCCCTATCAGTAGTTAGTGCCTTCCGTAGTTTGAATCTTTTATTTAGCTGGCAGTAGTGGCGCTCGCTGTACTGCAGTAGGTCGAGTAATGAAGATTTTTGTGAGGTAAGTGATTTCTGAAAGGTATAGTTTAATGTTACTCAGGGCCATTCTTTTGCAGGGATTTTTGAAAGTCAGATTGCGTTGCGCTAAAAATATTGTATATCAGTTTAAGCACAGTCTTGTACAATTTTTGAAAGGGGACGTTTCACAACTTGTTATTACTTTCGTCTTCCTTCGATCTATTCTCAGTCCATACCCTGTACTCACTAGAATGTTCATTTAATTCAACAAATCCCGTAACTCTTCTTCTATTTCACTGAGGATGGCAATATCATCAGCCAATCTTGTGAGTTCGGTGGAGAGCCTGTGACCATCGTACGTTGGCTGGGGCGAGGCAGCACACACAGGGTTGAGATAAGTAATATTATTGACTTGGTACATATGTACCGTGTATTTGTAAAAAAAAAAAAAAAATTGTGGTGTCTTGGCGCTGTAGGTGTTGATTTTAGCCTTTGACTATGCCTATTTAGGCAAGCTGTTTTATATTTGTTCTGAAGAAGGCGTGGTTACCCACGCTGAAACCTAGGTATACACCAGGTAGTTTGTGCAATCGAGGAGGATTATTCATAATTATTTCGATACTTACAATTGCTGACGCGCTGCAATGCTGAAAGTTCTTAATCTTGTCAGTGACATCTTTTCACCCTGAATTTTAATCCTATTCTTAAACCTTTCTTTTATTTTCACCATTGCTTCTTCGATGTACAGATCCAACAGTAGGGACGACAGACTACATCCCTGTCTTACAGCGTTTTTAATCCGAGCACTTGGTTCCTGAACTTGCAGTCTCTATTTTCCCTCTCGGTTCTTGTACACATTGTATATTACCCGTATTTCTCTACAGCCTACTCCTATTTGTCTCAGGATGTCGAGCGGCTTGCACCCTTTTAAACAGTCGAACGCGTTTTCCAGGTCGGCAAATCCCATGAACCTGTCTTGATTTTTATTCAGTCTTGCTTTAATTATCAACTGCAATGTCAGAATTGCCACCTGTATGCCTCACTAGAAAACACTTGGACATCGGTGTTCACTATCTTCTGAGGGGGTCACCTGACACTGTAATGCGTAATACAGCCAACAGACGGCGAATGATTTTAATCGTTGCCTACAGTGAAAGCGAAGATCCCAAGCCATGCAATTCCCTGGATACCACCTACACCAAAATAGATGTAACGTACCGGACGTTGACCCACTTTTCCCCCCAATTCTTTTGAACAGTGTATTTAACGCTTATTATGGGTAAGAGCACTGACTGCCAGGATTCGGTAGACGACGCATATATTATTATTTTTCCTATTCTGGAGGTAGTTCGCATGTCATATACGAGGGTCACTCCAAAACAAATCCACACTATTTTTGTAAAAATACAGTTTTCATTCTGCATGTGTGAAAGTTTTACAGTGTGTAGATACATCCTTCTCGCATGTTTTCAAATTTAGTTCAACCTGTTCCCGTGAGTGGCGCCGTCACAGCATGTCTTCAAGGTGGCTGCTACACTTGACGTTCGTCAGAAGCGACGTGCTGTCATAGAATTCCTGTGCTGTGAAAACGAGACAGTGGGAAACATCCACAAGAGGTTGAAAAAGGTGTATGGAGACGCTGCTGTTGATCGCAGTACAGTTAGTCGGTGGGCAAGCAGGTTACGTGATGGAAACGGGCACGGCAGTATTGAGGATTGTCCTCGCAGCGGCAGGCCTCGTACTGCACACACTCCAGACAATGTGCAGAGAGTTAACGAATTGGTGACTGCTGACAGACGCATCACAGTGAACGAATTGTCACGCTACGTTGGGATGGGGGAAGGGAGGGTTTGCAGAATACTGAAAGTGTTGGCGTTAAAAAAGGTTTCTGCCAGGAGGGTTTTCAGGATGTTGACAGTGGCTCACAAAGAAACAAGAATAACGGTATGCAGCAAACTTTTAGAACAGTACGAGAATGGTGGAGATGAATTTCTTGGAAGAATTGTGACAGGTGATGAAACATGGCTCCATCACTTTTTACCAGAGACGAAGAGGCAATCAATGGAGTGGCATCACGCAAATTCACCCAAGAAAAAAAATTGAAAACCACACCTTCTGCTCGTAAAGTTATGGACTCTTTCTTGTGGACATCATGCCAAGTGGAGCCACCATAAATTCTGATGCATATTTGACGACACTAAAGAAACTTCCAGCTCGACTGAATCGTGTTCGACCACATCGGCAAAAGCAGGACTTTTGCTGTTGCACAACAATGCACGGCCACATGTCAGTCAAAAAACCATGGAAGCGATCACGAAACTCGGATGGACAACACTGAAACACCCGCCTTACAGCCCTGACCTGGCTCCATGTGACTTTGGGAAACTGAAAGACACTCTTCGTGGTACAAGGCTCGAAGATGATGACTCCCTTGTGCACGCTGTCAAACAGTGGCTCCAACAGGTTGGTCCAGAATTTTACCGTGCGGGTATACAGGCGCTGGTTCCAGGATGGTGTAAGGCAGTTGAGAGGGATGGAAATTATGTGGAGAAATGAAAATATTGTTCCTAAAGGATGTATCTACGCGCTGTAAAACTTTCAAACATGCAGAATAAAGGATGGATTTAAAAAAAAAATAGTGTGCATTTCTTTTGGAGTGACCCTCGGATTTCCATATTTCACATTTTAGTTGAGTCTACGTCTACATCTACATTTATAGACCGCAAGCCACCCAACGGTGTGTGGCGGAGGGCACTTTACGTGCCACTGTCATTACCTCCCTTTCCTGTTCCAGTCGCGTATGGTTCGCGGGAAGAACGACTGCCGGAAAGCCTCCGTGCGCGCTCGAATCTCTCTAATTTTACATTCGTCATCTCCTCGGGAGGTATAAGGAGGGGGAAGCAATATATTCGATACCTCATCCAGAAACGCACTTTCTCGAAACTTGGACAGCAAGCTACACCGCGATGCAGAGCGACTCTCTTGCAGAGTCTGCTACCTCAGTTTGCTAAACATCTCCGTAACGCTATCACGCTTACCAAACAACCTGTGACGAAACGCGCCGCTCTTCTTTGGATCTTCTCTATCTCCTCCGTCAACCCGACCTGGTACGGATCCCACACTGATGAGCAATACTCAAGTATAGGTGGAACGAGTGTTTTGTGAGGCACCTCCTTTGTTGATGGACTACATTTTCTAAGGACTCTCCCAATGAATCTCAACCTGTCACCCGCCTTACGAACAGTTAATTTTATATGATCATTCCAGATATTTTACAGAAGTAACTGCTACCAGTGTTTGTTCCGCTATCATATAATCATACGATAAAGGATTCTTCTTTCTATGTATTCACAATACATTACATTTGTCTATGTTAAGGGCCAGTTGCCACTCCCTGCACCATGTGCTTATCCGCTGCAGATCTTCCTGCATTTCGCTACAGTTTTCTAATGGTGCAACTTCTCTGTATACTACAGCATCATCCGCGAAAAGCCGCATGGAACTTCCGACACTATCTGCTAGGTCATTTATATATATTGTGAAAAGCAATGGTCCCATAACACACCCCTGTGGTACGCCAGAGGTTACTTTGTCTCTAGACGTCTCTCCATTGAGAACAACATGCTGTGTTCTGTTTGCTAAAAACTCTTCAATCCAGCCAGACAGCTGGTCTGATATTCTGTAGGCAGGCTCTTACTTTGTTTATCAGGCGACAGTGCGGAACTGCATCGAACGCCTTCCGGAAGTCAAGGAAAATAGCATCTACCTGATAGCACATTACGAGGTGACGGGAGAGTAGAAGCGCAGGCCGGTGACGCGGAGGACCGTCGAGGGAGGGCACGGCGCAGCTTTCAGATGTAGGAGGCAGGAGGGGGTGGCCACATGTGTAGCGTCCGGTCGCCGCAGGTAGCCCGCCGCGACCAAGTATTCAATTGTCGAGCCGAGTACGTATCGGACGATTCAAATGGCTCTGAGCACTATGGGACTTAACATCTATGGTCATCAGTCCCCTAGAACTTACAACTACTTAAACCTAACTAACCTAAGAACATCACACAACACCCAGTCATCACGAGGCAGAGAAAATCCCTGACCCCGCCGGGAATCGAACCCGAAACGTAGCGCACGGCGGCCGCTGCGCAGTGTTTCCACTGGCTGTGCCCTGCGCGGTATGGAGTCAAGAGTCTCTAACTAAAAAAGTCACATAATGAGCCATGCGGGAATCTCGCCCTGTACAGAATATTACCCTTTTTACAAGCCGAGTTATTCAAAGCACAGTTCAAAAGTACATCCTAAGAACTAAAAATTGAAAAAAAAAGCCACGCACCACGAAGAAACTACCCGAATGTGGCGCAAATCGGTAGATCTGATGTACATGAACATACTGTAAGGTGGCTATAATGTCGCACCTTACAAGCACTCATCCACACACTTTGCGGTGAACTACGACCACAATTACACTACTGGCCATTAAAGTTGCTACACCACGAAGATGACGTGCTACAGACGCGAAATTTAACCGACAGGAAGAAGATGCTGTGATATGCAAACGATTAGCTTTTCAGTGCATTCACACAAGGTTGGCGCCGGTGGCGACACACACAACGTGCTGACATGAGAAAAGTTTCCAACCCATTTCTCATACACAAACAGCAGTTGACCGCCGTTGCCTGGTGAAACGTTGTTGTGATGGCTCGTGTAAGGAGGAGAAATGCGTACCATCACGTTTCCGACTTTGATAAAGGTCTGATTGTAGCCTATCGCGATTGCGGTTTATCGTATCGCGACATTGCTGCTTGCGTTGGTCGAGATCCAATGACTGTTAGCAGAATATGGAATCGGTGCGTTCAGGAGGGTAATATGGAACGCAATGCTGGATCCCAACGGCCTCGTATCACTAGCAGTCGAGATGACAGGCATCTTATCAGCTTGGCTGTAACGGATCGTGCAGCCACGTCTCGATCCCTGAGTCAACAGATGGGGACATTTGCAAGACAACAACCATCTGCACGAACAGTTCGACGACATTTGCAGCAGCACGGACTATTAGCTCGGAGACCATGGCTGCGGTTACCCTTGACGCTGCATCACAGACAGGAGCGCCTGCGATGGTGTACTCAACGACGAACCTGGGTGCACGAATGGCAAAACGTAATTTTTTCGGATGAATCCAGGTTCTGTTTACAGCATCATAATGGTCGCATCCGTGTCTGGCAACATCGCGGTGAACGCACGTTGGAAGCGTGCATTCGTCATCGCTATACTGGCGTATCACCCGGCATGATGGTATGAGGTACCGTTGGTTACTTGTCTCGGTCACCTCTTGTTCGCATTGACGGCACTTTGAACAGTGGACGTTACATTTCAGATCTGTTACGACCAGTGGCTCTACTCTTCATTCGATCCCTGCGAAACCCTACATTTCAGCAGAATAATGCACGACCACATGTTGCAGGTCGTATACGGGACTTTGTGGATACAGAAAGTGTTCGACTGCTGCCCTGGTCAGCACATTCTCCAGATGTCTCACCAATAGAAAACGTCTGGTCAATGGTGGCCGAGCAACTGGCTCGTCACAATACGCCAGTCACCACTCTTGATGATCTGTGGTATCGTGTTGAAGCTGCATGGGAAACTGCACCTGTACACGCCATCCAAGCTCTGTTTGACTGAATTCCCAGCCGTATGCAGGCCGTTATTACGGCCAGAGGTGGTTGTTCTGGGTACTGATTTCTCAGGCTCTTTACACCCAAATTGCGTGGAAATGTAATCAAATGTCAGTTCTAGCGTAATATGTTTGTCCAATGAATACCTGTTTATCATCTGCATTTATTCTTGGTGTAGCAATTTTAATGGCCAGTAGTGTAAAATGTGAGCCCTGGATGGCTTGCTATGAAGGGCAAGAAAACGAGGCGCAGAATATCATTGGCGTACCGCTTAGGTCTAATTGTGCCGCAGATGACAACCAAAGGGCTCCTGTTATGAAATAGCGAAATGTCAGCCCAGACCATTATTCCTGGTTGCCAGGCCGTAAGCCCGGTGACAGGTAGGTCGGTACCCCACCGCTCTCAAGGGCGTCCCCAGACACGTCTTCGACATGGAATCTCTTTGACTGGAATAGAGTTGTCTTCAGTGATGAGTCCCGCTTCGATCTGAGGCTCGATGACCTGTGAAGACGTGCCTGGAGTCGCCCTGGATAGCTGTGGGATACCCAGCTGACTGTCACCCGCCATAAGACCCGACAACCGGGAGAGATGGCCTGGGGTGCCATCTCATTGCATAGCGGGACCCATTTGGTTGTCATCCGCGGCGTCTTTACAGCAGAACGGTACGTCAATAATATTATACGCACCAGTTTGTTGCCCTTCATGATAAGCCACCCTGAGCTTACATTTCAGCAAGATAATACCCGCCCGCACACGACGGGAGTTTCTGCTGGTCGTCTTTGGGCTTTCTAAACCCTGCCTACGCATTAGGGTAGCAGCATCTATCCCCAGCTGAGAGCGTTTGGAGTATTATGGGCAGCGAACTGCAACCAGCTCGGGATTTTGACGATGTAACGTGCCAATCGGACAGAATTTGCCACGTTAAGCCTTAGGAGGACATCTAACAACGTAACAACCAATGCCAAGTCGAATAACTGTTGGCAGAAGGACCCGAGGTCGATCAACTTTTTATTGAATTGCTCAATATGTGAAGTTCTTTCTCCTGAATAAATCATATAGTTTTTCTGAAACTGTAATCCGCTGTTTGTCTGTACATGTACATCACCCTGCCGATTTTCGTCTCATCCGGATAAATGTTTAGTGGCACGTGTTTTTTTACTTTTTGTCTTGGAGTGTGTTTCACTTCGGCTGGCCGTTTCTCAGAAGGCAGTGAAGTGGGAGGCCAGTCGTAGATATAGATCTTGTTGTCTCGTGGGAAGGGATACAGCTGCGTTCCGTCCAGAAACGCTTTCTCTCCTTTGCAAGGGCGACGTGCCGACTCGTCGGCGCCGCTGCGCTCAGGGTGATTGGCCGTACATGTAGAAAATAGCGGGACGATCTTTAAAAAGTATCAGACAGTGGGAGTCAGAATGCCCCTTTCTGAGAATTCCAGGCGCGGGAGATCAGCGTATTGGCTGTACTAAAACCTAAATGAAGAATGGGACATTGACACTTAATCGTCTAAGAATGTTATTCGAGGGTAGACAGACGATTGGCAACTCCATAAAACTTTTCCCAGATGGGGACTTAATTAGCTTGTTGAGAATGTCATTCGCCCGAGTTTAGCTGAGCTTTTTCAGTGGGGAAGGTGAATTATGCGGACTTTGCAAAGAGCAGAGAGGAATCAGTTCTTGTAGAGGACAATCGACTCTGGGTCTTCAGCTTGAGCGGGATACTCTCCTGGTCCGGCCGGCCGGGGTGGACGAGCGGTTCTAGGCGCTCCAGTCTGGAACCGCGACACCGCTACGGTCGCAGGTTCGAATCCTGCCTCGAGCATGGATGTGTGTGATGTCATTAGCTTAGTTAGGTTTAAGTAGTTCTAAGTTCTAGGGGACTGATGACCTCACCAGTTAAGTCCCATAGTGCTCAGAGCCATACTCTCCTGGTCCGTCGATGGCGGAACGAGATCCAGTGGGTGAAGTGCTGTTGTGGGTAGTCGACCACATTAGTCGCAACTTCCCACCTTCCAGTGCGCCAAGCATGGTGTTAACACCACTGGCGAGCGAGCAATGAGAGTTATGAACTGTCAGTAGCGCGCTCTTTCGGGCTGATTAGATTCCGTGTTTTACATGTTTTTGCTTAAAGTGATTCAGGGCTTTTTCGTGACCAGGAGATTTATGTTGGTTGCATGTGATACTGATATGCCCGTCTGGTGAAAACGGAGCAATCACTAAGTGCCCATCGCGGTTTTGTCTATTCACACATGACTTGTGAGATGATGGTCATTCACCTATACCACGCGGGCTTGCCATGTCAGTCAGCTGTAAGTTTACATTTTTTCAGCATTTGGGAATGTTAGTTTTCGTCTTCTCTGTGCTTTACCGATGTCAGTAACATTCTGTCGTTAGTTTATGTTCATATCTCTGATAACAAAAAAGAAAATCATGATAAATTTGGGTTAATTTTGGACCCATATTTCATTTCATTAGTTAGATGATCCCCTTCTCAACTGTCTATTCTTTAATATTTTTGAGAGGGCTAATACCCAGGACTCATTTTCTAGGGCCCTGCCTTTTCATATTGTTATTCCGTTGCGCAACAGTTTTTTACTAACGTATCTGAGTCTGGGGAGCAATCTGTGTCTCAGATGCTCCCAACGGAGTGGATCATTGCGACAGCCAGAAAGGCGAGTCTCTCTCTTTGAGCAGCTTTAGTACCCACAGCCAATTCCTTAGGCTCGTCTTACTCCAACCTCTCCAAATGCTTGTGTGTACTTTTTTGGGGTAAACTATCGTACAAGTTGGTTGGTTGGTTGGTTTGGGGAAGGAGACCAGACAGCGTGGTCATCGGTCTCATCGGATTAGGGAAGGATGGGGAAGGAAGTCGGCCGTGCCCTTTCAGAGGAACCATCCCGGCATTTGCCTGGAGTGATTTAGGGAAATCACGGAAAACCTAAATCAGGATGGCCGGACGCGGGATTGAACCGTCGTCCTTCCGAATACGAGTCCAGTGTCTAACCACTGCGCCACCTCGCTCGGTATCGTACAAGTGAGTGAAGTGTTATGAAAGAATGTTCTTATAGTGTGTGCAGTAACTGGTAGTGAGATATGAGTTAACAGTGTGGCATTACATTATTTAATAAGTTATTTGTAAAAAAAGTATTGTATACCAGGACTAAATCTAATGATTGTCTCTAACTAGAAGTCTGCAAATATATGTGTATACGAATTAGCTTATTTTAAATTGGTCTAAACTTGTAAATACCTCGACATGTCCTTGCAAAAAGAGATCTATGGATGAATAAAGCTACTACTAGTACTATTACTACTACTACTACATATTCTCGTACTTGTCTTGTGAACTGACGTAAGTCCACCTAATGTTGGAGGTTTAACCCTTGACTGCCAGTTTTATTTTAAACATTAATGTATGTCTATTTTAATTAATATGTTTAAAGGAGTATACTGGGGTACACTTGTATGTGGCACCAGAATAAGATAAGCATATTAATAAATTAAAATGAAACTAGTATACTATAAAATAATGAATGTCTCTGATAGGCTCAATAACGCGCATCGCTGACTATGCGCGACCGCATAGCCAAAGATCTCTGGTCTGAGATTATTATACCATAGTGCTGGAATAAGAGAGCGCTGGGCGTGCAGTTGTAGGTAGCTGTCTGTAAGGGAAAGACGATGGAGTAGGCAGTTTTCGTGGTGTGCTGTGTGAAACCACCAAGAGTTAGATTAATTTAGGTATGTCAATATTGTTCAACATGGAAGTAGAACTCTTTATGCAGCCAAGGTAAAGATGTTAAATAATTATGGTTTCTGCTTTTTGCCATGGCATTAGTATAGATGAGTGGGCTGATAATTTGCAATTATTGAGTAACCCCAGAATGTACGCAAACAGTTTTGATAAAAAGGCTAGTTGCATATTTCACTTTGTAATGTTTCTAATTTTGTTTCAGAGCTATATTTAATTTGATGATTTGCATTTATGTTGGATTAATGAAGTTGGATAATACTTGCTGTTAACATCTCATAGTTTGTGAATCAATTGTGAGTAATGTAACTCCAATTGTCAGATGCTTTTGAAAAGACAAACCTAATTTGCAATGTAATTCTGATAAAAAACTCAGTGTTAGTAATTCACCATAATCAGTACCGCCTCCCGCTCTAGGTCAAATATCTTTTCAAAGAAGCTGGATTTTCTTAAATGTTCTCGTTTATCAGCCAAAACAATTCCATGTGCAATTTCAAAGTATCACAGCCAGCATTGCACATCGCTGAGCCTGCAGCCAGCATATTTATATTTTTTGTGAGAGTCCAGTTGCTGCTAAAAGGAATTCGTTAAACTTCGGTTACACGATAAATCAGTCTAATTTAAAGACCGTAAATTCAAGTAAATACCTAGGGATTACAATTACAAACAACTTAAATTGGAAAGAGCACTCAGAAAATATTATGGAGACGGCTAACCAAAGGCTGCGTTTTACTGGCAGGACACTTAGAAAATGTAACAGATCTACTAAGGACAGTACCTACACTACGCTTGTCCGTCCTCTTTTAGAATACTGCTGTGCAGTGTGGGATCCTTACCAGATAGGACTGACGGAGTACATCGAAAAAGTTCAAAGAAGGGCAGCATTATTATCGCGAAATATGGGGGAGAGTGCCACTGAAATGATACGGGATTTGGGCTGGACATCATTAATAGAGAGGTGTTTTTCGTTGCGACGGAATCTTCTCACGAAATTCCAGTCATCAGCTTTCTCCGTCGAATGCGAAAATATTTTGATAACACAGACCTACACAGGGAGAAACGATCACCACGATAAAATAAGGCAAATCAGAGCTCGTACTGAAAGATATATGTGTTCGTTCTTTCCGCGCGCTGTACGAGATTGGAATAATAGAGAATTGTGAAGGTGGTTCGATGAAGCCTCTGCCAGGCATTTGCAGAGTATCCATGGAGAAGTAGATGTAGGGGTGAGACAATTTAATTTATTTGTTATGAGCACAGGGACCAAAGTTATCGCCGGCCGTTGTGGCCGAGCGGTTCTAGGCGCTTCAGTCCGGAACCGCGCTGCTGCTACGGTCGCAGGTTCGAATCCTGCCTCGGGCATGGATGTGTGTGATGTCCTTAGGGTAGTTAGGTTTAAGTAGTTCTAAGTCTAGGGGACTGATGACCTCACATGTTAAGTCCCATAGTGTTCAGAGCAATTTGAACCATTTGAACCAAAGTTATCAGTTTTTGACAAGACCAGATGATTCAGTGCCTAAGGGGCTTAATGTATTTTGCAGTGACTGTATTTCGTTATTGGTATTGGGAGTTGCGTTGCCCAATCGATTCGTGTGAAGTTTTGCGAACAATACCACAGAGTAAGCACACCACTTCCACTTACAACACGCCACACGATAATTCGAGTTCTGTATCCATTCCACTGTTCAGTCAACGTAATCGTAAAGTTTTCTCTTTAGTTTTATAAAAGAACGTTACAATGTTAATCAGAAGTAACAATCGAAAAAGAATTTTTAGCGCCGATTCGTTTTCCAATAGGGTTAGAGAGGGGTTCAAATGGTTCAAATGGCTCTGAGCACTGTAGGACTTAACTTCTGAGATCACCAGCCCCCTAGAACTTAGAACTACTTAAACCTAAGTAACATAGGGACATCACACACATCCATGCCTGAGGCAGGATTCGAACTTGCGACCGTAGCAGCAGCGCGGTTCCGGACTGAAGCGCCTAGAACCGCTCGGCCACTCCGGCCGGCGTAGAGAGGGGTAGGACATACAAATAAATGGGTGTGAAATCTTATGGGACTTAACTGCTAAGGTCAGCAGTCCCTAAGTAGGACATATAAGATTGTCCATAAGTACTGCCAGGGTTTCAGAAGAAAAGTGACCAAAAACTACAAGACGTACTAAGAAAGACACAGATCAATGGACAAGCATCTCTCCAAGTTTGTAACTCACACTGCAGGTGTTCAATAAGGGCTTCGTTTGTGATGCGGCACGCGTCAATTCGTGGGTGCAAGCCATTGACACGAAGTGTCTGGGGAGGCGTGAAGGCGGCCCGCTTTGCGAATCTGATAACTGGGTTGCCTATCTGCAGGTACGAACTAATTCGATGTCACAATACGCAGACGAGGGTTCACAATGAAACTTGAAAACAGCACAACCTAGAGGTGCAAACTGTAACTAAAAGAATTCTGCTAACCGTTAGTAGGATTCTATTTACTAGTGGAACACTGATAACCTATCTTGCGCCACATGCTCTGAGGTGATAAGTCACCGGATACCTCGTAATGTCATGTCGGACCTCCTGCCCGGTGTAGTGCAGCATCTGGACGTGGCATGGACTCAACAAGTTGGTGTAGGTCCCCTGCACAAGTATTGAGCCTCGCTGCCTCTACACCCGTCCATAGTTGTGAAGTGTTGCCGGTGCAGGATTTTGTGCACGAACTGACCTCGCAATTATACCCCATAAATGTTCGAAGAGATTCATGTTGGGCGATCTGGCTGTCCAAATCGTTCTCTCGAACTGTTAGGAGTGTTCTTCAAACAAATTGCGAACAATCGTGTCCCAGCGACCTGGTGCATTGTCATCCATAAAAATTCGATCGTTGTTTGGGAACATGGAATCCATGCATGGACGCAAATGGTCTCCATGTAGCCACACATAACCATTTCCAGTCAATGATCGGTTCAGTTGGACTAGAGGACCCAGTAGACACCATTATGGAACAACCACCAGCTTGCCCTAAGCCTCATTAACAACTTGGGTGCACGGTTTCGTGGGGTCTGCGCCACACTCGAAGCCTATCATCAGCTCTTACGAACTGAAATCGTAAGTCGTCTGAGCAGGCGATTATGTTCCAGTCGTTTAGGGTCCAACCGATATGATCACGAGCCTGCTGTTAGCAAAGGCACTCACGTCGGTCGTTTGTCGCCATAGCCCATTAACACCAAAGTTGGCCGCATTGTCCTAAGGGATACGTGCGCCATACGCCCCACATTGTTTTCTGCTAGTATTTCACGCAGTTCAAATGGCTCTAAGCACTATGGGACTTAACATCAGAGGTCATCAGTCCCCTAACTAACCTAAGGACATCACACACATCCATGCCCAGGGCAGGATTCGAACCTGCGACTGTAGCAGCAGCGCGGTTCCGGACTGAAGCGCCTAGAACCGCTCGGCCACAGCGGATGGCAGTACACGCAGTATTGCTTGTCTGTTAGCACTGACAACTTTGTGCAGACGCCGCTGCTCTCGGTCGTTAAGTAAAGGCTCTCGGGTACTACGTTGTCTGTAGTGAAAGGTAATACCTGAAATTTGGTATTCCCGGCACACTGTTGACACTGTGGATCTGGAAATACTGAATTCCCTGACGATTATCGAAATACCTGTATCTCCAACTACCGTTCCGCGTTCAATGTCTGCTAGTCTGCTAATTCCCGTCGTGCGGCCATAATCACGTCGGGAACCTGTAAATAATTATATATATATATATATATATATATATATATATATATATATATATGTGTGTGTGTGTGTGTGTGTGTGTGTGTGTGTGTATATGTATGTAAATATGATTACATTATTTTAGTTTTTTTATAATTTTTCTTGAACTCAATTGAGATGGATGGAAATATTTAAAAATCAGTGAATATATTTAAACCATGATAAGGTGGCATCGGACATATGCTTTGAGAATTTCGTCGCCGTAAGAAGGAGGTTCGTGGGCCACGTTATTTCTGAGCTAAAATGAGATAAATACTGAAAATACAGTTTACATACAATGTTGAAATTTTAGGATCATGGATTAAACAAGTAATGAAATCGTAATAGCGTTAATCATAACTATAATTACTGAAGTGCACTATGCTACTTACATTGGGAATACAATATTAATCACTATTGTTATGTTGATTATCCGCACGTCGGTATCTCGTCCGTGCGCAGTGGAAATTTCCTTATATAATTACTAGTATGCGCGAGTATGCTCCCTGCAGTACGCAGTGACTTTTTATAAAATTAAAGAGTTTAAATTAGAGCGGCCAGTCTAACGCGCGGGGCTCTCCCTCGACTCCATTCCAGAACAGATAACAGAAGAAGTAACTAACAAAAGACTAGACATCTTTTCTGTGTCTCACCAGCGATCGCATGCGACCGCGCACAAGATAACTTGCATTGGCTTTCATGCTTTATTAAACAGGGTTCTCTGATTTAAAAAAATAGATTTACATGCTATGGCTAAAAATGTGCCTTTAGAAACCTTCCCACATGAATCACCTGAGTACAAATGACAGCTCCGCCATTGGACTGTTGTTTTATACCTTGCGTACGCGATACTACTCCCGTCTGTATACGAGGGTAATTGAATTATTATCCGCAATTTAGTTATATTTTTGTTTGTTTTGGTAGTACTGTCGTTTTAAGTTGATGACGCATGCTTTGTTTATTTGTTGTTATAGGTTAGTTTCGTTATCGCTGCCGTGCTGTTAATCATGGCTGCTCGGATGTCTATTTGTACCAATGAAGAGCAACTTTCAGTGCTCCGTTTTTTTGTGGTCGAAAGGCGTATCAGGGGACGAAATTCATCGCAGGCTTTCGGTACGGTACGGGAACAGTGTTTTGCCACAAAGTAATGTCTACTAATGGATTGAAAAATTCCGAAATGGTCGCATAACTGTTGCGCAAGATGGAGCCGCACGACCGTTTCCACCACAAATGAGCGTTCAGGCGAAATGATTCTCTTAGACAGACAATTAACTACTGACGAAGTGGCACATCGTCTGCAAATTAGTCACGGTTCTACCTACGAAAACATCCACAACAGACTCGGGGTTCATAAAGTTTGTGCAAGATGGGTTCCAAAACAACGCACACAGATGCATAAACAAACGCGCTTGGACATGTGCAAAAAACATTTGGATCGCTATGGTGACGACGGGAACAACTTCTTAGACAGGATCATTACTGGTGATGAAACATGGATCCATCATTACGATCCAGATAGTAAACGGCAGAGTATGGAATGCAAACATCCAAATTTGCCATGCAAGAAAAAGTTGTAAGTAGGCTGTTTAGGTTTTTATATTGGTAACGCCACGTAGCGCTCTGTATGAAAATCACTGGCTGTGCTGTGTGCAGTCTGTGGCTGGTTTGCATTGTTGGAACTTGCTATTGTAGTGTTGGGCAGTTGGCTGTTAACAGCGCGTAGCGTTGCGCAGTTGGAGGTGAGCCGCCAGCAGTGGTGGATGTGGGGAGAGAAATGGCGGAGTTTTGAGAGCGGATGATCTGGACGTGTGTCCATGAGAGACAGTAAATTTGTAAGACTGGTTGTCATGACTTTTGAACACTATTAAGGTAAATACATTGTTTGTTCTCTATCAAAAGCTTTCATTTGCTGACTATGCCTATCAGTAGTTAGTGACTTCAGTAGTTAGAATCTTTTATTTAGCTGGCAGTATTGGCGCTCGCTGTATTGCAGTAGTTCGAATAACGAAGATTTTTGTGAGGTAAGTGATTTGTGAAAGGTATAGGTATTGTCAGTCAGGGCCATTCTTTTGTAGGGATTATTAAAAAGTCAGACTGCGTTGCACTAAAAATATTGTGTCAGTTTAGTGATGATCAGAATAAGTAAAGAGAGAACTGCCTGAGTACGTTCAGTTTTGGTCAGCTGTTTGAAAATCAAATAACGTAAGGGGTTTATCAGCACAGTTATTCATACATTTTTCTAAGGGGACGTTTCAAAGTACGCAGGAAAACTGAAGCTTATGGTCTTTAGGGACGCACAAGATCCAGTACTGCGACATTACCGGAAAAGGGTCACAACAATAAACAGCGTACGTTACAGTGAGATGCTTACTGCCATGCTAAAGCTTGCAGTTCGAAGCAAACGCCGAGGATTGCTGTCAAAAGGTGTTGTGTTGTTGCACGAAAATGCTGACCACACTGCTGAAACGCTCCCGAAACTCAAATTTGAAGTACTGGATCATCCTCCATATAGTCCCGATCTTGCCCCTTCTGACTATCAATTGCCTGGACCATTGAAACAGGCATTATGGAGCCGTCGATTTGCCTCGGACGAAGCAGTGAAATAAGCGGTACATTCCTGGCTCGCAGCTCAACCGAGAACCTTCTTTTATGAGGGCATGAGGAAGCTTGTACAACGATGGACCAAGTGCGACTATGTCGAAGGATGAAGTTCTTGTAAGTTTCCTATTTGATTACAATAAAATTTTATAACTACTTTGCGGATAATGATACCCTCATATCTGGATGTTGCTATCCCATGACTTTTGTCATCTCATTGTACTTACCGATGTGGTAGTCAAAGGGTTATACACTCCTGGAAATGGAAAAAAGAACACATTGACACCGGTGTGTCAGACCCACCATACTTGCTCCGGACACTGCGAGAGGGCTGTACAAGCAATGATCACACGCACGGCACAGCGGACACACCAGGAACCGCGGTGTTGGCCGTCGAATGGCGCTAGCTGCGCAGCATGTGTGCACCGCCGCCGTCAGTGTCGGCCAGTTTGCCGTGGCATACGGAGCTCCATCGCAGTCTTTAACACTGGTAGCATGCCGCGACAGCGTGGACGTGAACCGTATGTGCAGTTGACGGACTTTGAGCGAGGGCGTATAGTGGGCATGCGGGAGGCCGGGTGGACGTACCGCCGAATTGCTCAACACGTGGGGCGTGAGGTCTCCACAGTACATCGATGTTGTCGCCAGTGGTCGGCGGAAGGTGCACTTGCCCGTCGACCTGGGACCGGACCGCAGCGACGCACGGATGCACGCCAAGACCGTAGGATCCTACACAGTGCCGTAGGGGACCGCACCGCCACTTCCCAGCAAATTAGGGACACTGTTGCTCCTGGGGTATCGGCGAGGACCACTCGCAACCGTCTCCATGAAGCTGGGCTACGGTCCCGCACACCGTTAGGCCGTCTTCCGCTCACGCCCAAACATCGTGCAGCCCGCCTCCAGTGGTGTCGCGACAGGCGTGAATGGAGGGACGAATGGAGACGTGTCGTCTTCAGCGATGAGAGTCGCTTCTGCCTTGGTGCCAATGATGGTCGTATGCGTGTTTGGCGCCGTGCAGGTGAGCGCCACAATCAGGACTGCATACGACCGAGGCACACAGGGCCAACACCCGACATCACGGTGTGGGGAGCGATCTCCTACACTGGCCGTACACCACTGGTGATCGTCGAGGGGACACTGAATAGTGCACGGTACATCCAAACCGTCATCGAACCCATCGTTCTACCATTCCTAGACCGGCAAGGGAACTTGCTGTTCCAACAGGACAATGCACGTCCGCATGTATCCCGTGCCACCCAACGTGCTCTAGAAGGTGTAAGTCAACTACCCTGGCCAGCAAGATCTCCGGATCTGTCCCCCATTGAGCATGTTTGGGACTGGATGAAGCGTCGTCTCAAGCGGTCTGCACGTCCAGCACGAACGCTGGTCCAACTGAGGCGCCAGGTGGAAATGGCATGGCAAGCCGTTCCACAGGACTACATCCAGCATCTCTACGATCGTCTCCATGGGAGAATAGCAGCCTGCATTGCTGCGAAAGGTGGATATACACTGTACTAGTGCCGACATTGTGCATGCTCTGTTGCCTGTGTCTATGTGCCTGTGGTTCTGTCAGTGTGATCATGTGATGTATCTGACCCCAGGAATGTGTCAATAAAGTTTCCCCTTCCTGGGACAATGAATTCACGGTGTTCTTATTTCAATTTCCAGGAGTGTATTTCTTAAACGCGGAAAAATAAATTGTGACTGGCAACAGTAAATTTATAGTGTCAGTTTGACAGGATCACGCATCTCGTGTCCGCTAGATGTACTGGAACCGCAGAACTCTGTTCCGGCCCTGGCGTCTGTTCCGGACCCACGGCCTGCGTCACCACCACTCCCTCCCAGACTGCTCGCATCTGCGTCGTCCCCGTGTTGTGTGCTGACACATGTTAGGAGGCGCCTTGCGCCGCCCGCCTGTTTGCACGCCCGCAGCTGTAGCAGCCGCTGTACCACCTGGCCGTCCCTTCCTGTCTCTCCAGACCAAGAGGGATCCCTTTTTTAGTCATCGTTGCGATGCAACAGTTCATCTAATTCCTACCTGGAGCAACCATCTTCAGCTGCTGACCCTGCTACAGGATTACTCTTCCGGCTGTGGGATTTGTATCACCTGATGTAAACTACATTAGCTTTTATATTTGTTTTTGGGAACTATCCCTCCATCTGACTGTTGACTCTGAGAAGTTCAGTTTCGGTAGCACATGCTTGGTAAAGTACCGTATTTCTATGAGTCGAAGATAGCCTGTTATAATTGCTCACTGTTCGGAATGCAACAATGCTCTGTAATTGTTACAGGTTGTTAAAAGTTACAACAAAATGAGTAGTAGGTACCAAATCGTTATAAAACCAACATAAACATAGTTGCTGTATACACTTAATTCCTAATACACTGACGGGAAAAAATTGCAACATTAAAAATTAGAATTGTTAATGTAAGCCAGCCGGAGTGGCCGATCGGTTGTAGGCGCTACAGTCTGAAACAGCGAGACCGCTACGGTCGCAGGTTCGAATTCTGCCTCGGGCATGGATGTGTGTGATGTCCTTAGGTTAGTTAGATTTAAGTAGTTCTAAGTTCTAGGGGACTGATGACCTCAGAAGTTAAGTCCCATAGTGCTCAGAGCCATTTGAACCATTTGAACACATTAATGTAAACACGAGATAAGTTATTGCAAATGTGAAAAGCTGGTACATTAATAACCGGTGTAATCGCCAGAATGTTGAATGCGAGTATGCAAGTGTGTATGCATTGTGTTGTACAGGTGCCGATGACAGTTTGTGGTATGGAGTTCTATGCCTGTTGCACTTCGTCAGTCAATACAGGGAAAGTTAATGCTGGTTATGGATGACGATGGAGTTGTCGTTCGATTATATCGCATATGTGCTCGATTGGAGACAGATCTGGTGGTCTAGCAGGCCAAGGCAACATGTCAACAATATGTAGAACATGCTGGGTAGCAGCAACGGTTATGAGGGCGAGTGTTGTCCTCTTGAAAAAGGCCCCCTTGAATGCTGGTCATCAATGGCAACACAACAAGTCGAACCACCAGATTCATGAAAAATGTTCAGTCAGGGTGCCTGGGATAACGAAGAGAGGAGCTCCGACCATAGCTTCAGGTGTAGGTCCAGTGTGTCTAACACCCAGACAGGTTGGTTGCAGGCACTCAAATGGCCTCTTTCTCATCAACACAAGGCCATCATAGCATCGAGGTAGAACCAGCTTTCATCAGAAAACACAACAGACCGCCAGCCTGTCCTCCAAAGAACTCTCATTTGACGCCACTGAAATCGCAAATGGCGCTAGTTTGGAGTCAATGGAATGCATTCTACGGGACTTCTGACTCGGAGCTTTCCTTGAAATACACGATTTGTAACAATTCGTTGTGTCACTGTGGTGTCAACTGCAGCTCAAATTGCTGCTGCAGATGCAGCACGATGGCCCAGAGCCATACGCTAAACACGACGGTCTTCCCTCTACGTAGTGCCCCAGAGCCCGGTCTTGTTGAGTCTGTACATTCCTGTTATCATCGCTCCCGTACAGTGGCTACATTCCTGCCAGGTCTTTCTGCAGTATCGCAGAGGGAACACGCAGCTTCTCGTAGCCCTACTACATGACCTCGTTGAAACTCTGTGAGTTATTGATAATGGTGTCTTTGTCGCCTTAAATAAATTCTTGACTAATATCAACTCACCATGGCCAACCTCAAAGGCAACCGACGCTCACGACCGTTATGCCATGTGTTTAAAGCAAACCTGATTTTCATCCTCAGGGTGGCACTATTAGCGCCACCATTAATCGGTCTGTGCGAAATTTGAACAGGCAACATCTTTCAGATGTAGAAATACACCTACCAACTTTTGTTTGTGTCGCACAACTCCTTGGTGTTTCAATTGTTTTTCGTCAGTTCACTTAGTCAACATAACACAATACTTGCTTAGGTAACTACACACAGCTTTTAATACTCAGTTACGTATGCCCACCATACTTCTCCGATGAATGAATTAGATTCAGTAGGTATTTGCTTCCTTTTAAGTTAAGAAGTCATAGACATCCGAACAAATGTATCTGAAATTAACTTTCACAGCATTATTGCTATCAAAGTCTCTACTTTCATTTCAGTTTTGATGTCTGTATCTCATTCATCAAAGAAAACATACGCTCGACTGGTGGATTATTACCGGGAACATATAACACAATCTTCGCAATGTTATAAACATTTAAATAATATGTATGTTTGAGTGTGAAGTGCTGGAAGATTTGTATCCAACGCGTATCAGTCACAGTACGGATACATAGTGCAAAAGAACCCGTATCTACTCTGAAAAAGCTTTAAATTACCAATACACGGTAGCGCGAACTGCTACCATGAAATTCACACACGGTTTCAGTGAACTTCATAATGTTTATATCCCCCGCAGATTCAAATTTGCTTAAAGAAATTCTTATAAAGTGTGGCATGAATTTGATTTTTAGTTTTCTCGTTATTCATTCTTAAATCACGAAATACTTCTTCAGCCTCTAAAACTGTAACATGCTTTCCTTCAGCACTGCCGCATAAAAGCCCTGCACTACTAATGCCAACGGTATACAAATGAAAGCATTAGAGTTACCGCTCAGCGGATGCATCTCTGTAATACCAAATTCAACACAGCTGTCATTGAAGATCTCGAACTTGAAAGCGTCATCAAGTAGGCCGCGTGCACACATTTAATAATACAGCGCGTCACGGTATGTTAGGTTAGGGTTACGATATTGCAATAAACTATAGAAACTTGCTAAAAACACAAAAAGGTTCTGTGTTAAACCTCACATGAACATTGACTTCGGCTTTGATAGAGAGACTATAATACTTTCGGTTGCTATTACTCCAGTTAAGCACAAAGACAAGTGTAACACTTCTCTCTGACACAAGACTCAGTTGCCGCTAATGCTACTCCTGTGAAAGGAACTTGAAATTATCGTGATAGTGTGCAATGGATAAAGTCTCGGACTTTGTTTTTCAACCGAAGGATTAAGTTCAACAGGGAGCAGTAGCTAAACTAACGGTATTCGAACCAATGTTCTGGTAGTTATAAAGTAAAGCTGCGGTTTACCGAAAGGAAAGAACGGTCGTCAGCCTAGTTAGGCAAAGAGTTTATACTTTTCATTAACGAAATTAATTGGCTCTGAGCACTTTGGGGCTTAACTTCTGAGGTGATCAGTCCCCTAGAACTTAGAACTACTTAAGCCTAACTAACCTAAGGACATCACACACATCCATGCCCGAGGCAGGATTCGAACCTGCGACCGTAGCGGTCACGCGGTTCCAGACTATAGCGCCTAGAACCGCTCGGCCACCACGGCCGGCGGAAATTAATTCTCTATGTATGGTTTTCCTTGCTACTAAAATCTGTTTTGCCAATAGGACACGATATAGTAGTAAAAATCTATCAATTCATGGAACAGAAGTTTACCATAAGCAACACAGGTGGAACCTTAAAATGTTGTGAGAACAAACTCTCACTAACATATATTTTCTGTATTCAACACAAGGAAGCTAATGAGCATTAAATTTCCTCATTTTGAGAGAATTTAAGAGGCGATCTATTTTACTCGCTAAAAGACATTCAACAACCTAGATCGCATAAAATATTTCTTTATTTAAGACAATCGGTTTCGACTGACTTTGCTGTATCTTCAGGTCTTAAAAATCTTTTTGTTGTGAAACGTCTTCATTTAATGTTGAACCTCACGCAAAGTTGTCAAGTGGATGAAAATCAGCACATTATAAAATGTTTATCATAACTAAAATATTTAAAAGCATAAAGCACCTTGTGTGAAAGACCATGTCCATGTATACTATCGACGACAGTGCTGCCATAGCAGAGTTACTAAACACAGCTTTCCGTTATTCCTTCACCAAGGCAGACGATGTAAATATTTCAGTATCCGAATCAAGAACAGCTGCCTACATGAGTAACTTAAAAGTAGATATCCTCGGAGTAGTGAAGCAACTTATATCACTTAAAAAATAAATAAAAGCAAGTCTCCCAGTCCAGACTATATACCAATTAGGTTCCTTTCAGAGTATGCTGATGCAATAGCTCCATACTTAACAATCATATACAACCGCTCTCTCGACGAGAGATCTGTACCCAAAAAACTGTACAATTGCACAAGTAACGTGAATCTACAAGAAAGATTGTAGGAATAATCCACTAAACTACAGGCCCATATCATTAACGTCGATATGCCGCAAGATTTTGGAACATATATTGTGTTCGAACATTATGAATTGCCTCGAAAAGAACGGTCTATTGACACACGGACAACACGGATTTAGGAAACATCGTTCTTGTGAAGCACAATCAGCTGCCTACTCACATGAAGTGTTGAGTGCTACTGGCAAGGGATTTCAAACTGATACCGTATTTCTAGATTTCCAGATTTCCAGAAGGCTTTTGACACTGTATCCCACAAGCGGATTATAGTGAAATCGCGTGCTTATGGATTTCGTGATTTCCTGTTACAGAGATTCGTAGTAACCGACGGAAACTCATCGAGTAATGTTATAGTATCCCTTGTAACACCTCTGTTTATTTCGACCGTCCTGATCTGATCGAATAGCAGCCCCAATAATTATTATTAATGTGACCGTGTACCTAATGGGGCTGGAAATCGGAATTGACTACTACGGATGTTGTTACTTTCCAGTTCGTCCTTCTCAAATGCTGTAATAATGAAATGTCTGGTAACAAGAAAAACACTAACACAGTTTCACTAATTACGAACCTATATTCGTCTCAAAAACACAAAAAGGAGGAGACAGCCACTGCCTTCGTCATACATATCTAATTACGGCTAATCTCAGCACAGGCTTCTTCATTTTTCATTATCGTCACACGTTAATCCAACACTGCAATCCATCACTGCAATCCAACACTGCAATCCAACACTGCAATCCAAAGAGATGCCGGCGCGGTAGACGCGAAACCAAAATATCGGCACTAGAATATCACTAATCGCTTTCGTAACAATACTTCTTCACTTTCCCGGTATTATTCTAGCACAAAGGGGTTAAACCGCGGCGATGGCAACTCCCTTTGTCGTTAAAGCCTTGCATTACAACAACTGGCCTCCACACACCTCTACCCGCAACATGGCACTCGCTCAACACCACACTCGCTCACGCAACACGACACAATCGATTGTTCACCCTATCGACCTGTGCCGAGTGCAAATTTATAGTAAGGGCCTACGGACCCCTTACACCCTTCTGTTCCTTATCTATGTAAACGATTTAGAGGACAACCTGAGCAGCCGCCTTAGGTTGTCTGCCGATGAAGCTGTCGTTCATCGTCTAATAAAGTCATCAGAAGATCAAAATAACTAGCAAAACGATTTAGAAAAAATATTTATATGGTGCGAAAATTGGCAATTGACGCTAAATAATGAAAAGTGTGGCTCATCGACATCAGTGCTAAAAGGAATCCGTTAAATTTCGGTTACACGATAAATCAGTCAAATCTAAAGGCCATAAATTCAACTAAATACTTGGGAATTACGATTACGAACAACTTAAATTGGCAAGAACACACAGAAAATGTTGTAAGGCAAACCGAAGACTGCGTTTTATTGGCACAACACTTAGAAAATATAACAGATCTACTAAAGAGACTGCCACACTGCACTTGTCCGTCCTCTTTTAGACTACTGCCGTGCAGTGTGGGATCCTTAGCAGATAGGAATGACGGAGTACATCGAGAAAGTTCAAAGAAGGGCAGCACGTTTTGTATTATCGCGAAGTAGGGAGAGAGTGTCACTGACATGATAAGAGATTTGAGGTGGACATAATTAAAACAAAGGTGTTTTTCGTTGCAATGAGATGTTCTCACGAAATTTCAATCACCAACTTTCTCCTCCGAATGCGAAAATATTTTGTTGACACCCTTTACATAGGGAGAAACGATCATCATAACAAAATAAGGGAAATCAGAGCTCGCACGGAAAGAAATAGGTGTTCGTTTTTTCGTGCGCTATTCGAGATTGGAATAACAGAGAATTATCGTGAAGGTGGTTCGATGACCCCTCTCCCAGGCACTTCGTTGTGACTTGTGCCGCATCCATGTAGACGTAGTGGCGTGAAGTTCAACGTAAAATGAAGGCGTTTCACAACAAACAGATTCTTAAGACCTAAAGATGATAGCAAAGTCTGTCGAAAACGGTTGTTCTAAGTAAAGAAATATTTTATGCGTTCTAGGCTGTTTAATGTTTTTTTAATAATGTGCTTTACGCATTGTCATTACATGAAGGAAGAAAACAACTAATTTGAAAATGAGGAGTTTTTACACATTAATTATGGAAAAACGCTGACATTAAACTGATTTTAAAATGATTGTGTTAACTGGTCTGATCATTACCTGTTTACTTCTTGTATTATGCAGGGAATATTTGAAACATGGGGACCCTGAATCTGTTATAACGTGAACAGGTGCAACCAGTTAACCTTTAAAGAACAAAAAAGCTGTTAAAATGATTGCTTCACTTTGTAAGTAACTTTACTATAATATTAGTTGTAATATTAGCTCAACCTGTAGTAGGGAGACCCAGAAACTAATCTGACGTTTGATTGAGATAACCGAGCACTTCTGGTAAGACATAGTGAGTAAACACTTCTAAACGCAAGTACATGAATACAAACACATTAACAAACCTGTGAAGCAGATATTCAATAAGATGGCACTTAAACTTAAATGATCAATAACCACTTATTATCATCACTATTCTGTTCAGTTAATTTTATTACTGGTTGTAGATTTCAGCAAGAATGGCTTTTAAGTAAAGCCATTAGTTCTTTCGTGTGCATCCACGCTAATGCAAAACTTTACCTCTTCTCTGAGGAAAATTTACCTGGAGTAGTTCAGAAACAAAACTAACTGAATACTTAAGGAACGTACTGCTCCATAAAAGTTAATGATCGAAATTAAAGCAATAAATATTTTTGTAGGTCAATAAATTAGATTACCGGTACCGGAAATATTGTATCACTTGGAAAAGGGTCCAGTCTAGGTGAAGTGGCTAAGGATTAATATAAGGTTCTCAACATACTCTTCAACTAAATACAATTATTATTTGCAAATAAGGAAATAACTGGTCCATGTAAGATTATGGTTCTCAACTTGTGACCTAAGACGAAAGTGGTAGCTATGGCGATCTTCTGCGGCTAAGGTAAAGGTGGCCAGCTTACTTATGGTTCTTGATGTATAAAAGATTGAAAATTATATTCTTGACGTCGGTTTTTTGTAATTCAGAGTCAGTCAATAAGTGCCATCAATAAATTCCAGTAATCTGCCATATCCGAGGCATTATTGTTCAACATAGCAGCTTCCCTTGCCTCATTCAGCACACTCGACGTGAACAGTTTGCATGCTAGCCACCGACTCTCTGATACGCTATTTGTGGTTTTACTGTCAAATCCATCTTTTCTATTCCCGCCAGACGAATTTCGTTATGGAATGACTTCCCTCCATGTTTTACATCAGTACAAATCTATTTTCCCTATGCCTGGACCAGTTCTACAGCTATGATTTTAACTTTTCCGTACTTTGGCAGAACATTACTTTTGAAATTAAATACATTCATTAACAATAGCGATATAAATTAACAAGAAATATGAACAGAACATTTACATCTACATTTAGTGATTACTCTGCTATTCACAATAAAGAAGTGGCTGGCAGAGGGTTCAATGAACCACCTTCATGCTGTCTCTCTACCGTTCCACTCTCGAACGGCACGCGGGAAAAACGAGCACTTAAAGTTTTCCGTACGAGCCCTGATTTGTCTTATTTTATGGTGATGATCATTTCTCCCTATGTAGGTGAGTGCCAACAGAATGTTTTCGCAATCGCAGCAGAAAACTGGTGATTGAAATTTCATGCGAAGATTCCGTCGCAACGGAAAACGCCTTTGTTTTAATTATTGCCACTCCAATTCACGTATGATGTCTGTGACACTATCTCCCCTATTTCGCGATAATACAAAACGAGCTGCCCTTCTTTGTACTTTTTCGATGCCATCTGTCATTCCCACCTGATGCGGATCCCACACCGCACAGCAGTACTCCAGAACAGGGCGGACAAGCGTAGTGTAAGCAGTCTCTTTGGTAGACCTGTTGCACCTTCTAAGTGTTCTGCCAATTTGTAATTGTAATCTCTAAGTATTTAGTTGAATTTACAGCCCGTAGATCTGTGTGACTTACCGCGTATTCGAAATTTAGCTGATTTCTTTTAGTACTCATGTGAATAAATTCGCACTTTTCTTTATTCGGGGTCAATTGCCACTTTTCGCACCATACAGATATCTTATCTAAATCATTTTGCAAGTCTTTATGATCATCTGATGACTTCACAAGACGGTAAATGACAGCATCATCTGCAAATAATCTAAGACGGCTACTCAGATTGTCTCCTACGTCGTTAATATAGATCAGGAACAATAGAGGGCCTATAACACTTCCTTGGGGAACGCCGGATATTACTTCTGTTTTACTCGATGACTTTCGGTCTATTACTACGAACTGTGACCTTTCTGACAGGAATCACGAATCCAGTCGCACAACTGAGGCGATACTCCGTAGGCACGCAGTTTGGTTAGAAGACGCTTGTGAGGAACGGTGTCGAAAGCCATCTGGAAATCTAAAAATAAGGAATCAATTTGACATCGCCTATCGATAGCACTTATTACTTCATGAGTGTAAAGAGCCAGTTGTGTTTCACAAGAACGATATTTTCTGAATCCGTGCTGACTATATGTCAATAAATCGTTTTCTTCGATGTACTTCATAATGCTCGAATACAGTATATGTTCTAAAACCCTATTGCAAATCGACGTTAGTGATATAGACCTGTAATTCAGCGGATTACTCCTACTTCCCTTTTTCGGTATTGGTGTGACTTGAGCAATTTTCCAGTCTTTAGGTACCGTATCTTTCTGTGAGCGAATGGTTGTATACAATTGCTAAATATGGAGCTATTTTATCAGCATACTCTGAGAGGAACCTGACTGGTATAAAATCAGGAGAGGCCTTGCGTTTGTTAAATGATTTAAGCTGCTTTGTTACACCGAGGATATCTACTTCCATGCTTCTCATCTTGGCAGTTGTTCTTGATTGGAATTCAGGAATATTTACTTCGTCTTCTTTGGTGAAGGAGTGTAGTAACTCTGCTGTAGTGGCACTGTCATCAGTTACTTCACCGTTGTTATCGCGCAGTGAAGGTATTGATTGTGTCTTGCCACTGGTGTACTTTATGTATGATCAGAATCTCTTTGGGTTTTCTGACAGATTTCGAGACGGAATTTCGTTGTGGAAATTATTAAAAGCATCTCGGATTGAAGTACGCGCCATATTTCGAGCTTCTGTAAAACTTTGCCAGCCTTGGGGATTTTGCGTTCTTTTAAATTTGGCATGCTTTTTTCGTTGCTTCTGCAACAACGATCTGATCCGTTTTGTGTACCATGGGGGATCAGTACCATCACTTATTAATTTATGTGATATATATCTCTCAATTGCTGTTGATACTATCTCTTTGAAAACATTCCACAAATTTTCTACAGTTACATGATTAGATTGGATGGAGTGAAGACTGTCTGTTAAAAAGGCGTTAAGAGCATTTTTATCAGCTCTTTTAAATAGATATACTTTGCGTTTCTTTTTGACGGTTGTAGGTGTTACGGTATTCAGCCTAGCAGCAATTGCCTTGTGGTCGCTAATCCCTGTAACCGTCACAACACTCACTATTTGTCCTCGATTATTTGTTGCTAAAAGGTCAAGTATGCTTTCGCAATCATTTACACTTTGAGTGGGCTCATGAACTAATTGTTCAAAATAATTTTAAATATACACTGAGGTGACAAATGTCATGGGATACCTCCTAATATCTTGTCAACCTCCTGTTGCCCAGCATAGTTTAGAACGCAACGTGTCATGGACTCAACAAGTCGTTGGAAGTCCCCTGTAGAAACAGTGAGCCATGAGCCTCTATTGCCGCACATAATAGCGAAAGTGTCCGGTGGATGATTTCACGTACGAACTGACCTGCCGATTACATCCCAAGTCGGGCGATCTGAGAGGCCAAATCATTCGCTCGATTTTTCCAGAAGGTTGTTCAAACCAATCGCGAACAATTGTTGTCCAGTGACCTGGCGCAATGTCATCCACAAAAATTCGATCGTTGTTTGGGAACATAAAGTAGATGAATGGCTACAAATGGTCTCCAAGTAGCCGAACATAAACATTTCCAGTCAATGATCGGTTCAGTTGGACCGAACGACCCAGTACACACCATTATGGACCCCCCACCAACTTGCATAGTGGCTTGTTGAGAACTTGGGTCTATGACTTCATGGGTTCAAAATGGTTCAAATGGCTCTGAGCACTATAAGACTTAACATCTGAGGTCATCAGTCCCCTAGAACTTGGAACTACTTAAACCTAACTAGCCTAAGGACATCACACACATCCATGCCCGAGGCAGGATTGGAACCTGCGACCGTAGCGGTCGAGCGGTTCCAGACTGAAGCGCCTAGGACCGCTCTGTCACAACGGCCGGCTGACTACATGGGATCTACGCCATCCGCTCTTACCAATTGCAATAGGACCTCGTCTGATGACGCCACAGTTTTCCAGTTGTCTAGGATCCAACCGATATGGTCACGGGCCCAGGAGAGGCGCAGCAGGTTGTGTCGTGCTCTTAGCAAAGGCACTCTCGTCGGTTGTTTGCTGCCATATCCCTTTAAGGCCAAATTTCACGAACCGTCGTGACTGATACGTTCGTCCTAACGTTTGTCGTACGTCCCACATAGATCTCTGCTTTTATTTCACGCAGTGTTGCTTGTCTGTTAGCACTGACAACTCTACGCAAATCCCGCTGCTCTTGGTTGTTAAGTGAAGGCCTTCGGCCACTGCGTTGTTCATGGTCAGAGATAATGGCCGGCCGCTGTGGCTGAGCCGTTCTCGGTGCTTCAGTCTGGAACCACGCTGCTGCTACGTCGCAGGTTCGAATCCTGCCTCGAACATGGATGTGTGTGATGTCCTTAGGTTAGTTAGGTTTAAGTAGTTCTAAGTCTAGGGGACTGATGAACTCAGATGTTAAGTCCCATAGTGCTTAGAGACATTTGAACCATTTGAGATAATGCCTGAAACCTGGTATTCTCGGCACACTCTTGAAACTGTGGATCTGGAAATACTGATTTCTCCAACGATTTCCGAAATGGAACGTCCCATGTCTCTGTCTCCAACTACCATTTCGCTTTCAAAGTCCCTTAATTCCCGTCCTGCGGCCGTAATCACGTCGGAAACCTTTTCACATGAATCACCTGAGTACGAATGACGGCCCCGCTAATGCACTGCCCTTTTATACCTTTTGTACGGGATAGTACCGCCATCTGTAAATGTGCATATCGCTCTCCCACGTCTTTTGTCGCCTCATTGTAAGTTGCACCAAGGAACCTGGTGACACATATGTCATTTTACGCATAAGCAGACAAAGAAATTACTTGAGATAGATGTGATATATATAAAAGTTTTTCAAGACACAAATCCGTCACCATATTCTTAAGTGAAGTCAAAATCCATCAGGTGCGTGTGCACCTGCTTCATTTTAATACAAAGATTGTTAGCCTTAGCTTTCATCGCTTCAGCTTCCCGCTGGCCCACTCACAACCACAGGTAACCAGATCCAGTGATGGTGATGTGACATATTTCATTGTCGGAATCCTAGCGGTGTAGTTTGGATAGGTGGAAATTCTAACAACTATGCTGCTGTAACGTGACACAAAATTTTTTCGCAATTTCCACGTCTGTGGGATGATACATCCTTGGTTATGACGTGTGGGCGTTATCCATGAAGTATCGGATACAAGATAGTCTGGATTATCTGATTCCCTGATTACAAAAATTTAGTTCTAAGCAACTATACTATGCTATGTTTGTTACAAATGGTAGGTTAACTCAAAGTTTTTTTGTGGATTCACCTCCACATGTCTAGGCGTTTTTTTTGCAAATGGTAGCTAGCTCATGAAGTTTTTATGGACATATTTAGGACCTTTACGTTAGAGGAATTTCGACCACGGGTAGTTCTTCAACAGGATGGTGCACAACCACACTGTGGCTTACTTGTACGCCAGTTCTTGGATGAAACCTCTCTAGAGGGCCACGGCCAACACCGTTAAGCTCAGCAAAACCAAATATGAAAACTTCTGCGGCATGAATACGAGATGCTGTAGAGTCCATGACAGAAAATATCTTGGCAAAGACACAGAGAGGACTTGAGTATCGCCTACACGTTCTACGACGACAAACGGAGCACATATGGCAGTATATCCATAAAAAAATTTCATGAGTTAAGTTAGCATTTGCAACAAACCGCATATCTGTATCTAGCGTAGTTTCCTAGAAAAAAATTGAAACACCGATCGATCATAAGCATTGGAAAAGACGTTAATTGTGAATGCGCGGTGGGGGGTAGACAAATGAAGGGACTTTCATTCAATTATTCGTATATGATTTTGTTTTAGACAGTCCCAGACAGGCTCCGTCGTGTATAGAAGTTTTGTTACGCTGTACTGCTCGGAGTATGATGGGCTACGAATCTTTTGTATCATATATGTTTCTGAATAAGAGAAGACTTAATAACAGTGTTAAGCATTTTTATTAAAGTGATACAGAGCCAAACCAAGAAAAATTCCTTCATATTTTGCATCATCTTGGGAGTCACTGTTGTTTCCTGGAATCGGCTGCCTGCATCTACAATTAAAATGAAGGAAAAGAAGTCCACGGTCATATTTTCGTAAAATCGACAGAAGGAGAAGCTTTCAGAACACGGGAAATATAATTAATATGCCTGTAGGGATGGACAGAGAAAAAGAAACGATGCAAGGTAAAGTGAATGAACAACAGCACAATTTTGTACGCGCAGAACATTTCATAATAATGCAATTGTACTAACATTCTCGCTTCATTGAAAGCGAAAGGACAATTACCAGTCAATTTCTTCCTTTCCTTCCTTGTAATTTTTTAATTTTTTAAAAATATTACAACATATTGTATATTACCAGTCCTTCCTTATAGCTTCCCAATATCTTTCTCAGGATTTCGAACATCTCACATCACTTTAACTGTCGAACGCTTTCTCTAGGTCGAGAAATCCTGTGAAGGTTTTTAATTTTTCTTCAGTCTTGCTTCCATCGTCAACCGCTACTTCAGAACTGCCTCTCTGTTGCCTTTACCTTTGCTGACGTCAAACTAAGCACCATCTAACAGATCTTCCGCTTTCTTTTCCATTCTTCTGTATACTGTTCTCTTCAGCAACTTGGGTGCATGAGCTGTTAAGCTGATTGTGCGATAATCGTCACACTTGTCGGCTCTTGCAGTCTTGGGAATTGTGTGGATGATGTTTTTTCCAAAGTTTGATGTTATATCTCAAGTCTCATACGTTCTACACAAACATGAATAATGGTTTTGTTGCCACTTTCCCCGACTAGTTTAGAAATTCCGATGGAATACTGTCAATCTTCCACTTTACTTGATTTTAAGTCTTCCATAGGTCTTCTACATTCTGATATCAATATTGGATTCCCTATCTGTTCCGTATCGACTACTGTCTCTTATTCTATGAAGTAATCAGGCAAGTCCTCCCACTTTTAGAGGCCCTCAATGAACTCTTCCCACCTATCAGCTCTCTCTTCAGCATTTAACACCGGAATTCCCATTCCACTCGTAATGTTATCACCCTTGCTTTTAATTTCATCGAAGGTTGTTTTGACTTCCTGTATGCTGAGTCAGTCCTTCCGATAATACCTTTTTCGAATTCTTCACATTTTTCATGTAGCCATCTCGCCATAGCTTCCTTGCACTTCCTGTTCATTGCATTCGTAAGTGACCTGTATTTCTATAGTCCTGAATTTCCCTGAACATTTTTGTATATCCTTGTTTCGTCGATCAACTGAAGTAATTCTACTGTTACCCATGGTTTCTTCGCTGTTACCTTCCCAGTCCCTACGTTTTTCTCTCCAACTTCTGTGATTGCCCTTTTTAGAGATGTCCATTTCACTTCATCTGAACTGCTTACTGATCTATTCATTATCGCGGTATCTATAGCCTCAGAGAACTTCAAGAGTACCTCTTAATTCCTCAGACTTCCATATCCCATTTCTTTGCGCATTGGTTCTTCCTGACTAGTCTCTTAAACTTCGGCCTACTCTTCACCATTACCAAATTGTGATCTGAGTCTGTATCTGCTCCTGGGTGCGCCTTACGCTTCAATATCTGATTTCGGAATCTCTGCCTGACCGTGATGTAATCCAGCTGAAATCTTCCTGTATCTCCCGGTCACTTCCAAGTATACCTCCTCCTTTTGTGATTCTTGAACAGAGTCGGACTGATAGAAGAGACAAAGAGAATCCAACGAAGAGTGGTGCATTTCGTCACGGGATATTTTAGTCGGCGTGAGAGCGTTGCAGAGCTGCTCAGCTAACTCCGCTGGCAGACGTTACAAGAGAGGTGTGCATCACGGAGAGACTTACTATTGAAATTTCGCGAGAGTACTTTGCGAGAAGAGTCGGGAAAGATATTACTTCCTTCCACATACATCACGCGTAATGACCACAACGAGAAAATTCGAGGAGTTAGAACTAATACGCAGGTTCACCGACAGCCATTCTTCCTACGCGCCATTCACGATTGGTACGGGGAAGGGGCGCCGGTTATTGGTGTCAGAAGTACCCTCTGCCATACAACCTCAGTGGCTTGCGGAGTATTGACGTAGATGTACGGTAGTGGAAATCAATAAAAAGATACGGATATTTGTAGAAAAACTGACACTGTCGACTGGAATAGTTGCGCACAGTGTATATGCAATTGTATGAGATCCAGTATACTGACAAATGCAGTCGAATGATATCTGATCTGGTGTCAGTAGTACAGTATATAACAAATCATCAACGGTTCAAGTGGTAGAGGGTGGAACTCATTATAAAGGAATCCGGATCTTTGCGGTGTTAGTGCGTGCGCATGTGCCTCTACTGCAGATAGGAAACAGACGCAAGTAGCGACAATGCGTGTTGTATAGATAAACCACGATTGTGGCAATGCCTCGCGGAAGAACAGTTATCATGAGACGAAAAAGCAAAAATCGGTGCGTACATGTAAGTCCGACTCTCTAACCGTGAAATCGCCAATAAGTGAGACTGTTCACGCACAGTGATTGACGATTTCGTTAAACTGGGCGCACGATACGGACAGATTGGAAAACATGAGCTAAATAGAAAATTTTCTGAGGCATCGAAACGGTTTCTTTTGCCCAAAGCAACGGTCACAAACTGTTGTTCTTCTCACCTGCTGCTCATTTACAGTTGTCTGTAACTGCCAGGCGTGTACGACAAACATCTTGCATTCAAGAAACGACTGCGGAAACCTGCTGCAACACACAGACATAAATAGGCTAGACTGCAGTTCGCTGAAAAACATATGTCATGGACTTCAGAATGATGAAGTGATGTTCAGTGATGATAAGAAGTTTAATTTAGATGGGCCTGATGGATTTCACTATTATTATTACGATCCAAGAACAGAACAGCAGGTAAGAATGACGAGAAATTTTGGTAGTGGAAATATTGTGATTTGGGCAGCCTTTTGCGCTACAGGTAAATACGCGTTCCTTGGATGAACACTGCAATGAAATCTAACATTTCCATTGAGATGCTAGAGGCAGAACTGATTAGAATTTGTGAGGGCCAAGAGAACGAAAGTGTAGTATTTCAACAAGATAATGCATCAATAATTTAATTTGGTCCGTGTCTGCATGCGAAAACAACAATAAGGGAATTGTGAATCCGCCTTGTTACAAAACAATTTTGTTATTTATTTATTTATCCACAAACTAGTTTCAGTGGAAAAAATCGCCATCATCAGTGGATTCTTTAAATCTAAAACATGCAGAAAAATGTTCAAATGATTGTGAAATATTATGGGACTTAACTGCTAGGGTCATCAGTCCCTAAGCTTACACACTACTTAACCTAAATTATCCTAAGGACAAACACACACACCCATGCCCGAGGGAAGACTCGAACCTCCGCCGGGACCAGCCGCACAGTCCATGACTGCAGCGCCTGAGACCGCTCGGCTAATCCCGCGCCGCATAACTTGCAGAAAATAGCATAGTTGTAAAACATTGTAAAACAATCAGTAAACAAATACAAAATCGTCACGTTTTTGTATATTTGTTTATAATAGCCGCTCATATAGCTGAAGATGACATGATGTATGCTGAGAAAACCGGCAACAGAAAAACACAGAAAATGTGCCGCAAACAGCGACAACAATCTTAAAACCATACTGTAACGTTTAATAATAAAGTATTATGAAAGTATTCACAGAAACAATATTTTAAAACAACAGTACACTTGTAAAAATGTTTATAGTGTTTTGCAATTATGCTATTATCAGCGTTTTTTTACATTTAAAGAACCCACTGTTGATGACGGTATTTGTCGCTGAAACCAGTTTTAGGGACAAATAGTTGTTGAGACAATGCATTGGTCCATATGTCTGCAACAACCAAAAAGTTGCTTGAAGATAAAGATGTCGATGTCTTACTCTGTCCTGCGCATAGCCCGGATATGAACCCCATGAAAATCCTGTGGGGAATACTTGAATGGCGGGTTTTTGGTAATGAGGCCGTAGGTGAGTTGACAACTTCTATTCGAGAATAGTGGGCGACAATTTCACTGCAAAAACTAACCCTTAAAAAATCAATGCCGAAGAGAATTTTTGAGGTAGTCAGGACGAACAGAAGTTAGACAAAGTACTAACAATGCAATAACACAACAGGACAGTTACTCCATTCATATCAATTTCAGCCCAGGAAATACAAATGTCTTATTTTGTTACTCGTGTTATGAAAGAAACTGTGAAATTACATCATGACTGGTTATGTTTTATACACTGAAGAGCCAAAGAAACTGGTACACCTGACTATATCGTGTAGCGCACACGCGAGCACGCAGAAGTGCCGCAACACGACGTGGCGTGGACTCGACTAAGGTCTGAAAGTAGTGCTGGAGGAATTGACACCATGAATTCTGCAAGGCTGTCCATAAATCCCTAAGAGTACGACAGGGTAGAGATCTCTTCTGAACAGCACGTTGCAAGGCATCCCAGATATGCTCAATAATGTTCATGTCTGGGGAGTTTGGTGGCCAGCGGAAGTGTTTAAACTCAGAAGAGTGTCCCTGGAGCCATCCTGTAGCAATTCTGGGCGTGTGGGGTGTCGCATTGTCCTGCTGTAATTGCCCAAGTCCGTCGGAATGCACAAAGGACATGAATGGATGCAGGTGATCAGACACGATGATTATGTACGTGTCACCTGTCAGAGTCGTATCTAGACGTATAAGGAGTCCCATATCACTCCAACTGCACACGCCCCACACCATTACAGAGCCTCCAACAACTTGAACAGTCCCCTCCTGACATGGAGGATCCATGGACTCATGGGATTGTCTCCATACTCGTACACGTCCAACTTTCTTTTCTTCCTTTTCTTTTGCTTGTACCGTTTTTCCCGCGGATACACAGGGGCGACATGGTTAATCGGATGTGGCAATGTTAGTTGGAGGGGTGGTCGGATTCCCTTCGTGCCACCATCCCGTACCCCCCGGGAAGGAATTAGTGTACCCCAACTGTCTGCGACTAGTGTAATCCATGGAATAGTGCGAAAGTGTTCAGATGTCCACGAGCCGTGTAACTGAGGCGGAATGTGGGGACCAGCCCGGTATTCACCTAGGGGGATGTGGAAAACCGCCTAAAAACCACATCCAAGCTGGCCGGCACACCGGCTCTCGTCGTTAATCCGCCGGGCGGATTCGGTTCGTTGCCGGCGCGCCTACCTGAGTCCAGGAAGCAGCGCGTAAGCGCGCTCGGCTAACCTGGACCCGTACACGCCCAACTGCTTGAGACAATTTAAAACCAGACTAGTCCGACTAGGCAACATGTTTCCAGTCATCAACAGTCCAGTGTTGGTGTTGACGGGCCCAGACGAGGCGTAAAGCTTTGTGTCGCGCAGTCATCAAGGATGCACGAGTGGGCCTTCTGCTCCGGAAGCCCGTATCGATAATGTTTCGTTATATGGTTCGCACGCTTGTTGATGGTCCAGCATTGAAATCTGCAGCAATTTGCGGAAGGGTTACACTTCTGTCACCTTGAACGATTCTCTTCAGTCGTCGTTGGTGCCGTTCTTCCAGGATCTTTTTCCGGCCGCAGCGATGTCGGAGATTTGATGTTTTGCCAGATTCCTGATATTCATGGTACACTCGTGAAATGGTTGTACGGGAAAATACCCACTTCATTGCTACCTCGAAGAAGCTGGGTTCGAGGTGGGTTACAATAGATTTTTGTTTATACCGGATTTGATCGTGAAATACTGTTGATGAAGGTGGAATTGATAGTAATTTGATTTATTTAATTTAACTTATATTGGCTCTGAGGTGTGTACACATCGTCCGTCGCTCTCATTATTGATTATTCTACAGGGTGATTCAAAAAGAATACCACAACTTTAAAAATGTGTATTTAATGAAAGAAACATAATATAACCTTCTGTTATACATCATTACAAAGAGTATTTAAAAAGTTTTTTTCACTCAAAAACAAGTTCAGAGATGTTCAATATGGCCCCCTCCACACATTCGAGCAATATCAACCCGATACTCCAACTCGTTCCACACTCTCTGTAGCATATCAGGCGTAACAGTTTGGATAGCTGCTGTTATTTCTCGTTTCAAATCATCAATGGTGGCTGGGAGAGGTGGCCGAAACACCATATCCTTAACATACCCCCATAAGAAAAAATCGCAGGGGGTAAGATCAGGGCTTCTTGGAGGCCAGTGATGAAGTGCTCTGTCACGGGCTGCCTGGCAGCCGATCCATCGCCTCGGGTAGTTGACATTGAGGTAGTTATGGACAGATAAGTGCCAATGTGGTGGCGCTCCATCCTGCTGAAATATGAATTGTTGTGCTTCTTGTTCGAACTGAGGGAACAGCCAATTCCTGGACTGCGAACAAATGCTTGCTGGATGCGTGTTACATTTTCATCACTCGTTCTCGGCCGTCCAGAACTTTTCCCTTTGCACAAACACCCATTCTCTGTAAACTGTTTATACCAACGTTTAATACACCACCTATCAGGAGGTTTAACACCATACTTCGTTCGAAATGCACGCTGAACAACTGTCGTCGATTCACTTCTGCCGTACTCAATAACACAAAAAGCTTTCTGTTGAGCGGTCGCCATCTTAGCATCAACTGACGCTGGCGCCTAGTCAACAGCGCCTCAAGCGAACAAATGTACAACTAAATGAAACTTTATAGCTCCCTTATTTCGCCGACAGATAGTGCTTAGCTCTGCCTTTTGTCGTTGCAGAGTTTTAAATTCCTAAAGTTGTGGTATTCTTTTTGAATCACCCTGTATTTTGATTATTTTAAGGTGTGGCCCATCGCTCGACCGACTATAAAACCACGTTCAAACTCACTTAAATCTTGATAACCTGCCATTGTAGCAGCAGTAACCGATCTAACAACTGTGCCAGATACTTGTATGTCTTACAGAGGCGTTGCCGACCGCAGCACAGTATTCTGCCTGTTTACATATTTCTGTTTATGAACAGGCATACCTATACCAGTTTCTTTGGCGCTTCAGTGTGTATCTACCACTATGAGAATAAATTCGATACCGTATGCTACAGACATTGTAGTATTAATGTCGTAGAAACCCTGCCTTCACACTGATATCCTACACTGTAGATGTAGACAGGAGTGCGTAGCGCACACTGTCCAGCCAACGTGACGCAGTCTGCCCAGCCGAGAGTTGCGGCTGGCTGCGGATATTCAGCGCTGCGGAAGCACCCGCTGCGTTCGCGAAGAAAACGCGCAGCGCAGCGTTGGCGGTGGCGCTGCTGCAGCTACTCGCAGAGTGCGTGGGCGGAGTGCGTGCTGCTTGCGTGCGCCGTCCCGGCCGGGCCGGCCGGTGGCGCCGCACGCAATTGCGTCGCGGTCCCGCCCCCGCCTCCCTCGCTTCCTCATCAGCTGCCTCCGGCCGGCCCAGGCTGACTAGCGGCCAGCTGCCCAGACCCCGCTCATTACAGGCTGCTGGCCCGCTCTACCTTTGTGTCCGTCCCCTCCCATACGGCACACCCACTGCAGAGGGGAATTCGTCCTCCGCGTTCACAGATTTCTGGCGTAATAGTTGTTTCCCACGCTGACACGCCTCGTCAGGCATTATGCGAGTGTCATTAAGAGAATAAGACATCTGCTGCCTTATAGCCTTTACAGACGAATGGAAAAACTGGTAGAAGCCGACTTCGGGGAAGATCAGTTTGGATTCCACAGAAATGTTGGAACACGTGAGGCAATATTGACCCTACGACTTATCTTAGAAGAAAGATTAAGGAAAAGCAAACCTACGTTTCTAGCATTTGAAGACGTAGAGAAAGCTTTTGACAATATTGACTGCAATACCCTCTTTCAAATTCTGAAGGTGCCAGGGGTAAAATACAGGGAGCGAAAGGCTATTTACAATTTGTACAGAAACCAGATGGCAGTTATAAGAGTTGAGGGACATGAAAAGGAAGCAGTGGTTGGGAAGGGAGTGAGACACGGTTGTAGCCTCTCCCCGATGCTTTTCAATCTGTATATTGAGCAAGCAGTAAAGGAAACAAAAGAAAAGTTCGGAGTAGGCATTAAAATCCATGGAGAAGAAATAAAAACTTTGAGGTTCGCCGATGACATTGTAATTCTGTCAGAGACAGCAAAGGACTTGGACGAGCAGTTGAGCGGAATGGACAGTGTCTTGAAAGGAGGGTATAAGATGAACATCAACAAAAGCAAAACGAGGATAATGGAATGTAGTCGAATTAAGTCGGCTGATGCCGAGGGAATTAGATTAAGAAATAAGACACTTAAAGTAGTAAAGGAGTTTTGATATTTGGGGAGCAAAATAACTAATACATCGAGTATTGATTTAAGTGTCAGGAAGTCGTTTTTCCAAGTATTTGTATGGAGTGTAGCCATGTATGGAAGTGAAACATGGACGATAAATAGTTTGGACAAGAAGAGAATAGAAGCTTTTGAAATGTGGTGCTACAGAAGAAAACTGAAGATTAGATGGGTAGATCACATAACTAATGAGGAGGTATTGAATAGAATTGGGGAGAAGAGGAGTTTGTGGCACAAGTTGACTAGAAGAAGGGATCGGTTGGTAGGACGTGTTCTGAGGCATCAAGGGATCACCAATTTAGTATTGGAGGGCAGCGTGGAGGGTAAAAATCGTAGAGGGAGACCAAGAAATGAATACACAAAGCAGATTCAGAAGGATGTAGGTTGCAGTAAGTACTGGGAGATGAAGAAGCTTGCACAGGATAGAGTAGCATGGAGAGCTGCATCAAACCACTCTCAGGACTGAAGACCACAACAACAACAACAACAACATAGCCCTCACTGAGATGTAATGTTCAGAAAAATTTTCTATTTTTCAGTTTTGCTAATACTGTTCATATCTTGATTTGTGTAGGTCGTCTACAGTCGTTACAGAAAAAAAATTGCTTCTTGATTGCTATATTGGTTTTATACATCAAATATTTCATATGAACGGCTACACACTGATAAGCCAAAACATTACGATTTCTTCCCACAGGGACGTTGGATGTCTCCTGGTGGCACTGCGGTCACGTGACGTGGTACGGAAGTATGTAAGCGGAGTAGGCATGGACAGGAGATCACTCTAGCGGAGATACGGGCTGCAAAAGGGGAAATACATTGAGACAAGAGACTTTGACAAAGGGCAGGTTATTATTAGGCAGGGCCTGTGAACGAGTATCTCGAAAACGGCGAAGCTGGTCGAATGTTCACGTGCTACTGTCATGAGCATCCGCGGAAAGAGGTAGAAGAACAATGATACTATCGCTAGGTGCTCAATGGCTGGACGTCCACGACTCTGGGCAGTATGTGGGGTTCGGAGGCTTGTCTGCTCTGTAAAGTAGGGTAGATGGTGACCTGTGACATCTCTGTCGAAAGAGCACAACGCTGGTGTACGCACGAGTGTTTCGCAGCACGCTGTTCATAGTATATTGTTGAATATGGAGTTCCCCAGAAGACCACCCGTCGACCGAACAACATCGTCAATTATGATTGCAATGGGCACGGAGTGATCAGGATTCGACCGTCGATCAATGGAAACGTGTCCGCTCTTTTGCTGAATCACATTTTTGCTACACTAGGACGACGGCCGTCTCCAAGAACGCCGTCGTGGAGGTGAACGGTTGCTCGAAACATGCAGCTCGCCACGGATGCAGGCTGGTGGGAGCAGCATTATGGTATGGGAGACATTCTTCTGCGCTTACGAGGGGCGTTTGAAAAGTCCGTGCAAAGTCCAAGACATGGCACCACCGGCAAGTATCGAGGTCATTTTTAGTTAGTAGCATCTTTGGAAAGAACGCACACCAAGTTTCAGCCATATTGGTCTATTTCTTTGCGTTTGGCATTCGTGTTAATCGAGGAAGTCGAGTGACTGTCAAGAAATGGACGAAAAAGAATTTCGTGTGGTGATTAAAAATTACTTTATGAAACGCAAAACGCCTCAGGAGACTAAGGAGAAGCTTGATAAACATTACGGTGACTCTGAACCTTCGATTAGAACAACTGTTTGTTCCGCAGTTTGAAGAAATGGCTGGCGGGAGAAATATTTTATTCAGACGAGGAGGTGATTCCAGCAACTAATAGCTATTTTGCAGACTTGGACAATTCCTATTATTCGGAAGGGATCAACAAATTAGAACAGCGTTGGACGAACTGTATAAGTCTAAAAGGAAGCTATGTTGAAAAATAAAAAAGGTTTACCCCAAACACATAAGTAGTTTTTATTTTTGCACTGACTTTACAAACGCCCCTCGTATATGGGACGTATGGCAGGGACCGACGACACGCTGATAGCTGCGAACCGCCTGCCTCTCTTCATGCTTGATGTCTTCCCCGACGGCGATGACATTTTTCCGCAGTGTAATTGCCCATGTCTCCGAGCCAGAACCGTACTACAGTGATTGGAGGAGCATTATAGTGAATACACGTTGATGTGTCGGCGATCAAATTCTCCCGATGTAAATCCTGTGCAACTCATCTGGGTCGCTGTCGGGCGCCATCACCTTGTACGTAAATCAGTGGCCCGTCATTCACGCGAATTACAAGACCTCTGCCTAAACATCTGATGGTATATTCCTCCACAGACGTACCAACAAACTGTCGGATACCTGATACGCTGAGACACTGGACTCGCATTCGGGAGGACGACGGTTCAATCCCGCGTCCGGCCATCCTGATTTAGGTTTTCCGTGATTTCCCTAAATCACTCCAGGCAAATGCCGGGATGGTTCCTCTGACAGGGCACGGCCGACTTCCTTCCACATCCTTCCCTAATCCGATGAGACCGATGACCTCGCTGTCTGGTCTCCTTCCCCAAACAACCAAACCCCAACCCACCTGATACGCAGAATCAGTGATCTATTTCGTTTCAAAGACAGACAAAAAGCTATTAATCAGGTGGCCATTATGTTTTAGCTCATCAGTGTACGTAGGCAACGCTGAATACTCCGTACACCGGAACGCGGTTGGTTGTGTATTATGTAACCTGCTTTAAACATTTTTCTTCGTTTGCCATTGTCCGTCTTTCCACTAGATATTGTAGTTCGTATTTTATTCCCGATTTCAGGTGAGTCCCTTAAGCTTTTATTTGCCTTATGACGATGGGACGATGTTTCTTTATAATTTTTATCTTAATGCCATATGCTGGCATAAAATGACGGATGTTGGCTCACCACATTACTTCTCACTTAGGTTCACAGTTATTGTTAGTTGTAGAGACGCTACCCCCAATCCAACCGTTTTCAATGTACTTAAGCTTCACAATGTTATTTTACACCTCTAGGTCAATCTGAAGGTGCCCCACAAGGCCAAAACGCGTCATTGTCAACAAAAAAGTTAAAAACAATTTGCAGCCAATACTGTCTTATTTCAAGAAAAATGTGGGGCATTGTTACTTATGCATGCCATAAAGCAATAGATGAACGCAATTTCAGACCAATATCCCTATAGCTTGGCCGCAGTAAAAGCCTGGGGCATGCTAAAATTCGCAACATAAGAAGAAGACAGCTACTCAAACTGGTCGCACTAATGTGGATTTCGTGCTACTGTTTCCGCGTCATGATCGGCCTCATCTTAATGAGGCTGTTGGCGCGTTAACCTGGGGCTGGAGAAGGCACTGATGGCAGTGGGCATGGGTCACATTTCAGTGGTGTCAGTTGAGTCTATCAGTACATCGCGTTTCACTAGGCATTGTCTGCCCCTCAATAGGTTTTGGAAGGGGAGGTTGGCAAAGCTTATAGGTGACAGTGTAGTGGGTGGTGGTGGGATCACTCATGGAAAAATTCCTGCAGTAGTTGGTGTTAGAGCTGCACTTCTTTTAGATTGAAGTCAGTTGATAGGTATTCCTGCTTAAAGGAAGTCTAACTAAAGGCTTACCTTCAGAGGACCTCATGTTTCCAAGTAGAGAAGGAATCAGCATATTTCATCAAAATGTGAGAGGTATTAGAACTGCTTATAGATGTTGACCCTGAAATTATTGGTACATCGGAGCACCATTTAAATTATTTGACAATTCAGAGACTTCCTTTACCAGGATACAGATTAGCTGGCTGTTTTTCAAGGAGTTCCTTGCGGGGTGGGGGAGAGGCCATGTATGTAAAATACAATATTCCATTTGAGTCCATAGACGTGTCACGGCGCTGCACTGAACAGATATTTGAATCTTGTGCAGGCGCAGTTGAATTTAGAGAAACTAAACTTCTAATTGTTGTTGTTTACAGTACCCCTAACTCTGACTTCAGAGCATTTCTGCTCAAGCTAGAGAGCGTTCTTGATTCACTTTATAGGAAGTACCAGAAATTAAGTGAGACAACAAGTTCACTGTTACCAGTCACGGTTTTATTTATTTCCACGACGCGTTTCGAATGTTTAAACCTCCATCATCGGGTGGATTTACATTAGTAAGTATTACATTTGTGTGTGTGTTGTGTTACGATTTTTTGGAGGAACTTGTGGCACTGCCTTCAGTGATCACAGGTTCCTTTTGCTATCGTAACACATCACATGTTTACAAATGTGGCAGTATACATGTGATGTGTTACGATAGCAAAAGGAACCTGTGATCACTGAAGGCAGTGCCACAAGTTCCTCCAAAAAATCGTAACACAACACACACACGAATCCTGCCTTGGGCATGTATGTGTGTGATGTCCTTAGGTTAGTTAGGTTTACGTAGTTCTAAGTCTAGGAGACTGATGACCTCAGATGTTAACTCCCATAGTGCTTGGGGCACCATTTTCTAGTCAGTATTTTTCAGGATGAGCCTAGCCTTTCAATCGTACTGCTTGGTATGGTTGACTTGACAAGAGACAGTCTCTCGCCTCCTGCTGGTAACCGTAGATAGCTCTCTTCGCTTGCTGTAGTCTTGTACAATTTGTATTGTAAGACGTTTATTTTTGTGATATTGAGATGGGCACATTAGGTAAAATGATTGCTGGCTTGCGCTTCGTTTGCATAATTATATATCACGTGATCTTTGAGTTTTGATTACGGGAGGCTTTTTGCAGTTGTATTTCATTTGAGGAACGCTAGACCGTTTTTGGTCACTAGACGGTTTTTCAACTCCAGAACATTGTTCGAATTGCCATCTTGATAAGTGCACGTGGGTATCGATATGTATTTGCTCTTCGTTCATCCTAGCATATAAGTCGCTTATCTCATTAGCCTCTGACTCATTAAATTATTTTGCAGGAGTTTGTCTGAATATGGGACTCTTTTTCTGACTTTTATAAATGTATGGCTCTGTAAAGGCATGTGGTCCCTTGAGTGACGTTTGGATGTACATTATAAGGCAGTAAAACAAAAACGACGCACCACAAAGGTATTATCCGAATGCGACGGAAATCGGTAGATGTGATGTGCACGTACAGACAAGCAAATGATTACAATTTCAGATAAATTGGATGATTTATTCAAGAGAAAGAGCTCCACAAGGTGAACAAACCAATAACGCCCTGGTCCCACCTCTAGGCCTCATGCAAGCGCTTATTCCGAAATGTTCAAATGTGTGTGAAATCTTATGGGACTTAACTGCTAAGGTCATCAGTCCCTAAGCTTGCACACTACTTAAACTAAATTATCCTAAGGACAAACACACACACCCATGCCCGAGGGAGGACTCGAACCTCCGCCGGGACCAGCCGCACAGTCCATGACTGCAGCGCCCAGACCGCTCAGCTAATCCCCGCGCGGCAAGCGCTTATTCGCCTTGGTATTGATTGACAGAGTTGTTGGGTGTCCTCCTGAGGGATATCGTGCCAAATTCTGTCAGACTGGCACGTTGCATCGTTAAATCTCCAGCTGGTTGGAATACTCTGCCCATAATGCTCCAAACTTTCTCAATTGGAGAGATATCTGACGACCTTGTGGACCAAGACAGGGTTTGGCAACCACGAAGACAAGCAGAAGAAACTTTCGCCGTGTGAGGATGGGCATGTGCTGCAATGTAATGCCATAATGGATTGCCACTGAGAGCAACAAAACGAGGCGTAGAATATTGTCGACGTATCGTTGTGCTGTAAGTAAGCCGTACATGACAACCAAAGGGGCCCTGCTACGAAAATAAATGGTTCAAATGGCTCTGAGTACTATGGAACTTAACATCTGAGATCATCAGTCCCCCTAGACTTAGAACTACTTAAACATAACCAACCTAAGGACATCACACACGTCCATACCCGAGGCAGGATTCGAACCTTCGACCGTAGCAGCAGCGCGCTTCCGGACTGAAGCGCCTAGAACCCCTCGGCCGGCTCGAAAAGAAATGGCACCCTGGACGAGCACTCCTGGTTGTCGGGCCCTGTGCCGGGCCTCAGTCAGGTTGGTATGCCACCTCTGTCCAGAACGTCTCCTTATATGTCTTCGCTGTGTTCGAGACTCAGTTAGAAGCGAGACTCGTAGCTGAAGACAATTCCACTTCGGTCAATGAGATTCCGAGATGAAGAAGGCTCTAGAGGGGCCCCATACAGCTGTGGGTCACCAACCCATCTGTTGCCAGCCATACGACCCTACAACCAGTCGGGGATGCCATTTCTTTTCATAGGCGAACTCCTTTGGTTGTTATCCGCGGCACCCTTACAGCACAGCAATGATGATGATGATGAGGTCCCATACTTCGAGGAGCGTAGGGGACGATGCGGGAGACCCGCACCGCCGACTAGGCAAGGTCCTAGCGGAGGTGGTCTGCCATTGCTTTCTTCCAACCGTAATGGGGATGAATGATGGTGATGAAGACGACACAAAAACACCCAGTCATCTCGAGTCAGGGAAAATCCCTGACCCCGCCGCAAATCGAACCCGGGACCCCGTTCGCGGGAAGCGAGAACGCTACCGCAAGACCACGAGCACAGCAGTACGTCGACGATATTCTACACCCCATTTTGTTTCCCTTCTTGCCAAACTATGCTGGGCTTACGTTTCAGCAAGATAATGCCCGCCCACACATGGCGAGAACTTCTACTGCTTGTCCTCGTGCATGCCAAACTCTACCTCGGTTTGTTAGGTCGCCGGATCTTTGCCGAACTGAGAACGTTTTTATAGCGTTATGGGCAGATTCCTCCAACCAGCTCGGCATTTTGACGACCTAACGCGCCACTTGGACAGAATTTGGCACGACATCTCTCAGGGGACCAACCAGGTCTGTCAGTCAATGCCAAGCCGAATAACTGCTTGCCTAAGGGCCAGAGGTGGACCACACCGTTATTGACTTGCTCACTTTATGGAGCTCTTTGTCTGGAATAAATCATGCATTGTATCTGAAATTGTAATCATTTGTTTGCCTGTACTTGTAAGTCATATCTACCGTTCTCCGTCCCATTCGGGTAATTCCTTCGTGGTGCGTCTCTTTTTTTTGTCTTAGTGTGTTATTCACGCGCTTTTGTATCCACTTTCTGAACAACGCAGTAATTTAATTTTAACCTCCTTCTAAACGGGTTTCTCATGTTATTTTTCAATCCTTTGATTGAATCCACACAAGTGCTCACTTAAAACCTGTTCATTGAAGAACCACGCTCGAGTCCAGTACATTCAGTCTTGAGAGCACATAATTAGAATTTCCTAATTTCGAATGAACTTTACAGCTAGATAAGGTGAATGCGTTGCAATGAATCTTTAAGACACATGTTACGCGGCGACGAGTAGATCGAGACTTTACCTTTAAAGGACTCATCTGGTTAGGTGCTGTAGTATACAGTCTACACGTTCATCTACATTGCACGTATGATTACTACACCAGCACTGCTAGGATGCATTATATCACTTAATTTTGGTTGCAATTTATCTCACTGCGCCATGAGAAAGTTGGTTCAGTACAGCACATTCATTGCTAGTAGTCACAAAACAGAACTGTTTATTTATAATTCCAAATCTCATATAAAGGGGAATGTTTTTAGCTTATCGAAACCGAAATCACAACACAAAGTTTGAAACTTCCAGGCAGATTAAAACTGTGTGCCAGACCGAGACTCCAAATCGGGACATTTGCCTTTCAAGGGCAAGTGCTCTACCATCTGAGCAACCCAAGCACGACTCACGATCCGTCCTCACAGCTTCACTTCCGCCAGTACCTCGTCTCCTACCTTCCAAACTTCACAAAAGCTCTCCTGCGAAACTTGCACTCCTGCAAGAAAGGGCGGGTCGTGAGTCGCGCTTGGGTAGCTCATATGGCAGAGCACTTGCCCGCGAAAGGCAAAGGTCCCGAGTTCGAGTCTCGGTCCGGCACACAGTTTTAATCTGCCAGGAAGTTTCATATCAGCGCACACATTTCATTCTGGAAACATCCCCCAGACTGCGGCAAAGCCATATCTCCGCAATATCCTTTCTTCCAGGAGTGCTAGTTCTGCAAGTTTCGCAGAAAAGCTTCTGTGAAGTTTGGAAGGTGTATTTGTGTGTGAAGAGAAGTGCGTTCAAAATGCAGATGAGGTGGTATTGCTAATTGTTCCGGTATAAATTGTAGCAGCAATAAAGAATATCTTCAAGATTATAAAAAAACTGCTTAGTTTGAAGGTATTAAAACTAGTATGAATTCCGCAAAGAAACTTGTGAAACAAAGTCCAATAGCCAAAAAGCATTAGCATTCAAAAAGCATGTGCCAAGGACGCGGATATACTAGTAATCAGTTCGTTTTGAACCTAAACACATCAGGTCACAGTTAATTTCTCTTCTTATACAATTTTCGGCAATACGATTACGGGCCTGCTACTGTGAAACGAGTATATTACAATACACTGACACTTCATTATTGTGTCTTGGCAATAACAGAGACAGGAGAGGGGGTGTTACTTTAATTACTTTTTCGTTTTCGTATTGGAAAAGTCACCGCCATGTTAGTGACTTGGAAATATGGACGTAACACCAATAAAAATAACAAGTTGTTCGTTTATATCATTCCATTCTTATATTTCCACACATCAACCGCTTGGTGCGCTAGCATCGCTTCAGCTGTCAAAAGTTTTGCTTGTCGCAGACTGTGACTGCAGTCTGTTGTTGCCATGGTTACTGCAGTGCAAGAGTAAGTGTGCTTTTCGTATCACTGTGTACGTTTGTTGTATCCAGAGGAAGGCATGTGACCTTTTATACATGTGTGCTAGCGATACACTGAAATGACGGAGGGAAATGTTTACCGCCATTAATTAGTTAACACAAAATCGCCTCGGAGACACTTAGAGAGAAAGAGAGAGGCACCAGTCTACCCTAGTGACACTAATTCAACACTGCGTCCACAAAGGTAAGTCGGTGACCAGAATTTGTAACGTGCGTTTCTCAATTTATTTTTGTACTTTCTTTGACCCTCAAAAAATAATATTTATTATGCAAACTAGCTTAAATCGTTCAATTAATTTTCTTTTACCATCGCAACACAAAAGTGTTAGTAACTGCTTCGAAATTCGAAGACAAACGAGCTACAGCAACACTGCTCGGCATTAAAGTTTGTTTTATTTCGCTTCAAGAACGCTTTCTGGCAGTATTTAATATTTAAAAGTCATTACGGTGTCGTAATGGAATATTACTAGCTACACAGTGTTATTTTTCTGCCTGATTAATAAGGTAATTCGTATGAGTTTATCTGTGAATGTTTTTCTTCTAAAAATGGTTCAAATGGCTCTGAGCACTATGCGACTTAACTTCTGAGGTCATCAGTCGCCTAGAACTTAGAAGTAATTAAACCTAACTAACCTAAGGATATCACACACATCCATGCTCGAGGCAGGATTCGAACCTGCGACCGTAGCGGTCGCTCGGCTCCAGACTGTAGCGCCTAGAGCCGCACGGCCACTCCGGCCGGCTGTTTTTCTTCTGATACGTAAGTTTGTTGTTACGTAAATGCAGTGCTGGAGGATACTAAATCATTGACTATCCTTACGTCAAACTTCTTTATAGTGTGAAGAACATTTTTTTCTCTAATTTATATTTCAAAACAGTGCATTCGAAAGTGCTGTACTTAGCACTACGTTTCAATATAAAATGCGTTGTAACACGGTGATGGCGGTCCGAGACGCTCACGGTTATTATTCCTAATTAGGGATGGTATTGCAGTAGTAAATCCCAACGACCGCGTACAATCTTCACGCTCAAAATTAATTTACTGAACTCTACACCCTGTTGTTTATCAGCATCATGAAGGGCCTGCATCAGGCGAAAACACAAACACCGCCACAAAGCACTCCAGACCGAGGGAGAAGACTGGTTCACTCTTGGCTGGCAAGAGCATACTTCTGTTGACACTAGCAAAAGTCTGTTGAATGTGAGCATACGGGGAAGACCAGTAGATTTTGCTTTATATAATTCACCAAGAGCGTGTATCTCCTTCCTAATTCTTTTTACTGTCTGACACGGTCTGGAAAATGGAAAAACTCGTTCTTATTCGATAATCTGTGCGCATTTATTCTAAAGATGTGATGTTTAGTTTGTGGGGCGCTCAACTGCGTGGTCATCAACGCCTGTACAAAGTTTCAATCTAGCCACTTGCACGAATGATGATGAAATGATGCGGACAACACAAACGCCCAGTCCCCGGGTAGAGCAAATCCCCAACCTGGCCGGAAATCGAACCAGGGTTCCCGTCATCCATAGGCAGCAACGCCAGCCGCAAGGCGACGAGCTGCGGCCTTTCTGAAGACGTGGAAGAAATATTTAGATACGGGACAAATAAGGCGTAAAAAAATACTACCTGTGTGGGCTAACAGCAGTTGTGTCATAAAAAGTGTGGTGTACCCCAGGCAAAGCCAGGAGAGGATCGGAATTAACAAGGGAACATTCCCCTACCAAAAAGCGGTCGTGACGAAACCTGGCGGATGTTTAGAAGGGGAAAATAGTGCAATACGTGTTTTTAGTTTGTTCCCAACTTATTTTTAAGTGGTAAACCAGACCCTGAAAGGTAATTTGGCATTTAAGTTTAGAGGAATTATCTTCAAAACGATGATACATAAAAATGTTTTTCATGTAATAATTGACATTCGATTAATGTTCTTGAAAACTGTATAATTAGCTTTTGTAATAATTTGAAATTTTGCAAAATACCGCGCCACCATTAATTAATTTTGAAAAATGAATATTTTTGTTAGAGCATAATTAAATGTTACACATCCCTGTGTAATAAAGCTGGTTTCTGAAATACCAGTTTTGGAGAATAAGCAAATACTCGCTTGGTGTCGGAGTATTTTCAACATACCTAATTAAAATATTTGAACATTCAGTACAATTCTAATTATTTATTTTACTTACAGTTGTTTTATGTTTTAAATTGTTATTTTACGTTTTACATTCAAGTTTTTTTGTTTTTTGGTTTACCATTTCACATACCTATTTTATGTTAATTATTTATTTATTATCATTATTTTGATATGAAATAATTACAATAATGATAATCTGTATGTAAATGCTTAAAACATAACGTATTTTTATACCATGCACATAAAATGAACGAGATTTCTTCTCGTAATACACACGACGGAGAAGCCAATATAAAACTAAAATCTGCACAATTTGAATTTATAACGGGTGATCCTCTAAATATCTTGGTTTGTGTCAGGCATATTTCAGTACACTGGTAAGCCTTAGCGAAGGGAACTGGTTACACACTAGTGACTGCAGCTGGACTGTATTGTTTCGTGAGTGCAGAGTGACGTCATAATCATTCAATACAACTAGATGTGAAAATCTTATCACAAAGCTCTTCCAACATGGAAAGCTGTATACGTCCCGTAACTGTACCTATGCCGTCGAGCCCCCTTGGATCACCGGATGACCAAGTACCTTGTCCTCGGGTACGATGTTCTAAACGGTTCTTTCATAATGACCGCTGCAAGAATGTAACAACAATACGGATGTTTCTCCATCACTAGAAAAGAAAACATCTATGATGTATCTTCTGATCTGGTTAGTCGTTTGTTTACCAGATTTCGATGCTGTTGCAAAGAAATTTGGAGCTTCAAAAGGAGATTCTCAAATTTTCGGTCTAAACTCACTGTTAGTTTCATTTAAACTTTGAAAAAAAGTCTGCTGATTCCAGAGAGCTCGATGGTACAGTTACAGCAGAGGAACGTCTACGGTGTCCGATGCTGGAAGAACTTTGCGAGAAATTTTCAGATCTAGTTTTGTTGAATGATTATGGTGTCAGTCTCCAATTGAGAAACAATATAGTCCAACTGCAGTCACAAGTACATAATCAATTCTCTTTGTGAAGACTTACCAACGTGCTGAAATATGTCTGATACAAATAAGGATATTTAGAGGATCAACCGTTACAATTTGAAATCTTACCGAATTTTGTTTTATACTGGCTTCTCCGTAATGTGTATTATGAGAAAAATTTCGTTCATTTTGTGTGCAAGGTGTGAAAAACCATTACTTTTTAAGCATTTCTTTACAGATTATCATCATTGTAATTATTTTATTTCGGAATAATGATTTACTTATTTTTCAATTAACAAAATACACTTATGTAAAACGGTAAACTAGAAACAAAAAAGTCACGAATCTAAAACGTAAAACAACATAAAACAAATATAAGTAAAATAAATAATTAGTATAGAAATGAATGTTTAGATATTTTAATCAGCCGTGTTGAAAATACTCCTACACCGTGTTGAGTGTTGGTTGTTCTCCAAAACTGGCATTTCAGAAACTAACTTTGTTACACAGAGATGTACGTGGTTTCAAAGCTTCTTTAATATTTATGTTGTAAATAAAGTTCTCATTTTTCAAAATTGATTGGTGGGGTATTTTGCAAAATTTAAAATTATCCCGAAAGTTGGTTATACAGTTTCAAAGAACATTAACTGAATATCAACCTTTACATGAAAAACCGTTCTTATTTATCGTCGTTTCAAAGATATTCCCTCTAAACCTAAAATGCCAACTTACTTTTTGGAGTTCACTTAAAAGTGAAATAGGGCACAAACAAACAGCCGGCCGAAGTGGCCGTGCGGTTAAAGGCGCTGCAGTCTGGAACCGCAAGACCGCTACGGTCGCAGGTTCGAATCCTGCCTCGGGCATGGATGTTTGTGATGTCGTTAGGTTAGTTAGGTTTAACTAGTTCTAAGTTCTAGGGGACTAATGACCTCAGCAGTTGAGTCCCATAGTGCTCAGAGCCATTTGAACCATTTTTGAACAAACAAACATATACGTATTGCACTATTTTGCCGCCTCTACACACGCGCCAGGTTTCATCAAGATCATTTATTGACACTTGGCAATGTTCCCTTGTAAGTAAACTAAAGATGTTTCTGTCCTCCGATCCGACGCAGTTCGCAGAGTTCGTAACTGGAACCAGAACTGAATTAAGTGAACTAATGGAACGGTTTCGGTCGCCTGATCAAATGCAGTTCCCACAGGTCACCATTAGGAGTCCAGAACTACAAACTCCCAAGTCCTGGGAGTGGGGTGTGCTCTGTATCAAAGGAGATGAGATTCGTTCAAGAGCATTCTAACTTCCAGTAGGTAGGGGAAGCGAGAAGTAAAAGAACGATAGTTCACTGTTATCAGAAAACGGCCATAATCCATGAATATAATGTGTACATAGACACTCATAATAAAGTTTATGTTCATGCCTTTAATCCAGAGCCGTTTTCCGTTTCAGTCAAATTTCGATAAAACACTCATAACTCCCGAACTATTGCTCACAAGAGCTTGAAACTGCGGGCCTTAAGGTGTTTAACCATCCTGAACACAATGTCGTATTATAATGAGAAGGCATTGCAGATACGCAATGTTAGTGATCGGAAAAATTTTAGCAGCAGCAGCAGCAGCGGCTCGCTGCTCGCCTGTGGCTTGCAGACACTCCGTACTATTGACCAAACAGACCTGGTACCACAAACGTGCTTCGAGTTTCCAATGGCTGTGCTCCTCCTGCGATGCTTATCTCCGTGCCCTGTGACGTACTTGAGCAATGGCGCAGGTAGGGATAGGGGACTGGGAGCTGCTTGTAACCCACAGCGATGAATTGACTCTGGAAGGGACACCTACTTACCGATTCATCTACATCTACATCTACATTTATACTCCGCAAGCCACCCAACGGTGTGTGGCGGAGGCACTTTACGTGCCACTGTCATTACCTCCCTTTCCTGTTCCAGTCGCGTATGGTTCGCGGGAAGAACGACTGTCTGAAAGCCTCCGTGCGCACTCGAGCCTCTCTAATTTTACGTTCGTGATCTCCTCGGGAGGCATAAGTAGGGGGAAGCAATGTATTCGATACCTCATCCAGAAACGCACCCTCTCGAAACCTGGCGAGCAAGCTACACCGCGATGCAGAGCGCCTCTCTTGGAGAGTCTGCCACTTGAGTTTGCTAAACATCTCCGTAACGCTATCACGCTTACCAAATAACCCTGTGACGAAACGCGCCGCTCTTCTTTGGATCTTCTCTATCTACTCTGTCAATCCGACCTTGTACGGATCCCACACTGATGAGCAATACTCAAGTATAGGTCGAACGAGTGTTTTGTAAGCCACCTCCTTTGTTGATGGACTACATTTTCTAAGCACTCTCCCAATGAATCTCAACCTGGTACCCGTCTTACCAACAATTAATTTTATATGATCATTCCACTTCAAATCGTTCCGTACGCATACTCCCAGATATTTTACAGAAGTAACTGCTACCAGTGTTTGTTCCTCTATCATATAATCATACAATAAAGGATCCTTCTTTCTATGTATGCGCAATACATTACATTTGTCTGTGTTAAGGGTCAGTTGCCACTCCCTGCACCAAGTGCCTATCCGCTGCAGATCTTCCTGCATTTCGCTACAATTTTCTAATGCTGCAACTTCTCTGTATACTACAGCATCATCCGCGAAACGCCGCATGGGACTTCCGACACTATCTGCTAAGTCATTTATATATATTGTGAAAAGCAATGGTCCCATAACTCTCCCCTGTGGCACGCCAGAGGTTACTTTAACGTCTGTAGACGTCTCTTCATTGAGAACATCATGCTGTGTTCTGATTGCTAAAAACTCTTCAATCCAGCAAGACAGCTGGTCTGATATTCCGTAGGCTCTTACTTTGTTTATCAGGCGACAGTGCGGAACTGTATTGAACGCCTTCCGGAGGTCAAGGAAAATAGCATCTACCTGGGAGCCTGTATCTAATATTTTCTGGGTCTCATGAACAAATAAAGCGAGTTGGGTCTCACACGATCGCTGTTCCCGGAATCCATGTTGATTCCTACAGAGCAGAGCAGAAACGACATGATACGCGAGAAAAAAACATGTTCTAAAATTCTACAACAGACCGACGTTAGAGATATAGATCTATAGTTTTGTGCATGTGCTCGACGACCCTTTTTGAAGACTGGGACTACCTGTGCTCTTTTCCAATCATTTGGAACGTTTCGTTCCTCTAGAGACTTGCGGTAAACGGCTGTTAGAAGGGGGGCAAGTTCTTTCGCATACTCTGTGTAGAATTGAATTGGTATCCCGTCAGGTCCAGTGGACTTTCCTCTGTTGAGTGATTCCAGTTGCTTTTCTATTCCTTAGACACTTACTTCGATGTCAGCCATTTTTTCGTTTCTGCGAGGATTTAGAGAAGGAACTGCAGTGCTGTCTTCCTCTCTGAAACAGCTTTGGAAAAAGGTGTTAGTATTTCAGCTTTACGCGGTCATCCTCTGTTTCAATGCCATCATCATCGCTGAGTGTCTGGATACGCTGTTTCGAGCCACTTACTGATTTAACGTAAGACCGGAACTTCCTAAGATTTTCTGTCATGTCGGTACATAGAATTGTACTTTCGAATTCACTGAACGCTACACGCATAGCCCTTCTTACGCTAACTTTGACATCGTTTATCTTCTGTTTGTCTGAGAGGTTTTGGCGACGTTTAAATTTGCAGTGAAGCTCTCTTAGCTTTCGCAGTAGTTTCCTAACTTTGTTGATGAACCACGGTGGGTTTTTCCTGTCCCTCACAGTTTTACTCGGCACTTACCTGTCTAAAACGCATTTTACGATTGCCTTGAACTTTTTCCATAAACGCTCAACATTGTAAGTGTCGAAACAGAAATTTTCGTTTTGATCTGTTAGGTAGTCTGAAATCTGCCTTCTATTACTCTTGCTAAACAGATAAACCTTCCTCCCTTTTTTTTATATTCCTATTTACTTCCATATTCAGTGATGCTGCAACGGCCTGATGATTACTGATTCCCTGTTCTGCGCTTACAGAGTCGAAAAGTTCGGGTCTGTTTGTTATCAGTAGGTCCAAGATGTTGTCTCCACGAGTCGGTTCTCTGTTTAATTGCTCGAGGTAATTTTCGGATAGTGCACTCAGTATAATGTCACTCGATGCTCTGTCCCTACCACCCGTCCAAAACATCTGAGTGTCCCAGTCTATATCTGGTAGACTGAAATTTCCACCTAAGACTATAACATGCTGAGGAAATTTATGTGAAATGTAGTCCAGATTTTCTCTTAGTTGTTCTGCCACTAATGCTGCTGAGTCGGGAGGTTGGTAAAAGGAGCCGATTATTAACCTAGCTCAGTTGTTGAGTGTAACCTCCACCCATAATAATTCACAGGAACTATCCACTTCTACTTCACTACAGGATAAACTACTACTAACTACTACTAACAGCTTGTTAGCATCAAGTAATAAATTGGTTAGTGACTTCCTCTACTGGGTCGCACATATTACCTATTACAATTCGCTGTTGTCAGCGGCGACCTATGCCCTCAATACGACGATAAAGACGTTTTCCTCCGAATCGAAGTACTGACGCTACCAAGCCGGTGCAATACGTGAGACGTTCAGTGCTTGCACGGCGTCTGGGCGTCCATGCGTAGAGTGCCCGCAACGTGGTCACTACATGGCGCTGATATCGTACCATTCGTCCATCCTGCGACTGAACACCAAGCCGATAGCAAGTACACAGCATCACCCCCCTCCACCCCCACCCCCCAGTCAGGTGACACGTTCAAATATTCCCGTCATGACAGTAACGCCCTCCCAGTTTCTCCTTCCAGCAAGGCACCTATTTCCAATTGAAATGTTCGTGACTGTTCAACCAACTAACGGGAAGGCAGCCGGAAGATGTCTTCGACCACCGCCGATATTTAGACAAGTACACACGCTGTCGTTTTCAAGGCATAAATGCGAGAGAGGGAGAAGTGTGCAAACAAATTGAAAACCTCGGTAAGAAAGGACGTATATTAAATCACAACACACTGTAAACGCTAGCGCCACCACACGACCAAAGATGACCAACGTCAGAAGTTATTGATAGTGATTATTAACCACAAATAGGCGCGCTAGCATTAATTCTGTCCCTCTGTTCTTTGACGAGCGCAAGAGGAGAATTCCAAGCAGAATTTATAAGGAACTCGCTAATTTAACGTCAACTGATTCCTTCTGCACACTACCCCACTAGCTGGAAGCTCATGTCAGAAGGATGACCTGTGCCAAGCCAATGTGTAAGTAGGCTGTTTAGGTTTTTATGTTGGTAACGCCACGTACCGCTCTGTATGAAAATCACTCACTGACTGTGCCGTGTGCAGTCCGTGGCTGGTTTGCATTGTTGGAATATTTGCTATTGTAGTGTTGGGCAGTTGGACGTGAACAGCGCGTAGCGTTGCGCAGTTGGAGGTGAGCCGCCAGCAGTGGTGGATGTGGAGAGAGAGAGATGGCAGAATTTTAAGAGTGGATGATATATATATATATATATATATATATATATATATATATATATATGGTGTTACAAAAAGGTACGGCCAAACTTTCAGGAAACATTCCTCACAAACAAAGAAAGAAAATACGTTATGTGGACATGTGTCAAGAGGGTTGAGATCAGGAGAGCGTGGAGGCCATGGAATTGGTCCGCCTCTACCAATCTATCGGTCACCGAATCTGTTGTTGAGAAGCGTACGAACACTTCGACTGAAATGTGCAGGAGCTCCATCGTGCATGAACCACATGTTGTGTCGTACTTCTAAAGGCACATGTTCTAGCAGCACAGGTAGAGTATCCCGTATGAAATCATGATAACGTGCTCCATTGAGCGTAGGTGGAAGAACATGGGGCCCAATCAAGACATCACCAACAATGCCTGCCCAAACGATCACAGAAAATCTGTGTTGATGACGTGATTGCACAATTGCGTGCGGATTCTCGTCAGCCCACACATGCTGATTGTGAAAATTTACAATTTGATCACGTTGAAATGAAGCCTCATCCGTAAAGAGAACATTTACACTGAAATGAGGATTGACACATTGTTGGATGAACCATTCGCAGAAGTGTACCCGTGGAGGCCAATCAGCTGCTGATAGTGCCTGCACACGCTGTACATGGTACGGAAACAAGTGGTTCTCCCATAGCACTCTCCGTACAGTGACGTGGTCAACGTTACCTTGTACAGTAGCAACTTCTCTGACGCTGACATTAGGGTTATCGTCAACTGCACGAAGAATTGCCTCGTCCATTGCAGGTGTCCTCGTCGTTCTAGGTCTTCCCCAGTCGCGAGTCATAGGCTGGAATGTTCCGTGCTCCCTAAGACGCCGATCAATTGCTTCGAACGTCTTCCTGTCGGGACACCTTCGTTCTGGAAATCTGTCTCGATACAAACGTACCGCGCCACGGCTATTGCCCTGTGCTAATCCATACATCAAATGGGCATCTGCCAACTCCGCATTTGTAAACATTGCACTGACTGCAAAACCACGTTCGTGATGAACACCAAGCTGTTGATGCTACGTACTGATGTGCTTGATGTTAGTATTGTAGAGCAATGAGTCGCATGTTAACACAAGCACCGACGTCAACATTACCTTCCTTCAGTTGGGCCAACTGGCGGTGAATCGGGGAAGTACAGTACATACTGACGAAACTAAAATGAGCTCTAACATGGAAATTATGCGTTTCCGGACACATGTCCACATAACATCTTTTCTTTATTTGTGTGTGAGGAATTTTCCCTGAAAGTTTGGCCGTACCTTTTTGTAACACCCTGTATATGACTTTTGAACATTGTTAAGGTAAATACATTGTTTGTTCTCTATCAAAATCTTTGATTTGCTGACTATGCCTATCAGTAGTTAGTGCCTTCCGTAGTTAGAATCTTTTATTTAGCTGGCAGTATTGGCGCTCGCTGTATTGCAGTAGTTCGAGTAACGAAGATTTTTGTGAGGTAAGTGATTCATGAAAGGTGTAGGTTATTGTTAGTCAGGGCCACTCTTTTGTAGGGAAAGTCAGACTGCGTAGCGCTAAAAATATTGTGTGTGTGAGTTTAGTGTTGATCAGAATAAGTAAAGAGGGTAATGTCTGAGTACGTTCAGTTTTGCTCAGCTGTGTGAAAAAGAAATAACGTAAGAGGTTTACCAGCATAGTAATTCATAAATTTTTCTAAGGGGATGTTTCAAATGTTCTGCAGTAGCCTATTTTCTGGGCTACTGTGAGCGTGTGTGACGCTTATGCTCAATACACCGCTCCTGCGGTAGTCCTAATGGTCTCACCACAGTATGACATGCCACAACTGCAAAAGATGCACAACGCACAAAAGTATAGCCTAAATTTTTGACGTCGGTCTGACGTAGAATCTGGAACATGTTTTCTGCTCGTTCTGGAGGCCAAAAATCAACTGCAGGAAGCTACATGGGCTCCGAAAACAACGACATTGTGAAACCCAGCTCGCCCCATTCGCCCACGAGACGCAGCCAACAGTAGACACAGGCGCTGAGGTGGACGCCGTGTTCCTTGATTTCCAAAATGCGTTCGATACAGTTCCGCACTGCCACCTAATGAACAAGCTATGAGGGTACGGAATAATATCAGACTAACTGTGTGACTGGACTGAACAGTTTTTAACAAACAGAATGCAGCATGTCTGTCTGAATGGAGAGAAGTCTTCAGACGAAAAATTAACTTCGTGCGTGCCCCAGGGGTGTGTTGCAGGACCATTACTTTTCACGATATATATATTGTAAGATACTGCTTCTGTTTTGCTCTTTTCTGCTGGTGGTTAAGCCTGAGAGCCGAACGTGTAAGTGAAAAGTTTTGCACAACGGATTTTATAACGCTGATTTGTCGCCCTGACACCTATACGTTCTCCAGGAAGGGTAAGCTTATCCTTTGCTCTATGTGTGATGTCAACTAGTCGTATGCAAATCTGGTTGGTTTCTAACCATATCCTCAGTATACGCTAGAATGTTCAGAAGTGCTGACCTACAAACACTGCCTCCACCAGGTGGTTGCAAACATGAAATACACAAATAAGGACATAATAAAAAGACAAAGGAAAGTACTAGCTATGAAATGATACACTCAGTAGTGTTATATTCTTTACTCTTCTGCAGTTCACTTTATTCAGGATTACACAGTACGAGCAACATTATACTTCTGCCTATTCACATTTGGTAATCGCTGTCTGACACTGTCCTGTGATATATAATCGCGGTCGTTAATTCAAGCGCGGAGTACTGACATCAGCTATGGAAATTGCTATTACACTCCTGGAAATTGAAATAAGAACACCGTGAATTCATTGTCCCAGGAAGGGGAAACTTTATTGACACATTCCTGGGGTCAGATACATCACATGATCACACTGACAGAACCACAGGCACATACACAGGCAACAGAGCATGCACATTGTCGGCACTAGTACAGTGTATATCCACCTTTCGCAGCAATGCAGGCTGCTATTCTCCCATGGAGACGATCGTAGAGATGCTGGATGTAGTCCTGTGGAACGGCTTGCCATGCCATTTCCACCTGGCACCTCAGTTGGACCAGCGTTCGTGCTGGACGTGCAGACCGCGTGAGACGACGCTTCATCCAGTCCCAAACATGCTCAATGGGGGACAGATCCGGAGATCTTGCTGGCCAGGGTAGTTGACTTACACCTTCTAGAGCACGTTGGGTGGCACGGGATACATGCGGACGTGCATTGTCCTGTTGGAACAGCAAGTTCCCTTGCCGGTCTAGGAATGGTAGAACGATGGGTTCGATGACGGTTTGGACGTACCGTGCACTATTCAGTGTCCCCTCGACGATCACCAGTGGTGTACGGCCAGTGTAGGAGATCGCGCCCCACACCATGATGCCGGGTGTTGGCCCTGTGTGCCTCGGTCGTATGCAGTCCTGATTGTGGCGCTCACCTGCACGGCGCCAAACACGCATACGACCATCATTGGCACCAAGGCAGAAGCGACTCTCATCGCTGAAGACGACACGTCTCCATTCGTCCCTCCATTCACGCCTGTCGCGACACCACTGGAGGCGGGCTGCACGATGTTGGGGCGTGAGCGGAAGACGGCCTAACGGTGTGCGGGACCGTAGCCCAGCTTCATGGAGACGGTTGCGAATGGTCCTCGCCGATACCCCAGTAGCAACAGTGTCCCTAATTTGCTGGGAAGTGGCGGTGCGGTCCCCTACGGCACTGCGTAGGATCCTACGGTCTTGGCGTGCATCCGTGCATCGCTGCGGTCCGGTCCCAGGTCGACGGGCACGTGCACCTTCCGCCGACCACTGGCGACAACATCGATGTACTGTGGAGACCTCACGCCCCACGTGTTGAGCAATTCGGCGGTACGTCCACCCGGCCTCCCGCATGCCCACTATACGCCCTCGCTCAAAGTCCGTCAACTGCACATACGGTTCACGTCCACGCTGTCGCGGCATGCTACCAGTGTTAAAGACTGCGATGGAGCTCCGTATGCCACGGCAAACTGGCTGACACTGACGGCGGCGGTGCACAAATGCTGCGCAGCTAGCGCCATTCGACGGCCAACACCGCGGTTCCTGGTGTGTCCGCTGTGCCGTGCGTGTGATCATTGCTTGTACAGCCCTCTCGCAGTGTCCGGAGCAAGTATGGTGGGTCTGACACACCGGTGTCAATGTGTTCTTTTTTCATTTCCAGGAGTGTATATTTAGAACTACACTCGCGACTAGCAACGTGAAGCCTCAGCATAGAACGAAAAAGACACGTGATCAGCAATTTACTTTACTTCCCTCGCACGACCACTACAGTGATCTGACGCTTATCGCTGCAAAGGTTCCTGGCTCAGTGAGATAAAATAAAAAATCTACTTCACCAGAAGCATCCGTGGGCACCTCCACGGCTGCCGTGGAACACCAGACGATCCTCAGGCTCTCGCTACAAGTACTCTGTCCCAGTAACGAGGTCGCACACCTCGCCAGGACCAACCTCTCTCCTCGACGCTCCAAGAACAAGTGTTTCTCAGTCGCTACGCTTTTTCGTAGCTCCTGTTCTTTTTTCTTCTCCCTTTTAATGTGTGTGGTCAATCATGTTGCTGGAAGGCGTTCGTTTCCGAGCGCCGACCAGTCTCATTTTTGCAACCACCCGAAGCTTCTAGAAGCTTCGAGACTGTTCCAGAAGCTTCCGCTCCGGCCGTTGGGAAAACCACGCGTTTTGTGAGCGAGCCCCTGTGTGTTGTCCTTGTCCTCGGCCACGTGGCTCCCGCTAAGCCGCGGTCCAACCGCCTGGGGTTTCCAGGAGCTCACGTTCGCTGTTGTCTTCAGCTCTCAGGCCTGCCCGCCACGCTTGTGTCTTTCCCGTTCACCCGCCAGCCTCCCGTCTCCATCCGTTTCACTATCGCCCAACGTGGAGATATTCTGCTACAAATTTAGATCCCTAGCCGATGTCAGTATCGTTAATGGTTTCCTGTCTCGATGTTTATACTTCCGGAGTGGTAGTTGTAATGTCGCTCAAAATGATGCCACCTTACAATATATATATTATTGGTGTTTTGCCCTTAAAGAGCGCAGTTGGACTAAACTACATGGCCAGTTCCTTTTGCTGCCTTCCTTACTGCCCAAACTTCCCTCATTCGCTCGCTGTGTTTCTGTTTCCGGTCCTCTGTCCATGCTTCTTGTTGGCTTCGTGTCTTCGGCTTCACTTTGACTGCCTTTTTGGTTGCCCACATTTCTTTCATCTTCCGGCTGTGATCTTGTTTGCTTTCGTCGGTCCATTTTACGCCTGTTCGTTTGTCACAGTGTATCTCATGTGTTTTACTTTTCTTAATGATGTTTCTGAATTTTATTCTGTCGTTTATTGTGTTTGCTGTTATGTTGAGTTGGTTCAGGTCTTTTTTACCTCTGCCGCCCATTTGTTGTTTCTAGTGGTTACCCAGTCAAAGATCTGTTTGGTCAGTCTGTGTGGTGGCATTCTGTATAGGTGTCCACAGAATTGTAGTCTGCGTTTTCTAATCTTTTCTGTGATTGTCTACGTATGTTTGTATAATTCCTCTGTAGGTTTCTTGATCCATATTCAATTGCTGTTAGTTGCACCAAATATTTTTCTAAGTATTTTCCGTTCTACCTTTTCTAGTTGTCTGATACGTGTATGCCCTAGGATTGGTGTGGTCTCTGCTGCATATAGTGCCTCGGGGAGCACCACCGCGTCGTAGAGGCGTAATTTGGCTTTTTCTGAGACAGTCTTCTTCTTGTAATGATTCCACACTACTTTGTATGCCTTGTCCAGTTTAGTCTTTCTTTCTTCGTTTGAGTCTCTTATGTCCGCTCGTGGGTTCAAATGGCTCTGAGCACTATGGGACTTAACATCTGGGGTCATCAGTCCCCTAGAACTAGAACTAAGTAAACCTAACTAACCTAAGGACATCACACACATCCATGCCCGAGGCAGGATTCGAACCTGCGACCGTAGCAGTCCCGTGGTTCCGGACTGAGTGCCTGAACCGCTAGACCACCGCGGCCGGCTGTCCGCTCATCTGTAGTGTTTCAGCGAGGTACTTGAAGTTTGCCGTTTTGTAAATCGTGCCGTACTTTGTGTTCAGAGATGAGAGTTTCTTTGTGCTCATAAACTGTGTCTTTTCGTAAGAGATCTGTAGTCCAGTTTTGAAAGCGATTTCGTGCAGTTTTTCAATAGCGTCTTTTGTTTCATTTATACCTTTCGTGACAATCGCCAAATCGTCTGCAAAAGCCAGGCATTTAATCTGTAGGTTTCCTAAGGTTATCAACCGAGCGAGGTGGCGCAGTAGTTAAACACTGGACTCGCATTCGGGAGGACGACGGTTCAATCCCGCGTCCGGCCATCCTGATTTAGGTTTTCCGTGATTTCCCTAAATCGCTCCAGGCAAATGCTGGGACTGTTCCTTTCAACGGGCACGGCCGACTTCCTTCCCCGTCCTTCCCTAATCCGATGAGACCGATGACCTCGCTGTCTGGTCTCCTTCCCCTCAAACAACCAACCAACCATCCTAAGGTTATCCCCTGTTGTGATGTTTCCCATTCTTTTATTACCTTATCTAACACTAGAATGAAAAGGAGAGGTGAGACTGGTCCCGGCGGAGGTTCGAGACCTCCCTCGGGCATGGGTGTGTGTGTGTTTGTCCTTAGGATAATTTAGGTTAAGTAGTGTGTAAGCTTAGGGACTGATGACCTTAGCAGTTAAGTCCCATAAGATTTCACACACATTTGAACATTTGGAGAGGTGAGAGGCCATCACCTTGTCGGACACCCGATCGAATTTCAAAGGGCTCTGATGGTTCCCCACAGTACTTTGGAGATCGTGCTGATCAAAGTTTGCTCTATGATAGCCCGTGTTTTGTAGTCTACTTTGTATTCTGCTAGGATATATATATATATATATATATATATATATATATATATATATATATATATATATGACCTATTAGATGAAGTCGGAAACCACTTGAGGCTTTTCGCAGATGGTGCTATTGTATACTGGGAAGTCACGTTGGTGGAAAATTGTAGCGAAATGCAGGAAGACCTGCACAGGATCGAGGCCTGGAGCAGGGAGTGGCAGTTGACCCTAAGCATAAACAAATGTAAAGTATTGTGAACACATAGGCAAAAGACCTTTTATTGTATGATTAAAAAATTGCAGAACAATCATTGGAAGCAGTTACTTATATAAAATACCTAGGAGCATCCGTGCGCAACGACCACATAAAATTAATCGCGAGTAAGGCAGATGCCAGACTCAAATACATTAGGAGAATCCTCTGGAAATGTAGCACATCAACAAAGAAAGTGGCCTACAGAACACTTGTCTGACCAATATTTGCATACTGCTCGTAAGTGTGGGACCCGTATCAGCTAGGACTGATGAAGTACAGAATATCCAAAGAAGAGCGGCGCGTTACGTTACAGATTTAACTGACAGGTACGAAAGCCTCACAGACATGATCAATCAACGTCAGTGCAAGACACTGCAAGAGAGGCGTTCTGCATCATTGTGTGGTTTAATTTTAAGTTTTCGAGAGCACACGTTCCTAGGAGAGTCAATAAATATATTTCTTCCTCCTACATATATCTCGCGAAGGGACCATGAAGAATAAAAGTAGAGACACTCAAGCCCACACGGAGGCTTATCGGCAATTGTTCTTCCCGCGAACTATTCGTGAATGGAACAGGAAAAGGGGTGGGGGGTGGGGGGGGGGGGTAGGGGAGTGAAAGTGGTATTCAAAGTACCCTCCACCACACACCGCAAGGCGGATTGCCGGGTATGAATGTAGATGTATATGCAGATACAAGGGATACGGTACACGTCCGTCTAAAGCATACCAGTATCGTCCTTTACAGATCCTGAAAGGGCCCTAATCTTAGGGTGGTCGAACAATACATTTCACATCACGTTTTTCGTGACTGACGTTACCGGACAAAGACATATTCATTGACATACACGTTACGAAGGCTCTTTCAAAAAGATCCATCCGATTTCGCAAGAAGGTATCTTCTGCATGAATGAAGAGAGAAACTTGGAGGAATTTAAGTTTAAGCATCGAAACTAAAAGTTAACTTTCGCGCCACTTTAAGTTTGCAGCTCAGGTTGTTGCCATCATGGATCTCCGAGGTGCAGCTAGCTCAATAGCTCATTTGTTCATCACCCTTTGTACGCTGAGTCATGATTACGGATGTGTAGTCCACGAAGTACCTAGTTGAAATGAACTATTCCAAGAAAGACGGTTGCCACTCGACGATGCGTGGGAGATTTCTTCCATAGCGAGGTGGCGTAAAAAGATACGAGGCGCATTTAGTAAGTAACGCAACACATTTTTCCCCCTTTCGGGAATAAATCTATTTCGTCAATCTGATCACGGTGACTCCATACTGGTTCCATATTTGGGATTTCAAAATTTGAGATTCCAATCTGGCCATCCTCATTTAAATTGCTAAAGGCAAATTTCTGCAAAAGGACATGGCTGATTTTTTCTCCAATCAGAGGTTGTGCAGGATCTCTAATGGCCTTGCCATTGATCGAATGCTAAATCATATTTCGCCAGAGACTGACGAAATCTATGTGACTTGATTGTGGCCGTGAGCAACTAGCCAGACTCAGCCCGGGAACCCCCTAAGCCATTAGGAATCCTTGAACTCTTGATAACCCCATAAGCGGGTGTGCATAGAACGGAAAAAAATTGCTTAAATGTTCGAAGTCCACCAAAACTGAGACCGTGAATCACAGTCCCATGTTTAACTGTGTCTAGTCAATTATTTCAGTTCATGCCACCGACGGAAAGAGAGTCTGCCTCCATCCCAGCTATCTGGAAATGCTTGTGAAACTTTGCAGTAGATACAGAACTGTGGAAGAATGTAAGTGAAGTGGGTGTTAGCTTCTGGCATCTGATGGTAGTTCCTGTCATGCAACGACACTGACAGACAAGTTGTCCACTCTGCTTACTTGTTTATTTAAGCCTGTCTTCCAGTGTTCGTTGTCCGTTTGACAGACGGTGAGCAGTCATTAAGTAAATGCGTAACATTGTTTACTTTGATAATTCTCGTTGACAAGTGCACTTTAAGCTATAATTTAGATCTGCACTAGTGACCATGTGTGTTTTGCAACCAATTTTTATTTATTTAGGTGAACTTAAGGAGTGGTTCAAAATTCGAACTATGCTCGTCTACTAACCTGTAATTATTTCAGTAATTTCAATAAGCAAGCTGTATGTATTTTAGTGAGTTATACAGAAAATTCAAATGAGAAAATATTTAATATGATGGTCCATTGTGCTTGCAAAGTGTAGCACGACAATTTAACTTGGGGCGTTAACAAGTACAGCTAAAACTGGAAAGTTTTTATCAGAACTGCCAACATGCAAACCATGCGTATTATTTTTAATCTCAGAGAACAATTAATTTACTAGCGTAGTGTCAGGTGTTTTTTGTGCTCGGAGCCTTATATACTTTGAGATATACACGATTTTATTTTGCTGCAAAGCTCGAATTTTCGTTTGCAATCAGACATCTATAATTATACTTGCGTATTACAGTAAACGTCTTGCATATTTTTCATAAATAATTTTATCTTTATGGCAACGATTTTACTTTCGAGATATCCACTCTGACTTATTGCACTACCATCTTTGGCTACGTTTCACCTCTGTCACAATGATTGGTTGTCTTGTATGCAAACTAAGGTCCTTGGTGCAAACACAGCAGAAGTTCTGCGCGTGTATCGCAAAAAGGTACCAATTACGCATTACATCCCAATAACATAATCAAAACATATTCTTCCTCTCTTCTTAATATGGTATTTGCTCAATTTCTTTGTCTTTTGCCGATATTGTGCATATGATGGTGTGTTTTACGTATCTATTTTGGTGCGTTGATGTTATTTCATGGCTGATTATAGGAAATACTTAGTTCAGATTAGTAAATATTGCGGTTTACCTCAACAGTTCTTTTGGCTTACCTCTACCAGGTCTAGCTCACACACACTAAAAAGCAATATTAGTCTGTTAATAACACTGATTGTATTTTTTACTGATACTTCATCTTCTTCCCTTAAGTCGCTGCTAACTGAGGTGAAACATTACTGAAAATTTGTAAAAATGTTAGGTGATGATAGTGCATTCCAATGAACCACCAATAACACAACATCGAATTGTTATTAAGATTTCATTATAACACTTGGCAAGTATCATAAAAATTTTTAGATGTTTAAATATTTAATTTGAGGGTGGACTATACATTACACGGAGCATTTTAAATAATGACTTAATTATATTCTTTCAATGATTAAGGTTGCCTGCTTGTTTGTGTGTTTGCCTCCTTAGCATATTTTTTTGGTTAACATGTACTTTTTGCAGTTATAAGCCTGGTCAGATTAGTTTTTGAAATGTTAACCGTGTGTGTAGCATGTTATTTGTAATAGCCTTTTGGAAATTACTTTAGCTTTAACAATCGTGTTTTGTGTTTTAGGTGTCAGCCTGATGGATGTATAACTGTGTGTGTGTGTGTGTGTGTGTGTGTGTGTGTGTGTGTGAGAGAGAGAGAGAGAGAGAGAGAGAGAGAGAGAGAGAGAGAGAGAGATTTGCTGACTTATATTATGCTGATGTATATTACATATGTAAATGCTGTAAGTTAATCCCTCTATGTAATTTTTACGATAACATTTTTGAACATGACACACATAAATCAGATCGTGATTGTGATTTTATTTTAATGCTTACTAAAATACTACATTGTGACTATTTAAATTACGCATAATTATCACTATTTCGTTACTGATTAAACGGTTATAATCTTTAAATAATAAATTATACAGTTTCGGGCTTCATAGATTATGACGAATAAAATTAATTGTTAATAGCATGCTGATAGTAGCTGGAGAAGAGATGGAAAGGCGACAGGGCACGTGGAGGGCGTGTCTTGTCATGCATATGGCTGATGATGTCACTGATATGTGGTGGTGTCAGAGTAAAGGTCGGGTTTTAAGACGTATTGGATTGCTTGCCTTGCATTCCAAAGTGAGTTGGAGTCATCATCATAGATTACTACTTTCAATTTCCTCTAATTGTGCCCGGTTCTAGGCGCTTCAGTCTGGAACCGCGCGACCGCTACGGTCACAGGTTCGAATCCTGCCTCGGGCATGGATGTGTGTGACGTCCTTAGATTAGTTAGGTTTAAGTAGTTCTAAGTTCTAGGGGACTGATGACCTCAGATGTTAATTCCCATAATGCTCAGAGCCATTTGAACCATTTTTCTAATTGTACCAGCAGCTATGCTGTCTCAAATATTGTAGACATCCGTTATGTATTATAAATTTTTCGGGATATCGAAGAGTACGTGTTGACAAGTGACAGTTCGCATGGAGGCGATAGCCTGAAACATTCGTGTTCCAGGCGAGTGTGGCGCTGTAGCACGTTTATATTGCATATGTACACGTCAAAGCAAGTAGCAAGCTCGAGCCCATACCGTGGGCATCACATATACTGTATTTCCTATCATTTCTGTAGAAAGGTTCACGGTGAATGCTAATGAGCCTTATATCATTGTTTCCTATTTAGCTAAAAATAATGGCTCTGAGCACTATGGGACTCAACTGCTGAGGTCATTAGTCCCCTAGAACTTAGAACTAGTTAAACCTAACTAACCTAAGGACATCATACACATCCATGCCCGAGGCAGGATTCGAACCTGCGACCGTAGCAGTCTTGGGGTTCCAGACTGCAGCGCCTTCAACCGCACGGCCACTTCGGCCGGCCTATTTAGCTAAGACAGCCGTCCAATGTCGGGAAAGTAGTAACACACTGTTCTATTCAAAGTGCATCATTGCCAGCCACGGTGGCGAAGCGGTTCTAGGTGCTTCAGTCCGGAACCGCGCGACCGCTACGGTCGCAGGTTCGAATCCTGCCTCGGGCATGGATGTATGTAATGTCCTTAGGTTAGTTAGGTTTAAGTAGTTCAAAGTTCTAGGGGACTGATGACCTCAGATGTTAAGTCACATAGTGCTTAGAGCCATTTCAACCATTTGAAAGTGCATCATTGTCAACAGATACAGGTGTTTCACAAGTAAAATATTCGAACTTTTGCTTACTGTCACTTCTCGCATATCTTGTTTCAGTGTCTCCAATCATTTGGTAAACATTAGAAGTGTCCGCTCAATATACACTGATCAGTCAGAATGTTATGACCACAGAATGAATGGAATATTCTAGAATTTGAAACACGAACAGCTGCTAGCATGAGTTTCTTAGAAGTAGATACCTTAGGGGTTGCGAAGCAACTCAAATCGCTTGATACGGGCAAGTCTTCCAGTCCAGATTGTATACCGATTAGGTTCCTTTCAGATTACGCTGATATAATAGCTCCCCACTTAGCAATCATATACAACCGCTCGCTCACTGATAGATCTGTACCTAGAGATTGGAAAATTGCGCAGGTCGCACCAGTGTTTAAGAAGGGTAGCAGGAGTAATCCATCGAACTACAGACCTATATCATTGACGTCGGTTTGCAGTAGGGTTTTGGAGCATATATTGTATTCAGACATTATGAATCACCTCGAAGGGAACGATCTATTGATACGTAATCAGCATGGTTTCAGAAAACGTCGTTCTTGTGCAACGCAGCTAGCTCTTTATTCGCACGAAGTAATGGGCGCTATCGACAGGGGATCTCAAGTTGATTCCGTATTTCTAGATTTTCGGAAAGCTTTTGACACCGTGCCTCACAAGCGACTTTTAATGAAGCTGCGGGCCTATGGGGTATCGTCTCAGTTGTGCGACTGGATTCGTGATATCCTGTCAGGAAGATCGCAGTTCGTAGTAATAGACGGCAAATCATCGAGTAAAATTGAAGTGATGTCAGGTGTTCCCCAGGGAAGCGTCCTGGGACCTCTGCTGTTCCTGATCTATATTAATGACCTGGGTGAGAATCTGAGCAGTTCTCTTAGGTTGTTCACAGATGATGCTGTAATTTACCGTCTAGTAAGGTCATCCCAAGACCAGTATCAGTTGCAAAGCGATTTAGAAAAGATTGCTGTATGGTGTGGTAGGTGGCAGTTGACACTAAATAACGGAAAGTGTGAGGTGATCCACATGAATTCCAAAAGAAATCCGTTGGAATTCGATTACCCGATAAATAGTACAATTCTCAAGGCTGTCAATTCAACTAAGTACCTGGGTGTTAAAATTAGCCGGCCGCGGTGGTCTCGCGGTTCTAGGCGCGCAGTCCGGAACCGCGCGACTGCTGCGGTAGCAGGTTCGAATCCTACCTCGGGCATGGATGTGTGTGATGTCCTTAGGTTAGTTAGGTTTACGTAGTTCTAGGTTCTAGGGGACTGATGACCACAGCTGTTAAGTTCCATAGTGCTCAGAGCCATTTGAACCATTTTTTTGTTAAAATTACGAACAACTTCAGTTGGAAAGACCACATAGAAAATATTGTGGGGAAGGCGAGCCAAAGGTTGCGTTTCATTGGCAGGACACTTAGAAGATGCAACAAGTCCACTAAAGAGACAGCTTACACTACACTCGTTCGTCCTCTGTTAGAATATTGCTGCGCGGTGTGGGATCCTTACCAGGTGGGATTGACGGAGGACATCGAAAGGGTGCAAAAAAGGGCAGCTCGTTTTGTATTATCAGGTGATAGGGGAGAGAGTGTGGCAGATGTGATACGCGATTTGGGATGGAAGTCATTAAAGCAAAGACGTTTTTCGTCGCGGCGAGATCTATTTACGAAATTTCAGTCACCAACTTTCTCTTCCGAGTGCGAAAATATTTTGTTGAGCCCAACCTACATAGGTAGGAATGATCACCAAAGTAAAATAAGAGAAATCAGAGCTCGAACAGAAAGGTTTAGGTGATCGTTTTTCCCGCGCGCTGTTCGGGAGTGGAATGGTAGAGAGATAGTATGATTGTGGTTCGATAAACCCTCTGCCAAGCACTTAAATGTGAATTGCAGAGTAGTTATGTAGATGTAGATGTAGAGGTAGACCTATTATGGGTATAAACCCATCCAGGCGATAGCAGCACCTGACGAGGAATGACGGCTAGTCAGACCACTCACAGTGCAGTGAGTGTGCTATCCGTGTGTAGAATGTGGAAGGCGCGCGATCTGTCTGAGCTTGACCGAAGACAGATTGTGCTGGCCCGGAGGCTCGGCACGAGCATTTCGGAAAATGCGCGACTTTTCGGGTGTTCGAGAAGTGCAGTGGCTAGTGTCTTCAACACATGGCGAAACCAAGGTGAAACCATGTGTAGACGTTATGGGGTTGGGCGGCCATCTCTCATTACAGATGTCGGACGTCGTAGGCTGGGCAGATTAGTAAAACAGGACAGGCAGCGAACTGTGTTGGAACTAACATCAGACTTGAATGCTGCGCACAGTACAATTGTGTCTGAGCACACACAGTGCACCGAACACTCCCAACGATGGGCCTCCGCAGACGACGACCAAAGCATGTGCCAATGTTAACACCACAATTACGACCGAAATGGGAACGTGACGATCGGCACTGGACGTTAGCGCAGTGGTAGAGTGTTACACGCTCGGATAAATCCCTTTTCTTCGTTCATCATGCCAATGGGAGGGCATGAATCCATCGTCTTTCAAGGGAACAGCTCCTTGACACCTGTACTGAGGGACGGAGATGAGCGGGCGGCGGCTCCATTATGTTCTCGGGAACATTTACGTGGGCGTCCATGGGTCTAGTGGATCTCGTCCAAGGCACCATGACGGCCAAGGGGTATTGTACAATGGCTGCAGACCACTTACACCCCTTCACGACGATCATGTTTCCCGACAGCAGTGGCGTTTGTCAACAAGACTGTGTGTCATGTCTCAAGGCCGGGAGGGTGGGGGAGTGGTTCGACAGACACAGTCACGTGTTCCGGTTGATATGCTGGGGCCCCAACTCGCCATATCTGACCTCGATCGAACACATCTGGGATGTGACTGAACGTGGTCTCAGAGCTCATCGCTCCCCTCCCCGCAACTAAAGGGAATTAAGTGACTGGTGTACGCACATGAGATGCCAGCCTTCCAGCCCCTACCAAGGACTGAGTGTTCCCTGCAATGAAGCGCCATCGCTGTTATGCGTGCCAAGGGCGGGCATACCGTCTATTAGGTAGGTCGTCATGATGTTCTGGCTGGTCAGCGTATATGCCCTGAAAAACCAATTTAACTGAGAGTATATTACGTCATTAGCTACATGGGGATTTCAGCAAGTTGATCACAATTATTGTTTCTGTCAGTTGCAGACAAAAACCTTGCGGAGGAGTACAATTTGCTCGATTTCGTGAAATACACTACTGGCCATTACAATTGCTACACAACGAAGATGACGTGCTACAGACGCGAAATTTAACCGACAGGAAGAAGATGCTGTCATATGCAAATGATTAGCTTTTGAGAGCATTCACACAAGGTTGACACCTACAACGTGCTGATATAAGGAAAGTTTCCAACCGATTTCTCATACACAAACAGCATTTGACCGGCGTTGCCTGGTGAAACGTTGTTGTGATGCCTCGTCTAAGGAGGAGAAATGCGTACCATCACGTTTCCGACTTTGATAAAGGTCGGATCGTAGCCTATCGCGATTGCGGTTTATCGTATCGCGACATTGCTGCTCGCGTTGGTCGCGATCCAATGACTGTTAGCAGAATATGGAATCAGTGGGTTCAGGAGGGTAATACGGAATGCCGTGCTGGTTCAAATGGTTCAAATGGCTCTGAGCACTATGGGACTCAACTGCTGAGGTCATTAGTCCCCTAGAACTTAGAACTAGTTAAACCTAACTAACCTAAGGACATCACAAACATCCATGCCCGAGGCAGGATTCGAACCTGCGACCGTAGCGGTCTTGCGGTTCCAGACTGCAGCGCCTTTAACCGCACGGCCACTTCGGCCGGCTGCCGTGCTGGTTCCCAACGGCTTCGTATCACTAGCAATTGAGATGATAGGCATCTTATGCGCATGGCTGTAACGGATCGCGCAGTCACGTCTCGATCCCTGAGCCAACAGATGGGGACGTTTGCAAGGTAACAACCATCTGCACGAACAGTTCGACGACGTTTGCAGCAGCATGGACTATCACCTCGAAGACCATGGCTACGGTTACCCTTGACGCTGTATCACAGACAGGAGCGCCTGCGATGGTGTACTCAACGACGAACCTGTTTGCGCGAATGCCAAAATGTCATTTTTTCGGATGAATCCACGTTCTGTCTACAGCATCATGATTGTCGCATCCGTGTTTGGTGACATCGCGGTGAACACACATTGGAAGCGTATATTCGTCATCGCCATATTGGCGTATCATCCGGCGTGATGGTATGGGGTGCCATTGGTTACACGTCTCGGTCACCTCTTGTTCGCATCGACGGCACTTTGAACATTGGACGCTACATTTCAGATGTGTTACGATCCGTGGCTCTACCCTTCATTCGATCCCTGCGAAACCCTACATTTCAGCAGAATAATGCACGACCGCATGTTGCAGCTCCTGTACGGGCCTTTCTGGATACAGAAAATGTTCGACTGCTGCCCTGCCCAGCACATTCTCCAGATCTCTCACCAATTGGAAACGTCTGCTCAATGGTGGCCGGGCAACTGGCTCGTCACAATACGCTAGTCACTACTCTTGATGAACTGTGGTATCGTGTCGGAGTTACATGGGTAGCTGTACCTGTAAACGCTATCCAAGCTCTGTTTGACTCAATGCCCAGGCGTATCAAGGCCGCTATTACGGCCAGAGGTGGTTGTTCTGGGTACCGATTTCTCAGGATCTATGCACCCAAATTGCGTGAAAATGTAATAACATGTCAGTTTTAGTATAATATATTGTCCAATGAATACCCGTTTATCATCTGCATTTCGTCTTGGTGTAGCAATTTTAATGGCCAGTAGTGTAGTTATTTTCGTTTTCTGGTGGTACGTATGATCTTTTCACACTGAGGACGTGATGACTTAATTGGAATTAATAATGAAAGATTTTGATGCTTGGTACATCTGTGTTAAGCAGAAGTCCGTGCTGCAAGCATTTGTTTAATCTGTCCTTCGTGCATTATGTATAAATGACATAGCACAGCAATCAGTCGTTCTTTCTCGAGTGTTTTATTTGGCAAATCCAGATTTTTGCCTACTGCCCAGCCATTATCAGTGTACTGTTTTCTAGTCTCAATGCATGTCAGTTCCCTGTTGGTCGGGCGTTGGTCACAGTTCTTTGAATACTTCTACATAGTATATATTAGTATTCAAAGAACTGTGACTATATATAGTATTCAAAGAACTGTGACCGACGCCCGAACAACAGGGAACTGACATGCATTGAGACTAGAAAATAGTGCATTGATAATGGCTAGGCACTAGCCGAAACCTGGATTTGACAACCAAAATCTGCAGAAAAGGACGACTTACTGCTGTGCTCTATCATTTATAAATCAGATCAAATGGTTCAAATGGCTCTGATCACTATGGGACTCAACTGCTGTGGTCATAAGTCCCCTAGAACTTAGAACTACTGAAACCTAACTAACCTAAGGACAGCACACACATCCATGCCCGAGGCAGGATTCGAACCTGCGGCCGTAGCGGTCGTGCGGTTCCAGACTGTAGCGCCTTTAACCGCTCGGCCACTCCGGCCGGCTAAATCAGATGACAGTGGCTGAGTGCATCTACGTTCGTAATGGAAGGTAGCCGTCCTGTATTGTTGGTAGCTTTCCAAAAGTCGTCCGCCTAATCTAAGACACACGCGTTCAGGTTTTTTATTACCTTTTTATTTAAGTTTAGCAAAATGCGCTGTCAAGCACACATGCCAATGAGTACCTAATATCACAATCAGCTTATTTCATCAGCAACCATTGCTTCTCTGTGTCACAACAGACCGTTGTCTCGAGTTGTATTTGAAACACAAAGCACATTTCCAAAAAGAAAAATGTGTGGGTTCTACCAAACGCAACGAGATTGTGGAAAAGTAATATTAACTTTATCGTTAGCGCAGTTCATTCTTCCTGGCATGGAGAGATGTTTACGGTAGCAGCGAGACTGTCGTTCATCTTAATGACAGATATTGGCTCCCCTTCTCCGTCTAGCGACAGACTAAGTAAGCATACGTCTTCTCCTAATGATGATGTATCGTAAGTGGGACATAAATAATCGTGTAGACATACGGAGGGGAGATGGAAGGAATTTTAATTGACGGTGTAGGGGGGGGGGGGTAAGTTACGATCTGTAAAAATGAGCTTAACGCTCGTTGCACTACTGAATCACATTACACATTCTGTGATACTGGCATTATGGCATTTAGTAATCTGTTAGCTTGTGCTAAATTATTAGACAGACAGATTTCGAAGACCTTCAGTAGCTTTGTAATAGTTGTAAAATACTGTTACTGATCAGATTACGGCTTAGAATTGGAAATCAAATTTTCTAGGGTTTAAAGTACGGGCAAATCAGTATCCTTCATACAAATCACTGAAAATTAAGCTTCTGGTTAAATTTGTCCCAGCCGGCCGGTGTGGCCGTGCGGTTCTAGGCGCTTCAGTCTGGAACCGCGTGACCGCTACGGTCGCAGGTTCGAATCCTGCCTCGGGCATGGATGTGTGTGATGTCCTTAGGTTAGTTAGGTTTAAGTAGTTGTAAGTTCTGGGGGACTGATGACCACAGACGTTAAGTCCCATAGTAAATTAAAAAAAAAATTAAAATAAGAAACAAGAAACTATGCGCATTATTTATTGACGGTAATTTTTGAAATCTCAACTTTCATCACTATTATTATAGTCATTATAATTTATTATTATTATTTCAGTTCCAAAGACTTTTTCCGCTGGTAATGTATATTTTGTCGTAGCTATGGGAAAAGATATTATCCACGTGAAGAAGAAATTCATTCTGTCTCACAGACATCATTTCGTCTTTCTAAAATTATCCAATAATGTCTTAAATACAACGGCTTTCTGTCCGTGATTAAAGATCCTCTTAGGCAGTTCTAAGACCTTCACCTTGATCTACAAGTTCTTCTTCTTCTTCTTCTTCTTCTTGCGTTACGGCCTCTGTAGGGCCACGAATAGCCCTTCGTGGGCTGCATTTTCCTCTTCTTCTCCCAGAACCTCTTCATTCTTTCTCTTCTTCTCTCCCGCTCTTCTTCCGAGGTCTTCAGTGTCCTTTTCTTCTGTCGGCTCCACTGGTGACTAATCTTTTCCTGTATTCTTTTTGTCGTTGATCTCCGGCGTATTGGTCGATGTATATTTGTTCCTGCAATTTTCCTTTCCTTCGACCTTGATCCCCAATTCCAACCAGTCCTTCCGAAGTTCAACAACCCTCTTGGTTCCTGTCTTTCCTCTGTCCTCCCTGTTGTTTCCCACACTCTCTTCGTCATTCTTCCCTAGGTCTTCGCATCCACCTCTCTGCACTTCTTTTGGGACCTAGTATTTTTCTCAGTATTTTTCTCTCTTCTTTCTCTAGTTGTTCTGTCCCATTTCTTCCTAGCGTCATCGTCTCAGCAGCATACTGCATGTCTCACCGTTGCCTTGTAGTGGCTTATCTTTGTCTCTGTGGATATATTCTTTTTATTGTATATCTCTCTCGTCACACAGAAGGCTGACTTCATCTTCTTTATCCTCTCTGTTATTCCCTCCTTGCTCCTGTTCCTTCCTATTACAAATTCTCCGAGGTATTTAAATTTGTCCTCCATGTGCACAGTGCCTTCCGGTGTTTCCCAGTCTTCAGTGGTATTTTATATCTTTGTCTTGTTGTAGGTGATCCTCAGTCCCACCTTTCTGGCTACCTTACTTAAGTTGTAGAGTTGTGTCTTTACGTCTTCTTCCGTCTCACTTGCTACTGTTATGTCGTCTGCAAAGGCTAGGCAGTCCCTGTTGTCCTTTTTGTCCCCCACATGTGTCTTTGGTATTCCCATTTTCTCGTTTATTGCTCTCCATTGCCTGATCACTTCTTCCAGTGCTATACTGAACAATGGTGACAATCAATCTCCCTGTTTAACCCCAGTCTTGATCTAAAATTCTTCTGACAGTGCTCCTCTGAATCTCACCCTTGCTTTTGTGTCTGTCAGAGTTTCTTTTGTGAGTTCTTGTGTAGTTACATCAAGGCCTCTGTTCTTCCGGATCCTAACAAGAGGCTGTCTGTCGATGGAGTCATATGCCTTTGTGAAGCACACGAAGGTTATTACTGTCTTTTGTTTTTTAAGGCCCTATGTTCTATCAGTTGCCTCAGGATAAATATCTGTTGTATACAACCTCTTCCCTTCCTGAATCCTGCTTGGTAGTCGCCAATTGTACTTTCTACCTGTTCTTCTACTCTATTGAGCAATAGTTTTGACAGCAGCTTGTATCCGACCTCTAGTAGCGATATTCCTCTGTAGTTGTTTGCATCTCTCTTGCCACCCTTCTTATGTATTGCATTCTTCCATCCTTCTGGCAACTTCTTTGTTCTCCAGATCTGGTGGTTTATGTTGGTCATGTTGTCTATTGCTTTGTTGCCTCCCCACTTTATCATCTCGGCTCCTATACGATCTTCTACAGTTGCCTTATTGTTATTTAGACCGCTTATGGCATGTGCGACTTCATCCCTGGTTGGAGGGCGTGGCTCTCTCTTTTCTGTGTCAGTCCCCGGCTCCAGCTCGTCTTCAGGTGGTTCACAGTTCAGCAGGTCGTGAAAGTGCTCTGCAAAAATTCGACATTTTTCCTTCGCACTAACAGCCAGCTCCCCTTTCTTATCTCTTATATACAGTTCTCTACCCTTGTATCCAATCAGACTCTTTTTGAATTTCCTGAAAAAGTGTCTGCTGTTGTTTTTCCTCAAGTTGGTCTCAATCTCGTCCAGTTCCTGCTTCTTCCTGCTTGATCTATAAGTTGAGACTACTCCATCTGCACAAAAAAAAAAAAAAAAAAAAAAAAAAAAAATCATAGCATACGCGTACGCTTCCACATCCCTGCAGCGATCTTTGGCTGGAATTTTCAATTTACTGTACTTTCTCAGTTTTTCGATTTCTCTTTCCTTACATTGTGTGTTAGGGAACTGCAGTAGCAATAATTTCTACAATCTTATTTTCTTCATCGACGAAAAGCAATTCTGATCTGGTATATTAATAATAATAATTATCATATCTCATATTTCCCTGTCTTTACTACATCTTGTGGTTTTAGACAGTGCGTTCTCCTGGTTATATAGGATTAATCCCAGAGTACCAAAAATGACAGGGATGACACTATAAACGCGAGAAGTTTCGATGACCAGATCCTTATATTTCAATTTCTTTTTAACGGCCTTATTGTTAAGGTTACCATCGCACGAGACTGATAAATTGATCTGACTGTCGAATAACAATGCCAGGCTTGTTAGCTGCAACCGTTCGATCGGTATGTCTGGATATTTACTAATGAAGGTGTAAGTACACTTTAATGGGACTCTTAACGTCTTTAGCCTTCACCATAATAGGACAACCAGATAACATGTAATCGGTGGTCTTAGAGGGTACTCCACAAAGTCAACATTTATCGTTCTGACTTGTTTTCATTGTAGCTTTTTCATAGTTCTTCGTCTCCATGTCCTGATCCTATTATAGTTTCTTACTCTGCTTTCATTCTCCCTTTTTTAAGCCGCACATCACTGTTTAAGTTCTCCAGGCGATTTGGGTACTGATTGTGCAGAGATTTCTGTCTTCAGGTTTGTTTTAGCTTATTCTGAGTTTCCATGTTGATATTTTTTTGCAGAAGTAAGTCACTATCAGAACATTTTGTATTCTGTGAGAACTTTCTTACAACCTTCTCAGCTTGGGCAACAGTTGCTCTGTTTCCATTTGCCACCTAATGTTGTAATAACAGTCACGCTAATAATTAAGAAATATTCAATTGATACTTGAAGCAAAGCAGACATATTAAAAACCGAAATCCTACATACTCGCTTCGCTAGATAAACAATCAAACAACTCGTATTAATGAGTTTTATTACAACAAGACAACTAAAATACTTAACTTTGGTAGATGTGTTGCAAGCGAAGGTTGGCATACAAAATAATGTCTCCTTCTAAATAGACAACCGCAAGTCAGTGCTACGTAGAGAGTCCAAACGAAGTGACTAACGTTGACGCTGCTGTCGATGTGGGCGTCACCAGTCAGGCGCTGCGCTTATGTCCTCTTCACGTGGGGGTCACTGCTGTCGCATTGTTGTCCTGGAAGGGAGGTCGGCCAGCGTGCGATTGGCTGACTTCTTCTCACAGCCTTCTCTTCCCTGTCGTTCCCAACTGGCATGCCAGCGCTTGCTTTACGCCGCAACACGTAGTATTAATCTTCCTTTACAATATTTATTGTAAAGTTCGTTGTGAGCCGTCTTTCGGCTTTCTGGACCATCCTCAGACAATTCAAAACTAAACACAACATGAGCGAGAGTTCATAGCTGTACAAAGATTGTTTTCCAAAGACCTGTGACCTTTTAGGACTATGTATGTAGTCGAAAAACACAAGCATACTGAAATACACAGGGAAGCTGCGAACAAATAAACCCGATATCACATAGTACTAAAAGATTAAAAGTATAAGAATGTAAAGGCTAAAACAGTAGAAAAGTGAGTACTGGCACAGACTACTACATTATACGAACAAAATAACTGGTGAATTTGATGAAAAGGTAAAATAAAGAAGGGGACAGAGGAGAGGAACGGGTTAATGGAATGTGAGTGGGGAATCGTTACACTACTTACAACAAGCGTATTATCTTAAGGTGAGAGAAATATTAACTGGCTGCCGCTACATTGGCGAGGGTGAATAAAGGAACTGTATTCGATCATTTAGCCTAGGATTTAATTAGGTATTTGACACTGGTGTTTATTGACAGGTGTATGCGTTCACAGCTTCTGCGTTTATTTCGATAAGCTTATGTTTTTCATATAGATTTACAGTCGTAAAAGATTACATATCTTCTGAAAAACAGTCTTCGTACAACTATAAACTCTCGCTTATGGACTATTTGTTTTGTCTTGAGTTGTCTAAGGGTGGCCTAGAAAGCCGAAAACTAATTCACAACGAACTATAAAATAAATATTATTCTGCAACGTCTATAAAGTGTATCTGAGTTTTTAAAATAATAATAAATCACTATTATTATTATTACTGTTCTTGTTTTCATATGTAAGTCCCATGCTCATAGCAGCTTTAGAACATAGAACCTACAGATTTTGTAAGGATATGAAAATAAATCGTCCTATATATTTTGGTAGGAACCCTCCAAACGTTACCCAATGTTGCATGGGGAACCTGCTTAAAATGTGAGGACAGCTGAATGGGATTTTAAATTGGATGCTTCAGAATCTGACTCCAGTGTCTCATTTCGTGCCTGATTGGTTACTTTTCGTGTCTTTATACCAATAATGACGTATAACACGTAATCTTATTGCGTTTAGCTAAATGCAATATAGATTCCTATATTAGGCCTACTTTTTTGGGATTTTTGTAAACAACAATATTCTTTAAAAATGTTAATAGAATGCTACACTACATGTACAGGGGCCGGCCGGTGTGGCCGTGCGGTCTAGGCGCTTCAGTCTGGAACCGCTCGACCGCTACGGTCGCAGGTTCGAATCCTGCCTCGGGCATGGATGTGTGTGATGTCCTTAGGATATTTAGGTTTAAGTAGTTCTAAGTTTTAGTAGACTGATGACCTCAGATGTTAACTCCCGTAGTGCTCAGAACCATTTCAACCATGTACAGGGCGATTCCGTGATAACGTTACGAAATGATCGAGGAGGCAAATGAATCAATTTTACATAAAGAACACTGATCCAGAAACTATAGAGTAGAAAATTGTAACCAAAATCGGAATAAATGTAACGGTACTGTTGTTGCTAAGAATTTAGGGTATGCAATTTTCGGAATAATTAGCATGCACCAAAAACAGCAAAAAATTCAGTAAACATGGACTCTGAAATACATACCTAAAAAGCAATGAGCACTTGTTCATCTTCCTTACTGTGAAATGCATATCTTCTACTGAACAAGTGTCCATAGCTCTTAAGGTATGCGTTCATTTACTGGATGTTTTTCCTTGTTTTGGTTCATACCACCTCCTCCAAAATTATAGGAACGAAAGAGCTTGCAGTAGAATAGATGTGCTTCTCAGAATCGAGGACGCACGAGTACTCATATCTCTTCAGGTATGCATTTTAGAGTCCATGTTTATGATAATTTGTTTTCTTTCTTTGGTTGATACTAACACCTCTGAAAGTTGTGTACCCTAAAAGCGTAGGAACAACAGAACCAGTACATGTATTCCACTGTCAGAGGTATCAGAACAATTTTTCACTTATAACTTTCGATTCGATCGTTTGCAGACCATTGTCCCTTACCTCCAAGATATATTTACCTTTCTCAATCATCCCTGAAACTGTTAACATTTGCTGATGGCTAATTACCTTTTGGAAATTTTATCCTTAGAGTTTTGCTTATCGGTTCACACAACGCGTTGACACTGACGGTCATTAACCCTTAACTACTCTAGTGAAATGCTCATACACTAATACTCTAGAGGGGTCTCGGAGTACCCCAATAAGAAAAACGAAACTGCAATTTAAGGAAATTTCATTTTGAATTGCACTTTTATCACTGAATATTATAAACATTTTTACATATTTGAGATATGATTACAAACAATTATGGCACACTGAAAATCTGTGATTGGGGCAAACATGTTTTGAGCATTTTTCACACACTATTTTGGTTTTCTTGTCCACATTTCTTGCACACATGTAGCATCTTGCTTTCCTCATGGGTTCTGGCTCTGAAGATTTTGAGGTAAGAGGAGTACCACCAAGTTTAACAACAACGTCTCGCAGTTCACGAGAAAGGGGTCGGACATCTCGACGTTGTATATGGGGCTTTACTAAATCCATTCCAAGCTTTTGTAGCAATTCTCTTCTTTTTAAATCATTTGTTTCATCAAGTTTTTTGGTGCACTGAAGCAAGACAGCAGCATTGACTCCTACTATGTTTAGAATGGCATAAAATGCAGACATTGTCCATCTGCGTGTTCGCCGTGATAACGAATAGTTGGCGCACATTTTGTCCAGTGCGTCCACTCCTCCTTTTGTGGCATTGTAATTAATGATCATTTCAGGTTTTTTCTGTTGAGTACTAATTTTCTGATCGTGATGCGTAGATGAAAGCAACACAACAGCTCGACCTTTCCGAGGAACATAAGAACAAATTGTCTTTCCTTCGTTATGTCCAAATAATGCAGATTCTCCTGGGCGCTTTCTGTTTGGTTTGAATTCTTCTGGGATCTGCGGTTTATTTTGCTTTAGAGTGCCTAAGACAGTCAACTTTTTGGCTTCTAGTTGATCACAGAGTTCAAGTGACATGAACCAATTGTCTACTGTCATATGTCCATTGCTTCCGTCAATTGGTGTTATTAATTTCAAAACATCCTGTGTTGGGATTGATAATGTACTTTTATTTGTCCCTTTTCCTATGTAAACAAATGCATTGCATTAATAGAGTGTTCGTGAGTCACAAAGGCACATAACTTTGAGGCCGTATTTGGCTGGCTTCTTGGGCATATACATGCGAAATTTGTACCTACCACGAAAGGGTACTAACATTTCATCGATTGTCACGTACGCTCCTCGAGTATAATACTTTTGACATTTGTCTATAAAGAGTTCCCACACATCTCTAACAGCTGCAAGTCTGTCATCAGCCTCCATAGCATCTCTTGTAGCAGCACAATCGAATCGCAAACAAGACAAAATACATAAAAATCTCTGAACGCTCATAGTGGCTCGAAACACATCACGACCAGTTCCATCATTAGCAAAAAGTCCAAAAACATTTTCGTGATTAGATTTCATTACTCCAGATAAATAAAGCAGACCCAGAAATGCTCTCAGTTCTATTATATCTAGCGGCTTTATGAACGCTGGCTTAGGAGCTCTGTATTTGTTTGACATGTCATGTATCTTGACATATGTATTGGTGAGTACTCGTTGCAATAAATCTTCACTAATGAACAGTTCCCAAGCAGATAATATGTCAGTTGAATCAATCGTTTTTGCTTCACGTTTACCACCTGGAAGATGACTAACTATATTGTGAGCACGGGTACGAGTTTTAGGAGGAGCTTCTTTTGACCACTTGTAGCACTGCTTTTTTCCAAAAAAATATTTGTCAGCGGAAGGTCTAATACACGCCTCTTCAACTGATTCTTCACAATTACTTTCTGATGTAGCTTCAGAGGTGGAATTATGATCACTTAGTATAAATTCATCCTCATCTGCTGTGGTTTCCTCATCAGATTGCAAAAACGCAGGATCATTCACTATTCTTTCCAACTCGTCATCTGTTAATGACTTCGATGATGCCATTCTGAAAAATAATGCATTCATACTGACATAGCCTTAACAGTTAACGTTATCACGGAAAGTATGCTGTTTTCGAAGTACTCTAAGGATTCAGTCGCGTAAAACACTAATTGAGATAGTCAAAAATAACTTACGTTAATACTCTGGCGGGGTATTCTGAGACCTCTTTTTCTTTATCTCACACAATAATACTGGAAACACCGCATTCAACAACCCGCGTTAAAAAGCAGCACTTCGCTGAGGATTACCAAGAACACAGGTGCCATCTGTTGTTCCGTTCACGTTCTAAGTATTGTATTCTATTCTCCGGGACCCCACTAGAGCAGTTAAGGGTTAACAACGGCTTAAAACTTTAACCTCAACTGAAGCAGGGGTCTGCCACTGTTTGTGCTCTGCAGTTGACTCAGCCGGATCCCAGCGGCCGTGATTTCATTACGACGCGCCGGCGTCGTGAGGTCCGGACTGTTGCCCAACACCTGTCGCGGGCATACCTGGCCGTCAGGAGGGATGCCTATGCGCCAGGCGAGCCTGTTTGTCCTGCCGGAACAGCCGGCTCCGTCCTTGCGGGAGGACAGATTCAAGAAGACGATAACAGGAACGCATTTTCTAAACGCAACCTCGCGGCTGTTGTGACGTCAGCAGCGCGCATTTTCGGAACTACGACGCTAAACGTTCTCTCTTCCTTCAGCAAAGTCCCAGGGAAACGACACACAGAGATTCTGCATATAGTAAGAACTTTAGCCCTGAATCGTATCGAGTACCAGCAGACGCGATGCAGTAATTTCTTTCACATAATTTCAGTTCGTTTTCTTCGCATACCAGTTTCTTTTTAAATCGAAAATACGTATTTTCCGCGAGTTTGCCTTGTAGTACAGTTATTAGTAATCGATATACAGGGTGAAAAGTATTTAAACCGACAAACTTTGAGAGGTTGTAGGGAACATCAAAACAAATATTTTTTCCCTAACGTCATTTTTTCCTATGAGGACTATTTAAACTGGTAAAGGAAGGTTCTCTGGCGCCAAATTAATTAAACGAACAAACACTTTTCCATTTTTTTATGACCAAGAGACAACACATTAACACTACCCAATTTCAATTACAGTAGATTTTCAAAAATGCCTCCATTGACACGTCAACGAAGGTTACACCGTCGGATCATGTTCTGTCTGACACGGGTAAAAACCCCAGGAGTATCCTGAATTGTTCCTGCTGCTGCTGCTATCCGGGCAACGAGATCCTCTTCTGATGCAACAGGAGTTGCGTAAACAAAGTTGAGCATCTCTCCCCACACAAAAAGTCCAGAGGGGACATATCTTGGGATCGAGCAGGCCATGGTACAGGACCACCTCTGCCAATCCACGTTTGTGGGAACCGTCGGTCCAGGAATCGTCGCACTCGACGGCACAAATGGGATGGCGTCCCGTCATGTTGGAACCACATGCGTTGTCTTGTAGGGAGCGGGACGTCTTCCACCAATTCTGGCAATGCTCTGGCGAGAAAATTGTAATAGTACCTGCCATTTAATGGTCTAGGTAGCAGATACGGCCCAATTAAACAGTCCCCAACAACACCGACCCACACAGTAACGAGGAAACCGCACTTGATGAGCGCTAGTAACTGTGGCATGTGGGTTCTCCTCACTCCAAACATGCGAATTGTGCATGTTGAAGACTCCATCACGCCTGAACGTTGCTTCATCGGTAAACAACACAGAGGCTGGAAATGTAGGATGCATTTCACACTGTTCCAGGTACAACTGCAAAAACTATGGTTCAAATGGCTCTGAGCACTATGGAACTTAACATCTATGGTCATCAGTCTCCTAGAACTTAGAACTACTTAAACCTAACTAATTTAAGGATATCACACAACAACCAGTCATCACGAGGCAGAGAAAATCCCTGACCCCGCCGGGAATCGAACCTGGGAACCCGGGCAAAAACTGTGCTCTGGGAGGATAATCAAATGGTTCCAGGTTGTGGAGACGCTGTAAGTGCAATTGCACGAGTGCTGATTGAAGGATCCCGCTCCACATGCTGCAAGACAGCTTCCTCAAATTGCAGCGTTCTACCGTGCGACGGCGTCCCTGTCCAGGTAATCTGCTAAATGACTCGGTCTCACGCAGACGTTGGTACACAGCATCAAATGTCGTATGATGCGGTATACGGCGATTAGGATATCGTTGTTGATAGACCCGCTGTGCAGCTCGTCCGTTGTGGTGCGCTACGTAGTACGCACCAACCACATCAGTATACTCACTCCAGGTGTATCGCTCCGTTAGTAAACAGAGACAATGCACTACGACACTGGTGGACAGCAGTTGCCTACAACTGAAGAGCGTAATACGCCCTCTAACAACTGAAGATCGTAATATGGCCTCTAACGACTGAAGAGAGTAATACGGCCTCCACCGGTTTAAATAATCCTCATAGGAAAAGATGAGATTAGGGAAAAATATTTGTTTTGATGTCTCCTACAACCTCCCAGAGTTTGTCGGTTTAAGTACTTTTCACCCTGTATTTTTTATATTTATTCTTCAACAAGAACACTTCAATTTATTCGCAAGACTCCTTTATAGCAGATGCACCGTTTGGCAGAGGTTTGATTCTTCGTTGTTGTTTCTCTTTATGGCATTATTGTTAAGTTCCAACATACACACATCAACAAAACTTTTGAATCACTCCAGTATGTACTGCAGATGTGTTGATACTGTGACTGTTCCTGTACCGATCGGGAGTTCACCCTGACTTTTTTGTAAAGACATACACGGTTGCCATGAGTGCTGCGTGTGGGAAGAACGCAGCACTTGAATAGATTGCAGCATTTCAGTTGAAAACTAAGTACCAGTAACAACGCATTGCAGACGTCTTTGCAACAGTAGAATGAGCAGCTATCACGTCATGAAGGACAATCACTACCAGAGACCGGGTCCGCATCATTACGCACAGAAGGCTTTTCAACGAGGGCAGTTGCTCGGCGTGCGCATCGAAGTGATGTGGTGCGGACATGGAATCGGTCCCAAGTGAAAGGTAGCAAAGGACGCAAAGGACGTCCGCGTTCGACCTGTGCACAGGATGATGGATATCTACGACTGTTGAGTCAAAGGAACCGTGGGATAGGTCCTCCAGTACTGAACCCGGCTTTCTGAGAGGCTACAAGACGTCATGTATCTAACTGAACTATTAGGCGACCATTGTATGATGCAAGCCTACATGGCGAGCACCACGACGTACACCCCAACACCATGGACTCACTTACAGATGGGCAAGAAAACGTGCAGAATGAAAGGCCCAGGATTGGCGGCGGATGTTGCTGACGAATGAAACTCGGCTCTCCTTGTACTCTGATAATAACTGCAAACAACTTTTTGCAGACAACCCTCTAAAATCGATCGCCACCAACACTCTGTCCGACATGTTCACCAAGGCGGTGGCGAAGTGTTGTTCTAGAGTGGTATTATGTGGGGGCAACGTACACATTTCGTGTTTTTCGAGGGCAGCCTAACTACTCTACGGTGCAGGGACAGGATTATGCAACCAGTAGTGGGACAGTGTCGCCAACATTTTGGTGACAATTTCATCTTGATGGATAATAACTCTCGTGCTCATGGTGCACTTTTCATGAACACTTTCCTTCGGGATGCTAGGACTACTGGAATGGGGTGGCCCGCCTATTCCCCGGACATACAGTCAATCGAACACGTGTGCCTTCGATTGAAACGAGCTGTTTTTGAAGATCGGTGGCGACCAGGTACTCTGCGCGAATTAAGCAGCTTCGCCGTTGAACAGTAGGGTGGTTTGGACCAGGACTGGCTTGATGATCTCATAGATGGTACATTAAGAAGGATTTGAGCCCGCATCCGAGCAAGGGGACGTTCCACCACTTACTAACGTTGCTTAAGAGGGCTGTGAAAAATCCTACATGGGAAACAGACGATTTTGTCGTTACACACATGTTTGTTTTTAGGACGTGGTGATCGGGACACATTTAAAATGAATATACGAGGGCTATTTGGAAAGAAAATCCGATGAAGCAATGCACAGATGCGTTGGACAGTATCTCTACTATGCCCATAGATGGCGCGTCACGTTGCTCTTTTAGTCCTGAGTGCATAGTGAGCACCTAAAGACGCCTAGAAAATACTGTCTATCGCCAAGTAAGAGGGCCTGGTGAAAGACTTCGTCTGATGTCATGCAACCCATATAACATAACTGTCATGCGGTTTTTTCATCATGCCAATTCTCGGCCGCTCTCTGCAGGGGCAATGAAGCTGCTCCTACAGCGTTTTCGATGGGAAGTGTTTAATCACCCACAATACAGCCCTTAACTGGGTGCCCCTGAGTTTCATCTCTGCTCACATGAACCGCTGGCTTTGAAGACAACATTTTGGCACAGTCAACGAGCTGTAGACGAGCGTAGAGTTATAGCGGAAAGCACAGGCGGGTGGCTTCTATGTCGAGAGTATTGCAAAGTTGACACAACGCTACGACAAATGTCTAAATCGGAGAGGCGATTACGTAGAGACGTAGCTGGCAGATGTAGCTAGCTGTTGCAAATAAATAGTGGTTTCCTTTCGCCACCGATCGGAACTTAACGTTTGAATAAGCCTCGTTTAATCGTGTCTCAGAGCCATTTTTTTGTTTTCTGTAGCATGAATTTCGAAATAAAGGGATAATGTAAAACTTTTTCTGATCTGCGTAGAAATGCAGGACCGTGCAGTAGACGCAAATCTTTTAAAGTTATTTATTGAAGAATGAAACTAATTACATCCCGAAGTTAGAGAGTGATTAGAAACAAAGTGTGAACGATATCTTCCAACATTTTTAGTTCTAAGAAATGTATACCCGCAAAACCCCTCATAGAATTTACGCCATGCTTTGTGTCATTTACTGTACGCTAAGTTGAGCAGCAGGGACCTGTACAAGGGGTAAAAAGTATCCGGGACGATGGTCCCACCACCCTCCCCCTACTAGTGCCGCTGTGATAAAAGGCGGTGCTCCACCCTCAGTCAAGCCAATACCCTGTGCTTCGGACTTTCATGGTGAGCAGCTTTTAAACGAAATTCCTGATTTTTGTAGTATTTACTAAAGCGTCTGATTTTAAAGGCCCATCGAAATCCATAACACCGTTATAAAAAACTGTTGAATTTATCAAGACTGGCTATCTTCCAGGGAGACTACTATGCGTCATCAGCAGTCAATGAACTTGACAAACATGAGAAGGAAAGTACTAATGTGCCTGAACACTCTCACACTATTGTTACTACTTTTGCTTACTTGAATGGAAAAGGGGAACAAGGTAAGCGTTTGTGACTGCCTATCATGGAAATCATATATTTCTGATTCAGGTGGAAGCTTTAGATAATTACTGACTGAAGAACAGTTTCGGTCAATTAGTATGTTCTTTCTCATGAACTAGTCCTTAGTCTTAATCTTTTTCACAACACTATACGTTACATAATTTCGCATGTGACGTTATTAGTCAATATTGTCGAATTTATGGTATTTAAATGTGAAGAAGTAGAGATTTCAAACTGCGCAAAATACATATACAAAAGTTCAAGATTTTTCTGAAGAGGTACTTTTTCAAGCAATATATCGAACAATATTTTCTGTGGTATTTTTGTGTGCATAAACAAAATAACATAGCAGACGTGTTTTACTGCAAAGGATAACATGTTTCATGTTCTGAGTTGTAAAAAGAACGAGCTCACAGGCGGAAATCTTACGCTTATAAAAGTACGTGATTTTGTGTCACAATCGCATTATGTTTTATGGCTAGAAGTTTGCTTCCTCCAGAAACTGTATTTTCAGTTCGTCCATGACCCAACCACTAAAAACTCTCTCGATTCTGAAGGTGCTTTCTTGAATTCAGGTGTTTCTCGGCTTTTGTGTCAATTTTTTTGTCACACACATTCTGCAACAGAAGATGACGGCCATTCTTTTTGAGTTCCAAATGTACCAAACAAAGTACATGTGTAACAACACGATTTATTTGTTACAGAGCAACCTGTATACTTTTTATACAAAGAAAATTGAGACTTTTGTTTTGTTTTTCATCAACTATTCTAATGTCTAAGTGTGGTGTTAATCGCTTATCTTTATGAGGGCACTTCGTTTCGTAAGACCAATTTCAAAATGGTTTGTCATGTGGAACTCGCAAAATAAAGACACCACTGTTCCCTCTGCACAAGCCATAGCATAATCAGTTAATCACATACACTCACGGATTGTACTAGTGAAACAAGTTTTGTTTAATCAGGACTGAACAGCGCGTGACATAACACAGGTTCCACAGCTGAGGCGGGCCTCATTGCCACGCTCCTACGTGACTGCCCGACGCCCTACCGGCTGCCACGTGCAGACAAAAGACTATTCCAGAAACCTCCAGTGAAATGTTAAACTGGATAGCATGCATAATGCAGTGAGCTCTCGCGGACGGATCGAATGAAACTGTAGTAACATACAAAACGAACTTACATTGTTTTCAACGCATTTTTAGATCCTAATTCTAATTGTAAGTTTTCTACAAATTTTTGGGTAGCTTAAGTCTCAAAATCCTATAAACAGTATCGCCATTGGTAGTATATGTTCTTCCATCAAGGGCCTAGGAACGTTGGTATGGCTAGTATGTTAAAATGTTCAGTTTGCAGCACTCGCTGTTTGATTTCTGTTACAATGTTACTCTTGAGATTCTCTCCAATAGTCTGCATTGGTGGCGTATCAGGTGTTCTGATAATTGATATACTAGTTAATGGGATTACTTTACTCCTTGCAAAGTACTTTTCTTGGCAAGTTTTGGGAACAGCCACTTCTAGAGGCTCTAGAATGTCACAACCAGCTGTTACGTATACAAAAGCTGCAGTCGTTAGCATAGGTGGCGCAGTAGTAAAGCAATTAATGACATTATTAATCAATGGACACAGCTAGAAAAATCTTTTAACAGTATATGAAGAAGCAAGGAACATTGCATTCCACCTAGCGGATACGTCTTAAATTGTCTGATTCTTTTCTTATCTCCACTTGCTGTTACACTTTCTTTAAGCCATTTTGTAATGCTTTTCACAGCAGTGATAAACTGAGGCACTTTGCTAAGAAAGTGAGCATGAGGGCAAAACAGGATATGATTCTTTCTTCCGCGTATTGTTTCTACTGCTTTAACCATTGCACTGACGTCGTTACGGGACATGTTCAGAAAAAGATACGTTTAAATAATGAAAAAATTGACGTTGGAAATAAGCACTTTTTTGTCCCTATCGTCGGTAGATATTTTGACTGTAATGTCGATGCTACAATGTTACAAAGTCTTCAGTGTCTTCTCGAAACATCGATGTTTCCACTCCAACATTGATATTTTGTAATATACACAACGAGTGATTTAAATTTTGTCCATTTTCTGTGACTCGAACCTCTGATACTTTGATATTCATTACTTACGGTAGTTTTAATTACTCACACTGGATCCAAAAATGAAAGAACTGCGCATCGCGAATGTCAAGTCATTATAAATTTTGTGAGAGATACTTTACAAATAACAAGGAAATTTAACTCCGTAAAAAGCTCTCGTCTTCGATGAATGATTGTGAAACGTAAGGACATTCTTTGAATGATCTGTTATACGCTATAATGACCAAAACCATGAGGACGAAGGTCATAGTAGGTGTAAGATAACTGGAAAGAAACGTGATTCGTGTGGAACTATCTACAGTATTTTCAACATTCAATAAATTCACTTGAGCAAATGGTAAGGCCGTTTCACTCTAACTGTTCAGTATTCATCTGTGAAAGGAATAATACCGACACACCGTTTCTGGAGCTGTATGCGGAGGCTGGGGATCATTGACAGACTAGGTTCCATATAAACGATTTCGTTAAGAAAACTGAAGTGCCTGAAAATTTCTACCCAATGTTCATCGAAACCATCGAAGAGCTTAAAATTTGGTAACGCTTCTCGCCATTCATGAAAATCTGCCGCATCCTCAAGTAGAGAGCCTCGTCCGAGAATTGTTGATAGGTATAACTTTGTGGCCTCTCTCTTTCATTTTTAAAAGCAGTAGTAAATGTGCAAAGTGTTAATTTCATTTGTTATCGCTAGCAGATAAGCGTCTTAAAAACGGTGCTGCTATTAACGAAACAACTAACGTACTATGATAGCGGTACAGATAACGCACTACTTCCCTATCACAATACTGTCATTGTACTGTTTGTTTTTGTGGGTTCCCTAAGAGTAAATCTTTTATTAAGATTAATTTCCGATCTCTAAACAGGTATCCAACGTGATTCGCTATTCTTAAACCGCGTATGAAAGTTTTGTTGAAGAACATAAGGCTTTCAATCAAGTAAAAGAGGTTTATTTGTCTGCAGTTATTTACTAATGTATTCGGGACTTATCTAAATAAACATTAACTTAAAAACAGTTGATGCAGTCTTTAGAAATAGTATCATTTTTTTGAAATACCCATCACATTTGTATTTCCACACCAGTGACAAAGTTAAATGTGTACTTATTTCAGTATATAAATGATCTGCATTTAATGACATCATAGAAAATCTGCCCATTAGGATCGTATGACATCAGATGCGGCTCTTTGAGGCGCAGGTGACAACAAAAGCGTGCGCTACTGCTGATGAATCGTAAGCGTTACTTTCGAAGATGTTACTCCAGTAGGGTGTAAAATGAATGTGCGCAACGGAAAATACTCAACGCGAAAAGAAAGATTTGGCCCTCTCTGACTACCCCCTGAAGCAGATCTTAGGATCTCTTAATGGTGATATTATCTCCTCCTTCTTGCTCTTTAACATATAAATTACAACATCAAGGAAAAAAAAAGATTCAAATGGCTCTGAGCACTATGGGACTTAACATCTGAGGTCATCAGTCCCCTAGAACTTAGAACTACTTAAACCTAACTAACCTAAGGATATCACACACATCGATGCCCGAAGCAGGATTCGAACCTGCGACCGTAGCGGTCGCGCGGTTCCAGACTGTAGCGCCTAGAACCGCTCGGCCACACCGGCTGGCACAACATCAACATAAATGAATAATTAAGGGAATAGTAACTACAAATGATAAATACTGTTTCTGCTTATACATTTATTGCGGATTAAAACCACTCTATATATTATAAATGTTTCTACATTAATGTCCAATGGACATAAAGAGACACAAATGAATTCCCTAATTAATATTAGTGATCAATTGCCCAAATCTGCTCCTTTTTGTGGCTACTCGATCTAGTATAAATAACGCGAGATGACTGATGTCATCTACGTGCCAAACACTGGAAGACACTATTTTCAAAGATGATCTGCAATGGTGTGCAAACTCAGTGGAAATAAAAGTTACGTGATCACAGCTGTTTAGCGTTATAGCCCTAATAAGTTGAAGCAGTTAGCAATATCATCGTAAGTACTGTGCCTGGTGCGTCGGAGTGACGGTTCTCGTACACATCTGCGACAACAGAAGAACTCCAGCCACAAAATATAAAAACAACTCATTCAAACACTAGGACGGCAGAAGACGGTCCTCTGAGTAATATAATTTAATACTGTCGTCTCCTCTCTATGTTCTACAGACGAGAAACGCGAACTCCCAGCCACAAGGACGGAGTTCAGATAACGTCTCAACGTAAGTATAGGCAGAGGAAGTGCTCTCAATCACTGAACGCTGCGTACTCAACGACGACTCCCTACCGGAGGCGAAGTCCAGAATCGTATAAGTTCGCAACAGTACAGTGCCTGACTGTTCTAACTATAAAACCTCCTTAGAGCAAAGATAGCAAGTCGGTCTGTACCAACAAAGCTGATACTGAGCGACTGTCAGACGTGGGCACTCAAAAAGGGAAGACGTCTTTCTCTCCACCACTGGCTTCCCAGCAAAGCTCGGCTCCCCTCCCTCATAACTGCAGAAAGCGAATCACATTCTCGAAACCACAGAATATCCTCCCTCTCTACAGATTATTCCGAACGCCGACCAACCAAATTTTAGTCTTTTGTTGTCCAGCGTGGAAAGTTTGTGAGGAAATATCTATTCCCGTTAATTAGGAATTCATACAATTGTTCGCTTCTCAGAGTAAAAATCCTCGGAAATAACCCAGCCTGCATGATTTGCGAGGTAAAGCTTCCTCGTTCGTCTCTGTGGCGTCCACGATGTTCAGAGTTTCCGAAGTATTATCCAGTTATCCTTCTGGCCCCACTACAAAACCGGCCGGCCGCCGCTGTATTGTGCTTCAGCGCTCAGGTGCCCCGACCGTCCGTCTTGGGATACTTCCTGTGTTAAGCAGACCAACACACCTGTGCGGGCTTCTCCACCCTGGGTTATGCCTGCCGTTTCATTTCCACTGGCGTTCCAACCTCTACTAGTAGAGGCAATCATTCATTACGCCGTTTTGATAATGAAGACAATCCATCACCTTTCATGCTGTAAGCGTTAACAACTATTTACAAGATGTATGTGACAATGCCAGTCTTCTTTAAATATCCAAGGTCCCGAGTTCGAGTCTCGGTCGGGCACACAGTTTTAATCTGCCAGGAAGTTTCATATCTACTATGTACAACCTATCAAATGATACCTAATTCCGGTTTGAAATCATGGCAAAGTATGTAGATGAGTGCTTGTAAGTTGCAAAATTATAGCTACCTTACAACCTTTCTCAGTTATAAAAAAACAGTTCGGTCTTATGTCAGTTGGTATTTCACAGACACTCTTTCGTACATCAGATGTGCACTTACATGGGAATTTTTGGAAAATGGCAATGTTGATCAGGCAAAACCGTAATGAACATATTTAGAGAAGCGACGTTTAACGCACGCAGTGTAACAATTCCAATTGCTCCACCATCTCGACTAGGGACTGTAAGTGTAAGACTGTAGAGACTTGGGCGCGACCCGAGACATGCATAAATAATTTTTCCCTCGCTTCAAACGCTAATGGAATAGAACGCAAAGTCGCTAACTCTGGTACGAATTACTCTCGGCCATGCATCACACAGTGTTAGGAAGACTGTTTACGTGGAAGTAGCCTAAGGTAATTTTCAGTGGAGAGGCTGCTCTTTTGACTGCTGCCATTTTAACTGCTGCCATTTGATTGCTGGAGACAGTAACGAAACCCTGGAGGAACAGTCCTGGGTACAATAACGTCTTGGTGCATAACTTACATGAAGTATCCAAGGAAGGATATGAATCTCATTATATCTCACCCAGTTGCATCAGTTTCAAATATACCCTGAACTTTCTGCTGTTTTCATTCTAATACCAAGCTGCGATGTTGCTACTCGTAAAAGTTCACAGACTCCAGTAATAACTAAGTAACTTATTTTGGATAAGAAACAGAAATTATCACAGTAATCAATACGAGAAATGTAGTTAACGGTACCATCATTTTTTCATCACTTATATGTGCGTTACGTACAATTAGAAAATGGCGACACGAAATCCTGTTTTCGCAAGACGCGACGTGGCGTTTCCCTTGCAGTTCTGGGCACCACACGTTCAGATCTGCCCCTCAGTCCCATAGCAGCCCTTGGAAATGAACCGAGTGGTTAGCACACTGGACTTGCATTTGAGTGTGTGGTGATTCATATTCCTGCGTGCCCATCGAGTTATAAATTTTTCCGAACTTTCAATAAACTGATTAATGTAAATGACAGGTTGGTTACCGGTAAAAGACCGACTTTCTTCCCCACCATTCTCAATCCAATCCTGCGCTCTGTCTCTAATAAATTATCGTCAGCAGGACATTAAAGTCCAGTCTTCCTTTTCCTTTCTTGAAAATGACATGTGCCAGATGTCACCAGATTTCTGCACAAAATAACCTAATATGATGGTGATTGACTGATAGTCAAGGCAGTTTACCCCAGAGTTCTATTTGGAAATTTCCTTTTTTCTGTCGTACACTGGTTACTCATTCCTTTTTATTTTCTTTATGTTATATGGTAACGGTTGTAAGGTGGCAGAATAAATGAAACTCAATTTCGCACCTTACATAAGAGTTTTATACATCTTAATGAGAAGGTGAATATAACACCTAACTTAGTTCGGCAGTAATGAGCAGATATGCCTATAAGTACGTAATGCAAAAGGGATGACACTCAATCGACGGTATTAACACACTGCTCCTATATAATGCATGTCAATGAGCAGAAGGTGAAACAAGCAGCGAGAGGAAACGTTTTGTGTGGAAGCAGACATGGGCAGAAGCAGAGGTCGCACCATGGGAAGCACCACGAAAACCTCTTACGGGGCGTCCGACGGTGGGAGTCAGCGACCAGACAGGTGACGCATACTGGGGAGCAAGTAACGGGCCACCACAAGTAGGACTGAAAGAAGCTTTAGAAAACTGTGTTCCACAATTCCAAATGGATAACAACAAAACCAGTGACGCAGTTGATCACGTGAACAGCGAGTGGTACACATGTGATGTACGCATGTAACTTTTAGGTGTCTGGAGTGGCCACAAAACGTCCGATTGGCAGAAACGAACTAGGAAGAAGCAAAGTGCCAAGATTTTGATGCAGTTTAATGGTAGGGCCCTTGCCTTTGGCAGAGACAGTTTCCACAGAATAAGAGGAACGCTTCTATTGGTCGAACAAAGCTGTGACGTGGATAATGAAAGAACCCAGGCGGGGAGACAGTTCAGCTGTGAGAAAGTCAAGAGCGAAATTTTCAGGGACTCTTCTCTGAACTGGCGTCAAGTGCAGAATGGGGCGCGTAACACTCTGTACGTGGCAGAGGATAAATTTGTGTGAACACCGCGTTCACTGCGGCTGACATTCAGCCAGGTATTAGCTGTAGCGTCCTTGAGCTCCAACTATGGAGAAACGAACCAGCCAGTTAGTTAATCTTGTGAGGACTGAGAGGGGCATTTTAATATGCACGCTGCTCCAGCCATGCGCATGCACCTCGTCATAATCCAAGACTAGGGATGAGTACTTGTTTTCTCGCATAATGAGAAAGATAGGGAGAGTTTCTGCTGGAAAAATCAGCAAAGGCTTAATTAGTTTTTATAGGAATTTCAGAGGTCGATAGTAGCCATGCAGACGACAGCTCATAGTAGCTAATGTAAATACTGCGAGCAGAGGCGTAAACCTGTTGGTTCACCAGCTTGGGTCCACTGTAAACTCGAGCGACCTTGGGTAATCTTTTGCTCAAATTGTCACAAAACTAACCATCCTCCATAAACTTGATTGTCATCCTAAATAGTACCAAACTTTGAACCGGAATTGGATGATTGATCGTAGTACTGGCCAACATCATGACGTAGTCGTAAGAATAATTGTGTAAAGAAATATCTAGTTAAAAAAATGGTTCAAATGGCTCTGAGCACTATGGGACTTAACATCTGAGGTCATCAGTCCCCTAGAGCTTAGAACTACTTAAACCTAACTAACCTAAGGACGTAGCGGTGGCGCGGTTCCAGAATGAAGCGCCTAGAACCACTCGGCCACACCGGCCGGCTATCTAGTTAAAATTTACCATTGTTGTGTTTCGGATTATTTCACTTTCTGAGGACGCGATGCGTTCGTTTGACAACTGTCATAACATTGTCACCTCGTAAACCGTGTAAATGCGTGTATTTCTGCGATAAGATTGCAACATTAAACCAAAAATATTTACAGCTTACACAGCTGTTGTTGTTCTGTCCTCAAAACTTTACATGTTATCTCTCGGACTCCTACTACCAATGTGCTACTCGGAATCCTTTAGAAAGTGTGTGTGATTTGTTTAAAAGATGTTTTCCATTTAGGACATTGTCGTCTCTTGTCGTTCCCAGTCTGGAATTTGCTCGTATTGGGGAGAGACAAAATGTCCCTGAGGAACTCAATAATTTCATGAAATCCATGGCATTCGGTGTGCTAGACAATACTGGCTGTTCAAGATATTCAATCACCAATGAAATTAAAATAATATGTAATGAATGTTTCTGAGTTAGTCCTCTGGTTCAAAAAGTGTCCTTTCACTTGAGTCATTTATAAGTGAATTACATAGCACCTGCCACGCTGAATGGCCGCGCAGTTTGAGGCGCCACGTCACGGATTGCGCGGCCCCTCCCGCTGGAGGTTCGAGTCCTCCCTCGGGCATGGGTGTGTGTGTTGTTCTTAGCATAAGTTTAAGTTAGCTTAAGCAGTGTGTAAGTCTAGCTACCGTTGACCTCAGCAGTTTGGTCCCTTAGGAATTCACAAACATTTGAACATTTTTGAACATAGCACGTGTCGCACAAAATGAACATTTTTTCAGCGCGTTCCCTTGCTGACGTACGTCATTTACTTCTTTACATACGATGACGCCAGACTACGGTAATTTCGCTGGACTAAATCAAACTGCAGAGTCTGAACGGGGCGTTACAATGCTGTCGAATGGCTAAGACATAACGCCTCCACAGTTTGGCGCACATTGCGTATTTATCCGTTCGTAACAGGGGTTAGAGTTCGCCAGGGAAAAAGCTTTCTTCAGCCACGCCCACTTTATGGCTTTGGCAGAGGCAACTAACAAGAAATATCGAAATCAATCGGTAAGCCATGTTGTCTGTCACGCAGCCATTAATTCAGAAACTGCTAGACGAGAATCGAGCTAGACAGTGAGGGGTCCATCGCGTGCATTGGTGCTGTGGTAGGACAGATCAGTTAATGATACAACGTAGGAGACAATTTATTAATTCCCCTAAGGGCACATCACAAAAGACAGCGAGTATCTTAGGTGCGTAAAACCATTCAGTCTACCACGAGGGAATTAAACTGTAGACTTTCGCTTGCTGTCGAATTGTATAGATTGGACTCGTGTATGATTCGCGTCACAAAGGCAATGAACTGCACTTGAAATATAGGACACATTAGTTGTTGGCTGTGTTTAACCAACGCATAGCTTGACTGTACTGGTGCTTCTACATAAGTCTATCGTGATAACTATGAAACCGCCGGCCTGAGTGGCCTAGCGGTTCTAGGCGCTACAGTCTGGAGCCGCGCGACCGCTACGGTCGCAGGTTCGAATCCTGCCTCGGGCATGGATGTGTGTGATGTCCTTACGTTAGTTAGGTTTAAGTAGTTCTAAGTTCTAGAGGTCTGATGACCTCAGCATTTAAGTCCCATAGTGCTCAGAGCCATTTGAACTATGAAACCATGCTTCAGTAGCGTCTGAGACGGCTGGTGCTATCCCTGTTCCGCCTTAATGCGGTGTTTTGTAGAAAGATAATGACGTAGCAGAATATCTGACCTTGGTTTGATGAGCAGTTTAGTAAATGAGGAACAATAACCAACTCATTCTGATCGTTCGTTCTGAATCCAACAGAACATACGCAGTCATGTATGCAGTAACAGAAACAAAACAAAAAGAATGGAACATGTATAGTATTCTTTATTAAAATGATGTACATACAGAACAATCACCCGTTGCAGTAAATTTTGCAATATCACCACAACCTTTAATACAAATTCACAGCAAGTCATCAGAAGTTAATTTACACATTCATCTTGAAGTAATACATAATGGTTTATCAACAACAGATGCACTGTCGGAGGTAGAATATGACCAAAAAGACTCAGGCAAAATCAATGTCTTGTGGGGGAGTGACTATCGAAAATCACGCACAAAGGTTTACCATAAATAATGCAAATCTTGTACGTGATAATGAAGATTTATTATATTTGTCAGAATTTAATTCATTTTCGAGAACGTATGTCTCATCATCTGCACTAACTCCAGCTCCTGATGTTAGTTTGAGGTACAATGCTTGGTACAGAGGACCGGTGTCTAGAAGTTTGAGTCCCTTATCATTATCCCTGTTACTTTTCTTTTATCATATAACATCGTAGGTAGGCTCTATCTCGCTTGTTAACAAAGGTCGACTCATCGTCTAGCGTCTAAAAAGCTCACATTTATCAACTCTTCACTTTCAAGCCATGCAATATTTGAATTTTGCTATCTCTGAATGGGTTAGTTCTATGCGAATAGTCTACGCTTGCAGATGTTTTACTTGCAGGACAGGTAAATAAATGAATACGGAATGATAAAGCGAACGTACCTTTGTATAAAACTACAAATAAAACCTAACTTAAGAAATCGGAATATTCGAATACACGGTGTGATAAAGAAAAAAAAACTGAAAACTAGACTCCGTCCGAACAGGCCTTGGAAAGCCCAACGGTGCCGACCGGCCGCCGTGTCAGCCCACAGGCGTCACTGGTTGCGGATATGGTGGGGCATGTGGTCAGCACACCTCTCTTCCTGCCGTATGTCAGTTTACGAGACCGGAGCCGCTACTTCTGAATCAAGTAGCTCCTCAGTTTGCCTCACAAGGGCTGAGTGCACCCCGCTTGCCAACAGCGCTCGGCAGACTGGAGGGTCACCCATCCAAGTGCTAGGCCCATCCCGAAAGCGCTTAATTTCGGTGATCTGACAGGAACCGGTGTTACCACTGCAGCAAGGCCGTTGGCACTGTGTGATCAAAAGTATCCGAAAACGCATCATAAGACATTAACTCAGGGTATGCTCACCCTTCATCTTTATGATGGCTTGAACTTTGCTGGGGGCTTTCAGTGAGGTGTCTGAAATTCAGTGGAGGAATGGCTGCCCATTCTTCCTCAAGAACCGAAATCAGGGAAGGTAGTCGTGCTGGACGATGGAGTGTGGAGTGAATTCGACGTTGTAACTCATCCCAAAGGTGTTCCATTGGGTTTAGATCGGTACTCTGGACAGGTCCGACCAGTTCAGGAGTGTTATTGTCCGCAAACTGTTGCCTCTCTGATGCTGATTTATGACAGGGTGCAGCGTCATGCTGATACAAACAAACATCGTCACAGTAATGTTTCCCTACTGCATGAAGTGCACAAAATTGTACACTACTGGCTATTAAAATTGTTACACCAAGAAGAAATGCAGATGATGAACAGGTATTAATTGGACAAATATATTATACTAGAACTGAAATGTGATTACATTTTCACGCAATTTGGATGCATGAGAAATCAGTACCCAGAACAACCACCATTGGCCGTAATAATGGCCTTGATACTCCTGGGCATTGAGTCAAACAGAGCTTGGATGGCGTGTACAGTTACAGCTGCCCATGCAGCTTCAACACGATACCACAGTTCATCAAGAGTAGTGACTGGCGTATTGAGACGAGCCAGTTGCTCGGCCACCATTGACCAGACGTTTTCAATTGCTGAGAGATCTGGAGAATGTGCTGGCCAGAGTAGCAGTAGAACATTTTCTGCATCCGGAAAGGCCCGTACAGGACCTGCAACATGCGGTCGAGCATTATCCTGCTGAAATGTAGGGTTTCGCAGGGATCGAATGAAGGGTAGAGCCACTGGTCGTAACACATCTGAAATGTAACGTCCACTGTTGAAAGTGCCGTCAATGCGAACAAGAGGTGACCGAGACGTGTAAACAATGGCACCCCATACCATCACGCCGGGTGATACGCCAGTATGGCGATAACGAATACACACTTCCAATGTGCGTTCACCGCGACGTCGCCAAACACGGATGCGACCATCATGATGCTGTAAACAGAACCTGGATTCATCCGAAAAAATGACGTTTTGCCATTCGTGCACCCAGGTTCGTCGTTGAGTACACCTTCGCAGGCGCTCCTGTCTGTGATGCAGCGTCAAGGGTAACAGCAGCCAAGGTCTCCGACCTGATAGTCCGTGCTGCTGCAAACGTCGTCGAACTGTTCGTGCAGATGGTTGTTGTCTTGCAAACGTCCCCATCTGTTGACTCAGGGATCGAGACGTGGCTGCACGATGCGTTACAGCCATGCGGATAAGATGTCTGTCATCTCGACTGCTAGTGATACGAGGCCGTTTGGATGCAGCACGGCGTTCTGTATTACCCTCTTGAACCCACCGATTCCATATTCTGCTAACAGTCATTGGATCTCGACCAACGCGAGCAGCAATGTCGCGATACGATATACCACAATCGCGATAGTCTACAATCCGACCTTTATCAAAGTCGGAAACGTGATGGTATGCATTTCTCCTCCTTACACGAGGCATCACAACGACGTTTCACCTGGCAACGCCGGTCAACTGGTGTTTGTGTATGAGAAATCGGTTAGAAACTTTCCTCGTGTCAGCACGTTGTAGGTGTCGCCATCGGCGCCAACCTTGTGTGAATGCTCTGAAAAGCTAATCATTTGCATATCACAGCACCTGCTTCCTGTCGGTTAAATTTCGCGTCTGTAGCACGTCATCCTCGCGGTGTAGCAATTTTAATTGCCAGTAGTGTAAAAAGTGTTCATACCCCAAACACGAAAAACCTCTGGCCCTAAGACCACCCACTCCGTGCTTCAATGTTGGCAGTGCACAAAATTGCAAGTAACGTCGTCCAGCCATTTGCCGAACCCAAACCCTTTTATCGGACTGCAGCAGGATATAGTGTGATTCGTCATTCAAAATCACTCGTTCCAGTTATCCGCTGTCCACAGCGGTCGCTCTTTACAGTCGTTCAACATTTACTACAGAAATGTGTGGCTTGTGAGGGGCTGCTCGACCACTGTAACCATAGTTACATGCGTTAGTTGGACTGCTGGTGGCAGTTTGAAACTCACGTGTGATACTTTCTACTGAATTCGTGTGATTTTTTTTACATCCAACCTCCACAATTATCCACACTCCCAGCCAGTCCGTAGATGAGATATTCCAGGTATTCGTTTCTCTGTGGTTGTTCCTTCACGTTTCCACTTTGTAGTGTCGTCCTCAGCAATAGAGCAGCTTTAGTAGGGCAGAAATGTACCTGATGGTTTTGTTCCTCGTGTGATATTCAATGACTAGTCTGCGTTCGAAGTTAGTGAGCTCACGTGACCGACCCACTCTGCTGTTAACTGCTTCTATACTGTCAACAGAATACTCCCCACCTCCTTTTATACTGGCGGGTCCGCCTCTAGTGAGAGCTGGTGGTCAATTTCGCTGTACGTATAGGTGTGCGGATACTTTTGATCAGACAGTGTTTGTGAAGGATTTTTCTGTTTTTACTTAGTTTATCGATTCCTGAATCACTGCAAGCATTACGCCACAATCCGAAGTGCACAACGTTCAATTTTGAGTATACGAAGGCGTTCAATAAGTAATACAACACATATTTTCTAAAATATTGTTGCTTTTATGCAGAAGTCCAGTACATCACATTATTCGCAACCCTTTTGGCTACAGAACTCTATTTCTCAACAAACTCGCCGTTCAGTTCCTTACTCCACCTTACTGGGAGGGCCTGTATACCCGCACAGTAACACTCTACTGGTCGACGTCGGAGGCAACGTCTTGCTGCATCAATAACCTCCTCATCATCCACGTACCGCTACCGGCATATTGCATTTATCATTGAGTCAAATGTTCAAACGTGTGTGAATTCCAAAGGAACCAAACTGCTGAGATCATCGGTCCCTAGACTCATACACTACTCAAACTAACTTATGCTAAAAACAACACTCATAACCATGCCCGAGGGAGGACTCGAACCTCCGAGGGGAGGTTCAAAATGGCTCTGAGCACTATGGGACTTAACATCTGAGGTCATCAGTCCCCTAGAACTACTTAAACCTAACTAACCTAAGGACATCACACACATCCATGCCCGAGGCAGGATCCGAACCTGCGATCATAGCGGTCACGCGGTTCCAGACTGAAGCGCCTAGAACCGCACGGCCACACCAGCCAGCCCCGACGGGAGGGGCCGCACAATCCGTGACATGGCGCCTCTAACCGCGCGGCCACACCGCGTGGCCATTGGGTCAAACAGAGGAAAGTGGGAAGGTGCGACATCCGAGCTAGAGGCTGGAGGAGGAAGAACAGCCCAGTGAAGTTTTGTGATCTGCTCTCGGGTGTGCAGACTTATGTCAGGCCTTACGTTGTAATGATCCGTCGATCACCTCGAATGAGAGTGTCCGCACTTCCCAACATTGCGGAGGTCACATCTGTGAGAGACCTACCGGCACGCGGGCGATCGGAAAGGTTTGCGCCATCTTGTTGCAATGCTGGCAGACGTCTCGCCCAACTACTCACCGTGCTTTTGTTCCCTGCCAGGTCTCTGTAGACATTCTGCAGCCGCCTATGAATATCTGCGATGCTCTGGTTTTCCGCCAAAAGAAACTCAATGACAGTTCTCTGCTTGGTTCAAATGGTTCAAATGGCTCTGAGCACTATGCGACTTAACTTCTGAGGTCATCAGTCGCCTAGAACTTAGAACTAATTAAACCTAACTAACCTAAGGACATCACACACATCCATGCCCGAAGTAGGATTCGAACCTGCGACCGAAGCGGTCATGAGGTTCCAGACTGAAGCGCCTTTAACCGCACGGCCACACCGGCCGGCAGTTCTCTGCTTGGAATACACCTCCGCTACAGACTCCATTTTGAAGGCCACGTATAGCGCCGACTATTGGAACTTTATGAAACTATAGGGGCTGAAGTGAGAATATTCCACGACGTCGCAAATCGTATTGAAAATTTTTTCAGCAGTAACTCACTGAGAAAAATAATGTGTTGCATTGCTTATCGAGCTCCCCTCGTACTTGGCCCAAGATATTAGAGAACAAGAAGCTCCCACTTCCAAGAAGTACACAAATTTGTCAACAAATGGTGAGAAAATTCGCACTCTAAGTGATGATCTGTCCATCTCCCTGACAGATATCCCTGTTGGCTACAAAACACAATGCATAACTAAAATTGGAGAAGGTTCACTTTACTCACGCGTCCATATGATATACAGCATGGACAGGAATGATACACTACTGGCCATTAAAATTGCTACACCACGAAGATGACGTACTACAGACGCGAAATTTAACCGACAGGAAGAAGATGCTGTGATATGCACATGATTAGCTTTACAGAGCATTCACACAAGGTTGGCGCCGGTGGCGACACCTACAACGTGCTGACATGAGGAAACTTTCCAACCGATTTCTCATACACAAACAGCAGTTGACGGGCGTTGCCTGGTGAAACATTGTTGCGATGCCTCGTGTAAGGAGAAGAAATGCGTACAATCACGTTCCCGACTTTGATAAAGGTCAGATTGTAGCCTATCGCGATTGCGGTTTATCGTATCGCGACATTGCTACTCGCGTTGGTCGAGATCCTATGACTGTTAGCAGAATATGGAATCGGTGGGTTCAGGAGGGTAATACGGAACGCCGTGCTGGATCCCAACGGCCTCGTATCACTAGCAGCCGAGATGACAGGCATCTTACCCGCATGGCTGTAACGGATCGTGCAGCCACGTCTCGACCCCTGAGTCAACAGATGGGGACGTTTTCAAGACAACAACCATCTTTCGAACAGTTCGAAGACGTTTGCAGCAGCATGGACTATCAGGTCGGAGACCACGGCTGCGGTTACCCTTGACGCTGCATCACAGAGAGGAGAGCCGGCCATGGTGTACTCAACGACGAACCTGGGTGCACGAATGGCAAAAACGTCATTTTTTCGGATGAATCCAGATTCTGTTTACAGCATCATGATGGTCGCATCCGTGTTTGGCGACAACACGGTGAACGCACATTGGAAGCGTGTATTCGTCATCGCCATACTGGGGTATCACCTGGCGTGATGGTATTGATTGCCATTGGTTACACGTCTCGGTAACCTCTTGTTCGCACTAACGGCACTTTGAACAGTGGACGCTACATTTCAGATGTGTTACGACCAGTGGCTCTACCCTTCATTCGATCCCTCCGAAACCCTACATTTCAGCAGGATAATGCACGACCGCATGTTGCAGGTCCTGTACGGGCCTTTCTGGATACTTAAAATGTTCGACTGTTGCCCTGGCCAGCACATTCCCAGATCTCTGACCAATTGAAACCGTCTGGTCAATGGTGGCCGAGTAACTGGCTCGTCACAATACGCCAGTCACTACTCTTCATGAACTGTGGTATGGTGTTGAAGCTGCATGGGCAGCTGTACCTGTACACGCCATCCAGGCTCTGTTCGATTCAATGCCCAGGCGTTTAGGAACTACTGTTCGGTTATTGAACTGATACCATTCTGATAAAATATGTTACTCCGCGATGTTAAGTACCTGTCCCATGACTTGTAAGCAATAAGGGTTCTGCTTAAGTCTATCGTATCGATTCCGTAAGATAAGAAGTTTGTTGCGCAGTCGGTGTAATGATATGCGCGGCGCACGCTTGCCAGCACACGTAGCCGCCAGGTGGTGCTGTGACCCCGGCGGCGAGGTGCGGTCATTAATTGCTGGTACATTCTGGGGGAGGCAGGTGCTGGTCGGGGCAGCTGCGCGTGCTGCGGACTCTGCTCTCCCCACGTGGCGGGCGGGAGACAGCAGGCTGCAGGCGGCTGTGGGGGCGGGGGGCGGGCGGGCCCCGGTATTTATGCCGGCGCGGCGCGGCGAGGGGCGGCTCTTCTCAGAAGTGGACCCGATCCTGCGCGGGACGCCTCACACAACCCTCGGCGCGCTATCTGTTATGTATGAGCGCCGCCTGTGGAAGTGCCACAAATCAAACTAACGTTAGAGGGACTGCCACGTCAGCCAGTGTCACGTAACATCATAACGGCCCAAGTACATTACAGCCGGACTCGCAGTGGCAGTACATCTGCCACCGTAGGAAGCTGTTACAATACAAGCCAGCAACCGCCGGGGCGCATACATGAGCACTCATGGGAGGACAAATAACAAAGAAAGAGGCCAAGATTATGATTTATATTAGTACCGAATATTGTTCTCCTCGTTACAACTAATGCGCTGGTGTATTTAACATTTTAACATTCATTTCATTTCGATGTCTGTATAGCTTTCCCTGCAGATTTCCCCCTCAAAGAGAAATCGGGAAGTAAAGGGACAATCATAGCCATATTTCTTAAGGGGGGTAGGACGTCAAACGGGCCGACTTGGAGCAGGAGAGGCACCACAGGACATTTTAATTTCCACTGTCTATACTTTTACAAGTAAATTCATAAAACTTTCTCAGCATGACCAGGAAGGATTCAGGATTCACATTCATAGCAGTGGAAGTGCAAAACCATAACAAAATAATTTTTTTACATTTGAAATTTCATCATTTTTTCACTTACTATTGGCTGCATTTGTTGCTATAGGTACACTTTCCTTCATAAGTAAGGCAGACTGTTCGATGAGTTTTGCACAGTATACAAACCATACTTACAGGTGTATGAAACTCTAGAATTTTCCAAATCTATTAAAAACTATGGTAAAAATTGAGATAATTAACTACAAAATTTGATTTCTTTCTAAACATAAAGTTTAAAACGTAACAGCTCATTCATTTTTCATAAATTAAATAGATTCTAGAGTTTCAGACACCTGTAAGTATGGTTTGTATGCTGTGCAAAATTCATCGAACAGTATCTCTTACTTATGAAGTAAAGTGTACCTATAGCAACAAATGCAGCCAATAGTAAGTGAAAAAATGATGAAATTTCACATGTAAAAAAATTTATTTTGTTGTTTTTTTGAACTTCCGCTGCTACGAGTGTGAATCCTGAATCCTTCCTGGTCATGCTGACAAAGTTTTATGAATTTATTTGTAAAAGTATAGACAGCGGAAATTAAAATTTCCTGTGGTGCATTTCCTGCTCCAAGTCGGCCCGTTTGACGTCCTACCCCCCTTAAGAACTGCAGACGGTATCCTGCACTCTAATCTATGATACGACCATCATGAGGGAACTTAGCAGTTTCTCCAAAATGCCGACTACCATTAGAACCCGCTGAAAATTTGAAAGGAGCTTTCTTCTTTAAAGAGGCGCCTTGATACATAAAACGTCCGTTCTTGCAATGCTTGGCACCAGGGAAGGGTGGGAAACCTCTGAGCAAAAGGGCATTACCTGTTTTCTGTATCCCAGTAAGTAGAAATTGACCTCTACCTTTCTCAGCGTTTAGCTGGAGACCTATTTTTTTATGTCAGAAAACTGCTTGGGAGCGGTGACTCAAGAGGTCATAAAACTTTTGGAATTCGACCATCTCAGACCCATTATCCTTGTTCGAACATCAGCAGCTGCAGTTTAGATGGTACGTCCGGAAGACGTCAGTCGTTACCGCAGTGACCTCCAGTCAATTGCCGCGTAGAGCCTCATTATAGTTTAGCTCCTAGATACCTTGCCCACGACAAAACATCACTATCTGAGCACGGAAGGAGAGTTGTAGCAGCCTACTGGATGTTGCAAGCCAACTTCAACATCGCCACGTGCTAAGAAGACATCGCAGTCACTCTTCTTTTGTCTCCTACATCGAATTCTCATGTGTGCAATGATCTGCCTGAGCGTTCTAGTTTACCACGAAGTATTTACCCAATAGTTAGCAAAAAGTTCTCGGGTTTGCAACCGAGTCAAGTAATTAAAATTACACGAGCCTTTCGGCGAAGCACTCCTTGGCCATTGTCAAGTGGTATGATTGGCAGTGAGCTGCTGGTACGCCCCCTTATATACACTACGTGATCAAAAGTACCCGGACACCTGGATGAACAAGACTTACAAGTTCGTGGCGCCCTCTATTGGTAATGCTGGAATGCAGTATGGTGTTGGCCCACCCTTGGCCTTGATGACAGCTTCCATTCTCGCAGGCATACATTCATTCAGACGCTGGAATGTTTCTTTGGGACTGACTGCCCATTCTTCACGGAGTGCTGTACTGGGGAGAGTTAACGATGTCGGTGGGTGAGGGCTGGTACGACGTCAGCGTTCCAAAACATCCCAAAGGTGTTCTGTAGGATTCAGGTCATGACTCTGTGCAGGCTAGTCCATTACAGGGATGTTATTGTCATGTAACCACTCCGCCACAGGCATTGCATTATGAACAGGCGCTCGATCGTGTTGAAAGATGCGATCGCCATCACGGAATTGCTCTTCAACAGTGGGAAGCACGAAAGTGCTTAAAACATCAAAGTAGGCCTGTGCTGTGATAGTGCCACCCGAAACAACAAGGGGTGCAAGCCCCCTCAATGAAAAACACCACCACACCGTAACACCTCCGCCTTCGAATTTTACTGTTGGCACTACACACGCTGACAGATGACGTTCACCGGGCATTCGCCATACCCACACCCTGCCATCGGATCGCCACGTTGTATACCGTGATTCGTCACTCCACACAACGTTTCTCTACTGTTCAATCGTCTAATGTTTACTCTCCTTACACCAAGCGAGGCGTCGGTTGGCATTTACCGGCATGATGTGTGGCTTATGAGCAGCCGCTCGACCATGAAATCCAAGTTTTCTCACCTCCCGCCTAACTGTCATAGTACTTGTAGTGGATCTTGATGCGGTTTGGAGTTCCTGTGTGATGGTCTGGGTAGGTGTCTGCCTACTACACATTAGGACCCTCTGTCGGCTTTCTCTGTCAGTCAACAGACGAGGACGGTCTCTACGCTTTTGTTCTGCACGTGTCCACGTTTTCAATTTACTATCACATTGGAAACAGTGGACCTAAGGATGTTTAGCAGTGTGGAAATCTCGCGTACAGACGTATGACAGGAAGACACCCAATCACCTGACCACGTTCGAAGTCCGTCAGTTCCGCGGAGCACCCCATTCTGCTCTCTCACGATGTCTAATGACTATTGAGGTCGCTGATATGGAGTACCTAGCAACACAATGCACCTAATATGAAAAACGTATGTTTTTGGGGGTGTCCGGATACTTTTGATCACACAGTGTACACTAGCTGACGGCTGTGACGTCACTGGTGCCTGTGGCACCGCCATATACGGGCATATGTTGACTCGGCTTTCGATGCGCGCGCTTCAACCACCCGACCGCTGGATCCCGTGCCGCGTTGGACTGCAGGCCACCGTCTCTATCTAGGATGCTATCGGTGATTTTTATTTCAGTGGCTTCTTTAATTACGTAATCTCAGGACGGATGTTTCGTCAAATTTTATCCGGTGCCAATTTTCTAAAGCGTGCTCAGATGAAGCAGATTTCTCGGGGTAGCGTAGGCAATAAAACCTCTCATGCTCCTTCCTGCGTTCTTCCACAACGTATACTATGTCCGATGTAAGACTTGCCACATTCGCAAGGTATGTTACAGACCGCAGGTGTTCTGAGACCTACTGCGTCTCTAAGAGGTCTCAGTAACTGACGGATTTTGGTCGGAGGCCTGAAGATCGATTTGATTTTGGATCGTTTCAGCAGGCGGTTTGTCTTTCCTAATACGGAGCCACAGAACAGCAAGAGAGCAAGTTTCTTTTCTTGCTCCTCGCCGGTAGTTTTTTGTGAGTCTTGCTTGAAACCACTTCATGTGTTTGAAGGACCAGCCGTTATTCCTGAAGATCCTGCGTGGGTGTCTAGCACATGCGGCAGGTTATCAGCGTCTGGTATCATCCATGCACGATGCACGAATGCTTGTATAACAGTGCGCTTCTGTTCCTGATGATGATAGCGTGCAATTACGGATCGTTGTGATTAAGTTTTCTATAAATGTTGTGACCAAGGCATCCATTTCATTTGCGGCTGACGAGAACGTCGAGAAAGGGCGATGCATCTTCTTCTACTACCTCCATGGTAAACTGAATGTTACTGTTAATGTCGTTGAGGTGTTCCAAGAACTTGTCAAGCTTTTCACGCCCGTGGGGCTAACTGACGAACGTGTCATAACGTATCGCATGAAACAACTATGGTTTAATGGCGCCGTCTCTAAGGCAACATCCTGAAAATGGTCCATGAAGAGGTTTGCAACAGCTGGAGTTAACCGGCTACCCATTGCAACGCCGTCTATCTGTTCGTAATACTGGCCGTTATACGGAAAATAGGAAGATGCTAGTGTTAGCCTAAATAGCTCGACCACTTAACTTACAAAGAACACGGATGCTAGGACCAAACGGTCTTTGACAGGCACATTCGTAAACAGCACCACCACATCAAAAGCGACCATAATGTCAACGTCGCTAGGTCAGAGCCGGTTAGTTCGGTTAGTACACTACTGGCCTTTAAAATTGCTACACCAAGAAGAAATGCAGATGATAAACGGGTATTCATTGGACAAATATAATATACTAGAACTGACATGTGATTACATTTTTACGCAATTTGAGTCCATTGATCCTGGGAAATCAGTACCCGGAACAACCACCTCAGGCCGTAATAACGGCCTTGATACGCCTGGGCATTGAGTCAGAGTTTGGATGGCGTGTACAGGTACAGCTGCCCATGCAGCTTCAACACGATACCACAGTTCATCAAGAGTAGTGACTGGCGTATTGCGACGAGCCAGTTGCTCGGCCACCATTGACCAGACGTTTTCAGTTGGTGAGAGATCTGGAGAATGGCATGGCCAGGGCAGCAGTCGAATATTTTCTGTATCCAGAAAGGCCAGTACAGGACCTGCAACATGCGGTCGTGCATTATCCTGCTGAAATGTAGGGTTTCGCGGGGATCAAATGAAGGGTAGAACCACGGGTCGTAACACATCTGAAATGTAACGTCCACTGGTCAAAGTGTCGTCAATGCGAACAAGAGGTGACCGAGACGTGTGACCAATGGCACCGCATACCATCACGCCGGGTGATACGCCAGTATGGCGATGACGAATACACGCTTCCAATGTGTGTTCACCGCGATATCGCCAGACACGGATGCGACCATCATGATGCTGTAAACAGAACCTGGATTCATCCGAAAAAATGACGTTTTGCCATTCGTGCACCCAGGTTCGTCGTTGAGTAGACCATCGCAGGCGCTCCTGTGTGTGATGCAGCGTCAAGGGTAACCGCAGCCGTGGTCTCCGAGCTGATAGTCCATGCTGCTGCAAACGTCGTCGAACTGTTCATGCAGATGGTTGTTGTCTTTCAAACGTCCCCATCTGTTGACTCAGGGATCGAGACGTGGCTGCACGATCCGTTACAACCATGCGTATAAGATCCCTGTCATCTCGACTGCTAGTGATACGAGGCCGTTGGGATTCAGCACGGCGGTCCGTATTGCCCTTCTGATCCCACCGATTCTATATTCTGCTAACTGTCATTGGATCTCGGCCGACGCGAGCAGCAATGCCGCGATACGTTAAACCGCAATCGCGATAGGCTACAATCCGACTGTTATCAAAGTCGGAAACGTGATGGTCCTTACATGAGGCATCACAACAACGTTTCACCAGGAAACGCCGGTCAACTGCTGTTTGTGTATGAGAAATCGGTTGGAAATTTTCCTCATGTCAGCACGTTGTAGGTGTCGCCACCGGCGCCAATCTTGTGTGAATGCTCTGAAAAGCTAATCATTTGCATACCACAGCATATTCTTCCTGTCGGTTAAATTTCGCGTCTGTAGCACGTCATCTTCGTGGTGTAGCAATTTTAATGGCCAGAAGTGTAAAATCTGCGGAACATCATGTTAAAAATTCAGCCGCAAACGGTCACGCGCACATACATACAGCGTATTTCCGTAAGAGGGTGCAAAAATGTAACAGGACATAGAGAATGCTCCACTGAACAATTTGAGTAGGGAGTCTGAGCTCGGAATAGCCAGCCAGCTTAAGGAAACTTGTGTACCGCTTTGTCTGGCATTACTGATTCCAGCTTTCAAGTTTACAAGTACAGTGCTGCTTATTTAGACGTACATCTACATCTACGTGATTACTCTGCTATTCACAATTAAGCGCCTGGCAGAGGATTCAATGAACCACCTTCAAGCGGTCTCTGTACCGTTCCTCTCTCGAACGGCGTGCGGGAAAAACGAGGACTTAAATTTTTCGGTGGGAGCCCTGATTTCTCTTGCGTTATCATGATGATCATTTTTCCCTATGTAGGTGGGTGCCAAAAGAATGTTTTCGCAATCGGAGGAGAAAATTGGTGATTGAAATTTGATGAGAAGATCCCGTCGCAACGAAAACGCCTTTTGTTTTAATGATTGCCACTGCAATTCACGTATCATGTCTGTGACAATATCTCCCCTATTTCGCGATAATACAAAACGAGCGGCCCTTCTTTGAACTTTTTCAATGTCATCCGTCAGTCCCACCTGATGCGGATCCCACACCGCACAGCAATACTCCACAATAGGGCGGACAAGCGTGGTGTAAGCAGTCTCTTTATTAGATCTGTTGCACTTTCTGAGTGTTCTGCCAATGAATCGCAGTCTTTAGTTTGCTCTGCCCACAACATTATCTATGTGATCGTTCCAACTTAGGTTATTTGTAATCCCTAAGAATTTAGTTGATTTTACAGCCTTCAGATTTGTGTGACTTATCGCGTAATCGAAATTTAGCGGATTTCTTTTAGTACTCATGTGAATAACTTCGCACTTTTCTTTATTCAGGGTCAACTGCCACTTTTCGCACCACACAGATATCTTATCTAAATCATTTTGCAATTTGTTTAGGTCATCTGATGACTGTTTTAAGACAGTAAATGACTGCATCATCTGCAAATAATCTAAGAGGGCTACTCAGATTGTCTCCTTAGTCGTTAATATAGATCAGGAACAATAGAGGGCCTATAACACTTCCTTGGGGAACGCCCAACTTCTGTTTTACTCGATGACTTTCCGTCTATTACTACGAACTGTGACCTTTCTGACAGGGAATCACGAATCCAGTCGCACAACTGAGGCGATACTCCGTAGGCACGCAGTTTGGTTAGAAGACGCTTGTGAGGAACGGTGTCGAAAGCCTTCTGAAATTCTAAAAATATGGAGTCAATTTTTACATCCCCTGTCAATAGCACTCATTATCACGAGTATAAAGAGCTAGATGTGTTCCGCAGGAACGATATTTTCTGAATCCGTGCTATGTCTCAGTAAATAGTTTTCTTCGAGGTACTTCATAAGTTCGATTACAGAATACGTTCCAAAACCCTACTGCAAGACGAAGTTAGTGATATTGGCCTGTAATTCAGCGGATTACTCCTATTTCTCTTTTTGGCTATTGACGTGACTTGAGCAGTTTTCCAGTCTTTAGGTACGAAACTTTCTGTGAGCGAGCGTTTGTATATAATTGCTAAATATGAAGCTCTTGCATCTGCATACTCTGAAAGGAACCTGACTGGTATACCATCTGCACCGGAAGCCTTGCCTTTGTTAAGTGATTTAAGGTGCTTTGCTACACCGAGGATATCTACGTCTATGCTTCTCATCTTCGCAGTTGTTCTTGATTGGAATTCAGGAATATTTACTTCGTCTTCTTTGATGAAGGAGTTTCGGAAAACCGTGTTTAATAACTCTGCTTTGGTGGCACTGTCATCAGTGACTTCACCGATGTTATCGCGCAGTGAAGGTATTGATTGCGTCTTGCCACTGGTGTGCTTTATATATGATCAGAATCTCTTTGGGTTTTCTACCAGATTCCGAGACAGAGTTTCGTTGTGGAAATTATTAAAAGCATCTCGCATTGAAGTATGCGCTATATTTCGAACATCTGCATAACTTTACCAATCTTCGGGATTCTGCGTTCTTTTAAATTTCGCATGCTTCTGCAACAGTGATCTGATACGTTTTGTGTACCATGGAGGATCAGTACCATCACTTATTAATTTATATGGTATGTATCTCTCAATTGCCGTCGGTACTATCACTTTGAAATCATTCCACATCTTTTCTAGGCTTACATGATCAGATCGGAAGGAGTGGAGGCTGTCTCTTAAAAAGGCGTTAAGAGCATTTTATCAGCTTTTTTAAATAGATGTACTTTTCTTTTCTTTTTGATGGTTGTCGGTGTCACGGTTTTCAGCCTAGCAGCAACTGCGTTGTGGTCGCTAATCCCTGTATTGGTCATGATACTCCCTATTTGACCAGGATTATTTGTTGCTAAGAGGTCAAGTATGCTTTCGCAATCATTTACACTTCGAGTAGGCTCCTGAACTAACTGTTCAAAATAATTTTCCGAGGGGACATTCAGTACAATTACGGGTGACGTTTTATGCCTGCCGCCGGCTTTAAACGTATAATTTTTCCGACACATCGAGGGTAGATTGAAGTCGCCACCGACTGTAATTGTATGAGTGGGATACGAATTGAAATGAGACTCAAGTTTTCTTTGAACTGCTTAGCAACTATATATTCTGAGTCGAGGCGGTCGGTAAAACGATGCAATTACTAGTTCTACATCTACATCTACATTTATACTCCGCAAGCCACCCAACGGTGTGTGGCGGAGGGCACTTTACGTGCCACTGTCATTACCTCCCTTTCCTGTTCCAGTCGCGTATGGTTCGCGGGAAGAACGACTGTCTGAAAGCCTCTGTGCGCGCTCTAATCTCTCTAATTTTACATTCGTGATCTCCACGGGAGGTATAAGTAGGGAGAGGCAATATATTCGATACCTCATCCAGAAACGCACCCTCTCGAAACCTGGCGAGCAAGCTACACCGCGATGCAGAGCGCCTCTCTTGCAGAATCTGCCACTTGAGTTTATTGAACATCTCCGTAACGCTATCACGGTTACCAAATAGTTTAGTGCGATTGTGAAGTGTAGCCTCTACCCATACTATTTCGCAGGAACTATCTACTTCTACTTCAATTTCACTACAAGGCAAACTATTTCTGACAGCAATAAATACTCCACCACCAACTGTATTTAATCTACCGTTTCTGAACACTGTTAGATCGTTTGAAAAGAATTTCGGCTGAACTTATTTCCGGCTGTAGCCAGCTTTCTGTACCTATAACTATTTGAGATTCAGTACTTTGTATTAGGCAGGAGCTCTGGTTCTTTCCCAACACAGCTACGACAATTTACAACTACAATACCGACTGTTTCTACAACTACCTTACTGTGTTTTACCTGCCCGCTTTTTGACGGATGCCCTTTCAGTGGTTTACTGAGACCCTCTAACCTAAAAAAACACCCAGTCCCTTCCACACACCCACGCTACCCGTGCAGCCGCTTCCTGTGTGTAGTGGACTCCTGACCTATTAAGCGGAACCCGGAAACCCACCACCCAATGGAGAAAGTCAAGGAATCTGCAGCCTACACGGTCACAGAACGCCCTGAGCCTCTGATTCAGACCCTCCACTCTGCTCTGCACCAAAGGATCACAGTAGGTTCTGTCGACGATGCTGCAGATGGTGAGCTCCGCCTTAATCTCGCAAGCAAGACTGGCAGTCTTTACCATTTCGCCGGCCGGGGTGGCCGAGCGGTTCTAGACGCTACAGGTTCGAATCCTGCCTCGGGCATGGATGTGTGTGGTGTCCTTAGGTTAGTTAGGTTTAAGTAATTCTAAGTTCTAGGGGATTGATGACCTTAGAAGTTAAGTCCCATGGTGCTCAGAGCCATTTTTTTTTTTTTTACCATTTCCGCTAGCCGCCCGAAACCATAGAGAATCTCCTCCGATCCGTAGTGACACACGTCATTGGTAGCGACATGGGCTACCACCTGCAGTTGGCTGCACCCTGTACTCTTCATGTTATCCGGAAGCACCCTTTCCACACCCGGAATGACTCCTCACTGTATGCACACGGAGTGCACACTAGCTTCCCTCCCTCCCTTGGCAGCTATGTTCCTAAGGGGCCCCATTACGCGCCTAACTTTGGAGCTCCCAACTACCAGCAAACCGACCCCCTGTGAATGCACAGACCGTGCGGGCCGAGAAGCATCCTCTGGAACAGGATAGACGACTGCATCCGGCTCAGAGACTTCGTCAGCCACAGATAATACCCGAAACCTGTTCGTCATGCGAACCGGGGAGGCCCTGCGATCAGCTCCACGGAAAGTTTTTCACTGCCTGCCAGACTTTGGAATGATCTCCCACTCGACCACGGGTGAGGGCTCAACCTCAGTGCAGGCAGTACCAGGGGCGGGCACAGCAGTGGATCGATCGGGGAACACGTGGGTAGTGCTCGACGTCCCCAGCATCCCTGCGTCCGATCCTCCACAGTGACGTCCCTTGGCAGTAGCCTCAAGCTGTGTGACAGAAGCCAACACTGCCTGCAGCTGTGAGCGAAGGGTCACCAAGTCAGTTCGCATCTCTAAACAGCAGTCACAGTGCCTATCCATTTCTGAACTCGCTTCTGTTTGAAACTCGAAAAGATATATAATAAACAAATGGTGTACTCGCCTTATTAGCAACAGGAAGTCGCGGTGCTCTCTCACTGACAGGCTAACCGACACTACTTCCTGCGGGGAAACAAGGAGGACGCGCCTGTTACTAGGAAGTCGTGATACAGGTATTGTTTACTTTACTTGTCCATAAAGTGGCTCTGATGTATCGTATTTACTTTGTCTCATGACAGAACGTGCGATGAATCAACGAGAGACCCATCCATTACTCAGTGCTATTCAGAGACGCACAGTACAATACGATGGAGCAATACCGGTACAGTTTCTTAGATCTCACTGACAAGCGTCTAGTGTATGGGGAAGTACGTTGCAATGCTGTCGCTGCTGAAAGACCGTACAGGGAAAGATTTCCTGACAGGCATCATCCCTCACGACGAATGTATGTTTCTCTCGATCGAAGAATGCGGGAGACTGATTCATTGGGAAGAAGAAACGAGGGACCTGGCAACATGAGGACCACTCGGACACACTATTATTTCCTTAAGCTGGCTTCTCCGACACTAGGTTCCCCGCCTAAAATTTTTCAGTGGAGCATCCTCTATGTTCTGTTAAATTTTTGCACGCCCTTACGGAAACACCTTGTATACACACACATACTTCCCTCTATTACCAAAGTGACGACTGCTTGATGCCCCAGTGCGTTCTATACAAACCGAACTCTTAGTCGAGATCTTGTACAAGTTCCTTTTTCCCCAGCTACCTATAAAATGTCTCCACAGACATAAATCGACATTTCACAAAACATGAATAAATATTTCTTTTTACGTGTGCTCCATAGTTTAGCAGTTCTCTGGAAATATTACAAATGAAGAAACTAAAAAAAAAGACAGTTGTTGATTCTGAGTGATTCCCTACGTTCCCGCCGGATGACGAGCCCTCCTCGCCAGCCGTAAACACACGCCAGGCACGTAAAACATTTGGCGGAACTGGACTCACGGTGACGTAAGCGCCGCGCGGCTTCCTTTGTGAAAGCGATACGCTCTGGAAACGGGACCTGACATCAAGGGGCGCAAATAAGCCGTCTGTATGTGGTTGCAGTCATTCATAATTGCCCAGTCTTCTCCGTAAACGTCACGTGCAAACGTGTGCTACTGAGGATTCAGGATCCAATATGTAAAATAATGTACTTGCGACAGGTAAACGATAGTAAGTGGTGGAATATGTGGCCTACATATGATATTAGGACACACAATGTTTGTGCCATCGACGTAATAAACACGTACGGCAGATTTGGCAACGTTGAGTCCAAGATACCTATCTTGGTGGCCGGCCGCTGTGGCCGTGCGGTTCAAGGCGCTTCAGTTTGGAACCGCGTGACCGCTACGGTCGCAGGTTCGAATCCTGCCTCGGGCATGGATGAGTGTGATGTCCTTAGGTTACTTAGGTTTAAGTAGTTCTAAGTTCTAGGGGACTGATGACCATAGATGTTATGTCCCATAGTGCTCAGAGTCATTTGAACCATTTGAAGCGGAAATTTCAAATTATATGACAATGTCCATTCATGAGAGAACAATGCATTCTGGTGGTGAGCTGAAGTGGTTAATAAAAAGAAAATTGAATACACTAAAATGTTTTTGATAAATTATATAGTCTCCTATAAATTACATTACTCGCGAAGTGAGAAAAAGGACGCACTTCTGTATCAAATGGAAATATTATTTTTCTTTATTTTACTCCAGATGAACAAGAGACAATTTGGTACGATACAGCGACATAAGTCCCCACCAGACACTTTGGTTTGGACTGTGCGAAGAGTGTAGGACGGCGTTTTAAAGAGTTGTCATCTCAGTCGGAGGAAGCGAAGTTATACTTTCTGTTTAGTCTAACACGGAACTTTTTGAGTGTGAGGTCGCAAAAGGTTGACGACGTTTATGGCATTCGACGCCCCATATATTGTCTACCATTCAGCCACAATATTGGCTGCTAATGGCAAGAGGGGCTGGACTAGAGGTAGCCAATGGAGAGCACAGCATGGGCTACGGAGCATAGCTGAAGTGCTTAGTCGACAAGTAACTCACAACTGTGCTACAGTTCTAGTGGTGTTGATACAAAGCAGAGCAATAGCAATGATAAACAAAGCAAACATTGCATTATATCTACAACAGTTATCTAAGTTCACATTTCGTCAAAAAGGAGCCCAAGGAACCTCGCAGAGTGAGAAAGAAGTGGCACATGAAATATTAGCGTTTCCGGAAAGTGGGTCAGTGGAATGTGTGGTATCGTCTATGCTCCACTGTACGGATAACGTGCATAAGGAATACAGTGGTGAAGATAGGTGCTAAACAAGTGAAAGTGATATTGAAACAGGCGTCGGGCCATGTAGTTCATCATCCTTGTCGGACAGGGAGCCACAAATCGCGTCTCCAATGGAACATAGTAAAGGATACTCGTCCAACAAGCGGATACTGAACACAATTATGTGCATGGATGATCATTCGCAGCGTAGTAAAAAAACAATTAAGAACAGATTTTTAATAATTCCGCAACAATATGATCGTGTTGTGCATAAGAAAAACTGCGGATATTCAACAGAACACAAGGAGCACTTGTTACAAAAACTGGTGTGTGTGCGTTTCAAGAACACTCGAGACAATTTACAGGATTTGCATGATAGTGACCTACTATGCTATGCGCATCAAACTGTGGGCGACATAGATTTCAGTGATTTTAAGAGAAGCAATGGATAGCTGCATATTTTGAAGTAGTACTACAGAACTGGAAGACATAAGATAACGAAATTTCAAACAAAGCGTCAACTTGACGCCGGCCGTTGTGGCCGAGCGGTTCTAGGCGCTTCAGTCCGGAACCGCGCTGCTGCTGCGGTCGCAGGCTCGAATCCTCCCTCGGGCATGGATGTGTGTGCTGTCCTTAGGTTAGTTAGGTTGGTTGGTTTGTGGGATTAAAGGGACCAGACTGCTACGGTCATCGGTCCCTAAGTTAGTTAGGTTTCAGTAGTTCTAAGTCTAGGGGAGTGATGACCTCAGATGTTAAGTCCCATAGTGCTTAGAGCCATTTGAAAGTCAGTTTGACGGTGTATAGCAAATTGCGGAATCGGTCCGAAAATTTGTAGATGAGACAAACAAACTTATCCCATCGTTCGGTAAGGAATTTGTTTTCAACTCCAACCAATCGAGATTTGAAGAGGAAATGCGTGTGATAGGTACCCTGGAAATCAAAGGTACCAAGAGAGTCGTATGAAGATCAAATAACATCAGTGCCTTAACGGATTCGCATACAATTCAAATGGTTCAAATGGCTCTGAGCACTATGGGACTTAACTTCTGAGGTCATCAGTCCCCTAGAACTTAGAACTACTTAAGCCTAAATAACCTAAGGACATCACACACAGCCGGCCGGAGTGGCCGCGCGGTTCTAGGCGCTACAGTCTGGAGCCGAGCGACCGCTACGGTCGGAGGTTCGAATCCTGCCTCGGGCATGGATGTGTGTGATGTCCTTTGGTTAGTTAGGTTTAATTAGTTCTAAGTTCTAGGCGACTGATGACCTCAGAAGTTGAGTCGCATAGTACTCAGAGCCATTTTTGAGCCATCACACACATCTATGCCCGGAGGAGGATTCGAACCTGCGTCCTTAGCGGTCGCACAGTTCCAGACTGTAGCCCCTAGAGCCGCTCGGTCACTCTGGCCGGCAACATACAATTCTGCAGACCGTTAATCTGAACGATAAACTGCCTGAAAAATTATTTGTTGTCCTCAGACAAGTTGGAGATGCTCTGCCCCCTACGATTATTTCTCGTGTGCGCGTCTTGCAAGGGCAGTAGGAAATATTTACGTCATAGCAGGCAAAAATGTGAAAATGGGCGTAAGATAACTATAACTATGGTATGAGCACTGCTTTTGGCGAATAGCTGGTCAAAATCACTTGTTTTTGCTTGATACCTGGTCTTTGCTTGATTCCTGGTCTGTGCATAAAAATCATACTCTTTTAGAGCAAACTGTCCGTTCTGAAAAGTGTATGACATTGCAGTTCATTCCAGCTGGAAACACTGGACAAATTCAGCCTCTGGATGTTTGTTTTTTCCGTGCCTATAAAAGATATAGTCGCACTATCTGCAGCTACGCCTTAAAAGCTAGCCAGTTTCAGGGTAAGCTCAAGTACAGACTATTTCGCTTTCGGATGCATGCAGTCACATTCCGTCAGTTTTTATCGCCCCGTTACACAAATATGATTCTATGTGGATTGTTTAAGAGTGGATACCTAGCTGAAGGTCTTGCACGGTTTGTAACTCCCAAGGAGTTCGTCTTCGATCCTGATGGAGCAAACCTTTGATATCACTGTTGAGCGTCATTTTGCACTCGATGTTCATGGTGTAAGCTGATGGTTTGTTTTGAGCATTTCTTGAATATCGACCATGTCTGTTTTGCGAAGTGTAATACATACATCCCACAGAAGATTGATGTCTTCACCTCCTTGACACTCATTTTCCGTCGCCATCCTGATGTTCATGGTGAGCCATTAGCAACTAATATTTTTCCTGTTATAATTGTTAACACAACACATTCTAGTGAGCGTTATTATAGACTGAACCTGCAACCTCGCACCCAAGGGGTTCCTTGTAAGCATTCTATAAATAAATTCAATTTCATTACGAATAAACGGGATATTCTGTTACGCTAGAACAGCCACAGGAAAGAATTAGTTACACGCTTACATCTTACACCGTATCTTTCCCAGTATCAAAGGGAAAACGGGGTACTATCCAACCTCCATCTGCAATGACGTGAAGGCAGCATTCTCTTTTCTCTTCCTGTAGAACCACTCTTATGTTTATGGTCACGCGGTGCAGTGTAACGTCACAACCAAGTTTTGACAGTAGTGACACAGACTGCATAACTTTTTTGACTTCATCTAACGAAGGTAACCAATTAACTGACAATAAGGTGGGAGAAAAGTCTGAAATGTCTTACATACTCATAGAAATATATCATAGCCATAAAAAGAAAAACGTGGGACACGTACTAAACTGGTCAAATTATTAATGGACGAGATAATCCTTATTATATAAACGTAAGCTCTTCAATCATTCTGATACGCACTCTCTAACAGTTTAATTAAAGGCACCTACCTGGTACCGCCTTGATGACAGCAGCGAAGCGTCGTGTCACGTACTCCAAGTTTTCAGGAGACACCCTGACCTACGCACGCTCGACTTCCGCCCACAATTCGGGAGATTTGTCAGAGCTGTGTCGATGGCGGGCCGAATAGGTCGATCGGGATCACAGATGGGCTCAACGGGATTTAGGTAAAGTGACATGCGACACATACGCTCCTGTTCGACGAATGTTTCTTAAATAAATCTGACACCATTCATGACAAGAGGGGTGGTTAACTGTCTTAAAGTACCCGTCACTTGCGACATACTGTAGCCCAGCTAACGAAAGCCCACGATCGCACTGTAGATTTTTGCATCGTTTGTCAGTGAAAGGCAACTGCATCCACATCATGAACCCCATTTCTTCTCATGTAAACATCCCCCACACACGAATAGGCCCACCATCTGCCTGAACGGTGAGAGTTCGTAATTTAACACCGGATATTGTGCGTGATGATCTGATAACAACCGTTTTTCAGTAACGTTCTGGTGTTAAAAATTTGCTCTAACACCACATTTCAAAATGCTTCTCAGGGACGCGGCGCAGTAGTTAAGGCGCCGAATTCGCATTCAGAACTGCAGATTTCAAAATTATTGTCAAGTGTGTGTCTTTAACAGTGCTCAAGCTAAACGAAAGCAAATAATTTTATTGGCGGGATTCAGAACACAAGCTCGTCAAATAAAGTAAGGACACACCTTAAGTAAATTGTGAAGAATACCACTGGAACCGCTACTACAGGTGTTGCTACCAACAAAACCGACCAGAAAGTGCTAATGAGTGGCACTAAAACATCTCACTAAAGATCTGTCTATTAATGTGCCATTTGCGTCAACGTCGTCAATAAAGCAACGCCAAGAAATGTGTCCCCCTCCCCCCCAAAAAAGTAATAGAATGTGCATATCATTGTTCATAAATCTTAGTTTTTAATGGAAAGATGTCAGTTGTTTTGTTTTAGCCATTTAAGAGAAAGATATTAGGAAATTTTGAAGAAGGTAAATACCAAGAATATAGTCACGGTGCCAAACGGATAAGTAGTATGGAAATAAAAGCAATTATAATGTGCTTCAGTTCCTGATACTCACACGACTTATCATTTAATTACGGTAATTGCAAATACCTTACTCAAGTGCATTGCCCTTTTTCTGTGTATGCTTACACTATTTGTTCATAACAAATATAATATACATAAATTAGCTCCATTAACTGGATAACAAAACAAATCCATCAATAGGTAAACGGTCTGCACAGTTACCTTTTAGTAAAGTGCATAAAATAACTTCACAGGGTTCGTGTAACAAATTATTCACTGCAATATGTGAGACATGATTTTAGTTTGTTATTTATAATGCTTAACGTATACACCGTAGAACAAGTAAGGAAACGAAAGGCACCTTAAATCGATAAATGTGCAAGTGAAACGGATATCGACTCTAAATTAATACTTGATATAATTATTGTCGCTGAAGTTATTGTACATATCACTTAAGGACTACCATTAAATAAGACTGAAACGTATCGTATCTCAGGAATCTGCTTAAGGGTGAACAAAACTGAGACTCTAACGGACAGTAGCAGAAAAGGGAATAGTAGTTAGGCAAATATCAAAATATAGTCTATGGTAGAAAAGCAAGAAATTATTATGTCTAGGAAGTAAGATTTCAGAATAAAGGCAGATAGGGCCCTCTTCAACAACAACAAAGAAATGATATTAAACTGCTGGTCTCAGTAACTTGCTTAAAACAAATGAAAATACTTATGTTTTCAACTGTCCTTGTTCTGTACTGCAATGCATTGTATGCAAGCGAAACACAAACAGTATTAAAACCGAGGGGAAGAAACTGAAGGTACGTGAGGTACGATGTCAACAGCTTATTAGTGTACCCAGTTGTAGGGGAAACCGTTGCCCCGTTAAGGTAGAATATTACGCGAATGCCATGGAGTACGAATTACTTCAGCAGTAGAATGTGCACATCTTTCTTTATTTTTTAATTTCCTGGCAGCTTATGAGGTATCACAGAGCCTTTCTTTTCATATAATGCACAATCAGACAAAAGTAATTATGGCATACTGCTGAGTCCTGTTAGAGTACTTGAGCTAAACCAGAGGAGAACAGCGGGCGACATGTAGCGAAGTCTTGGGCAGGCCTTCACGGAAAGTCATTGCTGACAACATGTCCCCAGGGGTGGCGACTTATTGAAGCCACCTATACTGTGATGAAGATTATGGTCCCAGGAATCACACTGGGCTGTCATTTGCGAGTAATTGACAATAACGAATTTCTTGTGATCCATGACACGACTAAAGTCTTGGCAACAATAATAATAATTGTAGCGCCACTGTTGCGTAGTGGTTAACTTGTTTGGCTGGTTCGATGAGGGTTGTGCCACAATTTTTTTCGTTTTTATACAATTTTCTTTTCATTTTTATCAAAATGACTAATCATTATTTTTATTCAGTTTATGAGTTTAAATATAATTTATTTGTAATATTTTGCCATGCCACTTTGCTCATCGTATTAGCATTTTCATTTGCTCTCATTTTTTCTCCCTTCATTTATTTTACATTTGCAGTCTTTGCTCATTCAGTTTTAGTTGTTTTTATATATCTACTTTGATTTCAGTTTTTCCTTTAATAGTTTTGACCCTTTCGATACAGTTGTTATTTCTATTACACATTCTGCCTGAATGTCGTTTTATGTATGGAAGCTCCTTTCATTTAAATCTTCATCTGTGCTATTTTCTCCGTGGAACGAGAAGAATTTATGTTTGTAATGTTTCTATGACAATTACCACAAAAATGTACATCTTACAACGAAAAATGAATTTTTGATACGACTAAACAGCCGATATAAATATATTATTTCGTCTTTTGTATCTTAACCGCTAGACTGGACTTTTATCACGTTCAAATATTACGACAGGTAAATAAAAAATTTAAAATCACATGGAGATAGACGGCAAACTAAAAAATAGTAAAAGGACGTAGAAATTAGAGCAAACAAAAATGTTAATACGATGATTAAAATGACACAGCAAAAAGATTGAACTCAGACAGAAAAAGAACTAGATGGGTCCTACCAGTATTAGAACCCATTTTCACGTTCAGCGTGCTAACTTCATATCTTATGCACTAGGCTGCAGTGCTAGTTCGAAAACTATAGTTATTTCTAAGGTTCTAGTGGATATCGAAAATTCTTTTTTGTCCACTACTCGGAAATCAGGGCCCACCATGGTGAATGACTACAGGGTGTGTGATACTTGGGACCATGACCTACACAACCGTGTAGATGGTTTCAAAAAGTTGATCCCAAACCTAGGGACAGCTCATTATATGTCACAGTGTCTCGAAAATAGATATTAACCTGTCTAAAGAATCTAAATAGCATCTGTTTGACTGTGGTTCCGAAAATAAATAAACCCAATTCGACATTCAGTATAATTATTTCAATTTCGATACATTTATTTACTTTTTTAACATGCGGACAAATGTTCAAGTGTGTGTAAATTCCTAAGGGACCAAACTGATGACGTCATTGGTCCCTAGGCTTACATACACTACTTAAACTAACTTATGCTAGGAACAACATACACACACCCATGCCTGGGGGAGGGCTAGAACCTCCGGTGAGAGGATAACATGCGGACAAGAGGTTAATATAGGTCGTATTGCACATCAAATGTTCTCAGTACAATTTGAACATACACGTATACCATTATGAGGCTAAGTAAATTCCCATTTAGACATTTTCCTAGAGTTACTACAACTGAAGGATTCTACTAAGCGGAAAAAATTGTAGTTGGGAAGTAAAGTAGGGAAACAGATTTTTGAGGTTGCCCTGAAACGCCAATCATTTGCATATCGACGCTCGTAGAACACTTCATGCCACTTTGACGTTTGTTGTATGTTGCCTCCATGGTGTTGCAATTTTAACGCCAGCAGTGTAGATCCTGCTAGGTAGATGTGTCACATTCAACTGCTCTAAGTGCAGTTCCTATATCATACTCCGGCTGGTGCACGGGCCGCCTTGTGCACGGAGTACAGCAACAGTCGAATGTCCGTAACTGCACGATCAGGGCGGCGGATTGCTAGCTGAAGGGGTCCGGGTTCGATTCCTGGCCGAGTCGGAGATTTCCTCCGCTCGGGGACTGGGTGTTGTGTCGTCCTTACTTTCCTATCGTCATCATTGGCATTCCACTGTTTTAGGTGGCTGTGTGGGCATATCCCGAAAGGCAATGGAAAAAAAGTAGAGACGAGGTGCAGGGATCACCACCGATACGCACGAATGAAACATTCATGTAAGTCAGCTCGTGCCGAGTACCGAAATATAACTTTCGAATAAGGTATGATGCAACAAGTGTGGTACATGCTCCAAAATTTCTCAGAATAATCTGTCTTTCCAAATATGAGTGCTTGAACACACAATTTGCAGGCAGCAAGGATTCAATTAAATTAAGGCTTGGGATAGAGAACTAAAGTGAAAACTTATTCATGAAAGATAAAAATCAAAATATGCTAACTCAGCTGGATGGCATTCCAGAAAGATGGAAAGAGTATTTCTCAGAAATGTTAAATTGCACTGATCCGCACATAACCTTCAATTAGAGTCTGAGAGTGACAGCATTAATAATGACGAATGCAGAATCACAGAACAGGAAGTGATCCACTCCATTCAAAAGCTCAAAAACAACAAGGCAGCAGGCGAGGACCAGATATCAGCAGAGATGTTAAAAGAGGGCGGAAACAAACTACACAAAGAAATTTATAACCTTATCACAACGATCTGGAAAACTGAAACGCTGCCTGAAGATTGGAAAACTGCGATAATTTGTCCCATACACAAGAAAGGAAACAGCATGGAATGTGGAAATTACAGAGGAATCAGTTTGCTGAACATAATATACAAAATCCTGTCAATGACCGTTCTGGAAAAACTTAAACCTTACGCAGAAAACATTATTCAAGATTGCCAGGCTGGATTTCGAACAAACCGTTCCACAACTGATAATTTGTTTACTATACGACAAATCTTAGAGAAATACTTGGAATTTAACATAAACATCCACTGTCTCTTCATTGAATTCCAGCGATCCTACGACAGCATCCACAGAAGTAGCCGCTACAAGACATTACGAGAGTTTAGTATACCGAGTAAAATCATTAGGAAGATACAACGGTGCATGGATGGTTCCCAGGCAGCAGTGAAGTTCAGAGGATCCATATCCCCCACCTTTCCAATTAAAACAGGCTTACGACAGGGAGGCGCTCTTTCATGTGTCCTCTTCAACCTTGCATTAGAGAAAGTGGTCCGGCAGAGTAATTTACATCTATACAATGGTCTCCGATTCGAACACAGTGAAGTAAAACCCCTGGGTTATGCAGATGACATAGTGTTGCTGAGTGAAACTGAAGAAGAACTGAAAGACATGTACAGATCTCTCAGGCACGGTGCCAGCAAAATCGGGGTTTTGATTAACCAAGAGAAAACCGAAAATATGGAAATAGGTCGAGTCATAAACCCAAATCCTTACTTTGAAATTGACCAACATTCTAAATTCAGAAATGTTCTCCAGGTTAAATACCTTGGATCACGTTTCAACAGTAAAAATATCATAACAATGGATATAAATGAAAGAATAGCCTCAGGGTCAAGATGTCTGTACTCACTAACCAACCCACTCAAAAGTGAAGGTTTGTCAGTCACCACAAAGATGAAGATATACAACACTTTTATCTGCCCCATGGTACTATACGGCTCGTAAAGCTGGACGCTTACACAGAATGAAAGAGAAAAACTAAATGTTTTCGAAAGAAAAGTAATAAGAAAAATCTGGGGACCTGTGTTGGAGAACGGTGCATGGAGATTTCGAAAGAACAAAGAAATTTATCAGTTAATGAAGCAACCCACTATCATTCAGAAATTAAAAAGTAGGAGACTGCAATGGGCTGGACATGAGGCCAGAATGGAAAACAACAGGATCACCAAGAAAGCATTTGAAGGAACTCTACAGGCAACAAGACCATTGGACTGATCTCGTACAAGGTGGAAACATGACAGAGAAGGCCATCGTAGCATTAGGAATTTCCGCAGGGTGGAGAGACGCTTCGAGAGATAGAAGGCGGTGAAAGCAGATCGTTGATGCAGCGCGTGGGCTACTGGGCCTGTGATCGCTGAGAAGATAGATAGAGAACTAAATTTACCAAATTATAATTGTTTATCTCATCCGAAAGCGCGTTCGCGGACGTAGGTACAAACGTCGGAGAAAATGCAAAAAAAAATGCAGCAGATACTGCGACTGGGACTCAGATGTTAATAGCTGTGATGCTAGGACCACCTGACAGTCTGGCGGTGGTCTGGTCAGTGTCAGCACGTAAGACCAACACTCGGTGTTCCTGAAGGTCACTAGTTCATTGCCGAAATTACTGTGAGTAATGCCCAACCACGACGAACACTCGAAAAGTGCGAGGTTTCTCACACTTGTGCGCCAGGGCATCAGCGCGGGGTGCTTCTGTCCAGGGACAGCGACGTGCTCTCTAAAGCTTGGGGTCAACCGGGGCAGAGGCCGCAGGGTCAAGTAGCGGCGCCGCTGAGGACTGGCCCTCACTTGGCTTCTGCCGCAGCGCACAGTGGCTGCCAGGCAATCACGTACGGCGCTGTGCGCCAATAGGACTCCTCGCCCCAGATCTCGTTCGCAATAACTTGAGTAGCATCACAGGCCTAGCGATGACTCCTAATATTTACCGACATTTGACGATCGCTCAAGTACAGTACTGCAGCACTGTTTTTTTTAAGAACCGATTGTGTAATGTTGAAACACGTCAGCGCCTTGCGGTTGGACACGGTTCATAATTCACATACTCCGCGCAAGTGCGCCCAGCGCGACTCACTTTTTGTGAATTCTCCGTGTGCCTAAATGAGAGTGGCCGTCACGAAAGAAGGCTCCTCAAGGCCACCTCGCTGCCTACAGCGTTGTGATTCGCCCATCTTATAGCTTCGTTGCCACATACACACTGTTAACAATGGAACACGACAGTGCTAGCTGTATGTTCAGTGTTTTCGGGCGATTTCTTGTGTCCACAGTGCGGTTCAATCTTCCGTGGAACAGTGCATTGACATGTATTTGGTAGTGAGCGAAACTCAGGTCAGTATGTGTAAGGGACGAAAAGACGTCCGAAAAAAATCTAAAGTTGTCGTACCGAATGTACTGAACTTTTTTCCTGATTTAGGCAATAATGAAGAGGCCACGAATAATACAAATTTTGTGCAAGTTCATAAAATGGCAACAAAGCCTTCTGGTATTTTCCAGTCGACTATATTCCATGTTAACAGTGCAGTAATATCGCCAGAATCTCTAAATGTGAGCACATGTTTTGATTCTCCAAGAAAGCAATGTAAATGAAAACTAAAATCTAGGGATTTGATGATTTTGACAAAAAGTTACTGCGTGGAATTGTGCCACACAGGAGAATATCCAACGGCGAGAAAACAGCAGGATGATTTCCGTGAATAGGAACTCCGTTCTTCGTCTTCTCCACTTGGTCTACGATTCAGAAAGTGTAATTATGAACGAAAATTTTTGATGGAATGCAGAGACATTGCAGCTGCGTGCATGAAGTTTTGTGTGCATTCCACTTATTGCATGCCGAGGATAATACTCTTGTAATATACTTCGATAAAACTTGGGTTGCACAAAACCATTAGCACAAATTTATTTTGCTCGACTTCAGCGGAAATATTGACTTGAAAGTACCTATAGCCATTTTTGTATGCTGTATATCGTCTACTTGGATGGTGGGTGCAGTGAAAAAGGCTCAGTAAAAGCTGCAAATAAAAAAAAAAATTCTGGAGATAAGGGAGACCCGTCGGAACTACAGTACCGGCGGGGCGGCGTGCAAGTATTCGCGCGCTGCCGCGCACGGTGTCTTTTGTAAATAAAATGCGTTCAAACGTTACACGGTACTATAATGACCCATAAGATGTTACCACAACTAATTTTGTAATTTTTGTATGTCCACCCTTTTGACTGGAGGTCTTGGAGATCACGGCCGTTCACTATTGTAAGGAAATGATGCTGAAGGGGTTAGTTGGCCTACGATCCACGCATACGGTGCATCAGTGGCCAACATATCTGGTTTACGCAGACTATCTGTAACGATGAAGTCGTCTCTCCAACTATCAACTGTTGACAGTTGGTTATCTCGGAATACTTTTGTGTTTTCACAATAAAGTATGTATCTAGTCCTGTTTTTTTCCACAGGCTGAAGTAAAAAATAATTTTTCCTCAAAATTTCTTGTAACTTCAGTTTCTAATTAACTGTTTTTTCATAGCTGCTGGCAAGAGAGTCTTTTTGCAAAGCGCTTCATCATACTCTAGACTAAAAATACAAGCGTTTAATATTTTATTCAGGATTTTTACTAACATTTGAAATTTTCACTAACTGGCAATGCTGTTAGATGGTGAGATGACCTTGAGATGCCTATTTTCGTGACGGCCGCTGTAGGCTTGCGGCAAGATCTCTGTGCCACTTGGCATGTCATATCTTAGTCAACTCAGGTTCTTTGACTAGCCCAAATTAAGTTGTTCCGACATGGTCTGAATAGACGTTACACACTCTGCACGGATTCAGAAAATACAGGCCTTGAAACACAATCAGCTCTTATTTCTCACGGGGTAGTGACTGCTATCGACAGGTGACCTCAGACCGATTCCATATTTCCAGGTTTCCAGAAGGTTTTTGACACCATTTCTCACAGACTTCTAATCAAATTGTGTGCCTATGAAGCATCGCCTCAGTTGTGCGGTTGGATTCGTAATTCCCTTTCAGAAATGTCACAGTACTTAGTAATCGACAGAAAATCATCGAATAAAACATAATTGATATTCAGCGTTCCGAAGGAAGTGTTACAGGCGCTCTGCTATTCCTAATCTGTATAAACGATGTAGGAGAGAAAGTGAGCAGCCCTCTTACATAGTTTGCAGATGATGCTGTCATTTAGCGTCTAGTTAAGTCATCAGAAGATCAAAATGAATTGCAAAATAGTCATAAATTAGACATGTTTTCTTTATGGTGTGAAAGTGGCAATTGTCTCTGAACAAAGACAAGTGTGAGTACAAAAAGAAATCCGTTAAATTTCTGTTCACGATACGTCAAACAAATCTAAAGGATATAACTTCGATTAAATATCTGGGGATTACAATTACGAACAATATATTTAAGTGTTCATTTCTCCCACGCGATGTTAGAATGGAAAGGCAGAGAAATAGTCTGAAGGTGGTTCGTAGAATCCTCTGCTAGGAAATTAAGTGGAAACTGCAAAATAATCTTGTAGATGTAGATGATGCAGTCGCCTAGAAATTCAGGCTGTCTTCACAAACGAGTCAGTTGGGGCCACGGCGACTAACTGGACTCCCAGGCTTACTGAGTGGAGATGAATTCACTCTACGATCTCTGCATATTAGCTAAAACCTGCACTCTTAAAAGTAGACACTTAGCTCCATTGGCTGTTGTGGAAATGCTTCGACGACATTGCTAAGTCAAACCCACTTAACTTGCCTCAGATTTAATTTGTAGTTCGAAATAAGATTATCCACGACTTTCCTGAGGACCACATGTACGCTCTTCATTTATTCGTGTTTATTTGTGTTGGCTACAAAACATGAGATTCTGCAAAAAAGTTTCAAAATTGACTTAGGACACGGACGAAAGATGTGGCCGTTATGAACCAAACGGCATCTTCTCCCTCTCCTTCGGTGATCAAATTATGGTGGCGAATAGTCCAACGCCAGGACACGAACCGACTTCCTCCGAGTCGAGAACACTCCAGAAGTGTGTGTCAGCCTTCGTGTCAAGGGAGCATGTATTACACATGCTAAGACATTCTATGTCGCTATATTTCTGTGGAACATTGGGTTAATCAATGATCTCTGGCCGAGGCGTCACTAGGGGTACTATTGGAAGACACACAATCAGCACAGCATGTCCCAGCTCTTAATATTAGGTTTCGAAATAGAGATAGTTATTTCTCCTACAAGTAGCTCTTAGTATTACGTTAGGTCGGAAGTTCGTAGCGTTTTTCCAGTACAACAAATACACATAACAGAGACTAGTCACGAATGACATATTCTGCTTCACTATTTACAACAATCTACCATCATCATCATCAGTGTTCTGCCTAAAGACAGGTTTTCACATGGTAGTTCTCCAGGCTGTCCGGTCTTCTGCCATCCTCCTCAGGTCTGCATAATTTCCTCTTCCCTGTATGTCGTCTATCACCTTGTATCTCCTTCTTCCTCTCAGTCTTCTCCCACAAACCAAGCCTTCCAAAGAATCTACTAACAAGCACTCCCTTCTCAATGAATGTCTCTTACAAGCTTCAGCAGACATCTTCTCTCACCAACCCTTTCCAATACTCTTTCATTACTCACTCTTTCCATCCAGCTTATTCTCTCCATTCTCCTCCACATCCACATCTCAAATGCTTCTAACCTTTTTTCATCCTCTCGTCTCAGTGTCCATGTTTCTGCCCCATATAGTGCCACACTCCAGACAAAACATTTGCCAAGCCTTTTCCTTAGTCCTGCGTCTAATTTGCCACATAAGAGTCTCCTCTACCAACGCTCGGATAACTTTCCGATTCCATGACTGTAGAAATCACGTGGTTTTGAGGAGAACAACTCGTCGAACCATGTTTGGAGCGCATTTTCGTCTGGAAAGGAAGTACCTTGAAGGTTGTTCCATAGAGAGAGGAAAAGGTGAAAATCTGTATAGTATAGAAATTTTTAACAAATTCCTGTGGCACCAAACTGCTGAGAACATCGGTCCCTAGGCTTACACACTATTTAATCTAACTTAAAGTAACTTACGCTAAGGGCAACGCACACAGCCATGCCCGAGGGAGGACTCGAACCTCCGACGGGACCGAGCGAGATGGCGCAGTGGTTAGCACACTGGACTAGCATTCGGGAGGACGACGGTTCAATCCCGCGTCCGGCCATCCTGATTTAGGTTTTCCGTGATTTCCCTAAATCACTCCAAGCGAATGCCGGGATGGTTCCTTTGAAAGGGCACGGCCAACTTCCTTCCGAGTCCTTCCCTAATCCGATGAGACCGATGACCTCGTTGTCTGGTGTCCTGTCCCACAGCAACCCAACCCCTCCGACGGGGGAAGCCGCGCGAACCGTGACGAGGCGTATATAGTTTTTTTTTTTTTCTTTTTTCAGTCTAGCAGAATACGGAGGAGCGGCATCACTTCACGCGGTCTGTCTGGTCGCTGTCCTTGGACTGAGTCTGCACGAGTCTCAGTTGTTGACAATAAATGTCAACAGCGATGATTAAATCCTGGGGAAGCAATTCGTAGTGCACTACACCGCCGCTGTTCCACCAGATGGATGGTATTATCTTTTGTGGATGAGAGCAGGTCTTTACTCGGGGAGTTGCTGCTTTGTTTGGACTCAAACACTCCTTCTTTCTCCTAACGTTGGCATAAAGATACCATTTCTCGTCACTAGTAACGATACAGGACAGGGGCGGTCGGTGTTGTTCCCAAGCCAGTTGATGACGAGCACGCAGAGATGCTGATTTTTGTGGTTTTGGCTCAGAGCATGCATTACCCATTCACCAGATTTTTGAGCTTTCCCCATTGCATGCAAATGTCGCACGATGGCGGAATGATCACATTTCATCACATTTCTCACTTCCCGAGTACACTGACGTGGGTCCTTGCGGACTGAAGGGTTTAAACAATCTTCATCAAATCCCAAAGATGTTCCTGAACGTGGAGAGTCATAATGTCAAAACCATCCTCCTTAAAACTGTTGTTGTTGTTGTGGTCTACAATCCTGAGACTGGTTTGATGCAGCTCTCCATTCTACTCTATCTTGTGTAAGCTTCTTGATCTCCCAGTACCTACTGCAACCTACATCCTTCTGAATCTGCTTAGTGTATTCATCTCATGGTCTGTCTCTACGATTTTTACTCTCCACGCTGCCCTCCAATGCTAAATTGGTGATCCCTCGATGACTAAGAACATGTCCTACCAACCGATCCCTTCTTCTAGTCAAGCTGAGCCACAAACTCCTCTTCTCCCCAATTCTATTCAGTACCTCCTCATCAGTTATGTGATCTACCCATCTAATCTTCAGCATTCTTCTGTAGCACCACATTTCAAAAGTTTCTATTCTCTTCTTGTCCAAACTATTTATCGACCATGTTTCACTTCCATACATGGCTACACTCCATACAAATACTTTCAGAAATGACTTCCTGACACTTAAATCTACACTCGATGTTAACAAATTTCTCTTCTTCAGAAACGCTTTCCTTGCCATTGCCAGTCTACATTTTATATCCTCTCTACTTCGACCATCTTCAGTTATTTTGCTCCCCAAATAGCAAAACTCCTTTACTACTTTAAGTGCCTCATTTCCTAATCTGATTCCCTCAGCATCACCCGACTTAATTCGACTACATTCCATTATCCTCGTTTTGCTTCTGTTGATGTTCATCTTATATTCTCCATTCAAGACACTGCCCATTCCGTTCAACTGCTCTTCCATGTCCTTTGCTGTCTCTGACAGAATTACAATGTCATCGGCGAACCTCAACGTTTTTATTTCTTCTCCATGGATTTTAATACCTACTCCGAACTTTTCTTTTGTTTCCTTTACTGCTTGCTCAATATACAGATTGAATAACATCGGGGAGAAGCTCTCTTCCCAATCACTGCTTCCCTTTCATGCCCCTCGACTTTTATAACTGCCTTCTGGTTTCTGTACAAATTGTAAATAGCCTTTCGATCCCTGTATTTTACCCCTTCCACCTTCAGAATTTGAAAGACAGTACTCCACTCAACAATGTCAAAAGCTTTCTCTAAGTCTACAGATGCTAGAAACGTAGGTTTGCCTTTCCTTAATCTATTTTCTAAGATAAGTCGACGGGTCAGTATTGCCTCACGTGTTCCAACATTTCTACGGAATCCAAACTGATCTTCCCCGAGGTCGGCTTTTACCTGTTTTTTCATTCGTGTGTAAAGAATTCGTGTTAGTATTTTGCAGCTGTGACTTATTAAACTGATAGTTCGGTAATTTTCACATCTGTCAACACCTGCTTTCTTTGGGATTGGAATAATTATATTCTTCTTGAATTCTGAGGGTATTTCGCCTGTCTCATACATCTTGGTCACCAGATGGTAGAGTTTTGTCAGGACTGGCCCTCCCAAGGCCGTCAGTAGTTCTAATGGAATGTTGTCTACTCCCGGGGCCTTGTTTCGACTCAGATCTTACAGTGCTCTGTCAAACTCTTTACGCAGTATCGTATCTCCCATATCTTCATCTACATCTCCTTCCATTTCCATAATATTGCCCTCAAGTACATCGCCCGTGTATAGATTCTCTATACACTCCTTCCACCTTTCTGTTTTCCCTTCTTTGCTTAGAACTGGGTTTCCATCTCAGCTCTTGATATTCATACAAGTGGTTCTCCTTTCTCCAAAGGTCCTTTTAATTTTGCTGTAGGCAGTATCTATCTTTCCCCTAGTGAGATAAGCCTCTACATCCTTACATTTGTCCTCTAGCCATCCCTGCTTAGCCATTTTGCACTTCCTGTCCATCTCATTTTTGAGACGTTTGTATTCATTTTTGCCTTCTTCATTTACTGCGTTTTTATATTTTCTCCTTTCATCAATTAAATTCAATATTCCTTCTGTTACCCAAGGATTTCTACTAGCCCTCAACCATTTTCTTGCCGTGCTGTGTCCAATAGCATTTGGCTCCTTTCATTGCTGTCATCCCTCCATTGTACTCAAACAGAAGAATAAGTCGGAAATATTCCGATTTCCCCACTTGGCACTCCATTTTCTAGCGTTCGCAGCTCCACGCACTATGTCCAAATGACAAAATGATAATATGTGAACTCAAATAGCAACAGTGAATTACAAATAAAAATAGACAATCGATAAATAAGCTCATAGATACCGGAATACCAAGATGCAAAACAAAACAAAACTACGACCTTGTGCAGCGACCTAAGACACGCAACAGAAGTCGGGGCCAGCTGCGTAGCAATTTGACGTCGTGAGTGCTCAGTACAGGAGCTGGTCTTAGAGGTACACAAGGTTGCCATAAGAGACATCTGTTAAATTTGCGGCTAGAAGGAAAGGAGGAAGACTGTAATTTAACGTACCGTCGAGAATGAGGTCACTAGTTAGAGAATAACCTAGGATTAGGCGAAGATGGGGAAGTAAATCAGCCATGCCCTTTAAAAGGATCCATCCCAGCATTTACCTTGAGCGATTAAGGGAAATCACGGAAAACCTTAATCTGAAGAGCCGGCGGTGATTAGAAACGTCATCCTGCCTAGTCCAGTGTGCTAATCATTATGCAACCTTGCTCGTTACATACAGGGTGAAAAGTATTTAAACCGACAAACTCTGTGAGGTTGTAGGGGACATCAAAACAAATATATTTCCCTAATGTCATTTTTTCCTACGAGGATTATTTAAACCGTTGGAGGCCGTATTACGCTCTTCAGTTGATAGAGGCCGTATTACGCTCTTCAGTTGTAGGCAACTGCTGTCCACCAGTGTAGTAGTGCATTGTCTCTGTTTACTAATGGAGCGATACACCTGGAGTGAGTACACTGATATGGTTGGTGCGTACTACGTAGCGCACAACGGGTTTATCAACAACAATATCCTAATCGCCGTATCCCGCATCATACGACATTTGGTGCTGTGTACCAACGTCTGCGTGAAACCGGGTCATTTAGCAGATCACCTGGACAGCTACGCCGTCGCACGGTAAGAACGTTGCAATTTGAGGAAGCTGTCTTGCTGCAGCATGTGGAGCGGCATCCTTCAATCAGCACTCGTGCAATTGCACGTCACATGGGGACGAATCAGACGAATGTAAGAACAGTCCTTCGAGAGAAGCTGTTACGTCCATTTCACTTACAGCGTGTCCACAACCTGGAACCAGTTGATTATGCACCCAGAGCACAGTTTTCGCAATGGTACCTGGAACAGTGTGAAATGCATCCTACATTTCCATCCTCTGTGTTGTTTACCGATGAAGCAACGTTCGGGCGTGATGGAGTCTACAATATGCACAATTCGCATGTTTGGAGTGAGGATAACCCACATGCCACAGTTACTAGCGCTCATCAAGTGCGGTTCTTCGTTAACGTGTGGGTCGGTGTTGTTGGGCCGTATCTGCTACCTAGGCCATTAAATGTCAGGCACTATCACAATTTTCTCGCCAGAGCATTGCCGGAATTGCTGTAAGACGTCCCGTTCCCCACGAGACAACGCATGAGGTTCCAACATGACGGGGCGCCGGAACATTTCAGTCATCGTATGCGTCGATTCCTGGACCGACGGTTCCCAGAAACGTGGATTGGCAGAGGTTGTCCTGTACCATGGCCTGCTCGATCCCCAGATATCTCCCCTCTGGAATTTTTTGTGCGGGGAGAGATGCGAAACCTCGTTTACGCGATTCCTGTTGCATCGGAAGAGGATCTGGTTTCCCGGATAGTAACAGCAGCAGGAACAATTCAGGATACTCCTGGGGTTTTTGCTCGTGTCAGACAGATCATGATCCGACGGTGTAACTGTGGTGTCACTGCCAGACACCACACTTGCTAGGTGGTAGCCTTTAAATCGGCCGCGGTCCGTTAGTACACGTCGGACCCGTGTGTCGCCACAATCAGTGATTGCAGACCGAGCGCCGCCACACGGCAGGTCTAGTCTAGAGAGATTCCCTAGCAGTCTCCCCAGTTGTACAGCCAACTTTGCTAGCGATGGTTCACTGTCCACATACGCTCTCATTTGCCGAGACGACAGTTTAGCATAGCGTTCAGCTACGTCAATTGCTACGACCTAGCAAGGCGCCATATTCAGTTACTATTCTGAACAGATAATATGGTGAATCATGTTCCGTCAAGAGCGACGTTTCTGAATTCTAATTCCTTGTCATGTTCCAGACCTCACGTCAGTATAGTTCTTCCCTCCTCACGCCAGCCTGCGTGAGCTGAAACGCGTGCATTTCGGCCTCCTCTAGTAACACGGTGTTGGCTCTTCTGCCAAAACAGCAGTAACCTTTGTTTACGTGGCAATGGAGGCGTTGTTGAAAATCTACTGTAATTGAAATTGGGTTGTGTTAATGTGTTGTCTCTTGGTCATAAAGAAATGGAAAAGTGTTTGTTTTTTTAACTAATTTGTCGCCAAATAAATTTTCCTCTGCCAGTTTAAATACTCCTCATAGGAAAAAATGAGATTAGGGAAAAATATTTGTTTTGATGTCGCCTACAACCTCCCAGAGTTTGTCGGTTTAAATACTTTTCACCCTGTAGAAGGAAGACAGGAATTTAACGTATCGTTGAGAACGAGGTCATTAGAGATGGAGAATAACCTAGGATTAGATAAAGATGTGGAAGTAAATCATTAGCATTTGCCTTGAGCGATTAAGGGAACGAGCGGTTCTAGGCGCTACAGTGTGGAACCGCGCGACCGCTACGGTCGCAGGTTCGAATCCTGCCTCGGGTATGGATGTGTGTGATGTCCTTAGGTTAGTTAGGTTTAAGTAGTTCTAAGTTGTGAGGGACTGATGACCTCAGAAGTTAAGTCCCATAGTGCTCAGAACCATTTGAACCATTTTTGATTAAGGGGCGCAAGACAGTGTAGTTCAGCGTCCCGTCCGCGACCGTGTGTCGCTAGTGTCGCCATAGGAGGAAGAGAGAGAGAGTGAGAGAGAGAGACAGAGAGAGAGAGCCGCAGAGCGAGTGAGACCGCGCAGCAGTGCTCTGCGCTGGACTGTCCCGCGGTCAGATCTAACGTAAACAAAATATTCTATTTTAGAATTCATTGTATGTAAGGGATATAGAGTCTCACTCTTACTGTTAGTAGTTACAAGTAAGTATTTTTTGTTATACTTCGTGCTACAATTTTTTGTATCCCTTTTCAGAGTTTAGAAATCGGATCCTTAGTTTGCTGTTTTGCACGTATTAATTTTAACTGACCAAGTTTGAAAACTTATTAAAATAGAATTATGGTTATAAAGCTCTTACAGTCACCATTGTTAAAGAGGACAATTAACATTTTATACGTTTTTCTTTTTCGAGGAAACGATTTTTTCTGGGTTTGGTACAATATTCCGTGAGACTGCTAACCTCAAGGAATTGGTCAAATTTTTACCGCCAAGGAATGAACCGTTCTTAGTTTTAGCAAGCTTTAAGAGAGAGAAAAAGCGCTCACATATATACGTGGAACCAAAGATTAAGAGGAATTTGGCCGCGTGCTTGTGGAAAAGAGGATATTTCTCTCGTGGAAGACAGCTGTAAAAGTCATCCAAAGTTTTACACATAAGAAGGCGGTGCTTCAGGCGGATGTGGCACTGTAGGTCAGTCAGCTCTAGTTGAAGCACTTGTGAGACGTCCTCTGCCCGAACGGAAAACGGGCGAACAAATATATCTATCGGCTGGCGGTCGGGCGGTCCGCACGGCCAGCTAAGCGCCACGGCTTGGCCACTGCAGCAACATACGAATTCGCCCGGGGCGCTGGCCGCGGGCGATCGCGGGCGCTAGCGCCCCAGGGGCACATTTTGGACGAGCCTGGGCTAGACTATTTCCTGAGACATATCTAGTAAAAATATGTGCGCAGAGAGTAACTATCACTGTTTCTTGTGTACACAGAAAACCATAAACGTCTCTCGTGGTATCGATAATCCGTCGTCTGGCTGAATCCTCAGGGCAGGTGATATATTCGTTGGGAGCTGTAAGCCGAGTATTGAACTCTGAAATGGACCGGCGGTGTCGTGTGTTTACGTCGACGGTCGCGAGCTCCGCCGGGACGCGCCCGCAACAATGTGACATAACACTTTCGCCCGCGGCGCGCTGCCATTGGCCGTGACGTCACGGCGGAGGCCGAGCGCCGGCGGGCGGCGTGCGCGGAGCCTCAGTCGCTCTTCGGCGTCCGTGGAGTGCAGGCGAAGTCCGCGGCGTGCGGCTCGCGCCAGTGTGTGTGTGTTGTGTACGGCTCGCGTCGTGGCGGAGGACCGCACCGGAGGAGCAACGCGTCTCTCCGCTTGTCTCCGCCGCTAGGTACGTACCGACAGCCCCGCGCAGTTCGCGCCGTGCTCTTGGCCGGTGCTGCGTTGTTCAACTGTTGAGACGGTGTTGTGACCACGGAATGTCTTGAGACGTCTGCTCAGCCTTCATGTAGCGTTAGAGGATTCCTGTCTGTCGTCTGCAAGTCGAGACGTCTCCACATAATCTCCTCCTTGTTGAGCCATCACTACCACAGGGAAGAACGATACGTTGCAGAAATAGTGTTAATAAAAGACATCAAAATGCACGTTATGTTACACCGAAACAAGTATTGTTTAGGGTGACCAGACGTCCGGATTAATCTGGACATGTCCTCCTTTTTAGCTCTTTGTTCGGGGTCCGGGCGGATTTTTACAGTATCCGGCTTTTTCGCAAAGTTGAGCGTAATACAGTTAAATTCACAATTCGTCCCGTTCTATTACTCTTTTCTTACTTTAACTACTGGCACAGCCTTCGTGATAAACACGCACTAGGCGGTGTTAGTATGTGGCACCAAGATCGTCGATGTCATCGTTGATCGACCTATAAGCGATTGCAAATATCGATTATTTAAAATTTTCGTTTCGTATCTTTGCTTTGTATTGGCTTGGCTTCCTGTAGTGCACGTATGATTTGTGAGTGTAATTTTTAACCGAGTGACTTACGTAAAATATTTGGCTATGCATAAACGAAAGTGTATATTTTCTGATCCCCTTTCCTGCAAATATCCGGCTTTCACGAAAGGGGGAAATGCATTTGAAGCGGAATGTAAGATATGTGGAGCTGGAACGAACGTCTCAGTGGCCATTAAAGGTAAGAAATAACTCGGCAGATTAACTGTCATGGTTTTATTTCATTGTTTCATAGTCATTCAGTTTATTTGTATTCGGAAGGTTAAAGTGCAGTTTACATGTCGTCAGCTGCTGCTTCAAATGTAGATGTTGGTAGCGGTGCGTCGAATGAAGGGAAGTGAATGGTCTTATGTTTTTAGGTTTGTAAACAATTCCGTGTTGTTGACATAACAAAACAATTGACGCCACACTGTCACCACAATCAATGTTTTTAATTTTTTTTTTAAATTTCTCAGTTAACCACCACCTGACCATACGTAACAATTAACTACTAGTTTTACCGGGAATCCCCGGCAGTCACGTGACTTGTCCAAAGCTGACGGGTGGTATCCTCATCTGCAGTTGACCCGTTTGATGTGTCCTCTTTTTTCTTTCTTTGTCCTCCTTTTTGAAGCTGTTTGTCCTCCTTTTTAAACAATTGCATCTGGCCACCCTAGTAATGTTGTACTATCGAACATTACGTATTTCAACGAGGAAATACTTCGACTGTGAAGATGTGTGCGTTCGTTTATGCCTAAACACTTCGCGGGATTTCCCTGGAGTTGAGACTAGTTTCGTGTAAAATAAAGAAGTCTGTAATGTCAAGTAAAAGGTGTCACCCTATGGAGATGCTTTGTTCCATATGCACTGATGTATACCGAAAAATGTTGGGTTTTCTTCACTAGCGCAGAGCATACGTACCTGTCTGAGACGTAGAGGTACATTCAGATATCAAACTACTAATTTAACGAGTTTTTAACGCGCCGCTTATGAGTTTTTGCGACCAGAAATATTAATGTTCATACATCACGATGGGTGTTAAATTGTCATCTGTCAGAATGATTAGCTGCGTCAAATCATTTGGATAAGTGAGATTTTGAATACATGGAAGTTATTTTATTATTACATATTTTTACGTCCTGTAATGACATATTTTGAGTTACACGCGTCGTGCCAGTTGCGCTGACAATGGATGATGCAGGGTTATGATATCAGTGATTGCTGCCTTGGGATTGCGATAGGCCCTCACCTGAATACCGTCTCCATTGTATTAAAAAAATTGTGTTTATGGTAAATCATTAAATACGATATGTGCATAAGCAGTGTTCATGAAGAGCTCTTGTGATAGTCACTAATTCCATTTATGATATCACACCATGCTTGACATCGTATTTTCTCCATACTACACCTGAGTCAGATTTTAAATGCCACTCTCTGAATTTTTAACCTGACATATTCCTGAGTATTTGGAAAAAGTCGCTGACTAACGCGATGATGATGATAATAATAATGTCGTGTGACGAGGGCCTCCCGTCGGGTAGACCGTTCGCCTGGTGCAAGTCTTTCGATTTGACGCCACTTCGGCGACTTCCGCGTCGATGGGAATGAAATGATGATGATTAGGACAACACAACACCCCCAGTCCCTGAGCGGAGAAAATCTCCGCCCCAGCCGGGAATCGAACACGGGTCCTTAGGATTGATAGTCTGTCGCGCAGACCACTCAGCTACCGGGGCCATCCGCGTTCTGCGTTTCGGTGTGTTTGTCCCGGTACCTGGCTTCTCCTCCTGGACTCTGCGGGTGAACTGCCTTCTGCTCGTCGGGCATGTTGCACAAGCACCGGCTCCGAGGAACGCCGCTATACGCTTCGGTTGCCGCCGAAATCGCCTTGAACTCCGGAGGAGGCGGTGATAAACCAGGCCACATGCTTTTGAGCTGTTTCGCCGAGCCCCGTCTTCCAACGTCCCAATGCTGCAGAGTGCGCCAAGGAAAAATTCCTCACAGATCACATGAGACCTACGGTGCAAATAGCGGAAAGCGAAATACGTGTTGTTAACAGAGAAGATTGGCTCAGTGCTATATTTCTGCAATCTGCAGAATTCTGGAATGCATTCCGCCACTTGCCGATTTTTACTACAAAGAAGTGAGACGGGGAAAAAATAGACAAATATCGAAATATTTGCACATGGAGTGTGTACCAGTATTAATTTTGCTGTAATTCAATAAATTTGTTTATTTGAACATATTTGCCCATATTGTGGCAGGAAGTGACTATTACATCTTCGTGCTTCGTGCCAGGGTATAAGGGACTCAATTCCGTTCATTGTAACGTACGTACATGCAGTAAATCTGTCTGATAAATCAGGGAAGCGACACTGCGAACAAACACGTGCTGCTCTTGCTGTTCTTCAGGCTAGGATTTAGTGCGAGTGGTTTTTCGGTTACCTTACCTCCTGCGGATGATGTTTTCTGTGTGTAGGTGTACGATACGGATATATGGGTGAAAGTGATTGGTGTTGTGTATCGCCAAGTATGTATTGTTGTGGAGTACGGTGGAAGTGTGAAATACAGACGGCCGTTTGTTTCGATTAACATCAGAGTAGCAGCAGAGTTCAGACAAATCAACAGCTTAACTCTCTGATTCCAAATGATACTGTGGAGATATTTGTCACCTGAATTTGTCGTGCAAAGCGAAGTAGATGTGTCGTGATGTATCATGAACTTGTGCGCCAATAACCGCGGATCAGGTTATTGATGCACATGCTCATGGTGCATCACGACACATCTATTCCGCTTTCCACGTCAAATTCCGGTGACAAAATTTTCATGCACAAGAAGAATTATATTTAAGTAATCCTGGTTTAAAGGCCACCGCGTTTACATCGGTCACGAAGGCATCAGGGAAAACAGAGCAAGATTTTGAGTTACTATGCAACCACAGTCACGTTTTCATAAATAAGAAAGCGCATAAAGTATGCCTTGCAATAGCACGTGACAGAGTGATATGCGGTCCTGATTCTTGGGAATTTTCCTTCAACTACAGTTCCCAGGAAATAAATAAACAGCTTGGTTTTGAGAAACGGAATAATTACCATGAATAAAAGATGTAACGTTGATCATTGTAGTGGTTTGTTTACGCACTTTCTTTCCTTGTTTTTTTCTGAAAAACCCGGAGGCTACAATACGTTAGTAATTTCCACTCGTCATTTTAATTTTCCTGTACCGTACAAATTACTGTTGACTGTTTTTTAACCTATCCGATGAAATGGCTGCTGTACCAAATTTTGTGACAACGAGACGAACTTAGTTCATGTTTTAAAATCCTGCACCAACTCTGAAGTACTACATAAAACGTCATGTAGGAGATTTTAGTTCTCCTTGAAGTCCTAGTTCAGTTATTGGCCAGCCACATTTTACAATTGTACCAGTTTAGTCAGGCAGCAGTTAGAGTTGACGGTAAATTGAGTTCATGGTTCAGAGTAGTTTCAGGGGTAAGATAAGGCTGCAACCTGTCTCCACTGTTGTTCATATTATTTATGGATCATATGTTGAAAACAATAGACTGGCTGGGTGAGATTAAGATATGTGAACACAAAATAAGCAGTCTTGCATATGCAGATGACTTAGTTGTGATGGCAGATTCGATTGACAGTTTGCAAAGTAATATTTCAGAGCTAGATCAGAAATGTAAGGACTATGGTATGAAGATTAGCATCTCCAAAACGAAAGTAATGTCAGTCATCATCATCATCATCATTTATTGCCTTATCGGGCCTTTAAGGCCTACAGCAAGAAGAACAAAAGGAAAAGTAAAGACAAAAAGACTTACAAAAGTACTCTATACAGTAGTAAAAGTTACATATGTACATTACAGCTTAAAGAAAAACGAAAAAATAAACAGGGCATTCAATCAAAGGTTTAAAAGGCAAGAGGGATACATTACAGAAACAAAAAAACAAAAAAAAACACACACGCAGTGTCTGTCAATTACACGAGAGGAGGGAGCTGTTGCAGATGGCAGTCCATCTCATCCGGTCGTTGGCGTCCTCCTCCACGGCTGCTGGTTCCACTTCTTTCAGGATCGTTGTTATCCTATCCTTCCATCGAGTTCTTGGGCGTCCTCTAGGGCGTTTTCCTGTGGGTTGAGAGTGGAGGACTCTGTTTGGAAGGGATCCGTCTGCCCGTAGGATGTGGCCAAACCATTGGAGTCTCTTCTGCGCCAATATTCGTCCAATGTGTGGCTTTCCATACCGCTGGTATAAATCTTCTTTTTTTCTTCGTTCCCATTTACCTTCCATGGCATTGTAGATGGGTCCATATATCTTCCGAAGTACCTTCCTTTCAAATGCACATATTGCTTCTTCTGCTGTTGCTGATGTTGCCCAAGTTTCACAGCCGTATAAAAGTACTGGTCTCACCAGTGTCGTGTATAGGTGGATCTTGTTCTTCTGCGATATCAGCCGAGATCTGAAAAGATTGTTCAGGCTAAAGAACATGCGATTAGCATTTGTTATACGTTGCTGTACTTCTTTCGTTACTTCACTTCTATTTGTTAGTATGGAGCCCAGGTACTTGAACTCTTCAACTCGTTCGAAGGTATGCCTGTCGACATCAATGGAAGGAGGGAGATCTCGGCGGCGTGATACAACAAGATATTTAGTTTTTTCCTCGTTCACCACCAGCCCAATTTTCTCTGCATTGTGGAGGAATCGGGAAGTATCCCTGCGTACTTGCTCTAGAGTGTCGCCAAGGATCACAACATCATCAGCAAATGCCAAGATTGTGTCTGCTCCCACCATCTCCATCTCTCTGGTTCGACAAGTGTCACGGCTTACTTTTTCCAGGGCCAAATTGAATAATATTGGCGCCAATGGATCTCCTTGTCTCAATCCATTTTGTATACTGAATGATGGTGATAGTTGATTACCAAACCGCACTTGGGCCGTAGACTGAGAGTAGCAAGCAGCAATTAAGCGGATGTATTTTGATGGGATGCCAAGTTCCTCTAACGTTTCCCATAACGTGGCGCGGTCAATGCTGTCATAAGCTTGTCGAAAATCGATGAAGATGAGGTGTAGGTCCTTATTGAATTCGTAGAATTTTTCTATCAACTGCCTCAGAGTAAATATGTGATCAATTGTCGATCGTCCAGCAACGAACCCACATTGATAGGTCCCTACAATTCCTTCAGCCAGTGGTTTCATGCGGTTTAGTAGCAGTGTTGTAAAAACTTTGTAGCCAATTTCAAGTAACGAAATCCCTCGGTAGTTGGATACATGAGTAGCATCTCCCTTCTTGAATATGGGACATATGATTGCTCCCTTCCATTCCTCAGGAATAACTTCTGCTTCCCAGATGGTAGAAATTAATCGTTTCAAAGCACCCACCAGTGTTTCCCCTCCCAAGCGAAGCATCTCAGCTGTGATACCACTACCTCCTGGAGCCTTGTTGTTCTTGAGTGCTTTTAGGGCAACACTGATTTCTTCCTCAGATGGTTCAGGGACTTCAACTCTGTCAAAACGGGCATCCGTCTGTGTTGTCCCTACTGGTGGGTTGTCGGGATTCAATAGGTTTTCAAAATGTTTTTTAAATAGGGTTGCTTGCTCTTCTGGCGGTACAACTTCACCCGTCTCATTCGTTAGGACCAATGTACGTTGTCTGTATGCGCCTCTGGCGAATCTTGAGGCCTGGAAAAACGAGCGTGACGACTTTGCTTCTTCGACTGCAATCAACAGACTTTTGTGGTGGTCCCGTTTCTTCTTTCTCATGAGTTGGTCCGTGTTACGCCTCGCTTCGTAGTAAGCTACCCTTGCTTCTTCCGAGAGTTGCTGTAGCCATTTTATCCTCTTCGCTGATCTAATCTCAACAGATTCTCGACATTGTTCATCGAACCAAGGTTTACTTCTTCGTTTTGCATCGCAAACTAGTTCTTCATTTGCACTTTCTAACACTGCATTCCTCAGCAGCATCCATGCGTTCTCCACACTGGTAGGGTTCTCTGTTATTGTGAGATGTTCTGCAATTTTTTCTTGATAGCGCTGTCTCACTTCTACATCTTTCAACTTATTCTTGTCGAAGCGGACCATCATTTCAGAATTTCTTCTCCACATGGTTGAAAGTTTCAGACGTAGTTTGACTACCACTAAGAAATGGTCTGAATTCATATCTGCCCCGCGAAAGGATCTTACATGCTCGACACTACAATGATGTCTTCGGTCAACAAGAACGTGATCGATCTGGTTCATCGTACTTCCATCTGGGGATATCCAGGTTACTTTATGCACTGCTTTGCGGGGGAAGTATGTGCTTCTAACGATCATTCTCCTTGTATCGGCAAGGTTAATTAATTTGATACCATTCTCGTTGCTTGTTTCATGGATACTATCAGGCCCTATCGTTGGACGATACTGCACTTCTCTTCCCACTTGGGCATTGAAGTCTCCCATTATCAACTGAATTGAGTGTCTTGGGAGTTTGTCTACTACATTCTCTAGTTCTAGATAGAAGTTATTCTTTGTTTCTTCATCGGCATCCTCTGATGGGGCATGTCAGTGGGAAAGAAATATAAACGGATTGAGTGCCAAATAGGAGGAACAAAGTTAGAACAGGTGGACGGTTTCAAGTACTTAGGATGCATATTCTCACAGGATGGCAACATAGTGAAAGAACTCGAAGCGAGGTGTAGCAAAGCTAATGCAGTGAGCGCTCAGCTACGATCTACTCTCTTCTGCAAGAAGGAAGTCAGTACCAAGGCTAAGTTATCTGTGCACCGTTCAATCTTTCGACCAACTTTTTTGTATGGGAGCGAAAGCTGGGTGGATTCAGGTTACCTTATTGATAAGGTTGAGGTTACGGATATGAAAGTAGCTAGGATGATTGCAGGTACTAGTAGATGGGAACAATGGCAGGAGGGTGTCCACAATGAGGAAATCAAAGAAAAACTGGGAATGAACTCTATAGATGTAACAGTCAGGGCGAACAGACTTCGATGGTGGGGTCATGTTACACGCATGGGAGAAGCAAGGTTACCCAACAGATTCATGGGTTCAGCAGTAGAGGGTAGGAGGAGTCGGGGAAGACCAAGGAGAAGGTACCTGGATTCGGTTAAGAACGATTTTGAAGTAATAGGCTTAACATCAGAAGAGGCACCAATGTTTGCATTGAACAGGGGATCATGGAGGAACTGTATAAGGGGGCTATGCTCCAGACTGAACGCTGAAAGGCATAATCAGTCTTAAATGATGATGATGATGATGATGGCCAGTTTATTCTGTTTGATTATTCGTAGTTCAACACTGTATTCTAAGGCAAAGATTACTTTAGCAGCTAGTGGTTTCGTGTGCTTAAGGATGGCTATGCGTCGATATAGCTAACACGGAGAGAGAGGAACTTTCTATTTTAATCGCTTTTTATGTATTTTAAATATTTTAATCAGTTTCGCGTAAGATAGTAAGTGCCCTAATCGTCTCTCTGTTGAATACACTAAACAAGCAAACGTTTCAGTAGCAATATCAAGATCAAAATTGTTCGCCGAGCAGGGAGTCGAACCCGGAACCTTGCGTTTCGCGAACAATTCTTTTGACGACTTTTTTTTGTTGATCTCATTTTGTTCTATATTGTTCGTTGAACACCCGTCTAGGTTCATCATTAATCTGTTCACTCAGTTTTTTGTTACAGAGAGTAGCTAACCCTCTGACCGAACACGCTGGGCTACCGTGCCGGCGTACTGAGCTATCCAGGTATGACTAACCAGCCGCCGCCATAGCCTCAGGTACATAAGTATCTCGCTGGTAGCCTACTTACCAGACTTCACAGACGCTCTCCCGCCTCCTTTGCCCTTCCAGCACAGCTAGAAAAGTAATTTGCAGGGAAGTGGCTAAGTGTTGTTTTTTAGAATGAATCTTCTACTTCAATATTGCACTCTGCAGCGTAGCGTGCGCTGTTTGTGAAATGGTCCGGCATGGAGCTTTAATCTGTTGGAAAGCTTCAGAATTGCAGAGTGCAAGATTTATTCTAGAAAATTTCATATCATCTATAGTTGATATTTAGATATCCTTGCTGAGGCTGCTGATGACGACGAAGGGTTTGGAGAGACTAAACATTTGTGGTCATCAGTTTCTTATTCACCCCCCCCCCGCCCCCCCCCCCCCCCCCCCCCCGCGCCCGTCGAAGGACGGACTCTGTGTACGCCACCTGACTGCGTCTGGAGTGAGCGAGAACGTTTTCTAAATGTTTGCGTAGCGTGTATTCGAGGCAGAACGTAGGTATCAGTCCAGTATTTGCCTAGTGGTATGTGGGAAACCCTCTAAACACCACATGCAGGCTGGCCAGCTTACTAGCCCTCCTCGTTAATGCACGAAACGGATCCGATCCGGGTCAGACTCGCCACCTCGTGTCCGAAACCCGCGCGTTAACGCACGTCTTTATATTAAAAATAACTAAACTCCTCCCTTAAAGGCCGTGACGGCCCAACGGTACCGACCGGCCGCCGTGTCTTCCTCAGCGCACAGGCGTCACCTCATGCGGATATGGAGGGGCATGTGGTCAGCAGCGCGCTCTCCCGGCCGTGTCAGTTTACGAGACCGGAGTTTGTCTAATTGGCTGGTTAGGTATCCCTGATCTCTTGTTCCTATGAACTGCTGCTGATATCATGAGCATAATTTTTCTATCACTGAATTTATTTATTTGTTTATTGATGACTAGATTAGGCCCTTACGACCCTGTCTTAGATCTGACCAGGTCGGTTTATGGTCCGTACACAGCATAAAATTTTCTCTACAGATCCAATACGTGTTCAAAATTGTACTGAAATCTCAGTCGAAGCATGCTAGGTGTGTGTGGAAGGTACACTACAGCCCATTAGAATTACTACACCAAGAAGAAATGCAGATGATAAACGGGTTTCATCGGAGAAATATATTGTACTAGAACTGACATGCGATTACATTTTCACGCGGTTTGGGTGCATAGAAATCAGCACCCAGAACAACCACCTCTGGCCGTAATAAAGGCCTTGATACGCCTGGGCATTGAGTCAAACAGAGCTTGGATGCAGTTTACAGGTACAGCTGTCCATGCAGCTTCAACACAATACCACAGTTCATCAAGAGTAGTGACTGGCGTATTGAGCCAGTTGATCGGCCACCATTGACCAGACATTTTCAATTGGTGAGAGATCTGGGGAATGTGCTGGCCATGGTAGCAGTCGAACATTTTCTGTATCCAGAAAGGCCCGTACAGGGCCTGCAACGTCCGGTCGTGCATTATCCTGCTGAAATATAGGGTTTCGCAGGGCTCGAATGAAGGGTAGTGCCACGGGTCGTAACACATCTCAAATGTAACGACCACTGTTCAAAGTGCTGTCAATGCGAAGAAGAGGTGACCGAGACGTGTAACCGATGGCACCCCATACCATACGCCGGGTGATACGCCAGTATGGCGATGACAAATGCACGGTTCGAATGTGCGTTCACCGCGATGTCGCCAAACACGGATGCGGCCGTCATGATGCTGTAAACAGAACTTGGATTCATCCGAAAAAATGACGTTATGCCATTCGTGCACCCAGGTTCGTCGTCGAGTACACCATCGCAGGCGCTCCTGTCTGTGATGCAGCGTCAAGGGTAACCGCAGCCACGGTCTCCGAGCTGATAGCCCATGCTGCTGCAAACGTCGTCGAACTGTTCGTGCAGTTGGTTGTTGTCTTGCAAACGTCCCCATCTGTTGACTCCGCGATCGAGACGTGGCTGCACGATCCGTTACAGCCATGCGGATAAGATGCCTGTCATCTCGACTGCTAGTGATACGAGGCCGTTGGGATCCAGCACGGCGTCCCGTATTACCCTCCTGAACCCACCGATTCCATATTCTGCTAATAGTCATTGGATCTCGAGCAACGCGAGCAGCAATGCCGCGATACCATAAACCGCAATCGCGGTAGGCTATAATCCGACCATTATCAAAGTCGGAAACGTGATGGCACACATTTCTCCTCCTTACACGACGCATCACAACAACGTTTTACCAGGCAACGGCGGTCAACTGCTGTTTGTGTATGAGAAATCGGTTGGAAACTTTGCTCATGTCAGCACGTTGTAGGTATCGCCACCGGCGCCAACCTTGTGTGAATGCCCTGGAAAGCTAATCATTTGCATATCACAGCATCTTCTTCCTGTCGGTTAAATTTCGCGTCTGTAGCACGTCTTCTTCGTGGTGTGGCAATTTTAATGACCAGTAGTGTATATGCTCCATCCGTGTTCGGTCCAATGCGGCCTTCCTCCGCATTACGAGGTAGGCCGTGCTGCTGGCAGTGTTCCTCGCTGGCAGCAGTGCCACAGAGCTGCAACCTGCGGCAGTGGAGCTGCGCGCTGCAGCAGACAGGGCAGCACGCGGGCGCGGCGGTGGTGGCGGCAACAATGGCCTTCCGGCGGAGGAGGCGCGCGTGTGACGGTCACGCTACGCTCACGCGCCGCCGCCGCCGCCCTGGCGAACACCCGGGCCCGTTCCCTCTCCGCTCTCCATACGGCCCCTGCGAAACCACGTTACCTCTCACTGCTGCCTTTCCACTTGGGTGGCAGGGCGAGAGATACGGTCCTTTTGGCCAGAATACGCGTCAAAGGCCGGGCTCCAGTCCCGACTCTGTACAGATCGAAGGGGCAAATGGTGACGATGTTGTTGTTGTTGTTGTTGTGGTGGTGGTCTTCAGTCCTGAGACTGGTTTGATGCAGCTCTCCAAGCTTCTTCATCTCCCAGTACCTACTGCAGCCTACATCCTTCTGAATCTGCTTGGTATACTCATCTCTTGGTCTCCCTCTACGATTTTTACCCTCCATGCTGCCCTCCAATACTAAATTGGTGATCCCTTGATGCCTCAGAACATGTCCTACCAACCGATCCCTTCTTCTAGTCAAGTTGTGCCACAAACTTCTCTTTTCCGCAATCCTATTCAATACTTCCTCATTAGTTATGTGATATACCCATCTAATCTTCAGCATTCTTCTGTAGCACCACATTTCAAAAGCTTCTATTCTCTTCTTGTCCAAACTATTTACCGTCCATGTTTCACTTCCATACATGGCGACACTCCATACAAATACTTTCAGAAATGACTTCCTGACACTTAAATCTATACTCGATGTTAACAAATTTCTCTTCTTCAGAAACGCTTTCTTGCTATTGCCAGTCTACATTTTATATCCTTTCTACTTCGACCATCATCAGTTATTTTGCTCCCCAAGTAGCAAAACTCCTTTACTACTTTAAGTGTTTCATTTCCTAATCTAATACCCTCAGCATCTCCCGACTTCGTTCGACTACATTCCATTATCCTCGTTTTGCTTTTGTTGATGTTCAACTTATATTCTCCTTTCAAGTCGCTATCCATTCCGTTCAACTGCTCTTCCAAGTCCTTTGCTATCTCTGACAGAATTACAATGTCATCGGCGAACCTCAAGGTTTTTATTTCTTCTCCATGGATTTTAGTACCTACTCCGAATTTTTCTTTTGTTTCCTTTACTGCTTGCTCAATATACAGATTGAATAACATCGGTGAAAGGCTACAACCCTATCTCACTCCCTTCCCAACCACTGCTTCCCTTTCATGCCCCTCGACTCTTATAACTGCCATCTGGTTTCTGTACAAATTGTAAATAGCCTTTCGCTCCCTGTATTTTACCCCTGCCACCTTCAGAATTTGAAAGAGAGTATTCCAGTTAACATTGTCAAAAGCTTTCTCTAAGTCTACAAATGCTAGAAACGTAGGATTGCCTTTCCTTAATCTAGCTTCCAAGATAAGTCGTAGGGTCAGTATTGCGTCACGTGTTCCAATATTTCTACCGAATCCAAACTGATCTTCCCCGAGGTCGGCTTCTACTAGTTTGTCCATGGTGACGATATGGGACTCGTATTCGGGAGGAGTAGAGTTAGAATGTCCGTGCGGCCATACTGATGTAGGTTGTACATTACGGGTGCACACAGCGGGAGATGCGGCTGAGGGGGGTAGCTGTCCCCTTTAGTGCGATCGTCTGAGACCCAACTCGCTTTATTTGTTCATGAGACCCAGAGAATATTAGATACATGCTCCCAGGTAGATGTCATTTTCCTTGACTTCCGGAAGGCGTTCGATACAGTTCCGCACTGTCGCCTGATAAACAAAGTAAGAGCCTACGGAATATCAGACCAGCTGTGTGGCTGTCTTGAAGAGTTTTTAGCAAAAGAACACAGCATGTTGTTCTCAATGGAGAGACGTCTACAGACGTTAAAGTAACCTCTGGCGTGCCACAGGGGAGTGTTATCAGATCATTGCTTTTCACAATATATACATGAATGACCTAGTAGATAGTGTCGGAAGTTGCATGCGGCTTTTCGCGGATGATGCTGTAGTATACAGAGAAGTTGCAGCATTAGAAAATTGCAGCGAAATGCAGGAATATCTGCAGCGGTTGGCACTTGGTGCAGGGAGTGGCAACTGACCCTTAACATAGACAAATGTAATGTATTGCGAATACGTAGAAAGAAGGATCCTTTATTGTACGATTGTATGATAGCGGAACAAACACTGGTAGCAGTTACTTCTGTAAAATATCTGGGAGCATGCGTACGGAACGATTTCAAGTGGAATGATCATATCAAATTAATTGTTGGTAACGCGGGTGCCAGGTTGAGATTTATTGGGAGAGTCCTTAGAAAATGTAGTCCATCAACAAAGGAGGTGGCTTACGAAACACTCGTTCGACCTATACTTGAGTATTGCTCATCAGTGTGGGATCCGTACCATGTTGGGTTGACAGAGGAGATAAAGAAGATCCAAAGAAGAGCGGCGCGTTTCGTCACAGGGTTATTTGGTAAGCGTGATAGCGTTACGGAGATGTTTAGCAAACTCAAGTGGCAGCCTCTGCAAGAGAGACGCTCTGCGTCGCGGTCTAGCTTGCTGTCCAGGTTTCGAGAGGGTGCGTTTCTGGATGAGGTAACGAATATATTGCTTCCCCCTACTTATACCTCCCGAGGAGATCACGAATGTAAAATTAGAGAGATTCGAGGGCGCACGGAGTCTTTCCGGCAGTCGTTCTTCCCGCGAATCGTACGCGACTGGAACAGGAAAGGGAGGTAATGACAGTGGCATGTAAAGTGCCCTCCGCCACACCCCATTTGGTGGCTTGCGGAGTATAAATGTACATGTAGATGTAGATGTGTAGCTGTCCCCTCCCCCGCCCCCCTCCTCCATAGACAAGCAAAGATGATGTTCACAAACTGAACTCGCATCCTGCCCTGCTCAGTACGAGTATGAGGAAAGGAATACAATCTAGTGGATATGGACAAGTGGACTGGTAGAAAGTGTACGCAGGACCGTTTGTCATGAACCCTAAAACTATGTCGCCATTTGCAGCCACAATATGAGTCTCCCTGCCTTAGCGAATACACTCACCGCCCCACAACCCTCGGCTCCGTAGTTCAGAGCTAGATTTGTTGTTCACCAGTACGGTTATGAAACAAGACCTCGTCAGCGTTTCTCTTCCTCTCCTGCTATAACTTGACCACAGTTCTTCCTCTCATGATGTGGTCGAGATAATTTTTAATCTTCCAGCTTTCTCCCGAAGTGGATGGCATTTAATAAAAATTGAAGGAAATGATCGGCCAAATGATGTATGCGCAGCGTAGCTCCTTTGTAAAAGACAACGAAAAGAGGTTGGAGTTATTGGGTATGGGGGGAGCTACAGCTGGGAAAGCAGGGTGAGGAACAAGAAGACGTACGGGTGAATTGGGGAGAACAGAAAGTGAAGTGAAGGATAGTAAAATGAAGAAAAATTGACTACGCCACATCTTGAGAAGACAGTTTTTATTCCAACAAGGAGTAAAATGGGGTGCGAGAAGAAGGAGAAAGTTGGGCACATATTGCGTAAAAGCTTTGAGATAGTCGTATATCGCACTTATATTACACTCTGACCTTAACCAAATAGTTTGGACTCATGCTTAACACTATTAAATCGAACAATAAACTTTGTTTGAACAGTATTTTGTTGCTTTGTAAATGGCGTGAGAGTGAATGAAACAAAATAAATATTGTGTTCAAGACGAGAGTTTTAAAAGTGAAGAAGAACTAACGGATAGTGTTAGGCAGCAATGTGATGGCAATGGAAATGCCGTGTGACGAGGGCCTCCCGTCGGGTAGACCGTTCGCCTGGTGCAAGTCTTTAGAGTTGATGCCACGTCGGCGACTTGCCTGTCGATGGGGATGAAATGATGATGATTAGGACAACACAACACCCAGTCCCTGAGCGGAGAAAATTTCCGACCCAGCCGGGAATCGAAGCCGGGCCCTTAGGATTGACAGTCTTTGGGGATGAAATGATGATGATTAGGACAACACAACACCCAGTCCCTGAGCGGAGAAAATCTCCGACCCAGCCGGGAATCGAAGCCGGGCCCTTAGGATTGACAGTCTTTGGGGATGAAATGATGATGATTAGGACAACACAACACCCAGTCCCTGAGCGGAGAAAATCTCCGACCCAGCCGGGAACCGAACTCGGGCCCTTAGGATTGACAGTCTGTCGCGCTGACCACTCGGCTACCGGGGGCGGACGACGTCATAGTCATTCGGCGTCTACGTGACGAACAAGGGAAGTAGGCTGTGAGTTTCTCTTCCTACCAAATCCTGAAGTTGGCCTCAAGTTTGAGGCTGATTTCAGCTCCAGAGTGGTTTTCCAGGCTTGGCCCTATTGCAGGTGGTACGCCTTTGCCTTCAACTGACCCTTGAATGGACTAGTCGATTCCCTTATATGGAAACCTTCAGTTTATTGTGGACTCCCAGCCACAGAGCAGCTCGGCATTTTTCACAAATTCAGTCCAGTGCCTGAGGCGAAAGGAGAGACGACTGACAGTGAATGGATTGGCCTGTGAACGTATAGACTCGTAGCCCATTGAGCCAATCGGTCAATGTTTTTCCACCCTGAACACTGAACTGCTGAAGCGCTCGGCGTAATCACCCACACAGTACAGAGGTACCTCTGATGTACCAGCCAGAGACTGTTTGAAAGAAATGCTACAACCCAATTTGGACCGTGGCAGTAGAGTGAGGAATGACGTACGTACCCACTGTGCTGAGTTATAGATACAGATATTTATTCAGTCGTGTCATGAGTACGGCACTGACCATGTTACGAACAGAAAGAGTATTTTTAGATGTCCTGAGGACGCGCTCTGGCCGGCGGAACAGAGCCCACTTCGGCTGAGACCCCTCCTCGGCCGTTCCAGTCTGGTGCCGACGCGTGCTCCAGAGCCGCCCCCTGCCACGCACCTGGGCTGCCCACCTGCTTCGTCCTGTGCCCTTGATGGCACGCGTCCAGCAGCCTGCCGTAGCGTCGCCGTTGTCGCACCCCCTTTCAGCCTAGCCGTTACTGTCACTAAGTACTCCCCTAACATACAACTGTCCATCCGCTTTCTGTGCCCTAGGGTCAAGGAAGGGAACGAAGGTAGCGATTAGCGACCCATAGATGTCATTAGAGACGGAGGGCCGACTAAGTTCGGGAAGGATAGGAAAGGAAAACGGTTGCCACGTTCTTCAGTTATATGGTTCAGCCACACGTCACGCAAATGGTGTCGTTGGCAGTATCCCTTTCTCATCACCAAATCTGTTAATGAAAAACGGCAGCAAAATACTAGGAAACTGAATTACAGACCATTTTTAACACTCTAATACCTGAACAAATTTCTTCATGGAAGAAAAAAGTCAAAAATTATGTCGCTCTAGAAGTACCCGAAACACTCAGGACATGGCAGCACTTGTCAGAAACGTTGGTGGCTTCGTGTAGAACCTTACAATTATTAGAGTCGCACTGGTATGATGTGAATTCGTGACGCCTGGTCTTGAGGGGTTAACTTCTGTACATAGCTACACGCACTTGAATATGTTACGTAAAATGCGATATATTAGAATAGGATCACTGCGCTTTCCTAGTGCAGTACGCCCATTGCGCGTAAGATTGTGACACTGTTGAAGGGACCGCCACGGCAAACACCTGAAACGATTTAGGGAAAATTAAATCGGGTCGGCCGACGAGAGAACAGTCCAGGACTATAAGCAGGGCAACCTAGTTCGGTGTGGTAGGTCTAAATGCGATACTTCAGTCTTTTATCTAAACATATTACACTTGTGTTCATTTATAGGCAGTCGAATTACTGCTGTTTTCTTCATTTCAAATTGTTAACTTCTTCATTAAAAAAATAGAATAGTATCACTGCATTTTCTTAGTGCAGTACGCCTATTGCCTGTAAGATTGTGACACTCTTGAAGGGACCACCGCGGCAAACACCTGAACGATTTACGGAGAACAGTCCAGGACTATAAGCAGAGCAACCTAGTTCGGTGTGGTAGATCTAAATACGATACTTCAGTCTTTTACCTAAACATATTACACTTGTGTTCATTAGTAGGCAGTCGAATTACTGCTGTTTTCTTCATTTCAAATTGTTAACTTCTTCATTTAAAAAAAATCTGCCAGCTATGACTCTTCTCTTAGAGGCTTCTGTGCGACTGATCCCGGCGGAGGTTCGAGTCCTCCCTCGGGCATGGGTGTGTGTGTTTGTCTTTAGGATAATTTAGTTTCAGTAGTGAGTAAGGACCGATGACCTTAGCAGTTAAGTCCCATAAGATTTCACACAGATTTGAACATTTCGTAGAGGCTTACTTGTGTTGGAAACAAAATTATAGATAAAGTGGATCAATTACTTAAGAACTTTTTTTAATTTCCATTAACCACTTTTCGAGCTTCTTCAGGCTTATCTTCAGGGGAAGCATGCGGAAGTGACGAATTTCATCATTTTATTTTCAACACCATTTACCACTTGACTAAAATACAAAGCGATACATTAAAGTGTTTTCTGTCTTCTTGTCACAGAGGAACATCCTCCAGCACCTGGCATCGCGTTACAAATATAAACACGTCACTTATATGACCTGCATCTGAAGATCAACCTGGAAAAGCTCGAAAACCAATAACTGGCAATACATTTCATAAGTGATATGTGTCAGATATCTTCATTTACATATCAAGTAACATACAGCTGCGGTAGTCTACAATATCTACAGTGCACAACGTTAATCTGTAACTTGTGTTCGTTTGTTTGTCCGTCGACGGGAAAGTTCCAAAGATGATTTGACGTAAACCTCTGTCGTTGACTTCGATAATTCGAGTCACTACTGAATTCGTACGAGTACATAGATAGATTAGTGAGCTGAACTTGTTAACCAGTCTAGAACTCGTTTTGATATCTTTCATTGAATGAGACTGTGTATATGAACGTTCCAGGTCCTTGTAACCGCTCTTTATCGCCAACCTATATAACTATCTTAGCCTGATGACACCCGTTGCCTGTCACACGTGCTACCTCCCCTTTGATCGGGATTTCGAATGAAATTTCTGTCTCAATGACATCAAATTTAGCTAACACTAATGATCATAAAAACTGATGTGGATCTTTCCTCACATTAAAGCATGTCCGTATATTAAGTAAGCGAGACATTTCTTGGTATTGTAGTGGAAACAGGATATTATTAAACTTCATTTGTTGATACTATCTCCAAATACATAAAGACTGATTCAGAGCATTTTTAATCTCTTGTTTTGTATTTGGAAGGGTTTCATACTTCCGCGCCTACGTATCAGTATAGTGTGCAACTGAACTTTGCAGAGAATATTATCGCTTACACGTTTCATTTTTACGCTCCTGTGAAACATAGCTACATAAGAACGCGCTCACTCAACATCGCTGTGATGGCAAGAGGCCACTCTTCGTGGCACCCATAACTCACCTACAAAGTGAGGCAGCAGCGTTCAGTTGGATTGGGGTCAAGTGATCGGGAAAGAGGGGGGGGGGGAGAGAGAGGACAACACAGCACAAGCATCCTCATGACAGTAAAGTCTTCTTCAAACCATTGTGACGTAATTTGAGAGTGAATTGACGATTCGTTGTGGCTTGATGAAACCACACATCACTTATCCGTTGTCGTTAGTCATGCTCCCGTATTAATCTCCGTGTCCATGTACTGTGGTATCACCGGAGGCACATTCGTTGAGCGGTACCTTTTGTATAGCATAACGAAGAAGTGTTTCGAGTGGAACGACAGCATATCTGTTGTGCAGTATTGCCTGTGCGAAAGATTTGCTGTATACTGCCCCGTCTAATCAGTTGTGACAATAAGCGAGAGTCGGCAGAGACCTCTTTCGTCTATACGGCATCTGTTTCTGGCACAAAAACACAATGACTGTATGATCTCGGATACGGTGAATTACCTCTTCAATTATCTGTTGTCACACGAGTTCTCTCTCTCCCTCCCTCCCTCCCTCCCTCCCTCCCTCCCTCCCTCCCTCCCACTCCGTCCCAAACACAGCACTACTTCTCATTCAGTTGCTCATCAGTGAATTTGCAATACATCATAACGATTTTCAGTTAAACATTTTCATAGTTGCTATCGAACACAAAAGAGGGAATAGTGTAACATTATATAAACGTGTAGAGTTGGTGCTCTGTAATGCAGTTACGAGTTTCGTGAAAGAAGGGCAAACAGGCAGTACTGCTAATGTCACGCTTCCTTGGTTGCCACTACCACGATATCAGCGCTAGTTGTAACTTAATGTCTCGGCTCGGGTTACGTGAACAACGTACTAAACTGAAAAGGCCGAATGTATTAATGAAGTACCTCCGTCTTCAGAATTTACCTAGCGTTCGCCGGCCGCTGTGGCCCAGCGTTTCTAGGAGCTTCTGTCCAGAACCGCACTGCTGGTACGGTCGAAGGTTCGAAACCTGCCTCGGGCATGGCTGTGTGTGATGTCCTTCGGTTAGTTAGGTTTAAGTAGTGCTAAGTCTAGGGGACTGATGACCTTAGATGTTAAGTCCTATGGTGCTTAGAGCCATTTACTTAGCGTTCCTAGTCGAAGGGGAATACGCCATTTATTCCTCGCTACTGATTTTCACGAATGTGCTGTCGTTACCCGTAGACAACCAAGCCTGAGCGGCCGGACGTATATTGTGAAGGGATGCGCTGCGGTCATCAAGCAATGTAGAGGAAAAACGAGGGTTATTCAGAAAGTAAGGAACGATCGGTCGCGAAATGGAAACCACAGTGAAAATCCGATGAAGTTTTGCACAAGTATGTTGGGCAGTGTCTCTAGTATGCCTGTCGATCGCGTTACATCGATATTTTTAGTTCTGGGCACACAGGGAGCACATAAAGATACGTAGAACAATAGTGTCTCCCGCCAAGTACGAGGGCCTGGTGAGAAATTTCGCCTGAAGCTATGCAGCCAACATTACATAGCTGTCGTTCGTTTTCTTCAAAACAAATGGTTGAAATGGCTCTGAGCACTATGCAACTTAACTTCTGAGGTCATCAGTCGCCTAGAACTTAGAACTAATTAAACCTAACAAACCTAAGGACATCACACACATCCATGCCCGAGGCAGGATTCGAACCTGCGACCGTAGCGGTCGCTCGGTTCCAGACTGTAGCGCCTAGAACCGCACGGCCACTCCGGCCGGATTCTTCAAGACAATTCTCAGCCGAATTGTACAGGGGCAATGAAGATGCTCCTGCACCGTTTTCAATTGGAAATGTTTGATTACCCACAATACAGCCCGTAATTATCTCCCTCCGAGTTTCATCTCTGCTCACATGAACCGCTGGCTATGAAGACAACGTTTTGGCACAGACAAGGAGCTGTAGGCCAGCGTAGAGAATTGGCGGAAAGCACTGGCGGCTGCCTTCTATAACGAGGGTATTGGAAAGTTGGCACAACGCTACGACAAACGTCTAAGTCAGATCGGCGACTATGGAGATAAGTAGCTGGAAGTTGTAGCTAACTGTTACAAATAAAACAGTTTTGATTTTCACTGTGGCTTCCATTTCGCGACCAATCGTTCCATACTTTCCGAATAGCCCTCGTGTAAGGGGCAGTTAAACGAAAAGACATACGTGGAAAAATAAATAACTGAACTGTTTATTATTTCAAAAGTAACCGCCATAACTGTTAATTCATTTGTAGCACTGTGAGACTTCATGACAGCGGTTGCCAACGGAAACTTGATTGTAGCCAGGCGGGGACCTCCTCGTCCGAAGCAATTCAGCGGCCACAAATGTCTTTCTTCAGGATTCCAAAACTATAGAAACCACATGGGGAGAGATCGCAACTGTATAGAGGATATATAGGGGATGCATAGAGCTTAGTCAAAACAACCTCGTCAACATGATGGCGCCCACACATCTTCCATACAGTCCTTATCCCTCCCCAAGAACCGAGCGAGGTGGCGCAGTGGTTAGACACTGGACTCGGATTCGCGAGGACGACGGTTCAATCCCGCGTCCGGCCATCCTGATTTAGGTTTTCCGTGATTTCCCTAAATCGCTCCAGGCAAATGCCGGCATGGTTCCTTTCAAAGGGCACGGCCGACTTCCTTCCCCGTGCTTCCCTAATCCAATGAAACCGATGACCTCGCTGTCTGGTCTCCTTCCCCAACAACCAGCCAACCAACCTCCCCAAGACGTTCCCATATTTTCCATATTTTTGGTGCCCTGAAGAAAGACATTTATGGTCGTCCATATGCTTCGGACGAAGAGGTTCTCCCCATACGCAACCGCAACCATTTTTCCATGATGGCATTGACCGTCCTGTCACACAGCCGGATAAATGTATTAACAGTTATGGAAATTACTTTTGAAATGATGAACAGTTTACTTACTTTTTCCCATATGTCTCGTTTTCATTTGTCTGTCCATTGTATGCTGCCTGATGGAGCAATACAGCATTAAATCTTGACCGAATACGTGACTAAAAGCTACTTCTGTCGATATCGAAACTTCCTGTCAGTGCAGGACCTCTTTGCAATTGATATGTTTCCCGTTCCTGTAGCTTTTCATTTGCTTTCAGTAAATACAGGCTAAAGAAAACTTGAGGGAGTAGAGAAGTGTTTAACATTCTCCAACTGTGAGTTGTGTCTTCAACCGATCAGTCGAATATCAACGACGTCGTGTTAGCAGGCCGCTACCACGGCTTGAAGGAACACGCTGTCATCGTCCAGTGGATGTATGTTGACACGGGCGATTAAGTCTAGCCGGCCGAGCAAATAAACGCAACGCAGCTCAGTAGTTCTCATTCATCATCGTCTCTCTCGCTGAAACGTTTGCCCATACATTACCGAAATTCATCTCTATCAAAGCGAATATCGCCGTCTTTTATTTAATAGATACTTCCTCTCGACTATGTTCATCTGTTTCTTCATCCAGCGAATACTGTAAGCTCAGAACGAGAGCCAGTTACAGAACATTCGGTTTCAATTTCCGTTCGAACAATACTAAGTTCTTACCATAATTGATCGATACTTTAGACTTCAGGTTTTTCTAGAACGACATACTCTTTACATTTTCTTTCTTTCCTTCCTTTTTTTCCAAATAATTTGCCTCGCTGTGGTGATTAATGGAACTAAACACAAAATGGTGTGAATTCAGTACATCTTCGTTTATTTCGTTATTAGTTCTCACTGCCTGTATTCGGAGTAATATTATGACCATACTCAATGTGTACATGTGGGTTAAATGTAATGAAATTAGGACATAAGATCAGCAAGCTCGCAACGCGGTGATACCTACCATCATAAGGAAAAATAAGTCTTTCTCTAACGCTGTTTCGTCTGTATCTGGTGGAGAAATTCTCAACAAGCAGCTTATTTCACTTTCAGTTGCTGATTCTCCAACAGATTTGAATTAGATTGAGCATTACCAGTTTCCTGACACGGTTCTCCCAAACAGACTGGGTGTATCACTTTCCACGGAAACCTGGACGACTACTGTGCAATTAAAACTGCACTATTAACTGAAACAGTCTCTCAACTTTCAAGTTACTTCTGTAACCAGAATCAATCTGAAGATGAATTATATTTTATTTCGAAACCGGTTGTGTGTGACATGCTACATAAGGCTTTTAATTAACATAATCAACACAATTTATTTTCTTCATACCTTTGAATAATTTTTTACTTTTCTCCTCATTTAAAATGCAGTTGTGAAATACAGTTCGCTTAAGTCTTGAATGTACAGGGTGTCCGAGGAGGCATGGTCGGTACACAGGGATATGATAGGAACGGTCATTCGAGGTAAAAAAGTCTATCGAACATGGGCTCCAAAATGTGTGCCTTAAGGAAAGCTATTAGGACCTGTCCATCTTCTCTACTGTGAAATAGATCTCTTCTTCTGAACAAGTGTTCATAGCTCTTAAACTATGGATTCCAGAGGCCATGTTTACTAGACATTTTAGCTTCGAATGATCGTTCGTGCCTGGGTACTGACCATTCTTCCCTGGACATCCTGTATGAGTCTATCTCTTGATACTATTCACTGTCATCTTTAATTGTGTGTTGGCGTGTGACATTACTTAACATCTGTCTAAAGCTATCAGCTTGTTTCTGAATCAATAGTAATTACTTTGCTTCACTGGCAAATTTTGGAAACATTTTGTTATCCTCTCTACGCAGTGTTTAACGGGATACATTGAACGATTTTGAGAATTTTTTCTGATTTTCGTCTTCTGAATGAAATACTCAGGCAGTTAGTACTCAAATGATTCATTTAACTATTGAAGTTCCAATTCTGTCGATTCTCCTTGAACTGACATGAAAAGCGTCTCATGGCCATTCATTCCAGGTGAAAAACTCTGTATCTTGTAACTTGTATATGTTCTTATCCGGAACTTTTTGATGGAGGAATTCTGTGTATTCCACACTACAAATTTACAGATCGACAAGTTGACAGGGCTCAACATGACAAGAGTCAGTTGTAGGACCGTTTTCATAAGAATAAAAATCACTTTGCAACCGGACGTTACCAGTTGAAACAAAGAGCACTGCGAATAAATCGGATGTTCTGTAAATTACTCTAAAAACCGAGTTCCGCCAAGCGGTGACAGACAGCGGCCTCTCTACGCTTCGGACATACAAAATGCACAAAACGTGGGACGCCAATGGCAGCGTCAGGAGTTACGAGACAGTCTTATGCAAATTCTGAAGTTCTCATTGGTATTTACTTGTTACCTCATGCAAATTTCGACACGGTATAGTAAGCACAACTGGCAACCGTAAAGCGTTGTTCGGTGCGACACAAGCACAAAGAAAATGTTGCATGTTAGGTGGTCGTGGCGCAGAGGCAATCACGAAATTTAATGCCTCGCAGTCCCGTTACTCAAGCTGAAACCGTTAAATACAGCCAGATTAGAACACGTTGCGTAAAAAGAATAAATACTACACCCACATCCGTTGCCTTAAGCTTGTTCTTAAGTGCAGCACTGGTGAAATGCTTCTCTCATAATGCTAGACCTTTTCGATCTCTGCAAAACAGAGATATATTTGTGTCTGAACGTTTGTAGAAGTTCGTTCCTAATAAATAATCTCCAATCAAATTTATCGCTCAATCTCTGCCTAAAGTTTACGTATACTGGTAATTGTGATTGTGATTTGAAAGCGTCAACCGAGTTTCATCCATTACGATTTTAAAACAGGACCACTATCACAATAACCTTTTTCTAAGCTTATCGTAGGTGACTGACGTTATCCTTGTATATATATGAATCCAACTGGAATCTGTTATTTTAATGTCTTTAGGAGCCGGCCGATGTGGCCGAGGTGTTCTAGGCGCATCAGTCTGGAACCGCGCGACCGCTACGGTCGCAGGTTCGAATCCTGCCTCGGGCATGGATGTGTGTGATGCCCTTAGGTTAGCTAGGTTTAAGTAGTTCTAAGTTCTAGGGGACTGATGAACTCAGATGTTAAGTTCCATAGTGCTCAGAGCCATTTGAACCACAGCGACTGGTGGACTTCCGCACTGAGTTGAAGCAGCATGGAATGAAGTACTTGTATCCCTCATCTAATCTCAGTACAGCTCGATTCCCAGCCGCGTTTGCTCCATTATTGCTGCCGTAAGTGACAAATGTAAAATGATGCGAGATGTTCGAAATTCTGAGAAAAATAGGGGTAAGCTATAGGGAAAGACGAGTAATATATACTACGTGCAATAGCCAAGAGGGACTAATAAGATTGGACGGCAAAGAACGAAGTGCTCATATTAAAAAGGGCGTAGGACAGGGATGTAGTGTTCCACTCCTAATGTTCAATATGTATATCGAAGAAGCAATGATGGAAATAAAGGGTCAAGAGTGGAATTAAAATTCAAGGTAAAAGGATATCAATGATACGATTGGCTGATGACATTGCTAGGCTGAGTGAAAGTGAAGAAGAATGACATGATTTGCTGAATGAAATAAACAATGTAATGAGTACAGAATGTGGATTGAGAGTAAATCGAAGAAAGACGAAAGTAATGAGAAGTAGCAGAATGGGAACAGCGAGAAACTTATCAGGGTTGATGGTCACGAAGTAGATGAAGTTAAAGAATTCTACTAACTAGACAGCAAAGTAACCAATGATGGACGGAGCATGGATGACATCAAAAGTAAGCTTGCACTGGCAATAAGGGCATTCATGGCCAAGAGAAGTCTACTAGTATCAAACATAGGCCTTAATCTGAGGAAGAAAATTCTGAGAATCTACCTTTGGAACACACCATTGTATGGTAGTGAAACACGGACCGTGGGAAAACAGGAATGAATCGCGGCATTTGAGATGTGGTGATACAGACGTATGTTGAAAATTAGGTGGGCAGATAAGGCAAGAATTGAGGAGGTTGTGTGCAGAATCGGAGAGGAAAGGAATGTGTGGGAAACACGGACAAGAAGAAGTGACAGGATGATAGTACATCCGTTAAGACATGAGGGAATGACTTCCATGGTACTAGAGGCAGCTGTAGAGGGCAAAAACTGTAAAGTAAGACAGAGATTGGAATACATACAGCAAATAATTGAGGACGTAGGTTGCAAGTGCTACTCTGAGATGAAGAGGTTGGCAGAGGAGAAGAATTCGTGGCGGGCCGCATCAAACCAGTCAGTAGACTGATGGGTCAAGAAAAAAAAAGAAAAGTGGCAACTCTAAGTACTAACTTTCGCACCCTATACACTGGCCGAATTAGCTAACTATTTAATAATTTATACTCCGTACTGCACTGTTGTTGTTGTTGTCGTTGTGGTCTTCAGTCCTGAGACTGGTTTGATGCAGCTCTCCATGCCACTCTATCTCGTGCAAGCTTTTCATCTCCCAGTACCTACTGCAACATACATCCTTCTGAATTTGCTTAGTGTATTCATCTCTTGGTCTCCCTCGACGGTTTTTACCCTCCACGCTGCCCTCCAATACTAAATTGGTGATCCCTTGATGTCTCAGAACATGTCCTACCAACCGGTCCCTTCTTCTTCTCAAGTTGTGCCACAAACTCCTCTTCTCCCCAATCCTATCCAATACCTCCTCAATAGTTACGTGCTCTACCTATCTAATCTTCAGCATTCTTCTGTAGCACCACATTTCGAAAATTTCTATTCTCTTCTTGTCTAAACTATTTATCGTCCATGTTTCACTTCCATAAAGTGCATACAAATACTTTCAGATACGACTTCCTGACACTTAAATCTATACTCGATGTCAACAAATTTCTCTTGTTCAGAAACGCTTTCCTTCCCATTGCCAGTCTACATTTTATATCCTGTCTACTTCGATCATCATCAGTTATTTTAGTCCCTAAATAGCAAAACTCCTTTACTACTTTAAGTGTCTCATTTCCTAATCTAATTCCCTCAGCATATCCCGACTCAATTCAACTACATTCCATTATCCTCGTTTTACTATTGTTGATGTTCATCTTATATCCTCCTTTCAAGACACTGTCCATTCCGTTCAACTGCTCTTCCAAGTCCTTTGCTGTCTCTGACAGAATTACAACGTCATCGGCGATCCTCAAAATGGATGTTAATACCTACTCCGAATTTTTCTCTTGTTTCCTTTATTGCTTGCTCAATATAGAGATTGAATACCATCGGGGAGAGGCTACAACCCTGTCTCACTCCCTTCCCAACCACTGCTTCCCTTTCATGTCCCTCGACTCTTATAACTGTTTAAGCACAATAAGTAAAATTTCATTATTTACTATCCTTCCTGGCGTTGCGATTTTAATGACCAGAAGTATACAGTCCGCCCTGTGGATGCTAACCGACTTGTGAGATTTGAAAGGGACAGGCTATATGCACTGTGCACGTGCAGGAGGACGCCACGCCCGCAGGTGAGCGGCAGCTACGTGCTGGTGTTATCAGTCAGGGCGCGGGCTGCCCAGAGCGAGCGTGGGCGGGTGAGCGTGCTGTCACGTGCAGTGCACGTGCAGGGCCGGGGCGACACGCGACGGGCCCGCGCTCCGGCACCGTGCGCCCGCCGGTCGCTCTCCTGCACACCGTGGGCAGTCCCTGTGGAGTGGGCGGTGGCGGCCCTCCTCTGCATGCGCCGCGCGCCGCTGCGGGCCTTCCCCACGGGCGGCGCTTGCCTCACCTGACAACGCGACATGACGACCCGTCACTAACGCCTTCAGTAGCCAGCCCAATAAGTTCCGCTACGATCAGAATATACACTCGGACTTCACAGCACGGTTCCTTACATACTGCCAATACAAAAATATCTATATATGTACTAAGATGGTATCTGTTCTTTCGGACGCGTCCGAAAGAACAGATACCATCGGTGACCATGCAGCTCGTTAGAATGAAATTACAATGAAATGAACACCCTTAGATGCTTACAGGCGTTGCCATACGTCAACGGGGACGGATGAAAATGTGTGCTCCGACCGAGACTCGAAGCCGGGATCTCATGCTTACATGGCAGACGCTCTATCCATCCTCTTTTTTTTATAAAAAAATCTCCTATTGTTCGTTTTCGTTCTTTGTATCTGCTCGGGGCGGACGTCGCAGGACACCCATTTCAGTTCGTCGTTGTTCCATTAACTCAGTTTTTTTTTTATTACAGACAGCAGCTAACCCTCTGACCGAACACGCTGAGTTACCGTGCCGGCTGTCTGAGCCACCGAGGACACAGAGGATAGCGCGACTGCTGGGATTCATCTCTGGCACGCCTCCCGCGAAACCCACATTCTCAACGTATTGTCCCGCACTACATTCGTAGTGCCCCAGCCCATTATACTCTTTACTCGCATCCCGTTGCCGATTCCCGTAAGAGTTCGGCCACTGTTTGTGCATTCGCACAGAAGAAGAAGATGGTCATGTGGCCGGTGAGCCTTAACTATATATATACTAAAATTGTATCTGTTCTTTCGGACATGTCCGAAAGAACAGATACCATCTTACTATATATATATGGCTCACCGGCCACTTGACCATCTTCTTCTTCTGTGCGAATGCACAAATGGTTCACATGGCTCTGAGCACTATGGGACTTAACATCTATGGTCATCAGTCCCCTAGAACTTAGAACTACTTAAACCTAACTAACCTAAGGACATCACACAACACCCAGTCATCACGAGGCAGAGAAAATCCCTGACCACGCCGGGAATCGAACCCGGGAAAACGGGCGAGGGAAGCGAGAACGCTACTGCACGACCACGAGCTGTGGACAGCGAATGCACAAATAGTGCCCGAACTCTTACGGGAATCGGCATCGCGCCGCGAGTAATGAGTATAATGGGCGGGGGCACTACGAATGTAGTGCGGGACAATACGTTGAGAATGTGGGTTCCGCGGGAGGCGTGCCAGAGATAATTCTCTGCAGTCGCCCTATCCGCTGTCTCCTCGATGGCTCAGATGGATAGAACGTCTGCCATGTACGCAGGAGATCCCGGGTTCGAGTCCCGGTCGGGGCACACATTTTCATCTGTCCCCGTTGACGTATGTCAACGCCTGTAAGCAGCTAAGGGTGTTCATTTCATTGTAAACAAAAATTTCTCTCATAAAATTTCCTCCTGCGCATATTTCGGGCAGTAAATGGACGTTAAAGATCGGTAACTACCTTTGTTAGGATATATCGGTGGTGCTGTACAGATGGTGCAGTAGATAGCGCTTTGGGTTAGCATGCAGGAGGCCGAGGGTTCGATTCTGGGCCGTGGATTATTTGTTTTTATTTGCTAAAATTAGTCTGAGTGCTTCGGTATCTAGCGTCTTAAGTGTCATACAGTGACAGTGGCTCTTCTACACAACACCTGCAGCTACTTACTATAAACACAGAAATGGAAATACAATCGTTTCATTGCTCAGCCTTTAAATAAATCTTTAGTACGTCGTGGACACGAATTGCTTCGCACCACTGCATCTTCAAGATTACAAACTTGTTTTGTATGTACCCTCCCCCAATGGCTTCATCGATTAATACTAACTGTGATTCTTGCCACGTTCAGGTCCATTACATTTCGTTAGGGCCTTACTTCACCAGTTGGGCTAGCAACGTGTGTGTGTGTGTGTGTGTGTGTGTGTGTGTGTGTGTGTGTGTGTTTGAGAGAGAGAGAGAGAGAGCGCTACTTCACTCTGTGCTGTCGTCGGTATTTTGAATAGTTGTGTTTTTTATGTATGCGTGGCTCCTTACAAGCTACTGATTGTTAGCCAAAGAACAACGCGATGTTAGACCCGACGTGGTATTTAAGGCAATAAAGAGCAAAAATACTTGGATATTTTTGAACTGTATCTGAGGAGAAAAATATTCTTTAAGTGAAGTAAGACTGTAAAAATGGGGAGTGAATAAATACTAACAATTGAAGAGGAAAGAAAGCTAATGGAAATGATAAGGAGTAGGAAAACAGCTTCCCCGGGGCGTATAAGCAAAGAAATTGACTGCTAAGCCTAGTAAAGCACTATAGCGTTCAAATCAATTTTCGGATCGAGGACAGCATTACACTGCTTGGTATAAAAAAAGTTGACATGTTCACTCCGTGGTTTTATTTTCAGTTGGAGACGTAGTAGCCATGTAAACAAAAATCTGTAATAGCTCCTAACCAACTCCCAAAAGTGGACGTGTGCAAGTAAATTTGACGTTGAGACGGAACTAAGTAAAATTTCCGTTGTGATCAAAGACGGATTTATCTAACAAGCCACCAATATACTCACTCTCAGGGCCAAGATAGTCAAAATAAGTTATGTGACGGCATTTCACTGACGTAATGACTATAATTTTTAATGGATTTACTTTGAACGCCGCGGGACTGCTACGGTCGCAGGTTCGAATCCTGCCTCGGGCATGGCTGTGTGTGATGTCCTTAGGTTAGTTAGGTTTAAGTAGTTCTAAGTTCTAGGGGACTGATGACCTAAGTGGTTGAGTCCCATAGTGCTCAGAGCCATTTGAACCATTTACTTTGAACGTAATAAATTGTGGAAAAGTATTAAATATCAGGCTGTCCTGTGCTAAATCTTGAATCTTTGGTAGAGTGAAAACGTAACGTATTTCGATTGTGAAGTGTCTTTTAGATAGGAGCCATATTTTGCCTGCTCTTACTGGTAATTTTCGAAAGGAGATACGCTAGCACTCCTTTTGGTGCTATCCATTTTATACCCATATCTTCAATAACAACATAAACATAGCTCTAAGCACATCGTGAAGTCCAGAGTTGTCCAAACAATTCGTTTATTCAACTTGAAATACGTGTATGTTGCAAATAATGGCTAAGGATAATGGTTCAAATGGCTCTGAGCACTATGGGACTTAACATCTGAGGTCATCAGTCCCCTAGAACTTAGAACTACTTAAACCTAACTAACCCAAGGACATCACACACATCCATGCCCGAGGCAGGATTCGAACCTGCGACCGGAGCGGTCACGCGGTTCTAGACTGGAGCGCCTAGAACCGCTCGGCCACACCGGCCGGCGCTAAGGATAATGTCTAAAAGGTCTAAGTGTGAAGAAGGAAGCAAGGTTATAGTATTCCATTTCCTCGTCATAAAATTAATGTTAGCGGGGTAGCTCTGTCTGGGTTATACGAGCCGCCCCCCCCCCCCCCCCCCCCTCGCCCCAATTACCCCTTTGTCATTTCTGTGAGTTGGATATCGCGCTTCTGCAGACCGATTCATGATGTCGTTTGGAGGTTATTTCAGCCTATGAACTAAGCCGCCATTTCAGGAAGTGTGGAGTCCTCGTGGGTGACGAAACGAGGCAGGCGACCGATAGACGTTCCCCGGTGGACGCCACTGTGCGGGCTTCAAGGACCAGCGCGCGCGCCCACGGCTTTCACTGTTTGCGAGAGGCGCTGCCGCAATCTTCTGGGAACGTCCCATCCCGCTGCCAAGGAATGCTTCCTCGTATGCAGTTTCGCCATACCATGACTGGCGTGTTTTTTCCTAATTAAAATGTTTCTCACATCACTCTCTCAGATTTATTTAGAATGTTTAGTGGCTGTTTAGAGGCGAGACGCTCTTAAACAGTAGATATCACACCCAGACACAGCTCTCTGCGAGATGGTCACACACAGCAATCGTGGCCACATTCCTCCACTTCTACTCTGCTGTAACGGTGAAGATATACAGTAAACCAAGATTTACAGTGTTTTTATCGTAACAGGTCTTTTCGTGTCCTAGTATGAAGCTATTTATTTACTGTTGCCTCGTGTCTCTTTACTTCTCTTAGAAAATAACTGAACTTCCTTCAGCGTAACAAGCCAGTACTGCACATCGCTCAGGCACCGTACAAAATACTGAAGTATGAGTAATTCTGAAACAGAAATGAAAAGTATCGTATCGCTGTTGAGCTTGTTAAAACAACAGATAGTAGAAATATGTGATAAAAGGAAACTAACGAGTGTTAAGGTTGAATAAAAAAACCACACTGTTTTTCTACTACTGATTTTTGTTTATTTGATATCAGTTTTCGGCTTATTGGCCCATCTTCAGGAAACAACTGACTAACGCCAGAAAGAGACACTAGTTCGTTGGTAACTAAACATTATAAGTGAAGATACAATCCGCTTCCATAGTGCTGTGCATCAGACTTGCTTCTTAACGTTGAAATTACACTTTACATAACAGAAAACGTTAAGCACAATAAATAATTAACCTACACAATTTACAGGTTAAATGGTTATAATGCTAAATTTTGTGAGATCTTGACATTGCTTGAGGAAACTGTAACCAGAACACTCTCCATTTACGTTGTGTAATAAACATGGTTTTTAACAATGTAACTAAACTTTAGGCAATTGACAGTATTATACACAATAATCAAAATACACAATCTTACAATAGTACAGGTTATATGCAATGCAAGACTCCATAAATAAGGAAACTTACGATGGTACAGAATGGTGCGCAGGATCAGGAAAATTGAAAACAGCAGGGAGGTAAGCTTGATTGTAATGTTCCGTCGAGGTTTAGGTCTTTAGAGTCTGAGCTCAGACTCGGCTGGACAAGAATGCCAAGGAAAATCGGACGTGGTGATGCTGAAGGGATAAACTCGAAGTTTGTTTGACGTACTTCAAGGAAACTACAGAAAACTTCATGAATATGTCGCGAAGAAGAATTGAACCAATTTCTGCAGAATACGAGTGTACTTGAAAGAAACTGCCATTATACAAATGAAAGAATCGTTACAGTTTCGATCGATGTTTGGCCCATTCAGTACGTTTCTCTCACTGAGGGTGTTTTCTACCTTCTGCCGCCGTAGGGGCTCTTGGTTGTATAGAAATAGCATTTTAATCCTTCTGTTCTACTGGGTTATGCTTGTTAGAAATTTATTGCTCCGAAACCTGTGTTCTTAGTTTTCTTTTTAGCAGTTCTTCGTGGCCAAGAATATGTGTAGTAGTATATTGGTTTCAAAACACATTTTATTGGATGCCTCCTCTTTCATATGTGTGGTTCTGAAACTAGCTTTATTCCTGAGGATAGTAACATTATGCGGAAACGAACATCTAACGTAAATTGAAACATTTTCTGTGTTGAACCTGACACGTAGACAATATATTGGTGATTGTCAGCGGCGCCTCAACGAAACTGGCCTGTGATGATAGACCCAAATACCTCCTAGCCTTACCACTTAATCGCTGTGCGTCACTTTTCGGCCTCCATATTTCTTATTTCAGGTAGACCCTACGCTAGCCAGTGAGACATTTAACCAGCTACTGGTTCCGAGCAATGCAAACGGCGGAAGTGCGCGCCGGCTGACTACTGCAAAGACAGGCAGTTCGTGCGACCTCCCCGCGGGCTGTACCTGTTCCAGAAGGTTGTGCCACATCGCCCGACCAGTAAACACGAAGGTAAAACCTACCCGATGGTGTTACAATATCACGGTTGCGACCCATCGCAGACTGTTAGCATGTCTTTTGGTGTGGGCGGAAGTGCAAAGGGGAACTGACGGCCTTCCGTAGGTAGTATCGAGTCGAAGCACACTTAAATCCTTTCTTCAAGTATCATCATCACCATCATCATTTAAGACTGATTATGCATTTCAGCGTTCAGTCTGGAGCATAGTCCCCTTTGTAAAATTCCTCCATGATTCCCTATTCAGTGCTAACATTGGTGCCTCTTCTGATGTTAAACCTATTACTTCAAAATCATTCTTAACCGAATCCAGGTACCTTCTCCTTGGTCTGCCCCGACTCCTCCTACCCTCTACTGCTGAACCCATGAGTCTCTTGGGTAACCTTGCTTCTCCCATGCGTGTAACATGACCCCACCATCTAAGCCTGTTCGCCCTGACTGCTACATCTATAGAGCTCATCCCCAGTTTTTCTTTGATTTCCTCATTGTGGACACCCTCCTGCCATTGTTCCCATCTACTAGTACCAGCAATCATCCTAGCTACTTTCATATCCGTAACCTCAACCTTGTTGATAAGGTAACCTGAATCCACCCATCTTTCGCTCCCATACAACAAAGTTGGTCGAAAGATTGAACGGTGCACAGATAACTTAGCCTTGGTACTGACTTCCTTCTTGCAGAAGAGAGTAGATCGTAGCTGAGAGCTCACTGCATTAGCTTTGCTACACCTCGCTTCCAGTTCTTTCACTATGTTGCCATCCTGTGAGAATATGCATCCTAAGTACTTGAAACCGTCCACCTGTTCTAGCTTTGTACCTCCTATTTGGCACTCAATCCGTTTATATCTCTTTCCCACTGACATTACTTTCGTTTTGGAGATGCTAATCTTCATACCGTAGTCCTTACATTTCTGATCTACCTCTGAAATATTACTTTGCAAACTTTCAATCGAATCTGCCATAACAACTAAGTCAATCGCATATGCGAGACTGCTTATTTTCTGTTCACATATCTTAATTTCACCCAGCCAGTTTATTGTTTTTAAACATATGATACATAAATAATATGAACAACAGTGGTGACAGGTTGCAGCCTTGTCTTACCCCTGAAACTACTCTGAACCATGAACTCAATTTACCGTCAACTCTAACTGCTGCCTGACTATCTATGTAAAGACCTTTAATTGATTGCGAAAGTTTGCCTCCTGTTCCATAATCTCGTAGAACAGACAATAACTTCCTCCTAGGAACCCGGTCATATGCCTTTTCTAGATCTATAAAGCATAGATACAATTCCCTGTTCCACTCGTAACACTTCTCCATTATTTGCCGTAAGCTAAAGATCTGGTCCTGACAACCTCTAAGAGGCCTAAACCCACACTGATTTTCATCCAATTTATCCTCAACTAATACTCGCACTTTGACCTGAGAAGATTTTACCCACAACGCTGATTGAAGAGATACCTTTATAGTTGTTACAATCTTTTCTGTTTCCATGTTTAAAGATTGGTGTGATTACTGCTTTCGTCCAGTCTGATGGAACCTGTCCCGACTCCCACGCCATTTCAATCATCCTGTGTAGCCATTTAAGACCTGACATTCCACTGTATTTGATGAGTTCCGACTTAATTTCATCCACCCCGGCCGCTTTATTGCACTGCAATCTATTGACCGTTTTCTCCACTTCCTCAGATATGACTTTGAAAACACAGGCCGGCCACTCCCTTTGCCATCTGACTAGGAATTCCTACCCGTTTTGCTAGTCGAACATGATAATGAGCAGACCTAGTCTGTCCTCCAGAACGCCATGCAATTACCAATAGTGATGGCATCAGAAGATTTGCTTCGACGCATGAGCCAGCCTGTACTTGTACAGGGGCAAGTACTTCAATGTGCAGTTAGAATCATGAGCCGAATAGCAATTCCCATGAACGAAAAACCTTGTCAGAGACGCAAGTAGCCGCGCGGGATAGCCGCGCAGTGTTAGGCGCCTTGTCACGGCCCGCGCGGATCCCCCCGTCGGAGGTTCGAGTCCTCCCTCGGGCGTGAGTGTGTGTGTTGTCCTTAGCGTAAGTTAGTTTAAGTTACATTAAATAGTGTGTGAGCCTAGGGACCGATGACCTCAGGAGATTGGTCCCATAAGACCTTACCACAAATTTCCAATTTCCAAGACGCAAGTAGAATGAACAGCTGAGTGAGTGGGTTTACAAGTTGAAATACATCTACTTAGCCAAAGATTATAACTGTAGTGCGTACGGCAAGAGAAAATACCTGGCAGTCGAAGTGGGTTTGTCGTGGTTTCTACGCGCGCCTGCCACGGCCGTTCATACGACACGATTGTGTTTACAATTTCATGGCATCTTCTCGGTCCTGGCGTAGCGTTAGGGAACTGTGGATTTCAACGTTGCAGCTAACAGTTTCGACTTCGCGGTTGAAACCTTTTCCCGCCATGTGGCGTACTGTAAAGCACCCTCGCGCGTGAACTAAAGTCCAGTTTAATAACTGTGTTCTTTCCATCGCTTTGTCAGCTGATGTTGAGAGCATCGTGTAGAATATGTAAGTCTACAAGTTCCCGTGGGCGTTGTCACTGGAGATAAAAATGGTAGCTCATTTGGCTGTCTCGTGTTCGTCTTCAAATTTCTTCATTCCAGTCGACGTTTCGCCCCTCTCTAGTGGGATCATCTTTAGGATCTCCTGGTGTCCCTAGTCAGCTGAACACTGTGGAAGGCCAATGTCGCAATCACTCTCAAAAGGAAAAATGGCATATGTTCAAATCTTATGGGACTTAACTGCTAAGGTCATCAATCCCTAAGCTTACACACTACTTAATCTAAATTATCCTAAGGACAAACACACACACTTATGCCCGAGGGAGGACTCGAACCTCCGCCGGGACCAACCGCACAGTCCATGACTGCAGCGCCCAAGACCGCTCGGCTAATCCCGAAAAATGGCGTAAGACCCTATTTTTCAGCCAGTACAAAATAGGCCTTTCTGCGACGCAAAACGGGCGCACCTTTCTACTGCGAAATCTGCAATGTGACGTGTGACTGTGGCAAAGTGCGTATAGACGAAACTGGGAGGACGATAAAACAGTGGCACGAAAGCCACTTGCGTTTAAACCAAAGTGTGCCATTTGCAATAGCGGAACATCGGGAGAACTGCTGCCAGTTTGTAGACGTAATAGTGCCAACCAAAGAAAGTAACATTTATAGAAGGAAAGTCTGGGAAGCGCCTGAAATATCTCAGAACTGTGATGACGGATGCAGACTTCCAGTTTTGTGGCTTCCCGCCATCAAGGAAATAAATATTCAGCCGTGAGGAAAACAAACAACTACCAGGATGCCACTCTTGCACCACGGCAATAACATTTTCGTAAATGTTCATCCAATTATCGCTACGTATCGAATAACAATGGCCGACCTGTAGTAGTTTCGATCAATAACCGCACTTCTTCAGAACAAGCGCGGAATACCATCTTCTATAAGTTAACGTGACCCTGGTCTTTGACAGTGTTCAGCTAATTGAGGATACCAGAAGATCCAAGCATAAGGCTCGAAACATCGAATGGGAAGAATAAATATGAAGAGAAACATGACGCGGCCTAACAAAAAAAAAAAAAAAAAAAAAAAAAAAAAAAAAAAAAAAAAAAAAAAAAAAAACACCGTCCAAACAGCCCTTGAAGGCCCAACGGTACCGACCAGCCGCCGTGTCATCCTTACTGCGAAGGCGTCGCCGGATGCTGATGCGGAGTGGCGTGTGGTCAGCACACCGCTCTCCCAGCTGTTGTCAACTTCCGTTCAGATGGCTCTGAACACTATGGGACTTAACTGCTGAGGTCATCAGTCCGCTAGAACTTAGAACTACTTAAACCTAACTAACCTAAGGCCATCACACACATCCATGCCCGAGGCAGGATTCGAACCTCCGACCGTAGCGGTCGCGCGGTTCCAGACTGAAGCGCCTAGAACCGCTCGGCCACACCGGCCGGCTTAAACTTCCGTGACCGGTGTCACTGCTTGTCAGTCAGGTAGCTCCTCACCAAGGCTGAGTGCACCCCACTTGCCAACACCAATCGGCAGACCTGGACGGTAACCCATCCAAGTGTTAGCCAAGCCCGACACCGCTTAACGTTGGTGATCTGATGGAAAACGGTGTTGCCACTGCCGCAAGGCCATTGGCATGACGCGGCCTAGCAGTCTACCAGACTTTGCCTTCACTCCTGTGGAAAGTTCTCAGATCTGAGCTTCTTATACGGAGAACACGAATGGAATGCCAAAAAACACAGTTTTATTGTGAGCTGAGTCTGTCCCCACAGTGCGCAAAAACCAGCATCGTAGTAGCGGCTGTAGCCAATACGCTAATCACACCAATGTGGTGAGCTACCCGGAGCTAGTATCTTGTAATTAAATTTTCCTCGAGACATTGGAGTCTCATCTTTATCTTCGATAATGATGGAAGCTGAATAAATGAATTAAAATGTGTGCCAAAGCTGGGACTTGAACCAGGGTCTCCTTACTTACTAGGCAGGAATGCTGCGTAGTAATGGTCAGATTTCCTATCTGGTAAACAAGGAGACCCAGGTTCAAGTCCCGGCCGTGGCACACATTTTAATTCATTTACTCAGCTCCATCATTCGCGCAGCTAGTATTTTTATGTGTGTCTCGGGACCTCGCCGTGAGACTGACGTTGGTATCGAAAAGATATATCCCAGTTGGGCGCACGAGCGCTCCGACTGTCTGTCCGTGTGTAGCGTGAGTGTCGCGTCCGAGGTGGTTGGGTGGGGGGGGGGGGGGGGGTTGACTACCTTATGGCAGCGCTTCCTCCGAGCGCCAGACGAGTCTCTGGGGTCTGTGACATGTGCGCCGTAGTGTCTTCAGCGAGTCCTGGCCGCGTCATATGTGAGCGGAGTGGTTGGTGTGTACGAAGAGTGCTGACAGGGGAGTGGGACAGCAGACTTCAGCCACCGCGCCTCAGGTAAGGGAGGGCGGAAAGGGGGGGGGGGGGGGGAGCTGACGTATCGCCTGTCTCGAGACCACAGACCCGCTGGCTGGCCATCCGACACCGTGGAGCGACGCGCCGCTTCACCTGACCCGAGGCGTGCCGTACTAGTTGCACAGAATCACACGCTACCAGAAGGAAGGAAGATACGGGCCCGCAGCGAATTCTTCAGAGACGCAACGCAAGCTACAACTCGACACATTGGAACGCTCTGGCCTTTAGTGATTTCGGAATCTATGTTAAACCTAAATGTGGATGGCCGCACGAAGATTTGTGATACGACAGCGAAAGAAAGCTGTGACCACTGGAGGTACTCTAGTTTATTTATTTTATGTTTACCATTAGACATCAGCTTAATTTTTTGTCAGAAGTTATCCAAAACCATGTTCTGAAATAGTGTCTTGTTTCTCCACTAGGCAGTGCCACAAGTTCGTCCAAAAAAGCGTAACACAACACACACACAAATGTCATACTAACTAATGTTAATCCACCCGATGATGGAGGTTTAAACCTTGGAAACGCGTCGTGGAAATGAATAAATCGGTGACTGATAACAGGAAGTTGGCCGGAGTGGCCGAGCGGTTCTAGGCGCTACAGTCTGGAACCGCGCGACCGCTACGGTCGCAGGTTCGAATCCTGCCCCGGGCATGGATGTGTGTGATGTCCTTAGGTTAGTTAGGTTTAAATAGTTCTAAGTTCTAGGGGACTGATGACCTCAGATGTTAAGACCCATAGTGCTCAGAGCCATTTTTTTTTTATAACAGTAAACTTGTTGTTTCATTTAGTGTCAATAACAGTCACGGTAAAGCCTAACCTAAAATGTTCGCATTTAAAATTTCGTATTCTTCTACTCCGGACTACACTAGTATTTCGTATTCTTCTGTTTTCACAGATGAGTCGTACTAGTAATTCTCGGAAATAAACAGTCAGGTCACTGTTCTGCAATATTATTAATTCATCAGTGCACAACTATTGGCGATTCCACGGGAGACCGAGCTGTTGCGATACGCGCGTTCGGTCCATTTGCACCTTCCGGTTGTAAAATGTGTGGAACATCGACTTGCCGTTCCATCCGTTCCTTTATCTATGGCCGACTTTATTGCTCTGGGCTGTTTCCACGCACCGCCGTTGACCCAGACAAGTTTATTGCTCCGGAGACTAGGGGGAGAGACAACGCCAGCGAGCTGCCAACGTGGAGAGGTGTCGGTGCCGGGGAGCCGGGAAGAGTTACGGCAGCTGTCAGTCACGTCAGCGACTACGACAGGAGGGTGGGTGGGAGGAGGAGTGACGTAGGCCGCGGCCGGCCTTCTTTCTGCAGGCGGCTGAGACGCGCGCCCACCTGCGCCGGTGCACCGTTGAGCTGTGGGAAGCCGTGAAGTGGCGGCGGTTGCACGCGCTGCCCCAGACCCGACCGGCGGCACGCCGGATTCCTGTGGTCCCGTCTCGCCGCCATAAAGTTCGGCGTCGGGTGTCGGCGGCGACAGAAAATATGGCCGACTGCGCGGCGAGGGTCCAGTCGTAGGCTGGCTGCAGAGCACGTTCCGCTCCGCCGCTCCCCTTTGATTGACGGCGGCGGGAAGCTGTGTCTGCCCGGAGCAGAGAAAGCTGCACCTCGCAACGATGACGCCTTCACAAAAGAAGACGAAGTAAATATTACAGAATTCGAATCGAAAATAGCTGCCAACATGAGCAACGTAGAAGTAAATATCCTCGGAGTAGTGAAGCAACTCAAATCACTTAATAAAAGCTAGTCTTATGGTCCAGACTGTATACCAATTAGGTTCCTTTCGGAGTATGCTGATGCATTAGCTCCATACTTAACAACCATATACAACCGTTCGCTCGACGAAAGATGCGTACCGAAAGACTGGAAAGTTGCAAAGGTCACACCAACGTAGTTGGAGTAATCAACTAAATTACAAAAAAGTGTTCAAATGTGTGTGAAATCTTACAGGACTTAATTGCTAAGGTCATAAGTCCCTAAGCTTACACACTACTTAACATAAATCATCCTAAGGACAAACACACACACCCACGCCCGAGGGAGGACTCGAACCTCCGCCGGGACCAGCCGCACAGTCCATGACTGCAGCGCCCTAGACCGCTCTGCTAATCCCGCGTGGCCACTAAAGTACAGGCCCATATCGTTAACGTCGATATGCAGCACGATTTTAGAACGTACGTTGTGTTCGAACCTTATGAATTACCTCGAAGGAAACGGTCCATTGACACACAGTCAACATGGGTTTAGGAAACATCGTTCCTGTGAAACACAACTAGCTCTTTATTCACATGAAGTGCTGAGTGCTATTGACAAGGGATTTCAGATCGATTCCGTATTCCTGGATTTCCGGAAGGCTTTTGACGCTGTACCACACAAGCGGCTCTTAGTAAAATTGGGTGCTTATGGAATATCGTCTCAGTTATGCGACTGCATTTGCGATTTCCTGTCAGAGACGTCACAGTTCGTAGTAATTGACGGTAAATCATCGAGTAAAACGGAAGAGATTTCAGGCGTTCCCCAAGGCAGTGTTATAGGACCTTTTCTGTTCCTTATCTATATAAACGATTTGGGAGACAATATCAGCAGCCGTCTTCGGTTGTTTGCACATGACGTTGTCGTTTATCGACTAATAAAGTCATCAGAGGATCAAAACAAACTGCAAAACGATTTAGAAAAAATATCTGAATGGTGCGAGAAGTGGCAGTTGACTCTCAATGACGAAACGAGTGAGGTCATCCACGTGAGTGCTAAAAGGAACTCGTTAAACTTCTGTTTCACGATAAATCAGTCTAATCTAAAAGCCGTAAATTCAACTAAATACCTAGGTATTACAGTTACGAACAACTTAAATTGGAGAGAACACACAGAAAATGTTGTGGGGAAGGCTAACCAAAGGCTGCGTTTTATTGGCAGGACACTTAGAAAATGTAACAGACCTACTAAGGAGACTGCCTGCACTACGCTTGTCCGTCCTCTTTTAGAATACTGCTGCGCGGTGTGGGATCCTTACCAGATAGGACTGACGGAGTACATCGAAAAAGTTCAAAGAAAGGCAGCACGTTTTGTGTTATCGCGAAATATGGGAGAGAGTGTCATAGAATTGATACAGGATTTGGGCTCGAAATAATTAAAAGAAAGGCGTTTTTCGTTGCGACGGAATCTTCTCATGAAATTCTAATCACCAACTTTCTCCTCCGAATGCGAAAATATTTTGTTGACACCGACCTACATAGGGCGGAACGATCACGACGATAAAATAAGGGAAATCAGAGCTCGTACGGAAAGATATAGGTGTTCATTATTTCCGCGCGGCCGGCCGAAGTGGCCGTGCGGTTAAAGGCGCTGCAGTCTGGAACCGCGAGACCACTACGGTCGCAGGTTCGAATCCTGCCTCGGGCATGGATGTTTGTGATGTCCTTAGGTTAGTTAGGTTTAACTAGTTCTAAGTTCTAGGGGACTAATGACCTCAGCAGTTGAGTCCCATAGTGCTCAGAGCCATTTGAACCATTTTTTTTCTTTCCGCGCGCTATAAGAGATTGGAATAACAGAGAATCGTGAAGGTGGTTCGATGAACCCTCTGACAGGCAGTTAAATGTGATTTGCAGAGTACCCATGTAGATGTAGATGTAGATGTTCTAGAACCTGTCAACTGCCGTCAGGTCGTGGCTCTGTTGACGTTGCGTGTTATGTTTCTGTTGTGATTTTCATCGTCGTACATTCCTTATGGGAACACACGAGCTTGTACCTGTTCTGCCTGAAAAAACTCTTTGTCGCATAAGCAAGACTTAATATACCGCAAATTCCGTAATTCGCATAACCCATAATCCAGAGGAGAGAAAGACAAAACTATCCGAATAGCGATTGTTGACACTGTAAGCAGCAACCAGCCACAAATCGTTTTGGTTTACTTAAAAAGTATGCTACTATTTCCGTTTTAGAATTAATACAGTTCATCAGAGAGCTTTCATACTTCCGCCAAAACGCGTGCTGTGGTGGTTTACTAGGGAGTTGTAAAATGTAAACTTCCACGCCCGGAATTATCACAGTTATAAAATATTCCGAGCTATTATCGTATGGTCTAAGGGATTTCACTTCAAAACCCGACGTTTCGTCCCCTCTGCGAATGACGTTTTCAAGGGGGATCGTAGCTTTGTTGAATGTCCGATTCACCCCTGGCTCGCTACTAGCCCGGGTGTTTTATTGTCATTTATAGACGTTGCCACCTGCAGCGTCGTATTCTGCCTGCTTACATATCTCTGTATTTGATTACGCATGCCTATTCCAGTTTCTTTGGCGCTTCATTGTTGAACAACCTCTACTTCGGGAAAATTTTACTGTTCACGTAGGATAATGTTCTCAAATAGAAGCTAGAGGTCCGGAGAGCGCAGTATCGTCGACGTACGAACGTGTCGTCACTACGAATGGCCTTACTCTGAATCATAGGCAAGAAGGGATTGAACGCCAAACACGCGAACACACTGTGGTGACAATTTGGCGTATGATACAACACTACTGGCCATTAAAACTGCTACACCACGAAGATGACGTGCTACAGACGCGAAATTTAACCGACAGGAAGAACATGCTGTGATATGCAAATGATTTCAGAGCAATCACACAAGGTTGGAGCCGGTGGCGACACCTACAACGTGCTGACATGAGGAAAGTTTCCAACCGATTTCTCATACACAAACAGCAGTTGACCGGCTTTGCTTGGTGAAACGTTGTTGTGATGCCTCGTGTAAGGAGGAGAAATGCGTACCATCAGGTTTCCGACTTTGATAATGGTCGGATTGTAGACTATCGCGATTGCGGTTTATCGTATCGCGACATTGCTGCTCGCGTTGGTCGAAATCCAATGACTGTTAGCAGAATATGGAATTGATGGGTTCGGGAGAGTAATACGGAACGCCGTGCTGGATCCCAACGGCCTCGTATCACTAGCAATCGAGATGACAGGCATCTTATCCGCATGGCTGTAACGGATCGTGCAGCCACATCTCGATCCCTGAGTCAACAGATGAGGACGTTTGCAAGACAACAACAATCTGCACGAACAGTTCAACGACGTTTGCAGCAGCATGGACTGTCAGCTCGGAGACCATGGCTGCGGTTACCCTTGACGCTGCATCACAGACAGGAGCACCTGCAATGGTGTGCTCAACGACGAACGTGGGTACACGAATGGCAAAACGTCATTTTTTCGGGTGAATCGAGGTTGTGTTTACAGCATCATGATGGTCGCATCCGTGTTTGACGACATCGCGGTGAACGCACATTGGAAGCGTGTATTCATCATCGCCTAATTGGCGTATCACCCAGCGTGATGGTATGGGTTGCCACTGGTTACACGTCTCGGTCACCTCTTGTTCGCATTGACGGCACTTTGAACAGTTGACGTTACATGTCAGATGTGCTACGACCCGTGGCTCTACCCTTCATTCGATCCCTGCGAAACCCTGTATTTCAGCCGGATAATGCACGACCGCATGTTGCAGGTCCTGTACGGTCCTTTCTGGATACAGAAAATGTTCGACTGCTGCCCTGGCCAGCACATTCTCCAGATCTCTCACCAACTGAAAACGTCTGGTCAATGAAGGCGGAGCAACTGGCTCCTCACAATACGCCAGTCACTACTCTCGATGAACTGTGGTATCGTGTTGAAGCTGCATGGCAGTTGTACCTGTACACGCCATCCAAGCTTTGTGTGACTCAATGGCCAGGCGTATCAAGGCCGTTACTACGGCCAGAGGTGGTTGTTCTGGGTACTGATTTCTCAGGATCTATGCACCCAAATTGCGTGAAATCACATGTCAGTTCTAGTAAAATATATTTGTCCAATGAATACCCGTTTATAATCTGCATTTGGTCTTGGTATAGCAATTTTAATGGCCAGTAGTGTATCTCCACTTCCCCCCTTACCCCCCCCACCCCCACCCCCCCTCCTCTTATGAGTCGGTTACTGGTGTCGAATAATTCATCCATCTCAAAGATACCCAAAAGGTTGCGTATGTAAGGTATGATTTTATAGCACAGTAAATGCTGTCTGCTTTGGCGCAGAGCAGTCATTGACGTGGAGCGCTACCCGTGTTCGGAAATCCGGCTTGGCGCAGGTGCCGACTCATGCGAGGGCAGCAGCGGCAGCAGCGGCAGCTTCGCATGCGCCGCGGCGTCGGCCTGGGAGGAAGAGGCGGGCCGCGCGACGCGCATGCCAAGAGCGGCCGGCGCGGCGCGGCGCGGGGGAGACGCTCGCGCTACAAGCCTCGCGCTAATCGCCGCCGGCACTGCACGGCACCGCAGCGCAGCGCAGAGCTTTTTGTGCCGGCCGCCGGGTCACTGGCCGGCCCACGAGGGCGAGGGTCCCGGCCCGTGGCTGCCGGCTACACCCCCACTCCCTCCTCACCTCCAGCTAAACTCTGCCGGCCCTCCAATAACGAGCGCGATTCACTCGAGAGCAGAACACGACAAGTGCCGTCACCCGATTTCCCAGAAACTTCGCTTACAAGGGAACCTCCCCATCCCATCCCCCTCAGATTTAGTTATAAGTTGGCACAGTGGATAGGCCTTGAAAAACTGAACACACATCAATGGAGAAAACAGGAAGAAGTTGTGTGGAACTAGGAAAAAAATAAGCATAATATACAAACTGAGTAGTCCATTGGCAAGATAGGCAACATCAAGGATAATATGAGCTCAGGAGCGCCGTGGTCCCGTGGTTAGCGTGAGCGGCTGCGGAACGAGACGTCCTTGGTTCAATTCTCCCCTGGAGTGAAGAGTTTAATTTTTTATTTTCAGACAATTGTTATCTGACATACTCTTATGTTTTCATCACTTTTTTGGGAGTGATTATCACATCCACAAGAAAACCTAAATCGGGCAAGGTAGAAGAATTTTTTACCCATTCGCCAAGTGTACAAGTTAGGTGGTTCAAATGACTCTGAGCACTAGGGACTCAACTGCTGCGGTCATAAGTCCCCTAGAACTTAGAACTACTTAAACCTAACTAACCTAAGGACATCACACACATCCATGCCCGAGGCAGGATTCGAACCTGCGACCGTAGCGGTCGCGCGGTTCCAGACTGTAGCGCCTAGAACCGCTCGGCCACTCCGGCCGGCAAGTTAGGTGGGTCGACAACATATTCCTGTCATGTGACGCAAATGCCGTCACCAGTGTCGTACAGAATATGTCAGACGTGTTTTCCTGTGGAGGAATCGGTTGACCTATGACCCTGCGATCAAATGTTTTCGGTTCCCATTGGAGGGGCACGTCCTTTCGTCTACTGATCGCACGGTTTTGCGGTGCGGTCGTAAAACACAGACACTAAACTTATTATAGTGAACAGAGACGTCAATGAACGAACGGACAGATCATAACTTTGCGAAAATAAAGAAAGCAAAATTTTCACTCGAGGGAGGACTTGAACCGAGAACCTTTTGTTCCGCAGCTGCCCTCGCTAACCACGGGACCACGGCGATCCTGAGCTCACTTATCCTTGATGTTGCCTATCTTGCAGATGGACTGGTAAGTTTGTATATTTTGCTTGTTTTTTTCTCATAGTTCCATACAACTTCTTCCTGTTTTCTCGACTGATCTGTGTTCAGTGTTTCAAGGACTATCCACTGTGCCAACTTATAACTTAATCTGAGGGGGGTGCGATGGGGAGGTTCCCTCGTTAGAAGAAGAGCAGCCACAATAAGCCAACACGTGTCTCAGGTAATCCGTAGATACTGGACCGTTTCTGAGACGACTGTCAAAGTTTTTGACGTAAGTTACAAGGAGACGGCACGACCGTGCGGTCGGGGATTTGTCCGAAATTTTGTGTGGTGAAAGAGGACCCCTAACACCTCACTTGGTTAAAGTACTAGGACGCACTACTCGGAAAATCCCGAGAAAAATCCATCCAAAGTTTCTTACGTGCCGTATGAGAATAAAATGTTAGTCCCTTGCTGAGTGGCCGTTTGGCCTACATGGTTAGCGCGCGGACCCTTACGCCAGAGGTCTCGGGTTCGATTTCTCCTCCAGCACTTTTTGTTTTTTATTCTGTTGCTTGCAAAATTGCAGCGCATTGTTACAGGAGAATCGTGAAATTAATTCCCGGGAAGATTGTATAAAAATTCGTTCTATAATTCACCATTAATTATCGTCACCAATATTCCGAGACATGATTCAATATTCCTGGTTTGTCTCAAAATTATCAGAAACTTAAAACATTTTCGTAAATGTTAATGGGGCACGTTTTTGTACAGATTTATTGCAAACGCCCTGTGATTGTTAAAAATCCGCTTTTATATGTTACGCAAGATGTCGCAAAAATTATTGCTTTGTTTGTTTTTACGATAATTACCACTGCGGTTCTTGTTTATAATTATTATATGTATAAAAATTGAATGTTTCCCAATCGACTTTGTTATTCTGATTAAAAACCGAATGTTTCTCCTTACATACTTTACAATTAAAAATGGGAAAACCACCGCCATGAATTGTGTTATTGGACAAAAAGAAAAATTTTTTATTCAATAATGTAACTAATTTGTTAAAGATGATGTAGATTTGGGAAACTTTCTGAATAGTTGGTGGAATAACAAAAGAAAATGAAACAGAAGAAAAAAAAAGTGCCAGAGGAGGAATCGAATCCGAGACCTCTGGCGTAAGAGTCCGAGCCCTAAACATCTACGACAGACGGGGGCTCTGGAGTGCACCAACATTTTATACTCATACGGCACCTAAGAAACTTTGGATCGATTTTTCCCGGGATTTTCCGGGTAGTGCGTCCTAATATTTTAACCACGTGAGGTGTCAGGGGTCCTCTTTCACCACACAAAATTTCGAACAAATCCCCGACCCCACGGTCGTGCCGTCTCCTTGTTAGATTACTTTTAGAGCGCGATAATTTTAGCCGAAGTGGCGGCACACTGGAGAATGTTTCCCCATATTCCCGTTATTTAGGTCTTACTATGCATCATAGTCTCCCTATTAACTTCTTAATAATGTTAAAATTGTAGACAATTTTATAACCATAAAGTGCTTTTATTTGCGTAGCCCAATGATAAATGCCCATGTCACCTTTTCGACATAAAATATGGACATCTAAACTATGAAGTGAAGTCCTCGAAAAATCAAAATATACCAAGTTTCACTGCAAACTATCAACAATCCAGAGGGTCAATATACTCTCATGCATTTCTATTTTATAAAAAATTTGCACGCTAGTAACATAAAATCACCTACTTGTGGACATCAATCGCCAAACAAAAACACATACATTATGAGGAAAGAAATCAGGAAACCTAACCCGAAAACTTCACAAAAAGACTGTCAGTCAGTTTTGTGTAACATTTTTAGTAACGTCATCTTCACGTGGATGGTAACGACTATACATTTTTGAAAAAATCTTGAGGAGAGCAAGTGGCTTACCGGATAAAAAATGTATGGGGTTCTATATGCGAAAGACGTACTGTTGTTCATATTTTCGAATCGAACAAAATTATAAGAGAGGCCGTCATGCTGGTTAATGACCTCATGGTGCCTAAACATAATTTGCTTTTTTGCTCTTCTTCTTCTTCATTTTCGGTTTCAAGTCCATCTCCATCACATAAAGTGGGCCTATCTGGTTCTTTGCCTTCACATAGCTTCGTGAACATCAACAAACGCAAAAAGAGGATAATGAAATGTAGTCGAATTAAATCAGGTGATGCTGAGGGAATTAGACTACGAAATGACAGTTAAAGTAGTAGATGAGGTTTGCTATTTGGAGAGCAAAATAGCTGATGATGGTCGTAATAGAGAGGATATAAAATGTAGACTGGCAGTGACAAGGAAAACGTTTCTGAAGAAGAGAAATTTGTTTACATCGAGTATACATTTAAGTGTCAGGAAGTCTTTTCTGAAGGTATTTGTGTGGAGTGTAGCCATATATGGAAGTGAAACGTGGACGATAAATAGTTTACACAAGAAGGAAATAGAAGTTTTCGAAATGTGATGCTACAGAAGAGTGCTGAAGATTAGATGGGTAGATCACGTAACTAATGAGGAGGTACTGAATAGAATTGGGGAGTTGAGGCACAACTTGACTAGAAGAATGGATCGGTTGGTAGGACACATTCTGAGGCATCAAGGGATCACCTATTTAGCATTGTAGGGAAGCGTGGAGGATAAAAATCGTAGAGGCAGACCAAGAGATGAATACACTACGCAGATTCAGAAGGATGTGGGTTGCAATAGTTATATGGAGATGAAGAGGCTTGCACAGGATAGAGTAGCATGGAGAGCTGCATCAAACCAGTCTCAGGACTGAAGACCACAACAACAACAACTTCGTGAGTGCTACATTATTTCAGAGCACGACAAGAATTGGATCTTGATTCTTGAACTGACGGAGACCAGAAATGTGATAAAATTTTTCCTAGAAATAATTGGATATTCAAGAAGTTACTCTTCCCCGCAAGAAATGGATAATAATAGTTGCAGTGCCATGAACTATCCTGAAGCACGATATAAAGTTGTTGGAAGTTCCCGGAGTACTGGTCATGTGAGAGTTATTCAACGGGGATTTTTCTTCTCCCGCCAGAAATAGCCCGGAAAAAAGTGGATTTCCTTCGCTTGATTGCGGCAGGGTATTTAACAAGAAACGAGAACCCGTTTGTGATACATCAAGGAAAAAAACAAGCTTCGCATTTATCTCAGAACAAACATGTTTGCTTGATACGAATGGTCTATTGTAGTTATTTCAACCGAAGTTTTTTTTAATTTTCTGGAGACTGTAGAACGTTAAGTATCTACTAAATTTATCGTTTGTTATGTAACAGCATGATGTATTTGACCAGATATTAGAGTGTTTAACGACCTACTGTCACCGGTGTGTTAAGAAACCATTATATTTGCTCATACGTTTGGCTGCTCCGCTTGTGACGGCAAGTATCTCATTTTTCAAGTCAATCATAATTTTTCAAGTGCCTTTACGCTATACTAATTTCATAAAAGAATAGACCATGTGTGTCGAAGTAGCAGTCTAAAATCAAATTTGAAAGTTGAAGCTAGTATCATACGGACGCTGGTCTGGCAAACCCAGCACAACGGTGTAGGACTCTCCTCGCTCCTGGCTTCTAACGAGATCTGTTTCCCATATAGCATTCGGAAGAAAGAAACAGTAGTTTACTAAGGTGTGAGGTGATGACGTCCTTGCTCGCAGCGAGTCTGGGCGGTTTCAAGTCATGATGGGTGGCAAACCACACGCAAAATTCCAGAGTAACCAGTTGAAGGGTACTGATCGAATGTTTGCGGTCCTTATACAGTGGATCTGACAGAAAACTTCAAAGTGATTCAGTTACACGCTGCATAGATAGGGGGAGGTGACAGTGATGCATACAAGATTATAATAGAAGTGCTTAAATGGGGATAGTTCAAAGAAAACGGACAACAATTCGTGGAACGCTAATGAATAGCTGTGGATATCGAAGGTAGACTAGCCAAAAATTGTACTGCGAAGTAGACATCATGAGAATAAGATAACCGAGAATGGTATGACCAAGAGTCTTTTTTCCCTCGCACTGAAAGTGAATAGAATGGAACAGCGAGTGGTTGATGACGAAGGCAGTACTTTCCAGTAGACGGTTTACCCTCTACAGCTCCCTCAAGAACTTGGAGAAATGCATGATACACACTGTGCTGTCCTGCAATATATATATTCATACCGGTTTCGGTCATGAACCATATTCACAGCGGAGAAATATCTTTTGTGACAACTTCACATGTCACACACGCTATTTAACCAGGAAAGGGTACGCCATTTCTGACTTGAAAGCGTAAGAAAAATTATACTTAACGGCGTTTTCAAGTCAAATGGTTCAAATGGCTCTGAGCACTATGCGACTTAACTTCTGAGGTCATCAGTCGCCTACAACTTAGAACTATTTAAACCTAACTAACCTAAGGACATCACACACATCCATGCCCGAGGCAGGATTCGAAGCTGCGACCGTAGTGGTCGCTCGGTTCCACAGTTTTCAAGTCAGCAATGGCGTATACTCTCCTCGTTTAATGGCATGTATGGCCTGTGAATTTGTCACGAAAGATATTTTTCCATTGCGAAGACGGTCCACGATCGGAACTAGTTATGAATAAATTTATTGTAAGACAGCACAGTGTGTATCACGCATTTCTCCAAGTGCATCGATGCAGTTGACAGTTGCCTGATTTTTTTTCATTTGTCACGTACCTTGGAAGTTATTCCTTGATATACGATATGCCCCATCATTGTCTCCGTCCGTCCCGATAGCCGAGTGGTGCCCGCACGGTAGTTCAGCGTGTTCGGTCAGAGGGGTAGCTGCCCTCTGTAATAATTAAAAAAAAAAACTGAGTTAATGGATAAACTACGAACTGAAACGGGTGTCTTGCGACATCTGCCCCGAGCAGATGCAACGAACAAAATGAAATTAGAAAAAAAGGAGGTCGCGTGATATATTGCCATCCTACGGGCCCGGGTTCGATTCCCGGCTGGGTCGGATATTTTCTCCGCTCAGGGACTGGGTGTTGTGTGGTCTTCAACATCATTTCATCCCCATCCTACACGCAGGTCGGCCAATGTGGCGTCGAATGTAATAAGACCTGCACCAAGGCGGCCGGACCTGCCCTGCAAGGGGCTTCGCGCCCAACGACGCCAAACGCTCATTTCCATCATCCTCTCCCTTTGCTTTCTAAGCGATCCTCTCCTCTCAGATTCTGTTGTGAGCCTCCCCATTTCTTATAACTGCACTAAATTTTCAACATCGTTCTGTAACACTCCACATCAAATTCTTCTGTTCGAATCTTGTCAGGTTCACATTCAGGTGTAAATGTAGATGAAAAGTTTTTACCTGCCCATTACTGGAACCAGCACAATTGCCATTTGAATACAACGCACTTATCTCACGGTCCGACTCAAAGTGTCACTCTGCCAGGACCTCTGTTACTTTCGTCCGTCAGTTCGAGTCCTAGTCGGCAGGCACACCAGTTGCACCAGACAGACACGTTACATAAATGAGGAAGACTCACAAGGTTCATATATATGGTTCATATGGCTCTCAGCACTATGGGACTTAACTTCTGAGGTCATTAGTCCCCTAGAACTTAGAACTACTTAAACCTAACTAACCTAAGGACATCACACACATCCATGCCCGAGGCAGGATTCGAACCTGCGACCGCAGCGGTCGCGCGGCTCCAGACTGTAGCGCCTAGAACCGCTCGGCCACCCACGAGACTCACAAGGGAACCTCCCCATCGCGCCCCGCTCAGATTTAGTTATACGTTGGCACAGTGGATAGGCCTTGAAAAACTGAACACAGATCAATCGAGAAAACAGGAAGAAGTTGTGTGGAACTATGAAAAAAATAAGCAAAATATACAAACTGAGTAGTCCATGCGCAAGATAGGCAACATTAAGGATAGTGTGAGCTCAGGAGCGCCGTGGTCCCGTGGTTAGCGTGAGCAGCTGCGGAACGAGAGATCCTTCGTTCAAGTCTTCCCTCGAGTGAAAAGTTTATTTTCCCAAAGTTATGATCTGTCCGTTCGTTCATTGGCGTCTGTGTTCACTATAATAAGTTTAGTGTCTGTGTTTTGCGACCTCACCGCAAGACCGTGCGATTAGTAGACGAAAGGACTTGCCTCTGCAATGGGAACCGAAAACATTTGATGGCAAGGTCATAGGTCAACCGATTCGTCCACAGGAAAACACGTCTGATATATTCTATACAGCACTGGTGACGGCATGTGCGTCACATGACAGGAATATGTTGTCGACCCACCTAACTTGTACACTTGGCGAATGGGTAAAAAGATTCTTCTACCTTGCCCGATTTGGATTTTCTTGTGGATGTCATAATCACTCCCAAAAAAAGTTATGAAAACATAGAGTTTGGGACATAAACTGCAACAAATGAATGCAACAGTTTCACAGTCGCACAGTTTTCCCTATGCTCTGTCAAAACATACGGTTTTAACGTTTTCAAATTTTTCCGTTTAGGTGTAGCGTCCCCATACTACGGCGCAGTTACCTCGCATCGGACGGGCAGATAATAATTGTCTGAAAATAAAAAATTAAACTCTTCACTCGAGGGGAGAATTGAACCAAGGACGTCTCGTTCCGCAGCTGCTCACGTTAACCACGGGACCACGGCGCTCCTGAGCTCATATTATCCTTAATGTTGCCTATCTTGCCAATGGACTACTCAGTTTGTATATTTTGCCTATTTTTTTCATAGTTTCACACAACTTCTTCCTGTTTTCTCGATTGATCTGTGTTCATTTTTTCAAGGACTATCCACTGTACCAACTTATAACTAAATCTTGGGGGTCGGGGGGGGGGGGGGGGGGGGTTCGATGGGGAGTTTCCCTTGTCAGTACCGCTCCACCTCCAGTGCATAGTGAGATATTCGTTCTAGACACGATTTTGAGTCTTGCATACAGATGTACGCTTATGAATCGGGAAGTGATGAATGGTGGTCCCGCAAGGTACATAGGACAAGTTCTGTGATGTCTGAGAGGTAGGAGAAGGGACACTGGAGAAAGTAAGGCTGCCCGGGGCGTCGTGAATCGTGCTTAAATAGCTCAGTCGATAGGGGAAAGGCAAAGGTGCTAGATTCGAGTGCCTGTCCGACACACGGTTTTGGTCAGCACACGCTCTGCTGCACAGTGAAAAATGTGACAAGGTGATCGAAGGCGACATACAGCATATAACTGGCGACCAGCACCAAAGAAAAGATCCACAAAGGCAATGGCAGAAACATTCGATCCTCTGCCGACACAAGCGTTCGATCCCGGCGAGTTCCAGAGTTGTCTGAAAACGTCATCCGCACCCCTCGAGTTCAGCCACTGGCAGCGGAGCATCCAGCACGGGGGTGGGGAGGTGGTGAGGCGGTCCTGCACTACGCACGGCCAGCTCAGTAGGTCAGGCGCAAAGTGGCCCGCAGCAGAGGGCGCGCGCTAGCACAATGCGAGCTCAGAGAGCGGGCCGGACCGCATTCCTGCGGCGGCGTCGCGAGATTTTCCCACCAGATCGAGACAATGAGCTGGCAGCGGCTTTGAATAAGCATAGGGCCTGCCAGCCGGCAGCGTCTTTCGGCGAGGCGCTGCGACGCCGAAACGGGGCCGAGCTTCTGGGAAGCGGCGGCCGCTGCCCGAGCGCCGTCTGGCGGCTCTCAAGGACGACCCGCAGGGCCGCAGGCGCGCAGGTCGCAGGTCGCTGCCTCCGGAAACGGCCGCTCTGACGTCACTGTCGTAGTTCTCCCGTTATGGTCGATGGGTGGATCCGTGCTGCGCGTGCGCACTCCGCGTCTCGCCATTTAGCATCTTTTATTGTCATCCATTCGTTCATTTTACACTGCTTACAAGTGTTAACTCATAGAGTTTCGAGATGTAAATCTCATCTTCAGGCGCGTGTTTTATTTTTTTTCTTCTTTTATCAATTTCTGACTGGTTTGATACGGTCCGCCTTGACTTCCTCTCCTGCGACCATCTCTTCATCTCGGATCAGAACTTCCACTTAACGTGCCCAGTTACACTACTGGCCATTAAAATCGCTACACCACGAAGATAACGTGCTACAGATCGCGAAATTTAACCGACAGGAAGAACATGCTGTGATATGCAAATGATTAGCTCTTCAGAGCATCCACACAAGGTTGGCGCCGGTGGCGACACCTACAACGTGCTGACATGAGGAAAGTTTCCAACCGATTTCTCATACACAAACGGCAGTTGACCGGCGTTGCCTGGTGATACGTTGTTGTGATGCCTCGTGTAAGGAGGAGAAATGCGCACCATCACGTTTCCGACTTTGATAAAGGTCGGATTGTAGCCTATCGCGATTGCGGTTTATCGTTTCGCGACATTGCTGCTCGCGCTGGTCGAGATCCAACGACTGTTAGCAGAATATGGAATCGGTGGGTTCAGGAGGGTAATACGGAACGCCGTGCTGGATCCCAACGGCCTCGTATCACTAGCAGTCGAGATGACAGGCATCTTATCCACATGGCTGTAACGGATCGTGCAGCCACGTCTCGATCCCTGAGTCAACAGATGGGGACGTTTGCGAGACAACAACCATCCGCACGAACAGTTCGACGACGTTTGCAGCAACATGGACTGTCAGCCCGGAGACTATGGCTGCGGTTACCCTTGACACTGCATCACAGGCAGGAGCACCTGCGATGGTATACTCGATGACGAACCTGGGTGCCCGAATGGCAAAACGTCATTTTTTCGGATGAATTCGGGTTCTGTTTACAGCATCGTGATGGTCGCATCCCTGTTTGGCGACATCGCGGTGAACGCACATTGGAAGCGTGTATTCGTCATCGCCATACTGGCGTATCACCCGGCGTGATGGTATTGGGTTACACGTCTCGGTCGCCTCTTGTTCGCATTGACGGGACTTTGAACAGTTGACGTTACATTTCAGATGTGTTACGACCCGTGGCTCTACCCTTCATTCGATCACGCCGAAACCCTACATTTCAGCAGGATAATGCACGACCGCATGTTGCAGGTCCAGTACGGGTCTTTCTGGATACAGAAAATGTTCGACTGCTGCCCTGGCCAGCACTTTCTCTAGATCTCTCACCTACTGAAAACGTCTGGTCAATGGTGTCCGAGCAACTGGCTCGTCACAATACACCTGACACTACTCTTGATGAACTGTGGTATCGTGTTGAAGCTGCATGGGCAGCTGTACCTATACACGCCATCGAAGCTCTGTTTGACTCAATGCCCAGGCGTATCAAAGCCGTTAATACGGCCAGAGGTGATTGTTCTGGGTACTGATTTCTCAGGCGCTCTGCACCCAAATTGCGTGAAAATGTAATAACATGTCAGTTCTGGTATAATATATTTGTCCAATGAATACCCACCCGTTTATCATCTGCATTTCTTCTTGGTGTAGCAATCTTAATGGCCAGAAGTGTATTTGGTGGATATATTCCAGTCTCTTTTTTTCCCCTACAGTTTTTTTACCCTCTACGACACCCTCTAGTAGCATGGAAGTTGCACCCTGATGTCTGAACACATGCCCTATCATTCTGTCCCTCCTACTTCTTCTTAACGCTTCCACATATTTCTTTCCTACCCGATTCTACGTAGAACCTCCTCGTTCCTTATCAGTCCACCTAATGTCCGACATCTTCCTATACCACCACGTCTCAGATGCTTCGATTCTCGTCTTTCCCGGTTTCCTCGCCGTCCATGTTCCATTTATGGACAATTATACGATCCAGACATACATTCTCAGAAATTTAATCCTTAAATTGAAGCCGATGTTGATATTGGCAGACTTTCTTAGCCCAGGTACGGCCTCTCTGCCTGTACTTTTCACGTAATGTTACTTTGATCCTAATGCTCTAGAATTCCTCCACTTCGTTTACCTCGTGGTCCGCAGTTTTGATGGTAACTTTCCACTGCTATTCCTAATCATTTTCGTCTTTCTGCCGGTCACTCTCAATCCATATTCTGAGTTCAGAAGACTTTTGATTCCATTCTGTATGTGCTGTAATACTTCTTCTCTTCGATAAAAGATAGCAATTCTATCAGTCAGTCTTATCATTGATATTCTCTCACTCTAAATTTTAATCCCATTCCTCAACCTCATGTGGTATCACAGCCTAAATATATGTTTTTTTATTCATCGATCAACATATCACACACTAAATAACATGAGATTTCCTCCTGTCAGATTAAAACCGTGTGTCGGGCCAGGATGCAAACCTGGAAGTTTGACTATTGCGGGCAATGCCACTGAACTACCTGGTCATTAAGAGTAAGAGGTTGCGCGTTGGAATACTGGTCCAGCATACATTTTTAATCTGACAGGAAGTTACAAAACAGCGCAAATTAGCGGCAGATTCATTCTCAAAAGAAAACGGTACATCTTTGCACACGGGACGAACAAGCCACAAATTACGAAAATGATAGAAGGCTGGAGGTAAATAGTCACAGATGTACACATTTCCTGATGAATTCAAATATGTGGTATGTGGACATTTACATGGTGCGCAATGATATTGCAAATATGTTCGGCAGGATTGATGATTGAAATTCAGACATCGTGCAGATTATGAAACACGTAATTGACGAGCTCCTTTTAGAACACTGGTACATAGTTCCAGCCTATGGAAAGTGACAATGCGGTAGTGCAAATAGAGGAGGGGGCTGGGAGGCGTATGGAGTGGAAATGCAAATGGCCAGCGATGATACAGTCATAACCTACTTGGAGCATTCTGAGAAGACACACAGTTCTCGTTGTTTTCTCGGCGAACATCTTTCGCAGAGTAATACCACCACCACCACCGACTCATGGAAATAACGAATATAAGAACGGAGAAGCGATTCTCGTCGAGGAGGTCGCGTCCTGACAAAATCGTCTTCGTGGTGTAACAGAAAAAGTGATAAATTTGGCCAGACAAATTGTTTTCATGATTGTTTGATCCAATTACAAAGTTCGTCTGTTCACTGCAGTCACATATGACTACCTCCTTGGCCCAAGAAGGCCGACGTTTGTCGTCTGTCGTAGAGCCCCATTCATAGTAGTATACAACAAAGGGTGTGCCACGAAATCCTTTTGTCTTATGCAAGACTGCACTTCGTTCGCACCCGCTCGCTCCTCATGACACCGAGTGAGATGGCGCAGTGGTTAGCACACTGGACTCGCGTTCGGGAGGACGACTGTTCAATCCCGCGTCCGGCTGTCCTGATTTAGGTTTCCCGTGATTTCCCTAAATCGCTTCAGGCAAATGCCGGCATGGTTCCTTCGAAATGACACGGCCTACTTCCTTCACTAATCCGATGCGACCGATGCCCTCGCTGTTTGGTCGCTTCCACCAAATCAGTCAACCAACCAACTCCTCACGACAGAAAACGAGCTTCAGACAGGTGTTTTCGCTAACTGGATTTCCAGCTAGTGAGACTTTAACATCATGTTTTGTTCGCTTATATAAGCAGTGTTCCCCATTCTCAATAGATAGTCGAGTGGGTCCCCTGTTATATTGGTGGTTTTCTTACCACGTCCAGTGTCGTCCACGTTCATTCTCACAGGATGTTACGTGGAAGCTGTGGTGAGAAGCGCAATGTGCCGACAACCAATTTTCTTAGTGTCAAATAAACAACATGGTCGCGTTACAGGCAATGGAACGTCACGAACTTGGTACTCAGGTTTTCTGTGCGAAACTTAACAGGATCGCAGAGACGCGGTCGTGGCAGGGCCTACAGTAAGCTGGAGCACTTAATTACGATTGACTTTCTGCTTTTCAAGGAGACTATCAATGAAAAGGTTCTCTCAGAAAATTTGGGCTCATGCGTTTCTATCCCTTATATCAATCATAGTTCTTTATTCATCTCTGAGTTCTTCAATAAAGGCTATAGACAACACTTCACGTGCTCCTTGTATTCACCTCTCTTAATCTTATATTTTCCTGTCTTTAGAGTTTCGTTTTGACAAAGTCTGATCTATTTAGCACAGACTCCTCTGTCCCGAGTGGAACAGCTGAGTGGAACAGCTACAATTGTAGTTGCAAACACGGGAGGCTCGACTGCTACGAAATGACTTTCGATTGTAAGATGACATGGCTCTTTATTATGTAACATATTCGGAACAACTTGTTTGAACAACCGCTTTTCCCACAAAATATGGAAGTAATATAGAGGATAATGTGCAATGCCTCATACAGCTAACGCAATCACCAGAGTGCTTATTTTTTATTCAAACGACATTCATATTGAGCTTGTTTTGGCTCCTATTAACCGGTTTTCCACTCTGACGTCAGAAGCTTCTAAGAATTTACATTGAAAGTTCTTCGCGCTGAGTTTCTGATCCATCGAACGGCATCTGCGACGGTGTTTGCTCTAACCTTTCTCGGTAATCCCTAGAGATAAACATTTCCGTCTGATATTTCCCGCACGTGTATCATGCACCTCTGCAAGAACTCAATGTGTCGTCTCATTTCGGTTAAAACAATATACTACGCATGAAAAAAAAAATTATTAAATTCTATGGGGAGTAGTGCGAAATGTGCTGATTTCAAAAGACGGACTAAAAGGTTTTTCAAAAGCATGTCTTACGCAATGGCGTGATGCAAGCTGTCCTTGATTTTCTAGGTCTCATTAACAGAGTAATAGCATCTAGAATGGAAAAGTAGGTGGCGTCTCAATTAACAAAATACCTATTCATGTGTAAGCACCAATTTATTTTCATATCAACTCGTGCTGGAAATCACTGATTTCTGATACTGTTAATGACCGGGTCGTCGACTCGAAATTGAACGGTCCACGGCCAGTTTTCCGAAATACCTTGTATCCTTACGTACCTTGTGTAAGATTTTATGGTAACACTGTGACAAAAGATACTTAAAGATACAAGGTACACCAGAAAACTGGCTATGGACTGTGGATGACGATTACTGTGCTCGGTGCCCCTCCGTTGATGACATACAAAATGTTATTAGGTCTACAACTTTGCTTCCGCCGTTTCTTGTCGTAGTTCGGGCCCTTCTTGGGAAAAACTTACACAGTATTTACGATTCGAAGTATTGGCCGTCGCTAGCTACTACTTTTTCATATCTTTCGGGCAGCGTACGAATCCCGCCGCCGAAGAATTGGGCGTCTTTTGAGGACATCAATGATTCGATCCAACTCTGCACTTATACGAGTACATATGGTCGGAAGAGACGGTCATCCAGACAGTGTGCCATTCATCGAAAAAGGTGGTATCAGAGAGAGCAATGTCTGGAGAATACGGCGAATGCGGTAGGAATCTCATTTTAACGTTTCCAAGTACGTTTTGACGGGTCTTACGAAAAGGTGTAGAGCGTTATCACACTGCAGCATCACCTTTTCATGTCTATCTCCGTATTGTGGCCCTTTGTCCCTGAGCGATCGACTCAAACGCACCAGTTACTTTCGACAACGATCTCCTGTGATTGTTTCTGTCGGTTTCACTAGCTCCAAAAACTTCCTCTCTCCTATCGCCATTACCGGTTCAAAAATGGTTCAAATGGCTCTGAGCACTATGGGACTTAACATCTGCGGTCATCAGTCCCCTAGAACTTAGAACTACTTAAACCTAACTAACCTAAGGACATCACACACATCCATGCCCGAGGCAGGATTCGAACCTGCGACCGTAGCGGTCGCGCGGTTGCAGACTGAAGCGCCTAGAACCGCACGGCCACTCCAGCCGGCGCCATTACCGGTCTTGGACGTCAAAATCACCGTTCTTGAACTGTTGAAACCATTCTCCGCAAGTTCATTCACTAATAAGTGCCTCACCATATGTCTTACACAACATTTTATGAGCCTCAGCCGCAGATTTCGTCATGTTAAAGCGGAAAATTGAAACTTCCCGCAAATGATGGGTATTGGGATGGTAAGTTGACACATTCAGTCGAGAATAACCTCACGATGCAATCACAAATCGGCTAATATTTTTGATGGCGGTATGTTTACAAATGCCTACGACCTACCACTTGCTCCAGCACTAGCTGCTGCTGCCATCTATTGTAAAACCGCGGAAGCAAAGTTGTAGACCTAACAGTACGGAGTGTAACGCCATCTCACGGCTTTACGTGATGTACTGTGCATTCTGCACGCAATGGACTAACCCGTTCGTCACGACTTAAGTAACGCCTCCTACTGCTCGACAGACACCCCTCTGTAAATATGCAGTACTCCATATCGTTAATGTATTTTACCATGAATCGTGAAACTCAGAGATCTATTAACTTACGAAGACTGTAACTGAAAACAGTTCTTAGCGAGAAACTGAAATCGGCTGTATCGTTTCAGTGTCGGCGTTATTAACGTAGCTAGTAAGTACCGATTTACGAGTACAAACTGCTGATTAAAAAAAGTAAAAAAATACTGTCAATGGTCTTACAAGTGGCGAACATTCCACAATAAGCCCAACAAACAGCAGAGCGTCCGAAGAACTCCGTAACAGGACCGAACGAAACATTTTAGCCACGCAGTAGGAGAGACAATTGTCCAGCTGAGGCCCGCAGGCTTCAGACTGCCGTTGCGCATGGCGTCGGTGAGGTAACTGCTTGCTGTTGCTGCGCCGGTAGACGCGGTGAGTAATCGCGCAGGCGCAACGCATCTCAATTGCTGTCCCGCCCTCTTGAGGTCGTCACAGCACCCGGCAAGCTCTGTAAGGTGAGTGAAGGCTGCAACAGAGTCATCAACAATTTTATTGCTTGTCCAGGTCTGTCTCCAGCAAAACTTGCTTATGCAACTGTGAACACTGGTAAGGAAAACGCATATTCTCGGATAGCAACAATAATTGTGACGATCAAAATTGCAGTGAGATCAGTGAATGAAACCAGCATGTTTAGTACGGTATGCGTCGCGTAGGATTACTAGAAGGGTACAAAAATTCACCTTTTTTCTGTTGATGAGTTCAAAGGATGGAATGGTGAAAGGCAGGGAGAGGAAAAGGAATGTTTGGACTTAAAATCCATCGACGACAAGGTCATTAAATACAATCTCGGATTAGACGAGGGTAGCAAAAGGCGTCGGTCGTATCATTGCGAGGAACTGTCCCAGCGTTCACCTTAATCGATTTGGGGAAAGTAAGAAACAAAAAAATTCAAATGGCTCCAAGCACTATGGGAGGTCATCAGTCCTTTAGACTTACAACTACTTAAACCTAACTAACCTAAGGACATCACACACATCCATGCCCGAGGCAGGATTCGAACTTGCGACCATAGTAGCAGCGCGGTTCCGGACTCAAACGCCTAGAAGCGCTCGTCCACAACGGTCGGCAACTAAGAAACACGTTAACCAGGATTGTGTATTGTGTATTAAACCGGGGACCTAGAAACGACGGAGAGGCTTCGTCCCGCTGTAGCCCTCAGTGTGTCACAACCTTACAACAGGCCACAGCAGTCCACCCACTCCACTGCCGCCCCCCACCGAACCCAGGGTTATTGTGCGGTTCGGCCCGCAGAAGACCCCTTCCCCCCCCCCCCCCCCTCGGGAACGTCTCATACCAGACGAGTTCAAAATGGCTCTGAGCACTATGGGACTCAACTGCTGAGGTCATTAGTCCCCTAGAACTTAGAACTAGTTAAACCTAACTAACCTAAGGACATCACACACTTCCATGCCCGAGGCAGGATTCGAACCTGCGACCGTAGCGGTCTTGCGGCTCCAGACTGCAGCGCCTTTAACCGCACTGCCACTTTGGCCGGCGCAGACGAGTGTAACCACAAATGTTGGCGGGGTAGAGTAATTATGGTGTGCACGAGACAGTGTTTGTGCAGCAATCGCCGACATAGTGTAACTGAGGCGGAATAACGGGAACCAGCCCGCATTCGCCGAGGCACATGGAAAACCGCGTCAGTAACCATCCACAGGCTGGCCGGCACACCGGACCTCGACAATAATCCGACAGGTGGATTCGTGCCGGAGACCGGCACGCCTTCGATTGGTCGCATTCAGATGGGGTTTCGTTCGGTTCTAAACAAGGGTTGGTATCGCCACAGGGAACGTGACAGGTAGCAGTACTCTGTCTGGTCCAAAATATTCGCACACTTCTATATAACGCGTAATTGGCTATTAGATGTCACGGAAGGCAGACCCGCTAGTATAAAAGGAATCTCGGAATATCGTGCTGTCAGCAGAGAAGCAGTAACAGCACAATGCGTCGGTCAGGGCAGTTCAATGGCTTCGAACGTTGAATAGTCAACGGCTGTTACCTGAGCAAAAAATAAAACCATCAGTGTATTCAGACCGTTCTAAAGCTGTCCAAGTTGTCTGATGGTGATGGGGTCGTGAGCTGGAAACGCGAAGGAACAACGACAAATAGAACAAGGCCAGGGAGTCCTCATGTACTGCGAACAGGAACTGTTGAGCGTTGTGCAAGGCGGATGGAAAAAATCACTCGAAATTCGAAATCAGCGAAGGAATCACTCGTGAGTTTCAAAGTGCTTCCAGCTAGCTCAGTGGGAGTTTACAAGGAGTTGAATGAACGGGGCACAATGGTTTCTGTAGTTAATGCTGACACTTGTTGTGGTATAAAAGAGCGATGCCACTGGGCAGTGGATGACTAAAAACGGGTGATTTAGAGTGATGAATAACGCTGCACGCTGTGGCAATCCGATGGAAGAGGTTGGGTTTGGCCAATAATTGGAGAACGTTACCTGTCGTCATGTGTAATGCTAACAACGGACGTACTGAGAAAGTCGTGTTATTGTAGGGGATGTTTCTCTTGGATAGTGTATGGTCTCCTCATTGAGTCTAAGAAAACGCTAACCGCGGAAGGATAAGAACATATTTTACAGCATTGTATACTGCGTATAGCAGAATAACACTTCGGAGACGATGACTGACTGTGTCAACATGACAATGCACCCTCTCATAAAGCATCGTCTATGAGTCAGCAAGTTAGTCCCAATTTGAACGCAATGAAGAACGTTTGGGTCGAGTCAGAACCTTGACTTCGGTTCAGATCCCGTCATTCAACACCAGCCGGTCGGAGTGGCCGAGCGGTTCTAGGCGCTACAGTCTGGAACCGCGCGACCGCAACGGTCGCAGGTTCGAATCCTGCCTCGGGCATGGATGTGTGTGATGTCAGTAGGTTATCTTGGTTTAAGTAGTTCTAAGTTATAGGGGACTGATGGCCTCAGAAGTTAACTCCCATAGTGCTCAGAGCCATTTGAACCATTCGACACCACTATCTTCTCTGCTTTCCCCTCTAGAGGAAGAATGGGCTGCCATTCCTCCACAACCATTTAGATATCTCATTTAAAGTGTCCCCAGCAGAATTAAATCCACATTAAAGGCGAACGGTGGACAAATTCTACATTAATGTCCACTAGGAGGCTCAAGACAGTTTTGATCAGACAGTGTATGTACATTGGACACCACCGACAAACTGACTAAGGAATGGGAGGCCAATTTCAACATTTGATACTTCGTATTAATGCTAACGGACAGGAATACACTCTGCGAAGTAATTACAGCCGCTCGAAGACGAAACACAAGAATACATGCAGACGGGACACACCTATATCCTGCCATGCGTGTAACAGCTAGTTAGATACAAGCATTAAAGCGCACCACGTGCAAGAGTAACATATTCACGGTCTTAATCGCTATTCCTCCCATGCCATCCAAAAGCCGGGCTGTTTAATGACCACAAGTATATCTTGTAACCTCGGACGCGGGAATTATTACGGCTATTTATGTAATTTATATTTAACATGAAATGTATTTTTCTCACAGCACGTCTGTTGTACATCTCCAGAGTTGTCTTAGGTGCATTGCTTTTGAGAAATAGTCTGCATATTTTTGTGCAAGCAGGATACTGTTTCTTTTTCTTGCGTTGTATTCTTAAGTGTCATGGCTATCTTCGTATCTGCCCAGCTTACATTCTGCATTCTGCAGCTGCTATCCGATCTGCTCGATATGTTCTGTGAACGCGTAGTATGTGCGTGTTATGTATATTTAGTGCGGAGAATATCTGAATTTTGGACACTTGTCATGAACGTCGCGTGTATAATACTACACTTCCACTCACGTTGCGTTCGTAGTACACCACATTGATAGGGGCTAATGGCTTTACTATTGACAACAAACTGTTAAATTTTTGTAAATCTAAAATTCTCATGTTGCTGTGAATGAAAACTATTTTCCGCAATAACACTTTAGAAATAGGTTCCAGAAGCGTACGTTTGAGAATTCCTGTGTTTCAGTTATATAAAAAAAACTATTATAAAATTTCGTCTTTCGTATTTTAGACACATTGGAGCGCTTTCATAGCGCATATTAAGTTGTTTAAAATGTCTGTTAGCATGTTACTGGGGGTTCTCAGAGCGGACAGTGTTATGGCAAGCTTCTGGAATGTATCTATAGAAATACACGAACGAAATCGTTGACTCAATGCGAATGCTTCGAGTTCCAGAAGTTCTTGTCACATACATTCCAAAGCATATTTCTAGCAGTTACGGTATGCTTTGCTTCACGTTAACTTCTGGGATAAGTTCTACGTAGTAAAAGTAGCTAGAATGTCATATTTTCAACATACAATTTTAAAGTGAGTGGCTTGGGGTTATGTTTCGTGAATTTTTCTTTTTATTATTCTGAGTTATTGGATCAGTCTTGCTATTACAATTAGTTTTGTCGATTAACTCAAAGATTGTTCGATAAGTCATTCAGACAGAACAGGTTTCACACCTTGACTGGTCTCTTAGTTCAGTATATTTAGGGCGTAAGACCAGTTTCTTGACTTTTACGTGCCATTTTATGACAGTTAGGAATACATAAAGCGAATTTAATTAACACAGTCCGTGTGCCTCCATTATATCTGAAGGGCAATAGTGCTAAATCACTGTCGCCGTCAGGTACATCCATTTTGCGGAAGGTGAGTGCCGCCTTTTCCCACGACAAGAGTCGTCCTGCAGTCGTGAGGTAGCGACTGAAGGTCGCCTGAAATGGTTTTGCAATAAAAACGTTCTCGAGTTGTAGCTGTTTCTGCCTGACATTTAGATGCCAAGGGCTGCACTAGTAGTACGAGATGTTTTATTGCACCGACACGTCGTGGAAACCGAAATCTGAGCATATTGCTTTCATTTTTATTTTACACTAATGAGACTTCTGCTGTAAACAGAGTACTGACTATTTGGAAATAAATGTAAACTGACACTTAGTTGTTCCTAAGGTTCACTGAAGTTCCAAGCCTTAGGTTGTTCTTAACTTGGCATTTCTGTTTTATCTTTACTCTGAGAGTCACTTGTCTTGCAATATTTTGGAATGACGTCCATCAGACATCGTGTTCTCCCCTACATAGTGTGTGTATTCCGATTGGAACCACGGGAGGGGGAGAGGGGACAGTGGATGGCGGGTATCAGTAAGGTAATGACCCTTTCCACACACCTATGAAACTAGACTAGAAAGGGAAAAGTACTTCCCTTTTTGACAAATCCACTTCGTCTCAACCTAGTTTAACCATGTTCGCCATTTTGATCATCTTGTTCGTGATCCTCTGCCTTGCAACATGTCTGCGAGATTGCTACAAGCGGTGTGCTTGGGGCCGGCCGGTGTGGCCGTGCGGTTCTAGGCGTTTCAGTCTGGAACCGCGTAACCGCTACGGTCGCAGGTTCGAATCCTGCCTCGGGTATGGATGTGTGTGATGTCCTTAGGTTAGTTAGGTTTAAGTAGTTCTAAGTTCTAGGGGACTGATGACCTCAGAAGTTAAGTCCCATAGTCCTCAGAGCCATTTGAACCATTTTTTTTTTCACTAGTATACAATAAGTTAGTCTAAGCTGTCGCGTAAAATGCATATGTATTTGTGGGCTGACTTCGGAGTTTAGTAAAAGCTGGAAGTAGCGTACCAGCAAAACGTAAAAAAATGGTTCAAATGGCTCTGAGCACTACGGCACTTAACTTCTAAGGTCATCAGTCCCCTAGAACTTAAAACTACTTAAACGTAACTAACCTAAGGACATCACACACGTCCATGCCCGAGGCAGGATTCGAATCTGCGACCGTAGCGGTCGCGTGGTTCCAGACTGTAGCGCCTAGAACCGCTCGGCCACCCCGGCCGGCCAGGAAAACTTAGATTGCACTCAACTAATCATTAGGTTAGTGTTGTATTACTAGTAGCGTGCAAGAAAATTAACGGTGAATAGTAATTGTGCTTATTGTGTACGGATGCAGAGGTAACTGGCAAGAGTTCGGAAACATCTGCAAACCGTGTTGGCCACGGTCGACAGGCTTCAGGCTACGACCCTGGAGTCAGTGGCGTTCTGGCATTTAAGACGAATACCTTGGCACCTACACAGGCTGTAGTGTCACATTGGATCCATGATGTCGTAATGCCTTCCGATTCGTTCGTCCTATGCGGTCGACACACATCTCACGGGAAATGCCGAACAGTGGCGGAGTCGCGAATCTCTGGGCGGAAGGCAAAAGTGGCTACTGGGTACAGGTTTGAGGTAAGTGGTTACTGGGTACAGGTTTGAGGTATTGTGCATTGCTGAAATACCTCTGAACCAGCAGGGGACGCCCCGTCCACTGGGACTAGGGCCGATATTCCTGAAAGGTCCGAACAAGTGCAGAGGGTGCGATTGCTTGTCTTCGATAGCTCGAACCTTAGGCGGGTGACGGAGCCCGTTAGGGAAATAGCGGGCAGGTCGGGAAAGAGGGCCAGTGTCCACTATGTTTGGTTGCCGGGAAGGGTTACGTTCGACATTTGGAGGAGGTTCAAATGGCTCTGAGCACTATGGGACTTAACTTCTTAGGTCATCAGTCCCCTAGAACTTAGAACTACTTAAACCTACCTAACCTAAGGACAGCACACACATGCATGCCCGAGGCAGGGTTCGAACCTGCGACCGTAGCAGTCGCGCGGTTCCCGACTGTAGCGTCTAGAACCGCTCGGCCACCCCGGCCGGCTTTTGGAGGAGGTTCTGCCGGCAGCGACTGGGCGCACTATACTGTAAAATCGTGACTTGCGTCGTCATGAATGACACCTGCAACCTGATTTCAGTGGTCATCCTCGACTGATACAGGCGGTTGGATACTTTGGTAAAAACATCTAGCCTCGCTCGCGCTGTGGAAGCAGAGCTTGCGCTTTAACGACATCGTTCCCAGAACAGATCGCGGCCCGCTGGTTTGGAGACGAGTGGAAGGCTTAAAGCTCAGACGATTCTGTGGCAATCTGGATGCCGATTTCTCGACCTCCGCTATAGGGTGTAGAACTGTACAGCCCCATCAGCTTCACAAAAAAATTTAAATAGTAGCCTGATCTTGTTTGAAAATGAAATATTAAACGAGAAACTAACTGTGATCGTCTAAGGCAGGGATCCCCAAAATATTTTGGACAAGTGACCCCTTTTCCAAAATGAACCGTTACCTCAGACCCCCACGGCCAAATTACCTACTTTTAAGATCAACCCCCTTATTCATAATGGTCCGCTAACTTAAAACAGCTGCTACAGAGTGTTATTTTTCATTCTGACTTAGGTCAATAGAAAAAGACAGAGTGAGAATTAGCAATGCTTTATGTTAGCAGACTATTATGAATAAGGGGGCCTATCTTTAGTTTTTTCCTATTTGTTATCTCTTGAAATAAATGAGTACTTATATGAACTATTATCGTTCAAGCTCCAACGAATTTAAAAACGCAAATGAACTTTCAACCTAAGTACAAGCTCATTAAATAGTAAAATATCAGGAACATGTTTGGACTTGATCATGAATTCGTCCGTGTTAAATCGCGTAAGCGTCAAATAGAGAGCAAATCAAAACGCGCCTGAAAGACGTACGCTCGAACTCATTATCTTGCACAAACCTGTCCACACAGACTTGCCAAGTTTTTCCATCTTGTACGAACTTGAGACTTTACATTACTACAACAATGCTATTTCCTACAAAAATATTAATTATTCTTACTACACGTAACACAACATAAACAATACAGTACCTACCTATCTTGAAAGTTTTAAATAAGAACTTGTGTTAATTTAATAGGGGTAGATTTTTAGACCTCGTCGACCCCCAAAATCAGTTTTCGTTTATGTCGACCCCTAGGAAACCGATATCGACCCCAAGGGGTCGATATCAACCACATTGGGAATCCACGGTCTAAGGAAAAGAGAGAAAGTGATAATTGAAAGAGCGCTCTATCGTAACCGCCGTCGATGTCACCTTGTAATGTTCGGTCGACAAGTAGGCACTCGATTTCGCCCCTCGGATCGCCACCGCAGCGCCGGTACTTTTCCGCGCTGCGCCAGAATCCGTCGCGCGCAAGCAGGGCGTCGCCCACGCCCGCAGGTTTCCTCCTTACGCACGCGTGCGTCAGCGCCGTGTTGACAAAAGGCACGCGCGGCCGCGGAATTTCCGCTGATGCGGGCCCGGACACCGCTGCACTTGTCGCAGCGCAGACCTGCCGCGAACCGGCGGCGCTCCTCTCCGCTCGTTTGCTTGTTGTCTTTGTTTAGCTATTGCAGGCGCGGGGGAGGTGGCGAGGAACATTTCCTCGTCGGGTTGTTTGTCGAGCCGTAAATAGGTCTGCCGCCGAGGGCGCGCCACGAAATATGGCCCGAACCCCTCCAGGTCTTCTGAGAGGCGAGCACTGTTCGCTGCTCAGGGACGCACTGTGCGCGGGGTGGAGCAGAAGGTACTGCACGCAGCTATTCTGGCTCCTCTACGCCTCAAGCAAATAACGAAAGTTCTTTCGTACCTGAATATCCCTCTACTGTTCGGTACGTAGGTGATGTCAGTCACCCCGCGTTATTTATATTAGATCGCGTAGCCATAAAAAGGAGCAGATTTTGGGCAACTGATCAATCATATTAGTTAGGAAAGCCATTTGTAGCTCTTTATGTCCATTGGACATTAATATATAAACATTTGTAATATATAAAGGGGTTTTAATCCACATAAAATGCATACAAGCAATAACAGCATTTGTTATTTGTAGTTACTAGTTCTGTTACTAGTTACTAGTTCTGTCAGAGACAGCAAAGGGCTTGGAAGAGCAGTTGAACAGAATCGAGAGTGTCTTGAAAGAAGGATATAAGATGAACATCAACAAAAGCAAAACGAGGATAATGGAATGTAGTCGAACAAAGTCGGGTGATGCTGAGGGAATTAGATTAGGATATGAGACACTTAAGGTAGTAAAGGAGTTTTGCTATTTGGGAAGCAAAATAACTGATGATGGTCGAAGTAGAGAGGATACAAAACGTAGACTGGCAATGGCAAGGAAAGCGTTTCTGTAGAAGAAAAATTTGTTAACATCGAGTATAGATTTAAATGTCAGGTAGTCGTTTCTGAAAGTATTTGTATGGAGTGTAGCCATGTATGGAAGTGAAACATGGACGATAAATAGTTTGGACAAGAAGAGAATAGAAGCTTTCGAAATGTGGTGCTACAGAAGAATGCTGAAGATTAGATGGGTAGATCACACAACCAATGAGGACGTATTGAATAGGATTGGGGAGAAGAGAAGTTTGTGGCACAACTTGACTAGAAGAAGGGATCGGTTGGTACGACATGTTCTGAGGCATCAAGGGATCACCAATTTAGTATTGGAGGGCAGCGTGGAGGGTAAAAGTCGTAGAGGGAGACCAAGAGATGAATACACTAAGCAGATTCAGAAGGATGTAGGTTGCAGTAGGTACTGGGAGATGAAGAAGCTTGCACAGGACAGAGTAGCATGGAGAGCTGCATCAAACCAGTCTCAGGACTGATGACCACAACAGCAACAACAACAGTTCCCTTACTAATTCATTTATGTTGATTTTGTAACTTATATGTTCAAGAGCAAGAAGGAGGAGATAATATCACGATTAAGAGATCCTAAGATCTGCTTCAGTGGGTAATCAGACAGGACCAAATCTTCATTTTCGCGTTCAGTATTTTCCGTTGCCTGGAGTAGCATCTTGGAACCTATGTGGAGAGCTCTGAGCCTTGACGAAAAACTGACTTCTAGCGCCCTAATACTTTCTATCTCACGAGGTAACAACACAGGAAATGAAAAACTAATTCTTTCACTACGTTTTACGGAGCGTTTGCGACCATGAGGACCATACACCACGCGTAACTCTTTGCCCGCATGCTTACTCTTATTTCAACATTATTTCACGGGAAAAGACGAAATAATGCCATCAATAAACCTCTGAATGTAAAGTAAAAAGGTATATTTTCATGTAGGTATGTTCTTGTGGAAGGAAGGGGGACAGCAAAAATTTTTGCTGACACAGAATCCACCCGTAGTGCAAAGCGTCGAGATGCTCACCAATTCTGCACCCACATCGATGGTTACATACATTTATGGTTCCCGTAAAACCTTAAAGGTGTTTAGGAATGAGTTTAGAGATGTAATGATCAAAAATTTTAGGCTACCAACTCTCATCCCGCTTATGATCCAGTGCCAACAGTGAATAAGGTCATTTAAACTCTTTTGGAAGGTGACTGTCAACAGCCGTCAGGTAACGTATCAAATGAATGTTTGACCATCAGCTGCTTTCATTTTAATCCCTAATATCGATCGGTTTCAGTCATGGACCATCTTCACGGAAAAGACTGAAACTGGTCGGTATTCGGATTTAAACCAAAAGCAGCTGATGGTCAAACATGCATTTTATACAATAAGTTCTTCCACCGATCGAAGCATATGTTATGGGTCAAGCGCCAGAGCCACCTGTCAACGTCGGCTACGAATGTACGTCAGCTTAAGAATAACCAGTAAGCCGTCTCAAATTCCTTTTCTCTGTCGATACTCTATGAAGAGACATATTGCTAGAAGAGATTTGCATCACTATCTCTACCAACGTTACAAATTCGAAAGCCCTTTGCACGGTGCACGGGCCAAATACTGCTGCGTTATTTTCTTGGACTCCGCCACACACCGTTGGGTGGCTTGCGGAGTATCAATGTAGATGTAGATGTAAAATCGTTTGATTAGTGGCGACACCAAACTGATTAAATACTTCTTGGGGTCCCACCAATCGAGATGTCAAAGTAATTAAGACGTGAGACTCCCTGCATTCGAGAGGACGGCTATTTAAATACCCGTCGCGGCTTCCAGGTTTTATGTGATTTCCCTAAATCGATTAAGGTGAGTGCGTATTTCCTTTGAAAAGTGCAAGGCCAATTTCCTTCCTCATCTTTCCCCGGTACTAATTTACGACCTTGTCATCGACGGGACATGAAATCCTACTATTACTTCTTTCCTTCCTTTGTTACTTCTAGATTTTGTCTTAGTTACTCCGGCCAACTCTACAGTTCCGTGCAGCACCCACGTCCTATTACATTTGCAGCATTCTCAACCATTACGCAACGTGCAGACATACGTAAATATCAGTTTCACGAAAGCGTGGATACCTACATCACGCTCTGTCAGAGTGTATAAGATGATCAGAATGAGATTTTCACTCTGCAGCGGAGTGTGCGCTGATATGGAACTTCCTGCCAGATTAAAACTGTGTGCCGGACCGAGACTCGAAGTCGGGACCTTTGCCTTACGCGGGCAAGTGCTCTACCAACTGAGCTACCCAAGCACGACTCACGCCTCGTCCTCACAGCTTTACTTCTGCCAGTACCTCGCCTCCTACCTTCCAAACTTTACAGAAGCTCTCCTGCGAACCTTGCAGAACTAGCACTCCTGAAAGAAAGGATATTGCGGAGACATGGCTTAGCCACAGCCTGGGGGATGTTTCCAGAATGAGATTCTCACTCTGCAGCGGAGTGTGCGCTTTTATGAAACTTCCTGGCAGGTTAAAACTGTGTGCCGGACCGAGACTCGAACTCGGGACCTTTGCCTTTGGCGGTCAAGTGCTGCACCAAAGGCAAAGCTCCCGAGTTCGAGTCTCGGTCCGGCACACAGTTTTAATCTGCCAGGAAGTTTCAAGTTTTGTATAAGAAGATGATGATGAAGATTTCAGTCCTCTGGCGCTATATTTAAGCAAGATAACGACTGACACAATTTTTCATCCAATGTAGAGGCAACCGAAGCAGAGGACAACAGATATTCCCCTGAGAGTTCATTTGCCAGACATATTTCGGTTACGGCTAGTCGGCAGCTGGTCCATTGCAACGTTCATGTGGCAACACCAATTAATTTCGTGCTTTTGTTGAAGTTGCGCAGAAGCCAAAAAAAAAAAAAAAAAAAAAAAAAAACCGCACGCAAAACCTCTTATGTTGTATGCCACTCAGGAGGACTACTACTGTGCCAATAAAGCAAAATTTCGAAGAGTAAACTGTCAGACACTATTTCATGGACTAGATTCAGTGCTTCCAGCAGTGTGTTATTTGGACGGAGACAAGCACACGTTCGCTTAAGAGTCACAGCAAGTCGAGCACCTCCCGGCTGGCTGTCAGTGGAGGTCGGCGGCAGCTAGCGGAGCGGTGCGGTACTTCCGCCGCCTGATTGGACGCAGCCACGCGGAACGCGGGCAGCTGCACTTCTCAATCTGGGGCAGAGCCAGAGGGCACCATCGGGTATTCAGCCACTGTGCTCGCCGCACACCGTCCGGAAGCGCCATTATCCAGTCAGAGTGGGCGCGCGTCATCGCCTACGCAGAGCCGAGAGCGGCGCGTCCCGTCCCTGGGCCCACGCAGGTTGCCAACGGCCGCATGCATTTTCCAGTCCGGCGACCGCTCCCCGCTGCAGGTGGCAGACTCGCGCACGCGGCCAGAGAATCCCTTTCGCTTCACTGGGCGCCGGAAAAGTACACACGCAACAATATATCACAGACGGAAATCTGTTAGTAGGGCGCAAAACGAAGAGGCAAGGAAATGAGACGGAAATACTGGAACACCAGCTAGGCTGGGTGCGATATTTGATCGTCTAAACCGGCCGCTGTGGCCGAGCCGTTCTAGGCGCTCCAGTCCGGAACTACGCGGCTGCTACGATCGCAGGTCAATGGTGGCCGAGCAACTGGCTCGTCACAACATGTCAGTCACTACTTTTGATGAACTGTGATATCGTGTTGAAGCCGAATGGGCAGCTGTACCTGTACACGCCATCCAAGCTCTGTTTGACTCAATGCCCAGGCATATGAAGGCCGTTATTACGGCCAGAGGTGGTTGTTCTGGGTACTGATTTCTCAGGATCTAAGCACCCAAATTGCGTGAAAATGTAATCACATGTCAGTTCTAGTATTATTTGTCCAATGAAAACCCGTTTATCATCTGCATTTCTTGTTGGTGTAGCAATTTTAATGGCCGGTAGTGTATGTTGATATGACGCCTTTGTACTCCAAGGAAATTTGGGCGCTAGTAACGTCGCCTTTGAGCGCTCTAAACCAGAAACACGCACGCCCGTAGTAAATTTGAAACTCTGGTGCGCTCTCAGCACCCGCGGACTCTTGCTTCAAGGTCCTGCAGCCGAGCACCCCGGCCGCCGGATCGCTTTCTCCCGGGCGGGCGTCCATCGGCAGGCAGGGGTGGCTAACGTGATCCATCGCGGCGACCGCAGAAACCCGAGCGCTCCGTGCGACCCTCTCCCCGCCGGCTCTCCCTCGATGCTGTCGCCCTCGGTGCTCCGCTGCGAGCGACGCACCTCTGTTCTGCACTGTGCGCACGCCTCGTGTGGTTCACGTTCGCTTACGTGTCTCGGGCAACGGTTGCTTGAAACTTCTCACCACGGTCTGGGTGTCGACAATATTGTATCGGAAGATAGTAATGTGTAGCTAGAACAATTTTCCCAGGTTGTTTAATGTACGCTGCTAACGTTCAAAAGTACACACAGTCCAGTTAATTTTTTCCCGAAAAGCTGGGCAGTGCTGCTGCAGGACCACATGTAGTACGGGGCCCTTAATCGTGTGATACATATGTTAAGGGATAAACCACCTCTGATGACAGTGTCTCTGCCCTTCTTTCAATTAACTTTCGCTAACTCTATCATGTGTTCAGCTCTTTACCATACAGCTTGACAAAAAGATGATATATTCCCAAGACATGGTTGTACGAGGGCTATCCACAAAGTACATTACGTTTTGGAATTAAAAATAAATAAAGTATTGGAAATTTTTTTATTATATACAGATAAAGCCACACTTAAATACTACTTTTCTACATAGTTGCCATTTAAATTAAGGCACTTATCGTAGCGATGGACGAGCTTGGAAATTCCTTCGTCGTAAAATTCGGCCGCCTGCGCCTTCAACCACGTGGTTACCTCTTTTGGGACAGAAAAGGTGTGATTTTTGTGGATTTCCTGGAAAGAGGCACTACAATAAACTCTCAAAGGTATTGCGAAACTCTGCACAACCTCAGAAGAGCAATACAAAACAAGCGCAGGGGAAAGTTGGGCTCAAAGATATTGCTGATTCACGACAACGCCCGGGCCCACACGGCAAATGCCACTCGTGAAGTTCTCGAATCTTTTAAGTGGGAGTTGTTTCCCCATCCGCCGTACAGTCCCGACCTGGCACCGAGCGACTTACACTTATTCCCAGCAATGAAGAAGTGGTTGGCTATGCAGCGTTTTGATGACGACGCACAGCTTCAAGGAGAGGTAACCACGTGGTTGAAGGCGCAGGCGGCCGAATTTTACGACGAAGGAATTGCCAAGCTCGTCCATCGCTACGATAAGTGCCTTAATTTAATGGCAACTATGTAGGAAAGTGGTATTTAAGTGTGGCTTTCATCTGTATATAATAAAAAAATTTCCAATACTTTATTTATTTTTAATTCCAAAACGTAATGTACTTTGTAGATAGCCCTCGTGTGTGACAGTAACTTCCCGCTCTGACGCATCATCCGAGGCAATGTAATTTATCGAGCTCCGTTTCTCTGCAGGAGGTAGAACAACCACCAGAGTGGATTAGTGTTGTCGACGTTTAGTCTTCCTACCAGTCTCGGTAGGATACGTAAGGGGAGTTAACAGTATCAGATGGTTTTTTTTTTCTAATTTATTGGCTTCCAGAAGGTGCCCATTCAGTCAGGTATAGCAATTATGACGATATCAACGTAAGGACAGCGCAACACCCAGTCTCCGACCCTTCAGGGAATCGAAACCCGGCCTCCCTGTTGGTAATATGCCGCACTGACCGCGCAGCTACCGAGACGGATGGCATATGTTGTTGAGTGATTACTGTGAAGGACTCGGAGATGGTGCGACAGCGCTATTAATGCCTGACGGAGTTTGAAAGCTGCCTCATTGTCGGTCTCCATTGGGCCTGTTGATCAAACTGTGCCATATCGAGATTTGTGTGGCAATCTAGTAAGACAGTGGTCCGATGTTGGGCTGCATGGGAACATCAGGAGTGGTTCTGGTCGACCACGTCTGGCAAGCTCAAGAGAGGATTGCCGTACTGTCCACCAAACACATCATAACCACTTTATCTTTGCGGTTGCCATCCAGGAACAAGTAATGTACTCCCTGCTATATTGTATGTCATCCCGCACCATTGGTCGAAGACTAGGAGCTACCGAGTTGCGGAATTACCGTCCCATGCGCAGACTCCAGTCAACGCCACAAGTGGTTGGGCTGAAATGGCACCGTGACTGGGAAGCATCAGTTGCTGATGGAAGGCGTCGCACTGTGTTGAGCGGAGACTCGTGGTTCTGCACTATCCCGAATAAGCATCGTCGGCGAGTGTGGCGGCGACCTGAGAAGAGGTCCCATTCTTCAATTGTTTTGGAGAGACATAGCGGTGTTACTTCCCGGGGTCATGGTATGGGGAGCCATCGGGTATGACTTCAGGTCACGGTTGGTGGTGCTTGACTGAGCTGTGACGACACAACAGTATGTCACGGACATACTGTATTTTACCACTCATGCGACAGCACCGTGGTGCCAGTTTTCAACATGACAATGCTCATTCACATATAGCACGTCTCTGTGAACTGCATTCAGGTACTCTTATGACCAGCGAGATCCCAAGATTTCACCATGACAGAACATTGTGGAACTGGCATGGACGTTCACTTCGTCTTAGTACCGGTATCCATCACATCAAAGACCAGTTACAACAGTTGTCTGCCAGCATGCCTCAGGAGAGCATACAGCGGGTTTATGACATCATAGCCAACCGAGTCAATGCATGCATCCAGACCAGAGGGGGTGCATCGTCATATTGATAAATGGGCTCATCCTGGCAAATACTTCTGTAAATTTGACTATTTTGTAATCATTGAAGTAACTTCACATACTCTTAATTTTCCTCGCTTTTCTTGTCAGTGTATGTTGAGGTGACAAAAGCCATGGGATGTCTCCTAACATCTTGTCGGGCCTCCTTTTGACCAGCGCAGTAGAGCAACTCGACGCAGCATGGACTCAAGTCGTTGGAAGTCCCCTGCAGAAATATTGAGCCATGCTGCCTATACAGTCGTCCATAACTGCGAAAGTGTCGCCGGTGCAGGACGTTGAGCACTGACTGACTTTTCGATTATGTCCTATAAATGTCCAATAGGATTGACGTCGAGCGATCTGGGTGGGCAAACCATTCCCTCGAAATATCCAGAATGTTCTTCAAACCAGTCGCGAACAATTGGGGCCTGGTGACATGTTTGAGAACATGAAGTCCATGAATGGCTGCAAATGGTCTCCAAGTGGCCGAACATAGCCATTTCCAGTCAATGATCGGTTCAGTTGGGCAAGAGGATCGAGTCCATTCCATGTAAACTCAGCCAACACCATTATGAAGCCACCACCAACTTGCACATTGCCTTGTTGACAACGTGGGTCCAGCGCGTCGTTGGTTTCGAACCCTACCACCAGCTCTCATCAGCTGAAATCGGGACTCATCTTACCCCGTCACGGTTTTCCAGTCGTCTAGGGTCCATTGGATATGGTCAGGAGCCCAGAAAAGATGCTGCAGGCAATGTCCAACTGCTAGCAAAGGCACTCGCGTTGGTCGTCTGTTGCCATAACCTATTAAACCAAAATTTCGTTGCACTGTCCTAACGGATACGTCCGTCGCTTCTGCCACACTGATTTATTTGACGCATTGTTGCTTGTCTGTTATCACTGACAACTCTAGCCAAAAACCGCTACTCTCAGTCGTTAACTGAAGGCCGTCGGCTACTGCGTTGTCCGTGGTGAAAGGTAATGCCTGAAATTTGGTATTCTCTACACAATTTTCACTCTGTGGATCTCTAAACATTAAATTCCCAAATGACTTCCGAACTGGAATGTCCTATGCGTCTAGTTGCAACTACAATCCCGCGTTCAAAGTCTGTTATTTGCCGTCGTGCGACCATAATCTCGTTGGAAATCTTTTCACGTGAATCACGTGAGTACATATGACAGCTCCATGAGTCTTACTTGACTTAATTCCTTTGGCCCCTATGGGGGCATAGGGCACCCAGGAGAACTCGTCATCCGTCTCTGCCTTTGGCCATTTGCCTCAATTCTGCCCAGGTCTTGCCAACTCTTTTTGCTTCCCCTTCCACTGTCCTCTTCCATGTGCCCCTTGGTCTTCCACTCTTCCTTGTTCCCTGGGGATTCCATTCCAATGCTTTTTTCTCGATGGCTCCATCTGGTTTTCTCAGGGTGTGGTCCAACCAGCCCCACTTTCTCTCTCGTATCTGGTCTTCTATAGGTATCTGGTTTGTTATTCGTCAGAGCTCCTCATTAGATATTTTTTGTGGCCACCAGATATTCATGATGCGTCGAAGACATCTATTTATGAAGCTTTGTAACTGGGATGTTATCTTTTTATCCATTTTCCAGCTTTCACTGGCGTACGGAGGACAGCCTTCACATTTGTATTAAAAATACGGATTTTTCATTTGTACGTGATATTTCTATTTTTCCATATTGGATACAATTGTATGAAGGCAGCATTTGCCTTTTTAATGCGGTTTTTCACGTCATCTCCAGCTCCACCATCTTCCGCCACTATATTACCCAGATACAGGAATGAGTTGAGTCTCCACCCGCTGCTCATCTATGAAGAGTGGCATCTCCATGTTCCCTGAATTTACTCTCATTTCCTTTGTTTTGCCTGCAGTCTCTTTTATACCTTGTGTACAGGTACTACCCCCATTTGTATATGTGCATATCCCTAGCCCGTGAGTTTCGCCACGTCAGTGCATTTCTTCGAAAGTCAGTGTCATCAGTTCCACTGTGCTCATGTGGTGCGTAGCCCATTAATGTAGAATGTTCCTCGTAACCTCTGTAATACCAGAGTCAAGAAAGTCTGTGGAAGCGGTCGGTAAAGTCGCGGCTGGGGACGCGACTGCGACAGTTCCCGTTCGTATGGGGGACAGCTCCGAGCAGCCGCCATACGTCGTGGCGAGTCACGCGTGCTTCCGCGTGCGCCAATTAGAGAGCGTCCCCCCCCCCCCCACCTCCCCCCGCCTCCCCCCAGCGACGGCCTCCATGTTCGCTGGACCAGCGAGGCAGTGCGACAATTCCGTGGCTCTGCCAGAACCACAAACTCATCGTCGTGTGTCTTCTCAGACGACTATTCGGAACACAGACTGCGTGTATCCACGGAGCGATGTGGCGCGGTGTAGAGGCTGTTGACTCGTACTCGGGAAGTCTGCGGTTCAGATACTTGTTCAGCCATCCAGATTTAGATATTCCGGGATTTCCCCTAAATCACTCTCGACGAATGCCGGGACGGCCCCTCTGGAAGCGTCACGGCCAGTTTCCTTCCTGACGCACAGCTCCGTTCTGTAAAAGCCTGCCTTTGTTTTACCTGGCCATGGAGGTTCGTCTCTAAATGTAATTGTACTAAATGTTTTTGTCGAAAGTCGAAAGACCGAAAGCGAGTTCAACTTCGACGCTGAGTTGTCGACTATGGTGATGTTTCTTAACGGTGTACAGTGTTAGAAATGTTTTCGTGCAACATAGTAGGTAACACAGTGCTCACGAAGTAAGAAGATCTGTTCTAGATATCTCGTTGCAAACAAATTGGCATGCACAGAACTTCTTTTCAAGTGGATGAAAGCGCTCTACACACATCCCATTCCATCCAACACTTTGTGCCGGACTGTACTTTAAAATCATATCCAATCAACGCAAAGGAGACCCAAATACTGACCCCGTGTGTTGTTACCTGAACTGAGGAATTAAACTGAATATTATAAACAGTTGTACCGTATATGTCAGATATTTTAATTTCGTGTTTTATCTCTTTTTCATTATTACCAGTGTTTTAATCTGTATACTAATAGCACGTGTTCCGCCATACGCTGCATAAATAAATAATACTATCGTGGAAGTTGCAGAGCACCAAAGACATCAACACTTAAATCAACTGGTACTCATTGCGGTGTTGGAGATTCGTTGATGAGCGCAGAGAGAAAATCACGAAACTCGTATGTGAACAGTAAATCTTTATTTGTTTATTTTTCGAGTGAAATTCCCGCCATTTGTCTGTCTTCTAACGTTGATTTATTTCAAACTGCCGCGATTTTAGCTTTATAGAAGTGCAAAGGCGAAAGATCACAAAACGTTCGACGTGCCTGAATGACATGTCACCGGAGAAATATTTCAAAGTATTTCTGGCCGTATACACTAGACGTCGCATATTAATGTGCGAGTCAGAACTAAAAATAGATGATTCGGCTAACACTTTATCACACTGTGTAGTCTTGCGATGGCCGATACAGTACTGCGACAAGCACGTGTCATGTCTATACAGACCGGATATACAGTGAGGGCAGACGTAGACAGAAAAGCTTGTAAGTGTGTTACAGGGGAAGTTGTGTTGAGAAATAATAGGAAAAATTAGATAGCTTTCACCGTTTCCCAATTGTTTAGCATTGAAATTAGCCAACCAGGCCGCTGCGTGCGCATATTTAAGCACTTCCACGCGCCAAAATAGGGTAATGCTCGATATCTGTAGTTCTATGAGTTACCACGTGTTAAAATGTTCAATACTAGTTAAAACGTGCGTTTTTCGAAAGTGGTAAATCTAAGCTAGGTGAGCAAAAGAAGAGTTTGTTCGGTTTGAGGAAACCGAACGAAGAACGTGTTTGGCGACGCTGCCTCTGGTAGGCTGCTAGAATTTTCGTGCGACATGAATGGCTCACTTCACTGCTAAATGCCTCGGAAACGGCGTAACTTAATGAATTTTTTTTAACAATTATTTCTCAGTACAGCCTCCCCTGCAACAACATACAAGCTTTTCAAACTGTTTCTGACCACCCTGCATGTCGTAGTATTTCGACTATGACACGTCAGACATGTTGGACTATTTGCGATCTCTCACCTTTGCACCTGATGATAGCTAAACAGCTGAAATCGATATAGTGTGAAATAAATGAATATTAAAACATACAGTCAACTGGCGGAAATTTCATTCAAAAAGTACTACGTGACTGTGGTCCCCAACGGAGGAATAAGTCTTTACTTGCTGATCACGGTATTAATGTGTCGAAATGTATTTTTGTAATTATATGAAAAGAATTGTGCAAGCACCCAACGGAAATTATCTTCAAAGAGCGAAAGAACAGTTTCAATTATCGCAGGCCACAATATTTTTGGGACTGAATTGAGGCTTATGTTTCTCGCATACTTTTATCACTTTAAATGCGAACATATTAGGTTAGACTTTACCATGACTGTTATTGACATCGAATGCAACAAAAGGTTTACTGTTACCGGTGACTGTTTATTTATCTCCACGGCACGTTTCAAACGTTTAAATCTCCATCATCAGATGAATTTACAGTTATTAGTGTGACGTATGTACGTGTTGTGTTACGACTTTTGGAGGAACTTGTGGCACTGTCTAGTGGAGATACAAAACAGTATTTTAGAACGTGATTTTGGGGGTTTGTTTGACAAAAAAATAAATGTGTATCTAACGGTAAAAATAAAGTAAGTAAAATAGAATATCTCCAGTAGTCACAGGTTCCTTTCACTGTCGTAACACTTCACTCGTATACTGTCACATTTTGTAAACAAAGATGGCGTCTGGAAACTATTAGGTGCAAGAATCGTATAGCAAAAGAGAAACATTATCACAAAGTGCAAAGAATAAACATCAAAACAACGTCAGTACGGAATAAGTTTTAAAGGATTTTGGACATCTTTTTTTGAGGTGTTGCATACATGGGTTGTAACAAGTATTTCAGGTGGTATACAAATCCGTCAAGTTTGGCTCAAATGGCTCTGAGCACAATGGGACTTAACGTCCGAGGTCATCAGTGCCCTAGAACTTAGAACTACTTAAACCTAACTAACCTAAGGACATCACATACATCAATACCCGAGGCAGGATTCGAACCTGCGGCCGTAGCGGTCGCGCGGCTCCAGACTGAAGCGCCTAGAACCGCTCGGCCACAACGGCCGGCTGGCTTAAATTTCATACTCGTTTATGTAACCAGGTCATACGTTGCTAAATTTAAGTGCAATAATTATGATGCCTATATTGGTAAAATTATACATAAATAAAACACTTGATAGGCATTTAGAGATAGGGATGAGAGGCTGAAGGCAGAGGGAGAGGAAGAGAAAGAATAAAAGGTGTGATTGGATGAGAGCTAACTTCCCAAAGCAAGGGTTCCAATATTATAGCTGTTATATGCAATAACTAGTAATAATACTCTATCATTGAAAACGCAATAACATACTATCGTTTAAATGAATTAATGCAATATGTTTTTGAAACTGGACTGTGAACTATTAACAAGAGGAGCGCGCACACCCAAGTTCTGACTGTTATTAGTTTAGTCTTATCTCTTCACTGCCCCATACAGCCTTCACAGGAAAAGCTCCGACGTTTCCGGCGGATTTAGAAATCCCGCGCCTGACTAAGATCGCCACTTTTGCGAGGACATTGCGCCACGTCTTCCTTGCACGGGAGCCCCTCGGCGGTCGTGCAGTCCGCTGCTGTAGAAAAAGCGTTCTCGGTTTCCGGGAGAGTAGCCTAGTTGTACGGCCTTCCTCCCCCGCGTGACCCAGTGAGCGGCGGAGAGTCGCCAGGGCACAATGGGCGCCGGGGTGCCGTGCGAACTCCTAACTGTGGCCGGGCGCACAATAGCCATCTGCGAGGTTCCCAGCAGCAGCAGCCAGCCAGCCAGCCAGCCAGCCAGCCGCGGGATCTTGCCTTCCTGCAGACACCGCTTCCGGTCTGCCGTTCCCCAAACGGAAGACCGGCTCCCTCTCGTCAGACGGCGGAGTCGTCTCAAATGGCCGTCCAGATCCCTGTAACTGGGGAGCCTAATCACATCCGTCTATTCGAAAGCTTACCGTGTCACATAGAACTCCAGTCAAGTTCATCAAATTTTGATCAAGTTTCACCCTAATTTGATTTGTAAAACTTTGGTTGTGACGTCGTAGATCCTTCACGAGTGCAGCGGTGTTGTTTTCGTACAGAATTTCTACCTAGCACACATTGAATATTATGTAAACTCGCTGCCTAAACAAAGGCCACACGTCTGATGAATCTTGCCTTATAGGCTCGATTCCTGCGCGGAAAATGTGCTCGCCAGCTGCTGTAGACATCACTGAACAGTGAGCTGAGGTGGACCTCAAAACTATTAAACTGCAATGAGATTTTCACTCTGCAGCGGAGTGTGCGCTGGTATGAAACTCCCTGGCAGATTAAAACTGTGTGCCGCACCGAGACTCGAACTCGGGACCTTTGCTTTTCGCAATACCCTTTCTTTCAGGAGTGCTAGTTCTGCAAGGTTCGCAGGAGAGCTTCTGTAAAGTTTGGAAAGTAGGAGACGAGGTACTGGCAGAAGTAAAGCTGTGAGGACGGGGCGTGAGTCGTGCTTGGGTAGCTCAGTTGGTAGAGCACTTGCCCGCGAAAGGCAAAGGTTCCGAGTTCGAGTCTCGGTCCGGCACACAGTTTTAATCTGCCAGAAAGTTTCAACTATGAAACTGCTACTTCAAGCTGCGTCTCAGAATCTGCCTCCCGGCGTCCTTATCTGCTGAAAAATGTTACGAAAGACTCAAGTGGAGTATATTGCAAAGCGGGTACGTGCTTTGGTTTCAAAAAAAACTTCACAGGAAAATAAAGTTAGGTGCCATGAGACCGCCTCCTGTCAGTATGAATGAACAAAGCCACATGGATATACTGGACGTCAAAGATTAATTCTCTAGTTCGGTGTATATGCTCACTTAAAATCTGAGGAAATAAATGCTATAATGTTTCAAAATAAATAGTACAGCTATGTTAGTCCTACGTAGACAGTCTCAATCGCTTATACACCACTTAATCACCCGATATTATCCATGTTGTTGTTGTTGTGGTCTTCAGTCCTGAGACTGGCTTGATGCAGCTCTCCATGCTACCCTGTCCTGTGGAAGCTTCTTCATCTCTCAGTACTTACTGCAACCTACATCCTTCTGAATCTGCTTAGTGTATTCATCTCTTGGTCTCCCTCTACAATTTTTACCCTCCACGCTGCCCTCCAATGCTAAATTTGTGATCCCTTGATGCCTCAGAACATGTCCTACCAACCGGTCCCTTCTTCTAGTCAAATTGTGCAACAAACTCTTCTTCTCCCCAATTCTATTCAATACCTCCTCATTAGTTATGTGATCTACCCACCTAATCTTCAGCATTCTTCTGTAGCACCACATTTCGAAAGCTTCTATTCTCTTCTTGTCCAAACTATTTATCGTCCATATTTCACTTCCGTACATGGCCACACTCCATACAAATACTTTCAGAAACGATTTCCTGACACTTAAATCTATACTCGATGTTAACAAATTTCTCTTCTTCAGAAACGCTTTTCTTGCCATTGCTAGTGTACATTTTATATCCTCTCTACTTCGACCATCATCAGTTATTTTACTCCCCAAATAGTAACACTCCTTTACTACTTTAAGTGTGTTATTCCCTAATCTAATTCCCTCAGCATCACCCGAATTAATTCGACTACATTTCATTATCCTCGTTTTGCTTTTGTTGACGTTCATCCTATACCCTTCTTTCAAGACACTGTCCATTCCGTTCAACTGCTCTTCCGAGTCCTTTGCTGTCTCTGACAGAATTACAATGTCATCGGCGAACCTCAAAGTTTTTATTTCTTCTCCATGGTTTTTAATACCTACTCAAAATTTTTCTTTTTTTTCCTTTACTGCTTGCTCAATATACAGATTGAATAACATCTGGGATAGGCTACAACCCTGTCTCACTCCCTTCCCAACCACTGCTTCCCTTTCATGTCCCTCGAGTCTTACTGCCATCTGGTTTCTGTACAAATTGTAAATAGCCCTTCGCTCCCTGTGTTTTACCCCTGCCACCTTCAGAATTTGAAAGAGAGTATATTATCCATAATGAAATATAAAAAATGTTTCTCACTCCTTTGGGGTGTTTCTTCTAAGAGTGGTCAGGCGCATTTTTGCTAGTGTTTCAGCAGGTGTTTGCAATTTCGTTTTTGTAATGTGTAGCTAGAGTCACCCCAGCCAATTAATGTGACGCCCAGTGTTGACGTAAAGCGTCGTTATTTTCCAGTTAAATCATTTTTAAAGTGAAATTCAACGTGCCTGTTCGATAGAGTCGTACAGAATTAATCTACTGCGATATTCGTTTCATTGATATGCATTAACAGGGACTTTAAAACACGAAGACTAAGCAGTACTCCACAAGCGACTGACCAGCGCCGCTGCATGGCAGCAGCAGTCGGCACTGGCCAGGGCGGTGCTTTCACAGTTATTCAATTACATTGTTGTTACTGTCTAGAGAAGTATACGACAAGATTCTGGTGAAAGATGCGATTGTCGCCGCAGACGCGCGGTACATCTGTAATTTGCTGTACAGATTTTTTCCCACCGTAACGAGGGAGAGTATAAACAAGTATTACTATTCCCGGAATACGCCGGAGTTACACGGAGCTGGCGCGTGACGTGAGCGCCAAACAACGGACTCCAGCGGTCTCGTGTGGGAACACCTTTTGTCGTTTGTTCAGCTTCCTTCAGCACGCATCCTTGAAGTTTTGGCAGCTGCTACTGCATCACCGTTTTCTTCCGCTTGCCGTACACCGTGGTTTATCTGGTAAACATTTGTCTCTGGACATCCCCCACTAAATTTTAGCCGACGGCGAAAAAATACGATCATGTCGTGTGAAACAGCTGTATCGTACGACCAGTGAGCAGCAGGGCACGTAGCGTCTTTCGGCTGTACTTCCCTTTCCTATAATGAAGATAATTTACTAATGTTGTGGTTGGCAGAAGAGCCAACAACGTGTTACGAGAGGAGGCCGAAATGCACGCGTTTTAGCTCACGCAGGCTGGCGTGAGGAGGGAAGAACTATACTGACGTGAGGTCTGGAACATGACAAGGAATTATAATTCAGAAAGCGGACGGAATTAGTTTCATACTTAACTTTAATCCATTAATGATGAACGTCGCTCTTGACGGTACATGATTCACAATATTATCTGTTCAGATTATAGTAACTGCATATGGCCCCTTGCTAGGTCGTAGCAAATGACGTAGCTGAAGGCTATGCTAAACTGTCGTCTCTGCAAATGAGAACGTATGTAGACAGTGAACCATCGCTAGCGAAGTCGGCTGTACAACTGGGGCGAGTGCTAGGGAGTCTGTCTAGACTACACCTGCCGTGTGGCGGCGCTCGGTCTGCAATCACTGATAGTGGCGACACGCGGGTCCGACGTCTACTAACGGACCGCGGCCGATTTAAAGGTTACCACCTAGCAAGTGTGGTGTCTGGCGATGACACCACAACTAAAATGTGAGAAACTGATTAATCCTGTTTTGCAACTTATCACTGTTATTTTTTTAACACTGTGTTCTCTTGCATGTAAATAGATGAAGCCTTTGCTGAAATGTACTTGTCGATCGTACCGTGTTCGTTATTGGTTTTAGAAGCGAAAAGAGTTGACCTAGAAGTCAGGACTGTTAATAAGATAAGATCGTCTTTATGCACCATGATTTTTAACAAGTTTTTAGTACCTTAAACAAACATGATAACTTGATATTCAGCTGTCAGTCTGATATTCCAACAGACATAAAGGAAAGAGAGCACTTTTGTAAGAACACATACTAATTTTCGTCGTATTTAGCCATTTGGAAAAGTGTATCGTTAAGTTTTGGAAAGTGTAGACTACTGCGGTTTCTGCTGTAAATCACTAGAACATTTTTGCACTGAGACAAATCATATTACTGCGAACGCGAAAAAAAAAGAAATAAAAGTGTAGTTTAAGGGTTAGCGTGTCTGAGCAAACGTCAATGCAAAGTCGTAATATTGATCTGCCTATACAAGATGTTTCCGTATAAGAGTGCAAAAATGTAACAGCACATAGAGAGTGCTCCAGTGAACAATTTGAGGTAGGGAACCAGGGGTCGGAGACTCCAGCTTATGGAGATATGGAAGGGTTGGGTTGTTGTTGAGGAGGACACCAGACAGCGAGGCCGTCGGTCTCTTCGGATTAGGGAAGGACGGGGAAGGAAGTCGGCCGTGCTCTTTCAAAGGAACCATCCCGGCATTTGCCTGGAGCGATTTAGGGAAATCACGGAAAACCTAAATCAGGATAGCAAAGACGCGGGATTGAACCGTCGTCCTCCCGAATGCGATTCCAGTGTGCTAACCACTGCGCCACCTCGCTCTCTCAGATATGGAAGTAAACTTGCTTACTAGCAGTACTGTTTCTCAGCTTATTTACAACTGACATCCCTACAAGTTTATAAGTACTGTGTTGTTTATTTATATGTACAGTTTTCATTTCCTGCAAGAAAACAAGGAAGACGAGCCTGATTTCTAGGAAGGCATGATGCAGGTTTTGTTTACTTTACATCTGTTCGTATCGTATTTGCATTGGAGAACCTACCCTTGGCTGTTCGTGAGAGGATGTGGATGTCCGCAACTATCTCAATTCTGTATTTCCTGGTCGCCGGATTGGAAGAGGAGGTCATATTCCATGAACTACGAGGTCACCTGAACTGAATCCGCTTGATTATTTCCTTATGGGGATATCTAAAGTCAGTAGTGCGCGAGACACCAGTAGACACCGAGATGGAATTAGTTGCCAGAATCGTAGCTGCCTGTGATGTGATTCGAAACACACCAGGGATATTTGTCATGGCGCGTCAGGCTCTTGTTAGCTTGCATTGAGGTTGATGGCAATCAGTTTCAGCACGTGTGGTAAGATACAGAACAAATGGCACGTTCATTGTATCGGTGATGGTATTTGCAGTTAACTGTAACCAATGGAAATAAAAAAGTACACAGAAATTTTCTTTTACTCCTATTATCTCCTTAAGCTGTCTTCCCCGAAACCAGGTTCCATGGCACATATTGTTCAGTGGAGCATGCTCTATATCCTGTTAACACGCTCTTACGGCAACTGCCTGTAGATAAGTCATTTATTTATTCATTTACTTTATTTTCTGTGCGTTACCGATTTTGGGTTTTGACAAAGAGGCCTTCGAAAAGCGTTTGGGAGTAGGCCTGCCACCGCCTTCGCACGCTGTTGTAAGTTTCGTATGCGAACCTCGGTATGGGAACCCCAATGCCTCACACTGCGTTGGCTGTCGACAGTCAACGTGGCCAGCATACCGGCAGAGGCGCATCCGAAAATTCACTAACACATAGCTACGTCGTGTCGGTAGCAAATCAATACAGTGTTTATTGAACAACCGTCTGGCAGCATACACAATGTACAACAGTCCGTCAAGGGTTCAGTACAGCGATTGGGCTAAATAGTTGTCATTAATTCTAATTACCAATTCACTTCAGAGTTTCAGCTTGAGACTTTTAGACACCATCATACCACTTGTGATTTATCAGAAATTACAGGAATGAAGGTATTATCCGCTACGGGAATGATCATGTATGCACAGACATATCAGTGGTGCTGGCAGATTTAAAGCCGTGAGGGCAAGTCGTAATTCGTGCGAGGCGGTAATTCAGTGAGTAAGAGCACTGGTCACAAAAGTATAGGTTTCGGGTTCGGCTCTCGACCCTGCGTATAGTTTCGTTTTGCCACGAATTTTCAAAAAGAATAAAATTACAAGCCAACACCTAAAGATGCTCGCAACATGGATACAAACGACATCAGCACTAAATATTAATACTGATCATCATTAGTCTTCACGTAAAAATAACCTGATACCTTGTAGAAAAATGGTTAATGATTTTTTTTTCATAATGTAACAGTGCAAGGAGAAGAAATACCTTTATTAACGTTCGCAAACGGCGTAACATTACTGGCAGAAAGTAAGGACGACTTAGAAGGGCTTTGGAATAGTATGCAAAAATTACTACACATAACATTTTGGCTTAAGGATATACAACAAAAAGTCAGAAGTGCTAAATACTGCTATGGAACGCAATGACGACTTGCTAAATAGCAAGATAAAGGCAAACTGCTTTAATACAAACGCGTTTATTAAGTAGGAAACAGCATTTTAGCAAATGGCCCAAAGCAACATGAAAAATAGCTCTCCTCGTATCAAACATTAATAAGAAATAGAGAAATAAGTTGCTGAAACTGTGCGTCCGATAGCACCGCTATAGTGGAATGGAAAATTGTACTGAAATGCCGGAGGATCTGCAACGAATTGACGCATGACGCAGGGAATGGCAATTGAATCTCAATGTAGACAAGTGTAATGTGCTGCGTAGAAAGAAAGATCCTTTATCATTTAGCTACAATATAGCAGGTCAGCAACTGGAAGCAGTTAATTCCATAAATTATCTGGGAGTAGGAATTAGGAGTGATTCAAAATGGAATGATCATATAAAGTTGAACGTCAGTAAAGAAGATGCCAGACTGAGATTCGTTGGAAGAATCCTAAGGAAATGCAATCCGAAAACAAAGGAAGTAGGTTACAGTACACTTGTTCGCCCAATGCTTGAATACTGCTCAGCAGTGTGGGATCCGTACCAGATAGGGTTGATAGAAGAGATAGAGAAGATCCAACGGAGAGCAGCAGGCTTCGTTACAGGATCATTTAGTAATCACGAAAGCGTTACGGAGATGATAGATAAACTCCAGTGGAAGACTCTGCAGGAGAGGCGCTCAGTAGCTCGGTACGGGCTTTTGTTAAAGTTTCGAGAACATACCTTCACCGAGGAGTCAAGCAGTATATTGCTCCCTCCTACGTATATCTCGTGAAGAGACCATGAGGATAAAATCAGAGAGATTAGAGCCCACACAGAAGCATACCGATAATCCTTTTTTCCACGAACAATACGAGACTGGAATAGAATGGAGAACCGATAGAGGTACTCAAGGTACCCTCCGCCACACACCGGCAGGTGGCTTGCGGAGTATGGATGTAGATGTAGATGTAGAAATGTTACTGTTGTGAACAGCAAAGTAGAGGAGATGGCAAGGATTTGAAATACTGTTTTACAGAAGGATATTAAATAGCAAACAGAAATAAATAGAACGAACTGATGAGGAGCTAGGAATAATAAGTGAAGGAAGACATTTATTAACAACTATTATGAAAATAAGATATGTGGAATAGACGCTGTCTGTACCGTCACACAAAAATTATTAACTTGGCAATGGTAGAAAAAATAGAGTACAGATTGCAGGGGCAGAGAAATAACAATTGCGTAAAGATTATTCTTACTGCTTTCGTCATAATAGATGTGCAGAGATGAAGATTTAGCTCGATGTTTAGGCTGGCCGCGGTAGCCGAGCGTTTCCAGGCGCTTCAGTCCGGAACTGCGCGACTGCCATGGTCGCAGGTTCGAATCCTGCTTCGGGCATGGATGTGTTGTGTCCTTAGGTTAGTTAGGTTAAAGTACTTCTAAGTTCTAGGGGACTGGTGACCTCAGTTGTTGAGTCCCATAGTGCTCAGAGCCATTTTTTCGATATTTAGCGCTGAGAGAGAGAGAGGGGGAGGGAGGGGGAGGAGGTGGGAAGGAGTACATTATTCAGTAGAAAAACTGATAACACACAACAGGGAGGTAGGGAGACAAAGGGAGAGTATCTCATGTTCTTGTACCATCAGAAGTTGTTGCCAGAAGGAAGTTGTAATGTCGTGACAACTTTCGAGTAAGTTCATGGATTGCGAAAGTTGTACGTCTCATTTGTGACCTTCTCAAACCCAGAAGACGTACAACAGGTGTCGTGGCCCGTGTTTCGCGCAGCAGCCCTGGTTTTTGTGACTCGGCCGGCCGCCGCGGCAGCGCAGGAAGCGGCGTCCACACCTGCTGGCCGGAGCTTCCGCTGAAAGCGCGAACCGCGACGCAGCTGTCGGCTGCGCACCGGTCCGCACCCCTTTTGTTGCACGCTATGGAAACGGTGGCAGTGCTGTTTCCCTCGCCGGGCAGAGAATCGTGGGACTCTCATCCGGCAGTGGAACAGATGCGCTGAGAGCAACGAAACGTTGTCCCGGAAGAGTGGAGAAATCTCCGTTGGGTAGCGAGCCATGTACTTGTTCTGAAGGCCTTTGTTTGGCTTGCCTTGCTAGTTGGTTTGGTTAGAACACCACCATAATTCGATTATCATTTCGATGAGTCGATTTAAACCTCCGATCCGATCCACAGATCTAGTTCTCAAGTGCTTTCCTTAAATCGCTTCTACATAATGTCAGTATAGTTTCCTCTAAAAGATGACAACCAGTCTCCGGCTCTCTCCTCCTCTTTTTCGCATTAAGAGACCATGTCGTTTTTAATTGACCAGGGGTCTCAGATATTTAAGCGCCAGTCGAAAATGCTAGACTTTGTAGAGAAGCAATGAAAACGAAGATGTGTTATTTCGTCTGTATATTAGCCTATGTTGTGTCACAACGCTTAGGCCTGTCCCACCCCTCATTAAATCGACCAAGACTTATTCGAATAATTGTAACAACAGTTATTATTATTTTGTTCTTTAAGTTTGTTTTTAGGTTTTCAGAAATACTGTGGGAAGAAAGTTTATTTATGTTGCACATAACGTGGAAGACGTTGTCCAACGATCACCACGAAAGTTCGACGTAGCGGCAAGTGGGCAAGGAATAAAACGAATGCTGCAAACTACCGCGAGCCATGGAAGAGCCCGGGCCGCGAGGGCGTCGAGCTTCCTAGGTCGTTGTTGGACAACGTCAAAGGAAGAGATATTCTGCTTTCTCTTTGTAAACAGATCGATCGAGTCTTGAAAGGTTCATGTAAAACGTATAGGCGGGTGACACATTAGGTGGGACCCGATGCCTGTAATACTTCCACAGTTATTAAAAAGTTGTTAAACGGCAAAACCAATAGTTCATCATTTATATAGATAAAAAGTGGTAAAGATATAGGAAAGGAAGAGTTGCGGCGTCAGAACGAAAAGTGATACATCGCTCAGCAACGAAGAAGGACGTAAACAGCGGGCGTTACGTGTTGAAAACAAATCAACTGATAAAATAGTAAGTCTGTAATTAAGCGTAAAGCCACGTAACACTGCACCTAATAGTCAGTGAATTATGTTTGACGCCCATCTTGTATGTTTGTGGCCAAGAGGGACAGGGGAGAGGGCTGGGTCTGCATTATATATCGTGGTAGATGGTTAGATATAAATCGTATGACAAGGCTCAAACGCTTGGATAGTGGAAACTTCAGATACGAGGGCTATTTTTTTTTCAAAGTCCGACGGCTCGTGAAATTAAAACCACAATGAAAAGCCTACGAAGATTTGTGCAGATGTACTACGCAGTGTCTCTAATGTCCCCACCGGTCGCTGTTCAGTTCTGGGCGCACAATGAACACAGTAGTGGCTCCCTCCGAGTGTGAAGTGCACGCTGTCATTGCTGAGGGATTCCGCCTGATTTCATGAAATCTACGAAAGGGAATCGTCATGCGTGATAGCAAAACACGGCTATGGTGCAGCATCTCTGAAGCACGACGTACAGGCGTTCATGACGCAGGCGTTCAGGCAAGCAAGCGAGTGTCAGTCGATGATCTTGTTCCGAAACAACAACAACAACAACAACAACAAAAACTCCGCCCGAAAGGGCCCTGAAGGCGCAACGGTACCGACCGGCCGCCGTGTCCTTCTCAGTCCACAGGCGTCACTGGATGCGGATAAAGTGAATGGATTATCTGATAAGATAGTGTAGTGATTCTCCAGCAGAAAGAGGTTCCTACTCAATGGTCTGAAGATGACCACAGTAGTGGTCGAAACCGGTCGCCTTAATAAATAAATCGTGATCAAGACTGTTTTTATAGTAAATATCTGATACGAGAGACTCGTCACTTGACAATTTATGTGTTTACTGATTGGTTTGCCGAGCATTTTGGCACGGGCAACGAGCTGCACTCCAGCGTAGAGAACTGGCTGAAAGCTCAGACAGCTGCCTCCTGTAATGAGGGTATTGGGAATCTGGTACCACGCTACGACAGTTGTCTAGCTCCGAGTGGCGACTATGTAGGGAAGTACCTGGTAGGTGGCGCTAAAAGTTACGAACAGAACATTTTCGATTTTCGCTACAGTTTCCATTTAGCGACCGGCCTGACTATGAAAAAGGAATTCCTCGTAGAGTCCGTTTCCGAACGTAGTTGACGTTGCCTGAAAGATCAGGGTGCATATTGCCCGGTTCTGAATCGTTAACAACAACCTGCTACGTTCGAATAACTTTCTAATGGAATACTACGGGGTCAACGTAGAGAAATCTTTAACGTTGTTGACCTGTCGGTCCTCAATGTTTTTGGAAATTTGTGGTAAGCATCTATGGGACCAAACTGCTGAGGTTGTCGGTCCCTAGACTTACAGACTACTTAATCTAACTAAAACCAACTTACGCCCAGGACAGCACACACGGCCGCGCACGGTAGCAGCGTTGTCTTAGGCACCTTGCCACGGTTCGCGCGTCTCCCCCCGTCGGAGGTTCGAGTCCTCTCTCGGGCATGGGTGTGTGTGTTGTCCTTAGCGTAAGTTAGTTTGAGCAGCATGTAAGCCTAGGGACCGATAACCTCAGCAGTTTGGTCCCATAGCAACTTACCACAAATTTACGAAAACAGCACTCACCCCCATGCCCGAGGGAGGACTCGAACCTCCGACGGGGGGAGCCGCACGGACTGTGACAAGGAGCCTCAGATCGCGCGGGGTCCTCAGTTGCTAGTAATATGGGGTTAATGATTTTGTGGCTACGTCTGTATTGGTCACAGCAAACATTACATAATTAGATTGTTGAAAACTCTGTATACTGTTTATGAACTGTGAAACAGAGGAATAGCTTAACCATGAAACAAAGTACGAGTGCATATGCAGTGCAAAATCAACATGAACTACAACTTGAAAATCTTTAACGCAGCTTTTCATCATAGTGGAATAAGTGATAAGACTACAGTAACTAGAGAACCTGGTGTCCTATAGAAGGCTCTCGGCAATGTTCCATACCCCTCCATCCACCCTCCCTCATTCCCAAATTGCGTGGTTAGAGCAGAATGCTGCCTCTGGTAACGATTTATCAGCGTAGTTATTTTTATGACTGAGAGAACTTTCCTTTTGGATACATTTTATATTGCAATTAGTCTTCTGGTGGCAGTCTGTGTTCGGACTTATTTCTCAAACACTGTATCCTCTTCAGTATTGGTTGCTGCGCAGTGCTGCTTCTCATTGCTGCAATGCTCTGCGTATCCCGACTGCCGAGTTTGGCTGTGAGTGGTTTCATCTGTTGTGGATGTGGACAATGTCTGTAAAAGTTTCCGTCTGTCATTCCAGTGTGCACTGATTTGCTTCTATTGTATTGCAGTTAGAATACTCCTGAGCTGCTGTACATATTTCTTCTCTATTACTGGCTTGATTCAAAAAATGGCTCTGAGCACTATGGGACTTAACATCTGTGGTCATCAGTCCCCTAGAACTTAGAACTACTTAAACCTAACTAACCTAAGGACATCACACACATCCATGCCCGAGGCAGGACTCGAACCTGGGACCGTAGCAGTCGCGCGGTTCCGGACTGAGCGCCTTAACCGCGAGACCACCGCGGCCGGCACTGGCTTGATTGTTGTTGTACTGGTCTTCTTCAGTAACAAGAAGATATTCATTAATTTCAGAGCAACATCTGCACAAATTGAGCCAGTTCTTAGTGAGGACCGGTCAAATGTCAGCAACAGCCTTCGCTACCGTACCTGCCAGACCTCGCAGTGTGGTTCGCGGGCGGAGACAGTCACGGTGAAATTTCGGCGGTCTCGTTTTGGCGCACAGCTGACGCGTGAGCACCCCAGCGAGAGCTCGGCACTTCCTGCGATTATAAAAACTCCTCAATGGCAGCATCCGGGCGGTCTCCACACCCGCCACAGTACAGCACAATGAGCAGAGTTACGCCATCATTCTCTGATTTTGTCGTGCGACCGGATCTAACCGTGAACTGACCCAACTTTCCCTCCTGCTTCATTGCCTTTTGTATAGTGTTCCTTTCCGTTCCCTCTTCCAAACTACCGCCCCAGCCAACATGTCCCTTTCCTCTCGACCACAACCACCATCATTTCCATCTACTCCACTTTCCCTCTTTCCCCACGCCTTTCCCACCGAACAGATTCATACACCGTGTCTATGCAAGACGCCATGTGCTTCCCCTACAATTACTAATGCGTATTCCACAGCCGGCTGCTGTGGTCGAGCTGGTCTAGGCGCTACAGTCCGGAACCGCGCTGCTGTTACGGCCGCAGGTTCGAATCCTGCCTCGGGCATTGATGTGTGTGATGTCCTTAGGTTAGTTAGGTTTAAGTAGTTCTAAGTCTAGGGGAATGATGACCTCAGATGTTGTCCCATAGTGGTTAGAGCCATTTAAACCATTTTCGTATTCCAAAAGGTCTGGAGAAATGTAGAAACACATGAGGCAATACTGACCCTGCAACGAATAATGAAATGCAAATCAAGATTTGTAGAGTTCGAAACAGCTTTTGACGAGGGTGACTGCAATTCTAAAGGTAACAGGGATAAAATACAGGAAATGAAAGGTTATATACAGTTTTGGGGGAAATCAGACTGCATTTGGAAGAGTTGAAGGAAGTTAAAGGGAAACAGTAATTGAGAAGAGAGTGTGACAGGGTTGTGGCCTATCTCCGATGTTATTCAACCTGCACATTGAGCAAGCAGTATAGGAAATCAAAGAAAAATTTGGAGAAGGAATTAAGTTCATGGAGAAAAAATACAAACTTTGAGATTTTGCCAACGTCATATTAATTTTGTCACAGACTGCATAGCACTTGGAAGAGCACTTGAACGGAAAGGATAGTGTCTTCAAAAGAGGTTATAAGATGGGCATCAGCAAAAGTAAAACAAGAGTAATGGAATGTAATCAAATTAAGTGAGCCGATGCTAAGGGAATTACATTAGGAAACGAGACACTAAAAGTAGTAAATGAATTTTACTGGTTGGACGACAAAATGACTGATCATGGTAGAAGTGGAGAACACATAAAATGTAGACTGGCTATTTCAAAGAAAGTATTTGTGAAAAAAGAGGAATTTGTTAATTTGAGATATAAATTTAAGTGTTAGGAAGTCTTTTCTGAAGGTATATGGGGTGTAGCCTTGTACGGAAGTGAGACGTGGATGGTGAGCAGTTAAGACAAGAAGAGAATAGAAGATTTCCGAATCTGGTGCTGCAGACGAATGTTGAAGATTAGGCGGGTAGATCGCATATCTGATGAGGAGGTACTGAATCGTATTGGGGTGGGGTGGGGGGTGGGGGGGAAGAGAAATTTATGGCACAATTTGACCAAAAGCAGAGATCGGTTGATAGGACACATTGTGAGGTATCAAGGAATCGTCAATTTGCTACTGGAGGGAAGCGTCTGGGCAAAAATTGTTGAGAGAGACCAAGGGATGAATACAGAAAGTAAATTCACATGGATGTGGGAAGCAGCAGTTATTCGGAGGCTTGCACAAGTTACACTAGAGTGGAAAGCAGCATTAGACCACATTACAAACAAAGAAAAGAAATGCCAAATACGGAGGGGACGACGAAGCGTAAGGTGGAAACGATTCGCATTGAAAGAAAACTAGTTCAGCTCCAACTGTTTTTTTCGACCTTCAGGGCTGAATCAACATAAGATTAGGGCATATGAATGACAAACAACGTGGAATTTGATTGAAAGCTTCTGAAGCCTTTGCTACACCCACTGCAGGGAATTCCATCAAGATAAAGTGCGAAATGTCGGTCTGACAGGTCATCGTACTTTTGTGGCCGTATTGATATCAAAGAACATTGCAAAACTTAACGTATCGTACCCTCCACCTACAGTATGTGTGTAACTGAAGTGGCGTACTCCCTCCTTTCTAGTTTCACTGCTTCGTGTGAAACGGACACGCCAACCGCGGACTGCTGAGACAAGAAACCGTAAAATTGCTTTACGAGGCGAAATGTGCCGTGAGAAAGTTTGTTGCGAAGTCCTGCCGTGAGTCTTATTGCTGGCGTGTCGACGTACTGTTGCGCGGTAAGCGTTCATATATGCAGAAGGGGCTAAGAATTATAGATATATGCACTGCTTACTTTAAGTTTTTCTGAATATTTTCAAAATCTGAGTTCGAACATCCTCTAATTTCGCAAGTGTTTCCATGTTCTGTCTTCTGAAAGAAGGAGAAAGACGGTTTAATTTCTACAATGAAGAACGTAACCGTCCGGTATCACACCAAAGCTTACTGTACTAATAAGCCTAATCAAATTTGTTGACATTAGCCAATAGGTACGCGACCTGTTGTTTTTTTTTTTTTTTTTTTGTTAGTGTTCGATCACCCATTAAGTCAAGATCGCACATGAAATCTTCTTTATTTGGATGGGTTATCAGTTTCGGTTAACAATCTAGCCATCTTCAGCTCATAAAATATACTTGATTAATGTTGGTGCCATTACGGCTTCACACATCATTAAAATTTTCGTTAAAATGACAACATCCATAGGCTTACATGACACAGTCAGAAATAGCTTTCCATCGTTTGTGGCTAGTGTAATCGAATGATGGTCATAAAACAAATGCGTTATCATATTAAAACTCGGTGAATAGAACTATCAGTATTAAATGATAATTAAATGGACACCCTAGCTGCAAACAGGCGTTGATGTACTTCATTGGGGAGATGTTGAAAATGTTTGCCCCGACCGGGACTCGAACCCGGGATCTCCTGCTTACATGGCAGACGCTCTATCCATCGGAGCCACCGAGGGCACAGAGGATATTGCGCCTGCAGGGACTTATCCCTTGCACGCTCCCCGTGACACCCACATTCCCAACATGTCCATCTCACTACATTCGGATTGCGCCTAATAGATAGATGTTGCCCATCATACTCATTACTCGTGGCAGATTAATCTACGGGGAGCGTGCAAGGGATAAGTCCCTGCAGGTGCACTATCCTCTGTGCCCTCGGTGGCTCAGATGGATAGAGCGTCTGCCATGTAAGCAGGAGACTCCGGGTTCGAGTCCCGGTCGGGGCACACATTTTGAACATCTCCCCAATGAAGTATATCGATGCCTGATTGCAGCTAGGGTGTCGATTTAATCATCATTTCATTCTAGCGAAAGCTGCATGGTCATCAAGTGTAATTGTTCTTTCGGGAACAGATACTACCTTCATAAACAATCAGTATTGACATCATCTCGTATCAGAGATCATCATATATACACTGATAAGCCAAAACAGTATGACCACGTGCTTAATAACTTGTTTGTTCGTCTTTGGAAAGAAATACATCACTGATTCAGCATATCAGGGATCCGACAGTTCGTTCGTAGGTTTTTAGAAGTATGTGGCATTAGATGTCTACGCGCAGATCACGTGATTCGCCTAAATAACGGTCCGCTGATTTGCATATGTAATTATGGCACCCGATAGCGACCCAGATGGGTTCCATAGGATTTATACCAAGAGAATTCAGTCGCTGAGACATCAATATGAGTTCACCATAATGATCCTGAAACCACTGTAGCACGGTTCTACATCTACACCTACATTTATACTCCGCAAGCTACCCAATGGTGTGTGGCGGAGGGCACTTTACGTGCCACCGTCATTACCTCCCTTTCCTGTTCCAGTCGCGTATGGTTTGCGGGAAGAACGACTGTCGGAAAGCCTCCGTGCGCGCTTGAATCTCCCTAATTTTACATTCGTGATCTCCTCGGGAGGTATAAGTAGGAGGAAGCAATATATTCGATACCTCATCCAGAAACGCACCCTCTCGAAATCTGGACAGTAAGCTACACCGCGATGCAGAGCGCCTCTCTTGCAGAGTCTGCCACTTGAGTTTGCTAAACATCTCCGTAACGCTATCACTCTTACCAAATAACCCTGTGACGAAACGCGCCGCTCTTCTTTAGATCTTCTCTATCTCCTCTGTCAACCCGACCTGGTACGGATCCCACACTGATAAGCAATACTCAAGTATAGGTCGAACGAGTGTTTTGTAAGCCACCTCCTTTGTTGATGACTACATTTTCTAAGGACTCTCCCAATGAATCTCAACCTGGCACCCGACTTACCAACAATTAATTTTATATGATTATACACTTCAAATAGTTCCGCACGCATACTCCCAGATATGTTACAGAAGTAACTGTTACCAGTGTTTGTTCCGTTATCATATAATCATACAATAAAGGATCCTTCTTTCTATGTATTCGAAATACATTACATTTGTCTATGTCAAGGGTCAGTTGCCACTCCCTGCACATAGTGCCTATCCGCTGCAGATCTTCCTGCATTTCGCTGCAATTTTCTAATGCTGCAACTTCTCTGTATACTACAGTATCATCCGCGAAAAGCCGCATGGAACTTCCGACACTGTCTACTAGTTCATGTATATATATTGTGAAAAGCAATGGTCCCATAACATTCCCCTGTGGCACGCCAGAGGTTACTTTAACGTCTGTAGACGTCTCTCCATTGAGAACAACGTGCTGTGTTCTCTTTGCTAAAACTCTTCAATCCAGCCACACTGCTGGTCTGATATTCTGTAGGCTCTTACTTTATGAGGCGACAGTGCGGAATTGTATCGAACGCCTTCCGGAAGTCAAGGAAAATGGCATCTACCTGGGAGCCTGTATCTAATATTTTCTGGGTCTCATGAACAAATAAAGCGAGTTGGGTTTCACACGATCGCTGTTTCCGGAATCCATGTTGATTCCTACAGAGTAGATTCTGATTTTCCAGAAATGACATGATACGCGAGCAAAAAACATGTTCTAAAATTCTACAACAGATCGATGTCAGAGATATAGGTCTATAGTTTTGCGTATCTGCTCGACGACCCTTCTTGAAGACTGGGACTACCTGTGCTCTTTTCCAATCATTTGGAGCCTTGCGTTCCTCTAGAGAGTTCCGGCTGACCATGCAGAATTTCGATATTCGTCTGCGCCACATCATCGCCAATGATGAGAGACATATCAGACGCGTCATAACCTAAATCCGAATATTTGTAGTGATGTTTACATGTTGAACAAAGCGTGTGCACGCCGTTGCTTGCAACTAATTTACGTCCTTTTTTCATATAGTTAAATAATTGTAACCATGCATTTACTGTGCAGTCTCTGACGAAGTAGGGAACGCTGAGCGCTTGTTAAGGCAGACGGCGTGGGTGTCGCGCCGGCGGGAAGTCACGGAGGGTGTGAGCCCACGTGTGAGTGACGTCACTGCAGCCGACACCCTCGCCGGGTCAGCAGGTCCCGCCTCTGGCAAGGCCGGCGGATCGCGCCCACCGAGGCCTCCGCTGACGCCCCCCGCGACTGTGGCTGCGATAGCGTCGGGTAAACTGCAGCCGGCCTAACCAGAAACTCAGGCTTCGCGAAAAACTACGCATGCCGCAAGCGGCGAAGAATATCCGCCGTCCTTCGTAAAACCAGTGACTCAGCTAGTTTCGTGACAAGATTCAATATTGACGGTAAACTCTACAGGATATTCTAGAAGTCTACACAAAGACTGTATATTGAAAACAGTTTCAAGAATATTGCGTACAACCTGTTGTCTGGTTTGGCACATATGCCAGTCTGCATACTCTTTGCGCGCTACGTTTTCCTTCAAAAACCTGTTTTGCATATTGATTTTCTGCTACTCCTTTCGTTGCGTTACCAGATTAACTAAACTGGGATTCCTCAATACTTATCCGAAAAACCATTCCATTCAAAGTGATGAAGTCACAGCAGCGTCATTTGAGAGTAATTCTTGACACAATTGAATATCGCATCCTACGGATTTTTTTCTTCGGCTATTGTGTTTACTACGTCTGCACTCCACTCTCTACATGTATCATGTGTCAAACGTAAAAAAAAAACAAAAAAAAACAGGAAAATAGGCTTTTGTCTAATTTTTTGCGTTACCTACAATGTTGAAGTTGTAGCTGTATCTTTCAGTTGTAGGACCTCGTAGAAACTGTGGTCATGGAAAAATTGCGAAAGTCAGTTGCGCTCCTGATATTAAGGTTAGTAGTTCGAATCGCAAGCGGTGGTCCTTTCCTTTCCCACTTTTCTGTCCTTTCCTTTCCCACTTTTCAGTCCTTTCATTTCTCACTTTTCTGTCCTTTCCTTTCCCCATTTTCTGCTTGACCCGTATAGATCACTTGTAAACAACAGAAGCATCTCTTTAGTCCTCGATAGAAAGTTCTATTGTTATATTCTTCCTATTTCCTTCATTTCGACAACAATCATTTGCTGTAGATGCCGAATCATTCGAAATATTTGCTTTTTGAATGTCTTGATAGGAAAAACGAACTTCGACAGCGAAACGTAGGTAATAACTATACTTTTTTATGTCGATCAGTAACTCACGATGCCATTATTGCATTCACAATATTTGTTCCACAGGAGAGTAATGTTTTACCCTTAACATGTTACGTTGTGAAGACCATAATTGCCGCGCTGGATTAGCCGAGCGGTCTAAGGCGCTGCAGTTATGGACTGTGTGGCTGGTCCCGGCGGAGGTTCGAGTCCTCCCTCGGGCATGGGTGTGTGTGTTCGTCCTTAGGATAATTTAGGTTAAGTAGTGTGTAAGCTTAGGGACTGATGACCTTACCACTTAAGTCCCATAAGATTTCACACACATTTGAACAAGACCGTAATTCAAAAACAACTGTAAATCTTTTTTATTGTTGACAACTTGACTCCGTAGAAAAAATAGGGACGTTTTAGGGAAAATAAGTGCTAGAATCAAACAAGAGGTTGTTAGACGCGGAGTTTTATGTACCTAGAAAAGACTTACCTCCTCGACGAAAAAAGCACGTTGACAGGGGTGTCAAATAATAATTTAAGACTGAAATTTCTTTGGAAGAAAGAAAAGGGAAATGCAACAACATAATTGTCCCCTGTTTTGTGTAGACTATGCCAGGGTTGTCGTCTGTATTCGTAGCTTTACCGGGAGTATATTTTTCATCTCGAATTCTTTTTTTTTTTTGCAACGTACGAAAACAATGTCAGTACCTCCCTGCCGTCTTCGTCAACGTCGTAACTAAAGTAAATGTTTGATATTGCTGCCCACAATATTTAAACTTATTGATCTATTGGGAATTAACCTAGGGTATAGTTTGTGAACCGTGAAAGCTACCTCAACTCATTCATTTTTTTAAGTTGAGATGTTGAACGTATATGCGTTGCGTACCTATTCGCAATAGCTGTGTTTCGTGTTTGAGAGATTCGGTATTAGAGTGCCAGTGGTCCCTTTCCATGCGACGGTGTCCGTCCTTGCTGCACCTGGAACAATTCCAGCCACCTGACAGCGAAGTTCCCACAAACTCTCTGACGTAACGTAATTTCCCGACAGCTGATATTACGTACGAGTCTTGCGTGGCCTTTCTGGCTTCCAACAGGCCTGAAACTGTGTAGATAAACACGTTCACAATCGTTGCAAGCAGAATAAAGGGTTGCAGAGCTTAGCTTAGATTACATACAGAGTTGCCCCACGAATTAGAAAAATACCCAGTTTGGTTCAGGTAGTGTAGCAGGTGCTTTTTTCCAAGAAAACTCTTCGGTGCTACTGTGTACGCAAACTTTTGAAGTTTTCCTCTAACGTCAAGTTAATTCTCGTAGATTCTGAACAAGGCTCCAGTTTTTTGTCCCGATTTCAGATAAGATTCACACAGTTCACATTTTTCTACTTGGTCATCATGTAGCTCCTACAGGATTTGCCAGTTGAATACGCGTTTAGCGTCTAGACTAGCTTCATATCCCTTTGCTTCTGTTCAAAGGCATTCTCTTAACAAGCCCGAACCACACGATCCATTTTATTTAAATTGTCCCTAACATATAATTTCCATTTCCTATCCTCACTCTTATTTCTTCTTTACTTGTCTAATCCTTTCTTGCTACTCTACAACAGCGCCTCCAGTAGGCTGTTTCCACTGTTATTAACTTCTTTTTATTCTTGTTTTTAATATCCCATCCGTATTTATACTTTCAATTACTGTTTCATATGTTTTGTCTTGCTATTCTTGTTAGGAATTACATTTATTTTGTGTCCGAAAATTGAAACAGTCGAGCTTCTTCGTCTACTATTAAAGGTGTAAACTCTAAAGGTGTAAACTCTAATCGCAGCTTCTTCTGTAATAGCTTCATCATTTCACACTCATCCTTTGTGCAGAATTTCATTTCCTGTACAATCTTCCTTTTTAATAACATGTACATTCTTTTAAGAATGTCATACTTCTCTCATAAATGCGGAATACAACACTCGAAAAACACCGTTTGAAAGACAAGGCATAGCTGATAAACACCGAACGTGAAAAATCTTTCTGATGCGTATTATAATGTCAACACTCAACCTTCTCTCCGGACACCGCTACCATACTCAGCAAGAGAGAACTGTTCGATGGCAAACAGAGGTTTTTCCAGAATCACTGGCGACTCGAGCACGAAGTTACTGCAGCTCTCGCCGTCTGTCGGATTTTATCACATATAACGTAAAATATAAATCGTATTTAATACGACTAATCAAAATTAATTTTCGAAGTTACTTGTTTTCTACATCGTCTTTTTGTAATCATTCCACTGTCCATTACGCACGCCACACACTATTTATAAACGCAGCAAAAATCGATTCCTTGTAATACGTTACAGTATTTTTGCCACTTGAATCGTAGATGGTAGAGATATTGGCGGATGTACTCTGTCAGAGTAACGAGAAACAGAGAATGGGCTGCAGTCGCGGCATGGTAGCAGGTAGCTGGCTTTGAGATCGTAGCACCAGGCGGACGGCCTGGAGCGTGTGTCGATGAGACTTCTCCTGGACTATTTTGGAGGCTCCAGCGCGCTTCTCGGAACGCGACAGAGGAGGAGTGTCGCTGTGACGGAACACTTTACGCGGCTTTCGCAACATCGCAGTCGGTCGGCTGTGGGCTCTGCGACGGTAATCAATGCCAAAGAGCGCGTAGGGGCGGATCGCTAAACGCCTCGTTTGCCGTGGTAATTGGAAAGCAACCTTCACAGAATTTATTAGCATACGACGTAAATTAAATTCTCCCTACCTTGGGAGAAGTTTAAATGTGACTTAGAGACAATGGCTTATTACTGCATTAACGCTCCGTTATCTGGATATTATTTAACTTGGTTGCTGTGAAGCGGAAAGGTCTGCAGCCCAACCCCCCAGTTAGGTCTAGGGTTCTCTACTGGAAATGATCTGTGTCTGTGAAAAAATTATGTTGCTCCGTTGTACAGGTTCCGCTTTTACCTGCGGCTCCTTTGTAACTGTGCTGCTGGATAAGTCGATCCTCAGATCGGAGGAAAGCGTAAGCGTCCTGCCACGTATAGGAGAGCCACTGGTAAATTTGCTATCTAAACATATTCACGTCGATGACCACTTTATTTACATAGATATTCTCCTATTTGACACAAATATAGTGTGTCCCTGGTGGAAACCGCAAATATTTCGTAAATGGTTCAACACAGCGGAACAGTATTTTCTATAATTACTGATAAAGAAAGGGATGAGTTCTCTTAATTGTGGTTAATGTTACTAACCGACAGAATTTACTATGATTTGTGTACAAAAAGTGCAACCGTGTACGTTTTCAGAGACATTCGAGATCTCTTATAGACGGGAGTATGATGATATCGCTCTTATAAGGACATCACACACATCCATGCCCGAGGCAGGATTTGAACCTGCGACCGTAGCGGTCGCCCGGCTCCAGACTGTAGCGCCTAGAACCGCTCGGCCACCCGGGCCGGCAATAAATGTCATTTTTGTCAGTTCAGCAGTAACATAATTTAATGTGTTGTAGCTAACTCGAAAATAGATGTGGAAGATATTAAAGATCGAGAAAACTCTCTCCCCCTCCCCCTCCCCCTCCCCACTCTCCCACTCTCCCACTCCCCCTGTGTGTGTGTGTGTGTGTGTGTGTGTGTGTGTGTGTGTGTGTGTGAGAGAGAGAGAGAGAGAGAGAGAGAGCGAGAGAGAGAGAGGGAGAGAGAGAGAGAGAGAGAGGGGGGGGGGGAGGTTAGGTGAAAGAGGAGAAGGATAGTTTGAACAAATATGTACACTTCACAGAGAATAACCTGTACGTGCAATGAAATAATCTATCAGCCTATATAACAATTTATATTAAATGAGCAGTCTCAATAAAACAAAACAAATAGTTGGAGGATGCCCTCTGAGAACCGTTTACCTGTAGAGAACCCTCAGTTGTATGTTTACCATTTACAATTTTTTTTTTGTATGAATCCACCAGCTTATCATTGCTACTGAATTATCAAATTTGCAGTGTGACCGTTTTGACGTAGAAATGTTTTGTCGTGAGACTAGTCCGAGACGCGGTAGCTACCTAAATACCAGCTAGCTGCCAGGAGCAGTTGCGTGCCCACGGGGAAGCGCTCTGTTGACAAGGAAGCGGCTGCTCCAGTGTTCTCCAGCACAGGATGCGGCTTGCGTGTGCGGCCGACGCACCGCCAGTGATGACTTTATTGTGGAAAAGGCCGCAGCGCACCGCGCCGCTCTTACAGGAATTGCGGCGACGGCGATGAGCAATGTTTGTCCAGGATATGACGCTCTGCCCCCCGTGAGCGACCTACCAGAATATACTCGCCTTCCTGGGGAACGACTCCACAGCCCATGGAACAGCCTACCTAAGAGCAAGTCGGCAAAGTGTGTACGCTTCGCTTTATTCTTTCACGTTGTGTGTACCTTCGCTTAAGCAAGAAATGAGACAGAACAGGTACGCTGAGTTCGACGTTCGTTACAATTTATGATATTCTTCTATACCGTACATCTTCTATAATATACATTACTGCGCCACGAAAGAACAAGAAGTTTAAGGTTTAACATCGACCACGAGGCTATTAGAGACAAAGCGCCACACTCTCGGACTGGACAGCGATGAGAAGCAAGTTGTTCACGTCTTTCTCAAACAAACCATCTCGGTTGTTGATAATCCTTCCGGGTTATATGGCCGTGGCCCAATTCTTCTATTCCTAACGTTTCGTCCAATACTACGTTGGACATCTTCAGAGGTATGGCTGGTCCTGCTGAGTCCTGACGACTCGGCAGGGCTCAGCAGGACCAGCCATACCTCTGAAGATGTCCAACGTAGTATTGGACGAAACATTAGGAATAGAAGTATTCCATGGACGACGGCCATATAACCCGGCAGAATTATCAACAACAGTACCATCCGGTCGTGAAAGCCTTCATTGTATGAAAACCATCTCGGTGTTCACCTTAAGTGATTTGAGGGAAGCACAGCAAAATTGAACTATCGGTAGGGAAATTTACGACGATGCCCCAGACTAATAGATGTCTAGTGCTTTAATTACTCCGTCACCTAAGTCGAATATCGTATTACAGAACAGCTTGAAGTATTCATAAGCGTGCTGTTTCAAATCAGATTTACGTTAATTAGAAAGCCTACTTTTTAATATGCTAATGATAATGGCAAATAGGATACAACAGAATGAATGAGACACCTCTCTCCCCTCCTTCCCTCTCTCTCCACACATACACGACCACATAATCGTAACATAATCAGGCATAAAATGCAATGCTGGAAACCAATGTGCTACCAAGTCGCCCAAAAGTAAAAAGTTTGTGTGCTATTGTGAACTGCAAATTGTGAGACGAAAGACCAGTTCAGAATAACAACTAAAACGTTTGATAAAGAAAAATTGAGTTTTCTTGAAAGGTTTCGGACTTCGCATCACATTTCTTACCCCTGAAATTTGCCTATATCGGTACTTCAGAAACAAAGGTGTGGTGGAACCGCGTATCATTCAGCATGATTTTTGTCACTTGTTAGTAATGCTTGTTTTCGGAGTTTGTAAGGTTCAACAGGCTCTGAGCACTTTGGGACTTAACATCTGTGGTCATCAGTCCACTAGAACTTAGAACTGCTTAAACCTAACTAACCTAAGGACATCACACACATCCATGCCCGAGGCAGGATTCTAACCTGCGACCGTAGCCGTCGCGCGGTTCCAGACTGTAGCGTCTAGAACCGCTCGGCCACTCTGGGCGGCGGACTTTGTAAGGAAGTAAAGTTCTAAATCAGAACGCTGTTAGACTGTTTTGTTGTTTGATTCGGGAAACAAAACGTCCTAGGGCAGCCAATGATGCTCAGTTGTCATAAGCCGTAACAGGAGAGATCTTAGTACATCGGCATGAGTGATTTTTGTGCATTTACTTGACGGAATTGTGTACTTCTGTCTCCTTGAAACGCTTTATATTACTGTAATTCAGTGGACGTTACTACTAGACGCATTTTCCGGAAGAAGGCAGAGTTCAAATACTCATTTCTTTCACAAACAGTGCTTGAAAATTATATATATGCCTCTGAACGATTTGTTACTAGTGTCAAGTAATTTTAACAGGTCATACGACGCTAATATACAGGGATTTTCCCAGATCTCTCACGGAATACTGGCTCTTGCAATTTTCTAGCTATAATCACGTTACATCATTGACGCCTGTCTTCCAGTTGTGCCAGTTATATTTCAGACACTCTCTTGCGATCAAATCACTCTGTGAACGTTCGCATTGTTATGCTCCTTGTATGCGCTGTTTCGTCTGTCGGCCATCCTCTTTTAAGTTTTCTTCAGTTTTACATAAAAACACGAATGATTGTTTTAACACAGCCACGGCGGGTTGAGTTGTCGCGCTCAGTTCCTAGTACCACCTCGACGTCTACGAGACGGTAAATTTAATTTCTCCTGTTTACTGACATTAGCGACAGCTGACGATAATTTCATTTCTTGTTTTTATTGAAATTAATGACTTCCGTGCACGGTGCAGCCCCAAGCACAGCGACAAGTGGACTGCAAGTTTAACAACTTCCGTCATCTATCAAAACTGAAATGGGTGGAATCGAAGCAGTTGAGAAACGTCATAAAAACGCGATATGCAACCTAAAAGTAGGAAATTTAGAGTAATACGTGTGTAAACATAAAAAGAATGTTTGAAATGCTATTTTCGTTAATGGTTCATGCTAGCCACGAGCGTAAACTCTCTAGGGCGCTCCAAATTTTGACGTGTTACTTTGTCCGCGCAGTCGGTCTGTTTTTTGGACACGCGAGGCATGGTGTGCGCAGACAAGCGCTCTACGCAAAGAGAGCCGAGTGTCGGTCGTCAGCGAGGCTGCGTGGACCAGAGCGTGTCGTTGTCTGAGGGCGGCTGCCGCTTATCTCGCAGTGGAAATAGCAGCTCATCCTAATTGACCGCAGCGAGGAAGCTAGCCGTGATTAGATAGCGCCACTTCGCATTCCTTCCTTCTGCAGCTGCTGTGCGCTAGTTCTTCCAGGCACAGCTAAGCTAAGCATGCACGAGAGTAGGTCTTCCTGGCTAGAGGATGCCACAGAGTGAAGTTAGAAGCCAAAATCTCTCTCGTTCAATCAGTTTCAGAGCATGCAGGACGAACATCATTAGTTCATTTTTCCATATTGTAGCTAGTAATTGTCTACCTTTTATCAAGACTCGTTTCACTATTCAAATGTTTGAGACCTTAACTTTTCCCGGCGAATCGAATGTTCAAATAACTTACGGGTTTGCTGCCGGGTGAGGTCGTCGAACACCGCCGATATTTCGACAGGAGCACCACCTGCCATTCTCAAGGCACAAATGCAAGGAGGAAAAGAACCAAGGAAGAAAAAAACAAAAACAAATTTAATACTTCGGTTCACAGAGGAGAAACAAGGAAGATACCACACACAGAACAAGTGTCAACACAACCAAAGATAACCAACGGCAGAAATATCGATAGTTACTATTAATCAGTAGGTGAGGTAGCACTAATTCTGTCCCTCTGTTTTTTGATGTGAGAGAGAGCCGGATTCCAAGCAGCATTTAAACAAAAACCACCATCTCTGTTAATAAGGTTGCTTGATAGTCTGATTTCAACAGCTTCCTTAACAACACTGTCCCAATAGCTGGACGTGCAAGCCAGAATGTCTGTTGTTGTATTCCATAGGATGACCGGTGTCAGGGCAATGTTCTGCAATAGCGGATTTGCTCGGCTGTTGTAAGCGTGTGTGAGGCTTATGTTTAATACACCGATCTTCGACAATCCTGATTGTCTGACCAATATATGACATGCCACAACTGCAAGGAATACGATAGACCCCAGCCTTACGCAAACCAAGATCATCTTTTACGGACGCCAACAGGGCCTTAATCTTAGAAGGTGGTCGAAAAACACATTTCACATCATATTTCCGCAAAATACGGCCAATCGTCTTGGAAATGCTTCCTGCGTAAGGCAGGGTGTGCTCCTGTCGAAATATCGGCGGTGTTCGACGACGCCACCCGGCAGCAAACCCGTAAGTTATTTGAAGATTCAAAAGTTACTTACAACTCTTCTTTTGCCATATCCTTTTTTCCGTCGCCTTCCTTTCCCCGTTTCTTTTTCACAAGTGTATTCCATTTCCAAAGCAAATAACATTAAGGATATCATCCAGAGGTCACTCGTGTTAAATCTGTTCCTAATTTGGTAGCACGTAATTCACTGCGACGCACACGGCTTTTTTTTATGTAGAATTTAGTTTGCATTCTTCTTGCGTGCCGGCCGCTGTGGCCGAGCGGTTCTAGGAGCTTCAGTCCGGAACCACGCAGCTGCTACGGTCGCAGGTTCGAATCCCGCCTCGGGCATGGATGTGTGTGAAGTCCTTAGGTTAGTTAGGTTTAAGTAGTTCTAAGTTCTAGGGGACTGATGACCTCAGCAGTTAAGTCCCATAGTGCTCAGAGCCATTTGAACCATTTTGCATACTCACTATTAACGGTCTTGGAATTTATTTAGTAGAATTTCGCGAGGTAATAGGGACATCCGTTTGATCTGTTCAACCCAATATAGGTCTTGTATATGGTTCAAATGGCTCTGAGCACTATGGGATTCAACTGCTGAGGTCATCAGTCCCCGAGAACTTAGAACTACTTAAACCTAACTAACCTAAGGACATCACACACATCCATCCCCGAGGCAGGATTCGAACCTGCGAGCATAGCGGTCTCACGGCTCCAGACTGTAGCGCCTAGAACCGCACGGCCACTCCGGCCGGCCCAACTACAGGGATTAACTTTACGAATGCGATCCCCTATTATCTGATATTCAGATGTTCATTCTGTTTTGATGAGTCTGTTACTGTATCTCATCCCCTGCACTCTTCGCCCCCAAGAGTCTGCCGGTTACTATTTGTTGACGATTTCCCCTCCTCATGGGGTTGGATTCTGTGACTAAGAACGTCGGAACCGTCTCTGCTAACCACCTGAAGATGCTGCTTTAATGCAGCGAAACCGGACGTGACTAAATCATAACTTAACAAAAGTTTGCGGTTTTATTCAAGTTCAGTTAAGCTCTAGTTTTCAGAATTCTTCTATGACAGCGTAACGTACGATTAAATATTCCAGTTCACATTTACGACTCAAACGACACTGTACGACGTCAGTGACTTCGCCGAACTTCTCAATTGCCTTTTATTCTTAGGTTAGTGAATTTTTACCATTCTGAAGTGCACACGTTCATATTTCACTCCATTAAGAGCAAGGTTTTTCACCTTCTGACGAGATTGAAACATTTTTCTAAATCTTCTAGTGTATTTGCGTGAATGTTTTCAAAAATGGTTCAAATGGCTCTGAGCACTATGGGACTCAACTGCTGAGGTCATTAGTCCCCTAGAACTTAGAATTAGTTAAACCTAACTAACCTAAGGACATCACAAACATCCATGCCCGCGGCAGGATTCGAACCTGCGACCGTAGCGGTCTTGCGGTTCCAGACTGCAGCGCCTTTAACCGCACGGCCACTTCGGCCGGCGTGAATGTTTTCCTCGGGTTATACTTCGTCGTAAATAGGCATATCATCTACAAAAAGTGTTCGTTTACAGATAATAGTCTGTGGAGGAATAAATATCTATTGCCAATGTACGTCGTAAGGGAAGCATAGATTATTTGCATGTGAACTCTGGGATGTTAGATCTGTCGGTCTCTTTTGCGCCTCTGTACAGCATAAACTTTTATACCACGTTTCCATCTTGACCCCAACTCACATGAAAACTTTGACTTTACACTCACGCTTCATTCATCCGTACTGCGAAGTTAAACCTTTGCAACAACCAATTCATCTCGCATATTTGCCCCAAAATCTCAGTGCAAGTACAACGTCGCCGCTCCCGCATTCAGGCAATTAGAGCGTTTATTCACGCAAACATATTTCTTTAAAAAAGATTACTCTTAGCTCCTGAATTAAACTTATTGTTTGTGTTTTCCAGATTGCCGCCTTTGAAACCGCCGCATCGCAAACTGCAGTGGTCAGTCCTGCCCCGTCAGCTGGAGGCAGGTAACTATACTGACTGGATTAACATCTGTGTAGCTGCATTATAAAAACAAACGGATATTGCGACGACTGTGCAGTTGGTTCTTCGTAGAATATTTTATACATCATGAATGATAAATACACGACACTTCTGTAATATTCTACAATACCTGTCATTCAACTAGCCGATTTTCGGCTGCCAGGCTATCATCACGGACGTATTCATCTCTGTAGCTGATGATGACATAGCAGCCGAAAAATGACTAGTTAATCTCTCTCTTTCTCCATGTGCCTTCTCTTTCTCAGTACTTGTATATCTTGAATAGTGAGTGCATGTGCGTGTGTGTATTTGTGGAGAATTATGTCACCTGGTTTTTCTGCACTCGTTAAAGTATATTTTATGGTATTAACTTTGTCAATTGAATATTTGGTAAATTCTCGCATTAACATATCGCAAGGATCGAAAGTTGCAGAATATTAGTTGCTTTCGGCGGGCTACGTAAAGTAAAAATCAAATAAACATGACATACAAGGTGAGAGAAACATATAAATATTTTAAAATATTTCACGCGACCAACCGAGTTTGAGACCCGCTACCCTTTTTCTAACGGCCTGATGCTAAGTACCATTTGTGCACCAATAAAGCACCTTTGGATTCTGGAAATGGTTTGTGAACTCGCTTGATACGCGGTAGTACACTACTGGCCATTAAAACTGCTACGCCACGAAGATGACGTGCTACAGACGCGAAATTTAACCGACAGGAAGGAGATGCTCTGATATGCAAATTATTAGCTTTTCAGAGCATTCACACAAGGTTGGCGCCGGTGGCGACACCTACAACGTGCTGACATGAAGAAAGTTTCCAACAGATTTCTCATACACAAACAGCAGTTGACCGGCGTTGCCTGGTAAAACGTCGTTGTGATGCCTCGTGTAAGGAGGCGAAATGCGTACCATCACGTTTCCGAATTTGATAAAGGTCTGATTGTAGCCTATCGCGATCGCGGTCGCGGTTTATCGTATCGCGACATTGCTGCTCGCGTTGGTCGAGATCCAATGAGTGTTAGCAGAATATGGAATCGGTGGGTTCAGGAGGGTAATACGGAACGCCGTGCTGGATACCAACGGCCTCGTATCACTAGCAGTCGAGATGACAGGCATCTTATCCGCATGGCTGTAACGGATCGTGCAGCCCCGTCTCGATCCCTGAGTCAACAGATGAGGACGTTTGCAAGACAACAACCATCTGCACGAACAGTTCGACGACGTTTGCAGCAGGATGGACTATCAGCTCGGAGACCATGGCTGCGGTTACCTTTGACGCTGCATCACAGACAGGAGCGGCTGCGATGGTGTACTCAACGACGAACCTGGGTGCACGAATGGCAAAACGTAATTTTTTCGGATGAATCCAGGTTCTGTTTACAGCATCATGATGGTCGCATCCGTGTTTGACGACATCGCGGTGAACGCACATTGGAAGGGTGTATTCGTCATCGCCATACTCGAGTCTCAACCGGCGTGATGGTATGGGGTGCCATTGGTTACAGGTCTCGGTCACCTCTTGTTCCCATTGACGGCACTTTGAATAGTAGACGTTACATTTCAGATGTGTTACGACCTGTGGCTCTACCCTTCACTCGATCCCTACCAAACCCTACATTTCTGCAGGATTATGCACGACCGCATGTTGCAGATCCTGTACGGGCCTTTCTGGATAGAGAAAATGTTCGACTGCTGCCCTGGCCAGCACATTCTCCAGATCTCTCACCAATTGAAAACGTCTGGTCAATGGTGGCCGAGCAACTGACTCGTCACAATGCGCCAGTCAGTACTCTTGATGAACTGTGGTATCGTGTTGAAGCTGCATGGGCAGCTGTACCTGTACACACCATCCAAGCTCTGTTTGACTCAATGCCCAGGCGTGTCAAGGCCGTTATTACGGCCAGAGGTGGTTGTTCTGGGTTCTGATTTCTCAGGATCTATGCACCCAAATTGCGTGAAAATGTAATCACATGTCAGTTCTAGTATAATATATTTGTCCAATGAATATCCGTTTGTCATCTGCATTTCTTCTTGGTGTAGCAATTTTAATGGCCGGTAGTGTATTTAGATTTTAAGCTGATCCGCTTATCAACGCCATATTAATTTTGTTAACTGAAAGCTGTTTCTTCGCGGGACTGTTAGCGGTGTCAGCCCAACGTTCCCCTTAATTCAGTAATGGCGCGCGCGCGGTCTGTGATCCCCGCTGGGGGGCGGTGCAGTCCACGGCCCACGCCCCTAGCGGGCGCTCTTCTTATGTTTCAGGGCGGCACCCATTCATCACCATAATGTTTGCGGCGTGAGTCACGGGCCTCTGATGCACGCCTGACGACCCTCCCTGGCGCCCCCCCCCCCCCCTCGACGTCCACCGCTGCACCTAGCGACCACGCCCAATAACCGGCCACACCCTCGAAACCGCCGTCCACCCCCGCAGGCATTATTTCCGGCGTTAGCGGCCACTGGCGTTGCGGTCACGTTGCCGTTCTTTCCTTCCTCGTTGTCATCTGGTAGCAGCCAGACTTACGACCGCTGTGTTTCTGGAACCATCCTGTGTGCCGTAGCCTGACGGCAACTCGGCAGCTCACCGTCGGGACTGAAGCGCCTAGAACCGCTCGGTCAAAGTGGCCGTCTAGAAAACTAGGTGTAAATATTGTTACAAACGACTGTGAACTGAACTTACCGCCGTTTACATCGGAAGAATAACTATACGAGCGACAAATGCTAGCTGAAGACAAAACTATCTCTGAAGACGAGTTACTAGCTGAAGACAAAAAACTAGCCCTGAAGACGAGTTCCTCAATAGCTATCGGTAAAAGTTCATACCATTACTCACTTGTTCGCTGATTTCTCAAGCCTGTCGACACAGAAATAGAAAAAATCGTATTCGTGCTTATCAGAGAAACTAGTGTGAATATATTAATACCAACGGCATCATTTGTTTGTGATAAGTAAGGTAAAAAAACAACATTTAAGACCAATGGTATAAAACATTACCGATGTCACTTAAAATGCCGTGTCTGGTCCTCTGAGAGTGTGCCAAACAGGAAAGACTATTCTATCATTCTGTCATACGTCGCCAAACGTTATTATGCAACAGGATGAGTCCGTCCAGTGGCATTCCTGGGCGTTTTGACTTTATGACACATCGCAGTGTCCGCAAAGTGCCTTCATAGCGGTGCGCACTGATTGTGGTTCGACGCTCGACGAAGAGAGGAAGCGTCCTGTTGCACAGTAACTCCCGCCCCCACACTGACAAACGGACAAAGGCTGCACTTCAGCGATTTAGATGATAAACTCTGCAACATTCTCCGTACAGACCGGATCTATCAGAGGGCGATTCCCACAACTTTGGCTACCGGAAGAAAGACATGCGTGGACGTCTCCCAGTGGATAAATGTCTTAACGCGTCTGGTGATTACTTTTGAATGGAAACATTGTAGGGTGGCGTTGTGGCGGGTGTTTAGTCTTCATTTGGTTGCCCCTTGTATTTGTTGTTGTTGTTGTTGTGGTCTTCAGTCCTGAGACTGGTTTGATGCAGCTCTCCATGCTACTCTATCCTGTGCAAGCTTCTTCATCTGCCAGTACCTACTGCAACCTACATCCTTCTGAATCTGCTTAGTGTATTCATCTCTTGGTCTCCCTCTACGATTTTTACCCTCGACGCTGCCCTCCGATACTAAATTTGTGCTCCTTGATGCCTCAGAACATGCCCTACCAACCGGTCCCTTCTTCTTGTCAATTTGTGCCACAAACTCCTCTTCTTCCCAATTCTTTTCAATACCTCCTCATTAGTTATGTGATCTACCCATCTAATCTTCAGCATTCTTCTGTAGCACCACATTTCGAAAGCTTCTATTCTCTTCTTGTCCAAACTATTTATCGTCCATGTTTCACTTTCATACATGGCTACACTCCATACAAATACTTTCAGAAACGACTTCCGGACACTTAAATCTATACTCGATGTTAACAAATTTCTCTTCAGAAACGCTTTCCTTGCCATTGCCAGTCTACATTTTATATCCTCTCTACTTCGACCATCATCAGTTATTTTTCTCCCCAAATAGCAAAACTCCTTTACTACTTTAAATATCTCATTTCCTAATCTAATTCCCTCAGCATCACCCGACTTAATTCGACTACATTCCATTATCCTCGTTTTGCTTTTGTTGATGTTCATCTTATATCCTCCTCTCAAGACACTGTACATTCCGTTCAACTGTTCTTCCAAGTCCTTTGCTGTCTCTGACAGAATTACAATGTCATCGGCGAACCTGAAAGTTTTTATTTCTTCTCCAGGGATTTTAATACCTACTCCGAATTTTTATTTTGTTTCCTTTACTGCTTGCTCAATATACAGATTGAATAACATCGGGGAGAAGCTACAACCCTGTCACACTCTCTTCCCAATCACTGCTTCCCTTTCATGCCCCTCGGCTTTTATAACTGCCTTCTGGTTTCTGTACAAATTGTAAATAGCCTTTCGCTCGCTATATTTTACCCCTGCCACCTTCAGAATTTGAAAGAGAGTATTCCAGTCAACATTGTCAAAAGGTTTCTCTAAGTCTACAAATGCTAGAAACGTAGGTTTGCCTTTCCTTAATCTTTCTTCTAAGATAAATCGTAGAAAAAATATAAACAAGAGCAATTTGAACATTGTATCGTGCTGCCTTACGATTTAGACGCAGTATTAGAATGGTGACGTAGTCCTCTGGTGGTTTTCTCTCCCACAGACAAACATAGCGCTGTATTACGTCCAGAAGCGGCATTGTCAAACTTCCCCAAGTACAGCGGAAGTCGTGGTGCTATCCATATTCGTCAAAGTCTCTTGTCCATTACTAAATAACAACCGCGGGAGCAGTAATTTTATGATAGGCTGCTCTTGGAGAGCAATCAGCTCCGGTAGTTAATGCGGAGCGTTCTGAAACGCCGAATCATCAATCAAGGAGCGCGGAAGCGCCTCTAGCGGCGGCCCGGGGAGCCTGCGCCGTGGGTGGACGGCGGACGCCGCCTTCCTGCCTCTGAATTGCCGTGACGTCAGCGGGCGCGTGCCCTGCTGCTGGCCGGGGCATTCCACCGCTCGCACGCTGCAGTCAAGCCGGACTTCATCTACTGGTACTGACCGAACAAGACAAGAGCCGTAGGCGTACACTGAGAGATCCCCCAGGAATGGAGCGCAGAGGTGCGATGGGAAACCGTACGTAGTCGGTTCGAATGCTTTTCTTTTCTTTTTTTTCCCCTCATTAGTCCTTTGGTTTGATGCGGCCCGCCACGAATTTCTCTCTCGTGACAAGCTTTTTATCTCAGAGTAGCAACTGCAACCTGCGTCCTCAGTTATTTGCTGGATATATCCCAATCTCTGTCTTCCTCTACAGTTTTTACCCTCTGCAGCTACTTATAATACCATGGAAGTTATTCCCTCATATCTCACCAGATCTCCTATCATGCTGCCCCTTTTTCCTGGCAGTGGGTTCCATAAGTTCTTTTCCTCAGCCATTCTGCGCAGATCCGCCTCATTCCTTCCCTTATCAGTCCACGTGAGTCTGAATTGGTTTCAGGGATTAATATTGAATATGGTGCAGGTGGTTTTAGTTTGATTTTATTTTTGGCTGAATATACTAGAATTGTTTTTATGAGAGCCGGCCGAGGTGGCCGAGCGGTTCTAGGCGCTACAGTCTGGAACCGCGCGACCACTACGGTCGCAGGTTCGAATCGTGCCTCGGGTATGGATGTGTGTGATGTCCATAGGTTAGTTAGGTTTAAGTAGTTCTAAGTTCTAGGGGACTTATGATCTCAGATGTTGAGTCCCATAGTGCTCAGAGCCATTTGAACCATCACGTCCATTGTGCATTCCGACGGACTTGGGCAATTCCAGCAAGACAATTCGACAACCCACACGTCCAGAATTGCTACAGAGTGGCTCCAGAAAACGTCTTCTGAGTTTAAACACTTGCACTGGTCACCAAACTCCCCAGACATGAACATTATTGAAACTTTCTGGCAGATTAATACTGTGTGCCCGACCGAGACTCGAACTCGGGACCTTTGCCTTTCGCGGGCAAGTGCTCTACCAACTGAGCTACCGAAGCACGACTCACGTCCGGTACTCACAGCTTTACTTCTGCCAGTACCTCGTCTCCTACCTTCCAAACTTTACAGAAGCTCTCCTGCGAACCTTGCAGAACTAGCACTCCTGAAAGAAAGGATATTGCGGAGACATGGCTTAGCCACAGCCTGGGGGATGTTTCCAGAATGAGATTTTCACTCTGCAGCGGAGTGTGCGCTGATATGAAACTTCCTGGCAGATTAAAACTGTGTGCCCGACCGAGACTCGAACTCGGGACCTTTGCCTTTCGCGGGCAAGTGCTCTACCAACCGAGCTACCGAAGCTGTAAGTACCGGACGTGAGTCGTGCTTCGGTAGCTCAGTTGGTAGAGCACTTGCCCGCGAAAGGCAAAGGTCCCGAGTTCGAGTCTCGGTCGGGCACACAGTTTTAATCTGCCAGGAAGTTTCATATCAGCGCACACTCCGCTGCAGAGTGAAAATCTCATTCATGAACATTATTGACCATATCTAGGATGCCTTGTAACGTGCTCTTTAGGAGAGATCTGCACCCATCGTACTCTTACGGATTTATCGACAGCCCTGCACGGTCGATGATGTCAGTTCCCTCCAGCACCACTTCAGACATTTGTCGAGTCCGTGCTACGTCGTGTAGCGGCACTTCTGCATACTCGCGAGGGCCGTGCACTATATTAGGCAAGTACACCAGTTTATTTGGCTCTTCAGTGTATATCGAATACGGGGTAAACATATTGGAAAGCGTCGCCACTGCGTGGTACTGTGCCATTAAGAGAGCCGGTGCTGCGGTCACGCAGACGTGTAGCGGGCTGGCGGCGAATGAGGTGCTCAGAATGCGGCGGTTGTACGAGACGCCGAGCGCACGCACTCACACGCACTCACGCGGGCTACGTACAGGTGCGCGTCGCGCGCACAAGTCAGGCTTGTTTTATGAGGTCTGCCGGGAGGGGGAGATTCCGCAGCGAGCAGTGACACGCGCTCCAGCTCCAGGGCGCGGCGGGTGGTGGGTGGCGGCAGCGGCAACGGCAGCGACAGCGGCCAGCCAGCTCAGCGCGTCACCGCCTACGTAACACAGCCCGCCAGGACACCGGCTTCGGGTGCGAAACGACTTCATTAGGCCGGAGGTGACGGGCGAACGGCCTGTCGCAAAGCATTCCTCCCAGTGGCTGTGGCTGCCTTCTCACCTGCCAATTACGCGAAGGTGCAGGTGACACGATTATCCTCTCTCCATCTCGATCCTCTTACTTAAACATCCAAAACCATGTACTTTGATTTATGGCTCCAGTAATTCTTCAGCGGCTGAGCTAAGGCAGCTGTCAAGTGCCTTCAGATGTAAAGATACATTTAATGGCTTACCTTGTACAGCGTTAGGCAACGGCCCTGCCGCAGTGGATACACCGGTTCCCGTCAGATCACCGAAGTTAAGCGCTGTCGGGCGTGGCCGGCACTTGGATGGGTGACCATCCGGGCCGCCATGCGCTGTTGCCATTTTTCGGGGTGCACTCAGCCTCGTGATGCCAATTGAGGAGCTACTCGACCGAATAGTAGCGGCTCCGGTCAAAGAAAACCATCGTAACGACCGGGAGAGTGGTGTGCTGACCACACGCCCCTCCTATCCACATCCTTATCTGAGGATGACACGGCGGTCGGATGGTCCCGATGGGCCACTTGTGGCCTGAAGACGGAGTGCTTTTTTGTACAGCGTTGATGGCGACATTCCAAGCTACCAGTTGGCATTATTTGACGAGCCGCGACACGGTCGCTAACAGAACAGTGATGGAAAAAGTGGAAAATAAATTTCTTTTATATCTTTCTATGATCACAAAATTTTTAGGTCCTTAGACTACAGGTTTCGGTTAGCGACGACCATCATCAGATCTCGGTACCGATTTGCTGCTTCAGTTTACAGAGACTTCTGACCCTATTGTAAGCGCGGCATAACCGGACGATCGCCCATACAAGTACTCGCCACTTCTGACGGTTCATAACTTCGGTGATGTAATGGCAACCGGTGCATCCACCTTGGCACGACCGCTGACACTAAATGATTCAAATGGCTCTGAGCACTATGGGACTCAACTGCTGTGGTCATCAGTCCCCTAGAACTTAGAACTACTTAAACCTAACTAACCTAAGGACATCACACACATCCATGCCCGAGGCAGGATTCGAACCTGCGACCGTAGCAGTCGCACGGTTCCGGACTGCGCGCTTAGAACCGCGAGACCACCGCGGCCGGTCGCTGACACTAACACGATACACTAGCGGCTTGGCGTTCAAGGAAACTCACGAACGATGCATTACATGTCGATCAGGTCATCATGTATACTCCGTTACACACACACACACACACACACACACACACACACACACACACAGAGAGAGAGAGAGAGAGAGAGAGAGAGAGAGAGAGAGAGAGAGATTTCATGTTTGTGCCTGGGACGTATTTTCCCACGACGTATCACAAGAAGCTCCAATCGCCCCATCGCGACCAAGGTTTAGGGAGGTTTCTCTTGGTTGCATGGCGAATGCCGGAAGCGGAGATTCCCTCCAGCAGTCTTCTCAACTGCCTCATTCCGAGCTCGCTAAGACTGGGCCGATAAGAACAGAGAAGGATAATGAACTGATCTCGAGTAGCCATTTTTGCGCAGTAGCACAAGGACGAAATGGGTATACAAAACAAAACCCAAAAAAACTTGCGGTTCGATCAGTGTCCTATCGTTCCCTACTTAGCACTGCCTGCTGACTAAAGACACAGCGCGCGATCCTTTTAAAGCGCTTGCAAGGTAGACGGACGGCCGGAAGAGGTCACGGCTGTCGCTCACCTTGGCAAGGACGCCGGCCTCGGAGGGCCCCGGACTGTGTGAATCATCTGCCGTCAGCTCTAGCGGCCTGCGTGCGGCTGGCGCGCGCGCGCACACACACACACACACACACACACACACACACACACACCGGCCTCACGCCAAGTTCCTCGTGCACATCTGCGGCGTGCGAGTGGTATACGCCGCCCATCCCCTCCCCCCCAATTAGTGCCCATCGGATGTCGGCTCGTAGTGGTTATCGGTTCGAAGAAAAGAGTTCTTTGGCGCGTGGCCGCTAAGAGTTACGACCCTGCCGCCGCGACGCTCTAACTCGCCGATAACGCGAGCATCCGAACAACACGAGATCGCTCCTAGCGTGCAGTAGCTTTCCGCGGCGTAGCCGGTTCGCGTAGTCAGAGGACAAAAGTTTTGCCCTTTTCTGATACGCGTTCTGGTTGCGTAACTTACTATAACGTACATGGCACAGAAAGACAGCGGACCTCAAACCTAGAGCAACCTGCCATCGGGATTTGCAATGTACTGCTTGCGACGGACTGCAATGCAGAGGAGCTATTCAGTGCGATGTTTGGCACAAGGGACTATCTGACCTGAAACTCTCCTGGCAGATTAAAACTGTGTGCCGGACCGAGACGCGAACTCGGAACCTTTGCCTTTCACGGGCAAGTGCTCTACCATCTAAGCTACCCAAGCACGACTCACGCCCCGTCCTCACAGCTTTACTTCCGCCAGTACCTCGTCTCCTACCTTCCAAACTTTACAGAAGTTCTCCTGCGAAACCTTGCAGGACTAGCAAGCGTAACATATCAGTGTACTACAGACTTGGACAGGATTTGTGATTGGTGTAAGGAATGGCAGCTAACTCTAAATATAGATAAATGTAAATTAATGCAGATGAATAGGAAAAATAATGTTTGAATACTCCATTAGTAGTGCAGCGCTTGAGACAGTCACGTCGATCAAATATTTGGGCGTAACATTGCAGAGCGATATGAAGTGGGACAAGCATGTAATGCCAGTTGTGGGGAAGGCGGATAGTCGTCTTCGGTTCATTGGTAGAATTTTGGGAAGATGTGGTTCATCTGTAAAGGAGACCGCAATACGACCTATTCTTCAGTACTGCACGAGCGTTTGGGATCCCTATCATGTCGGATTGAGGGAGGACATAGAAGCAATTCAGAGGCGGGCTGCTAGATTTATTACTGGTAGGCTTGATCATCACGCGAGTGTTACGGAAATGCTTCAGGAACTCGGATGGTAGTCCCTAGAGGAAAGGAAGCGTTCTTTTCGTGAATCGCTACTGAGGAAATTTAGAGAACCAGCATTTGAGGTTGACTGCAGTACAAATATTACTGTCGCCAACCTACATTTCGCGGAAAGACCACAAAGATAAGATAAGAAAGATTAGGGCCCGTACAGAGGCATATAGGCAGTCATTTTTCCCTCGTTCTGTTTGGAAGTCGAACAGGGAGAGAAGATGCTAGTTGTGGTACGAGGTACCCTCCACCACGCACCGTGTGGTGGATTGAGGAGTATGTATGTAGATATTTCACAACGCGAGACTGTACGACATTTGCCGGCCGCTGTGGCCGTGCGGTTCTAGTCGCTACAGTCTGGAACCGAGCGACCGCTACGGTCGCAGGTCCGAATCCTGCCTAGGGCATGGATGTGTGTGATGTCCTTAGGTTAGTTAGGTTTAATTAGTTCTAAGTTCTAGGAGACTGATGACCGCAGAAGTTAAGTCGCATAGCGCTCAGAGCCTGTACATTTACGCTTACAGCTGTGGTTCGCAAGTTGGTACGGATAGGTGACTGATCAGAGAGGGTGGCAAGGCTCTGTTCATAGCTGGTGTGATAAAATCGTGCCTATTTTCCCTGCCGAGTGGCGGCTTGTGGCCACGCGCCCCTAGCCCGAAGCCTCAGTAAACGGTCGGTTAGCCGCCGGGGTCTAGGGAGGGACGCACAGTGACTGATGCTAGCTGGTGTCATCTGGCGAGAGGCGGGGGGCCGGCGGCAGCGACCGCGTTGCGAGGAAGCTGCGATGCGACACCCCCGCAGTTCCGGCGCCGCCGCCCACTCCCCAGTTTCCGCTTCCGGTCGGAGCAGCCCGCGTCCATCACGCCAGCCTCGGGGACGCGCCGCCCCGTCGCGCGGACACGGGCGGCCGTGCAGCACAGGCGCTGGCGGAGGGCATCAATCCACGTCCTCGCCATCTCTCTTTCATTTCTGCTGTTCTTTTGGGCGCACTCTTCCCAAACATCTCTCTTGAATAATCATCTTGTGGTGTTGCAGTTCTTCCTCTTATATCCGTCCTTGCTATGAAAATAGGATGAGGAATTCCGCCGTATGCAAGAAACCTTTTTAGTTTTGTTTTACCCACACATGTTTCGGCACTTTTTGTGCCATCTTCAGTGGGTAATTTTTTATTTTCTTACTGTAAAATTGTTCTTACATATGAACAATTACCGGAACTTTTGGCACATTATATTTACAATTGTGAACCAGTAATTATTGTAAAATAGTATACATGATTTGTTCACAGTTCACAGTTGAAATATTTACTATCGAACTGATGAGCTGTGTGTTGCTTATAACATTAAGTCTAAAGTACTAGTTATAACTTAATTGGCAAAAGAGTGGATGTATGAATCAGTTTACGTATCTTACATGATGCTGTTGTTGTTGTGGTCTTCAGTCCTGAGACTGGTTTGATGCAGCTCTCCATGCTAATCTATCCTGTGCAAGCTTCTTCATCTTCCAGTACCTACTGCAACCTACATCCTTCTGAATCTGCTTAGTGTATTCATCTCTTGGTCTCCCTCTGCGATTTTTACCCTCCACGCTTCCCTTCAATACTAAATTGGTGATCCCTTGATGCCTCAGAACATGTCCTACCAACCGATCCCTTCTTCTAGTCAATTTGTGCCACAGACTCGTCTTCTCCCCAATTCTATTCAATACCTCCTCATTAGTTATGTGATCTACCCGTCTAATCTTCAGCATTCTTCTGTAGCACCACATTTCGAAAGCTTCGATTCTCTTCTCCAAAGCATTTATCGTCCATGTTTCTCTTCCATACATGGCTACACTCCATACAAATACTTTCAGAAACGACTTCCTGACACTTAAATCAATACTCGATGTTAACAAATTTCTCTTTTTCAGAAACGCTTTCCTTGCCATTGCCAGTCTACATTTTATATCCTCTCTACTTCGACCATCATCAGTTATTTTGCTCCCCAAATAGCAAAACTCATTTACTACTTTAAGCGCCTCATTTCCTTATCTAATACCCTCAGCATCATCCGATTTAATTCGACAACATTCCATTATCTTCGTTTTGCTTTAGTCGATGTTCGTCTTATATCCTCCTTTCAAGACACTTTCCATTCCGTTTAGCTGCTCTTCCAGGTACTTTGCTGTCTCTGATAGAATTACAATGTCGTCGGCGAACCCCAAAGTTTGCATTTCTTCTCCATGGATTTTAATTCCTACTCCGAATTTTCTTTTGTTTCCTTTACTGCTTGCTCAATATACAGATTGAATAACATACGGAGAGGCTACAACCCTGTCTCACTTCCTTCCAACCACTGCTTCCCTTGGATGCCCCTCGACTCTCACATCTGCCATCTGGTTTCTCTAAAAATTGTATATAGCCTTTGGCTCCCTATATTTTACCCCTGCCACGTTCAGAATTTGAAAAAAGAGTATTCCAGTCAACATTGTCAAAGACATTTGTTTTGGTAGCTTGTCTGCTACACAATGTACAACTTCTCATCTGCAAACTGCAAAATGTAATTTTTATTTTTCCGTTTATTACGTATTTACAAACGGAAATGAGTAATACCACGTTTTTTGTGTGTAACTTACGATTTTGATGTTGTAGTGCGTTCTCATATGTTGTTGGCGAGGTGAATAGGCTGATTTCGTGACCTAAGGTCGCTTGAAACTGCACTTTCTCCGATTTTTCAAAACATAGCAAAGAGTTCTTCGTACTGTAGTACTTCCCACGTCCGCCAGCGTACTTGTGCTAAAACCCGAACAGTTCTTCGACAGGAACAGAGTACATGAGGCAGTTCTAGGTGTCGCGTCATTGATCACTGCAAAATGAAGCTCATTGGATTCAAGCAACCATATGGCTTCACTAAAAATCGAAGGAGAGACATTAGTAGAAGAAATTAAAGAATTCGATTATGTGGTCTAAGGGGCTGCAGTCATGGACTGTGCGGCTGGTCCCGGCGGAGGTTCGAGTCCTCCCTCGGGCATGGGTGTGTGTGTTTGTCCTTAGGATAATTTAGGTTAAGTGGAGTGTAAGCTTAGGGACTGATGCCCTTAGCAGTTAAGTCCTATAAGAATTCATACACATTTGGACATTGTTTCGATTATGAAGGAAACGAGAGTTCGCAAGACTGTCGTCTCAAGGGACACATCACGAGCAGATTGGCTGTACGTACGGAAGACACATCCTGCTCCTTGCTGTGTTTTGCACGGTTCTGGCTGCGGTAACGGAGACGGAGAGACGTGTGTACCGTTCCAAAGCTGCGTGCCTTAGTCGTCAGGGCGCATGACAAGGAAATAGCTCTCTTTAGGCCCAACAGCGGCCGTCTCTGACATGTGGAACGACACACGCACGCTATAAATGCTCTTCTCCCGCTCGAAAGTTTGAGACTATGGAATACGCTTCCTCTCTCCAAATAGTCGACTTCGCAGAGGGCAAATGTTGCTGTAAGCAATAGTACCTTTCACCAACAAATGTAATACGTCGTGTGGTTGAGAAAGGGATTAATAAAAGTATCAGAGAGAAAATTGTTTGTTTTTACTCGAGAATCAACAACATTATCGCGATCAATAACTGGGAAGATTACGCAAGAAATAGATTTTCATTGTTATAGTGGCGTTTACTATTCAGAACGAACTAAACACTGTAGTATCATCCATTGCAGCAAATCTGGATACGTGATTGGTTCAGCGTATGCACAAAAGTACTTAATTTACAAGTTCTTCTTCTAGGAATACACAAATGTTTATACTGCGCTGTCGGAAGGCCGATAGGACCACACGGTTTCCGACCATATTAACGTGTATTGACAATCACGTCTCTGGCGGGGAACTTTTGCGTTGCTTTAACTCCTTGAGTATTATTTCTGTCAACACGAATAACGCCCAAGGAACCCCAGTTTTGGCCACCACGGACATCAATAGAAGTCAACGCAGAAGGAAAGTTAATATCACGAAGAAGTGCAAATGGTTCAAATGGCTCTAAGCACTACGGTACTTAACACCTGAGGTCATCAGGTTTACAACTACTTAAACCTAACTAGCCTAAGGAAATCACACACGTCCATGCCCGAGGCAGGAGTCGAACCTGCGACCGCAGCAGCCGCGCGGCGCCAGAGTGAAGCGCCTAGAGCCGCTCGGCCACAGAGGTCGACTTTTCCATTACAACGCAAGGCCTCACACAAGTCTGCGCACCCGAGGAGAGTTCACAAAACTTCATTGGATTGTTCGTCTTCATCCACCCTACAGCCCGGATCTCGCACCTTCCGACTTCCATCTGTTTTGCCCAATGAAGGATGCACTCCGGGGGAAGGAATACGAGGATGATGGGGAAGATGTGGATACAGCAAGATGTTCGCTCCGACATCCTGATTTTGGCATCCTGATTAAAACCATCGTGCTTTGAGAAAAAGAAAAGAAAATAGGGTGCATTACTTGTCGAACACTCCTCGTATTACAAGTTGTACGTCAGCAAATGTACCGGGTGATCAAAAAGTCAGTATTAAATTGAAAACTTAATAAACCACGGAATAATGTAGATAGAGAGGTAAAAATTGACACACGTGCTTGGAATGACATGGGGTTTATTAGAACCAGAAAAAAACCAAAGTATTGATAGACGCGTGAAAGATCTCTAGCACGCGTCTTTTGGTGATGATCGTGTGATCAGCCGCCACTTTCGTCATGCTTGGCCTCCCAGGTCCCCAGACCTCAGTGCGTGCGATTATTGGCTTTGGGGTTAGCTGAAGTCGCAAGTGTATCGTGATCGACCGACATCTCTAGGGATGCTGAAAGACAACATCCGACGCCAATGCCTCACCATAACTCCGGACATGGTTTACAGTGCTGTTCACAACATTATTCCTCGACTGCAGCAATTGTTGAGGAATGATGGTGGACATATTGAGCATTTCCTGTAAAGAACATCATCTTTGCTTTGTCTTACTTTGTTATGCTAATTACTGCTATTCTGATCAGAAGAAGAGCCATCTCCCGGGCATTTTTTGAACTTTTGTGTTTTTTCGGTTCTAATAAAACCCCATATCATTCCAAGCATGTGTGTCAATTTGTACCTCTCTATCTATATTATTCCGTGATTTATTCAGTTTTCAAATTTATGCTGACTTTTTGATTACCCGGTACTTTTATTTTTTGTCGTATTCGAGTGAGCTATGCCCGATAGAGCACGGTGAGGTGTAAGGCGTAATGTGGCGGTCCTCGAGAGGCGACGGACCCCAGGAAGCGGCTATCTGGAGCGTCCCCACGTTCCCACCTCCGCGGTGGGCTGCCGGGCCCCCACAGTAGATAAGGGGCGGCGACGCCCCGGCCTGGACCACGGTGGCACAGAGGCGCTCCTTGTGGCCGGCAGCTGCCGCATCCTCCCACGCACGCCGGCCTCGGCGGCGATGGCGCCTCCCCCGAGCCGCGCCGCGCCGCTTTTTGTCTCTCGACAATACGGCTTCATTTGGTGGCTGCCCGTCCCCTCCCCACCCCCCCCCCCGCCCCACCACGGCTGGTAAGTGACCGCCGCCACGTGCTCCGTGTACTTTGCCCCGCCGCTGAGTGGTACGTCCTCCAAGTGGAACAGCACGACTCGGCTTGACCTGGCAGACCTCGCCGTTTGCTGACTGGACGCCCCTACTGAAATCCTACTTCTCAACAAAATACACTGAAGGCGCGAAAGCCACGGGATAGCAACATGCACGTACATGGATCACGTACTCGTGGTGCACATATACAGATGGTGTTTTTTTTTTTTTTTGTCATCAGTCTACTGACTGGTTTGATGCAGCCCGCCACGAATTCCTTTCCTGTGCTAACCTCTTCATCTCAGAGTAGCACTTGCAACCTACGTCCTCAATTACTGTCTTCCTCTACAGTTTTTGCCCTCTACGGCTCCCTCTAGTACCATGGAAGTCATTCCCTCATGTCTTAGCAGATGTCCTATCATCCTGTCCCTTCTCCTTATCAGTGTTTTCCACATATTCCTTTCCTCTCCGATTCTGCGTAGAACCTCCTCATTCCTTACCTTATCAGTCCACCTAATTTTCAGCATTCGTCTATAGCACCACATCTCAAATGCTTCGATTCTCTTCTGTTCCGGTTTTCCCACAGTCCATGTTTCACTACCATACAATGCTCTACTCTAGACGTACATCCTCAGAAATTTCTTCCTCAAATTAAAGCCGTCTTCGGAATTGTGTGGATGATGCTTTTCCGAAAGTCAGATGGTATGTCGCCAGACTCATATATTCTACACACCAACGTGAATAGTCGTTTTGTTGCCACTTCCCCCAATGATTAAATTGACGCACAATATTTTTAGCGCAACGGAATCTGACTTTCAATAATCCCTACAAAAGAATGGCCCTGACTAACATTAACCTATACCTTTCACAAATCACTTACCTCACAAAAATCTTCGTTACTCAAGATTCAAACTACTGAAGGCACTACCTACTGATAGGCATAGTTAGCAAATGAAAGATTTTGATAGAGAACAAACAATGTATTTACCTTAATAGTGTTCAAAAGTCATAATATATATATATCAGTTCATGATATCCAGTCTTACAAATTTACTGTCTCTGTCCAGATCATCCGCTCTCAAAACTCCGCCATCTCACCCCCCACATCCATCACTGGTGGCGGCTCACCTCCAACTGCGCAACCCTACGCGCTGTTTACATCCAACTGCCCTACACTACAATAGCAAATTCCAACAATGCAAACCAGCCTCAGACTGTACACAGCACAGTCAGTGATTTTCATACAGAGCGGTACGTGGCGTTACCAACATAAAAAACTAAACAGCCTACTTACAATGTGTGCTCAGGTGATTCATACGAAAAGGTTTCCGACAGCCCAAGTCAAGAATTAATAGAGAGTCAACGCGGACTGGTAGTTGGAGCTAGACGCGTGACACATTCCATCGGGGAAATCATTAACTGGGGTAGGACGTCAAACGGGACGACCTGGAGCAGGAGAGACACCACAGGACATTTTAATTTCCACTGTCTAGAATTTTAAAAATAAATTCATAAGTGACCAGAAAAGATTCAAGATTTACACTTACAGTAATGGAAGTTCAAAAATATAAGAAAATAATTTATTTTTTTCCACATTTGTATTTCACTTTTTGTTCACTTACCATTGGCTGCATTTGTTGTTATAGGTACAGTTTTCTTCATAAGTAAGGGAGATTCTTCGATGAATTTTGCACAGCATACAAACCATACTTACACGTGTATGAAAATCTAGAATTTTCCAAATCTATTAAAAATTGTGGTAAAAATTGAGATAATTAAATGCAAAATTTGAGTTTTTTTCTAAACATGAAGTTTAAAATGTAACAGCACATTCATTTTTTCATAAATTAAATAATCTCTAGAGTTTCATACACCTGCAAGTACGGTTTGTATACCGAGCGCGGTGGCGCAGTGGTTAGCACACTGGACTCGCATTCGGGAGGACGACGGTTCAATCCCGTCTCCGGCCATCCTGATTTAGGTTTTCCGTGATTTCCCTAAATCCTTTCAGGCGAATGCCGAGATGGTTCCTTTGAAAGGGCACGGCCGATTTCCTTCCCAATCCTTCCCTAACCCGAGCTTGCGCTCCGTCTCTAATGACCTCGTTGTCGACGGGACGTTAAACACTAACCACCACCACCACGGTTTGTATGCTGTGCAAAATTCATCGAAGAATCCCTCTTACTTATGAAGAAACGTGTACCTGTAGCAACAAACGCAGTCAATAGAAGTGAAAAAATGGTGAACTTCCACAAGTAATAAATTTTTTTTTTTTTTTTTTTTTAAGTTCCACTCCTAAGAGTGTGAATCCTGAATCCTTTATGGTCATGCTGATAAGTTTTATGAATTTATTCGTAAAAGCGTAAAAAATGAAGAGAATAGAAGCTTTCGAAATGTGGTGCTACAGAAGAATGCTGAAGATTAGATGGGTAGATCACATAACGAATGAGGAGGTATTGAATAGAATTGGGGAGAAGAGGAGTTTGTGGCTCAACCTGACTAGAAGAAGGGATCGGTTGGTAGGACATATTCTGAGGCATCAAGAGATCACCAATTTAGTATTGGAGGGCAGCCCGCATCTCGTGGTCGTGCGGAAGCGTTCTCGCTTCCCACGCCCGGGTTCCCGGGTTCGATTCCCGGCGGGGTCAGGGATTTTCTCTGCCTCGTGATGGCTGGGTGTTGTGTGCTGTCCTTAGGTTAGTTAGGTTTAAGTAGTTCTAAGTTCTAGGGGACTTATGACCATAGCAGTTGAGTCCCATAGTGCTCAGAGCCTTTAATCCCTTTAATCCTTATTGGAGGGCAGCGTGGAGGGTAAAAATCGTAGAGGGAGGCGAAGAGATGAATACACTAAGCAGATTCAGAAGGGTGTAGGTTGCAGTAAGTACTGGGAGATGAAGAAGCTTGCACAGGGTAGAGTAGCATTGAGAGCTGCATCAAACCAGTCTCAGGACTGAAGACCACAACAACAACAGCAACATAGACAGTGGAAATTAAAATGTCCTGTGGTGTCTCTTCTGCTCCAAGACGGCCCGTTTGACGTCCTACCCCCATTAAGGAATTCAATATTCTGAGATCCATGGTGTCAAGAGTACGCTGAGAATACCGCTTTTTGGGGCATTATCTCTCACCGCGGACAACTCACAAGGGAACCTCCCCATCGGACCCTCCTCAGATTGTTATAATTTGGAACAGTGGATAGGCCTTGAAAGACTGAACACAGATATCAATCGAGAAAACAGGAAGAAGTTGTGTGGAACTATGAAAAAAATAAGCAAAATATACAAACTGAGTAGTCCATGGCCAACATAGGCAACATTAAGGATACTATGAACACAAGAGCGCTGTGGTTCCGTGGTTAGCGTGAGCGGCTGCGGAGCTAGAGGTCCTTGGTTCAAGTCTTCCCTCGAGTGAAAAGTTTACTTTCTTTTTTTTCCGCAAAGTTATGATCTGTCCGTTCGTTCACTGACGTCCTTGTTAACTGTAATAAGTTTAGTGTGTGTTTTGCTACCGCACCGCAAAACCGTACGATTAGTAGACGAAAGGACGTGCCTCTCGAGTGGGAACCGAAAACATTTGATCGCAAGGTCATAGTTCAACCGATTCCTCCACAGGAAAACACATCTGATATATTCTATACGACACTGGTGACGGCATGTGCGTCACATGACAGGAATATGTTGTCGACCCACCTAACTTGCACACTTGGCGAATGGGTAAAAAGATTCTTCTACCTTGCCCGATTTAGGTTTTCTTGTGGTTGTGATAATCACTCCCAAAAAAGTGATGAAAACATGAGTGTGTGTCACATAAACTGCAACAAATGAATGCAACAGTTTCACAGTCGCACAGTTTTCTCTGTGCTCTGTCAAAACATAAGTTTTTAACGTTTTCAAATTTTTCTGTGTGTAGACCGTCAAATCTTGTATATGTCCAAGCAAATCTGAACATGTCCTGGAATTTTGGAGAGCGAAGTTGATTATGTGTGGGTGCCTGAACTCTGATAATTGTCTGAAAATAAAAAATTAAAATTTTCACTCGAGGGAAGACTTGATCCACGGACCTCTTGCTCCGCAGCTGCTCACGCTAACCAGAGGACCCCGGCGCATCTGAGTCCACATTATCCTAAATGTTGCCTATCTTGCACATAGACTACTCAGTTTGTATATTTTGCTTATGTTTTTCATAGTTCCACACAACTTCTTCCTGTTTTCTCGATTGATCTGTGTTCAGTTTTTCAAGGCCTATCCACTGTGCCAACTTATAACTAAATCTGAGGATGGTGCGATGGGGAGGTTCCCTTGTCAGCGACCGACGTCCTTCACTTAACAAGCGAGAGAGCGGCGATTCCCTAGAGCTGTCAGTGCGAACAGACAAGCAACACTGCGTGAAATAACAACAAAAATCAATGTGGGACGTACGACGAACATATCCGTGACGACAGTGCGGTGAAACGTGGCGTCAATGGGCTGTAGCAGCAGGTGCCTGACGCGAGGGCCTGTGCTAACAGCACGATATCGCTTGCAGCGCCTCTCCTGGGCTCGTGACCACGTCGATTGGGCCTTAGACGACTGAAAAACCGTGGTGGGGTCAGATGAATCCCGATTTCAGTTGGTAAGAGCTGATGGAAAGGTTAGAGTGTGGTGCAAGCCCTGGGCTCGTGACCACGTCGATTGGGCCTTAGACGACTGAAAAACCGTGGTGGGGTCAGATGAATCCCGATTTCAGTTGGTAAGAGCTGATGGAAAGGTTAGAGTGTGGTGCAAACGTCAAACTTAGGTATGAGCACAACACTGTTTTTTCTGGTCATGATCAGATCAGAGACGGAGCTCCTTTGCCTTCACTTTACTTAAGAATTATCACGTGCTATCACATTTGTATAAACTGCTAACACTCACATATATGAATGGTTGAGGATGAATTATTTCAGATCTGAAAATTTCGATACCATCATTGATAAAAACATGGAAATATATCTGTAACTAATTTAACACGAGAAGCTCTTGCAATTCTCGCGGCCATGTAGCGGGGACCCCATATTGTAGCGTGGAACAAGAATTATGATGTTACTTGCTTTTATCGCATCTAAGAAACACTGCGACAGATAATAGAAGCCACAGTACGTTACTGAAAATGTACTAAGAACAATCAGGAACTGGATCTCAAGAGTTTACATTTGTAGTCAAGAACTCACTAAAATATATTCTCCAGTAATAAGCCCGTCGGTTGTGATCCAAGAGAAATAACAGTAAAAGGAACAGTATAACTTGAATGTAATATCATTATTTAGTAATGTACTCCAACATAATACATAAACCTCCATTACAGCCTGTTATTTCACATAAACAGTGGAGAGCGCCTCTCGTTGGCAGTGTTAGCGGTAAATTACTGTGTGGGAAATTAGCTCACAACAGGAACTCTTCAAAATTGTTTTTTTCTTTAGGAGAAAAAGAACAAGATTATTGATCTTTGAGAACTTCAGATCTAAAACATTTTTGTTGCCAGGAGATAGTGGGGTAAAGTAGCCACTCTCAGGTAAATTAAGTTTTTATCAAATTATGGCTATTGATAGAAGCCTGCGACTTACAAATTTTACATATACAAGGTATCACATCAAACATTTTTAAGCGAAAATGAAAATGATATATAGCAACTATGTGCATTTTCCTGTGTGCTTACATACTGACCACTTTTCCCGACCTAAGGGGGTAATGTCGCCAGTGCTATCGCATCAGGATTGCATGTTTATTCTTCTGATTTCTGGATATATTTTCTAGGCATCTTGATGCCATAATATCTGAAAGAATACCAAGCGGTTGTAGTATACCGTTTCCAATCGATTTTTTTATGTTGGGCCAAATATAACGGAACAGAGACAGCTTTGAATAACATAAATTATTTAATTCGAAAGCGCCACTGAGGGACAGAATGACGGATGATAGTTTTATCTATAAAGCTATTTAGAAGTCAGTCTCATTTGTAGTAATAAGTGTGATATGTGGAAGTAACTATGGGATGAAGACTTTGGACACTTGTTGTACGAATATCGTGGGCACTTTTTCCGATCGGACGCCATTTCGGTATTAATGATTCACTGGCGAAACTATCAGTCTGACAGGAACAAGAAAGAACTACATTTGTAGACCAAAAGACACGGATTAAAATCTGATATTGCAAAAATGTATTACGTTACGTATAAGTAAGGCAACAAGAATAATATGAATCGACTTATCTTACATCAGACGCCCGAAAATGAGGAACATTTCACTAAAAAATAACGGAACAAGTTTCTTCTTTTAAACTCATTGACAACATTGGTGGTGTACAGTATTTTAGTTCTAGTCAGACCGCTTCTCGGCAGGCAATAACATTATTCAGGCCAAAAAATATCAAATGCCTATTTTTCACGCCCTGGCCAATTTGCCCACATCCCCCTATGAGGATGGAATATTTTGTTTCTGGTTTTACTTAGAATAATTTATGAATATGCAACTGTGTATGATTTACAATTTGTCTCCCTCCCTCCCCCTTCCCTCTCCCGCCCCCCCCCCTCTCTCTCTCTCTCTCTCTCTCTCTCTCTCTCTCTCTCTCTCTCTCTCTCTCTCTTTCTCTTTCTTTCTTTCTCATCCTCCCTCTTAACTTCCTCTCGTTTCTCCATCTCTGCCCCCCACTCACTCTGTATTGTCAACTGCCAAATGAGTCTCATAAAGCCAGACACATTTTCACTTAATTTTCTACAAAGGTATCCTCATGTACTATCGTATGTTAAGCATCTTGATAACACATTCACTGTAAAAACGAAGCAAATTTTTTGGATGAGACTAACCTTAACTTGAACCACACACCTGTTTGTATCAGATAAGAAGCTGCTTATGTGGCGCGGAATGTATCTGTAATGCAAGTTTTGAGTGATTCTTTCCGCTCGGGTCTAAATAGAAACTGAGCCCATCCTTTTTTCATTCCTAATCGATAGCAGCATAAAAGCTGACTACTGCATGTGCGCAGCATATGGTTCCATAGGAGCTGTAGTTAATTACTTGTTCCCAAAAAAGGTCGTTAGTAACACTTCTTATCTCCAACATATTTATAATTAGATATTGTAAGGTTTTTTCCCCTCAGTAAGTTATTTCCTCTGATGGATGTCCCCAGTTGTTGCCCTTGAAGACCTGTTACAAAGCGCTCGTGGCGCTCGTTTTGCTCGGTGTATGGAAGCCGGTGTCAAGTGTCTAGACGCTGCACTTGAAAACAACACACTCTCGTTGCGCAGAGTTCATTACCTCGCCAGCCAGACACCGAGATGCCCGCCGTCTCCGACCGCAAAACCACACGGAACTACACAAGAAGTCGAACCAACGACCACCCACGTCTTAGCAGATCACTCTTACTTCTTTGTGTGTCGCAAAAGGGCCACGCCCTCCATCTTTTACAGACTGACTTCAAACGACAGCATTGCACTCAAACTGAGATTCTACAAAATTTCAGTAAAGAGTACAGGTCATTTCTGTCTACAAAAGGTTAAGAGAACGGCTCGACAGAATTACCGGCCAATTATGTTAACATCAAACTTTTGCAGTATCTTAGAGCATATTTCAAACTCGACGCTTCTTTCAAAGAATCGTCACGGATTCAGAAAATATCGATCTTCTGAAACATAGCCTGCTTTATTCACACATGATATATATAGCAAGTAGTACATACAGGTGAACAAATGATCAGCAAGGATACAATTATGCCCACATAAAAACCAAAATGTAGCAACGGTATTGCAGCAGCGGCTACACCGGTTCCCGTGAGATCGCCGAAGTTAAGCGCTGTTGGGCGTGGCCGGCACTTGGATGGGTGACCATCCAGCCGCCATGCGCTGTTGCCATTTTTCGGGGTGTACTCAGCCTCGTGATGCCAATTGAGGAGCTACTCGACCGAATAGTAGCGGCTTCGGTCAAGAATACCAGCATAACGACCGGGAGAGCGGTGTGCTGACCCCACGCCCCTCCTATCCGCATCCTCCTCTGAGGATGACACGGCGGTCGGATGGTCCCTATAGGCCACTCGTGGCCAGAAGACGGAGTGCTTTTTAAAAACTAAGATTTGATTATATGAAGTACTTTCTTAGGTGACTGGCTCGAAGAATTTTTGACTAATATAATCCAGCGCATTTTTCTAGACGGCAACTGTTCAGTAGAAACGAAACTGGCATCGGTAGTGCCACAGGTAAGCGCAATAGGACCGCTAATGCTGTCAGCATAGATGGACGAGGCATGAGGTAGAGTCAGCAGGACTATACGATTGTTCGCTGAAAATAGTGTTGTGCGATGGAAAGTATTGTTGCTGGATAAGTGTAAGGAACTTCTGGACAACTTTGACAGTATTTCCACTTGATGTAATGAACTGCAGTTCTCTTTTCGTGAGTATAAATGAGAGATATTGTCTATAACAAACAGAAAGAACAGGGTAATATTTCGTTACGTGATTAGCGTTAAGCTTCTGGTGCCAGTCGAATCGTTCAGATATTAGGGTCATTCAAAAATAAACAAGCCGGAAATGAAATGCAAACCGCCGAAGGGATCGTAATTCCATTGCCTATGGTAGCAGATGTGGTCCCTATAAGAGCACCGGGGTCCTGAACATCTCGCTAGAGGGACATGGGGGCAATACCCACCTGGCGACAGAAGGATCACGTGCACTTATCCACCGTCCACTGACTCAGTCGCTCTGGAAACAAAAAAGGAGGTTTCAAAAGAGGAATAATGGGGTCTAGCGCTCTTCCTGACATCGGAGGGCAGGGTACGGAAATTCATCGGAGAGTGGCGCAAGTGTACGAAGTAACAGTCAATGCGTGGCACAAACGATTCAAGGAAGGACAGATGACGCACGATCTGGAACGCCACACTGCATTACCGAGGCCAGTGATGAGCAGGTGGTTGGCCTCATTACAGAAGACCGGCGTGCCGTGGTAGCAGCCATTGCCGAAGAGGTCGGACTGGGCGTCGGAATTACAGCGGACATGCACTAGTAACTTCTGCCATTCTTCGATCTCCGCTCTTCTTCCACTGTAAGAAAGTGCACCATACCGCTTTGCTCTTCATTTGAAGCCTCCATTTCTCCGATTTCACAGGGAGGGATTGCGGTAGACGGCCGACGCCTTCAAGAGCTCGCTTTGTCGTCATATGGGTGTACATTCTTGGCCCTGTAAAAACGAGTTTGGGGCATCGGCGCTCTTACAAGGACCACATCTTCCGCAGGCAATGGCGTTACGATCCCTTCAGCGGTTATCATTTTACAGACTCCGGTTCGTTTCTTTTTGAATGACACCGCCATTTAGAGGCAATATTACGAAGCGATATGAAATGTGACGAATACGTAAGATCAGTAATAGGGAAGGCGAGTGAATGACGTTGATTCGTCGCAGAGCTTCCGAGACGGAGCAGGAAATCACACACAAGGCGCTAGTGCGACCGTTTCCAGATCTGAATCCTTATCAAGTAGAGTATGGTTCAAATGGCTCTGAGCACTATGGGACTTAACTTCTGAGGTCATCAGTCCCCTAGAGCTTAGAACTACTTAAACCTAACTAACCTGAGGACATCACACACATCCATGCCCGAGGCAGGATTCGAACCTGCGACCGTAGCGGTCGCGCGGTTCCAGACTGTAGCGCCTAGAACCGCTCGGCCACCCTCAAGCAGAGTAGACATGACAGTAAAAATCGAACGAACTGAGAGAACTGTCAGGCTCGTAACTGGACGGTGTAGGGCATACAAAAGTGTAACAGAAATACTTTGAAAATTCCATGAGATTCTACATGAGAAAGACGTCCATGTTATTCGAGGCTCTCATGGATAAATTGTCCGCCCCCGGTAGCTGAGTGGTCAGCGCGACAGAATGTCAATCCTAAGGGCCCGGGTTCGATTCCCGGCTGGGTTGGAGATTTTCTCCGCTCAGGGACTGGGTGTTGTGTTGTCCTAATCATCATCATTTCATCTCCATCGACGCGCAAGTCGCCAAAGTGGCGTCAAATCGAAAGACTTGCACCCTGCGAACGGTCTAGCCGACGGGAGGCCGTAGTCACACGACATTCACATGGATAAATTTGTAGAGGCTGTATTTGAGTGAAACTAACATTTCTGATACCTGCATCGTGTATGTCTTGTAGGGGCTATATCGAGAATGAAATAAGAATTTTGTTAAACAGTTCCTCTTTTTTTTGTGTAGCTTTATTCATGCCCAGGTGGGTTTCGAGCTTCAACCCATCTTCAGTTGGCGTGATACATTTATGTATTGGTCAATATTGCGTTTTTTATCGCCTGCATTTTGAACGATGCTGCTTCCTTTTGTTCTGTAATTTGTAGTTCATTTTTCCGTCTTCACACGCGTAGTATCAACACAGTTACCTTCAGTGATGCAGCGCAGCATTCGTCATGTAGCGACCTGTAGATTTCTCGAGGTCGAGTACTAGGTCGATAGCTCACTTCTCCACCCCTGCTCCTGACGTTGCCATGTCTTCAACAGAAAAACATGCGTCAGTCAGCTCGGATGACGAAATAATTTGGCCGACTGGGTGTTCAAATAGCTCTGAGCACTATGGGACTTAACTACCGTGGTCATCAGTGTCCTAGAACTTAGAACTACTTAAACGTAACTAACCAAAGGATATCACACACATCCATGCCCGAGGCAGGATTCGAACCTGCGACCGTAGCGGCCGCGCCGTTCCAGACTGTAGCGCCTAGAACCGCTCGGCCACTCCGGGCGGCCGGCTGGGTGTCATCATCGGCTTGTCGGCAGGCGTCAAGTAGCGCAACAGGCCGGGGAGTATTCCCACGTAGGAGTCGCCCTGCGAGACGCTGGGAGGCTATTCCGGATAAGAGGAGGCGGGAGATTTAGGCTGCTGCCTCTGGGGGTGGCTGGTTGGCCCGCTGCCAGGGTCGCCCCCGCGCCGACGCGCTCTGTGAATCATAACTTCCTGCGCAGCGCCATCCCGCTGTCGCTTGTAGACCACCCTTCTTCGTTCCTCGGGCATCAGTCAGAGTCGTGCCGGGATTAATGGAGCTGAAACTTTGTAAATTGCCGAGCGGCGTCTTTAGGGACCCCACATTGGGTCGCACCGCCTCCCTCAGTTGGGACAGGGAAGTGTTATGACGTCTTTGGTGTACAACAGGTACTACATTTCCCGGTGGGGAGAATACACTTACTAAATAAAAACTAGACCGCGCATTTGCGCTAGTGTCGCGTCCCCACATTGAACGTGATAGAAGCCGCCATTTGCAGGGAAACAGTGCGTAAACAGGGTTCGTTCGTGTGCTGCTTTTAATTGTAACAGTAAGAATGGAAGCAAAGACGAAGACGGAAACAATGTTACATTTCACAGGTCAGTCATTTCTGGTTGTTTGTTACTTTCTGTTACTTGTATACAGTATTTTCGTGGAGAAATAATACATCATAAGCGTTTGTTTTTGTTTAGGTTTCCCCTTACAAACAATTTTCTAAATCGGAAATGGATACTTGCCACTCGGGGAGACAACTTCCAACCGACAGCAAATCATTTGCTGTGCTCTCTTCATTTTGAAGAGAATTGTTACATGGAAAATTATGTAAATAGACGTCAACTGAAGTGCGATGCTATACCGACAGTATTTGGATTTCCAACTCATTTGAAAAAGGTATAGTGCCCTGGAAATCTTGCAATATAGGCCTAGGTTAAATAGTGTGGAAATACTGTCAGTGTGTATAATTTTGAACGTTCCTTTTCGAGGTTACCAAGGCAATCAAATATATATTAAGTATGAATCAGAGGTAGGTCGAATAATTGCGTTTAGATACTTAACATGTGTTGTCAGGTGGTGATTATACTTCGTAAATGGTCAAATATTTGATCAAATGTTGCAAACTCAACCACTTTTAGAGGTGCTATCAGTGTTAAAAACTAATGTGCGAATGAAATTCCAACCGTATTTAAAGTGATATGGGTTATTACAATTAATCACACCAAAATTCGAGTGTAGACAATACTGTGCTAAACAAAAGTAAGCGTGCAAATTGTACACAGTAGTCGGCAAAAAGCAAACAGGACCTGAGAGGAAAATTACGTGAATTAAATAATAATCGTACTGTCTGCTTCTTTAAAAGTTTCATGTAATTATCTAAAGCAAATAACTCGATGTAAACTCGCTCCACCTTGTCAGGAAAGAGCCTTACATTCTTAAATTTCGCGTCTCTATGCAGACGTATTTCGGAAATCAGGAAACTTCATTTATTTAAGTATACTTTTAAAATACACTCGAATACTCAGTAATTTTTTTAACAAACATGTGTTTAATTTGTGCTTCAATTTGCTCTTGTTGCGTGTCATATACGTCTAATCACAACCCCAGTACTAGGATTCATCCCTGCAAATGGCGGCGATCAGCTGCTTCAATTGGGGGACAGTTGCAACGCTTCTCCGCTACGGCGTGGTAGGGGCTTGGTGGGGAGTGCAAACAATTCCGTCAACGTCCATCATACTGACCGCCGAGCGATGAATTCCCAGCACGCCAGTCATAAGGTTTTAGATGTTTGCGTTAAGTCTTTCGTAAGTTCGACTGTAGTGCATAACTAATAAGCGGCAGTTCTAACTAACCATTGCTTCATCTTCTTTCAATGGCTGTCTAAGGCGTATAAGATATTAATGTTTGTAGTGAAGCAATCTGACGGTAGTTAACTTTGGCTTTCAGCAACAGAACTTCTTCTTGTGATTACGCACGCTTTCCCGGCGTTATAAGTCTTGAAAGTCTCTTCGGGTTTGAAAGTGTATGACAGGTGCGTGGAACATCGCCGTCATACGAGGCTACAACAGCCGGAAAAATCGGTAGTAGCAGAACACTGATAAAATGAGGGACACAGTATGAAATTTGTTGAAACTGTGGTAGTTGCCAACATTTCCGGTTTTTGGAACAGTGTCTGTAAAGAGGCGATTGAAATTAGGTTGGCTGATAATTTAATCAACAGAGACAATGCGTTTCCCCTTAGCAAGACGTGGAATCCTGTATTATCTCGCATCAAAAGTGACCGTTGTTCGGTGCGGCCCTGAGTGCGATATATCGTTGCCAGCAGTGTTCCACTAAGGGCGGCGCCACCTCCCTGTCTTGGGGGGCAGCAACCGTGATGGGCGGCGCATGCGCCGTGTACTGAACGGTGGCCTATATAGGACGTCGGTTTGCAGCCTGACGTCAGTTCTCAGCGGGAGTCATCAGCAGAAGCAGCATTCTCCTGAAGATGGCGACCAGTTGGATCGCCGAAATATCGAGTCAAGTTGATTTTAGGATCCGGCAGCAAACCCGAAGAGACTTGCAAGAACTTCTTCTTCTTCTATTTCTTCTTCAAACAGCTCCTCAGCTCTCAGCTCCTCATCCTCCATGTGACAATTAAACACACTAGAGTCTTACACTCATTTATAATAAAATTAACTTTGAGCATTACATCCGCTTGTGAGGCAAACTGAGGAGGTACTTGACTTAGAAGCGGCGGCTCCGGTCTCGGAAACTGACATACGGCCGGGAGAGCGGTGTGCTGACCACATGCCCCTCCATATTCGCATCCAGTGGTGCCTGTAGTCTGAGGGTGACACGGCTGCCGGTCGGTACCGTTGGGCCTTCATGGCCTGTTCGGGCGGATTTTAGTTTCATTACATCCCCTGACGTTTCACTTCGCTTCCAAAAATTAAAGAAGAAACCATTCCTGCGAAGGGGAGCTCCAGTACTTCATCCCCACTCACATCGTACGACCGCAAGATAATTTTTATGTCACGCTATTGATCCAGGTCTTGCGGTAGCGTTCTCGCTTCCCGAGCACAGGGTCCCGGGTTCGATTCCCGGCGGGGGTCAGGAATTTTCACCTGCCTCGAGATGACTGGGTGTTTTTGTGTCGTCTTCGTCATCATCATCATCATTCATCCCCATTATGGTCGGAGGAAGGCAATGGCAAACCACCTCCACTAGGACCTTGCCTAGTACGGCACTGTCCCCTACGCTCTGTTACGGAGTATGGGACTTCATCATCATCATTCATGCAGTAATAGAGTTAGGGAGACGTCGTTGTATACACTGAGCTATACCAGCACTGGACAGCAGCGTTTGGAACAGCGTCGAAGGAAGGCGTCCAAAAACGGTAGAGCTAGACCATTTCATTTAAAATGACACAGACCACGCATTTCTGCAATCACATAAAGGTAACTACTGAAATTTTCTTAAAGTTTATAACCTTAAACAATTTCTTTTATTTTCTGTCTGCCAATCACTATTTTTTTTTCAAAATTACCAAATGGTTCAAATGGCTCTGAGCACTATGCGACTTAACTTCTGAGGTCATCAGTCCCCTAGACTTAGAACTACTTAAACCTAACTAATCTAAGGACATCACACACATCCATGCCCGAGGCAGGATTCGAACCTGCGACCGTAGCGGTCGCTCGGCTCCAGACTGTAGCGCCCAGAACCGCACGGCCACTCCGCCCGGCCTCAAAATTACCAGTTTCGGGAAATGTCGCACATCTTCATAACTTTTAAACGAGAGAAAGAAATTGCAATTCGGTTCTAGTACTGAATTTCCAATATTACAAATCTAATTCATTTTTCTTTCTCATTACAGTACAAAAATTCTTTTTCAAGAATATCATATTCGCCGTGGACTGTAGAAATTGTTTATTTCGCGACTGCAATTTCGGCCTTTGAAACTACAAAAGATTTTGTTTCAGCACAAGTTAGACTTGGAAATCCTCCGACATGTGTACATCTCATTGTGCGGTATATAGTTTCTACAGTCAACGGTGAATATGGTGTCCTTTAAATAATTCTAGCCGGCCGCTGTGGCCGAGCGGTTCTAAGCCCTTCAGTCCGGAACCGCGCTGCTGCTACGGCCGCAGGTTCGAATCCTGGATGTGTGTGATGTACTTTGGTTAGTTAGGTTTAAGTAGTTCTAACTCTAGGGGACTCATAGTGCTTAGAGCCATTTGAACCATTTGAAATAATTCTACATGACTGTGAACCCCAACCATCAGAAGTTAATCCAGAAGTTGTATAAAATACAGAGTGACCAGTGTTATTGGAATTATCAGTTAGTATAATGGGTTTAGGCCTATCAGTGAGAGTTAAACTGATAGTTCAATTAAGACTGCTTACTCGGTAGTGACGAGGTATGGTATGGTGTGCAAATTTTCTATTCTGATTAACAGAACTACCAGTTTAATAGTCACTGACAATTCCATTAAAACCGGTTACTCTGTAGCTACGAGACGTTGTATGTTACACGATTTTTGTGTTGTAATAGACAGGAAAAATTATTGAGATTTGTAATACTGCAAAAGCAGGATTAGAATACAATTGTAATTTGCTTTAATTGTTTAACAGATCTAAAGCTGGACGAAATTGCCCGAAACTGGTCATTTTGAAATAAATACAGCGATCGACAGACAGAATAAAGGCTATCTTGTATAATTAAGGATCGCTGGTTACTCCGTGTGACAAATATCTGCAGTTTTGGTTCATACCTTTGTGCCGGGCGGAATTCCAACTCGGAAACTTGTCATTCGTGGGCAATTGCTCTCACCGCCTCAGATATCCAGGAACGAGTCACGGCCCGCTCTCAAAGTTTCAGATCTGCTGGATTCCTTCTCCTGCTCCTCAAACACAGACAGTGCGCCTGCATACCGGGTGATCAAAAAGTCAGTGTAAATTTGAAAACTTAATAAACCACGGAATAATGTAGATAGAGCGGTAAAAATTGACACACATGCCTGGAATGACATGGGGCTTTATTAGAACCAAAAAAAGAAAAAGAAAGTTCACAAAATATCCGACAGATGGCACTGGACAGCAAAACTGCTACCGTGACGGGTGAGAGGTACGCCGATATGTTACAGAATCGCATCATCCCCAGCCTGGCTGATAAACACCTGCTGGAACGTACGATGTTTATGCAGGATGGCGCTGCACCCCATATTGCTAGACGCGTGAAAGATATCTTGCGCGCGTCGTTTGGTGATGATCGCGTGCTCAGCCACCACTTTCGCCATGCTTGGCCTCCTAGGTCTCCTGACCTCAGTCCGTGCGATTATTGGCTTTGGGGTTACCTGAAGTCGCAAGTGTATCGTGATCGACCGACATCTCTGGGGATGCTGAAAGACAAGATCCGACGCCAATGCCTTTCCATAACTCCGGACACGCTTTACAGTGCTGATCACAATATTATTCCTCGACTGCAGCTATTGTTGAGGAATGATGGTGGACATATTGATCATTTCCCGTAAAGAACATCATCTTTGCTTTATCTTACTTTGTTATGCTAATTATTGCTTTTCCGATCAGATGAAGCGCCATCTGCCGGACATTTTTTGAACGTTTGTATTTTTTTGGTTCTAATAAAACCCCATCTCATTCCAGCATGTGTGTCAATCTGTACCTCTCTATCTACATTATTCCGTGATTTATTCAGTTTTCAAATTTATACTGACTTCTTGATCACCCGGTACTTTGCTCGGCTACCACCCCTGGAAATGGGAGAGAAGTACTGACAGAACTGAAACTACGTGGACGGATCATGAGTCCTGCCTGGATGGTTCAGCCTGTAACGAGACTGTCCCGCGAAATGTAACGTTCCAGGTTCGAGTTCTGATCCGGCAAAAAGTTTTAATTTGGAGAGGAGAAGCGAAGCAGAGGGGACTCTCAAAAGGGCGAACGATTCGATCCAAACTGGAAGATTCATTCTGGAAACAACAGATGCTGTTCGTACACTTTCACCGCAGTTATCTGTCCATCGTCGTCGATGAAGAGTGCAGTGAGAGGTAAGGAGAATGTAGGAGAAGAGTGAGGCGACGAGTGACAGTGTTGAGAGAAGCGGCGGGGTTTGTGAACGCGGAGCTATGCGGCACCTGGCGGCCACAGCAGCCGCAGTAACAGTAGCCGCGCACCCCGGGCATCCGGCCGCTCACTTCCTGCGCGGTCGCCTCCCCCCTCCCATCGCCGCAGTCCTCGGGCTGCAGAACTGAACACATCCGCAGCCTCCAGGTATGTGTCTCGAGGAATCGCACAAATCTACACTACTGGCCATTAAAATTGCTACACAAAGAAGAAATGCAGATGATAAACGGGTATTCATTGGACAAATATATTATACTAGAACGACCACGGCATAACAGCCCGGATAATTATAATGGACATGACATGTGATGACATTTTCACGCAATTTGGGTTCTTAGATCCTGAGAAATCGGTACCCAGATCAACCACCTCTGGCTGTGATAACGGCCTTGATACGCCTCGGCATTGAGTCACAGGGCTTGGATGGCGTGTACAGGTACAGCTGCCCATGCAGTTTCAACACGATACCACAGTTCATCAAAAGCAATGACTGGCGTATTGTGACGAGCCAGTTGCTCGGCCACCATTGACCACACGTTTTCAATTGGTGAGAGATCTGGAGAATGTGCTGGCCAGGGCAGCAGTCGAACATTTTGTGTATCCAGAAAGGCCCGTACAGGACCTGCAACATGCGGTCGTGCATTATCCTCCCGAAATGTAGGGTTTCGCAGGGTGTGACTGAAGGGTAGAGCCACGGGTAGTAACACATCTGAAATGTAACGTCCACTGTTCAAAGTGCCGTCAATGCGAACAAGAGGTGACCGAGACGTGTAAGCATTGGCACCCCATAGCACCACGCCGGGTGATACGCCAGTATGGCGATGACCAATACACGCTTCCAATGTGCGTTCACCGCGATGTCGCCAAACACGGATACGACCATCGTGATGCTGTAAACAGAACCTGGATTCATCCTAAAAAGTGACGTTTTGCCATTCGTGCAGCCAGGGTCGTCGTTGAGTACACCATCGCAGGCGCTCCTGTCTGTGATGCAGCGTCAAGGGTAACCGCAGCCGTGGTCTCCGAGCTGATAGTCCATGCTGCTGCAAACGTCGTCGAAATGTTCGTGTAGATGGTTGTTGTCTTGCAAACGCCCCTATCTGTTGACTCAGGGATCGAGACATGGCTGCACGATCCGTTATAGCCATGCGTATAAGATGGCTGTCATCTCGACTGCTAGTGATACGAGGCCGTTGGGATCCAGTACGGTGTTCCGTATTACCCACCTGAACCCACCGATTCCATATTCTGCTAACAGTCATTGGATTTCGACCAACGCGAGCAGCAATGTCACGATACGATAAACCGCAATCGCGATAGGCTACAATCCGACCTTTATCAAAGTCGGAAACGTGATGGTGCGCATTTCTCCTCCTTGCACGAGACACTACAACGACGTTTCACCAGGCAACGCCGGTCAACTGCTGTTTGTGTGTGAGAAATCGGTTGGAAACGTTCCTCATGTCAGGACGTTGTAGGTGTCGCCACCGGCGCCGACCTTGTGTGAGTGCTCTGAAAAGCTAATCATTTGCTTATCTCAGCATCTTCTTCCAGTCGGCTAATTTCAAGTCTGTAGCACGACATCTTCGTACTGTAGCAATTTTAATGGCCAGTAGTGTACTTCTACCTTCTTTCTTACTTTCCAAACTTCACAGCAGGTGTTCTCGTTTCAGCCGGCCGAAGTGGCCGAGTGGTTCTAGGCGTTTCAGTCTGGAACCGCGCTACCACTACGGCCGCAGGTTCGAATCCTGCCTCAGGCATGGATGTGTGTCATGTCCTTAGGTTAGTTAGGTTTAAGTAGTTCTAAGTTCTAGGGGGCTGATGACCTCAGATGTTAAGTCCCATAGTGCTCAGAGCCATTTGAACCATTTTTTTATTCTCGGTTCACTTGTCGCCTCAAATTCGGATAAAATCCAAAGTTTTGGATGATTGCCTCCGTCACCATAGACAGTGGGCAAGTCTGACTGTCGTGAAATTGGTGAAGTTCCCATTTTTATCCCCAGAAAACGGTATCTGATTGGCTAGATCAAATCATGATATCACAACGCATACTGAGGCGGAACTCTTTATGTCCATAGAATATGACAACGTTTGTATTCGCTGTCCAACGTAGCCTGTAGCGCCATCACTTACAACAGCTGATAACACTATGTGAAGTCTTCCTCTGCGACATTTCTTTGTCAAACTCGCACTTCTACAAGTTTCTAAGTGCATAGCCGTTGTCTCTGTTGAAGTTGTTACCAGGTAGTTTAATTTCGATAGCTTCTCTAACCCTGCACTCACCTGATCAGAAGTTCTTTTCATCCTACCAGCGAACTTCACAAGTCTCCACTGTATCTAACTTCAACTAGTCAATTTTCCTTTTTAAATTATCTAATCCACCTGCCCGATTAAGGGATCTAACATTCAGTGCTCCGATCCGTAGAACGCCAGTTTTTCGTTAGAACAACTAAGCAGAAATCGTCTTGCTTACCACGAACATTTTCGAGTAGAAATAGCGAAACCAAACCATACGGACACGACAGATCAAGTACCCGATTACCTCGCCACTCCTCAGACTTCGTGAGAACCGCATACCTTTGAGGATGCAGTCCGGACTGAAACAATATCAGACAAGCTCGTTGTACTCTGATGGTAGCAAACTTTCTTAATTTATCACTCGGATTTATCCAACGAAGGCTATCTTAAAAATGCTAACTCACCCTATACCTTCGATAGAGACACACTAATAACCAGAATGTGCACATTTGGAGGAGCTTGAACGTTTGTAAAACCAGGTAGTATACCGAGCATGTGGCTCTACCGTAAGTGCATCGACGTCAACTCACCGGGAGCTGACATGGTCAAGCTCCGGTGACGAAACAGAGCTTACAGGTTGCACAGGGCCGCGAGGCAGCTGGGAGTCACGCGTGTGCGACCGGGACGGCTCGGATAGGAAACTTGATACGCGATAGGCGTGCGCCGGACGCTGTGGGACGCAGTAGCCCGGGGCTACCTTGACACAGTTCCGACGCCCTGCGGTCCCGTGAATGCAGAAACGCCGCTTGCAAAACCCCGGGGACCCGCGGGAAATAGCGCTCTCGCAACGTGCCGGCGTGTAAGGAGAGCCTCCTATCAGATCACTAGGCTTCCGTGCTCCGGCAACTGCTCCGGCCGACGGCAATTAGCCTGCTACCGTCCGGCCTATCGCAGTAATAAACGGCCTTCACATGTCTAACAGAGGATATGTGCACTCTGCGACCTCGTATAGTGACTTTACACACCTTCGACTGTAACGTCACTAGGATACATAGCTGATATTAGTTTCAAAAAATGGTTCAAATGGCTCTAAGCACTAGGACTTAACATCTGAGGTCATCAGTCCCCTAGAACTTAGAACTACAGTACTCGACATTAAAATTGCTACACCACGAAGATGACGTGCTACAGACTTGAAATTTAACCGACTCGAAGAAGATGCTGAGATAAGCAAATGATTAGCTTTTCAGAGCATTCACACAAGGTCGGCGCCGGTGGCGACACCTACAACGTGCTGACACGAGGAACGTTTCCAACCAATTTCCCACACACAAACAGCAGTTGACCGGCGTTGCCTGGTGAAACGTTGTTGTAGTGTCTCGTGCAAAGAGGAGAAATGCGTACCATCACGTTTCCGATTTTGATACAGCTCGGATTGTAGCCTATCGCGATTGCGGTTTATCGTATCGCGACATTGCTACTCGCGTTGGTCGAGATCCAATGACTGTTAGCAGAATATGGAATCGGTGGGTCCAGGAGGGTAATACGGAACGCGGTGCTGGATCCCAACGGCCTCGTATCACTAGCAGTCGAGATGACGGCCATCTTATCCGCACGGCTGTAACGGATCGTGCAGCCACGTCTCGATCCATGAGTCAACAGATGTGGACGTTTCCAAGACAACAACCATCTGCACGAACAGTTGGACAACGTTTGCAGCAGCACGGACTATCAGCTCGGAGACCATGGCTGCGGTTACCCTTGACGCTGCATCACAGACAGGAGAGCCTGCGATGGTGTACTCAACGACGAACCTGGGTGCACGAATGGCAAAACGGCATTTTTTCGGATGATTCCAGGTTCTGTTTACAGCATCATGATGGTCGCATCCGTGTTTGGCGCACATGAACGCCCATTGGAAGCGTGTATTCGTCATCGCCATACTGGCGTATCACCCAGCGTGATGGTATGGGGTGCCATTGGTTACACGTCTGGGTCACCTCTTGTTCGCATTGACGGCACTTTGAACAGTGGACGTTACATTTCAGATGTGTTACGACCCGTGGCTCTATCCTGCATTCGATCCCTGCGAAACCCTACATTTCAGCAGGATATTGCATGACCGCACGTTGCAGGTCCTGTACGGGCCTTTCTGGACACAGAAAATGTTCGACTGCTGCCCTGGCCAGCACATTCTCCAGATCTCTCACCATTTGGAAACGTCTGGTCAATGGTGGCAGAGCAACTAGCTCGTCACAATACGCCAGTCACTACTCTTGATGAACTGTGGTATAGTGTTGAAGCTGCACGGGCAGTTGTACCTGTACACGCCATCCAAGCTCTGTTTGACTCAATGCCCAGGCGTGTCAAGGCCGTTATTACGGCCAGAGGTGGTTGCCCTGGGTACTGATTTCTCAGGATGTATGCACCCAAATTGCGTGAAAATGTAATTACATATCAGTTCTAGTATAATATATTTGTCCAATGAATACCCGTTTATCATCTGCATTTCTCCTTGGTGTAGCAATTTTAATGGCCAGTAGTGTAGTTACAGTGTTGCCAGAAAAAGGCGCAGTAAAGTGTGAACTCGCTCGCTCGGTATTGCAGTAGTTGGAGAGCAGCTGTTTGCCGGCCGCCTATTCCTGAGTCCCTTGAAGAGTGAATCCCGCCGGCTTGCTGACCTCATCGCGTCACGCCGGCTCACCATTACACACCAGTTAGCCTCGTAAACACAGCAGCCGCCAAACGAAGCTCACGTCTCGTGGCGCCGCGTCGCTGCCGACGGCTCTCCGGACTCGCTCTCGTGTTTCACACAGCGCAACCCGTGTCGCAGTGCGCAAAAAGCGTTCGCCGTCACGGGCGGGACGCAAGAAACTGCGCCCGCCCGAGACGCCGTCTGCCCCCGACCGTGTCCGGGTACTGCTCCTTCAGTCGGCAGCCTCGCCATCACTGCACGACCTGATGCCTTCACCTAGGTCCTCAGCCGACGTCACCGGCATTCTGCCCATGCAGCTCTGATGAGCGTGGCCTGGTCTGGCAGGTACAATTCAGTATACGTCGAAAGAGCCATCAACACATCTACATCCACGTCTACATCTACATGGACACTTTGCAAATCACATTTAAGTGCCTGGCAGAGCGTTCATCGAACGACCTTCACAATTCTCTATTATTCCAATCTCGTATAGCGCGCGGAAAGAATGAACACCTATATATTTCCGTACGAGCTCTGACTTCCTTTATTTTATCGTGGTGATCGTTCCGCCCTATGTAGGTTGGTATCAACAAAATGTTCAAATGTGTGTGAAATCTTATGGGACTTAACTGCTAAGGTCATCAGTCCCTAAGCTTACACACTACTTAACCTAAACTATCCTAAGAACAAACACACACACCCATGCCCGAGGGAGGACTCGAACCTCCGCTGGGACCAACCGCACAGTCCATGACTACAGCGCCTGAGACCGCTCGGCTATTCCCGCGCGGCAGGTCGGTGTCAACAAAATATTTTCGCATTCGGAGGAGAAACTTGGTGACTGGAATTTCGTGAGAAGATTCCGCCGCAACGAAAAATGTCTTTCTTTTAATGATTTCCAGACGAAATCCTGTATAATTTCTGTGACAATCTCTCCCATTTTTCGCGATTATACAAAACGTGCTGCCTTTCTTTGAAGTTTTTCGATGTACTCCGTCAGTCCTACTTGGTAAGGATCCCACACCGCGCAGCAGTATTCTAAAAGAGGACGGACAAGCGTTGTGTAGGCATTCTCACATACATACACACAAGACTACATATTTTTTATATAGCGCTTCTATACCGCAGGAGCAAAACAAAAAGACATCTAGTCTCCCGAAGAAAGTCTTCAGAAGGTTTTTCTTGGTTTTATGGCGAATACTAGAACAGCACATGTCTAAAATATTTCCAATTTGAATCTCCTCCCAATTGCAGGTTGGTACAGCCTGACTGAAAACAGCCAAACGCCGCAATGAGTGCATACTTTACTGCTAATTCCTACAGGTTTTCTCCCGCGCCTCTCAGCATCTTGAATTACTTCGAAACTTCGCCGGCCGGAGTGGCCGTGCGGTTCTAGGCGCTACAGTCTGGAACCGAGCGACCGCTATGGTCGCTGGTTCGAATCCTGCCTCGGGCATGGATGTGTGTGATGTCCTTAGGTTAGTTAGGTTTAATTAGTTCTAAGTTCTAGGTGACTGATAACCTCAGAAGTTAAGTCGCATAGTGCTCAGAGCCATTTTGAACATCGAAACTTCCTTAATTAATTAGGTATTCCCGTGTGAATTAGAAATGACAAAAACAGTAGAACATGAGGGAAAAGTGAACGTGGGCTAATTATTGACAGTATGTCAGCGTAAGAATACTATACCCGAGATCTGGAACCACGCTGTGCCTCTGTCGTTTTAAAGGTCACCAACAAAAATGGTTCAAATGGCTCTGAGCACTATGGGACTTAACATCTGAGGTCATCAGTGCCCTAGAACTTAGAACTACTTAAACCTAACCAACCTAAGGACATCACACACATCCATGCCCGAGCCAGGATTCGAACCTGCGACCGTAGAGGTCGCGCGGTTCCAGACTGAAGCGCCTAGAACCGCTCGGCCACAACGGCCGGCGGCCACCAACAATTCGCTTTATTTGTGAGCAGTGAAGCCTTATCTTCGCGATTCCTATGTAAGCGATTCGTAGGTGGTTGTTGTCTATTACTGTATCCATCACTTCAAGCTGGCTTTCTCCAGATATTTCCCGTCCATCTTCGAGCACCTGCCAGTTCAGTTTCTTCAGCATCTCCGCCATGTACTCTCTGGCTCAAACAAACGTCTGTTCATTCGTGGTGAACTTCTTCGAAGACGTTCTACATCGGCTGATAGTCCTATTTGATCTGGATACTACAACTCGAATTTCTGGGATGGGTAGTTATGTGAGCTACTTCCCCTGCAGACTGAGTCCATGTCGCCAGTATCGTACCAATGAAACGAAGTGTGCTTCCTGATAAACCTCCGACTAAGCCAATGTGACAGTTCCACTTCATATTCTGATATAAAGACTCCCATCCTGATGACTGATTCCAATTGTGACCCAGTTATATTTTAGTCACAGTATACTAGGCTCTTTTCATTTTGTGAAGTGGACAATTTTTCATTTTTGAACATTTAAACAAAACTGTTCAGCTTGGCATCTCTTTGAAATCTTATCAGGAACTGTCTGGGTAATTGTTCAGCTTTCTTCATGTACATGTGACAGTTAATGAACTACATGAAAAAAACAAAAATTAACTAAGAAAACATAAATTAACTACAAATTAAGGCGTACACACATTATGTCCCACATTTAAACCTCACTACAGATGTTCGGATTTAGGTTATGATATGTTCGATATGCCTGCCACCATTGCGGATGATGTGGCGCAAGAGAATAGCGAAATTCTGCATGAACCGCTGAAGTATCGGAACATCGACGCGTTCTATGACCTCCTGAATGGCTGTTTTCAGCTCAGTAATGGTTCTGGGGTCTTTAATATAGCCCCACAAAAAGGAGTCGCATGTGTTCAGATCCGGAGAATACGGCGACCAATCGAGGCCTGTGCCAGTGGCCTCTGGCTATCGCAGAGCGAGAATGGATCCCTAAGGTGCTCCTCCAGAACATCTAACACTCTCCTGCTTCGATGGGATCGAGCTCCATCTTCCACGAACCATCTTGTCGAAATCAGGGTCACTTTGGATAATGGGGATGAAATCATCTTCCAAAACCTTCACGTAACATTCGGTAGTCACCGTGCCATCAGGGAATATCGTATCGATTATTCCGTGACTGGAGATTGCGCACCACACAGACTTGTCGATCGCGAGATGCGGATTCTCAATCCCACAAATGTGCCAATTTTAGTTATTGACGAACTCATCCAAATGAATGTGGGTTTCGTCGCTAAACTAAACCATCCATGCGCATACTGATTGCCGCAATGCCTCGCGGACAGCAGTGCTGTTTGAACGTCCTAATGCAAACCGTTCACAAGGTATAACGATTTTATTTCATATAGTTCAGTAATTGTCACCTTGTAGATAATTATTGAACTGTTGTAACCCTGTAGATAACTGCGCTTAAAGCAAAATGAGTATAACGGAATGTAGTAGAATTAAATCAGGTGATGCTGAGGGAATTAGATTAGGAAATCAGACAGTTAAAGTAATAGACGAGTTTTGGTGTCTACGGAGTAAAATAACTGATGATGGTTGAAGTACAGAGGATATAAAATGTAGACTGGCTCTAGCAAGCAAAGCGTTTCTGAAGAAATTTGTTAACATCAAGTATAGATTTAAGTGTCTGGAAGTCTTTTCTGAAAGTATTTGTATGAAGTGTAGCCATGTATGGAAGAAAAACATGGACGATAAATAGTTTAGACAAGAAGAGAATAGAAGCTTTCGAAATGTGGTGCTACAGAAGAATGCTGAAGATTAGATGGGTAGATCACGTAACTAATGAGGAGGTATTGAACAGAATTGGGGAGAAGAGGAGATTGTGGCACAACTTCGCTGGAAGAAGGGATCCGTTGGTAGGACATGTTCTGAGCCATCAAGAGATCACGAATTTAGTATTGGAGGGTAGTGTGGAGGGTAAAAATCATAGAGGGAGACAAAGACCAGTACGCAGATTCAGAAGGATGTACGTCGCACTAGTTACTAGGAGATGAAGAACCTTGCATAGGATAGCTGCATCAAACCAGTCTCTGGTTCAAAAATGGTTCAAATGGCTCTAAGCACTATGGGACTTAACATCTGAGGTCATCACTCCCCCAGAACTTAGAACTACTTAAAACTAACCAACCTAAGGACATCACAAACATCCATGCCCGAGGCAGGATTCGAACCTGCGTCCATAGCGGTCGCGTGGTTCCAGACTGAAGCGCCTAGAACCGCTTGGCCACCCCGGCCGGCCCATTCTCTGGACTGAAGACCACAACAACAACAGACAACTGCGCCATCAGAGAATGGTCTGAGGTTGCTATTAATATTGTCGTTTGTTAATGTATAACATTAACAGCAAGGATCCCAAGACATTTGTTGAGGCGCTCATGAAGATACTTATTACACATTGTAAGCACTGCGGACAGTAGCTCTGGATGATTGCTACACATACACAAATCATTACAGGCTGCTTACGGTGTGCTACCAAGGGTTAGTTTCCGAATAAATAGTGTTACGAGAGTGATGCAATTTGTGAAACTTATTGAGGGAACCTATGGTGATATAAATTAGCTCGGCGAAGATCAGTTACGACGTGTCTCTTTTCTCGAACTCACTGCTGTGAGACAGCCAGCCCCCCAGGGGGATCGTTAACGTCATACACCTGACAACTTAGGCGCGCGGTTCCCATGGAGGGCAGTCAACTGTGACTTTCACTAGGTTAAAGTCACGTCGGCAGCTGAGTCAGAAGGAGCGGCAAAAAACATGCAAAGCTGAGCCGATGGCCAGCGTGTAGAAGGTGGCCGTGAGCTGCCAGCGGAGCAGCCGTTTCCCGACCTCCGCGCGTACTTTCTCCGCCCAATCAACTGCTTCCGTCCGCTGGGTGGGTCTTGTTGTTGTCTGTCGCGGACAGGCGGAAGGAGCGGCTCTGCAGTCGCACGAGGGAGAGAGAGAACCTCGTTCCTACACTTGTAAAGAGCAGGAGATTTCTTTTCTACTGTGTAGACAAATGGATTTGTCACCAACAGTTGAACTTTGACAGCACCGTCGCTGTCTGAGCGTGACTTCAGGGTCGCGTCTGTGCATCAGCGATAGCCAGCAGGCACCGGCTCGAAACCTTTGACTGTCAAAAGGAAGAAACATTAGGATTTAACATTCCGTCGATTAAGAGGTCGTTAGAGAAGAAGCACAAACTCGACTAGGGCAAGGATGGGGAAGGAAATAGACCACCTCTATTTTAAACGAACCATTCTACCCAGTGACTTAATCGGACTAAGTGTTCTACGAAGACATAAATAAGGGTGTTTGGACAGGGGTCAGAACTTCTTTCTCCCGAGTGCAAGTCCAGCGTCTCTCGCTCATTGGACACTAAACTTTTGTTGTGATTTCAGTTTTCCATTCGGAGCGCTGGTGTTCTTATCTGTAGCAAAAGAACGTGTGGTGTTGTCCGTCACAAACTGTTAAAACAAGTGAAGTGCACGGTGTCCCAGGAGGAGAGGTCAGTATTCAGGAAAATAACGATCATTCGTAGCAAAAAGGTGTAGAAAGCGTGTGCTCTAAAATGACTACATTAACAGCTATGAGCGTTTGTTCAGTGGAATAGATTTCTTTAACAATAACGAAAATTGAAAAGCACTCATAGCTCTTGAAGTATGCAGTTTGAAGCCATATTTATTGGATTTTTTTTTCTTGCTGAGGCCCGTACTGCTGCCTCTCAGAATATGGGAAGCAAAGAATTTGCATAGAAGATATTTCTTTCACAATATCCAAGATAAGGAAGTGCTCATAGCTCTTAAGGTAGGCAGTTTAGAGCCCAGTTCACACTAATATATATATATATATATATATATATATATATATATATATATATATATATATATCGATGGACAGAGCATCTCTACAAGTTTGTACTTGTAATGCATGCTGTGACGTAGTTGCGATAGGGCGCGGGTGTGTAAGAACATGTAGACAACTTACCCGCTCCGTGTTGTCGCACAGAATTAGTTCAGACCTGTGAACAGGCAACCCGATTAACACATTTCCAAAGTGGGTTGCTGTCGCACGGACATTTCGTGATTTCAGTGAACTGCATGCACGTACTGATATTTGCCACGCCGCAAAAAGTGTCTCTGTTGAGCACTTGTAATGTTAGTTGAAAAACTGGGGAGATGCTGTATCCACTGTCGATTTCCTGCGAGGATTATAATCATCGCACAGTGTCTTCTAAATCCCTAGATGCACTTATGAGTAATCCTGTGGTCATTCCGCCTGATAAATAACATCACAGTAGCAACGGCATTCACGCATTTATTGGTGTCAGGTTGATATCCTTTTCACGAGAAATTTTGTGTAGAAGAGCTGTATACATAGCTGCAACGATAGCTGATTGCGTTTCACATCTGCTGTTGCCCAGTGCTCTGCTTTGAGTAAGAGGGTTGAGAGGTGATGTTGTTTATGAACCAAAACACTTGCTATAATCGTAGTATACGACAAAGACGTCACCGGAAAGCAATGTCGGCAGTTCTGTGAGGGTCTCGCGCGACGCAGGATGTTGTAATCCAGCACAGCAACGGTGCATTTCGGTAAGGGCTGCGGCCCCCAGGCGACGGCGGCGGCGGCGGAAGTGTCAAAAGAATTATGTGCGTGTGCGCCGGCGCGTTCTCCACGGACCAGTGCAGGAAGCGGCAAATGACGCGCTCCCGGCGGCGGAAGATAGGAATAAGTCGGAAGCCGCGGCTGGCGCGGTTCAACAACCTTGAGAGCGCAGCCCAGACTCCTGTTCCGCCCGCCCGCCGGCCGCCGAAAAGACGCCGAGGAGCGATTCCACACTAGCCAGCCGCCCGCGGAAAATCTAATGGCTGCACGCTGGATCAGTGCCGAGCCACTTGTAAGCCACCTGAGCTGGAGGTGCTGCTGCGGACTACAGTTCGACACGGTACTCACTGTACGGATACCGACGCTGGCTTACATCGATGGTATGAAGCAGCGTGTGTAGGCAATGGGCGCTGGAGCAAACTCGTCGCTCTGAGGCTAAGAGCGCTCCTCAAATTGCACAGTGCGCCCCTTTTCAAGAGTGGTGTTTTCTCGAACTAGTACCGATTGGTGGTGGGTAAAGGTAGTACTACACTATGTGATCAAAAGTACGAAGACACCCTCAAAAACGTACGTTTTTCATATTAGGTGCACTGTGCTGCCACCTACTTCATATCAGCGACCTTAGTAGTCATTAGACGAGCGAAATGGGGCGCTCCGCGGAACTCACGGGCTTCGAACGAGGTCAGATGATTCGCTGTCACTTCTGTCATACGTCTGTACGCGAGATTTCCACGCTCCTAAACATCCCTAGGTCCTCTGTTTCCGATGTGATAGTGAAGTAGAAACGTGAAGGGACACGTACAGCACAAAAGCGTACAGGCCGACCTCGTCTGTTGACTGACAGAGACCGCCGACAGTTGAAGAGGGTCGTAATGTGTAATAGGTCGACATCTATAGAGACCATCACACCGGAATTCCAGACTGCATCAGGATCCACTGCAAGTACTATGACAGTTAGGCGGGAGGCGAGAACACTTGGATTTCATGGTTCAGCGGCTGCTCATAAGCCATACATCACGCCGGTGAATGCCAAACGACACCTCGCTTGGGATAAGGAGCATAAACATTGGACGATTGAACAGTGGAAAAACGTTGTGTGGAGTGACGAATCAAAAAAATGGTTCAAATGGCTCTCAGCACTATGGGACTTAACTTCTAAGGTCATCAGTCCCCTTGAACTTCGAACTACTTAAACCTAACTAACCTAAGGACATCACACACATCCATGCCCGAGGCAGGATTGGAACCTGCGACCGTAGTGGTCACGCGGTTCCAGACTGTAGCGCCTAGAACCGCTCGGCCACCCCGGCCGGCCAGTGACGCATCACGGTCGGGTTTAGCGAACGCCCGGTGAACGACATCTGCCAGCGTGTGTAGCACCAACAGTAAAATTCGGCGGCGTTGGTGTTATTGTGTGGTCGTGTTTTGGGCTTCCACCTCTTGTGTTGCGTGCCGCTAACACAACACAGGCCTACAGTGATGCTTTAAGCACCTGCTTGCTTCCCACTGTTGAAGAGCAATTCTGGGATGGAGATTGCATCTTTCAACACAATCGAGCACCTGTTCATAATGCACGGCCTGTGGCGGAGTGCTTACACGACAATAACATCCCCATAATGGACTGGCGTGCACAGATTGCTGCCCTGAATCCTACAGAATACCTCTGGGATGGTTTGGAACGCCGACTTCGTGCCAGGCTTCACCGACCGACATCGACTCCACTCGTCAGTGCAACACTCCGTGAAGAATCGGCTGCCATTCCCCAAGAAACCTTCCAGCACCTGACTGAACATATGCCTGCGAGAGTGGGAGCCGTCATCAAGGCTAAGGGTGGGCCAATACCATACTGAATTCCAGCATTACCGATGGAGAGCGCCACGAACTTGTAAGTCATTTTCAGCCAGGTGTCCGGATACTTTTGATCACGTAGTGTATGTGTAGGTACTTTCAGCTTCTACAGTGCTTTAGTCAGATGTTTTGGACTATGCTTGCATAAGATACTAATGGAGACGCGCCAGTACTACTTCGTCTATAGCCATTACCAAATGCTTCCATTTTGATTTGTGTTGGTCGTTGCTCTTTTACTTGTTTTTAAAATGAGGGAAGAGGCTACTCTAGGTTCTTCACCCACTCCAAACGGACTAGCACGACCCCAAGAAGAATCTTCTTGACGCAATAATTTACCAACAGCCGTATCTATTGTAGAAATTTATTTATTTTTATGAACTTCTATGTCCTGCCAGTTTCGGCATTATATTGATGCCATCTTCAGGCCCCACTCGTAAAATCGCTATACATGGAAGGAGCCATATAACTGGATCCGTGAGTCAATTCGTCCTGCAACAGTCTGTGTCGCCTGGTCACCAAGAGCTGTTGCAGGACGAATTGATTCACGGGTCCAGTTATATGACTCCTTCCGCGTATAGCGATTTTACGAGTGGGGCCTGAAGATGGCATCAATATAATGCCGAAACTGGTAGCACATAGAAGTTCATAAAAAAAAGTTCTACAATACATACGGCTGTTGGTAAATTGTTGCATCAAGAAATTCATGACAACCGTCGTCCCACGATCCATAATGGATCAACGAAGAGCAAGAAGAATGGGCGATCTCTGTCACCGCGTGTCGGTACTGCTGCCGCAGAAGTCTTCCCCACGGCGGCCTAAGTTTCCGTGTGTTTCCTCTCGCAGTCGACTGCCTCGTTGAAGTGTCGGCGCCGTACAGGCGCCTGGGCCGCCCGCCACTCGGGACGCTGGTGAGCTCACGGCTCCGTCACCGCCTGCGTCACTGGACAGCGCTTTCGCCGGCTGCGGCGCGCCGTGACGTTTCGGAGGCTACCGGCGCAGCCGTCCACAGGACCGCGCCACGCGCCGCCGCCGCTGACTCACCGCCTAACCCGATCACGGAAAGGTCGCCGCCGTACGCGGAACGCGGCTGCGTCACGCTCTGCCTCACACACGCGTTCTTGGCCCACATCCGAGAGCTCTTCGTTGATTCCTACTTATTCCTTGCTGCGATGTGTGTTGTTGTGTTCCACAGTCTCAAGATTGGTTTGGTTCAGCTCTCCGCGCTAGTCAACCCTGTGGAAGTCTCTTCGTCGGCGTATAACCATTGTAGATTACATCTGCATCAGTTTGCTTACTATATTCATATCTTGATCCCCTTCTACAGTTTCCCCAGTATCAGACCGCATGCCCCTCGAACTTCGTAAGGAAATCATTGCAATTTCGTCCTTAGGGCCATTATCATGTGGTGTGCTGCAAACGATTGTGCTTCAGCACATGTCCAACCTTAAAAATCCTCCGGCATGTACACATACCATCGTCATGCCTGAGCCTTGTAATGGTACTTGTATTACGTGACCATTACGGCACCTCACCTCAACCTCTCGATACCAGCAATATTCTACTGTGTTTCTGTAAACTAGTCAACATATTTCTGTTCAAAATGGTTCAAATGGCTCTGAACACTATGCGACTTAACTTCTGAGGTCATCGGTCGCCTAGAACTTAGAACTAATTAAACCTAACTAACCTAAGGACAGCACACACATCCATGCCCGAGGCAGGATTCGAACCTGCGACCGTAGCGGTCGCTCGGCTCCAGACTGTAGCGCCTAGAACCGCACGGCTACTGCGGCCGGCCCTATTTCTGTGACAACATTCAGATTTGGTTTCATTAATGTAGAGGTACTTCGATACATCGATATGTATATATTGAAATGATATTATTCTTATGTGTATTCTTTCTTTTGTCACTATGATCTTTGACGTACTTGTAACTCTGATTTTTGGGCGCGTAAGCGGTTATTAGAGAGTGAAGCTTTGGTCGTCATGCTAAAAAGACCCAAATTGTAGTCAGTTTATGAAATGTGAACTTTAACAGTGAGGAAGATATTTTCAAGTATGTTTTATGTTGTGAAGTGATGTTTTGATACGAGTTACGTGATATTGCAACAAAAGTAATAAAAAAGCAGTGTAACTTTAATTCGGAGTGCTGATTACTTTTTTACATCACCATTGTCCTAACTTGCAAAAGTTTAATCTTCAAGAATGGTTTATGAAACACATCTATAAAACTTTTGAATATCGCAGAATAACACCTAGGCCTCTTTGCATCCGAGCTTGGAATCATCACTACCTAGATTTTCGACGATTGAGCCATGAGTTCACAACGAGACCAGCGTGGGAAACACGAAAAGATGAGTGCCTAGTTTATCCATTATTTCAAGAAATGACTTTATTAACTGTGCTCTAATGACACCTGCCACATAATATAACTTTGTTGTTGCCCGAAAATGCAATATTTAGCAGCGTGAGCAACACTACAATCATAATTAATTTTTGACCTTTGTTATGGTAGTGTTGTTAGAGCCTTATAACATCCTTCACACAATTCCCAACAAGCCACTGTGCTTGTACATTGTTTACATGTGAAATGAGACTTTTGGAGCAAAGGTACATTCGGGATGTAAAGCAGAAGTATAGATTTTAATTTTTCAGTATACAGTTGGTGGACAAAAACACGGAAACACCAAAAACACAATACATTATCAAGCCTAACAGGATGTAGGAAAACCATTGGCATTCAAAACAACTTCCAGTAGCCTCAGAATGAATAAATACAGGTACTGTATAGTTTTCAAGGTAATCATTATTGTTCCTACAGAATAGTGGCAAGTTCAGTTAACGATGATAGCTTCGTAGCGATCAGGCAACATTCTCGCCAAAGGAGGTCACAAAGGCACAATGACATTGTGATTCTGTCACCGTGGTGGCCAGGGAATGTGAGAAAATTCACTCTCGTGCTCACAAAATCAGTCCTGGACGATGCGAGTTGTGCGAATAGGAGCCCTGTCGTCTCGGAGCACAGCATCACCACTGGGGAACAAACACTGTACCATGGGATGGACCTGACCAGTCAAAATGGTCACATAGTCCTGGGTGCTAATGTGACTTTGCAGAGTAACCGTGGGGCCCATGGAATACGATATAGCTGCCCACATCAACATCGAACCGCCGCCGTGTTCCACTCTTGCGACGTATACTCGGCCAGAAGTTAGAAGCAATACGAAACAAGACTCACCCGACCAAGTGAGTTTCTTCTATTGCTTCATAGTTCAGGTTTTATTGCTTCGGCACCGCATTTCCTGTTACGGCCATTTCCAGCTGTCGGCCTCTCATTTTTCGTCACTATTGTCTTCAATGATCGTCCGTCACCATAATGCAAAACACACTTCCGTCGGGGTAGTGATTTGGCAGATGATGTTTTCTTCTTTTTTTTCCTTTATGTGGTATAATTCTTAGATGCGGTGCCTCTTGAAACACCAAACACGTCGGCTACTTTGGTTACGGAAGCATCCACTACCCTAACACCAACAATTTGCCCACGTTCGAATTCATTTAGCTCTGACGTAATGCACTCACAACTACTCGTACACACAATACTATTCTGATCACGACTAACGCCCGCGACGTAGTGACGACATTGCACAAGTGTAGTTCGTGGTCAAATGCAACAGCGCAACTTATAGGCTTGGCTAACATCTGCACTTGTTTTCTAAGCATACATTCGTCGCGTTGTTCCCATATATCTGTCCAACCACAGCATATACAAAATAGTCGTATCCAGGTATACACCAAAAAGGATGGAAATGTGTGGAAAGGATGCACATGGACTGTATCTGACACACTCTGAACCTCTGAATCTGCACGCCAGCAACTATGAGTATCTCCCGGGAAACAGGTTCTTTACGAGGTGAGAGATTGGTGACCATGGTTGTACTGACAATGAGAGTTTTACGTTTTGAGCACGTGTGCGTTTTGTCAGTGGTCAAGAGAGCCGCTAGGTTGCGTCAGGAGAAGAGACAAGCGGAATCTAGAGTGGAACAGAGTTATATGTAGTGTTGAAACGTCCTTTAGAAGAATCAGTGAATTACTGTGCTGATAAACCCCTTACGTTATTTGATTTTCAGACAGCTGAGCAAAACTGAACGTACTCAGACATTTCTCTCTTTACTTATTCTGATCATCACTAAACTGACACACAATATTTTTAGCGCAACGCAATCTGACTTTCAATAATCCCTACAAAAGAATGGCCCTGACAAACAGTAACCTATACCTTTCATGAATCACTCACCTCACAAAAATCTTCGTTACTCGAACTACTGCAATACAGCGAGCGCCAATACTGCCAGCTAAATAAACGATTCTAACTACTGAAGGCACTAACTACTGATAGGCATAGTTAGCAAATGAAAGATTTTTGATAGATAACAAACAATGTATTTACCTTAATAGTGTTCAAAAGTCATAATATATATATCAGTTCATGACATCCAGTCTTACAAATTTAGTCTCTCTGATGGACACACGTCCAGATCATCCGCTCTCAAAACTCCGCCATCTCACTCCCCACATCCACCACTGCTGGCGGCTCATCTCCAACTGCGCCACGCTACGCGCTGTTCACATCCAACAGCCCAACACTAGAATATTCCATCAATGCAAACCAGCCAGAGACTGCACACAGCACAGTGAGTGATTTTCATATAGAGCGCTACCTGGCGTTACCAACATAAAAACCTAAACAGCCTACTTACAGTGTTAGAGAAGATTGAAAGTGGAGTAAATGTCAGCTATAAGTAAGTTGTAGAAATGTGATGATGGTTAGAACATTAACTAGACAGTTCAGAGGAAAAAATGTGGATAAGCAGTTACGAAGAAAGCTGGGAAAAAATGTGGATAGGCAGTTACGAAGAAAGCTGCGTACGAATTTAAGTGTTCAGGGTAACAGTCGTGCATGCATTGTACAGTAAGAAACAGTAATTACTTTATGCGATGTTCAGTTTAAGCTTTACTAATTTTCATGAGGAATATTCAAGGCCGGCCGATGTGGCGGAGCGGTTCTAGGCGCTTCAGTCTGGAACCGCGCAACCGCTACGGTCGCGGATTCGAATCCTGCCTCGGATATGGATGTGTGTGATGTCCTTAGGTTAGTTAGGTTTAACTAGTTCTAAGTTCTAAGGGACTGATGACCTCAGCAGTTAAGTCCCATAGTGCTCAGAGCCATTTGAACCATTTCAATATTCAAGTAAGGCACTAAAGACTGTAAAAATAGTATAGTGAAGAAATAAAGAATGTAAGTGCTAACTGAAACTCATTAGGTTGAAATTTAGGATGAGAAATAGTGGCTACAGTTACAAACCAGCCCACCCTATTATCTGTTAAAATGACCAATTGATCAGACAGTGTTAAAAGACCGAGGTAGGGTGATGGGATTTGTTCTAGGCACATGGTGAGAGCTTTTAGCATCCCCTTGTTTACTTTTTGTGAGTTCTTCGCCACCCAGTTAAATAATTTCTAACTGTCTTCAGTTTCATTTACCATCACAAACAGCAATCGAAATCTAGCGAGAGCAGGTACTCACGGGGAGGGCTCGAGTTACTGCACCTGTGAAGGTCAGAGAATTGAATGGAATTTGTGCCTTCATTAATACAGCGGTGTACGTTTGGAGCACCCACTCCACCACGAAGGCTTGATGAGAGACTCCCTTGGAGCGTGGTGCCGCCCGTCCTTACCAGGCGGTCGTGCAACGGTACCCCAGGGCGACTCTTCCCGGCTTTTTGCCCGCCACGATTAAGCATTCGCGGCGCATTCCCGTTGCGGGATACACCGACAAGACCCACGCATCCGGTCTCCGAGAAGCGGCGCAAGTGAGGCCTGTTTTTCGCGCTCTCTATAATTACTAGCGTAATACACCCACCTCGACATTGTTCCTTCAGATGAAGGAACTCTTCCTTGCACCCCTCCCCTCTGCGTGCCAGAACTGTTTACTACTACACATTTCACTGTATCTGCTAACGGCGTCACAGTGCACTTAAACAGACTACTGTACTGATCTTTGTGACAGCAAAGGAAAAAGACAGCAGGTAGCGCGCTATTTCGTCACCCTCTTTATCTGTTTACCTTGGGCCACCTCACACACCTTCGCGCAACAAGCAGCGAGCGCTCTCAAAACAAATGGCCTCATTTTTATAGGATCGAACGTCATTAGTTGAGAAGCGATACTTTTGACGTTGGCATCGAGTCATTGCGGCTAGCGTGTTGACTCTTCCCATAAACATTAACTCCATATGAAACTGGCGGGCAGAAAAAAATTGCATGCCGGGCTGGGACTCGAAACCGGAACCTCTGCCTTTCACGGACAACTACTCTACTGACATCTACATCTACATCTACATCTACATTTATACTCCGCAAGCCACCCAACGGTGTTTGGCGGAGGGCACTTTACGTGCCACTGTCATTACCTCCCTTTTCTGTTCCAGTCGCGTATGGTTCGCGCGAAGAACGACTGTCTGAAAGCCTCCGTGCGCGCTCGAATCTCTCTAATTTTACATTCGTGATCTCCTCGGGAGCTATAAGTAGGGGGGAAGTAATATATTCGATACCTCATACAGAAACGCACCCTCTCGAAACCTGGCGAGCAAGCTACACCGCGATGCAGAGCGCCTCTCTTGCAGGGTCTGCCACTTGAGTTTGCTAAACATCTCCGTAACGCTATCACGGTTACCAAATAACCCAGTGACGAAGTGCGCCGCTCTTCTTTGGATCTTCTCTATCTCCTCTGTCAACCCGACCTGCTACGGATCCCACACTGATGAGCAATACTCAGGTATAGGTCGAACGGGTGTTTTGTAAGCCACCTCCTTTGTTGATGGACTACATTTTCTAAGGACTCTCCCAATGAATCTCAACCTTGTACCCGCCTTACCAACAATTAATTTTGTGTGATCATTCCACTTCAAATTGTTCCGCACGCATACTCCCAGATATTTTACAGAAGTAACTGCTACCAGTGTTTGTTCCGCTATCATATAATCATACAATAAAGGATTCTTCTTTCTATGTATTCGCAATACTTTACATTTGTCTATGTTACGGGTCAGTTGCCACTCCCTGCACCAAGTGCCTATCCGCTGCAGATTTTCCTGCATTTCGCTGCAATTTTCTAACACTGCAACTTCTCTGTATACTACAACACCATCCGCGAAAAGCCGCGTGGAACTTCCGACACTATCTACTAGGTCATTAATATATATAGTGAAAAGCAATGGTCCCGTAACACTCCCCTGTGACACGCCAGAGGTTACTTTAACGTCTGTAGACGTCTCTCCATTGAGAACAACATGCTGTGTTCTGTTTCCTAAAAACTCTTCAATCCAGCCACACAGCTGGTCTTATATTCTGTAGGGTCTTACTTTATCAGGGGACAGTGCGGAACTGTATCGAACGCCTTCCGCAAGTCAAGGAAAATGGCATCCACCTGGGAGCCTGTATCTAATATTTTCTGGGTCTCATGAACAAATAAAGCGAGTTGCGTCTCACACGATCGCTGTTTCCGGAATCCATGTTGATTCGCCGGCCGCGGTGCCCGTGCGGTTCTGGCGCTGCAGTCCGGAACCGCGGGACTGCTACGGTCGCAGGTTCGAATCCTGCCTCGGGCATGGGTGTGTGTGATGTTTTAGGTTAGTTAGGTTTAAGTAGTTCTAAGTTCTAGGGGACTTATGACCTAAGATGTTGAGTCCCATAGTGCTCAGAGCCATTTGAACCATTTTGTTGATTCCTACAGAGTAGATTCTGGGTTTCCAAAAACGACACGATACGCGAGCAAAAAACATGTTCCAAAATTCTACAACAGATCGACGTCGGAGAGCACTGAGGTATCCAGGAGCGATACCCTGCAATGCATACAGGAGAAATTTTTTGAAGTCTGCAAAGTATAAGGGAGAGGTACTGGCGGAAGTAAAGCTTTGAGTACACACTTGGAGTCGTACTTGCGTAGCTCAGTCGTGAAGAGCATTTGCCAGCGAAAGGTAGAGGTTCAGTGTTCTCGTCCAAGTCCAACACACAGTTTTAATCCGACGGGAAGTTGCGAAGCAGTGCACATTCCGATGTAAAGAGAAAATTCATTCTAACAGCTCCAACTGTTACGCAGTTACCCCATTTGGCTCCTGCGTGTTAAACAGAATTGGACTTAGTAAGCACCCTACATCAAGATGAAATGTATGAGCCTACAGCGTGGAATCTTCCGATGAATTTCATTGGTTGTCCTGCGGGCACTGAAGTGTTGTCACACCCAATACACAACACTCTAATTTACATTTATCTGCATCTGTTCTATGTGGCGGTTATCGCAGAACTACAAGCTTCCCTCATCAAGCACAAATGGAGACCACTAAAGGGCATCATATTGTTTTAGTGACGCGTGTCTAAGTGTTACAAAATACATTCGAGTAAAAGGTGCCTCCTCCTAGAGCGTTAGTTTAAACGTCTGGATTTGACATTTTCAACAGATCAAATCATAGTCGAGACTCACCAAGGAATTATATACATCAGTAATTTACCTTACAGTTTTCAATATAGCCGATGATTTAATGTGGTATTTTTGTATTTATATTACAAAACTCCGTAGCTGTACTAGAGTAATTTAACGTCTGCCATGCGATTGTAGGCTCAGTAATGATGGCTGCTTTATACATTTTTGAGATCTTCAGTTGAAATGTAGCATCGGCGTGGTCCGGCAACTGCTAAATAACTTGCCAAATGTATTGTTATGCGGTATCACAACAAGAACAGTGACAGTAGTAAGAGAGAAATCGTAACTCCGCTTGGTATTACTTCCATAAAGTTGCTTCCTTGTCAGTAATATGAGGCAACCTCCTACTAGGCGCTATAACTTTACGTGAGCTCATCAACAGTTTCGTAAGTCATAATCATAACAATAGGGTACAGTTACAAGGCTATTTCTGAAGTAAAAGATAACAGCTTCCCCACTACTCAGGAACACGTTTAATCTCTCATGTTCTTCCTCATTTTCGATTTTGTCTGCAGCTGACAACACTACAGATTAAATACAATTTAAGGGACATCTCAGTAGTCACGTGAACAGTAAGGGATAACTGATAAACGTAGATCCACAGCACTTGATAAATCTTTTTCAGTAATTTTAAGTCGTTAACATCCTCTGCGCAAATTCCCTTGTATTTTAACTAATGAAAAAGTAGCGGAAATATGGCAGCGCATATTGTTCCTCGGGTTTTTAGAAGTGGTTGCCACTCGACTACATATTTCGGATTTGAATTTTGTCGTCAAGGAGTAACTGTTTTCATTGCGTTTCGTCTCTGGAGTGAAATGCAGTCTTTGCGAAAATGATGCACTTCCAAATCGGTAAAAGAAGCACTTTGAAAATACTCTAATCGTTCCTTAATGTCCTGTAACGGAAAGCACACGTATCTCATTCGAACCGTACAACGGCTAAAGTTTGGGCATTGTAAGTGGAAGAAAGTCGCCATGTCGCTCGCTACAAGTGGTTCACGCGTCGTAGCGTGTCGCTGATATCACTGAGGCCACAGAGCAGTGAAGGTAACGCAGCGGGGAAGGCAAAAAAGTAGGATATCGCGCCTTAAGGACAGAGAGCCGATTCAAAAGCGTAGCTCCCCATCCGATGCGTGCTGCTCCGTTCTACTTCAGTCACTTCTCTTCGGACGGAACATGAAATAACAACAGAAGAAGGGCAATTATCTTTCGCGACCTGAGACAGTTCTGCCACGTGCTGCCTGCACGCACGCGTGCGTGACGCACAAGTCCCTGAAGGACTCACCGACAGCCAGGTAAGAACAGAAATGTGCGTGTGCGTTTCACCCTCGACGGCGTTTGTTCCTCGGAGGTGAATCCACTCCGCTTACGTAAAGAGAGTGGCCTTCCGACAAAGCCATTGTTACAGCACGCTGTATGTATTACGTAAACTTGGCTACAAGTCTGCGTAACCAGACCTTGTTGATTTTTTTTTTTTTTTTTTTTTTTTTTTGGATAAGCTGCAGGCAATTTGCGTTACTCACACGTTGTCGTAGTGACGTTATATTTCTTAACAGTTATTTTATGCAACGGTATTTGGGGGATACCCGACGAAGAGTACGCTAAGCTCTACATCTGGAGGTCTCTGGATGTTTAAAAACAAATGCAGCCATGCCCTCATGACATCCTCTGATATATAGCCTGTTCCCTCTAGCCCCTTTGTGATTTCACTAAATTAGTTAAGACGTATGCTAGGATGGTTTCTCTGTAGGGACGCGGCCGAATTCTTTCCCCACTTTTCTCCAATCTGAGCTTGTCTCCGCCTCTAATGATCTAGTCGTCGACGGGACGTTATAGCCTAAACTTGATTCGTTCTCTCCAGTATCCTTCAGTCCTCCTCCTCCTCCTCCTCCTCCTCCTCATCATCATCATCATCATCATCATAATCATCAACATCACCATCACCATCATTACAAGAATTAGTAGCGACATGTGATCTCCTTGTAGTCAACCACCGATGCTGTTCCAGTCGTTCAATTTTGCAAATCTGCGTTCTGAGCTCTCTGTTTTTTAGCAGTGTACGACTCACACAGAAGCTACGGAGCAAGGAGATAACATCCTAAAAAGGGACCAAAAAGACCGCTGTTGATTCCTTCTCAGTCATTCTGCAGCCGAGCTAGAGCTCCATCTCTAAGGAGTACTCAGGTCGACAAAAAATTTTCAGTTTATTTTCTTATTCAAATTATATTCAACCTTGGATAACATCTTGAGTTGGCATATCGATTAGTCGTATCTAAAGCCATAAATCCATAGGACTGAGGTTCAGTTTCTGGTAATAAGGTCTCGGTTGTGGAAATACTTTGTAGACTTGGAAACGCGACAGTGCATCGTCAACGTCACATTGCAGTCCCGCCAGGGAAGGGAGTGGGGAACAGCGGATCCTGGGTTTTAAGGATGTTAAGGTACTACCACCTGCAAATAAACCTTTTCTTGTAGAAAAATGTTTTATTCAAACGAGCATTGAGATTATGAGTGAGGTGATTACTTTCAATAAGATACATTTTTAGAGGTGTTGTGTAAATTACAAACGAAATGTCTTGTAATATCAGCAGTTGTCCTCGATGAGTTGAATCGAAACAGTTAAACATCGTATCACTTCACCCTATCGGATTTGACTCTCTGATCAAATGTTGCTTCACTATCTGTGTAAAGCCCAAGTCACGCGATACGCGGTTAACGTGTCGCTGGAGACAATACTGATAAAGGGGAGAGGAGGGATGGGGGAGATGGGGGTTTCAGATTAACGTACTACTCTCCCAGACACATTAATGTCATTTCGAAAGGAGATCCGCCCTTTCCCATTCAAGTACAATATGTGCTCAAAAGTATCCGGACGCCCCCAGAAACATAAGTTTTCCATATTGGGTGCATTGTACTGCCACCTACTGCCAGGTACTCCATATCAGCAACCTCATTAGTCATTTAGACATCGTGAAAAATGAAATGTCGTGTGGCAAGGTCCTTCCGTCAGGTAGACCGTTCACCTGGTGCAATTCTTTTGAGTTGACGCCACTTTGGTGACTTGCTTGTCGATGGAGATGAGCTGCTGCTGATGATGATGATGATGATGACAACACAACACCCAGTCGCTGAGCGCAGAAGATCTCCGACCCAGCCCGGAATCGAACCCAGGCTCCATGGTATGATATTCCGCCGCGCTGACCACTCAGCTACCGGGGCGGGCATTAGACATCGTGAGAGAGCAGAATGGGGCGCTCCGTGGTCACGTGACTGGGTGTCACTTATGTCATACATCTGTACGGTGGAAAAACGTCGTATGGAGTGACGAATCACGATACACAATGTGGCGATCCGTTGGCAAGGTGTTGGTATGGCGAATGCCCGGTGAACGTCATCTGCCAGCGTGTGTAGTGCCAACAGTAAAATCTCGGAGGCGGTGGCATTCTGGTGTGGTCGTTTTTTTCATGAAGCGGGCTTACGCCCTTCGTTGTTTTGCGTGGCACTATCACAGCACAGGCCTATATTGATGTTTTAAGAACCTCCTTGCTTCCCACTGTTGAAGAGCAATTCGGGGATGACGATTGCATCTTTCAGCACGATCGAGCACCTGTTCAGAATGCACGGCGTGTGGCGAAGTGGTTACACGACGACAACACCCCTATAAAGGACTGGTCTGCATAGAGTCCTGACCTGAATCCTATAGAAAAAACTTCTGGCATTTTTTGGAACGCCGATTTACTGCCAGGCCTCACCGAGCGACATCGATACCTCTCCTCAGGCTCAGCAGTCCGTGAAGAATGGGCTGCCATTCCCCAAGAAACCTTTCAGCACCTGACTGAACGTATTCCTGCGAGAGTGGAAGCTGTCATCAAGGCTAAGGATAGGCCAACACCGTATTGAATTCCAGAATTACCGATGGCGGATGCCACGAACTTGGGAGTCATTTTCAGCCAGGTGTCCGGATACTTTTGATCACATAGCGTAGCTCCTGAATTATGCTCATAAGACTGAAAGGATTTCAACAAACAATCCTGTTGGAAGAACATCCGAAACTGAGCATCATAGCAGAGGTTGAATGGATTTCATTGCAGTCTTCCCACCAAAGAAAATTTCTTGACGACGCAGGGGATCGAATCTAAGTTCTACACGCAATCAGCCACGCAGATCGCCCAGCGAAGGTGGTTTATGAAGATTTTAATTCCTTCTGCTAGCTGTTGCTGTTGTTGTGGTCTTCAGTCCTGAGACTGGTTTGATGCAGCTCACCATGCTACTCTATCCTGTGCAAACTTCTTCATCTCCCAGTACCTACTGCAGCCCACATCCTTCTGAATTTGCTTAGTGTATTCATCTCTTGATCTCCCTCTACGATTTTTACCCTCCACGCTGCCCTCCAATACCAAACTGGTGATCCCTCGATGCCTCAGAACATGTCCTACCAACCGATCCCTTCTTCTAGTCAAGTTGTGCCACAAGCTCCTCTTCTCCCCAATTCTATTCAATACCTCCTCATTAGTTATGTGATCTACCCATCTAATATTCAGCATTTTTCTGTAGCACCACATTTCGAAAGCTTCTATTCTCTTCTTGTCCAGACTATTTATCGTCCATGTTTCACTTCCATACATGGCTACACTCCATACAAATACTTTCAGAAACGACTTCCTGACACTTAAATCTGTACTCGATGTTAACAAATTTCTCTTCTTCAGAAACGCTTTCCTTGCCATTGCCAGTCTACATTTTATATCCTCTCTACTTCGATATCATCAGTTATTTTGCTCCCCAAATAGCAAAACTCCTTTACTACTTTAAGTGTCTCATTTCCTAATCTAATTCCCTGAGCATCACCCGTCTCAATTCGACTACATTCCCTGATCCTCGTTTTGCTTTTGTTGATGTTCGTCTTATACCCTCCTTTCAAGACACTGTATTTTAACGTCATACACTCGTGCATTCAGAAGGGAACGTATCACCTCATCCTGGCGTAAAAGACAGAATTCATCCTCCGATACGTTCTAGAACTCGCTGCTAGTTGCGGTGTGCTGTAGGCTCTTGTAACCGGGTCGCGGTACGGCGTCGTCTACACAGGATATGAAAGACTGAAAGGAAATTTTCGAGATTAACTGCATGGCAGGTTCCTCTGGCCAGACGGGTCAGGAAGGAGGGGCGTACTTCAGGTCGAGAGCAGTCGCTGCCGACTACTCTGACGCCACTCGAGGACGTCTGCGGTGGTGCCCGTCCGGTGAGGAATCTCCGTTCGATTCCAGGTCAGTAGCGCCAGGGCCGGCCGTTTCCCACACGAGAGTCTGCCAGAGGAGGCAGGTGTGTGTGTGTGTGTGTGTGTGTGTGGAGGGGCTGCAGATCGGAGACTGCGCTTCTCGTGGGAACGCGAGAGGGCCCGCGGAAGCGCCCACAAGGCGGCGTCACGCGTCGTAATTGCCGCAGACGGGAGGCGGCCGCTTTCCTCGCGCTTCGTGTGAGAAAACTGCCGCACAGTGCGCGTAATTGGGCTGAATTTTAATTAGGTGAAATCTGCCCGTTACCTTGGCTCCAGCGTGGACGCGGGGTCGCACTGGAGCACTATATACGACGTTTGTGTAATTGGCTCCCCAACTTTCACTCTCGCTCTGTGGGGTTGTCCTTTGGCCGGCGTCAGTTTCTAAGCTGAAACGATTTCTTCCGCTAGCGCCTTTCCGCTCGCTGCGTGATAAACTCCGTTTACAAGGATCCGGATACGGATGCAGGTAACCGCACTCTCGTTTTCTGCGAGGCTAAGCCAAATAAGTTATGATGACAAGTTTTTTGTCACTGTGGTACGGAATACAGGGTGAACCCTAGCTCCGCCAACAAAACCTCGAAGATTATTCAATGATATTTTCTGAATATTTCGGTACAAAGAAGCCATTATCTCCTGTGACCTGTTACAGAGTAACTGCATTCAACTATGCTTCACACCCCTCTTCCTAACTATTGCAAATATCGCCCGTTGTCGACTTTTTCCATCCTTCATCAACATACACGTTGTTAAAAAAAAAAAGAATTCGCTATTCTGAGAGGTGATAATATGGGCGAAAACAAGAAAAAATATCCAGTTGTAAGTAGGCTGTTTAGGTTTTTATGTTGATAACGCCACGTAGCGCTCTGTGTGAAAATCACTGACTGTGCTGTGTGCAGTCTGTGGCTGGTTGGCATTGTTGAAATATTCGCTATTGTAGTGTTGGGCAGCTGGATGTGAACAGTGCGTAGCGTTGAGCAGTTGGAGGTGAGCCGCCAGCAGTGGAGGATGTGGGGAGAGAAATGGCGGAGTTTTGAGAGCGGTGATCTGGATGTGTGTTCATCAGAGACAGTATATTTGTAAGACTGGATGTCATGAACTGCTGTATATATTATGACTTTTGAACACTATTAAGGTAAATACATTGTTTGTACTCTAACAAAATCTTTGATTTGCTAACTATGCCTATCAGTAGCTAGTGCCTTCAGTAGTTAGAATCTTTTATTTAGCTGGCAGTAGTGGCGCTCGCTGTATTGCAGTAGTTAGAGTAACGAAGATTTTTGTGAGGTAAGTGATTTGTGAAAGGTATAGGTTATTGTTAGTCAGGGCGATTCTTTTGTAGGGATTATTGAAAGTCAGATTGCGTTGCGCTAAAAATATTGTGTGTCAGTTTATTGATGATTAGAATAAGTAAAGAGAGAAGTGTCTGAGTACGTTCAGTTTTGCTCAGCTGTTTGAAAATCTAATAATGTAAGGGATTTATCAGCACAGTAGCTCACTAATTTTTCTATGGGGGCGTTTCACAGTAAACATGAACCCGTCAAATACATACCTGAAGACCTATGAACACGTGTGCGATTCATGTCTTCTAGTGCAAGTTCTTTGCTATTAAGAGGCCGGCCGAAGTGGCCGCGCTGTTCTGGCGCTGCAGTCTGGAACCGCGAGACCGCTACGGTCGCAGGTTCGAATCCTGCCTCGGGCATGGATGTGTGTGATGTCCTTAGGTTAGTTAGGTTTAACTAGTTCTAAGTTCTAGGGGACTAATGACCTCAGCAGTTGAGTCCCATAGTGCTCAGAGCCATTTGAACCATTTTTTTGCTATTAAGAATGACCTACAGAAAGCAGTAAACAAATGACGACGCTTTATTCTGCTTACTATCACATACGACCCGCACTTGCGGAGCCATCGCTAAAGGAGGTGCTCAGTATGGTGTCGATTCGCAGCAAGGCACGCTTCTGTCCGACGTCTTTAGGGACTCAGACACTGTCTGACAAACACCAGGTTGATCACGGATGCACCGGCAGACCATGCTGATGCGTTCCTGTAGTGTTAGCACATTGTTAATGGGGCTTGCATACATCAAAGATTTCATGTCTCCACAATCAAACATCCAAGTGATTAAGACTGGAGGAACGAGCTCGCGAACTTATTTGACCTCGTTCACCAATCCACTGGCCGTTAAATGACTGTGCGAACTGTTCTCGGACGTTTCGGACACCGCCGGCACCTTGCCGCGGTCTTCTTTGACCTACATAAGGCGTATGACATGACTTGGCGCCATCACATTTTGGTTAACCCCCCCATGACTGGGGCTTCCGTGGTCCCCTTCCGATTCTTATCCGCGAGTTTTTATGTCACCGGCTCTTTCGGGTTCGAGTTGGCACTTTAATGAAATTAAATTAAAATAAATAAAAATAATAAATAGTTACCCTTTTTTTAAATTTGTTTTTTGTTATTTGCTCTTTCCTTCTGATTGTACGTACGAACTTTGTTGTAGAACCCCTTATTTACGTGTGGTAATAAAAATTCATTTAGACAGAATTAAGTACATTTAAAATTACGTGAACTTAGTCAACCCTCTCACGCTGATAAATTCATATTAATTGATTAAGAATATTTAGTTCAGAATCATATCTTTTACATAATTCGGCCTTGGCACACATTTTCTAAATGCAGTGGTTTTTTTTTTAAATATATACTGAATTCTTTCCCGGCGTTAGCTATGGAACACAAGACTGTCTCTGTTAGCAGAAAATGGTTAAATATTGCCAAGCCGACGTTTAATTATCATTGATAAAACACACTTCACTATACATTTAAGTTATTTGAAAGAACCAACAAATTGTTAAATTCCAACGCTAACTATCCGCCTTTGAATGCACAAATGTGAAACTAGTAATAAATTCCGCCAGTCTCTGGATCGCTGTAAAAGAAAAACATTTTCTTAATTCACTGCTAATTTTTATCTGCTCCCGATTTACGGGTTTGGTTAATTTTTCTTAGCGGAACAATTTTTTAAATGTGCCGCCGCTGCAAATCATTCGGTCGCGGCAAAGCCCAGCAACACCAGCGATAATTGCTAAAAATGCTGAAAATTCTTTAAAGAAATATTATAGATGACATGGGCAAGCTAATTTACATTAGTAATACACACTTTTGATAAATTATAATGTATTTAGACCACAACAATAATTCAACTTACATTAGTTTGTAATTTCTCCTCTAATGGCGGCTAAATCTAGATACAGACAAATGAAGTCTACCCATTCATAAAATGCTACGTCACAGGTTCCTCTCTCTCTCAGCTCTCGAGGAAGAAGACAAAGAATGTACACTATGTATTCCTATCTATATCACTATCAACCGTTAATGTGTCTTTGCAATCTGCGGTGTATTTCACATTTTTGTTATCGCAGATATTGACACATTTCGTAATTACATCATGAGTATAGAAATATTACAATCATAAATACATCGAGAATATTACTACATAAAATATTACAATACTAACGATACAAAATTAAATAATATTTTTTGTTAAATAATTACAGTATATACAAATTGCTTCATAGCGGCGTATATAGTACAATTAAATTTTAGTTTATTAATAGTGTGTGTGCTGAGCTCCCCTCAGATTCAGGAGAATGGCATCCCACAGGGCTCTGTGCTAAGTGTCACACTCTTACTCATTCCATCAACGGGCTTGCGACCTCTGTTGGGCCCCTGGTTACTCTGGCATTGTACTCGGGCGATTTTTGCATCTGCTTCCATTCGGTAGCATCTGCTGAGCGCCAGCTCCAGGGCGCCATCCGACGGGCCTCTTCGTGGGCCACCGCCCATGACTTCCAGTTTTCTCCCTCCAAAACGCGGGTTATGCATTTTTGTCGTCGACCCACAATACATCCCGATCCAGGACTTTATGTAGGCAACCACCTCCTCGATGTTGTAGCACAGTCCCATTTTTTGGGCCTTATTTTTTATAACAAGCTGACGTGGCTGCCTCACATTCGCCACTTAGAGACCACATGTATGCTGGAGCTTAATGCTCTCCGCCTCCTGGCCCACATATCCTGGGATGCAGACCGTTCCACTCTTCTCCATCTTTACCATGCTCTGATCTTGTCCAGACTAGATTATGGTAGTCAGGTTTATGGCTCAGCAGCTCCTTCCACTTTTAATCTCATTGACCCTCTTCATCATTGTGGGGTGCGTCTTCCTATTGGTGCCTTTCACACGAGGTCCCGTTGATAGTCTTCTCACAGATGCGGGGATTCTCCCTCTACACATCCGACGAAACCAACTCCTTGTTTCTTACGCAATCGCTACTCTCCAATTCCCTGACCATCATGTGTATCCTGTGCTCTTCGCCAAAGAGGGATGTCTCCCTCCTAACACCCGCCCAAGGGTGGGATTGCCCTTTGGCATGTGTCTCACTTCCCTCTGTCGGGATCTCCATCTCCACTCACTGGACTGCATCCCATGTCTTTCGTCCCAACCCCTCCCCCCCTTCCTACCGTGGATGGTGCCTAGAACACGGATTAGGACTAATCAGTTCCAGGGTCCTAAGGTCTCTGTCGCTCCTATGGTTTACCAGCGTATTGTATGTGCCATCCTTGCAGAGTTCCAGGGTGCTACCATCTCTTACAATGATGGTTCTGAGACAATCAATAAGGTGGGGTAACCTTTCACGTTTGCTACTGGCTTCGAACACCATTTATTGCCGGGACCATGTAGTGTGTTCACGGCAGAGCTTCTAGCCCCCCTTTTTGTTTCTCAGGCCTCCGTCCACAGTGTTTTAATTTGTTCAGACTCCATGATCAGCCTGCAGGCTATCGACCGATGCTATTCTGCTCTCTGTTGTCGATGACCTTCTCGGTGCCCTTGAACATTCCGCCTGTTCAGTCGTCTTTCTCTGGTCCCAGCTCATGAGGTCGCCCCAGAGAATGAACTGCCTGACCGTTTGGCTAGAGAAGCAGATACTTAACCCCCCATTTCCTTTTCTGATTCCAGCTGCAGATATGCGGATCTACGTCAATTCTCTCTTTGCCCAAAAGTGGAATGCCATCTGGAGCGTTACTGCTCATAGTAATAAGCTCCGCACAATTAAGGAGTCTGCTGCAGTTTGGCGCTCGTTCTTCCGCTCCTCTCAGAAGGAGCCGACTGTTTTATGCCGTTTACGCACTGGTCATACCCGGCTCACCCATTGTTTCCTCCTACGTAACGACCCACCCCAACAATGTCATTGTCGTTGTCGAGCCAGACTGACGATATCCCGGATATTGGTGGAATGTCCCCTTCTTTCGGTCCTTCATGTTATGTATAGTCTTCTCGATTCCTTAAATTTAATATTAGCAGACTATCGATGGATGGTTGAACTGGTCCTCTGTTTCCTCCGTGAAAGTGGCTTTTATTTCCAGATATAAGGTTCTACTTTATCCTTGGAGCAGGAGGAGGTTGGTTGTGGTTGGGACTTCTTTTACAGTCTTCTCGCTCCCCTTTTTTCTGGTCTTAAGATTTAGTCTCGCCTTTTATGCCTTTACTGTGTGTGTTTAATGATCATTATTTTATAATTTGACTCCCTTGATCGGGTCCGTCCACTTTTAGCAGACCCTGTTTCTTCTGTAACTCACTTTGGAATCTCGGGACTGATGACCTCTACGTTTGGTTCCATAACCCCTCCCAATAAATCAATCAATCAGACGTTTCTGAGAAAATGGGCTGGTGCTCCATATACGCGAATCGCGTATCGAGCCATTATTGGAATGGTACCTCTTCTAGTTGAACAGGCAAGTCGTTTGATAAGAACTGAGGATATCTTGCACCAATCAATCTATTTTTGCTTGTACTATTAAGGTACGCATTTTAGAGTGGCCGAGCGGTTCTAGGCGCTAGAGTCTGGAACCGCGCGACCGCTACGCTCGCAGGTTCGAATCCTGCCTCGGGCATGGATGTGTGCGATGTCCTTAGGTTAGTTAGGTTTAGTAGTTCTAAGTTCTAGGGGACTGATGACCACAGCAGTTAAGTCCCATAGTGCTCAGAGCTTTTTGAACCATTAGAGTTCATATTTACTGGACATTTTTTCCTTCCTTACCAGCGCCTCTCAAAGTATAGAATAAGTGCGGAAAACCTTTTTTTAATTCCCTGTATACTCTGAAAGCCACCTTACCGTCTTTGGCGGAGGGTACTTTTGATACCACACATTCCCCGACCCCTCCCCGTAATTTATGTTCTTTTCACTAATGGTACACACAAGGAAATAACTACTGCCGATTAAATTTCGTATCAGTCCATATTTCTCTGTGTTTGTCATGCTCATTTCGGGAGACGTATGTGGGAGGATGTAATCCCAATTCTTCTTGGAACGTACACTCTTGAAATTTCGTCAGTAAATCATTCCGTGATTCGCAACGCCCCTCTTCTAGCGTCTACCACTTGGGTTTGTTGAATATCTCCGTAACGCTCTCGCAACGATTAAATGCTCCCGTGACCAACCGTGTCGCTCTTCGTTGGATCTTTTTTCTCTCTCCTATTAATCCAACTTGGTAAGGGTCTCAGACTGATGGACGGTAGTAAAGAACAGTTCGAACATGTGTTTTGTAAGCCACTTCTTTTCTCAGTGACAGGTGTTCTCAGGCTTATATTCTTGAGCTCCGGGTTTACCCAACGTGGAGTCGGCCAGTCTCGGAACAATTGGACAGCACTGTAGTAGCGTGCCTCCAATAGAATGCGTCAGGCACTTGCCTGGCCCGATTACAGTTTCGCGCCAACGAACTCCTGATTGCCCACCTGAATATGACCCCGCAGCCCGCACAGCAGGAGTGCGACACCAACCGGGGCTGCTGGCGCTACTGTCACAGCGCAGCGGCGTGGGCTGGCCGGGCATAACGCGGTCAAGGCCTCCACGTAAACAAAAGCCCTCGCCGCCGGACGCCGGCGCCCCGTGGCGAGATAAGCTGCCACGCCGAGCCACAGTGGCTGCCGCGACCACCCGCAGCCACGAAATAATGACCGTCGATGCGAGAGAGAGAGAGAGAGAGAGAGCAAGGCGCCCACACGCGATCTCAGCCGCGCGCAGTCGTAAATACGATAAACTGTGGCAGGCAGGATGGATTTCAGTGTTTTGATGTGCTTTCCTAATAGAGGGTATGGATCGTGTGTCCGAGGTAGGGAAAGTTACGTCACAGCAGGAAAACATGAGTGCGCGTCTTCATGATTATTTACTTACATGAAATGTCACCTCAGACTATCATCCCTGGTTGTCAGGCCTATGGCGGACGACATGAAATGGCAGCCCAGACCACTACTCCTGGATGTCGGGCCGAATGGTGGGCGACAGGAAATGGCACCCCAGACCACTACTCCTGTATGTCGGGCCGAATGACGGGCGACAGGAAGTGGCACCTCAGACCACTACTCCTGGATGTCGGGCCGAATGGAGGGCGACATGAAATGGCACCCCAGACCACTACTCCTGGATATTGGGCCGAATGGTGGGCGACAGGAAATGGCACCCCAGACCACTACTCCTGGATGTCGGGCTGAATGGAGGGCGACATGAAATGACACCCCAGACCACTACTCCTGGATGTCAGGCTGAATGGCAGGCGATACGAAATGGCACCCCAGACCACTACTCCTGGATGTCGGGCCGAATGGAGGGCGACATGAAATGGCACCCCAGACCACTACTCCTGGATGTCAGGCTGAATGGCAGGCGATATGAAATGGCACCTCAGACCACTACTCCTGGATGTTGGGCCGAATGGTGGGCGATAGGAAATGGCACCCCAGACCACTACTCCTGGATGTCGGGCCGAATGGAGGGCGACATGAAATGGCACCCCAGACCACTACTCCTGGATGTCAGGCTGAATGGCAGGCGATATGAAATGGCACCCCAGACCACTACTCCTGGATATTGGGCCGAATGGTGAGCGACAGGAAATGGCACCCCAGACCACTACTCCTGGATGTCGGGCCAAAAGGAGGGTGACATGAAATGGCACCCCAGACCACTACTCCTGGATGTCAGGCTGAATGGCAGGCGATATGAAATGGCACCCCAGACCACTACTCCTGGATGTTGGGCCGAATGGTGGGCGATAGGAAATGGCACCCCAGACCACTACTCCTGGATGTTGGGCCGAATGGAGGGTGACATGAAATGGCACCCCAGACCACTACTCCTGGATGTCAGGCTGAATGGCGGGCGATATGAAATGGCACCCCAGACCACTACTCCTGGATGTCAGGCTGAATGGCGGGCGATATGAAATGGCACCCCAGACCACTACTCCTGGATGTCGGCCGAATGGCGGGCGACAGTCACTTTGGTATGCCGCCACTGTCCAGAGAAACTCCAGACACATCTTTGCTGGTCATCGGGTCTCAGTTCAAAGCAAGACATATCACTGTAACAGCTCTACTCTAGTCAATGAGATTCCAGATCGAAGACGTGTCTGACGACGCCCCAAACAGTGGTGCGATGCCATCCTGGCTGTCACCTGGCATACAGCCCGACTACCACGAATGATGGTCTGGGGTCATTTATTATCACTGCAGGGTCCCTTTGGTTTCATCCATGACACAATTACGGCACAGTGGTTTGTAGACGGTATTCTACATCCCGCTGTATCCCCCTTCATAGCAAGCCATCCCAGGCTTTTATTTCAGCAAGAAAATGCGACAGTTTCTACTTCTTGTCCACGAGTCTCCCAAAGCCTACCTTCGCTTGTGAGGTTCCCAACTGAGATCGTTTGGAGTAGTATGGGCAGAGCCCTCCAACGAGCTTGGAATTTTCACGAGTCAACACATAAATTGGACGGAATTTGCCACAATATACCTCAGGAGGACATCTAACAATTCTAGCGAATGGCAAGCTGAATAACAGCTTGGAAATGGGCCAGACATGGACGCATGCATTATTGACTTGCTCAATTTGTGAAGCTCTCTTTCTTGAATAAATCATCCAATTTTCCTGAAATATTTCATTTCTTTGCCTGTACGTGTACGTCACATCTGCTGACTTCCGTCCCATTCCGATATGACCTTCGTCCTGCGTCCTATTTTCTTAGTGTATCCTATATGCCTACAGCCAAAGACACAGTCTTAACAGACCATTGTTTAAATCTGACAACCATTCAGCAGCACTCTTGTTACTTCATGTACCTCTATCAGGTCGCCTTCAGATGCATGTGGGAGAAAATTTTTCCACAATATGACTTACTGTATGTAAGTCTCATCTAGTCCTTTTACAGTACGTCTTCTCTTCAAGTTGTCGCCACATATTGCTTTTAACGCTGATGACGTAAGTACCGTAATCCAAGATGGCGGCAAACAGTTTGTTCACCATGAGCTCCGGACTCAAACTGACCTAGTACACAGTGCCACCAACAGAGGGCGCTGTCGTCCAAGACGTCCATGACGTCGATACTGTTCAGTCTCAGTGATTTGTGATGGAGAAGTTAAATCACTGCAGCCTTCTTGGCTGGGTTTTGAGTCAAGTGGGCATTCAGTGATGGATGTTCATTCCTGCGTTTTTTCCACTACTCGGTGACCTCGAAAACGGGTCTCTGATGGGAAGCTCGAACGATGCTGGTTTGCGTGATTTGAGGAGTATAGCTGGTGGATTCTGGTTGGTTGGTTGGTTTGTTGGATGATTTGGGAGAGTGGCTCGAACAGAGAGACCATCAGTCCCATAGGGGTACACTGCTGAGACATTAGACTAGCATACCGGAGGATGGCGGTTTGGATCCTCGTCCGACGATTTCCCATTGTTTCTCTAAATCACTTAAGGTAAATGCCGAGCTTGTCAGATTTTCACCGGCAGACATCTTACATTGGAATAACTAAACCTCGCTTATGACTCAACAAAAAAAAGGCAAACTAGGTTTAGCATTTGACAGTTATAAAACTTATGTTTGGCAAAATCGCCAGATTTAATGGCCCAAATCACTACTAAAGATTGTAACTAATATTCACGATACCTTCGTGGACGATCTCAATACTTGTTATTTCTGCTAGGAAAGCGCATGAGAGACAGTTTCCTCAACAGAGCTCGTAATCCGTTCTTGCATCGGTGTGGAAAATCTGCTCAGTAATGCATGAATTTAAAAATTTGCCCGTGTCTTACGCTCAGACATGGAGTATGCAGACAGCATTTGCATAATCCTGACTTACAAGACGACACCGTAATGACAGGTTTTACGTGCGTCGAAACTCAGGTGTGCTGGATCCAGAAGTTATGCTCATGAATACTCATAACCATACACATTCCGAAAGCGATTGATGTCATACTCCCGAATCAAGTTCCCTTGTTACACTTTAATTTTGTATGGTGGACGCGCAAATGCGTCGGTACATAAAACACTGTGGGCAAGATAATGGTCAGTAATATTTCAGATTTTTTTCTGAGCGTTCTATCTGCTATGAAATCGTGATCTTTTTCGTCTGTTATTCTCAGTTGATCGCGAGCGATACAACAACCTCTGCAAAGATTCTGAGAACAGCAGCTGTGATCACAGTGATACGTATTATCAAGAAATAAAATTATGTAAGTTATGTCAACAAAGCGTTGACTCCGTATGTTAATTTCTGCACTGTGCCCTTTTATGGCACGATCGTATTGGTAACACAAAGATACGCCACCCGCGATTATTTAACGCAGAAAAGAATTTCCACGTTTCATTTCAGTCAAGTCGCAGCGTTGTTTTTGATCGGAAGTTAAGGTGCTGGAGAACAACTTTCCATACACTTTTGTCTTCTTCAACTCATTCTGGGGAATATCTTGAACGCCTGATTTAGAGATGTTACTCCATTGCGATTTCGGATACACTACTTAACGCTGGCTGCTCACAACTGGCTGATCGAACGCATACCTGTTGTTTACACTTGTTAGTCAACTCTGACGCCACTTAAACGCCACGAATAAAATCAGTGCTGGGTCTTCTTTCGGCGGACGGTATATATAGGACGTGTAATCAAATAAAAATTGTTCAAATATGTGTGAAATCTTATGGGACTTAACTGCTAAGGTCATCAGTCCCTAAGCTTACACACTACTTAACCTAAATTATCCTAAGGACAAACACACTCACGCCCATGCCCGAGGGAGGACTCGAACCTCCGCCGGGACCAGCCGCACAGTCCATGACTGCAGCGCCTTAGACGTGTAATCATCAGGGGAATACCATTCCGAAATAGACATAGTACAGCAACAAGTAGAACAATATTCGAAAAAAAGGCGAAAGTCTTGCACAGAGAGACTACATATGTCATTCGTTGCTATCTCCAAACTGTAAGATATACAGTAGATCTAATGATGTGACGCGGAACAGATATCCATATTTACTTAAAATCCAGACTGTTTTGAGCACGTGTGAAACTGATGATGATGTAAACGAGCGGCCACTAGATTTTGACGAAGGATTAACAGCGGTGTCGCTAAATAGCTGTGACTTTAAAGAAATTACAATGAAATGAACAACCTTAGCAGCTTACAGGCGTTGACATACGTCAACGGGGACAGATGAAAATGTGTGCCCCGACCGGGACTCGAACCCGGGATCTCCTGATTACATGGCAGACGCTCTATCCATCTGAGCCGCCGAGGACACATAGGATAGCGCGACTGTAGGGATTCATCTCTGGCACGCCTCCCGCGAAACCCACATTCTCACCGTATTGTCCCGCACTACATTCGTAGTGCCCCCGCCCATTATACTCATTACTCGCGGCGCGTTGCCGATTCCCGTAAGAGTTCGGGCACTGTTTGTGCATTCGCTCAGAAGGAGAAGATGGTCAAGTGGCCGGTGAGGCTTAACTACATATTTACTAAGATGGTATCTGTTCTTTCGGACACGTCCGAAAGATCAGATACCATCTTTGCAAATAAGTACTTTAAAGAAAGCCATGCAGCTGTTTACGAAAACTATACTTTTGTGGTTGTCATTAACATTTAACTCTACGAAAAGGATTGTAAAACCTGTTCCTGCTACTATTATGAGTAAGATGTTGATGTACAGAAGAGGAGGTTGGTTGGTTGATTTGGAGAAGGGGACCAAACAGCGAGGTCATCGGTCCCAGCGGATTAGGGAAGGTTGGGTAAGGGAGTCAGCCGTGTTCGTTCAAAGGAAGCATCCCGGCATTTGCCTGTAGCGATTCAGAGAAGTCGCGGAAAACCTGTATCAGTGATGCGAGTCCATTGTGCTAACAGCTGCGCCACCTCGCTCGGGAGAATTCGAGTAGTTGCGGATAAACTACACTGCTGGCCATTAAAACTGCTACACCACGAAGATGACGTGCTACAGACGCGAAATTTAACCGACAGGGAGAAGATGCTGTGATATGCAAATTATTAGCTTTTGAGAGCATTCACACAAGATTGGCGCCGGTGGTGACACCTACAACGTGCTGACATGAGGAAAGTTTCCAACCGATTTCTCATACACAAACAGCAGTTGACCGGCGTTGCCTGGTGAAACGTTGTTCTGATGCCTCGTGTAAGGAGGAGAAATGCGTACCATCACGTTTCCGACTTTGATAAAGGTCGGATTGTAGCCTATTGCCATTGCGGTTTATCGTATCGCGACATTGCTGCTCGCATTGGTCGAGATCCAATGACTGTTAGCAGAATATGGAATCGGTGGGTTCAGGAGGGTAATACGGAACGCCGTGCTGGATACCAACGGCCTCGTATCACTAGCAGTCGAGATGACAGGCATCTTATCCGCATGGCTGTAACGGATGGTGCAGCCACGTCTCGATCCCTGAGATAACAGATGGGGACGTTTGCAAGACAACAACCATCTGCAACAACAGTTCGACGATGTTTGCAGCAGCACGGACTATCAGCTCGGAGACCATGGCTGCGGTTACCCTTGACGCTGCATCACAGACAGGAGCGCCTGCGGTGGTGTACGAACCTGGGTGCACGAATGGCAAAACGTCATTTTTTCGGATGAGTCCAGGTTCTGTTTACAGCATGATGGTCGCATCCGTGTTTGGCGACATCGAGGTGAACGCACATTGGAAGCGTGTATTTGTCATTGCCACACTGGTGTATCACCTGGCGTGATGGTATGGGGTGCCATTGGTTACACGTCTCGGTCACCTCTTGTTGGCATTGACGGCACTTTGAAAAGTCGACGTTCATTTCAGTTGTGTTACGACCCGTGGCACTACGCTTCATTCGATTCTTGCGAAACGCTACATTTCAGCAGGATAATGCACGACCGCATGTTGCAGGTCCTGTACGGGTCTTTCTGGGTACAGAAAATGTTCGACTGCTGCCCTGGCCAGCACATTCCCAGATCTCTCACGAACTGGAAACGTCTGGTCAATGGTGGCCGAGCAACTGGCTCGTCACAATACGCCAGTCACTACTCTTGATGAACGGTGGTATCGTGTTGAAGCTGCATAGGCAGCTGTACCTGTACACGCCATCCAAGCTCTGTTTGACTCAATGCCCAGGCGTATCAACCCCGTTATTACGGCCGGAGTTGGTTATTCTGGGTATTGATTTCTCAGGATATGTGCACCCAAATTGCGTGAAAATGTAATCACATGTCAGTTCTAGTATAGTATATTTGTCTAATGAATACCCGTTTATCATCTGCATTTCTTCTTGGTGTAGCAATTTTAATGGCCAGTAGTGGTATATTTCATCGGGTTAGCAAAATGTGTACAGGGCAACGTGCGATTACGACAGTGAAAATCATCTTCCAGACTTAGACTCCCGCCTCCTGCAAGTTGTGTTGCATGTAGACGCAGCAACTGACTGCGGATCTCCGGACCCAGCCGCCTCCGCACAGCCCGGAGGGCATCAGAGCGCACACCGGTCCACATCCGCCCCCTCCCCCTCCCCTCCCCCCCCCCCCCCCAGTGTCTCACCCCCTCATGCCCATGGCCGAGCGCCCGCATTCCGGATCCCCCAGCCCGTGTGTTTAAAAAGACCCCGCCTGCCCTCCCGGCTGCGGCGTTCCCACATTTAAATGGACAGACCTCGGCCCGCGTCCCAGCTGGTACCCGTTCTCACTGCTGCGCCAGCGTGCATGACGGGCCTCGTGATTATCCACAACTTAGAAGCTAATCTCGGTAACCTAGCCCACAGTGGGCAGTCCCTGACATCATTCCAACCCTGTCAAGGTGTACACGTACACATATTTCCTGTATGAATCGTCACCAGACCTCGTTATCAAGCTAAACTGAGTTTGGTCCTCAATGAAATGTTTTTAACGATCTGCAAGTTCACATGTCAGCATTTATTTGTGCAGTTTAGTAGAGTACTGTGGTGTGCGTACTGTAAGACCTTCGGTACACACACCATCAGATTATTTGACTTGTCGCTCTAGCGAAGTAGGCGAGTGTCAGCAATATGTCTCGTGGTCTTATCGTGGCGTGTTTATCTTCTGCCGTTAGGTCAGACGATAGAAATGCCACTTTCACGCTTAGAGTAGCAGATTGACCGTGACCGACTTTAAACAGAACTTGATTAATTTTCACACATTTATTAAAATAATAACAATCATAAACCTTACTGAACTTGGTTCTGGATGCTATTTACAATTGACAATCTGAAGTTCCTTTGGTCTTGGTACGTTAATCTTATTCTCACATATCTGTGATACTTGACAAAGTGTCTATTCATTTATCTTCATGGCTATATACAGGAATATGATAATCTTATTAGGCGCAGACTGAAACTTGACTATAGACTGGTACAGACAAATGCAGACTAGTACGGACTGATGCAGACTGACTAATCGGAGGGCTGTACACTCGTTATAATACCTCGAGCGTTCAGGTATCACTTCGCGAGTGTGATCCGCGAGGAGAAAAGGTTCTACGTTAGAAGCAATCTTACTGGCTGCGTTACATATTAATACGCGGATCGGCGTAGCAGAATTTGGTCTGCCTCTAAGACAGCGCCATCTCGTAGTGCGGAGACGGACGAGCGCTGTGCCTGCGCTGTTGTGCTTAGCTGGGCGCGCTCTAGTGGGAAAGTTGTGTACGCGCTGACTACGCGGAACTATGTACACAATAAGTATCCGTTTGCTTTTCCGAGGCTCGGTCAGTAAAGTTGTCCTCAACGGGGAAGTTGGTTTGAATACCACAGTGGTTGAAACTTCCTGACGGATTAAAACTGAATCCACACACTCCCCTTCATAGTGAAGAAGTTCATTCTGGAAACAGTCCCCCAGGATGTGGCTAAGCCGTGTCTCCGAACTATCCTTTCTTTGAGGACTGCTAGTCTTGCAAGTTTCACAGGTGAACGTCTGCGAAGTATAGAAGATAGATGAGGACTGGTGCAAGTAAAGCAGTGAGAAGGGGTAACTCGTGCTTGGTAGCACACTCGATGGAATAATTTACCGGGAAAGGCAAAGGTCCCGGATTCGAGTACCGGTGGGGCTTAAAGTTTAAATTTGCAAGGAAGTTTTATATGGCAAAGGTCTTGCCGCAGTGAATACACCGGTTCCCGTGAGATCGCCGAAGTTAAGCGCTGTTGGGCGTGGCCGGCACTTGGATGGGTGACCATCCACCTGCCATGCGCTGTTGCCATTTTTCGGGGTGCACTCAGCCTCGTGATGCGAATTGAGGAGCTACTCGACCGAATAGTAGCGGCTTCGGTCAAGAATACCATCATAACGACCGGGAGTGCGGTGTGCTGACCACACGCCCCTCCTATCCGCATCCTCCTCGGTGGATGATACGGCGGTCGGATGGTGCCGGTAGGCCACTCGTGGCCTGAAGACGAAGTGCTAAAGGAAGTTTTATATCGGCGCACACTCCGCTGCAGACTGAACCACAATGATGTATTAGGCATGATTTCTATTAGAAGTGGTATGTGCTTGCCTTCCTCCGATTGGAGAACGGACTAACACACCCAGTTATGGAGGAATGTATAGCAAAACTTCGTATCTGCACTATGTTGGATCTTAGGGATTTCTGGTATCCCTAAGATCCAACATAGTGCAGATTCGAAGTCGGAGGTGAAACAACAATTGTCAAAAACCTCAGAATTGGTGACACGTAATGCAACTTCCCCTTCCTATAATAGTTTGAACATGCAAAAAATGACAAATTTCGTATTAAACTTTGAATCTCGGGTTTGTCCGTGAATGATTTAGTGTTTTACATTCGGAAGAAGGCAATAATATTCACCTTCCTTAGTCACAAGTGTGGATGTACTGTGGAGTACATAACGACGTTAAATTTAGAAACTACTTTATTGATTTTAATCGTTTCAACCCTTTTGGATCGTGCGTGACCTGTTCAGTACGTCTCTTTTTTCTCCTTTAAACCTCTTCAAACTCTCGCACCATCTATTTGTCTCTCCTTTCATGATCTTAATTTTGACCCAGGTGTCAATCCATCCATGATCTTCCACCATTTTCCTATCATGGATCTACCCTGCACTGCTATATATGGATGAAATTTCCTCCTTACTGCACTTGCCTCGCAATATTTCCTGAAATTTTTTATTGAATTCTTTCCTGTTTGTGATCCATATCTTCTTAGTCAAAATTTTGTCGGTTTTCCCCATAATTTGACCTGCAAATCTCAGTTTCCTCGCGCGTATCATGTTTGAAATAGATTATACACTCTCACAAATTCCTCTTTTCAAAATCTATCCAAGCCTTACCTAGTTTTTCTTGACCTAGATGCTTTCTTAATTTTTTGTTCCTCTTGCTGGAATCAGACACAGGCTCTTTTATATTTTCTTTATTATTAACGTAATAAGGAAATTTCTTTCGATGCTACACGACTGTAATGACTATTGCATTTTGTGCAGAAATCGTTATCGACCTCTACATACATCAGAGTAAAGGATGAGAAAGCTATCCATTACACAGTGTACTGGATGAACAGCTGCAGTCAAGAAGCGTGTACACCCCTTCATGGAGCAGTAGGTAAGGAGTCCACCACCACCACGTGCAGATTCCTGCTCCCGTATAATTTAGCACAGCTCATATTTTTCGTCGCACGGTGTGTAGCCTGTAGTATAATGTATGCGTGTTGTTCCTACAGTCCCAACAGAGTGACAAATAATCATCTTGCTGGGGATGGAAGCTCCTGTTGACGAGTGTTCGTATTTGCGAATTAAATTTGTTTTTTTTTTTTCAGTTATGTCGTCTATGAAACATTGTGTATTTCTCTTTTTGTATCAACCAAAACATGATTCGACACTTGTGTGTCTCCTTCTAGGGATCTCGATTTATTTCTGTAAAAGTATTTTACAAAATCCGTTGCTGTTTTTTCTATTTTCGTCCTCAACATTTTAACATACGTTTTTATTTTGTTTTCACTATTCCCCTGGATTTAGATTAACTGGATTTCTGCAGATCGGCTTCCACTTGCACCTTTTTAGGGTTTAGCTACATATCACCTCCAAAGCAATCGGAAGAAGTTGCTTAATGAACTGTTAATTTTGAAAATACTTTTCCGACAGAAGTTGTGTTGTATGTCCTGTACTTAAGTTTGTCGTCCTGCCTGTGCATTTTTTGTTTGTTTGCTTTTTGGTTGTACATACGTACAACGTTCTTCACACATTTTTACTCTTCACCCTTGCCTGGTACCACATGTTTTCGTACACAAAATGAGTTTTGGGGGTAGACTTAGGTCACCATAGTCGCCGAGAGACGCTACACTACTGTCGCTGATCACTTTTGTGGTTTAAGGAAATCACTGCAGATGAAGCTAGAACGATTCCTCTGTAGAAAACATGGACAATTTTCTGCCCTATCCTCGTCTTTTGCGACCTGCTCATCCTTCTTTGATGTCTTCCTCTCCCTCTCCCTCCTCTTAAAATAAAATAGGCCTGTCGCCGGTCAAGGATCCTGACAAATTCCAATAGCTTATAGGTAATCGGGTAATAAATCCTAGGTTTCGTCGAGAGTGGTATCAGTAGACATACTTCACTAGCTGGGACTTGTCAATAAGTTCTTCATAGCTTTTTTTTTTTTCGTTACTGGCTAGTAGCATTTCGAGAGACTTGGAAAACTAGCTGAAACCACAATTTTATTAATATTTTTTAGTTCCATTGCCATTTGCATGAAACCACCAATGCTGTTGCAAGACAGAGACTCCTAGTGGTACACTGAGGTACTTCTACGAATAGGGTTCAAAGCAACGCTCGGCTTTTTCTTCGTTTCTTCTTCTTTTATAGTTGCCTTGTTGATGAGATCATTGTCAGTGAAAGTAAGTGTATACAAAACGTAAATTTGAATTTGTACTACTGCTGTTATGAGTGGTTTCTAAAATAAAGCACTGGGGCTGTATATGGGTTTGATACAAAATTTACGCCCATTTATGCTTGATATGCAGGGCTATAATTTGTTTTAGGAACCATGATTTCGCCGCGCGGGATTAGCCGAGCGGTCTCAGGCGCTGCAGTTATGGACTGTGCGCCTGGTCCCGGGGGAGGTTCGAGTCCTCCCTCGGGCATGGGTGTGTGTGTTTGTCCTTAGGATAATTTAGGTTAAGTAGTGTGTAAGCTTGGGGACTGATGACCTTAACAGTTAAGTCCCATAAGATTTCACACACATCTGTACATTTTGACCCATGATTTCATGGAAGTGTTGAGATGTGAGACTGCGTCGAAGGTAAATGCGAATTTGCTTTCAAATGTGTCACATGAAATGATGAGTGGTTAAAACCGTATTTCCTAGTGGCTCCAAAGTCAATCCAATTCCTTAAAACAATTGACTGTTTGCTTTTTTCCAATATCTTCTCATATTCGTTGCTTAATATAATAATAAAGAGTAATTATGTGGAAAATTTTAAAGTTATATACTTTTTCATATTGGTGGGACTGAAACTAATTCGTGGTCAGGACAGGACGGCTACCCTGTGACTTGTTAACACTGTCACTAATCTTGGTATATGGGATATGGAAAATGGAGAATTCTGAATTCGCTTCATGAATTCAGGTTAAATGCATACTAGTAGTGAACTCAACGTAAAGTTTACACTTTGTTCAGAGAGCACTGATTACCAAGTTTTGGATAAAGCTAGAATTTGCCAAAAGAAGGAGAGTCTGTTTTTCATGTAGGTGCCTCCACTAGGAAGTTGGCTTATTTACGTTGCTGCATTCACAGCACAATTTTAATGGCTGCATTGATATAGTTTTTGTTCTTCGACGTTCCCATGCTGAACCGCTGCCTCGCGGTTCGTGTTTTACTACGGCCCATAACCCAGTATGTATTCATTAACACTGGTGCAAATACTCTCTAATAAAATGTAACTTAATATTCACGTTGTAGAAACGCGCAGCGCGTCTACTGCGGAAAAACCTGCTCTCTCGTAATTAGGACTTAAACGTCTCCGCTTAGAAACTACCGTTAACATTGAAGTGGTCTCCCTTTAGCCAGGGAATATATCAGGCCACGGGATGAGATGAACCCCTTCTCGGGTAAGGAATAAGGCTAGTCGATCACCTTGCTGTTGTACGTCGGTGTTCGGCACACATCACGCACGCCACATATTAAAAAAAATGGTTCAAATGGCTCTGAGCACTATGGGACTTAACTGCTGTGGTCATCAGTCCCCTAGAACTTAGAACTACGTAAACCTATCTAACCTAAGGACATCACACACATCCATGCCCGAGGCAGGATTCGAACCTGCGACCGTAGCGGTTGCGCGGTTCCAGACTGTAGCGCCTAGAACCGCACTGCCATTCCGGCCGGCGCCACATAGTATCTGAAACTTTGATCCAGTTAGATCTTGCACCGAGAGGCATTCTCAGTTTCCTAATACCGTTAAGATCATGCCTGTCTTAGGGGGGATTTCATTCCGAAAACAGTCGAAGTAGAAAGTGATACACAGCAAAGTTGTCTTTATTTTTGATGCTTTTTTTGCCAGTTGTACTAAGAAGTATTTCAATGTTTCTTCTTTTTTATCCTTGCAGGATATTAAACTCTTGCGTTGTTGTTGTGGTCTTCTGTCCAGAGACTGATTTTATACAACTCTCCATGCAACTATACCCTGTGCAAGCTTCTTCATCTCCAAGTAGCTACTGCAGACTACAACCTTCTGAATCTGCTTAGTGTATTCATCATTTGGTCTGCCTCTGCGATTTTTGCTCTCCACGCTGCCCTCCAATACTAAATTGGTGATCCCTTGATGTCTCATAACATGTCCTACCAACCGAGCCCTTCCTCTAGTCAAGTTGTGCCACAAATTCCTTTTCTCCCCAATTCTGTTCAGTACCTCCTCATTAGTTACGTGACCTACCCATCTAATCTTCAGCATTCTTCTGTAACACCACATTTCGGAAGCTTCTATTCAGTTCCTGTCTAAACTATTTATCGTCCACGTTTCACTTCCATACTTTCCAACTCACCATGCAAATACTTTCAGATAATACTTCCTAACACTTAAATCTGTACTCGCTGTTAACAAATTTCTCTTTTCTTGCGTTACATATTTCATAATACAGAATTGACTTGCAACATGAACACTTACTGTCACTATTTCAGTGTCAATGTTAATTAACTGCAAAATTATGATGTACAAAAAGTGGCTCTGAGCACTATGGGACTTAACATCTATGGTCATCAGTCACCTAGAACTTAGAACTACTTAAACCTAACTAACCTAAGGACATCACACAACACCCAGTCATCACGAGGCAGAGAAAATCCCTGACCCCGCCGGGAATCGAACCCGGGAACGCGGGCGTGGGAAACGAGAACGCTACCGCACGACCACGAGCTACGGAATATAATGTACACCTGTAGTATAATGCTTTGGAGAAAGTTAAATGAACTGACATTTATTACATGATTTTTCTAGATTGTTTTGATAATTAATTTGCTTCTTTATCGTTTTACGAAGAACGTTGGAACAAAGCATACTGTTATTGTGTGTGTTTCGATCGCGTAAGGTCAGGCGATCACCTTTTCGAAAGGAAAGATTAATGTGTCAACAGTATTATAATGTACGAGTTTAGCGCCCGTTGATTCGAGGGCATGGATTGTATGGTTTGCACACCTTTTTCTCGTTCCTCGAGTATTTACGTTGTTCACAAATTGCAACACCTAAATTTTCCACGGCCAATAAGGCCATAGAAGCATGGTCTATCCCGACTAGATTTTTGATCGAAAAAACGATTGTGGTAGATCGAGTCCAAGGTTTTTGTTAATCATGCCTTTTGCGTTCTTGTGGTCATATTTGCATAGAAACCTTCATCCCGCAACACATATTTCTTCATACCTAACCGGGAAGTGAAATGACAATTCTGATAGATTTATCTTTAAATCTTTTCAACATAACGAAATATTTTGTTATTAATTTTCATCCTCTATTTCTCCCCTTTAGGAGCGAAATTTCGAACAATCCCTTCTTAAACGATGCCTACAGTACAGCATTAACACGCTCCCCAAATTTTAAGTTTCTCAGTGGCTTGGGCTGGGCGATGATGAATGAGCCAGTCAGAACGTTGCCTTTGTACTTATTGTTGTGTGTCGAACTTGAGCTAGTGTAAATGCCAGATGTAAATCATTGATGGTCAACTGTTACGCTATCTTGTTTCCTGGATGCAAATTATACCGTTCCATTTTATTTTCTGAAGGTGCGAGAGAGTCACAGGAAGAAGAAGAGAAAGAGGAAGAAAGATTAGTGTTGAGGGCCATTAGAGACGAAGCACATGCTCGGACAGGGGAAGGAAATGAGCCGCAACCTTCCAAAGGAACCGTTCTGGCATTGATCGGGGAAATCACGCAGAACGTAGATCTGGGTGGCTGGACGGAGATCTGAACCACCGTCCTCCGTGTACGAGTGTAGTTTGCTAACCACAGATCCAAGTGCTCAGGTGAAGAGAGAAAAAAAAGAGCCTGTAGAGTCTATATGTAACATATATAGAACATACACTACTGACCATTATAATTGCTACTCCAAGAAGAAATGCAGATGATAAACGGGTATTCATTGGACAAATATATTATACTAGTACTGAGATGTGATTACATTTTCACGCAATTTGGGTGCATAGATCCTGAGAAATCAGTACACAGAGCAACCACCTCTGGCCGTAATGACGGCCATGATACGTCTGGGCATTGAGTCAAACAGAGCTTGGATGGCGTGTACAGGTACACCTGCCCATGCAGCTTCAACACGATACCACAGTTCATCAAGAGTAGTGACTGGCGTATTGTGACGAGCCAGTTGCTCGGCCACCATTCACCAGACGTTTTCAGTTGGTCAGAGATCTGGAGAATGTGCTGGTCAGGGCAGCAGTCGAACATTTTCTCTATCCAGAAAGGCCCGTACAGGACCTGCAACATGCGGTCGTACAGTATCCTGCTGAAATGTATGGTTTCGCAGGGATAGAATGAAGGGTAGGGCCACGGGTCGTAACACATCTGAAATGTAACGTCCACTGTTCAAAGTGCCGTCAATGCGAACAAGAAGCGATCGAGACGTGTAACCAATGGCATCCAATACGATCACGCCAGGTGATACGCCAGTATGGCGATCACGAATACACGCTTCCAATATTCGTTCACCACGATGTAGCCAAACACGGATGTGACCGTCATGATTCTGTAAACAGAAACTGGATTGATACGAAAAAATGACGTTTTGCCATTCGTGCACCCAGGTTCGTCGTTGAGTACACCATCGCAGGCGCTCGTGTCTGTGATGCAGCGTCAAGGGTAACCGCAGCCACGGTCTCCGAGCTGATAGTCCGTGCTGCTGCAAACGTCGTCGAACTTTTCGTGCAGCTGGTTGTTGTCTTGCAAACGTCTCCATCTGTTGACTCAGGGATCGAGAGGTGGCTGCACGATCCGTTACAGCCATGCGGATAAGATGTCTGTGATCTCGACTGCTAGTGATACGAGGCCGTTGGGATCCAGCACGGCGTTGCGTATTACCCTCCTGGACCCAGCGCTTCCATATTCTGCTAACAGTCATCGGATCTCGACCAACGCGAGCAGCAATGTCGCGATACGATAAACCGCAATCGCGATAGGCTACAATCCGACCTTTATCAAAGTCGGAAACGTGATGGTACGCATTTATCCTCCTTACACGAGGCATTACAACGTTTCGCCAGGCAACACCGGTCAACTGCTGTTTGTGTATGAGAAATCGGTTGGAAACTTTCCTCATGTCAGCACGTTGTAGGCGCCAACCTTGTGTGAATTCTCTGAAAAGCTAATCATTTGGATATCATAGAATCTTCCTCCTGTCGGTTAAATTTCGCGTCTGTAGCACGTCGTCCTCGTGGTGTAGCAATTTTAATGGTCAGTAGTGTATAATAGAGGACGTTGTGTGTAAGTGTACCTCTGATATGAAGAGGTTGGCAAGGGAGAGGAAGTGAGAAGTCTGACGGCTAGGAAATGAGTAGATAAATACGCAGTGCCGGATCTTCACCGTGCCACGCTGCACGCCCCAACCTGTTGGTTTTTCCCCTTTCATCCGTGCGCCGTCGTTACCTGGGGAGTCGCCGGCGGCAGCCAGGCAGGTACGAGCGCAGAGCTACGCGCGCACTCGCTCGGCCAGGCGTATCGGCGGCGGATCTGCGGCGCAGCGTCCGCCTGTGCTTATGCAAGCTACCGCGGCCACCTGGCCGTCCCTCCAGCCGCGCCCTGCCTTTCTGACGGCGGCGTGGGCAGCGGCAGGCCGTCTGTAGAGGCACCGCCGCCTCGTAAACCGCACCTGATAAGCCGGCCTCCGCCACGTGGGCGCCGCTCCGCACACCGGCAGGCGCGGCACGAACTGCTCTGCTGGCCAGTTGTACGCTCCGCTTCTCATGTCTCAAAGTGTGCACGATTCTGTTTAAAATATTCGGCAGTAATACACTACTGGCCATTAAAATTGCTACACCGCGAAGATGACTTGCTACAGACGCGAAATTTAACCGACAGGAAGAAGATGCTGTCATATGCAAATGATTAGCTTTTCAGAGCATTCACACAAGGTTGGCGCCGGTGGCGACACCTACAACGTGCTGGGATGAGGAAAGTTTCCAACCGATTTCTCATACACAAACAGCAGTTGACCGGCGTTGCCTAGTGCAACGCTGTTGTGATGCCTTGCGTAAGGAGGAAAAATCCGAACCATCACGTTTCCGACTTTGATAAAGGTCGGATTGTAGCATTTCGTGATTGCGGTTTATCGTATCGCCACATTGCTGCTCGCGTTGGTCGAGATCCAATGACTGTTAGCAGGATATGGAATCGGTGGGTTCAGGAGGGTAATACGGAACGCCGTGCTGGATCCCAACGGCCTCGTATCACTAGCAGTCGAGTTGACAGGCATCATATCCGCATGGCTGTAACGGATCGTGCAGCCACGTCTCTATTCCTGAGTCAACAGATAGGGACGTTTGCAGGACGACAATCATCTCCACGAACAGTTCGACGACGTTTGCAGCAGCATGGACTGTCAGCTCGGAGACCGTGGCTGCTGTTACCCTTGGCGCTGCATCACAGACAGGAGCGCCTGCGATGGTGTACTCAACGACGAACCTGGGTGCACGAATGGCAAAACGTCATTTTTTCGGATGAAACCAGGTTCTGTTTACAGCATCATGATGGTCGCATCCGTGTTTGGCGACATCGCGGTGAACGCACATTGGAAGCGTGTATTCGTCATCGCCATACTGGAGTATCATCCGGCGTGATGGTATGCGGTGCCATTGGTTACAGGTCTCGGTCACCTATTGTTCTCATTGATGGCACTTTGAACAGTGCACGTTGCATTTCAGATGTGTTACGACCTGTGGCTCTACCCTTCATTCGATCCCTGCGAAACCATACATTTCAGCAGGATAATGCACAACCGCATCTTGCAGGTCCCGTACGGGCCTTTCTGGATACAGAGAATGTTCGACTGCTGCCCTGGCCAGCACATTCTCCAGATCTCTCACCATTTGGAAACGTCTGGTCAATGGTGGCCGAGCAACTGGCTCGTCAGGATACGCTAGTCACTACTGTTGAGGAACTGTGGTATCGTGTTGAAGCTGCATCGGCAGCTGTATCTGTACACACCATTCAAGCTCTGTTAGACTCAATGCCGAGGCGTATAAAGGCCGTTATTACGGCCAGAGGTGGTTGTTCTGGGTACTGATTTCTCAGGATGTATGCACCCAAATTGCGTGAAAATGTAATCACATGTCATTTCTAGTATAAGATATTTGTCCAATGAATACCCGTTCATCATCTGCATTTCTTCTTGGTGTAGCAATTTTAATGGCCAGTAGTGTATTAAGGTAATTTCCAAGAATGGTTGCCTATCGAAGTCGCGGGGTCCAATCAAATTTCGAACGTGCGATAGTAAATCGATCATCCGAGTCTCGTGGCGGGCGTTATGAATTTGTGATCGTCATTTTTATCCGTTTCCCGTCGTTCCTTTAGTTCCTCTACATTACATTCCCGCGCGAATTATTTGTGACTTGACTGGAAAACCCAGACGGTTTCTGCCGATAGCGCGAGTAATGTCTGGTGTTCCTGCCGTTTCTTCGGCGGATTCTCTGTCGTGGAAAACTCTAATTCTATGGATATGCAGCGTAGAGAATTGTTTGACTTTTTCCCGCAGATATGGAGTTCTGTCTGACGAGGAAAGAAGGGAATGTGTTTACTGTGATGCTGCAAAGTCTGTAAAACTTCGTAAGAGGAGTGTCGATGCTGAAATACCGTTGCGATTTCATTGCGGACAGTGCGGAAAGGGCTGGTCCTGTCGGAGGTTCGTTTTGTCCCTCGGGCATGGGTGTGCGTGTTTGTCCATAGGATAATTTAGGTTAAGTAGCGTGTAAGCTTAGGGACTGATGACCTTAGCAGTTAAGTCCCGTAAGATTTCACACGCATTTGAACATTTAAAAGTTCACAATATAGATCGTATATGTAGTTTTCTATTAAAATATGTTCGACAGAGGTTGAATATGTATTTCTTAATCTCTGACTTCTCTCATGTCAGATGATGTAATTGCCACAGCTCTGCCTAACTGACCAACATATACTTTTCCATGGTGTTTGTAAGTGATTTTATACTCACCGCTCTGTGTGTGAAAAGTTGCAGATTGTCTTTACTATTGAATAAAAATTTATACATGCTGTTGGTGTTGTCGAAGGCAGATCTGTAATTGCGTGGCTTTAACTTTTTGTCACAGATATCGTAAATTTTGCCAACATGTGGAATGGCGCAATATTTTTTCCCCCAACCAGTGGTTGTTTCATGTTGGAGAACGTACAGAAATGATGTAATTTTATGCATTTTCCGTTTTCGTAGAAAATTATGAATCGAGGCAGAGTTAAAGGCTTTACTGGAAGCGCTAAGTTTGAAAATCAGTTTCAGGTACTGGCAGAGGGATAGAGATAACAGTTACAATGTGCTCCTGCTTGACTTCTTTCTTGTTTCACCTCTTCGTTTGCGAAGCTTAGCGTACCAGCCAGCCGGATGTTTACACCGCTGCTCGATTAGCGGCCTGCGATGGCTTCGTAAATCAGGGAGACTTGTCTCTTCCGGACACGCAAACAAGTGGTAAATGGCTGGCTGACGGTCGGCTCGCGCCGGTTACGTTAGGCAACGAGCTGGCCACGGATCTCGCTTCGGTTGTTGTTGCTGCTTAACCGACGGAATCTACCACCGTCTGGTGCGGCTTGGAGAGTGAAGTTTACTTTAGCGGCGCTACGAGTTGTGAAGTTAATAACGCCTTCGTCTGCAGATAGTGATACCATTTCCTTACGGCCAGATCTTATGCCGTGCTGCAGTTTCCTGCGAGAGCGTTACTGTATAGCACCACTTCAGAGAATTCTGTCTATAATATGTTGCTATGTTGCGTGCTCTCTGCAACTAGATAGAGCGGAAATCGTCTTTTCTGACTATGATACATAATTATGTAGAAACACATCGGGGGGGGGGGAGGGAGGGGGGGGGGGGGAGAACTACGAATGTCTAACCCTTACTTCGTAACATGTGAAAAAGTGGCGTTTAAGGTAACATCCGTCTGGGAGACTAAGATGACCAAATTTTTCAAAAAATTTCCACTGTAGTGAATACCGAAAATAAATAACAGTGTAAAAGCTGGATGAAAAGTTAATACTAATATTTTTATTGTCTTTCAATCACATTTTGCAATACAATACGAAAAAGTTATAAAATTAAGAACTAGTTTTTACATAAAATAGTTTATAAGGGATATTATTCTTTTGCAAAATTCACAAAATTTAATATTTCTGTTTCAAATGAAGTAGTTTCTAAACTTGACATGTGTTTTCTCAAATATCTTGATGTACATGCAAAGAAATAGTTCATCTTGCCATGATAAATTCTGTCAGTTTCGGTGTCATCATTTTCCCTACTCTGCAGAGAGTCAACACCATCTTGTTCATTCTCGGGCGTGCAGAGACTATCATTCACATCGATTTCAGAATCACTGTCATGCTGTGAATCCGATACGTGATCTTCCTCAGGAACGTAAGAATCGTCTGAATGATAATCGTCTTCGCTCTATTCAAACTGCTCTAAAGCCATAGAACCATTCCTTTGCTTCTTTGTGGACATTCAAGGTATCCCTCCACTAATATCCATCTACAAGTAATGAGATATTTGAAAATTAAGGAGTATAACAGGAAAAAAGCTTACTCGGTTAGAGTAATATCCGCATGTCAGACGGAGTAAAAATCTTACCTTTATAGTAATATCCGCCTGGGAGACGATGTGACTGACGTTAGTGTGCGAGTAAAACAATACTATCGTGGAAATTAGGCAATGACGTCCCCACAGTATCACGTTCAACTCACGAATGAAACATAGCTGAAATATCAGATCCAAGTAACAATGCACATCTGTCAACAATATATTGAGAGCTTTTATATCCGCCTAAGAGATGGATGTTACAAACTGAGGGCTAAAGCAGTTTCAACCAGACGTGGTAGACATTTGATTTCCCGTCTGTAAAAACATACCTTGGGGCAATACATCTCTAGTGCCCACAGAGGTGTCGGAGTGGGTAGGAGCCTTGGAATCCCTGGAACAATTCGAACCAAAACTGGCACTCATGCGCCTCACTAATCAGAAAAACGTATCATGAGTTTAACATATCGAGCGCATTCCTGCAGGTGCTGCTAGGAGGTAAAAATGATGGTTTGCAAGTAATCTAAAACGACCGAAATTAGTGTGAAATTAACCAGGCAACAACAGTGGTAAAGCTTCAGTTCCAGCTTCTTTGTTGTCGATGACACACTCAAAAATTGTCGTCTACTCTGATCGATGTTACTGCGTTAGGTGTTACTCATGTTGAACGGTGAAGAAAAATTCTATTTTCTGTGTTGAGGAACACATTATTACCCAAAACACTGGCCCCAAATAAGATTGGCACCTCTTACAAGGAGCGATCAATAAGTTTCCATTAGAAGATTTCCATCACCCCCTGCCTACGTGTAGATAGAGTTTCGTAAAAGTAATTTTTTGAGGTGAAACTAAAGCTACACTATTGGAAGAGTCATGTTGTTGTTGTTGTGGTCTTCAGTCCTGAGACTGGTTTGATGCAGCTCTTCATGCTACCCTATCCTGTGCAAGCTTCTTCATCTGCCAGTACTTACTGCAACCTACATCCTTCTGAATCTGCTTAGTGTATTCATCTCTTGGTCTCCCTCTGCAATTTTTACTCTCCACACTGCCCTCCAATGCTAAATTTGTGATCCCTTGATGCCTCAGAACATGTCCTACTAACCGGTCCCTTCTTCTTGTCAAGTTGTGCCACAAACTCCTCTTCTCCCCAATTCTATTCAATACCTCCTCATTAGTTATGTGATCTACCCATCTAATCTTCAGCATTCTTCTGCAGCACCTCATTTCGAAAGCTACTATTCTCTTCTTGTCCAAACTATGTATCGTCCATGTTTCACTTCCATACATGGCTACACTCCATACAAATACTTTCAGAAACGACTTCCTGACACTTAAATCTGTACTCGATGTTAACAAATTTCTCTTCTCCAGAAATGCTTTCCTTGCCATTGCCAGTCTACATTTTATATCCTCTCTACTTCGACCATCATCATTTATTGTGCTCCCAAACAGCAAAACTCCTTTACTACTTTAAGTGTCTCATTTCCTAATCTAATTCCCTCAGCATCACCCGACTTAATTCGACTACATTCCATTATGCTCGTTTTGCTTTTGTTGATGTTCATCTTACATCCTCCTTTCAAGACACTATCCATTCCGTTCAACTGCTCTTCCAAGTCCTTTGCTGTCTCTGACAGAATTACAATGTCATCGGCGAACCTCAAAGCTTTTATTTCTTCTCCATGGATTTTAATACCTACTCCGAACTTTTCTTTTGTTTCCTTTACTGCTTGCTCAATATACAGATTGAATAAAATCGGGGAGAGGCTACAACCCTGTCTCACTCCCTTCGCAACCGCTGCTTCCCTTTCATACCCCTCGACTCTTATAACTGCCATCTGGTTTCTGTACAAATTGTAAATAGCCTTTCGCTCCCTGTATTTTACCCCTGTCACCTTTAGATTCATAACTATAAGCAATATTGTATTCAGAATATACATGTTTGCTACGGTCGGCACACCGGTAATACTTCGTGTTTCACCATGCGCTTCGTGCAGGTCGCTGTATGGAGACTCACGAGGATTCCCAACAGGCGAAAGGGAAAGTAGAGGAGCCGCGAGTGTTGACGGCACACGTCGTGCGTCCACTCGTCGCCCCGCCCCCCCCCCCCCCCCCCCCCCCCCCCCTGCCACGCCCTATCAGCACCCGAGTCACGCCGGCTGCCGACATATTGGGAAGGCTGCCGCCGTTGGGTGGCTAATAACCCGGTATTAGTTACGCAGCGACGGACAGTCTGCCCGCCATAAGACGCGTGGGCGCGCGTCCAACCAACGCCGGCTCCGCACGTCGCCACGCTCCGTTCCTGTCCGTTAGGGCTTTTAAACTCGCCAACTCTTACAGCACGCACGTCCTGAACCGCCAACGATGTCGCAAGAAACATTCTCGCTTAGGAGCCCCCATTTCGTAAATTTACACTACTGGCCATTAAAATTGCTACACCAAGAAGAAATGCAGATTAGAAACGAGTATTCATTGGACAGATATATTGTACTAGAACTGACATGTGATTACATTTTCACGCAATTTGGGTGAATAGATCCTGAGAAATCAGTATCCAGAACAACCACCTCTGGCAGGCCTTGATACGCCTGGGTATTGAGTCAAACAGAGCTTGGATAGCGTGTAGAGGTACAGCTGCTCATGAAGCGTCAACACGATACCACAGTTCATCAAGAGTAGTGACGTGTCAGTTGCTCGGCCATCATTGACCAGACGTTTTCAGTTGGTGAGAGATCTGGAAAATATGCTGGCCAGGGCAGCAGTCGAACATTTTCTGTATCCAAAAAGGCCCGTACAGGACCTGCAACATGCGGTCGTGCATTATCCTACTGAAATGTAGGGTTTCGCAGGGATCGAATGAAGGGTAGAGCCACGGGTCGTAACACATCTGAATGTAACGTCCACTGTTCAAAGTGCCGTCAGTGCGAACAAGAGGTAACCGAGACGTGTAACCGATGGCACCCATACCATCACGCCGGGTGATGGTATGGGGTGCACGTTGCCAATGTACGTTCACCGCGATGTCGCCAAACACGGATGCGACCATCATGATGCTGTAAACACAGCCTGCATTCATCCGAAAAAATGACGTTCTGCCATTCGTGCACCCAGGTTCGTCGTTGAGTACACCATCGCAGGCGCTCCTGTCTGTGGTACAGCGTCAAGGGTAACCGCAGCCATGGTCTCCGAGCTGATAGTCCATGCTGCTGCAAACGTCGTCGAACTGTTTGTGCAGATGGTTGTCGTCCTGCAAACGTCCCTATCTGTTGACTCAGGGATCGAGACGTGGCTGCACGATCCGTTACAGCCATGCGGATATGATGCCTATTATCTCGACTGCTAGTGATACGAGGCCGTTGGGATCCAGCGCGGCGTTCCTTATTATCCTCCTGAACCCACCGATTCCATATTCTGCTAACAGTCATTGGATCTCGAACAACTTGAGCAGCACACTGGACTCGCATTCGGGAGGACGACGGTTCAATCCCGCGTCCGGCCATCTTGATTTAGGTTTTCCGTGATTTCCCTAAATCGCTCCAGGCAAATGCCGGGATGGTTCCTTAGAAAGGGCACGGCCGACTTCCTTCCCCGTCCTTCCTTAATCCGATGAGACCGATGACCTCGCTGTTTGGTCTCTTCCCTCAAACAATCCAATCCAATCCAAACTTGAGCAGCAATCGCTATAGGCTGCAATCCGACCTTTATCAATGTCGGAAACGTGATAGTACGCATTTCTCCTCCTTACACGAGGCATCACAACAATGTTTCAGAAGGCAACATCGGTCAACTGCTGTTTGTGTTTGAGAAATCATTTGGAAACTTTCCTCATGTCAGCACGTTGTAAGTGTCGCCACCGGCGCCAACTTTGTGTGAATGCTCTGAAAAGCTAATCATTTGATATCACAGCATCTTCTTCCTGTCGGTTAAATTTCGGGACTGTAGCACGTAATCTTCGTCGTGTAGCAATTTTAATGGTCAGTCGTGTATAATGGCTTCTTTTATATTGATGTAATCGATTAATGAGAAGTTTTACTCAAGTATTTGCACACCCTAATGAACAAATTGTGATGGCAAACCCCAACGCAATTGGAAGATTCTGGACTCTGCTTCTTCGCACATGTAATGACACCTTGGCATTCTCGTTTTAACTCCTGAGAATGATGGCTTTAACCGCAGTCAAAAACCGAGAATTTTCAGTCAATGGCACATCCTGAGAGCCCAGGACTTTCTGTTAAGAGCGTAGGCACCCGCGACCAGAGTACGTTAACAGGAAAGTTTTCTGGTTATGATGCCGCGTTAATTTGTAAAATAACTGTCATTGAATATACCCGACGTCTCGGCCATGGAGGCAGTGGCGTTCTTTTGTGTCTACTCGAAAGTTCTTATAAGCAGTATCCGTTGGCATTTTACGTTTCTCCTCATCTTCTTGAGTGGATTTTCATGAAACTTACCACAGCGTTAAGGCGCAGTTCAACACACGCGAGTACGGCAAACAGTTCTTCAACACTTCGAGCAGTTTTGTGTGTCGAGCTGGTATGTTTAGGATCTCTGTTATGACGACTTTACTTTCACCTGGGTCCACAGTTGCTAAAAGTTTTCAAAATGAGTTCATCCTGCCTGCAACTAGGGTTTTTGCTTCTTTTCTTTACTATCTTATTGGCTGGAATATAGGAAAATGTAAGTACAGAGATTGTGGAACAAGCCATGAAAAGAATGAGATTTTCACTCTGCAGCGGAGTGTGCGCTGATGTGAAACTTCCTGGCAGATTAAAATTGTATGCCGGACCGAGACTCGAACTCGGGGCCTTTGCATTTCGCGGGCAAGTGCTCTACCATCTGAGCTAACCAACCACGACTCTAGCTCCGTCCTTACAGCTTTTACTTCTGCCAGCACCTCGTCTCCTACCTTCCGAACTGTATAGAAGTTTGGAAGGTAGGAGACGAGGTACTGGAAAAAAGTAAAACCTGTGAGGATGGGGCGTGAGTCGTGCTTGGGTAGCTCAGATGGTAGAGCACTTGCCCGCGAAAGACAAAGGCCCCGAGTTCGAGTCTCGGTCCGGCACACAGTTTTAATGTATGATTTGTTCCAGATGTTGAAAAAATATTCAAATGTGTGAATTCCTAAGGGATCAAACTGCTGAGGTCATCGGTCCCTAGACTTACACACTAATTAAACTAACTTAAACTAATTTATGCTAAGAACAACACATACGCACCCATGCCCGAGGGCGGACTCGAACCTCCGGTGGGAGGGGCCGCGCAATCCGTGACATGGGGCCTCAAACCGCGCGGCCACTCTGCGCGGCAGTTGTTCCACAGTAGACTCCTCTATACTCTCTGATCGAAAGTATCCGGACACCTCTATGTATTGTGTAATTAACTTCTAGAGAGGCGTATCAGAGAATGTAAAAGGAGACGCGGGATACTGTGTAGTCAGTAGAGATAAAGTAACGTCAGAATGGATCGGTCACAAAAGCTCAGTGACTTCGAATATGGACTAATCATTGGATGTCATCCTAATAAAAAGTCCATTACCGACATTTAGACCCTCCAAAGCAGTCCAGGTCGAGTGTTGCTAACGTGATGGTGAAGTGGAAAAGCGAAGGATCAATCACAGCTAAATCAAAACCAACCAGACGTGATGTACTGACAGGGAGCGTCGAGAATAGCGCTGGTTCGACGTGAGGAAAAAAAAAAAAATTGCATGGACATGGAACCAGCGCGAGAAATCACTCATGAGTTCAAAAGTGACTGTACGTAGGGAGTTAAAAATAATGGGAACAATGGTTGAGCAGCTGCTATTAGGCCACAAATTTCTGTAGTGAAAGCTAAGCGACATGGGGTGATGTAAACAGCGGAGTCAGTGGACAGTGGATGCCTTGAAACGAGTGATATGAAGTGATGATTCACGCTATAGCTTGTAGCGGTCCGATGGAAGGATTCGAGTTTGGCGAATAGCTCGAGAACGTTACCTGCCATCATGTATAGTGCCAACAGTGTAGTACGGAACAAGTGTTGTTGCAGTACATCTACATCTACATTTATACTCCCAAGCCACCCAACGGTGTGTGGCAGAGGGCACTTTACGTGCCACTGTCATTACCTCCCTTTCCGGTTCCAGTCGCGTATGGTTCGCGGGAAGAACGACTGCCAGAAAACCTCGGTGCGCGCTCGAATCTCTCTAATTTTACATTCCTGATCTCCTCGGGAGGTATAAGTAGGGGGAAGCAATATATTTGATACCTCATCCAGAAACGCACCCTCTCGAAACCTGGACAGCAAGCTACACCGCGATGCAGAGCGCCTCTCTTGCCGAGTCTGCCACTTGAGTTTGCTAAACATCTCCGTAACGCTATCACGCTTACCAAATAACCCTGTGACGAAACGCGCCGCTCTTCTTTAGATCTTCTCTATCTCCTCTGTCAACCCGACCTGGTACGGATCCCACACTGATGAGCAATACTCAAGTATAGGTCGAAGGAGTGTTTTGTAAACCACCTCCTTTGTTGATGGACTACATTTTATAAGGACTCTCGCAATGAATCTCAACCTGGCACCCGCCTTACCAACAATTAATTTTATATGATCATTCCACTTCAAATCGTTCCGTACGCATACTCCCAGATATTTTACAGAAGTAACTGCTACCAGTGTTTGTTCCGCTATCATATAACCACACAATAAAGGATCCTTCTTTCTATGTATTCGCAATACATTACATTTGTCTACGTTAAGGGTCAGTTGCCACTCCCTGCACCAAGTGCCTATCCGCTGCAGATCTTCCTGCATTTCGCTACAATTTTCTAATGCTGCAACTTCTCTGTATACTACAGCATTATCCGCGAAAAGCCGTATGCGACACTATGTACTAGGTCATTTATATATATATTGTGAAAAGCAATGGTCCCGTAACACTCCCCTGTGGCACGTCAGAGGTTACTTTAACGTCTGTAGACGTCTCTCCATTGAGAACAACATGCTGTGTTCTGTTTGCTAAAAACTCTTCAATCCAGCCACACAGCTGGTCTGATATTCCGTAGGCTCTTACTTTGTTTATCAGGCGACAGTGCGGAACTGTATCGAACGCCTTCCGGAAGGAAAATGGCATCTACCTGGGAGCCTGAATCTAATATTTTCTGGGTCTCATGAACAAATAAAGCGAGCTGGGTCTCACACGATCGCTGTTTCCCCGAATCCATGTTGATTCCTACAGAGTAGATTCTGGGTTTCCAGAAACGCAGAAACGACATGATACGCGAACAAAAAACTTGTTCTAAAATTCTACAACAGATCGACGTCAGAGATATAGGTCTATAGTTTTGCGCATCTGCTCGACGACCCTTCTTGAAGACTGGGACTACCTGTGCTCTTTTCCAATCATTTGGAACCCTCCGTTCCTCTAGAGACTTGCGGTACACGGCTGTTAGAAGTGTGGCAAGTATGGGTGGGGGGGGGGGGGGTGTCATATTTTCTGGAGACAGGTTAAAAAATGGAATGTAGGACTACCCACCATGTCTTCCATAGACTTGCGAGCAGCTTCATGGCAGATCTTTTTATAGAGAAGAGCTGTTTTGCTGGCCTTTGTTATCGGAGAGGGAGAGCGGCGGACCTGCGGCGGAGACGCAGCGGTCTTCCCTGGAGACGCACACCCCGGCTCGTGCCGTGGCGGCGCTGCGGTCGCCAGACTGTGACGGCGGGTGTGTTTCTTGTGTCGCAGGATGCTGAAGCACGTGCAGCTGAGCCCGTTCCGGTCGCGCTCGGACACGCTGAGCCTCAGCTCGACCGCCAGCTACTCCAGCCTGGGCAGCCCGGAGCCGCTGCTCTCGAGCCGCTCCTCTTCCTACTCCAGCCTGAGCGAGGCCTCGCCCGCGGTGAGTACCTGCCGCGCTTAGCTTACCTACCACAACTACCTGCCTATATCTACTAGCTCCGTGACTTTTCCCCAGCAGAGGCACTATGCCTGCCGCATTACTGCTTCTGGATGGCCGAGTACAGTATGACACATTAGCGTCCAATGTTCCTGTAGCTAGTATAGTCTACGTCAATACACACACCCGTACTCGTAGTTCATTTTCAGTTGCAAGGTACAATATACGGGGTGCTTTTTAATTTTTAAATTTTAATTCCACGTTAATATTATAAATGCAAAAGTAACTCTGCTACCTTTTCACGAGTAAACCGACGAAATGATTTCAGTGAAATTAAGCGTGGAAATAGCTTGAACCATGAGGACCCGCCAGGATAGCCGAGAGCGCTAACGCGCTGCTTCCTGGACTCGGGTAGGCGCGCAAGTCCCGGATTGAATCCGCCCGGCGGATAAACGACGACGGCCGGTGTGCCGGCCAGCCTGGATGTGTTTTTAGGCGGTTTTCCACATCCTACTGCGTGAATACCGGGCTGGTCCCCACGTCCCGCCTCAGTTACACCACTCGCAGACATTTGAAACACATTCACACTATTTCACGATTTACACTAGACGCAGACAGCTAGGGGACACCAGTGTTCGATTTGTGCTTTTACCAGTCGGGGGGATGTCTTAGGGGGTTGGTATAATTATATATGTTACTAGCTTGGACCGTGGCGTTACCCATGGTTAAACAGTTATTTATAAATAGATGTTAATGCCGAAACTCACTATTGATGCGTAAGCACTATCAGAAAAGCCATCCCTTGTTATATCTTTAAAAGTACATTATAGGTGGAGCTTATTTACAAAATCATCTAAATACAGGTATACCAGGGGAACTCAAACGGAAAGGCACATTTGTGAAAAGCTGTACTTATTCTGATGATAGAAAACTGAAACATGCGTTATTTTTCTACATAACCTCCCTGGACTTCAATGCAGTTTTCCCGACGTTTTACGAGTTTTTTTTACTTCATCAGAAAATACGTTTTTCGGTTGCATCTGTAACCAATTTTGCACCGCAGCAATGACGTCTTCATCACTTTCAAATCTTCTTCCCTGTAGTGCTTCCGTTAAGGGTCCAAACATGTGAAAATCGCTTGGAGCTAGGTCTGGACTGTATGGTGGATGTTCCAGCACCTCGAATCTCAACTCCTTTATTGCGTCGGCTGTCCGTTTGGCAGAATGTGGGCGAGCGTTATCTTGCTGCAGGATGACACCTCTTCACAGTTTTCTACGCCGTTTGGATCTGATTCCAAGTTTTAGTTTCGTACGCAACACATCACATCCACCATACAATACAATCTAAAGCCTCGTTTAGCTGGGGCGGCGTCTTGCAACATTGTGATATGCTACGGAAATGTGGCGTGCGTCGTCTTGTCGTTTAGATCTAAATGTTTTGAAATGCTTACCTACTACATAACACTTTTTCAAAATTAATAAGCATACATATTAACAGTATTAATAGTAAGATTGTATTAAAAACTTTCAGTGTTCGGCACAACAAATTTAAATTATATGTGAAGTTTTACTCCAGTGCGTGGGAAATAAACATCCCAGGTTGGGATGCATAAACTAAAACCAGAGGAGATGATGGTCTGATGCAGAGGGGGGGAAATCCCCCCCATCCCCCCCTGCAAATCGCACACTGGGGCACACTGATTCCCTCCCTGCGGGTACAGGGTGGTGGCAGGAAGAGCATCCGGCCACCCCTTAAACATTAACATGCCAAATCCGGGTAACCATGCCCGATCCTGCGTAACCGCGGGTCAAGGCGCAAGCGATAGATAGCTTGAACCATGAGGATGAACATAGGCTACTTTGGAAGGCAAGGGGAAAAGGTCAACCACTAAGAAAGTCAGCTGCGGTATGGAATATAATATCCTTTATTGCACCAGGGAACGTAAGTAACCTTAGAAATTATTAAATTTGTTGTGTAATGTACAGCTACTCAGACAGCACAATGCATGGATGCCCATCGTCCTCTGCACACATCACGTGACGGCAACGCAGCACATTCTGCGTCGTCGTCCGCTGGAGCAGTTGGTGGGGGCAGGGGCGCTCACATCGCGAGCTATTCTTACCCAAACAGCCAGACACTTTGGGGCAGCTCATGTTATTGCACATACAATAGTTTACTTACTCACCATCAAAAAGCTACTGATATGCGAACGCACCCGCCAGTAACAGCTAGTTAAACAAGCAATAAGGTCCATTCTCTTTTATAATTATCACTTCTTATCCATTATTTATATGTACTGGCCGCTTAGCTTTGCTGGACTATTCTCAACAGGTTATCATCCCTGCGATGAGGTCGTGGGTTTTTACTACAGGAAACCACTGCCCAAAGTTCCGTTAATTAATTAACGACTTTAACCCCAGCGTCAGTAGTTTGCTCCTACAGTGCTCTTACTACTACTGTACCTACTTTTACTAATTACTGAGCGCTGTTCCAAGTACAACTACTCGTAGTACAGTAAATGGGAGGGAGGACATCATCTGATTATACGGCAACTCCAGTTCGCAGTGTGTTCGGTCCATCCCGAAGACAAATGGTTCAAATGGCTCTGAGCACTATGGGACTTAACACCTGAGGTCATCAGTCCACTAGACTTTAGAACTACTTAAACCTAACTAACCTATAGACATCACACACATCCATGCCCGAGGCAGGATTCGAACCTGCGACCGTAGCAGTCGCGCAGTTGCAGACTGTAGCGCCTAGAACCGCTCGGCCACCTGGCCGGCAATCCGAAGACAACCAGCCCACGTGTGATGGCGGTCCTGTCGGAAGCCACCCCCTTACTCCGATCGCCTTTCAGAGACAGGAAAGGGAGCATCCATCGCATATCCCAGCCTCCATCTTCTTCGCGACGTTTGAGGTGTGCACCAGGGATGACTGACGAACCAGATTTTCCGCTGGTGCAGATTACAATCCGTTTTTGAGCTGTCATATTTGTACCGCTCACTGTTGCTGTCCTAAGTTACGTATTTTATTACCTAGCATCTTTAAGATTGCTAGATTGTCTTCATAGTTTGTCGGTTGCTTTGCATCTTGAGTATAAAATTGTCTTGTTTTTTCTTTCATTACAACCTCAGTAAGAACGGGACACTCAAATATAACACGTTGTGTGGTGTATATACGTGCATGACAGTGACACTCTTCTCATACCGGCCATTGTGGCCGAGCTGGTCTAGGCGCTTCAATCCGGAACCGCGCTGCTGCTACGGTCGCAGGTTCGAATCCTGCCACGGGCATGGATGTGTGTGATGTCTTTAAGTTAGTTAGGTTTAAGTAGTTCTAAGCCTAGGGGACTGATGACCTCAGATGGTAAGTCCCATAGTGCTCAGAGCCATTTGAACCATTTGACCTCTTCTCATTCCTTTTTCCGCATTATCTGTAGGTACGCATGGTGCGGCTGTGGTTTGTGACATGATGGTTCTACATCTACATCTATATTTATACTCCGCAAGCCACCCAACGGTGGGTGGCGGAGGGCACTTTACGTGCTACTGTCATTACCTCCCTTTCCTGTTCCAGTCGCGTATGGTTCGCGGGAAGAACGACTGCCGGAAAGCCTCCGTGCGCGCTCGAATCTCTCTAATTTTACATTCGTGATCTCCTCGGGAGCTATAAGTAGGGAGGAAGCAATATATTCGATACCTCATCCAGAAACGCACCCTCTCGAAACCTGGACAGCAAACTACACTGCGATGCAGAGCGCCTCTCTTGCAGAGTCTGCCACTTGAGTTTGCTAAACATTTCCGTAACGCTATCACGCTTGCCAAATAACCCTGTGACGAAACGCGCCGCTCTTCTTTGGATCTTCTCAATCTCCTCTGTCAACCCGACCTGGTACGCATCCCACATTGATGAGCAATACTCAAGTATAGGTCGAACGAGTGTTTTGTAAGCCAACTGCTTTGTTTATGGACTACATTTTCTAACGACTTACCCAATGAATCTCAACCTGGCACCACCTTACCAACAATTAATTTTATATGATCATTCCACTTCAAATCGTTCCGTACGCATACTCCCAGATATTTTACAGAAGTAACTGCTACCAGTGTTTGTTCCGCTATCATATAATCATACAATAAAGGATCCTTCTTTCTATGTATTCGCAATTCATAACATTTGTCTCTGTTAAGTGTCAGTTGCTACTCCCTGCACCAAATGCCTATCCGCTGGAGATCTTCCTGCATTTCGCTGCTACTTCTCTCTATACTACAACATCATCTGCGAAAAGCCGCATGGATCAGACACTTGCTTGAAAATAAAATGAAAATGAAAACGCTTGCAGCCGTCAGATGTTTCATCTGTGATGTTTCACAAGGTATTTTCAATGTGTTTTTACTTATGTGTAGGTAGAGTCAATCTAAACAAAGACTGCTCAAAAGAGTCGCTATCTTGATGGAAAACGTGACTCGTTCTCACTAGTAGTAACACTTTCTTCAAAATGTCGTTTAACACATCCAGTCGAGAGAGCGAATTTAGTGCAAGTGTAGTCCAGTGGTAGCGAAGCAGAAAGAAATGCCCCTAGCAGCAGGTAGTTCCGAGGTTCTGACGTCGTGTGTCGGCCCGTTGCCTACCTCGGGGAATATTGGAATTCTCTGTAAGGCAGTGAGCCACACTAGAAAAGTTTCTGACGAAACGTGCCTTTCTTTGCGGTACGAGATGTGACCACAAGAGTGGCAGCCACGATCCGGGCCGAAGGTCGGCGCGCTTGTCGGCTGCCGGACCTCGGCGGCTAGCTGGCCGGCTGCGGGCGCGAGTTCGTTGCTCTGCTGCCGCGGCGGACCGTCGAGTGGGCGTCGGCCCCCACCAGCTGCTCCGACCGCGCCCTCTGTCCGGCTACTGGTCGCTCCGTACCGCGTCCGGTAGGGAAACCCGCCATCACAGAGCTTCTGTACGGCGCCCTTACTCTGACCTCTCGAGCTATTCTACTTTCCAGTTTATCTACCGTATTATTTATTCTAAAATGTAACCTGATCAGTTGAAGGAAGGCAGTAAGGGTTGGAGCAGATTAAAACTGCGTGCCGGACCGAGACTCGAACTCGGGACCTTTGCCTTTCGCGGACAAGTGCTCTACCAGCTGAGCTACCCAAGCACGATTCCGGCAGGAGAGCTTCTGCGAAGTTTGGAAGGTAGGAGACGAGGCACTGGCGGAAGTAAAGCTGTGAGGACGGGGCGGGAGTCGTGCTTGGGTAACTTGCCCGCGAAACGGATAGGTCCCGAGTCCGAGCCTCGGTGCGGCACACAGTGTTAATTTGCCAGGAAATTTTAAAACAGGAGTAACGAGATGTACTCGAATTAAATCATGTAATGCTGACATGATTAGATTAGCAAACCACACACTAATAGTAAAAAACGAATTTTGCTATTTGGGAAGCAAAATAACTGAAGATCGTCGAAGCAGAGAGGATATAACATGGAGACTGGCAATAGCAAGAATGGCGTTTTCGCAAAATAGAAATTAGCAACATTGTATATAAATTATAGTGCTAGGAAATCTTTTCCGAACGCAAATAGTTCAGACGACTAAAGAGAAGTGTTTTGAAACGTGGTGATACAGAAGTATGTCGAAAATTATATTTGTAGATTCAATAACTAATAAGTGGGAACTGAATAAAATTGTCGGAAAAAGGAATTTGTGCCACAATTTGACTGAAAGAAGTGATTGATTGATAGGACACATCCCGAGGCATCAATAAATCGTCAGTATGGTAATGGAAGAAAGTGTGGGGAGGTTAAAAAAGGAAAAAAAGTGTAGACCTGAATACAGTAAGCTGGTTTAAATGGATGCTTGCACAGGATAGTCTAGCGTCGAGAGCTGCGGCAAACCAGTCTTCGGACTCAAGACCACACAACGTACACAACATCAATAATAACAACCACAACGTGAATGACATTACATCTCACATCAGATCGGGATTTTACACTTCCAGTACTTTATACGTCACACTCCCTTAATAATCGATCATTTTAATGTGAAACATAGTAATAAAATAACAGTAACAGAATAAAAAAGATTTGAAACAAGGTTTGAATTTGTCTTGCGTCATTCGAAATAATAGTTTTGTCTAACAGTACAACCAATACTACTACTGTGATACGGGAAACATGCTGATGGAAGAAGGAAGGATGATGAGGAAAGTTTTTGTCCCCTCCCAAAAGGAGGACGTAAAGCAACAAACAGTTTGTCACACCTGGATAGAGACATTAGGAAACGAAAATTGAAATGTTTTGGACATGTTCAAAGACTCCCGGAAAGACGTACTGAAAGACTCCCAACAATGAGGCGTACGCACAAGATTGTGACACCCGTCGGAAAATTGAAGAATATGCTATGGACCCAAAAAATACCTCGAGAAAGTCCATAGAGAAGCAGTAGAAGTAGAAGACAGGAATTTGTTCAGTCAAGCGGAAAAGCGTCGTGTCGTGCAGCGAGAGAATGAGGTTCCAAACAAAACCAGGAAGCAAGTGAACGGGCAGACCGTTTCGCTGCGTACGGACGAGTTTTACACATAATCAGCAGTTTTATAAACTATTTCTTTTTCCTGTTGTATCTGCAGCTGTCCTTCGTAGCATATTCCTCCTCAGAAAAAATTTAGGTACTTTCGCTTTCTGTATCATTCCTACGTTTGTCACCGATTACAGGTAACGAAGACGTTCTGTTCGCAAATACTTTCTCCCTCAGTCTGGTGTACTCCGGTTCCAACTGGATATTCACAGGATAGTCCACGAAATCTGCAAGTAATTCCGAGTACCAAAAAGAGAACCAGAACAGCCAGCCAGAATACCGACTGCTTTGTGACGGACCCGGGACCCGTTTAAGCTGCGTGAGTCTCCAACCGTAGCATATTCCTCCTTAAAATAAATTTTAAAAAAATGGCACTTTAGCTTTCTGTATCACTCATACATCTGTCACCGATTAAAGGTAACGCAGACGTTCTGTTCGCCAATACTCCCTCCCTCAGTCTGGTGTACTCCGCGTCCAACTGGCTATTGACACGATAGTCCAAGAAATCGGCAAGTAATTCCGAGTACCAGAAAGAGGACCAGGGTAGCCAGACAGAATACCGACTGCTTTGTGACGGACTCGTGTAAGCTGCGTGAGTCTCCAGCAAGCGGCATACGGCGCGAGCGGTCGCAGCGACGCGCGAAGAAGGAAACGCCAGCGTGGCGCAGAGCCTCCGACCCTCTTAATGCGTCCAATTAAGAGCTGCTTTTTGTGACGGCTCGCGACCTCGCTTCCTGGCGCCAACACAGCTCTGTGGCTCCTCCGCCCGGGTGTCAGACGAAAGCCGACGCTCACAAAACGTACGTGCAGCACATCGTTATCAAAAGGCTGCAGTGTGTCGGTACCTCGTGATCTCTGCGACATTGGACGAGTCCGACATCTTCTGTCGCTTCTCTGATTAGAACACGCGGTGTGAACGACTCTGTCGTCAGATGTGACCGGATTAATTTCGTTCTATACAGGGTGAAAAGTATTTAAACCGACAAATTCTGGGAGGTTTTAGGGGATATCAAAATAAATATTTTTCCCTAATGTCATTTTTTTCCTATGAGGATTATTTAAACCGGTGGAGGCCGTATTACGCTCTTCATTTGTTAGAGGTCGTATTACGATCTTCAGCCGTTAGAGGGTGTAATAGGCTCTTCAGTTGTAGGCAACTGCTGTCCACCAGTGTAGTAGTGCATTGTCTCTGTTTACTAATGGAGCGATACACCTGGAGTGAGTACACTGATATGGTTGGTGCCTACTACGTAGCACACCACAGTGGACGAGCTGCACAGCGGTTTTATCAACAACAATGTCCTAATCGCCGTATCCCTCATCATACGACCTTTGCTGCTGTGTACCAACGTCTGCGTGAGACCGGGTCATTTAGCAGATCACCTGGACAGGGACACCGTCGCACGGTAAGAACGCTGCAATTTGAGGAAGCTGTCTTGCAGCATGTGGAGCGGGATCCTTCAATCAGCACTCGTGCAATTGCATGTAACATGGGGACGAATCAGACGAATGTAAGAACAACACTTCGAGAGCAATTGTTACGTCCATTTCACTTACAGCGTGTCCACAACCTGGAACCAGTTAATTATTCACCCAGAGCACAGTTTTCGCAGTGGTACCTGGAACAGTGTGAAAAGCAGCCTACATTTCCATCCTCTGTGTTGTTTACCGATGAAGCAACATTCGGGAGTGATGGAGTCTTCAACATGCACAATTCGCATGTTTGGAGTGCGGATAACCCACATGCCACAGTTACTAGCGCTCATCCAGTGCGGCTCTTCGTTAATTTATGGGTCGGTGTTGCTGGGGACTGTTTAATTGGACCGTATCTGCTACCTAGGCCATTAAATGGTAGGCACTACTACAATTTTATCGCCAGAGCATTGCCAGAATTGCTTAAAGACGACCCGCTCCCTACAAGACAACGCATGTGGTTCCAACATGACGGGGCGCCGGCACATTTCAGCCGTCGTGTGCGTCGATTCCTGGACCGACGGTTCCCAGAAACCTTGATTGGCAGAGATGGTCCTGTACCATGGCCTGCTCGATCCCCAGATAAGTCCACTCTGGACTTTTTTTGTGTGGAGAGATGCGCAACCTTGTTTACGCAACTCCTGTTGCATCAGAAGAGGATCTGGTTGCCCGGATAGTAGCAGCAACAGGAAAAATTCAGGATACTCCTGGGGTTTTTTCCCGTATCAGACAGAACATGATCCGACGGTGTAACCTTTGTTTACGTGTCAATGGAGGCATTTTTGAATATCTACTGTAATTGAAATTGGGTTGTGTTAATGTGTTGTCTCTTGGTCATACAAAAATGGAAAAGTGTTCGTTGGTTTAATTAATTTGCCGCCAGAGAAATCTTCCTCTACCGGTTTAAATACTCCTCATAGGAAAAAATGACATTAGGGAAAAATATTTATTTTGATGTCCCCTACAACCTCCCAGAGTTTGTCGGTTTAATTACTTTTCACCCTGTATATAGTTGATGCTCTACTTCCAAGAAATTAGGCCACTGCTCGAGAAACACTCTTGAACAATTGTGGAATTTCGCAGTCAGTGACAAGAGTAATTAAAAATATTCAGAATGTTCCATTTATCTCGAACACACAAAATACCTTTTTGTTCTGAATCATAAGTCTTCTTCCTGACTGGTGTGATGCAACCTCCACGAATTCACCTCCTGTGCCAACCTCTTCATCTCATAGTAGCACTTGCAACCTACTGTACGTTCTCAATTATTTGCGGGGTATATTCCGATCTCTGTCTTCCTCTACAGTTTTTACCCTCTACAGCCCCCTCTAGTACCATGGAAGTCATTCCCTGATGTCTTAACAGATGTCCTATTGTCATATTGTCCCTTCTTCTGGTCAATGTTTGCCTTCTACTCCTTTCCTCGCCAATTCTGCGGAGAACCTCCTCATTGCTTACCTTATCAGTTCACCTAATTTTCAACATTCGTTTCTATCACTACATCTCAAATGTTCCGATTCTCTTCTATTCCGATTTTCCCACAGCGCATGTCTCACTGCAACAATGCTGTGCTCCAGACATATATTCTCAAAAATTTCTTTTTCAGATTAAGAAATATGTTTGATACTATCAGATTTCTCTTGTCCAGGAATGCCCTTTTTGCCAGTGCTGGTCTGCTCTTTATGTCCTCCTTGCTCCATTCATCATGGGTTATTTTGCTGAGTAGGTAGCTCAAAATGGTTCAAATGGCTCTAAGGTCATCAGTCCCTTAGAACTACTTAAACCTAACTAACCTAAGGACATCACACACATCCACGCCCGAAGCAGGATTCGAACCTGCGACCGTAGTAGCGGCGCAGATCCGGATTGAAGCGCCTAAGAACCGCTCGGCCACAGCGGCCGGCCTGAACAGGTAGCAGATTCCGTAATGTCATCTACTTCGGGATGACCAATCCAGATGTTAAGTTTCTCGCTGTTTTTATTTCTGCTCCTTTCATTACTTTTGTCTTTCTTCGATTTATTCTCAGTACATATTCTGCACTCATTAGACTGCCAATAACATTCAACAGGTCCTGTAATTCTTCTTCACTTTCGCTGAGAATAGCAATGTCACCAGCGAATTTCATTGATATCCTTTCACTTCGAACTTTAATCCCACTTTTCAATCTTGATTTTATTTCTGAAACTGCTTCTTGGATGTAGAGCTTGGGCAGTAGGTGCGAAAGACTACGTCCCTGTCCCACACCCTTTATAATCCGAGCCCTTCTTTCTTTGCCTTCCACTGATATTGTTCCCTCTTGGTAGTTGTACATATTGTATATTATCCAACTTTCCCTAGAACGTGTTCCCATTTTCCCAAGAATTTCTCATATCTTGCACCATTTTTCGCTGTGGAATACTTTCAGCAGGTCGGTAAATCCTGTGAGCGTGTCTTGATTTTTCTTTTCAGTCTTGCTTACTTCATCAACCGCAACGTCAGAACTGTCTCTCTGGTGCCTTTATATATCCTAAAGCCAAACTGACTATCATCTAACAGACCCTCAACTTTCTTTTCGATTCTTCTGCATATTACTCTTGTCAGCAACTTGAATACATGAGCTGTTAAGCTGATAGTGCGACAATTCTCGCACTTGTAGGCACTTGTAGTCTTCGGAATTTTATGTATGATTTTTTTTCCGAAAACACTTTTTTATACAGAAGCAAAATCAAAAATGTATCAAGCGAATTTTGTCTAGCTACCAGGCGCACAGTAACCAACATGACTGGCTTCTTTGTGACTTCGTTCGTCACGACGATATTAACAGTATTAAGTCTTTTTTAAACAGGATCCTATATTTGTTTACTCGGTAATCCACTTCCTGTCCTCGAGACCTTTTTCAAAACCAATGGCAGTGTACCATTTGCGTAAACATGACATTGCAAAAAAAAACGTAATAATTTTTATGTAGCTCCATATATTGTAGCAGAAATAAAATAAAAATAGCCATAGTGTATCTGTCCTCACCAAGGTTTTCCCTTGATAGTAAAGCAAGTGAAGATGCCGGCCGAAGTGGCCGTGCGGTTAAAGGCGCTGCAGTCTGGAACCGCAAGACCGCTACGGTCGCAGGTTCGAATCCTGCCTCGGGCATGGATGTTTGTGATGTCCTTAGGTTAGTTAGGTTTAACTAGTTCTAAGTTCTAGGGGACTGATGACCTCAGAAGTTAAGTCCCATAGTACTCAGAGCCATTTGAACCATTTTTTTCTTTGGCGATATTTAATTTGCATTTAATTTCTGAATGATGACTCAAAGCACCAAAATATCGATTTCGCTTCTGGTACATTCGAAACGGAACAGTCATGAACTTTATGATGCCAAAGTGTGTGTCTGAGCAAGTGTGAAGTGCTGTTGCAGATTCTCAGCAGGAGAGACATGAAATTCTCGGGCGCATGCGCATAACGAGTGTTATAACACTTGTTCGTTACATCCATACCACGTCTTAGGACGGGCATATAATCTCTCGCGATTGCTCCTTTTCCGCCTCAGATTATTTTACCTCCTAGCAAACGCTGCTTACTACTTCCTCGTGGAGAAGGAAGGCCGAGTTACACAAAGCGTGCACGCTTCAGGTAAGCGGGCGTATCTCCGCGATAAGCGCGCTCCACTTTCACTAGCGGCCAGTGGTCGGTGCAACGAGATGCCACAACTGCCCTGGTCGTTCGCTGCCGGTGCGTTGCAGTGGCTGTCAGCAGCCGGCGCGGAGAAAGTGGAAACAGGAAGGGGCAGGGACGCAATTAAGCAACGCCCTTCATTGTCTAGGGCCATCCTTTGCTCGCTGCTGGCGAGTGAGCTTCTTAATTACTCGGGGGCGGCTTTCTTTCGCATGAAGTAGGAGTAACACAGTCGCGTGTAAGCGCACAGTAGCGAAGTGTGCCTGGCACAGCTGACGCTTTTCATACTGTTACCGATCTTATCTATGCAGTGCGGTTGCCCCCGCCCCCAACCTCAACTCTCTCTCTCTCTCTCTCTCTCTGTCTCTGTCTCTGTCTCTGTCTCTGTCTCTGTCGTGTGTGTGTGTGTGTGTGTGTGTGTGTGTGTGTGTGTGTGTGTGTGTGTGTGAGCAAGTGATAGGGGGAGAGAGAGAGAGAGAGAGAGAGAGAGAGAGAGAGAGAGAGAGAGAGAGAATTTGTCACTGTTGAACTATTCCTGCCTTTCATAGCTTGTGTGCGAAGACCGTTTTGAAAACATGAGAAGTATACATTCCAGACACTCAAATACTACTGCATGCAGCTTACTGCTACAAAAAATCAATTGAGTCGTATGTATGTATTGGTAGTTATCATACTGTACGAGGACACGGTATTAGTAGCCCTCACAGTGTGTTTTACTGAAGAGAGCTCCACCTAAAAATTTTGAGAGGTGGTTGTATGGACCAAAACAAGAAGCAAATCTCTAGTAAGCATGGGCTTTAAAGTACCTATTTAGCTATGAGCACTAATTCATTTTTGCTACTATGAAACACGGCTCTTCTATTGAACAAGAGCTCATACCTCTTAAGGTATGCATTTTAGAGCCCGTGTTTGTTTTCTTTCTTTTTTGGTCCATACTAGTGTGTACAGTTTTTGTGATGTTTTGTAGGTGTACATAAACGCAATCAAAGTTTTTATTATTAATAAACACTTCATTCTTTTAAATATAAAGGAGTGCTTCGGAACGCTTGAATTACTGTTTGCATTTGTGCCTACAACGCAAACCTCGTGTTCTCAATAGGTTCCGTAGAGAGAAGTGGAGAACTGCTTAAAACAGTGGACTGAAGTCGAAGGGTTCAAATCCTCGTCCAGTATGGCTTTCGTACATCGCTGTACGGATTCCACGGTTTCTCTGCTTGAAAAGGACACTATCGATATGTTCTCCATTCTTGTACTACCACCACATGTTCATAAGAAGCCCATCCAGCGGCATTTCCAGCCACACCAGAAACAACCAGAATGTGTGAGGAAACCTTGTCTCTACTGCATAAGGCTCTCACGCTTGCGTAAGTAATGAACAAAGTTTAGAAATTAATTACAGGTTGTCAAAAGTACGATATCAAATGAATAACAGATGAGAAGAAACAGAAGTAGGTGACGCTCAGGGGGATGGATACATAAAATATCGTTCTGAAATGATTAATGAATGCATTGAAATACAAATCTTAGCTCTTAATAGATTATCTCAGGTCAGCTGTGCGACATGTAAAATTAAAGCAAAGAAATAATAACACGGAGATTGAAATGATCCTTGCAAGAATTTATTTGCCACAATCACGTTAGTGGCTCTGAGCACTATGGGACTTAACTTCTGTGGTCATCAGTCCCCTATACCTTAGAACAACTTAAACCTAACTAACCTAAGGACATCACACACATCCATGCCCGAGGCAGGATTCGAACCTGCGACCGTAGCGGTCCCGCGGTTCCAGACTGCAGCGCCTAGAACTGCACGGCCACTTCGGCCGGCACGTTAGTGGCGTTCCGGTCCTGTGTCACTGATAACCATCTCGCTCAGATACTTGAAAGAGGCACATATTGATTGAATCCGAACCACGTTGCAATTCTGTGGTCTTCCACATACAGACAACTTTTTTTTTAGTTTGACGTCTTAACACTGGTTTGATGTGGCCCGCCACGAATTCCTATCCAGTGCTAACTTCTATCTCGGAGTAGCAGGTACACCCGACATCCTCAGTTAGCTACACCTACATCTGTACTCCAAAAGCCTATGGCGGAGTGTACCATTCTATTTTCCCCCTTTCCCTGTTCAGTCTCGTATGGTTCACGGGGAGAACGATAGCTGGTAACCCTCCGTGTGGGCTCGAATTACTCTGATTTTGTCTTCATGGTGTTTCCGCGAGATTTACGTAGGAGGCAGCATTATATTGGTTCACTCTTCTAGGAACGTGCGCTCTCGGAATATTAACAGTAGGCCATGCCTTGATACACGACGCCTATCTTGCAGCGTGCGCCACTGAAATTGACAGTGTGTCCCGTGATGCTTTCGCGCTTACTAAATGAATCTGTGGACGAAACGCGCCGCTGACCTTTGGATCTTCTCTGTTTCCTCTATCAATCCTGTCTAATACGAATCCCACACTGACGAGCAATATTCGAGCATTGGTCAAACTAGTGTTTAGTTCGATTGTTGATGAGCTACGTTTCTCGCGGCGTCTTCCAATGAATCTGTTTGTCATCTGCCTTACCCACGATTAATTTTGTATAGTTCGTTCCATTTCAAATCGCTCCGTACGCGTACTCCTAGGTATTTTATGAAAGTAACTGCTTCCAATAATTCTTCTGCAAACGTGTAATTATACAATGAAAGGGTCTTTCTGTTTATGTACTCGCAATGCGTTACATTTGTTTGTACTGAGTTTCCATTGGCACTCCCTGCACCAAGCGTCAATACTCCACAAATATTCCTGCATTTCGCTATAATTTTCTAGCCCTGCGACTTCTCTGTATACAAGAGCATCATCCGCGAAAAACCTCATGGACTTCCGATATTATCTTCTAGCTCATTTATATACAGGCTGATGAAAAATTCGCGCACTCGGACTGCGCAGCGCGGTTCCTCACATACTAGCAATACAAAAATGCTTCTCACAAAATTTCGCTCTGCGCATATTTGGGTCAGTAAATGGACTTTGAAAATTGGCAGTCTGGCAACACTGTAATTGCATATACCGTAAGTACCGCTGTCAGCACTCTAGTGCAGTGGATAGCGTTTTGTGTTAGCATGCAGCAGGTCAAGAGTTCGATTCTGGGTCGAAGCGTACTTGTTTTTATATGCCAATTTCATTCTGCGAAATAATACTGTAGTATACACCTTAACTTAAGCTACATGTACCCGACATTTACGAGGTAGATTCCTAACGAAATCAGTGGGCCTGAACGTGGCAAGAATAATAGTTGGTACTAATCGATGGTACCTCCGGGGGGAGGGTACACAGAAAAGAAGTTTGGAATCTAGTACACTCAGTAATGCGAAATAATTCGCGTCCACGCAAAAGGCTTGTTTAAAAGCTGATCAATGAAAACGATTGTTCTTCCATTTCTGTGTTCGTAGTGTGTAAGTGCAAATGTTTTGTGGAAGACGCACTATAATCGTTGTAAGACGATCAAGATGCCCGATACCGTACCACGCACACTATATTTACCAAATAAAAACAAAGTCGCCTCAATCCAGAATCGAACCCTCAACCTACCACATTGCTAACCGAAAACGCCACCCACTGCATCAACCGCGTATCACTACTACTACGTACTGACAGAGGTAGTTGCCGTAGATGTGATTACAGTGTTGCCACAATGACGGAAATATACGCAAGACGAAATTTTGTGAGAGACATTTTTGTGTAGTTAGTATGTGAGAAATCGCTTTCCGAGAGACCTAGTGCGCGAATTTTTTTTCACCCTGTATATTCTTGAAAGTAGTGGTTGTATAACACTCCCTGATGATGTTTTTACGTCTGAAGACTTCTCTCCGTAGAGTACTATATGCTATGTTCTATTTGCTAAAGACTCTAGTCCAGACAGTTGGTCTCATGCTCTGTACGCTCGCATTTCGTTTATTGAGTGGCAGTGCCGAACTGCATCGAACGCCTGCCGGGAGTCAAGGAATACGGCATCTACCTGGGCGCCTGTTTTCCGGGTCTCGAGACCCACAATAGAATACTGGTACCGATCAGGATTCGAAAATCAAATTTTTCTGACATTTAAGCAGAGAGACTGAGCGAGATGCTGTACAGAGATGTACTAACGAGGCGCGAGAATAGCTTAGCACACGAGACGGTGACGGTTGCCTTAGTTTCCTGGGTTCTACATCTTCATCTGCATCCGTACTCCGCTAGCCATCGTACGGTACGTGGCGGAGGGTACCCTGTACCGCTATTAGTCGTTTCCTTTCCTGCTCCTCTCGCAGATAGAGCGAGTGAAAAGCGGCTATCTATATGCCTCCGTATGAGCGCTAATTTCTCGTATCTCATCTTCGTGGTCCCTTTGCGAAAAGCATGTTGGCAGCAGTAGGATCGTTCTGCAGTCAGGTTCAAATGCCGGTTCTTCAAATTTTCTCAGTATCCTTGAAAAGGACACCGCCTTCCATCCTGGGATTCCCATTCGAATTCCCGATGCATCTCCGTAATGACTTTTCTGGAGACTAGAAATCTACTCTGTAGGAATCAGCATCGGTTTCGAAAAAGACGATCGTGTGAAACCCAGCTCGCGTTATTCGTCCACGAGACTCAGAGGGCCATAGACACGGGTTCCCAGGTAGATGCCGTGTTTTTTGACTTCCGCAAGGCGTTCGCTACAGTTCCCCACAGTCGTTTAATGAACAAAGTAAGAGCAAAATGGGTTCAAATGGCTCTGAGCACTATGGGACTCAACTCCTGAGGTCATTAGTCCTCTAGAACTTAGAACTAGTTAAACCTAACTAACCTAAGGACATCACAAACATCCATGCCCGAGGCAGGATTCGAACCTGCGACCGTAGCGGTCTTGTGGTTCCAGACGGCAGCGCCTTTAACCGCACGGCCACTTCGGCCGGCAAAGTAAGAGCATATGGACTATTAGACCAATTGTGTGATTGAAGAGTTCCTAGATAACAGAACGCAATATGTCATTGTCAATGGAGAGAAGTCTTCCGAAGTAAGAGATATTTCAGGTGTGCCGCAGGGGAGTGTCGTAGGACCGTTGCTATTCACAATATAGGTAAATGACCTTGTGGATGACATCGAAAGTTCACTGAGGCTTTTTGCGGATGATGCTGTGGTATATCGAGAGGTTGTAACAATGGAAAATTGTACTGAAATGCAGGAGGATCTGCAGTGAATTGACGCATGGTGCAGGGAATGGCAATTGAATCTCAATGTAGACAAGTGTAATGTGCTGCGAATACATAGAAAAAAAGATCCCTTATCATTTAGGTACAATATAGCAGGTCAGCAACAGGAAGCAGTTAATTCGATAAATTATCTCGGAGTACGCATTAGGAGTGATTTAGAACGGAATGATCATATAAAGTTGATCGTCGGTAAAGCAGATGCCAGACTGAGATTCATTGGAAGAAGCCAAAGGAAATGCAATCCGAAAACAAAGGAAGTAGGATACAGTACACTTGTTCGCCCATTGCTTGAATACTGCTCATCAGTGTGGTATGCGTACCAGATAGGGTTCATAGAAGAGATAGAGAAGATCCAACGGAGAGCAGCGGGCTTCGTTACAGGTTCATTTAGTAATAGCTCGGTACGGGCTTTTGATGAAGTTTCGAGAACATACCTTCACCGAGGAGTCAAGCAGTATATTGCTCCGTCCTACGTATATCTCGCGAAGAGACCATGAGGATAAAATCAGAGAGATTAGAGCCCACACAGAGGCATACCGACAATCCTTCTCTCCACGAACAACACGAGACTGGAATAGAAGGGAGAACCGATAGAGGTACTGAGGGAACCCTCCGCCACACCGTCAGGTGGCTTGCAGAGTATGGATGTAGATGTAGAACCGAATTCGAATTCCCTACCAGAAAACTCAGGGTTGGGGTAAGTGGAAGGTACCCGTGATGGCGAAGTCTGTGTGGGAGCGTGGAGGCTGCGAGGAGGCCCGGAGGCTGGTGGCCACCCAGGGCTCCTCGGGTTTCCGAGGGGGGCCGGCAGGTCCCGCAAGCGACACCCTGGGAACAGAGGCGGGCGGAAGCAGCACGCCGAACTGTGCGGTCGGCTCGCCCACATCTCCGGAAGGTCGCGCGGGTTTAAAGGGCTCGGGGCGGACTCTCCCAGCTGGGCGGTCAGCTGCACGGCGCGGCCTGAGAACAGTCTTCTGCAGCTTCTGCTGCGGCGGGAGGCTGAGATGCAGTTATCATTTACGACGTCATGCCTGCGGTAGGGCTGGGTATTTATTTAAAAAAAAAAAAAAGAAAGACAGAACGCAGGCTCTGAGTGGCGAAGGAATAGGGAAGGAAATTCCTCACAGGCTCTTCAAAGGAACCAACCCAACATTCACCTAAACTGGTTTAGTGAACCGAGAGAAAATTTCATTCAGAGTTGTCGATTGGGAGGGGGGGGAGGGGGGAAATTGAACATAGATCCTCCCAAAAGTGATGCTAAACGACACTCCTGGCCATTAAAATTGGTACCCCAAGAAGAAATCCTGATGATAAACGGCTATTTATTGGACAAACATATTATACTAGAACTGACATGTCATTACATTTTGACGCAATTTGGGTGCATAGATCTGGAGAAATCAGTACCCTGAACAACCACCTCTGGCCGTAATAACGGCCTTGATACGCCTGGGCATTGAGTCAAACAGAGCTTGGATGGCGTGCACAGGTACAGCTGCCCATGTAGTTTCAACACGATACAGTTCATCAAGAGTAGTCACTGGCGCATTGTGACGAGCCAGTTGCTCGGCCACCATTGACCAGACGTTTTTCAGTTGGTGGCCAGGGCATCAGTCGAACATTTTCTGTATTCAGAAAGGTCCGTACAGGAACTGCAACATGCGCTCGTGCATTATCCTGCTGAAATGTAGGGTTTCGCAGGGTTCGAATGAAGGGTAGAGCCACGGGTCGTTACACATCTGAAATTTAACGTCCACCGTTCAAAGTGCCGTCAGTGCCAGCAAGAGGTGACCGAGACGTATTACAAATGGCACCCCATACCATGACGCCGGGTGATACGCCAGTACGGCGATGACGAATACACGCTTCCATTGTGCGTTCACCGCGATGTCGCCAAATACGGGTGCCACCATCATCATGCTGTAAACAGAACCTGGATTCATCCGAAGAAATGACGTTTTGCCATTCGTGCACCCAGCTTCGTCGTCGAGTACACCATCGCAGTCGCTCCTGTCTCTGGTGCAGCGTCAAGAGTAACCGCAGCCATGGTCTCCGAGCTAATAGTCCATGCTGCTGCAAACGTCGTCGAACTGCTCGTGCAGATGGTCGTTGTCTTGCAAACGTCCCCATCTGTTGACTCAGGGATCGAGACGTGGCTGCACCATCCGTTACAGCCATGCGGATATGATGCCTATTATCGCGACTGCTAGCGATACGAGGCCGTTGGGATACAACACGGCGTTCCGTATTACCCTCCTGAACGCACCGATTCGATATTCTGCTAACAGTCATTGGATCTCGACCAACGCGAGCAGCAATGTCGCGATACGATAAACCGCAATCGCGATAGGCTACAATCCGACCTTTATCAAAGTCGGAAACGTGATGGTAGGCATTTCTCCTCCTTACACGAGGCATCACAACAACGTTTCACCAGGAAACGCCGGTCAACTGCTGTTTGAGTCTCTTGTCCAGCGGGAAGCCTCAAGCACAGACGAGTTCCGTACATAATAACGATCAAAAAATGAGCATACTAAATCACAGGCCAGTATCCTTAACGTCGGTTTATTGCAGAATTCTAGAGTTTATTCGAAGTTCGAATGTAATAAATTTTCTTGAGAGAGAAAAGTCTCTATTCACAAATCAAAATGAATTTAGAAAGTATCGCTCCTGCGATACTTAGCTTGCTCTTTTCTCGCTCGAGATACTACGAACCATGGCTGAAGGGCAACAGGCTGATTCCACATTCGTAGATTTCCGGAACGCGTTTGCCACGGTGCCCGACTGCAGAGTGTTAGCGAGGGTCCGAGTGTACGGAACGGGCTCTCACAGATGACAGTGATTCGAAGATCTTCCAAGCAACACAACCAAGTACGTTCTCCCGGGACGCCGATTGTGCATCGGAGACAAAGGTAGCGTCAGGAATGCCCAAGGGAAGTGTGACAGGTGTGACGTTGTTATCTATAACCATAAACTGTCTGATTGATAAGATGAGCAGGAATCTGCGACTATTTACTGATGTTGCTGTAGCTTATGTGATAATATAAGAGGATACAGGATGGCATGGACAGAATTTCTATTTCATTTGATGAATGGCGGCTGTCTCTGAATATCGACGAGTTCGTGAAACATTCTTGTAACGTTACAATCTTCTAACGTTCCAACAAAGTTTTAGTACTGTACTGCTTGATGCAGTCACATCAATTGAATCTCTAAGCTATAACGTTGCAAAGCGTCGTGAAATGGAACGACCACGTAAGTTCCGTTGTAGGAAAGGCGAATAATGGTTGACTTGTGAGAGAATTCTAGGAAAGTGTAGGTCATCTATAGAGGAGACCGCGCACAGACAACTTGTGCGCCATTCGGTGGCCGGCCGGTGTGGGCGTGCGTTTCTAGGCGCTTCAGTCTGGAACCGCGTGACCACTACGGTCGCAGGTTCGAATCCTGCCTCGGGCATGGATGTGTGTGATGTCCTTAGGTTAGTTAGGTTTAAGTAGTTCTAAGTTCTAGGGGACTGATGTCCTCAGAAGTTAAGTCCCCTAGTGCTCAGAGCCATTTGTTTTTTGCAGTAAAACGTGGGTACGTATCCAGAAGACTGCGTGATTCGTCGAAAGAGTAGTTGCTGCAGTACCAGAATAAGCTCCAGATATTTTGATACAAAATCCATTGTAGTGCCAATAACAAATGGCTAGATTTACTGAATCGGTAATCAGCGAGATGTGAATGTAGGAATTAAGGGACTGATAAAAAAAGACAAGCAAATGTAATTTGCCCACACCAACTCTATAAAATGTAAGGAAAAAAGCTGAAGGTTACAGACATCCAAACAATAAGGGCATAATGAAGAAGACTCCGTAAGAACTTTTCTAGAGGGTCGTTATACACAAAGATAAAATACAATAGATTGCTGGGCTCCAGCGTAGCTGTTCAGTTGTGCATTTATAAGAGACTTATGAACGTAGACAAATTGCTTTAATTACTCTTAATTACCAATACAAGCGGTATTTTCACGCTTCTGTTTCTAAATAATTATCTAGCATCGAGCTAACAAGAGTGAATTTTATCCTGGGGAGATAATTCAGTTTTACCCTTACATAGCTGAAAAGTCTGACTCGTCTCGAATGATTAACTGAAATATAAAATTCAGTAGTCGGCCGTTAACCAGATACTGACTTAGAGGATATTACGTACATATTATTTGATGCATATCCCTAGTTTGCAGCATTCAGTTATGTTTATTACGAAAATTATGCACGAGAGACGAAGAGACGATGCGCGATTTCCTCGCTGGAAATTTCATGCTGGATTGACGAACGCGGTGGTAGCATCAAAAAAATGGTTCAAATGGCTCTGAGCACTAAGGGACTCAACCGCTGTGGTCATCACTCCCCTAGAACTTAGAACTACTTAAACCTAACTAACCTAAGGACATCACACACATCCATGCCCGAGGCAGGATTCGAACCTGCGACCGTAGCAGCAGCGCGGCTCCGGACTGGAGCGCCTAGAGCCGCACGGCCACCGCGGCCGGCCGGTGGTAGCATCACACTGCGTTGTCCGGTTGGTACGAATGGCAAAGGAAATTATAAAGAATTAAAAAAAACTTTGCTCTGCGGATGGTAAGTAAAGAACCTGCAAGTTTCAGACCTGGCGCAGAGTTGCGTCGTAAACACAGCGGTATAAAAGGCCTGCGGCTACTGCGTGTCCGCACGAAAACATGTGAGCTGTGGCCAGCCGAATCCGCTAGCTCACTCACGGCAAATCGCCTGCGTGGACGCCGAGATGACTGCGTTGATACGTGTGTTTGCGAGAGCTGCCTGTGAGTCTGCGAACGTTTCACTACCAGATATCGACCACTCATTTGTCCCCTCCTTTACCACTGACATGTATGACAAGTGAATGTTTTAGCGCGGAATTTGTCGCACGCAGTGGCCAATCACGAGACGAGCAGTTCCGTCGTCAGATAGTAAAGTTGAGAACGAGCCGGATTCAAACATTATCTGCTCTGTCAGCTAGGTCGTTGTCAGCATTAGCATTCGTTTTAGATACTTCCGGGTTAATTAATTTAGCTACCTTATGTGTCAGCGTAATTTCATGTGACTGTTCCATTAGAAACTCATTCGTCGTCACATGTAGCGTAATTGCTTCAACAGTTCTCAACTCAAGAACTGGTTTGAATGCTGCGGTGCTTCATTATAGGCTTAGTTGCATTGGAAGTGGTAAGCTCTTGCCTTCATCAGTCATTTAAAGTCATTACCAGCCAATTGTAAGTGAACCTACAGTTTAACTGGACTTCGAACCGCGGTGCAGCTTTTTCACGTCCAATAAATCGCTCTGAGGCGTAAGAAGCGTTAAGTGGCAGAAAACTGTTGAGGACCGAAATGAAATGAGCGTATGGCATCGTTGGCCGGGAGGCCCATATTCGGGGAAGTTCGGCCGCCAACTGCGAGTCTTATTTCATTCGGCGCCACACTGGGCGACTTGAGCGCCGGTGATGAGGATGAAATGATGATGACGACAACACAACACCCAGTCCCCGAGCGGAGAAAATCCGCAACTCGGTTGGGAATCGAACCCGGGCCCGCTTGCATGGGAGGCGAGCACGTTACCACCCAGCTAAGCAGGCGGACTTGAGAACCGAATGATGAGTGAACTCGAGCTTTGGATGTGTAGTCTAGTACTGAGCGGTTATGATTAAAGTGCAGTTGCTCACAAAGGTCCTGCTTGGGCTGTAATTATCGTACGACAGCAAAACTTTGTAGATATTCTAATGCGTTAATGCGGAACAGATTTTCATTGGAAAAAAGTAGTTCCAATTTTGGTCACCAGGTGCAAATCTGGCGCTATACAGCATCTCGTCGACGTGCCCGGTGATCATATTGAACACACTTTGTAAGCAGCGGTTAATAATTAAATCAACGTTATGCCTTTCTCGCTTGCTTGACCTTTTCCCCCAACGCCCCCGTTCTTAATTCTTTACATGCACTAGGTCAGAAGAGTATGATCACCTACTTGATAGCTGGTGTCTCCAACTTTCGCAGGGCTTACAATTTAAATGCGAGGCTCATTTCAAAAATCTCGCACAATGTGCATGCTCGACCATTACAGTGGCATAATCTAGTTGACATTCATATAAGTTGTAAGCGAGATGCGACGATCGTATTTGTGTTTGCTGGCTCGCGAGCTCGTGTTGTGAGTAATTCAGTTTTGAAGTTGAAGCTGAAAGCGAGTCAGAAATTTACAACGCTTTGAGAAATATGTGTGGGAATAGTATAGTGGATCGTAGCACAGCATAACAGAGGTTGTTAGTTTGCGTGAACGTCGGGTAAGCATTGGGAACAGCCCAAGAAGTTTAAGGCCATCAAATGCAACAGACTAACTTCTCAAGTTATTGTTAATAGCATTTGAGAGAAGATGATGATAAAACGTACGAGAAATTGCATATGAGTACAGAACGTCTGTCATTTCAGTTTACAGAATCATAACTGAAAAGTAAAACATGAGAAAAATTGATGCCGGATGGGTTCTGCATGATCTGATCGATGAGCAGAAAGCAGGTCGCAAAAGAATAGCAGAAGAATTGCTTCAACGGTATTGAACAGAAGTAGAACAGTTTCTGAAAAGGATCGTTGCACCTGATGAAACCTGGATACGGATTTTCAGCCAGAACTGAAGTCTGTCGTCACAATGGAAGCGTTCCGACTCCCCACGCCCGAAAAAAATCCGCCGCCAACAATTAAAGGTGAAACTGATGATGATCGTTGCGTATGGCACGAATGGAGTCATGCCTACAAGTAGAGTGCTCTATAGCAGGCGCGTACTGCAAGCTGTTTATGCAAAATGTTTTGTGCCCAACAAATATCGATGGGAAATACTTCTCCACCCACCATAAAGTCCTGATATGAGCCCACCCAAACTGAAGGAGCAGCTCCGTGGAAAATGTTTTGTTTGGAAGCTGTCATTAGCGAGAATGGAGATTATATTGAAGGCCTATAAAGGTGTTTTGTAAAATAAATTATAAGTTCAATTCTATGTTACACTCTGTGGAACTTTTAAAATGGCCCTAGTAAATTTGTACCAACTAGGAGAATACTCCCTTCTAGAGCCAGTGGCCACTCATAATCACACAATCGTGATTGTCTTGCAAAACCTCTCGTTTTCGAACTCCTGTTTACTGGAACGTTTTTGCTTGCGTTACCGTATACTTTCACTCGGGCAGTCTCCACCATTACTTACGAAACACCCAGTGTAGCGCTTATTATAGTAGTATTAAGTTGTGTGTGTCTGTCTACATGTCTTCAAATCCAGCGACGTAGGCACCTCCTGGTCGCGAAAATAGTTTGTGTACAAGTAGCTTCCGTACAGAGTTAGAAAACTGACAACAACAGGCCCTTTCGCGGCCGATTAACGAAGCCTTTTCACCAATGGCCTTCAACCTTGCGGCCGACTCTAAGGGACGCTGCACAAGCAACAGGCGAGCGGAGGTTCGTTCCGGCCGGTCGCCACACTTGCGTGGACGAGAGGTATCCCAGTAATTGGATTGTTGTTTTTCCTCGGCTGGTCTTCGTGGGAACTGAGAGTACAAGTTGTTAGCAGAAAGAATCAGCCCCCAGACATTCTGCCTCCAGTGGGCAAACAGCATTGCATGCTTACCTTCCTACGTAGATCTCCCCCAGCCAACCGCTGAGCCTTGTTTTAAGGACGTTATTCGCAGGACGAGTAGGATAATGGACGCTGCCGCTCCGGTGGATTCCTCGTCACGCGTTTCAGCACTGTAGGAGCGGGCAGCGGGCAGCATTCGTGGACTGCATTGTGGCGTAAGCGTAACGGCCGGCGTGCAAGGCGAGTGGCTTCCACTCAGAGTTTTGTTTCGCTCGTTTCGGTTCCAGCGGGTCACTTTGCGATGTATTGTTGCAGCCCCGCGCAGCTCGGTGACCGTGGGGCTTGTAGTACTTCTATTATTTCCTCCACGAGATTATATGCCAAACATGTGAGGAAGTGGAATGAGATTTTCACTCTGCAGCGGAGTGTGCGCTGATACGAAACTTCCTGGCAGATTAAAACTGTGTGCCCGACCGAGACTCGAACTCGGGACCTTTGCCTTTCGCGGGCAAGTGCTCTACCATCTGAGCTACCGAAGCACGACTCACGCCCGGTACTCACAGCCTCACTTCTGCCAGTATCTCGTCTCCTACCTTCCAAACTTTACAGAAGCTCCTGCGAACGAGACGAGATACTGGCAGAAGTGAGGCTGTGAGTACCGGGCGTGAGTCGTGCTTCGGTAGCTCAGATGGTAGAGCACTTGCCCGCGAAAGGCAAAGGTCCCGAGTTCGAGTCTCGGTCGGGCACACAGTTTTAATCTGCCAGGAAGTTTCATGTGAGGAAGTATCTAACAGGTGTTATGGTTAGGGTATGTGACGAATACTAACGCGAATTCTTTACAGACGAATGGAAAAACTAGTAGAAGCCGACCTCAGGGAAGAGCAGTTTGGATTCCGTAGAAATATTGAAACACGTGAGGCAATACTGGCCCTAGGACTTATCTTAGAAGAAAGATTAAGGAAAGGCAAACCTACGTTTCTAGCATTTGTAGACTTAGAAAAAGCTTTTGACAATGTTGACTGGAATACTCTCTTTCAAATTCTGAAAGTGGCAGGGGTAAAATACAGGAAGCGAAAAGCTATTTAGAATTTGTACAGAAACCAGATGGCAGTTACAAGAGTCGAGGGACATGAAAGGGAAGCTGTGGTTTGGAAGGGAGTGAGACAGGGTTGTAGTCTCTCCCCGATGTTATTCAATCTCTATATTGAGCAACCAGTGAAGGAAACAAAAGAAAAATTCGGAGTAGGTATTAAAATCCATGGAGAAGAAATAAAAACTTTGAGGTTCGCGGGCAACATTGTAATTCTGTCAGAGACAGCAAAGGACTTCAAGAGCAGTTGAACGGAATGAATAGTGTCTTGAAAGGAGGGTATAAGATGAACATCAACAAAAGCAAAACGAGGATAATGGAATGTAGTCAAATGAAGTCGGGTGATGCTGAGGGAATTAGATTAGGAAATGAGACACTTAAAGTAGTAAAGGAGTTTTGCTATTTGGGGAGCAAAATAACTGATGATGGTCGAAGTAGAGAGGATATAAAATGTAGACTGGCAATGGCAAGGAAAGCTTTTATGAAGAAGAGAAATTTGTTAACATCGAGTACAGATTTAAGTGTCAGGAAGTCGTTTCTGAAAGTATTTGTATGGAGTGTGGCCATGTATGGAAATGAAACGTGGACGATAAATAGTTTGGACAAGAAGAGAATAGAAGCTTTCGAAATGTGTTGCTGCAGAAGAATGCTGAAGATTAGATGGGTAGATCATATAACTAATGAGGAGGTACTGAATAGGATTGGGCACAAGAGAAGTTCGTGGCACAACTTGACCAGAAGAAGGGATCGGTTGGTAGAACATGTTATGAGGCATCAAGGGATCACCAATTTAGTACTGGAGGGCAGCGTGGAGGGTAAAAATCGTAGAGGGAGACCGAGAGATGAATACACTAACAGATTCAGAAAGATGTAGGTTGCTGTAGGTACTGGGAGATGAAGAAGCTTGCACAGGATAGAGTAGCATGGAGAGCTGCATCAAACCAGTCTCAGGACTGAAGACCACAACAACAACATGTGACGAATTGTACAGGGCTATTCAAAAAGAAGGAACATATTTCTAACTTTGTCGCATTCAGACTACGAAAGATATAAACACAATTCCAACGTTCCCGGAAAGAGAAGAATTCAAACTTTAATGCATTCAGTGTGAGCACCGTGTGTTACACAACAAATATCAAAACGATTTCCTGCCACACACGGAGTATCTGGTCTCTCGTCATCGAATTCACGGCTTTAACAGTGTGATGTCACATACTTTCAAAAGTGTCAGGCGTAGGGGGGATAGAAACGCAGTCTTTCACGTAACCCTCCTGGGAGGCCACCGGCGAAGTAGTTCATCATCTGCACCTCCTCTTCCGACCCAACGTCTCGTACTTACAGGCTTGTTTGTCACGGTCCGTAGCATGGACTGACCTGTCTACATGGTTACTCGGTAAGCTTTTGTGACGACATAACGTTGACTCCGAATGAGTGACTTAAGGCGCTGTGTGATGGTGCAAATGGCTCTGAGCAATATGGGACTTAACATCTGAGGTCGTTAGTCCCCTAGAACGTAGAACAACTTAAACCTAACTAACCTAAGGACATCACACACATCCACGCCCGAGGCAGGATTCGAACCTGCGACTGTAGCAGCACTGCGGTTCCGGACTGAAGCGCCTAGAACCGCACGGCCAGCTGTGTGATGGTAGAGGGGGCGTAGAGGACAAGAAGAAAGTACCAGGATTCGTTTTATGCTTCTCACCCTACAAAGAACCACTTCAGATGTACAACAACCAGTAGTGAAAGCGTAACTGATGTTAGAAAAGCTCTACTACTCTCAACTGACATGCAGAATTATCCTTGAGGTACAGTATTCCTTTTGCTCCAATGAGTTTCTTCAAAAATAACATTACGTGATTATTACACATCAGTAAAGGGCCCTTATTTTGCATCTCGAAACTGTTGCTTTCGATTATTGAAGGACCATTGTTTAAAGATCAAGCTCGTGTTTTTTGTCGGTCCATAAACGTTACATTACTCAGTTTGGTATAGATCTCTTATTTACTGAACTGCTGTCGACCTCCAATCTGACTACATCGAACAGTTTATCCGAAATTCCAGGGCACTTCAATGTTTTCACAAAATATTCCGTTAATTAAGATAATTCTCCTTTATTTTGCATCTCAGTTGCACTTTTGTTATTAGATTACTGTTCATATCACTGTGCATCATTTTCAGATCTAAGTACTTGCGTCAGCAACCCGTTTTGTCTACTCAGAACCACATATCAGGGTACCGTGGTTCTGAGTAGACGAGACGGGCTGTTGACGCAACTACTTAGATCTGAAAATGATGCACAGTGATCGAAACAGCAATTTGATAAAAAAAGTGCTACTGTGATTGAACATAAATGAGAATTATCTTTTTATCTGTTCAGTTGATAAATCTCTCAAGGTGATTATGTCGACTACGGTGATTCTGTTAATTGTTTTTTGTAGTGTGAATAAATTTAGCGAGCTTCTAGTCCTTATTTCTTAGAAATTTTAATCAGACTTTCGGTTTCACAAATATTTACTGTCTGCGTAGTAGCTTATTCTATTTATTTTCAGCTTTCGGGGTCACTATTTAGTGAAAGATCATTCTCTTAATCTTATAGGAATTACTTTAGAGAGACTGAGACGGATCCTCACATACAGATACGAGTTTCAGTCACTGCGTTGTGTTCTTTTGATGTAAGTTTGTCTAGAGACCGTGCGTTTCTTGCGTGGACGATATAGTCCGGAGAAATCATTAGCAGCCATTTATGTCTCCTGCAGCCTTCCCCTGCTATTAATCTCAATTGTGAGGAAGCAATTCTAGCGAACTCTGCTTAACAAATTCTTTGATATGCCACATATATATTGCATTTCAAAATGAAGCGTCGAGTCTGATTATTTGGCCAAGTTTGTTACTTTAGACATAGGTCAACATTATGTGGTCTTAGGTAGCATCGGATAACATAGAGCTGTATTCTTTGGTTTGATTGTTTTTTTTCTTTTTTTTCCACAGCTTTCATTCCCTACTCTGAGAAATGGGCGAGGTTCTGTATAACAAGAAGTTTTTCAGTGAAATATTCCAAACTGGGATTCATCTGACTCCCACGAATGATCATTACCGTCTATGCGGTTACAGAAATAATTGGGTCTGATTGTAGCTTCATGTGCTATGTCATATAACTACATCGGAATGCTTTTCGTAGAATACACTGGATTCGAAGTTCAATTGTTGTAGGCTGGCTGAATGGGTGACGCTTGGAGGCTAAAATAATAAAAAATGTTTGTATAAACTAATTTAGGAACATATTGTAACCGCCCTTAACATCGATCTCTGATCTATAAACATGTAATTCGTTCAATACGGCCTTCCTGTCTCATGGGATGGTAATTCTAACATGTGTTTAGAGATTGATTAATTGTGGCATTTTGCTGGAGCACAATAAAGACCTGTTTGAAATGGCATTTTGCTGGAGCATGTAATATTATTGGGCTTTCCGTAGTATGAAAGCTGTAAGTACCCTTGGAAAGGCATTCACCTATCTGTATATTAAATGATCAACTTATGAGATGAGACCCATTCTTTGAAAGATATTTGTTTTATATAATTTACGTAACTGTAAAGATGCGCATCTAGCGCGGACGCTAATACATCGATTGCGGCCGGCCGGAGTGGCTGAGCGGTTCTAGGCGCTTCAGTCTGGAACCGCGCGACTGCTACGGTCGCAGGTTCGAATCCTGCCTCGGGCATGGATGTGTGTGATGTTAGTTAGGTTAGTTAGGTTTAAGTAGTTCTAAGTTCTAGGGGACTGATGACCTCAGCTGTTAAGTCCCATAGTGCTCAGAGCCATTTGAACCATTTGAACCATCGATTGCGCAGTCAAAGAAACATTTTAACGGAAGCTGAACTGAACGTTCCGCTTCGATCTAAATAAAAGATGACAGTAAAAACCTCTGTAGATCTTCAGATTTTATCGTACTTCTGCTTGTAATGTGAAAGCGTAAAGAAGGTCGTCTTTAAGCCATAAAAGTGAGCGGTCTTGCCAGCGTGCAGACAACATTATTAATTAATAAAATTCGAGTAATTTATGTTCGAAACTGTAAACCGGCAAGTTATTGTTATGAAGGTGTTGAACGGTGCAAGAATTGTTTTGAAGGATGGAGAAAAGTACTGACTGTAATTTGTGACAAAAGTGGGAACCAAGAAGCTAGCACAGGACAGGCTGAAATCTGATCGCACCATACAGTTAGAAAATTACTTATGTAATTTATACTGTTCATAAATAAGCCCTAATTGCTTGTGAGAATTGTTTGAATATATTTAGTGTTTACCAGATTTCTTATTCTATTCTTTTCCTTTATTTTTTTTCCTTCACGTCATATTAATTTTATAAATGTCAAATATCCTTTACCACAGCAGAGGATACTGCGGCATCCTGGTCGTAGACAAAAGGCCGCTCCTTGTCTTCTATACAACTCATAGCTGCCCCATTTATTAATGATTTCATCTGCAAATGCATTTTTTTTTATTGTTCATTGTTAAAGGTCCCTTAGGTAATTATAAAATTCATGCTGATTACGTAAAGAAATCCGGGTTGTCCTTTTCCGAATAATAGAAACTTTCACGTAATCAAAAACTAGCCTCCTTCTGACAACGGTCAGAAGCCGACCAGAAGACGGACGTCTTCGACCGCTTTCGTGTTTCCTGTGGCAAAGCTGTGCCAAACTGGGAACACCACATTCTAGTATGAAGACCACACTGACCAGTACGCCGGGCAGCCATCGCCCTTGAGCCATGGATTACTCAATGATTAAAGACGTCTGCCAACGTATCTTATTTAGTAGGATGCGATGTTAAATCCGTTTCTTTATGTTTATCCATTTCGGTAAGAAATGGTAACTGGGGTGCCTTATACCTGGTCAACAGCGCAGCTCTTGTCTCAGGTCTTGGCTGTAACTGACCGGCCGGAAGTGTCGGGGGAAAGCGGTGCGTCCGTCAGTCGGTTAGGGCTGGCGGTGGGAGCCTCGCATGAGTCGTTTAACGGCGGCGCCAGCTAGTTTCATGGCCACTCAAGTGCCTGCGAAGATGGACGCCGGCCCGTTACTGACGAACAGAGCCGTCTTGTGTCCCGTGTGGGCGCTAAGCCGCCGCTACTTCGTGAAGAGGCAGTGCGTAAGATGCGGGCCATTTCCAAGTCCCGACAGGCACTGTCTCTGTGTGATGCCCAGTGTCTCTAGTAATATATATGTGCATGGAGAATACTCTTTTTGTCTGTATGTGTGTGTCACTTGAGCGGGGGGGGGGGGGGGGAGGAGTGGTCAGTTTCAACTGGTTGTTTACGTCTGGCAAATACGCGCATGCCTGTTTCATGACGCTTCTTCTGCCGCGTCGCTTCCTTTTCAAAAATACAGGGTGGCGCAGGGGAACGGGAAAATTTGAACGTTACAGTTGGCAGCGCTATAGCGCCGGCAGATGTTCGAAACTTTGCACAATTGATGTGAACGCATTGCCATTTAGTAATCATGGAGAATTGGACTGGTGCGGAACGTGCAGTAGCTATGAGAGCGTTTTACAAAAATGGTGATAGTGCGACTGCCGCGCAGAGAACATTTCGACGGCATTACCAGCTTGGACGTCATGAACGTGTCCCATCTGCGGATGCGATTACAACGTGGGTGCGTAATTTTGAAGAAACAGTATCTGCCTTGAAAAAGAAACCTCCAGGTGGCATTCCAACGGTAAGTGCCCCAGAGAATATTGCAGCTGCTAGAGCTGCAATCGAGAGAAGTCCTCGCCGCTCCGTTCGACAGCATGCATCTTCGCTAGGGATTAAGCGACGGAGCTTACAAAGAATACTGCACGAATTAGACTTCCATCCCTATAAGTTGCAGATTGTGCAACACTTACATGAACGAGACCCAGCGTCACGTATGGAGTTTAGTAGCCAGATATTGGCTAAAATCAACGAGGACGCGATTTTCCTTGGTAACTTATGGATATCAGACGAAGCCCATTTCCACCTGAACGGATTCGTGAACAAACAGAATTTTCGTTATTGGGCACGGGACAATCCTTGTGAGTTTCACTAGCGACCACTACATAGCGCCAAGGTCACAATATGGTGTGCTGTATCATGTCACGGTGTTATCGGTCCTTATTTTTTTGAACGTGAGGATGGTAGTGCAGTGACAGTAACATCCGCTCGATATGTTGAAATGCTTCAAACATTCTTTACACCGAGACTGTACGAGCTTAATCTTAACGTCGAGAACACGTGGTTTCAGCAGGACGGAGCCGCGTCACACACTGCTCGACAATCGATGGCAGCAGTTCGTCAATTGTTTGGTAGACGCATTATTTCACGTAACGGTGACATTGCATGGCCTGCGAGATCCCCCTGATCTTAGTGTGTGCGACTTCTTCCTGTGGGGATATCTTAAAGGCAAGGTGTACAGTACAAGTCCTACAACAATCCATGAACTGAAGGAGAACATTGAAAACGAAATCACTGCCATCCCCCAAGATTTGCTACGCCGCGCATTCCAGAGTTTTCATAGCAGGCTGTTAGAGTGTGAACACCGAATGGGAGCACATCTTTCCGATGTCATCTTTAAAAAGTAGAGAGACACTTTTGGACATTTTGATTGTAAAGACATACTGAATAATGGCATACTGAATACATTCACTTTCGTTAATAAATTACTAGTTTTATGAATTTATTCATGGAAATGACGTTGTTTCGAAATTTCCCGTTTCCCTGCGCCACCCTGTATATGTGAGATTCCCACAGCTGTGGACTTAAACAATACGTCTCAGACAGTCGTGCTGGTAGAATGTCTCACGCATTGTAACAGTTGACGGCGCAGTAAAAAGTCAGGTCAGAATTACAACTGCTGGATGTAAGCTATTTGTTCCCCTGTTGCCCCGCTTCGGTACGTGTATTAATGATAATTGATTATGACGATGATGACGACGAACGACAGCGACAGGTAACTGTTTCGGGTTAATGGTACTTAGTGGTTGTCTTATAGTTTTCCTCCAGTCATTACAGTTTCTCACTTCAGTCACGATGACGATGGGTTTGTTTAAGGACATGAGATTGCCGTCTTTAGAGCCCGGCGTTAAACCAATGCGGCATTGATTCTTCTATAGCGAGTACCTTCGTGTCAACGTCTCGGCTGAATTTTCTTATGTTGAGAAATCAGAAGAAGCGATCTCTTTCATTTGGTAAAAACTTGTTAAAGTCGACATCGCATCAAAATTTCTTTATTTACAAACAACCGGTTTCGACAGACTTTACTGTCATCTTCAGGTCTTCAAAAAATTTTGTTATAAAATGCGTTCATTTTGACCTCATGTCATGTTTTATTTATGACAAATCTTTATATAATGTGCTATATTTTGTCTACACGACAACTTGGCTTGAGGTCCAATTCCAAATGAGCGTATTTTCTAACAAGAGCTTCTGAAGGCATGAAGATGACACCTAGGTCTCACGAAACCTATACTGTTTGTAAATAAAGAAATTCTTGTGCAGTCTCGACGTCATTGGGAAAGCAAGTGAAAGAGGAAGAGGCGCTTGCTGATAACAGCGTACTGCCGGAGACTATTGCATGAATTTCTTTGGTGAAACAGCGCGACTGGAATAGTACAAAGTGTATATTTATCGTGTTCCTCGTCAGTTTATTTTATCCGTTTGCGGAGTAGGAATTTGTGACGTTCCTCATAAGCCACTGTGATGTGTCTGCGAGAGCTATGAAGACGGAATTGAGAGAGGCTTTTTTTCACTTCTCCTCAAGAAAAGCGACGAGAAGTATGATCATACATTGTTAATAGCACATAATATTGGATAAATTTCACACGTTTTAGTAACTGAATTTCGGACGAACAGTGCCACTCATACATCGGTCTAGGAAAAAAAGGAAACGAAAACTTAGAGTATTAGCAGGGAACCAAACTACAATGAGAATCACATTGACTTTCAGTTTGTTTTGTGTTACGTTTTCAACTAAAATTGCCTGTATGTTACTTTAGATGAAGACATGGACTGAGGCAAATACCAGGGTGATTCCTTTGAAAAGGTCATGTCGGATTTCATCACTCATCCTTGTCCTATCCGAAATAGTGACTATTTGTAAAATGAAGCTGAGATGCAAACCACGAAAAATTCTACTCGACGACGAGGTCATCAGAAACTGAGCAGTATTTCGTATAGGACAAGGGTAAGTCATAAAATCCGACATGTCCATTTCAGAGGAATCAATTTCTGAGCGTCTACTTGTGAAGAAACATACAATATTTGAGGATTAGAGGTTTCCACGTGTAACTGCCCACGTCGTGTTGTGCCGACTCCACTGAATGGATATTTAAGTTTGTTTTATATGCCCGACTTCTAATTTCACCACCCAAGTCTCCAGGGTTGAGCAGTTGTTGCCCGATGACGACACGCAATACAGTTTGTTAAAGCGGAGTTCGCTGTTGTTAATTATGTTTTTAGATTTAATTTTATTACTCGACAGAGACTCAACGTTCCTTTGTTTAACAGCGCGTCGTCAAAATAAGTATGAAATGCTAATGTCTTTGCAATACATAATGCCGACTATTGAGTTAAAGTTCGTACCTATTTTGCCATTTTAGAGAAGAGAAACCTTAAGTTCTTCTGCTTCTATAGTCTCAGTATCAAATGTTCACTAATTTCAATTTACTTCCTATCTCAGTTCAGTATTTAACACAAATTATATATCAATGTCATTTCAGAGATATTACGTCGGTTCCACACTAACGGAATAACACGTAATTGTCATCACTTTTATTAATAATCCTTTTTCTTATGACGTAAACGTTAATGAATGATCACTCTCTAGGAGGAAAGAGGGATTGCTCCCAATCATGAGATAATAGCTTTTAATGAGCCCGCAATCGTTAATTAAATAAAAAGTCACGTTCAATGGTGATGTGCGAACAACTTTCGTCACGTCCGTTTTCACGTATCTGTCAAAACTAATCCTGTCGCCTACAATTCAAATTAACACTGACGGTAACTCCTTTTGTCGGAACATCGAATCGTAACTATTATGTGAAAGTTTATTCTAGTGCCCGAATTAATTCCTTTCACATACGCGCACGACCAAACAGCAGAACGGAACACAAACGACTCGTTTTAGCAACCGAACAACGCAATGACGTTACACTACGACAATGTCCGCCCAATGAACATCTCTGACTTTATCTTTTCTACTCTGCTTAATTAAATTATTCCTAATTACAGTTTATTCAGAAATTTAACGAAAACATCTAACAAAAAATAAAATAAATTTATCCCAACGTAAAAGATCCGTTATAAGGTGTAGAATTCCGTTTGCTCCAATGAGTCTCTTCAAAAATAACATTACGTGATTGTTACACATCACTAACGGGCCGTTATTTTGCATCTCGAAACTGTTGCTTTCTATTATTGAAGGGCCGTTATTTAAAGAGGAAGATCCTGTTTTTTTGTCGGTCCGTAAAAGTTACATTACTCTGTTTGGTATATATCTCTTATTTACTGAACTGCTGTCGACCTCCGTTCTGACCACATCGAACAGTTTATCCGAAATTCCAGGGCACTTCAATATTTTCACAAAATATTCCGTTAATTAAGGTAATTCTCATTTATTTTCCATCTCAGTTGCACTTCTTTTTATGAGGTTACTATTCCTATCACTCTGGATCATCTAGAGATCTAACTAGTTGCGTCAGCAACCCGTTTTGTCTACTCAGAACCACATATCAGGGTACTGAGTAGACAAGACGGGTTGCTGACGCAACTACTTGGATCTGAAAATGATGCACAGTGATCGAAACAGTAAACTAATAAAAAAAGGGGCAACTGAGATGGAAAATAAATCAGAATTATCTTTTTATCTGTTCAGTTACTAAATCGCTCAAGGTGGTTATGTGGACTACAGTGATTCTTTTAATTGTTTTTCATAGTGTTAATAAATTTAGCGACCTTGTAGTCCTCATTTCTTAGAAATTTTAATCAGACTTTCGTTTTCACAAATATTTACTGTCTGCGTAGTAGCTTATTCTATTTATTTTCAGCTTTCGGGGTCACTATTTAGTGAAAGGTCATTCTCTTAATCTTACAGGAATTACTTAAGAAAGACTTAGATGGATCCTCACATACAGATACGAGTTTCAGTCAGTGCATTGTGTTCTTTTGATGTAAGTTTGTCTAGAGACCGTGCGTTTCTTGCGTGGGCCATATAGTCTGGAGAAGTCATTAGCAGTCATTTATGTCTTCTGCAACCTTCCCCTGCTATTAATCTCAGTTGTGAGGAAGCAATTCTGGTGAAATCTGCTTAACAAATTCTTTGATATGCCACATATATATTGCATTTCAAAATGAAGCGTCGAGTCTGATTATTTGGCCAGGTTTGTTACTTTAGACGTAGTTCAACATTATGTGGTCTTAGGTAGCATCGGATAACATAGAGCTGTATTCTTTGGTTTGATTGTTTTTTTTCTTTCTTTTTCCACAGCTTTCATTCCCTACTCTGAGAAATGGGCGAGGTTCTGTATAACAAACAGTTTTTCAGTGAAATATTCCAGTAGACTGGGAATTTCGAATAAAGGCTCCAAATTGGGAATATCCGTTATACACGGCACCGAAGTACAAAAAATGCATGTGTGGTTGCAGGAACGGTGTGTGCAAGAAAATGCCTCCACTTACGCGATCCGTGGCAGATGGCTGTCTGACAGCCATTAGAGGCCGAGAGCCGTTGTGACGTAAGAAGCATCTTTAGGAGGTACGACGCTTGCCTTGCGTGTGTGTGTTGGGGGGGCAGGGTGGAGAGGAAGCGTGTAGCTGGATGGAGGGCTGGTGCCAGCGAGGAATGCCGGGCTCCAGGCTTTTTGCTGTAGCGGTGCCCGCGGCGACTGAGTCTACGTCCGTGGGAGCCGCCGCCACGCGGCACGGCATGTCACGTCACGGCAGAGGTGGCGGTCGGCGCTCGGCGACCTTGACACCGCAAGGCCGGCCGACGTCTCACGAGTATCGGCGCCGGAGGATACCAGAGGACCAGTTCTGGCGCCGCGCTCCCCTTCCCTGCTCTGCTCTGGGTCCAGTCTGTCCTCCTCCCTCTCCGGACTCCGGCTCCTTCTCGTGTTACGTGACGCCTACCCTTGCGGCCCCACATCCAAAACTGCTATTCTGTGGCTAGTCGTAACACGAGACGAGTCGCTGTTATAACATAGATCACCAGTTTATACTAGCAATTTATTAAATCTAGTTAGGTACTCCTTTCTTTTCGATATGCTAAGTTCAGAAACACACTACTGGCCATTAAAATTGCTACACCAGATTATAAACGGGTATTCATTGGACAAATATATTATACTAGAAGTCCGCAGCTCGTGGTCTCGCGGGTAGCGTTCTCGCTTCCCGAGCACGGGGTCCCGGGTTCGATTCCCGGCGGGGTTAGGGATTTTTCCTACCTCGAGATGACTGGGTGTTGTTGTGTCGTCCTCATCATCATCATCATCATTCATCACCATTACGGTCGGAGGAAGGCAATGGCAAACCACCTCCACTAGGACCTTGCCTAGTACGGCGGTGCAGGTCTTCGGTATCGCTCCCCTACGCTCTGTCTAAGAGTATGGGACTTCATTTCCATTATACTAGAACTGACATGTGATTACATTTTCACACAATTTGCATAGCTCCTGAGAAATCAGTACCCAAAACAAACACCTCTGGCCCTCAATAACGGTCTTGATACGCCTGAGCGTTGAGTCATCCAGAGCTTGGATGGCGTGTACAGGTACAGCTGCCCATGCAGCTTCAACACGATACCACAGATCATCAAGAGTAGTGACTGGCGTATTGTGACGAGCCAGTTCCTCGGCCGCCATTGACCAGACGTTTTCAATTGGTGAGAGATCTGGAGAATGGGCTGGCCAGGACAGCAGTCAAACATTTTCTGTATCCAGAAAGGCCCGTACAGGACCTGCAACATACGGTCGTGCATTATCCTGCTGAAATGTAGGGTTACGCAGGGATCGAATGAAGGGTAGAGCCACGGGTCGTAACACATGTCAAATGTAACGTCCATTGTTCAAAATGCCATAAGTGCGAACAAGAGGTGACAGAGATGTGTAACCAATGGCACCCCATACCATCACGCCGGGTGATACGCCAGTACGGCGATGACGAATACACGCCTCCAATGTGCGTTCACCGCGATGTTGCCAAACACGGGTGCAACCATCATGATGCTGTAAACAGAACCTGGATGCATCTGAAAAAATGACGTTTTGCCATTCGTGCACCCAGCTTCGTCGTTGAGTACACCATCGCAGGCGCTCCTGTCTGTGATGCAGCGTCAAGGGTAACCGCAGCCATGGTCTCCGAGCTGATAGTCCGTGCTGCTGCAAACGTCGTCGAACTGTTCGTGCAGATGGTTGTTGTCTTGCAAACGTCCCCATCTGTTGACTCAGGGATCTAGACGTGGCTGCACGATCCGTTACAGCCATGCGGATAAGATGCCTGTCATCTCGACTGCTAGTGATACGAGGCCGTTGGGATCCAGCACGGCGTTCCGTATTACCCTCCTGAACCCACCGATTCCATATTCTGCTAACAGTTATTGGATCTCGACCAACGCGAGCAGCAACGTCGCGATACGATAAACCGCAATCGTGATAGGCTACAATCTGACCTTTATCAAAGTCGGAAACGTGATGGTACTCATTTCTTCTCCTTACACGAGGCATCACAACAACGTTTCCCCAGGCAACGCCGGTCAGCTGCTGTTTGTGTATGAGAAATCGGTTGGAAACTTTCCTCATGTCAGCACATTGTAGGCGCCAACCTTGTGTGAATGCTCTGAAAAGCTAATCATTTGCATATGACAGCATCTTCTTCCTGTCGGTTAAATTTCGCGTCTGTAGCACGTCATTTTCGTGGTGTAGCAATTTTAATGGCCAGTAGTGCACCATTGGATTCTCTCTATCTCGCAAGGGTTTTCCACAAAGTAATGACGAAGATTCAGAAAATTCAAACAAAACTCGTACGTTAAAAAAGAAGTTTATTAGGGAAAAAATGCTGAAATAAGGCACTCCTGACCATTATAATGAAGTAGACTGTAAGGGGGGGGGGGGGGGGGAAACGACGTGTCACGCATGGGACGGAAATCAGAGCGGTAGATGCGACGTACAGACAAACAAATAATTACAGTCTGAGAGAAATTGGATCATTTATTCAGGAGAAAGAGCTTCACAAACTGAATAACTTAGTACGGTGTTGCTCCACCTGTAGCTCTCTTGCAACCAGTTGTTCTGCTTGAGATTGATTGACATAGTTGTTGTTGGATGTGCCCCTGAGGGATATCGTGCCAGATACCATCCAATTCGCGCGATAGATCGTCAAAAGCTCGACACTGTTTGGAAGTCCCTGCCCATAATGCTCCAAACGTTCTCAGTTTGGGAGGGATTCGGCGACCTTTCTGGTGAAGATAGGGTTTGAAGGCTTGATGAGAAGTAGTAGAAGCTCTTGCAGTGTGCGGGCGGCCATTATCTTTGTGAAATGTAAGCCCATGATAGCTGATAATGATGCGAATAATAAGGAACATGTGCTCCCTCCATTAGACTTTATCTAGATCTTAACGTTCAGGTAAAGATGTTTTCATTCTCATTTTTTGAATCTTCAGCGGCAAGAGAAACAATAGTAGTGCAGCTTTACTCTTTTGTAGACTGTTGAAGGTTTTTTTTCAACTTAGGCTTGTTTTAGAGAGTCTCCAAAAAAATGGCTCTGAGCACTATGGGACTCAACTGCTGAGGTCATTAGTCCCCTAGAACTTAGAACTAGTTAAACCTAACTAACCTAAGGACATCACAAACATCCATGGCCGAGGCAGGATTCGAACCTGCGACCGTAGCGATCTTGCGGTTCCAGACTGCAGCGCCTTTAACCGCACGGCGGAGAGTCTCCAGACTTATACAAATTCAGATTCCCGAGGTTACTACTAGAGCTGTTAGAGAGTGACTCACAAAGTAGTAAGGGAACTTATGTGTTTTCGTTTTTTTTTTTTTTTTTTTTTTTTTTTTTTTTTTTTTTTTTTTTTAACGAAGGCTTTTGATTGTGTTGACCACAAAATATTACTGCAGAAGTTGGACCATTTTGGAGTAAGGGGAGTAGCTTACAACTGGTTCGCCTCTTACTTTAAGACAGAAAGAAAAAGGTAATTCTCCGCAATATTGAGTGTGGTATTGATGTTCAGTCCCAATGGGGCACTGTTAAGTGGGGCGTTCCCCAAGGGTCGGTGCTGGGGCCACTGCTGTTTCTTATTTATATAAATGATATGCCTTCTAGTATTACAGGTAATTCAAAAATATACGGTTAAAGGCGCTACAGTCTGGAACCGCGCGGCCGCTACGGTCGCAGGTTCGAATCCTGCCTCGGGCATGGATATGTGTGATGTCCTTAGGTTAGTTAGGTTTAAGTAGTTCTAAGTTCTAGGGGACTGATGACCTTCGAAGTTAAGTCCCATAGTGCTCAGAGCCATTTGAACCATTTTTCAAAAATATTTCTGTTTGCTGATGACACCAGCTTGGTAGTGTAATATTGAAAACAGTATCAAATAATGTAGTTCATGAAATAAGTTCGTGGCTTGTGGAAAATAATTTGATGCTAAATCACAGTAAGACTCAGTTTTTACAGTTTCTAACTCACAATTCAACAAGAACCGATATTTTGATCAGACAGAATGGGCATATTATAAGCGAGACGGAACAGTTCAAGTTCCTAGGCGTTCGGATAGCTAGTAAGCTCTTGTGGAAAGCCCATGTCCAGGATCTTGATCAGAAACTAAATGCTGCTTTATTTACCATTAGAACAGTATCTGAAATAAGTGACAGCTCAACACGAAAAGTAGTCTACTTCGCATATTTTCATACGCTTATGTCGTATGGTGGTATTTTTTGGGATAATTCTTCTGATTCAAAAAGGGTATTTTTGGCTCAAAAACGGGCTGTTCGAACTATATGTGGTGTAAGTTCGAGAACCTCTTGTCGACCCCTATTCAATAGTCTGGGAATTCTGACATTGCCCTCACAATATATATTTTCTTTAATGTCGTTTGTTGTTAGCAATATTAGCCTATTCGCAAGAGTTAGCAGCTTTCACTCAGTTTGGGAGAGATTCGGCGACCTTTCTGGGTGAAGATAGGGTTTGGCAGGCTTGAAGAGAAGTAGTAGTAGCTCTCGCAGTGTGCGAGAGGCAGAAATCAAATCCGCATGTGGATTGCACTTCCTTGACTCTTGTGCAGAAAGGAGTGCAGTATTCTGCTGCATCCATTTTCAATAAGCTACCACAAGAACTCAAAAATTTTAGCAGTAGCCCAAACTCTTTTCAGTCTAAACTGAAGAGTTTCCTCATGGCTCACTCCTTCTATTCTGCCGAGCAGCTCCTGGAAGAGCTAAAAATTAAGCAAATTCCAGTGTTACATTTTTGATTTTCTTTATTTAAACTTACGACTTGTCGCCTGAATATGTTTTTTATATTTCATTTTATCTGTTTCTACTATCGTCTTGTAATTTCATGTATTGACTCGTTCCATGACCATGGAGACTTCTCCTTAATTTGGTCCCACGGAACAATAAAATAAATAAATAAATGTGGACTAGAGAAGAATTTCTATGAAACTGCATCACAAAATCTTAATTCTGTTTACATTCTATGCTTTTATTTTTGGACTGCGTATATGTGAGTCGTCTAAATAGGCTCGTTAATATAATATGAATGCGTTATATAAATGCGTGGTGTTCGTTTCTTCGGATATGACCGAAAGAACAGACAGCACGCGGAATCCGTAGCTGTGGTGCATATTATGTAAACTGAAGGTGGAGGGGGGAGACAGGAAAGGAAAGGGAAGGAAATGAAAGGAACGTACTATATTAGCTGCATCAGTCACCAAAAGCAAATTGGTTTCTGCCGAGGATTCTTGATAACAGTATTAACATTCCTTTACTTCTCTTTCTATGAACTAGCTTCTGCATACGATTAAATTTTACGTAAATTCCAAATCTTGCGTCATAGGTCGTTGCCTGTAAATAACCATCTAGTTGGGAAAGTCGCTCTGAGAGTTTGGAGAAATTTATGGCACTCTGGAATTTTAACAGAACGCGTTCGGGTTTCTTCGACGATATCTTGAGCAACAGATCGACGAAGCTTTCACGATCGAGATTCAGAAAAATTTAAATGTCGCCTATCTGACATACGACACGTTTACCGCTAATATCATTAGCAGATTCAAATGGCGGCTGGTTACTTTTTTTAGTCGAAGAACTTGTAGTCTTGAATTGCAATATTTGTGGAAGAACTTTATTATGAAAATACTGCGTAACATACACTTCACTAAAACGAGGTAAGATGTAGCTATGAGGTAACAGTAAACTACACGAAGTGCACCTTAATACAGCTGCGAAGAACGTAAGAGCATAAACAGTATCCAGATTAGAGGAAACGGCGGCCGTTTCACATTTCAAAATGTCGTTTCAGTTGCTTACTAACATACAATAAATTCGCTTCCCAAGTACTGGTCTAGCAAATTCAAAGGCCACTGCTCTTAAACTGATGCAATCTCCGTGTAGTGACGTGCAAATCCCGTGAGTTTTCGAACCTGTTTAGTGGCCAGTTTCGTCTCTAATTGCAGCTGCATCTTCAGAGAAGTACCGAGAACGAGCATAAATAGCGGTGACGTCAGACACTTCCCTCAATCAGAGCTTAGATGGCCTCACAGCCCAGCTGTAAATGAAGCTATACTGCAGCTCGCCTGCCGCATTGTTTCTCGAGCAGTGGAACGATTCCGCTTCGAGTGAAATAACATACTCGTATAGCAGCCCGTACAATGGCAAGAATAAGAGTATACAAAAATAAAAAAATAAAAATCATAGAAAATCTTTAGAAAGTCGTATCACATCAAAATTAGTCACACCAAAACATAAAATATTTTGTCATAGTTTTTGACTGTGTTACTCTCTGAAACGCCACCATTTTCTGTTGTGAATATGTATTCTTGCATCATCCACGTACTAGAGACGGAGGACTGACTCAGGAATTGACAAAAAAGAATAAATTGTTTCCTACTTTGCAGAAGACACAATTCTTCCATTTATGTAATGCGTGGTTTGAAGTTACTTCAAATGATATTTAAGAGCAGTCTTACAACAAGCGTGTGGCGAGTTACCGTCTTCACGCACTCGATGTTGAGGATATGAGTGTCACAAGGTCTATAAAAAGACTATACGTACGTCACAAAAACTTGAAACTGACGGGAAAGTTCTCGTCGTCAGCAGGTAATTCTGCATCATTTACCAAAAAAACAGCTATTGCTCTTCAACTATGAGTACGCTTGACTCGGTAAAAGGTAGCACTAATTAGGAGGAATACGTCTCGAAATGTACAAAAATCTTATGTATTATAAGCACATCTCGTGTACTCTTTTTCATATAAATTTGAACTTAGTATCAATTGATGCCAATTTCGTATTGTTTGATTTTTACTGCATTTGGTGTGTAGAAAGCCAGTTACATTCAAATGCTGTGACTTGTGCCTTAGATTTTTCTAGGTCATCGGGCCAATTCAATCCCTAAATATACCTGCTTCCACGCAGAAAAAGCCAGACAGGAAAAACATCGAGCAAAAGCGGGTGCAGAGCGAATAGGAAACTACTCCCGCGGAAAGGTATATATTACGTTGTGCAGTTTCGGTTGCAACATAATTTTCCAGGATGCTAGGCAACAAACAGCTGACTCCCTCATAGCTCTCTGGCTCGCGGAAGCCCCTGTTAGCTGAGTCGTAAACAGTTCGTTGTCGGAGGCCTGCAGAAATGACATCAGCTGAATTCTTGTTTGTTGGCTCTAGTTGATGGGAAAGCTTCTCGTCATAACAGTTTGCGTAGCGCAGACGGAAAACAAAGAGGCCGTCTGAGGTGGCCATGCAGCTATCGATAACTGGCGATGAAAGTCGACGTGCTGATTATTACAATATGCCTTCCGCGAATCTTGCCTCGGTTGAAACGCATCGTACTAAGTGTGAAACATCGGCTGTACGTTCGCAGTAGATGCTGCGACGTGATTGCTTCCTTTCACTCTTCAGCTGCATTTTATTCTTCTCTTCCAGTTTCCACTGTTTGCTTGCTTTGGAGCTGCAACATTTTGCCAGACGATTAGCCAGACAATCGTTCGATGACGTGCATTCAATCTGTCAGATCTAGGAAGAAATCGCTGAAATTACCCTTCTGTAAAACATTACTTAGTACTGTTCCCTCCCCACCGTTTTGTTACAAGAATCCTCTTGTATATTGATCGCCTACATTTGTTCTAAGTTCTTTCAGTGTGCATGTAATTGTTTGATGCAAATATAGGCGATTTATTTATCAAATGGTTCAGATGGCTCTAAGCACTATGGGAGGTCATCCGTCCCCTAGACTTAGAACTACCTAAACCTAACTAACCTAAGAACATCACACACATCCATGCCCGAGGCAGGATTCAAACCTGCGACCGTAGCAGCAGCGCGGTTCCAGACTGAAGCACCTAGAACCGCTCGGCCACAGCGGCCAGCTTATTTATCAAGAATAATGTCGTATGCATAGTTAAATACCATCATTTTAACGCTCAGCTTGGTTAACGTATGGTAACTACGGAGGACACATGCTCTAACAACAAGCATTGAAGACCAAATTTTTAGACCAATGCAAGAAATCATACTGTAAGGTGTGAAGAAAGTCCTAAAATAATCCAAGCCAGGAAGAGAGAACAGTAATCATACTGATAAGTCTTTATTCAAATTTCAGTATTTTAGATTTATCGTTGCGAAGCGATGATGTATATTTAGAAGTGTCAGCAATGACACAGCACAGTAACACAACACACACCCCGGTATTTATACAGTACCAGTATCCCTTTACTAAGACATCTACCTCCTTTTAGTTGTGGATGAGATGTTGGTCTCAAAAAGTAAGTCTGGGTTGTCAAATCTTCTCCAGCTGAGGAAGTTCTGCGTCTATTACTTTTTCTGCGAATTTCAAGGAGATTAACGCACCTGTGCCATTCTGATACACCACAATGTCTGAGTGCTACTTAAAGGAGCAGGTGTGATCCCTGATACTGGTATAAGAAGTCCCCCGTGGTGAGACGACCGGTACATCGTCTTGTCTCATTCACACGGCGTTCGTTCAGGATCTTTTTGAAAGACAAGTAGTGACTCAAGACACGAAACTCGAGAGTGTCATTCATCTCTAACGCAGTCTTTCAACTATGTTTCAGGGGAAGGATAAGACAGAGATTGGTTGCTAGGTTAATCGTCACTGAAGACGATGGCGTCACAGAAATTAGATTAGTTTTAGATTAAGGATACTAGTTGAGCCCATTTGCTAGCAGGAGAAACTCAGTGTAATCTTTCTTAGGTTTTCGATATAACGAGAACCTACAGTCTTTGATGAACCAACGAAATAAGTTTCCAGTACGCAGACTTGCAACGCGATTGGTGGATTGTATGCCGGATTACTCGATTGGTTTCTGGTGGAGACTCTTTCGTTTCTCTCAAAAATCCAATAAATAGTGATGCCTGCCCTGAAGTTGTTGTAACTGAGGCACACGCAAGAGGATTTTACTTCCGCTAAGTTTTCGAGGAATCTCATCCACGAGGTCGCTATGCTAGTTATCTGCGCAACCATACTGGCCAAATGTCCGCCTGCAGAAGCTGCTCTGGAGCCTAACCGCAGTCGCAGCGACTGGTGACGTGTGAGCCAGTAGTCGTGTCCCACACGTGGTGCGCCCCCAGCTGCCACGGCCGAACAAAAAGCGGCGTCCCTGCCTCACCACGGCAGCCAAGCGGAGTCGCTATCTGTCTCTCCTTACCCATCCGTCCCTGTGACCTGCAAATCATAACTTACCAATTGTCCAAGAGTACGGTGCACCTTCTCCGTGTCATTTTGCTAACGACAAGCACCGGCTCCTTATTCCCAAAAATGCATCGTAAGGTCTGGTAATGAAGGCCTGAGGGCGAGGAAATCGACGATGAAAACAGAGTCTGGAGGCTGGCACATTTAAGTATACTATGTTGCCACTGACGACAGGGCAGTTGCTTCACCATGACGTCAGCATGACATACGTCTGTCCTTGACTGATGACACAAGTTTTTCCATCGCAGGGAGCCTCTCCGCTTGTAGTGACACTTGGTCAGTGGATCACTTTTATTATATACTGGAGCAGGGGTCTCCAAACTTCTTAGTCCGCGGGCCACATTGACTCCTCCACGAAGTCATACGGGCCAAGATCTACCTAGTGGGATTCAAGCACCCTAGCACTGCATGGTCACCGTAATTTAAGGCTAAACGAAAGATGAAATCGCAAAAATCTAAGGTTGTGGGAATAGCTAGCACCGAAACGAACTACGATTTTTATTTAATTACATAATTTTGATTGGTGGACGTACCTGACCGAAATTCTGGCGTATTTTATTCTGGCGAATTTCACCGACAAAAAAGTATGTCACTGCACGTTCTGTATGTATTTTACAACGTAATCAAAAGAAAGTGAAACCTCGGTTAAGAAGCATCTTCCATAATGATTGATTACTAAGGCTAGTCGCCGAAGTGGCGTCCATTTGAAAGACTTGCACCAGACTCGTGAGTAGAATAAAATGCAAAGAATTTTTTTTACTTAAAATGTTTTCCCCAAACTAGTCTGTTAACCGTTCTTTTTTTTTCACTATCGCTCGGAGAATGGTCTGTCTGTTTATTGTGGATAGCCACAAGTTTAACCATGAGCTTCCGCTGTGTAAAGATAGAGCTCCGACAATGTCGCGGTGTACTGGTCGCGAAAGGCCTCGAAACTCAATTGTTGGCAGTATAGGTACCAACCTCAAATATTTGGCGGGCCGGATACCGGGGATGTCCGGCCAGCTAACGCAGGCCGGTTTCGGCCCGCGGGCCGTAGTTTAGAGATCCCTGTACTGGAGTACTCGATAAGATCGAAGAACTAGGCTGCTTGATCGAATAATCGGTGTGTCCGATAGACAAACGTTCTCCACAAATTATGATTACTTTGGCTTTTTATTTCAAGTGAACCAACGGTAAAGTAATATGTTATCCTTATTAAGTTACAAAAAAATTATGCACTGAAGAACCAAATATGTTAAAAAATTCTTTCCCAGATTTTAAAGAGACATCTGGAATTAGTAATAGTCATTAACATTATCATACTTCTGTAATTTTTCTGAGTAATAATTTAAAAACATTAGTAAAAGTAATAATTAATCATATGTAAATCTCTCTGGATGTAAAAATTCATACTTTGTAAGATCGCTGTGCTGTGAACTGTTATATCTTTGTTCTTCTGAAGTTAACATGTTTTGGCTGAGTTTGGTCAGTTTAAATCTGTTAAGAGTGCGATTTGTGCTGCGGATAATGGTGGTCGCGAGTCGTTTCTTTAATGTGAAGATTTTCTACTCGTTGAGTCAGTAGAAATTATTCGAATAAATAGGGGTATACAAATTCAATCACGCAGTGTTAGAATTTAAACAATAAAATCGGGATCACACTTCCTAGACGAAATTTGTTCTTACAGCGAGCCATGGTTTCCAGGCAGCTACATTTTCGACGGGGAACTACAAGAAACAGATGAATAAGCTATGTTTTATCATTGCACGTTCTTCTTTCTCGCAGAGTTAATAGCTGCACTACATTAGCGTTAAAATAGCAAAAAAGTTCACTGCATTTGACATTTTTTTTAGATTCAGACATTTTAAATGATTTTCTCGTAATTATATAAAGGGTCATTTCACGCTCTGTTGCGATAGCAAATGTTTTCCTCGGTTCTTCTTGTCACGGTGTCCTCAGTCACGTAGTTCCTTAGCGTGATCTGACCGCTGGCCTCCATCTGACAGGAAATGCTGCAAACAGAGGTATAGCCTCTACAAGGTCAGAAATTTCGTTTATCTCTCACTTCTCCAGATCATCAAGTTATCACTTTTCCTTTACGAACAAGACACTGCAATTTTCGAAATGTTCTCTCAAAGGGGATAAGAAAGATTTTCCCAATACTGCTTCCATGTTCTTCACAAATGGACCAAGACAGACAGGTATTTCACAGCGGGAAGGTGTATTCTAGCACGTGATGTTCCATTGATATTCATCTGAGCTACACAGGAACATCTCACAGCTGCAGTGTAGCGTCATTTCTCATTCTAGATAACGCTTACCCATTTCTGTAAAACTCACCAGCAACATGTTTTCGGTATCAGTAAGAGCGTTAATTTCCTTCATCCCTAGTTGAAATGTTGCAGCTCGTCAATGGATTCCAAATTAAATGCACTTTCAAGAGTGATAAGGTTACTGACCTCTCTTTGAGAGGCTAATTGTTTTTTGTGGCCATTGTTTCTAACCATACTTCCCAGTTTTTTTTCAGTATTCGCCAAAGAAATTCACATATTTTCGATACCGTTGGTTTTCTGCTGAGAATGGTGTCGCCCCTTCATGATGACTTGGTGTAACTATTGAACGAGGTACCTAAAAGTTATCCAAAGGCACTCGAACGCAGAGAGATAACTAATGGGCACTAATAATCAGCACCTCTGTAGCCTCACCTACCTTTCTCGAGCGTTCGTTTCGACGACTGAAACAAATAAACGTTTCATAAATGAGATTTTTAACGCGATTTTCCTGCCTCCAGTGCGGCACTTGAACCCTATATTCTGACAGAGCATTGGATCTCTACTGAAATGTACTCGGATAAGTGGTACCAGAAGACGTATGATATACAAATCATCTTCCTACCAAAGCACACAGCTAATACCTAATACGAATATACTGATTACCGTCTATTCATCTTAGCCAACACGACTAATCAAGCAACACAAGCTAACTGATGTCGATAACGAACATCTCTGTTCCGTTCTTTCTTCTTTTTGCTGCTTCTCTCACTTTGGGTGCGGCATTAATTAATGCTCTGGAACGTCAGTCAGGGGGAGCGCCGGCCCGGTCTTTAAACTCGTTGGGCAGAGGTCGATGTCCTGTACTCGCTTCCTGATTCAAAATGTATGTGGGTAAGACGTAAATAAGCTAGCTACTGGCCGGCCATTTAAGCCGGGCTAAAGTGTCACGTTTGACCGTTCGGTTACAGTTACACCAAAATAACAAGCAGTTTTAAAAGATAATTACTGGCAATCGCGACGAAGTTACTCTGGTAGGGGTCGGCCGCGGTGGCCGTGCGGTTCTAGGCGCTCCAGTCTGGAACCGCGCGACCGCTACGGCGTAGGTTCGAAACCTCCCTCGGGCATGGGTGTGTGTGATGTCCTTAGGTTAGTTAGGTTTAAGTAGTTCTAAGTTCTAGGGGACTGATGACCACAGCAGTTGAGTCCCATAGTGCTCAGAGCCACTTGAACCATTTTTTACTCTGGTAGGATTCTGTGGTCTCTGTGAAAGAGAGACTGGAATGTATAATTTGAGTGTTGAGTGTTGTTAGATCTCTATTGAAATGGGTAAAAGTACTGTTTGTGGCCACATTACTCAGTAGAGTGTAATTCACACATTAGAATATGGCTGAAAAAGTTATCCAAATAACAGCAAAGCCAACCTGATTTAGAATTTCCGTGTTTTTTTTTTTTTTTTTTTTTTTTTTTTTTTTTTTTTTTAAAAATCACCCCAGACAAGTATCAGAATCAGCACGTTCTCCCGATCGGGTCTTCTTTTCTCCGTGTTGGTCTACAAGAACTACATACATTTTCATTAGAGAATTTGGTCTTAAAAATTCATTTTCAACATTTTGTTGACAGCAAACAGGCAAGTTTATTAAATTTCTTAAAGTGTTTATTAAAGATTCTGTACACAGTTGCAGTATTTATACTACGTATTTTCAACTATGGCCTACTGAGACTGCACTGACAGTGTCTGATCTTAATGATAAACACCAAAGTGGGAACACATGCTTTATAAATGTTTGCAGAATGAATACCACATCCCGCACATGCCTCTCACCAAGTCAAAATCAAGCTATCTACAACATGTATGTTCCTCCAGAAAGATACAAATCTATTACATTTCGTCTCTCGTGCGCTACAAGCTAAAATAACTATCCTAAAAATACTTCAAAATGAACTTGTGGCGGACCTACTTGAAACAGAACAATAAGGCTGTAAGCGCTGCTAAAAGGTTTTCTCCAGATGAGTCGCCATCGCCGGTAAAAGCGCCGTCTGTTGGAACAGGACTGCGAATGCGTTGCTCGCTGCAGTGCGGTTCCAGCTGCTACTGAACGACGTAACTGGCAGTGGGTGCTTTTAAAACATTCTAAATAACAAGGGAGAGTCATACTCCTTATAACAGAAGATCGCTTCTAGCTAGCCAGCTCGCTTGCACGGCGAGGATCATTTTCGTCGTCTCGCAGTGAGAATGCTCTCTGGAAGAGGCAAAACACATTAGCTCTAGTGGGCTGCCCCAGCATTACAATGGCTGTTGAAGTTGAATGTTGCTAGGCAACAGCTGTCTGCCAACCGACGTTGCTTTTGTTTTCGGACGACTGCTGGAGAAGGACAAATGCAATGTAGACATCCGTAATAGTCTTCGTATTTTCCTTTCCACCAAAAATTAATCTTGGAAAATACTTTTGTCACAATTGTATTTGTCTAACTTGTTTGATTTGACAGTTAAAATAATTCATCTGTAATGAGTCATCATCAGAATTAAAAATCCAGAAAAGACAACAACTTAAAATTGCTATTAAAGTTGTAAACTAGTTATGGAAATATTAAAAGTGCTAGATAAAAACAAAATAATAAAAATAGCCCGGCATGTTTTCAAGAACGTAAGCGTTCGTCGTGCTCACTTAAAATCAACTGTCCTACCTGCTCAGCTGTGGCGCATTGAGTTTCTGTCAGATGATCACTTACCATGCTCCTTTCGTATCAACATGCTGGGTAAATTATTATTCTTTTGCCTTTACGTTGCATTTTTTTACATTTGCATAAATTTTTATATGTTTTATAGCAAAAGTAAATTTACGCCTTTTCTGGGTTTTTAGTTTTGATGATGACTCATTAAAGTTGAAAGGGGATAGGGGATAACAATTACAATCCACGAAATGCGAGCAAAGCAACTATGAGTAATAAACTGTTTTCGAAAACACGTCGCCGGCCGCTGTGGCCGAGCGATTCTAGGCTCTTCAGTCTGGAACCGCGTTGCTGCTACAGTTGCAGGTTCGAATCCTGCCTCGGGCATGGATATGTGTGATGTCCTTAGGTTAGTTACGTTCAAGTAGTTCTAACTTTAGGGGACTGATGACCTCAGATGTTAAGTCCCATAGTGCTTGGAGCCGATTGAGCCTTTTTTTTTTTTTAAAATATGTCGCGTACTTCAGTTGGACAATGTCACACTTCATCAACTAATCTCTGCCGAAAGCTTATCGTGGAGCTAGTCTTTAGTTTAACGAAATAATAGTTATACAAAATATAGCTCCTGTGATGATTTATCGTTTTTTAGGTCAATATGACATTCTGAGCAAGTTTTTGGTCAGAATACATCTTAAGTCAGTAGTCAGTTTGGTTCAAAATGGTTCAAATGGCTCTGAGCACTATGGGACTCAACTGCTGTGGTCATCAGTCCCCTAGAACTTAGAACTACTTAAACCTACCTAACCTAAGGACATCACACACATCCATGCCCGAGGCAGGATTCGAACCTGCGACCGTAGCAGCAGCGCGGCTCCGGACTGGAGCGCTTAGAACCGCACGGCCACCGCGGCCGGCAGTCAGTTTGGAATACAGAGAGCTTGTAACATAAGGTCTTTGGGCAGTTGCAGCAACAGACTAGGTACTAGGGTTCTTCTGGCGATATTAATATTTACGTTGCAAAGAGAATGTACTGGTGTGTCGTATCAAATGTTGTACCTAAATGGAACATTTCAAATATGATTAGTTACTGTTAATGTGGAGCGCGCAATTGAACACATCTTCTGTAAGTATATTCTTTGTATAATTGACAATCTGCGCATAATGTATGTATACGCGAACATAAATGTTTTATGAGGCGCCATGTACAGTTATCGTACGCACTTTTTGTATATTAGTTCTGCTTTGGTACAGATGGCCCGAGGATGGTCAGAATGTGATAAAAATAAAAAAAATTTAATACAGCTGTGTATTGCAGGATGCACTTTGTAACGTAGAAAATTCAGTCGCAGAATATATTGAAATAGTGACTAGTTCGTCGTTAAACAAAAATTAAAGACTACGCAGACCTCAGTGCAGTCACTATTATGATACTGATGTTGACAGGACGTAACATTCTACGCTTCCCTTTGTAAACCCCTTTGGTATGTGGCAGCCTAATGTTGAAACGCAATGGAAGTCTCACTCCTACACGATTGAAGTGAGACTTTCTTTGGCAAAATACATCTAGAAATAACCATAAAACGAGGTATCGTATTATGGTTTTACTTCACTTCAGTTTAGCACATCAAACCAATCATTCTTTGCTGCTACAACAAATGACAGTGGGATACTGTAACTTGTTTATTCCGAACAAAAAAAGTATAGGCTGCAAAACATTGCAGGAATATGAAATACACAATAAATTAGCAGAACGTACGTCTGACTTTAGACGGCGTCCCCCGTTGTTAGACGGTCCCAGACGTGGCTAATACTGATTAGCGATGAGAAGCAGACCTACACCCCGGCTGGCACTTTCAGAAGAAGCTCAGTGGACAAGCACGCGGAACTCAATACATTCAAATGTAAATGTTTCCCTACCTGCCGAAACGGAGCACTCATATCACCTGTTAAAGTACAGACAGCAGTTTTACTGCACCTATGACGTGCTCGCCGGGGAGTTCGACGCTGTGTAATTGGCGTACCTGTAATTCTCTGCCCACTCAGTGGACGCAACAAGCCGTCCGGAAACTCCTAGGGCTGAAATTACCTCAGTACAAGACAGAATACGAGTCAGAATTTCTACCTGCTCACTAGCCGGGAACAGAAATTCGACTCAGGTATTCTCTTGTAAGAAGCACTTCAATGGGTGTCAGACTCTATAGAGCTAAAGAATCGACACTCGGGTGAACAGAATAACAGCTCTGTTCGCAGAGAAAGGACTCCACCCACTGCGTGCGTCGGAAGCAACACTCCTCAAAATTTAACTGCCAGTTCCTCCGCTGTGGCTCTCACCAGCGAAATACCTTCGATTCATCCCCAGCGGGATGATGCTGCTCCCTGCTGGACATGAAGCATCTACTTTTGCGCTCGAATTGCAACAGCTATTACAAAAAAATTATCTCCCACTACGTGGGTCATGAACCTGCCAGCCAATCACCTGAATCTCATACTCCTTTCACAAATACGCTACTGGCCATTAAAATTGCTACACCAAGAAGAAATGCAGGTGATAAACGGGTATTCATTGGACATATATATTATACTAAAACTGACATGTGATTACATTTTCACGCATTTTGGGTGCATAGATTCTGAGAAATCAGTAACCAAAACAACCACCTCTGGCCGTAATAACGGCCTTGATACACCTGGGCATTGAGTCAAACAGAGCTTGGATGGCGTGTACAGGTACAGCTGCCCATGCAGCTTCAACATGACACCACAGTTCATCAAGAGTAGTGACTGGCGTATTGTGACGAGCCAGTTGCTCGGCCACCATTCACCAGACGTTTTCAATTGGTGAGAGATCTGGAGAATGTGCTGGCCAGAGCAGCAGTCGAACATTTTCTGGATCCAGAAAGGCCCGTACAGGACCTGCAACATGAGGTCGTGCATTATCCTGCTGAAATGTAGTGTTTCGCAGGGATCGAATGAAGGGTAGAGCCATGGGTCGTAACACATCTGAAATGTAACGTCCACTGTTCAAAGTGCCGTCAATCCGAGACGTGTAACCAATGGCACCTCATATCATCACAGCGGGTGATACGCCAGTATGGCGATGACGAATCCATGCTTCCAATGTGCGTTCACCGCGATGTCGCCAAACACGGATACGACCATCATGATGCTGCAAACAGAACCTGGAGTCATCGGAAAAAATGGCGTTTTGCCATTCGTGCAACCCAGGTTCGTCGTTGAGTACACCATCGCAGGCGCTTTTGTCTGTGATGCAGCGTCAAGGGTAACCGCAGCCATGGTCTCCGAGGTGATAGTCCATGCTGCTGCAAACGTCGTCGAACTGTTCGTGCAGATGGTTGTTGTCTTGCAAACGTCCCCATCTGTTGACTCAGGGATCGAGACGTGTCTGCACGATCCGTTACAGCCATGCGGATAAGATGCCTTTCATCTCGACTGCTAGTGATACGAGGCCGTTGGGATGCAGCACGGATTTCCATATTACACTCCTGAACCCACCGATTTCATATTCTACTAACAGTCATTCGATCTCGACCAACGCGAGCAGCAATGTCGCGATACGATAAACCGCAATCGCGATAGGCTACAATCCGACCTTTATCAAAGTCGGAAACTTGATGGTACGCATTTCTCCTCCTTACTCGAGGCATCACAACAACGTTTCACCAGGCAACGCCGGTCAACTGCTGTTTGTGTGTGAGAAATCGGTTGGAAACTTTCCTCATGTCAGCACGTTGTAGGTGTCGCCACCGGCGCCAACCTTGCGTGAATGCCCTGGAAAGCTAATCATTTGCATATCACAGCACCTTCTTCTCGCCGGTAAAATTTCTCGTCTGTGGCACGTCATGTTCGTGGTGTAGCAATTTTAATGGCCAGTAGTGTATTTTCCGGAAGTTTCTGTGGCAAAATCTTACTGTCTTACACCTTTTCCCTTTCAAACCGACCTAATGGTAATGAAGAAGGCCTGCTAATTATAACAGGATACAGCAAAATGAACTGCTGATAATGACAGCGCCGGTGTCGGTAACTCACAGCGACGAGACTTTAAATGCAGCTTTCAAACTAAAGAATATACGGCATTTTTTTCTGTAAACTTGTATTTTACCTGTCACGCGGCTGTACTTCTGGCAAATCGTGCATCCAGCATTGCTGGAACTCCGTAGTGTGTCGCGCAGAGGTGAACAGCTAAGGGCGCTGTGCTTCGCACCGCCTACGCACCGGAGAGATGGGCCGGACGCGCAGCTGCGGGGTCATTACAGCTGCCGCCCGCTAGCTGCAGCGGTTGACCTGTGCGCGCCTCGCTACGTCACGGCAGGACGCCCACGACAACAACACGCCACTGACACGCCGCAGCGCCTTCTGCCACTGCTGCCGCCGCCGCCTTCTTCGCGAGGGATCCAGTTAACAATAAGCCGGGGGCCCGACTCTTTACGTAGCATAGGCAGCAGCCCACGGCGTCAGAGATTCACGCTGGAATATCTGATTGCGTCAACTTCTTTCCTGCAAGAAAGAGGAAACGAGGCAAAACGCCCGGTTCTGACACAATTTGCTACCGATGACAAAGGACGCCTATTATCGCAGATAATTTTTTTTTTCACTCGAGTTAGGGCCGTGCTTCGAAACATGGGGGAAAATGAAATTGTCTGAGGAGTAAAGTCGAAAGTGTTCGACTGTGTTTCGCTCACGAAACTAAATTGTTCTCAGATCATTACGATTATCCCTATTTCATAAGACTGTAATACTTATTACATAAGTTGACTAATAACTCACTTAACAAAATACTAGCATTAAAGTGTGACACAGTGCGGTTGAGGTTACAGCTTGTGAAACCAGTGTATGACCAACGCCTTCTTCACGCACAGTCCACCCACTACACACATACTTTGTGCCACGTTAACTGGGTGATTCAAAATTGAAAGAACAGATTTCAGTTGTTTATTACCATCTTCGTCCGCCACTGAAGTCATCGGTCTTCGTGTGTAAACCTGGAGTGTTTCCTCGCAGGATGCTACCATCCGGAGACATACGAACTCTGGCTCCTTTACTTGCTTTAAGATATCTATGAATTCTTAAACTGTACTAAGTATTACATTATTCTTGATCATGTTGAGGTCCCACAGCCAGTTGACACCAATATCAGTGATCCATGTGAACCACCAAAGTTGTATGATTACACAATTTATTGTGTCAGGACACACTTCGTTCTTAGAACATCATCATGCAGCCAGCAGTTAAACAAAACAAGAAATCAGGCTAAAATCTATGGCATCTAGACGAATAAAATAGCCACTTACACTGCCATCAGTCTTGTTATTATTATTATTATTATTATTATTACAGAATTTGGCCAGTTGTAGACCGCTTAGAACCTAAGGCAAAGGTACAATCTCTTTCTTTTTATTTTCCCAGAACTTCTTCATGCGTCGGCTGATGGCCAGCCTATGTTCTGTTGACACCAGCCTCCTAGGTTGTGAATTTCGTTGTTGGCCAGGAAATTTTGCTGAACTGATCAGTAGCCTTAAACTTTCCCTGTCGTCTATGACTTTTTCTGCAACCATGAGTTTTCTCAAGTCCTTTCTTGTTTCTTCCAGACATCAGTATTGTTTTTTAACTTGGAAATGAAGCTAAAAATTTTCTTCGTTAGCGTGTTGTCATTCTTTCTATGCACAAGACCGCAATATTTTAATCGCTTTATTATTGAGACTGTGATCGTTTCTACGTTTCTGTATAGATATTCATTTCTCCTCTTCGTCCCATTGTCATCTTTGTTCTTTTGTGGTCCTAAAACTTTTCTCAGTATTTTCCTTTATTTCTTTTCTAGATCTTCTTGTTCACCCCTTTTATTCAGTGTTGGGCATTCGGATCCGTAGAGTGTTTCCGGTTTAATTACTGTTGCGTAGTGTTTAATTTTTGCCTGGAACGACACTGATCTTTTATTATGCCGGTTTTGGGTGAGTTTATGCGCTAATTCCCTTTTTTTCGATCTTTCCTTACTTGTGGTGTAGTGTTATCTATCACATATGATTGTATCCATTTCCTCAAACACTTCAACTTATCAACTCTTTTAATGTTTCCGCATTGCGTTTGTATATATTTTTCTCTGTTGTGTGTATGTTCAATGTATTCCGTTTTCTCATATGATATTAGTAATTCGGTTTTTGATGCAGTTTTGTGAAGTGTTTCTATCATTATCTTTGCATCTGTTTTGTCGCTAAAATTACTGCAAAAGCCAGGCATTTCACGTCAGACCTTCTCTTCCTTGTTCTAGATGACAGAATTGTACTAATATTTACATCATGATATTTGGACCACTCAATGAGGATTTACTGTAAAACTGTTGGTAGTCTATGTTGCTTATTTGATTGCTTCAGATTCTATAGCTTTTAGCCTCATTTCTTGTCTTGTTTAACTACAGGCTGGGCCGGTCGGTGTGGCCGAGCGGTTCTAGGCGCTTCAGTCTGGAACCGCGCAACCGCTACGGTCGCAGGTTCGAATCCTGCCTCGGGCATAGATGTGTGTGATGTCCTTAGGTTAGTTAGGTTTAACTAGTTCTAAGTTCTAGGGGACTGATGACCTCAGATGTTAAGTCCCATAGTACTCAGAGCCATTTGAACCATTTACTCAGAGCCATTTGAACCATTTGAACTACAGGCTGCATGATGATGATCTAAGAACAAAACCGATCGTGACACAAATTTTGTAATAATACAGTTTCGGTGGTTGTTCTTAATCATTGATGTTATTAATTTATTGTATTGTTATATTTGACTTTTACTGATTAAAGAATTGCTAAAGACGTTGGGTGCGTAGGCTGATTCACTGGGGCCCATGAATGAATGAATGAATGAATGAATGAACGAAGAAATAAATAAAATGGCTTCCATGGAAAACATGTTCTGAACATCATCTTTCAAATAAGAAAGCTGATTAAAGTGATATTAAAAAAATCGTAAATACGGGTGATATCGTAATATTTGTTAATAGGACGCATAGCATAACCAACACCAGTGCAATGGCTCAAATGGCTCTGAGCACTATGGGACTTAACATCTGTGGTCATCAGTCGCCTAGAACTTAGAACTACTTAAACCTAACTAACCTAAGGACAGCACACACATCCATGCCCGAGGCAGGATTCGAACCTGCGCCCGTAGCAGTCGCGCGGTTCCGGACTGCGCGCCTAGAACCGCTAGACCACCGCGGCCGGCCCAGTGCAATGCCTCTTGCACAAAAAGGCGAGCTGTTACCGTTTTGAAGACAACCTAAGAAGGAAATTCCATGCTAATGTGTATTAAGAAAACACCCAACCTACCGAGAAAGACAGAATGTTGCAAGTGCCCGTCCGGCGTCTACCGTGAGTGCAGTGTTCCCCGAAAGGGCAATATCTCAGGTGTCACGAAGTAGTGGGCTAGCCGAACGGCGTCATTTTACCGTTCGGGATTTTCTATTGGTCGCTCGGCTCAGTAGCGCAGAACGAGAGGAGGCTATTCTGGGAACAATTCTGTTTCTTGCAGACATACCAGCGACAGGTCTGTTTCCGCAGTAGCTAAATGGAGTGGCACTGACCTCACTAGGCGCCCATTTCGCGGTACCTCATGAATGCAGAGTGGCCGGCGTCAGTTTCTGCAAAGGTGGCCGGTGATCGGCCCAGATAGCTACCGACAAGTGGAGCTGAGGTTCCTGCTTCCAGGGCCACATTCCAGAGCGGCCGCCAACGCCGGAGGCGCCTGCTCCAGAGTGGCTTTCACCGGCCACGACGCGTCTGGGTTTTATCCATTACCCAACTCCACGTGCGCGGCGTCTGCACCGCCGACTACACCTCCTGCTTGCTGTCCTTTCTTCCTGCCGTTCTGTACATCATATATGCCGCAGGAGCCGTCCGGTGTGGCCGAGCGGTTCTCGGCGCTACAGTCTGGAACCGCGCGACCGCTACAGCCGCAGGTTCGAATCCTGCCTCGGGCATGGATGTGTGTGATGTCCTTAGGTTAGTTAGGTTTAAGTAGTTCTAAGTTCTAGGGGACTGGTGACCTCAGATGTTAAGTCCCACAGTGCTCAGAGCCATTTGAACCATTTTGAACCATCACTTTGGGGCTCTGTAGTGGCGTAGAACTGGCAGCAGTCGGTAATATGATGCTCCACCACTGACCTCACGGGGGGGCTGCGTCCACATATCTCCGGGGCTGCGTCCACATATCTCCCATTTCGTCCAGATTTATGGTATATGTAGGGCTTGGCCAGAAATGAAAGTAACGGAAGTAGGAACTGCAGATGATCGAACATTTAACAAAAGTAGCATTTTTTGGGCTAGTCCGACGAGAAACGAGTCATTACTGTTAGCGCAATTCCCAGACAGAGGGTGGCGCAGCATAAAGAGTACAGAAAGACAATCCGAGAGGTCATCGGATCGAGTCCTTATGCGGAAACATTTTTTATATTTTCAATTTTTGTGTTATTTGCACGACAAATAAACAGAAATAAGGCTCATTTTACAGTATTTATTAATATTTTCATAAAAGGCAAGGAAAGAATTTTTTCGAGTGATGTGACGAAGCCCTAAGTCTAGACAAAAGGTATCTTCTGTTAATTGACTTGCGGGAAGACAAAAAAATCCACAGTTGTACGACGAGAGTTTTTCAAGACGGAAGGGGACTGCTATCAAGCAATTTTGAAGTGATTCCTCCCAAACGCATTCCGCTAGTGGAACTCTGCCACGACTTTTATTACCGTCATGTAGAGAATTTGATAAAAAAGCTTCAAAGCTGCTCTTATCTCATCTACAGAGGAAAAGAAATCACGGCCGGAGAAGAGTACATCAGAATACATTGCACTGTGCACCGCCAGCTATCCTCGCCAACATTTAGCGATATGATGTGATAAGCTTGGTTTGCTGCCAAACTGTGCGTTGAGAGAGAACCTTTTGTGAATGCAAACCAAGTTTGTGTCGCTTAGGAAACTTTAAAACAAGCATGTGATTGTAAAAATGCGGCGTTTATAAGGCGTACAAAATGGCGAAAATTACTATGTTTCAGTTTTTACAATGAATATTACCCCAGCACATATGTAAACAATCAAGTGTAAAACAGTAAAAGTGTCTAATTTTACATACGAAGTTCTTGGGTACGTCTTACAATCCCTTTCTGGAAATTTATTTGCAATCCCAAATTTTCTTTTGCCTTTTCTTTTGATGCCTTTTATCAAAATATTAATAGATGCAATGGACTGAGCATTATTTCAGTTTGCCGGCCCTGTGGCCGAGCGGTTCTAGGCGCTTCAGTCTGGAACCGCGCGACCACTATGGTTGCAGCTTCGAATCCTGCCGCGGGCATGGATGTGTGTGATGTCTTTAGGTTAGTTAGGTTTAAGTCGTTCTAAGTGCTAGGGGACTGATGACCTCAGATGTTAAGTCCCATAAGGCTCAGAGCCATTTGAATCAGTTGAACCATTATTTCAGTTTATTTGCATGATAAGTAACGTAAAATTGAAAATAAAAGAAAGAAAATACAGTTTCCGCGTATGAACTCTGCCTCACGACTCTCGCATTACCTTTCTGTATTCTTTCCACTGAGATAACCGATGCCTCGAAACTATACTCACATCCCGCCCGACCCACGCCAAGACTATTTTCTAAACTGTTCCTCATGTAGAGCTTCCACTTCTGTCCCTTTCGTTTCTGGCCAAGCCCTACATATACCATAAATTTGGACAACATCGGTGAGGAGTAGGCGCGGTCCTCTTGTAATTGGTGGCAGTGAATTGGTACACATGTGACCGTCGCTTGTTTGGAATCCTTGTTGCACTGAACACAGTACTTGAAAGTGCTACATTTTTCTTCGGGCAGAGTATGAACTTTTGACGGAGCTAGGTTAAATCAGTAAATACCATGACTTGCACCCGCTAGTTCAGCCTACCTTGAAAGTGAACCTGGATGTTTCTTTCAACATTTTCGGTGACCGAGTGTCACCTTTGATTCTACACCCTCATGATGAGTTTGCTGTGAGAACTCTTGTCTTCCAAGATGATAACCGCCGTGTTCACAGGACTGCACGCATATTTTCCTACTTTTTCGAAAACTAGGGCATCCTATCGAATCTACATTGGCCGCCAAATCACCCGATCTTAATCCCTTAGAAAACATATGGGACTATTGGGAACAGAGGGTGAAACGTAACAATCAACATACCTTTAATTCGGTAGCTGTACGCGATCTGTTCGTCATTGGGTGGCTTGTTCATCAAGAAACTTTTCGATTCTGTTCCTACCCTGATTGAATCCATTGCCAGGGATAGAGGCGGTTTTACACGCTATTAGCCTCATGTCTCGGGAGGGCTAATTTTTTGACGTGTACTTGTATTAAGGTGGACATACTTTTACGCCATCAGGCTCAGCAGACGTAGCGCTGCTAGAAGTTTCCTTCTCCATCGTCTATCCATCGCTGCACTCCACCATCCGTCCACATCTATCGCTGACTGTTGCAGGTCTCTACGGAGGCCATCCCTCCACCTCATTAGCCGGCCGGTGTGGCCGTGCGGTTAAAGGCGCTTCAGTCTCGAACCGCGTGACGCTACGGTCGCAGGTTCGAATCCTGCCTCGGGCGTGGATGTGTGTGATGTCCTTAGGTTAGTTAGGTTTAAGTAGTTCTAAGTTCTAGGGGACTGATGACCACAGATGTTAAGTCCCATAGTGCTCAGAGCCATTTGATCCATTTAAGCCTCCACCTCATCCTTAGCCTTCCCTGGAGTTTCCTACTTGTGGGGATAAAATACAGGAGTTTCTGTGGCCAACTGTCGATTTCCATCCGAATCCCACTGTAGTCGCATGCTTCTTGATGAATCCTGCTAAACTGGCTTCTTCTCTATACAGTTCACCTAGCTCATGATTGTATCTGATTCTCTATTCACCCATGTTTGAGGCCAACTTAGGATCAAAGATCGTCCGCTGCATTTTCCTCCCAAATACAAGAAGTTTATGGAAGTCGTGCTTTGGGATATCCCACATCTTACAGCCATTTTGTACCAAGAACAGGACTAGGGGTTTATATAGCTGAATCTTGAACCGTCTCTAACGATATAGCCAAATCACTTGTGCTAGACTGTAAAAGAAATAATTTTCTGCTTAGATCTTGGCGTTGATCTCTGATTTACTCGACTGGTTCTCAAAAAATGGTTCAAATGGCTCTAAGCACTATGGGACTTAAGATCTGAGGTCATCAGTCCCCTGGACTTAGAACTACTTAAACGTAACTAACCTAAGGACGTTACACATAACCATACCCGAAGCAGGATTCGAACCTGCGACCATAGCAGCAGCGCGGTTCCGGACTGAAGCGCCTAGAACCGCTCGGCCACCGCGGCCGGGGACGAGTTCTCCCTGAAAAGCACTCACAGTTATTTAAATTCGCGAACTTTATTGTAGAACGTGTCTCTCAACCGCAGTAACTGTAGTTATTGAGTATTTTGATCTTATCGATGAGTTATAACGAGGTAATGAGACTTGGCTTCGTTTATGGGTTGCCCAAATTTGTTGGCGGCCTCTGCAGTACCCTGGTCGTTTGTTTCAGCTCATCGTCAGAGCTGCTGAGTAGGCAGATATCATCTGCGTTGGCTAGATATGCAGATTTTTCCCCTGGAATTGGATCCTATATAAGTGGAAGTGACTTTTTTTTTCAGTTCCTCTTGGAATTGTTAGGTACATGTTTTTACATTGTCCTTCCAGCAGCGTTTTCCATTTGCGGCAGTTGAGCTATTGTGTGATGCTGTCACGTTGAGTAAGCAGTGCATGACGATTTGAGCTGCTCTTCTCTGGATCTCATCTGCATTACCTGTAAATTTGACGTGGTAAAATAGACAAGATTCGATAAATAGGGAGTTTCCTAAGCGATTTCCTCTGGTGTCCGTCATCTCCCTCCCTTAACAATAGATTTATGTTTTATTGCTCCTTAAATAGCTTAGTAACTCAACGATTGTGACTAATTCCAAATGACTGACCAGTGACTCTGTATTTAAACAATACTGTCGCATATTTACGGACATTACGTCTGGTTATGCGTAAAGTGATAAGACTATAATCTTTGCAACATATATTGTCCGTCTTCAGGTCTTCCTGCATTCATTTCAGTAGCTTGTATATCTTCACAACGCACAAGCTTCTCCTGTATTTAACTCATACACTGAAAACATAGTACCTTGTGCTAGCCCTATTCAGTGAGATATTACGCTGCACAACACAAATTTACTGACGCAGTATCATAATAAGGTAAGAGTAAAATTCCTGCAAAAGAGAGAGAGAGAGAGAGAGAGAGAGAGAGAGAGAGAGAGAGAGAGAGAGAGAGAAGGCACGGTTAGCCCACTTCGATAAGTAAATCTTCTTTAGGTATGGAGTGGTCTTTAAAATGATCGTCCTACCGCCCTACTTCCTCTGAGCACATAACTTTTTCTTCATCAACTGCAACTATTTCTCTCGCATATAGCCCTGTAGCCATTTGAAAAAAATCTTATTCACTTAGTGGTTCGCTGTAAAGAGAGACTGATTAACACAAAATCTGTTGCGGAGTACGGAGCAAGCAGGTGTCCTTTGCTATCCGTTATACCGTTTGCTAACAACGGCATTGCCACAGTGGGGCGTTGTTGTCGCCATCGCTGGGTGTGTTGAAATCTTTTTCCTGGAACACTTTATGGAATGAAAGTACCGTACATGCCCAGTAGCTGGGTGCTCGCCGTTGGCGGCATAAATCTGTACGAACGCACGAGAGCGCTTTCGCAAGATAACGTTCTCCAGCAGATGGCTGGAGATCTTGGTCACCTTCAGACTTCCCGTGACGACAGACGCGAGAAGTCCAGGTGTGCACGCTGAATCACTGTACCGTTTGCGGCCTGCGTGACATTTGTTTCCCGACAGGAGAAAAAAAGTGTTAAGCTTTTCTTTAGCTACTTCGATCTTAGAGTGGATCCGGGCTAAGAAATTTATTACTGTTTCTTATAAAGCTGGTGAAATGCCATGCCCGAGACCAAAGTCTTCACGATTCGATTATTTAAATCTTATCCAAGGAAGTTGGTGATCGCTGATTCATCATATTTCATGTCCTCATTCTGTGCAAGAACGGGAGAGTGTGGTTTTGGCAGTCACTTTTCTGTATACACAAACAACTCTTGATTACCAAATACTATACAAAACAGCTTATTATAAGCAATAACATAATCTCTCTCTCTATCCGCCAGTGTCATTCGCTTTTCTGATAGCAGCTTGGCACGCTGTTGACGTGATATGCTGGCATGCAACAGTAACAGGGAAAATGACCGAGAAACTGTACCGCATATGTCTACAGTGAAAACTTTAAAATCTACATTTTCGGTGTTGAATCAGTATATACTTCTTCCTGAAATCGGACATCGGAAAACTTCGGTCGTTCTCAATCCTCTTCTAAAGAATCGATGTCACAAGCATACGTATGATATTGTAAATTATTCCTCATAACTTTATGGTTATCTTGTTTGTCGTCCATCAGAAATTAGCACATGTTTTCGACATTTTCATGAAAGTTAATGCAGTATCAGTGTCAATATTATCGGAAAACACATGCAAACAGGTGGAAATAATGTGTTCTAGGTAACCTCTAGGAAGTAAACCAGACGTAGTCCAATACTTTAATGAAGGGTAAGCGTTTTGAGGATATTCCATCTTGTTTTGCGTGTTTATAAGTTACATAATTCCCCGACAATATACTGTAGTTACTGCAGTTTTTAGAGTACATTTCCTTTAATACCAAAATGACTGTTCAAAAGCGAGTGAGACACACATTGTAATTCATCAAGTCGGCCTTTCCTGGAAGATGCGAAATCTGTAATGTGACATTTCCCCATCACAGAAGTAACAAATATGTCCAGACAATATGATCGGTTATTTTCGAATTTATATCCTGTCTGCATCTGTAACGTTGGTGGTGTTCTTCCAGAGGTCACTTACGACAGTAATACAGAAACTAGTTAGTTTCTTGTTTGAATGATTTGTGGATGACAGTATTTCATCTGATAATCAGCGAAGTCTTACCAACTGGTCAAAAAATGGTTCAAATGGCTCTGAGCACTGTGGGACTTAACATCTGAGGTCATCAGTCCCCTAGAACTTGGAACTGCTTAAACCTAACTAACCTAAGGACATCACACACATCCATGCCCGAGGCAGGATTCGAACCTGCGACCGAAGCAGTCGCACGGTCAAACTGGTCAAATTTCATGTACTTGAACAATGCTGAGTAGCATAGCGTTCAGTTTTTAGGGAAAACGTTACATCGATAGCTCTCTGACTAACTTCCTGGTTCATAACTGCTTTAATCGCAAGCATAATTGTACTTATAATTGTTAGAACATCTCATACATTCTAAAGCTCTAATAGAAAAATCTAGCGCACACATTTATCTTCTGCGACAACACTTCGGAGCAAAAAAAAAAATCTAGAAATCAGACGAACATAGCGATATGGCTGCACCGTTAAATCAACAGCCTTCTCGCTTCTGAATCGTGAGCCGTTATTTCGGCAAGGACGCGACATTCACGGTTTTCTCATGGTCGCTCATATCGTAGCAGCACGGTGGCTATTCCCCAAGTGAGTGACGTCAGACAGATACACCTCCTTGAAAAACCCAAGCTGAGATACGATCACCTATGATACTCGCGCGTGCCAGAGAGAACAGAAGATGGTGATGCAGGAGACGCCTGTCTCCAACGCGTAATACTATGCCAGTAACTTACCTTACACAGCTCTCATTGTACAATGCTTAGCACTGTACAGCATTTGAAATTATTTGATAATAGTATTGGCTATATGCCAAATCACATAAAACATTTGTCCTGTTCTTGTATCTAGATAACAGACTAAAAAAAAGCAGATAAATAAATACCTTATACACCTCAGTTCTAACAGCTCACGGCTGTGGTTCCTACAACTACATGCTTTTGGCTCGAGACCAATAGCGGTAGAATTGCGGGCAGGACCAGTCGGTAGCACTGTCGGACATTTCAAGGACGAGGACACAGACACACACACCCGTCCTTGAAACAGGCCTTGGTTCGAATCTGTTATCACCAAAGGTTCAACGCGATGTAAACGGGCAGGCACTTTCAGCTTAGGACTTAACGTACTGATAGCCAACAGTGTTCGTTGTTCTTCTCGCTGACAGTAGTTTTCTACCGCAAATATCGAACACGGTTTGGCGCGCATAATTTCAGAACTGCCTAGATTGTAAGATTGCTAGTTCTTTTCATTGCGTTGCTTTTCGGTGTATGGACTTGCGCCTTGTATCTCCCTATTGCCTGACTGTGTAGACACTGATGAGCAGCAAAATTTTTTAATTTCTTGATTTTTCTCCAGCAGAATTTTATTGCATCTAAGTGGTTCAGTTACACATGTTTACGGTTTCGTCATATTTGAAAAATGTGATTGCGCAACTAAACATAAGTTTCAATGGCTTTCTTGAGGGGAAATTGCTTTTCTTCGTAAAGTTTTTATCTGCGTGGTCATCGTCCGCAATTGGTGTTATCAGCTATCATTTCTGGTTTTTCCGTCTTGAGCTTACTGCATTTAAAACACATTTTTCACCAGACGTGTTTCACTTTTATTTATAAAGCATCTTCTGTGATCATCCTAGAAATATGGTACCGAATACATAATAAGTCTCCACGTTTGGATATTTATAGTTTAAAAACAGCGCATCTCTATAAAATGACGTACAATTTACCTACGGTGCTTTCGCCTCATGTTACATGTTCTAGAATCTTGTGCTTTTTCCTTAGTTGTTAGTGGTGGTTGCGCATTCGCTTTTCTCAGTTTTTCGCCTTTTATGAACCGACTTTTCCTTACGATGCATTTGTGATTTTGCGACCTCATCTCACTTTCGTAGATTTGAGACGAGAAACAGTACTCAGTGTTTATGTTCATTCAAATGGTTCAAATGGCTCTCAGCACTAGGGGACTTAACATCTGAGGTTATCAGTCCCCTAGAACTTAGAACTACTTAAACCTAACTTACCACAGGACAGCATACACACCCATGTCCGAGGCAGGGTTAGAACCTGCGACCGTAGCGGTCGCGCGGTTCCAGACTGAAGTGCCTAGAACCGCTCGGGCACACCGGCCGGCTATGTTTATTTACTTGCTTTCTGTATAGATGGTTAGGTTTGCCAATTTTGTAAATGCATTTTTTCTTTTTTATTCATTTTTTATATTAGGCAACTTATTGTTCGTCACAGTCCCTGTATTTTTCTTGGTCTGCAACTAGGGTTACTTTCCTTCTTTAGTTTCATTGTGTATGTTTTAGGAGTCTTTCTATGCAGGTGCTCATTGCAAGTAATATTTATTCGAGTTTTTATTGTAACCAGTTGATGCAGAAAGTTCTTTTTCTAATTTCAGTGTTCTGATTGCATGTGTCTCAATACACCGCTCTGCAAATCTTAAAAGAGTACGCCAGTGTAAACGAAATGTTCTTCCCCGGTTTCTACCGAAAACCTATAACTCCCTTGTATACAATAACATCGGAATAGCAACTTTATTATGAAAATCTGGATGTCTATCTTTTCGCATTTCAGTTCTTAGTTGCTTGTTCGTTGACCGATATATTTTATAAAATCTGTTCATTATGTTTCGTATGTTATTGTAATCATAGGCGATGTCCCATGCATGGCAATTATAATACCGTCATTTTAGGAAACAAAAAGCTTCATTCGAACATGCTTTTGACGTCTGAAGGACATAATTCTCCGGAGTCGATATGTAATGTTGTATTTTTTAATTTATTTAGACTGTAGATCGTCAACTTTTCCAATAAAATCATTGTATATGGTCATTAAATAAAAAAAGTGATTGAAGCATTGAGAATTCACTCAGTTGAAACCTTGTGTTAGAATGTCTCATCTGCATAATGCATCGTCATTATATATATTAAATAGCACAGGAATTATCTTGGTCTCACACCTTGTAATTACTGGTACTGGAATCGTATTTATACACTTGTTAAACTATTTCTCATGTGGTTTTCTGTTATTTCTAAGAGCTTTCCGTGTAGTATACCGAAATTAATGACTCGTTCAATGCAAAGTGGATTTGGTTAAGATGGCCATGAGGAAATTAAGAATAACAGAAATACACGTTGATAAGAAACGTAATACAGAAAGGATGTACAGCACGCATCGAATGTTAGCTCCAAACGCCGAGCTCCCGGAAGGCGACTGGAGGCCACACCGCCTGTCACGTGGCCTTGGGAGGCCGCTGGAACGGCAGGACTCCAGCGCCGGCACTTTCAGTGCTCCACATTGTCGGCGAGGGGCGTTACCGGATCTGGTCGTCACATCTCGTTCTCTCTCTCTCTCTCTCTCTCTCTCTCTCTCTTTCTCTCTCCTCTCCTACTCCTCCTTCTCCTTCTCGATTCCCTCACTATGCCTCTCTTCTTCTTCTTTTTCATCAGTTCAGTCACGAAAGCGGACATGGTTCGTAGCCATGCCCCCGTACTCTGTCCCCCAGGTGCGTCCATTGCCATTGGTGGTGTCATTCAGCAAGTCTAAAGTTCATCTCACGACACGAGCACTGCGTGCAGCTGCCGAAACGTCTGTTGCCGACGAGCAGTGAATTCGTCAAGCTCGTGACGAACTCTCAGGCCGGAATAAATCATTCACACTGTTCGTCCCGAGTACCTTGAAATTTGTCGAAGTCACGTTTACTTGTCTTCACTGTTCTCGGAAGGGGAGTGTCTAAGTGATGATTTAAGTCATTAGCCTAGCTCTTCGCACACTTAATCATAATTAACTACTTGTCGTTATGAGTTTAGAAGCCGGCCGCGGTGGTCTAGCGGTTCTAGGCGCTCAGTCCGGAACCGCGCGACTGCTACGGTCGCAGGTTCGAATCCTGCCTCGGGCATGGATGTGTGTGATACCCTTAGGTTAGTTAGGTTTAAGTAGTTCTAAGTTCTAGGGGACTGATGACCACAGATGTTAAGTCCCATAGTGCTCAGAGCTATTTTTGAGTTTATAACATACATTAGTTTTCTTGCTGTACTGACATATTTAATCGGTTTTGCTCCCAATAAGAGAATGAGAACAGATACTTTGTTACCATGGAAAGCTATCAAAGAGTATAAAATATATTTCCATCGCCTCAGTCGTATAAAGTATAGCAAATGCATGCACTTCCGAGATTCGAGTAGCTTTTTTTTCCGAACTATTTTGTGGTGCTAAGAGCTGGATGTTTCAGACAAGGCACTCAAACTATGAAGAATATTTCTCGTTTCGCACGTCCAACAATCTGTCCCATCTGTTCAAGAATTTGTTTCCAGACCGATTCAGATGACGACAGAAATGGATTAGAAACAAAAGTAAGGTTGTCCTCAGACGGAAGGTTGGTCTGCACAGCACATTGCACTACTACAAAGAATTCAATTGATAGTGGTGTTCCCTTCCATCCAAGTCCTACACAGTTAATTGCAGGGGCAACTACAAGCTTTCGTGGTATCCGATCCAACGGTAAAACTCTTTTTTTTTTTTTTTTTTTTTTTTTTTTTTTTTTTTTTTTTTTTTAATTGGTACAGCCTTGTCTGTGGTGAAACACGCTGTTCGTGCCGTAAGAGATCCTATTAACAAGCAGCGATAGAATTCTGGGTTACCGTCCGACACTCTCGCTACGACCAGTGGCTGGTTCCGGTGAGAATACTGAACTGTTGTCAGTCGGACGCTCGGCTCTTCCTTCTTCAACACAAAGGCAGTAATATTAGTCGATGTAAGAGACAGACACATCACCGTACGTCTCTCAGAACAGCCGACCGTCGTGGCCGAGCGGTTCTAGGCGCTAGAGTTTGGAACCGCGCGACCGCTACGGTCGCAGGTTCGAATCCTGCCTCGGGCATGGATGTGTGTGATGTCCTTAGGTTAGTTAGGTTTAAGTAGTTCTAAGTCTAGGGGACTGATGACCTCAAATGTTCCATAGCGCTCAGAGTCATTTGAACCATTTCTTTCAGAACCTAGAGTATTCTAATAAGGGAAATTAAAAAAAAAAAATATTGCATCGCATCAGAATGTTTATCTGGTTCAAAAGAAAACTTGTCTTCCTAACTGTCGCGTAATACGTAGCTTCCATACCACTGCAGAAGGCAAAAATTTTTCGCGGCATACCCGTGGAGATCTCAACAAACAAATTGTGGTCAGAATTCGTATCCTTTTCGCATTAACGGCAAGTGGTGAAATTAACTAATCGGAGAACTATTCATTCCGTCCCCGCTACCAGGAGTTCACAGACACTGCTTTCTGATCAAGTGTCAGTTATAGAAATACCGTTATGAAATAATTAGTATAATTACGAAACTTAAAACATTACTCTACGTTTTCATTTACGAAAACAGAAAATGGGACGCTCTTTAAAACTCAGGCTTACGACATTTTGTCGCATTTGAAACCTTCTGTAATGCTACACATGCAATAATGTGTTTTAGATTTAAGTTTTATTTATGTAGCTGACTGAAAATCCATGAAATATGGTTATATTTAAAAAATATTCTCGCTTGTCAAAAGGCAAATTTTATGTTCAGAGACTTTCTTGCGTGTTTATTTATCTGTATTACGTTTGAATCTTTTTGGTTCAGTGGCACTGCTAGATATAAAAATATACTAACTCATCCAATGAATCAGCGACCAATGATGCGAGTAACAGGTTGATTCGAGACATCAAGCTTTAATAAAAAAAGGTCTGTACAGAAATAGTTAATCAAGAGCTCTGACTTGGTGGAAAAAAGCGAAGCTTCTCAAAGTAAAAGTCAGTCCAGACGGCGCAGCTCGTCCAGGACCTTGACTTACGTCGGATCCTGTTCCTTATTTGTAGACGGATACGCGATACGCGTGTTTGCCGAGGTCACTCCTTGCTCATCCTCGTACAGCTCTTCCGTAAGAAGTGAGCCGTGATTCACGGAACGGCCGTCTATCTTCTGTACAGCTGTCGTGCTACTTAAGGAATGGCGTTTCATCATACAGTGCTCACGTCTGAACCGATGTGTTATTCACGCCACTCATGCCAACAAAACGAAGGCATTCAGTTTAAACTGTGAACGAGTTTCGTTTTCTTCCTTACTGTTTGATATTTATGATATGTTAACAATTTCTACGTTTTTTTTCTTCCGTACTGTTTGATATTTATGATGATATGAGAACAATTTCTACGTTTATTTTTATTTTATTTATTTTGTGCTGATCGTAATGCCCATTCGTAACGCACTGAAGACAATTCATAGGAACTTGCGGCTTGAGATCTGTTACAGGGTTACAGGTAAGTAAAATATTTCAATGATCCATATCTAACTTATCCACTACAACAGAAATGTTAAATAAACGAAATAAATCTTACACCCACATTGGACTTAAGAAGAGAAGTACGTCTTCTCTTTCAACTGGTTTCGTTGTAATTCGCTGTAGTTTATAGTTACCACATTCGATTCACCTTTACTCATTTTATCTCGGACCTTGAAATTAAAGCTCTTATTGCTTTATTGAGGTCCATGTTATCCGACAGTACATAGTATCACGTTATAGACCTCCAGTGAAGGAAGTTGTTTATAATGGTGTTGAAGCATCGTCACCAAATGTTCTTCCTCCTCCTCTTCTTCTTCTTCTTCTTCTTCTTCTTCCCCTTCTCCTCCTGATGCATATGTTTACGTTTACGTTTACTGTATCTTCACAAAAATAATTGTTGAAACATTACTCGCGTAACGCATAACCACAAATCTGTTACCAATTAAATTGTGTTCATCTGTCATTATCATGTTAGCAAAGAGGTCCATATTTTATCCAGTGACCATAGAGCCTCAGTGCATGCAAGCTACTCGAAACACCGCGTACTTCCTTAACCCACGTATCGTTCAAGCATTTTTAAACAACGTAAGCGATTCGAACTTATCATAGTACTAAGTAGTCGGTAAAGTTCAGGAAATAAGCATCACATTCATATTTTTCAGCGTCGGCGTGCAAAGACAGTATCAAGTGCGGAAGGACGCTACCTACTATGCTTACCAAATGAAGAGTCGAATGCTATGCTGAAAAAGTATAATTAACTAAAGTTTCATTACCTACTACTGCCAAGTATTTACGTTTTTACTATTTTCATTTTCCTCGGTGTCTGAAGGTAAATGGCGGGAATCTGCAATCCTTACGGTTGCTGCACGCATTCATGTTCGATTAAGTACGGGAATACACATAATGAACGTAAGAGTGCATGTTGTAGGGATATGGTTGACAACCTGTGCAAGTTTGGGTCTGGAGTCGTGCTCGGATACCGTAAAGTAAGGCGACAGCTCCGATAAGCAGGAATTCTGGGTTAGAGTATCGGTCCGGCACAAATTTTCATCGTCACCATTCCATTATACAGCCGATAGCGGTACATATGCGCAACTGCGAATACGTTTCAAGTTACTTCTCTCTCTCTCTCTCACGCGCATGCTGTCAACTAGAAGTTTACCGTTTTCCTCCTTTACTGGCATGTACAATAGCACTTAAACATACATAGTTTTTAATTTATGCAGTACATTAATTATTTGTAAACAGTTTAAATGAGGCAGCTTAATTCCTGTCTTACAGGACAACGATCGTAGGAGAACGAGGTCACATACGTGGAATAGTACCAGACTTCGATGCGGTGAAATGTATGAGTTGGTGCGATATGGAACAACGCTGACCGATCAAAAGTCTTAGGAAGGCACTGTGACACGGCTCGCTATTCGGTTCCTGAAGCCTATGTGGAGCATTTTTCTCCATCCATTCCTGCTATAAATGGGTTCCTGATGCCCCAAATGCAAACTGGCGGCTACACCCGTGACTTTTAACCAAACAGTTTAATTTTGTTTCGTATCAGTATTCGTTGCTGCTCGTGAGCGTTGGAGAATTTAAAAAAGGCTGTAGTAAACACAGTAGCATCAACTCAGCACCTGAGTAAACCGGTAGCTCCTTTAGAACAGCGCATGCAAAAACCTCAGCTGTTAGTGCGACCTTAAAAGAACAGGGCCGGACGTGCGTCATGCGACTCTGTAGTGGTACAGAGGCGCTCGCTCTCCGGATGTTTTGGGAGATGGCCCGCCTCTGTCAAAGTTCACGTGTTCTTATCTGCTGGCGATAAGAGCCAAGTCGGCGGCGTGGTAGGGGGGAGGGGGGGGGGAGGGAGGAGGGGGGGAGGGAACTACTTCCGCTGCCCAGACCAGCGTGGCTGCGGCGCGGAAAAAAGAGGAAAGAGGTGGGTGGCACCTTCTATCCTGGGTCAGCGCGTTCAGGTACCTGACAAACGTAACAGCGCAGGCCGTTTCGGTTCTTTCCTCAGTGTTACTAAGTGGTGAGTCACTTGCTTCAAAACTGCACCTCGCTGGATCAGCCATTCACTGATGAACAGTGCTCCAAGCAGAAGCTGAAAAGTCGACATACACTACTGGCCATTAAAATTGCTACACCAAGAAGAAATGCAGATGATAAACGGGTATTCATTGGACAAATATATTAGACTACAACTGACATGTGATTACATTTTCACACATTTTGGGTGCATAGATTCTGAGAAATCAGTACCCAGAACAACCACCTCTTCCCGTAATAATGGCCTTGATACGCCTAGGAATTGCGTCAAACAGAGCTTGGATGGCGTGTACAGGTGCAGCTGCCCATGCAGCTTCAACACGATACCACATTTCATCAAGAGTAGTGACTGGCGTATTGTGACGAGCCAGTTGCTCGGCCACCATTGACCAGACGTTTTCAATTGGTGAGAGATCTGGAGAATGTGCTGGCCAGGGCAGCAGTCGAACATTTTCTGTATCCAGAAAGGCCCGTAGAGGACCTGCAATATGCGGTCGTGCATTATCCTGCTGAAATGTAAGGTTTCACAGGGATCGAATGAAGGGTAGAGCCACGGGTCGTAACACATCTGAAATGTAACGTCCATTGTTCAAAGTGCCGTCAATCCGAACAAGAGGTGACCGAGACGTGTAACGAATGGCACCCCATACCATCACGCTGGGTGATACGCCAGTATGGTGATGACGAATACACGCTTCCAATGTGCGTTCACCGCGATGTCGCCAAAAATGGATCCGACCATCATGATGCTGTAAACAGAACCAGGATTCATCCGAAAAAATGACGTTTTGCCAATCGTGCAACCAGGTTCGTCGTTGACTACACCATCGCAGGCGCTCCTTTCTGTGACGCCGCGTCAAGGGTAACCGCAGCCATGGTCTGCGAGCTTATAGTCCATGCTGGTGCAAACGTCGTCGAACTGTTCGTGCAGATGGTTGTTGTCTTGCAAACGTTCCCATCCGTTGACTCAGGGATCGAGACGTGGCTGCACGATCCGTTACAGCCATGAGGATAAGATGCCTGTCATCTCGACTGCTAGTGATACGAGGTCGTTGGGACCCAGCACGGCGTTCCGTATTACCCTCCTGAACCCACACATTCCATATTCTGCTAACAGTCGTTGGATCTCTGCAACGCGAGCAGAAATGTCACGATACGATAAACCGCAATCGCAATAGGCTACAACTCAACCTTTATCAAAATCGGAAACGTCATGGTACGCATTTCTCCTCCTTACACGAGGCATCCCAGCAACGTTTCACCAGGCAACGCCGGTCAACTGCTGTTTGTGTATGAGAAATCGGTTGGAGACTCTCCTCATGTCAGCACGTTGTAGGTGTCGCTCTGAAAAGCTGATCATTTGCATATCACAGCATATTCTTCCTGTCGGTTAAATTTCGCGTCTGTAGCACGTCATGTTCGTGGTGTAGCAATTTTAATGGCCAGTAGTGTATTTGTCTCACTAGCTTTTCACGATTAAGAGAGTTTAGGAAAGAAAGAAATGCCGTTAGTAACATTGGAGGTGCTTCAGCTATGAAGTTGAGTTTGATCGCTGTGTATAATGCGGCCTTCTCGGGAGGGGGCGGGGTAATCTGCTGTACAACTAATAAGCAATCGGTCGGTGAGGTTGTAACGCCGGAAATGCATATCCTCCTATTTCCATCTATTGTACTATAATTTGTTTTCCTTATTTTTGCTACCTGAATATATGACATTTCTGTCTCTTTATATATTGTAATTGTTTTACTGTTTGTATATATATATTTATGCACTCATGTCGATGTATAATTGGTTTGTTTCGTAAATATTATTTGTATTTTTACGCTGGGTCTTGCCTAGGGAAAACTGCTATCGAACGATTACGTCGATAGGTCGTGTGACGAATCAAAGTGTGTAGGATCTTTGGTAGTGTTAACTCTGCCGCGTGGAGCGCGGGCAGAACAGTGAGAGTCTGGCGGGAGTAGCGAGTGGAGCAGGTGTTGTGTGACGCTCCCGCGAGTTGCCGCGCTTTCGGGGTTTGGCAGCATGTAATTGCGCTCGACTCGCGATGATACTTTCTGACATGGTGTCGCGGACGGGAAGCATTAGCTGGCGCACATCAAGAGCCCGTTTCGCCTGGTGACCGTGTCGAGAAGAAGGCGCGCCAACATCCAGCTTCTGCAACAGCGACGGCCGACAATGAGTGACTGTCGCCACCTCCTCGATCGACGGCTTCAAACCTTCAATCAACCAACAAGGAAGACTAAAAGCACGTAAAGTTTCAGAACTGTATGGCAGACCTCAGCTTTTCAAATTGTTCCATTTGCCTCGCAAAATTACAGAACTTAGCATGAACCCTTGTTGCTCATTGTCCCAATTGCATTGCCAAGCAGGGTCCCTTCCTTTTCCGAAATGAACCCGAGTGTCGTTGAAATTCAAACGCCAGCATTAAAATAATATAATTAGATTTCACTGCTTTAATTTCAAAGTTCTGTAGCGGGCTACAATATTTAGGTTACACTAGCACAAATTTAGAGTGCGAGTTTTGTTAGCATATTTTAGCTTACCTGTGACTGCAGCTCAGCTTGGTACGTACTAAATTTTTCTATTGTTAATAGTTCAGAATCATTTAAATCAAGTTCAAAGTTAAATCTCTTGTTTCTAAATTGCGTAGAGTCAAGTCGCTTTTGAAATGATTGTTGAGGTAGTCCAAGACTAACCGTATTTTACTGGATTTCGATGTGCTTCAGAAAGAAAGCTCACTATTAACTTCAGTCACTAAATTAATTTTCGATTTTCCGGTTTTATTAATTCTTTTGCTAAATTAAGTCAGAGTGTAGCGAAATTTATTACTTCTGACAAACTTTCAGTTTTCACACTACACGTGTCAACCTTCAGTTGCCACGCTTCTAGTGCTAATTATATGTGTAATAACCTTTCTTTTTCAGTTACTATAGTAATTGTCCTTAGGACTGGCGACCGTGATTTTCCCCAAATCTCAAATATCTAATTACCGCTAGTTAATTGTTAACGTAACGGCCGCACATTTACTTTCTTTATTAACTTTACCCCTTTTCAAAATTAATTTCCACCAGTTTCATTTGCATTTTTCCTTTCATTTAGATGTAACCCTTTCCTCCCTCTTTACCGATAGATTAACTTCGGTGACGATTGCTTTTCCCAAATTTCCATTAGGTACACGCGGTTTAATTTTTCACTGTCATTAAGGTCGATAAGAGGTGGGGGAGGTTACAAGGTGATTCTCAAAATGTAACACACCTGCAAAGGAGAGTGCACAAAAGATTTCTAAATTTTTACGATGCGATATTCACAACTGTTATATGTACAATGTCCATAGTTAAAACATCCAATGAAGTTACAAAGTTATTTGTCGACTGAAGTTTTTACGCTCCAGATTTCAGGGACTCTGCCCCATCCTCAGGTGTATCTGTAATAGTAGATCGAAGTGTCTGTGTCAAAGCTGACTTACAAGGCAACACACCTACCGTACATAGCTCGTCAGATTTAATACCCATACTGTACCCGTGCAACAGGTGCCTTTCAATTACAAGAGACGTGAGTCACTCTTATCATGACAGTGCCGGCGAGAGGGTACTGGTCGTCGTTTCACTCCATGCCTGTCACCGACACTGCCAGGATGAGGGTAACTTACGTTATTTACAGTTACAAGGTGCTTGTTACCTTGTAGGTATTAGATCTGACGATCCGCCGCGCGGAGTGGCCGCGCGGTTTGAGGCGCCATGTCACGGACTGCGCGGCCAGTCCCGCCGGAGGTTCGAGTCCTCCCTCGGGCATCGGTGTGTATGTTGTTCTTAACATAAGTTAAAGTTAGTTTAAGTTGTGTGTAAGTCTAGGGACCGAGGATCTAAGCAGTTTGGTTCCTTAGGAATTCACACACATCTGAACATTTTCTGACGAGCCATATATGGCAGATGTGTTGCCTTGTAAATTAGCTTTGACATGGACGCTTCGACCTCCTACTTAGAGATACACCTGAAGATGGGAATGAGTCCCTGAAACCTGGTACTGTAAAGACTCCAACCAATAAATAATTGTACAGCTGTAATGACTTTTTATGAATATTGCACAAACTTTCTTTTCTAGTGCTGCTTGTATCTGGCATTCCCCTTAAAGTCAGCATAAAGGAATTTAGTGCTGGTCCAGTCAGTACCAAAGTGTTATGCTCTGCAAACGTAAAGCGGAATCGTTATAGGAGAAATGAACTTCCTCTCACAACTGGCTATTGCAGATCTTTGAGAAACTATTGCCTTTATTGCGTAATTCCTATTGATCTATGGGGAAAGTAATACACACACACACACATATATATATATATATATATATATATATATATATATATATATATATATATATATATATATATATGTGTGTGCGTGTGCGTGTGCGTGTGCGTGTAAAGTTTGGTTAGAATTCCGCAGTGGTCTATCAGGCATCGTCCTATTAGAGGTTTAGAGGTAGTGTGTCACTATGTTGTCCCATTTTTTAATCTGACCTCCCTGTCAGTTATAGAAGGACTTACCGTGTAGTGAAGACTTCAAAACACGGCACAGATTGCCATTTTACATGTTAACAATCGTTTTCAGAGGTGAAAGAAGCAACAGAAGACAGAAAAAAGTGCTAGAGGCAACTGGGGATTGAACTCCGGACGTTTGGGCTGTAAACTTCCCCTTACCCTCTGTAACTGCACTATTGTTTTTCTGCACAGTCGTCGGTGGTACACAGTCGTCGGTTTAATACAGACCTTCGTCTTTCTTTTAGAGTTCCCGCTACGTAGGTGAAACCAGTAGGGAAAGAAAGGACTAATAATCGTGGGAAGTAGCCTGTACCATGAATTACATAGGGGCCTGCTGCTTGTAAATGTAGCCGTAAATGAAGCGCATTACCGTATACGTCATCCCGGCTGGATTGGAGGCGCGCGCATTCTCGGCGCCGATTATAGACCTGAGAGGAGGGAGAAGAGTGGAGCGGGCAATGTTTACGGAAGGCAGCTGGCCCTCAGGATGGAGGGGGTGCCTCGTTTCGGAGAAGCAGTCATGTAGGGCTCTGTGGTTTGTTCAGCTTTCAGCCGGCCACAGAGCTATTTGAAAGCATCTTCGACCTGCTGCGGTCCTCTCTTTGTGAGTAGCAGAAGGACAGCATTGATCTCATTTGTTTCTTAACAGAGATGTTTCTGCCCTCTGAGTAGTTGCTCTTTCTTAGATTTCTTTGTACCCATTGCCTTAGAGCTTAACTTAGCTTTCACAGATGAATCATGGTAATGCTTCTTACGAGATAAAGTAGCCTGGTCTGTGGACAAGTCCGTTAAAAGTTCTCAACATGATGCCACCAGTGCGTTGATGACTCATTTTTATGTTCTCTTAGAATAAAAAAGTTTCATTTTCTCCATTGAGCAGCAAGAGATGCCGAGTTGGCAGCTCATATTTCGTGAACACAGGCTTATGGTACGATATAGGGCGATTCCGTGGTGATGATACAAACTTTCAGGAATGACCGAGAAGCATAAATGTATTAATTTAACGTAAGGGTCCCTCTGCTGAAAAGGACCGAGTGGGAAGTTATAAGCGTGAATCTTTCTGGTGGCTTTAAGAGTGGAATACATGTACCGCTACTTCTATTGCTACATTGTAGAGTAGGCAACTTTCAGAGGTGGTACAATGGGTCAAAAGAAGCAAAAATTTTTGTTGAATATGAGCTCATTATGTTCAGTAGAAGAGATTTGTTTCACAGTATCGAAGATGGTCAAGTGCTCATAGCTCATAGCATTTTAGAGCCAATGTTTACTTCGCTTCTTTTTTGCCTAGGTCCATAATACCACCTCTGAAAGTTGCCTACCCTACACTGTTAGCAATAGCAGTACCGGATCATGTATTTCATTGCTATAGCTATCACAAAGATTTTGGCTTATAACTTCCGACTCCGTCATTTCTGACCCAGAATCCCTGGTTTCTTACCTCAAATTGGTACGTTTATCATTTTCCATCACACCTTAGAGTTTGTAACATCATCACGGAATGACCCTGTAAAGGAGTAAAATTTCTAATGTAGCGCTCAACAAATCGACTCCCTGACTCTGAACTCGTTACAGAAAAGATGGTTTTCCAGGTATCTCAATGTTTACGACGTCATATCTGTCGTACAATGATACAATTTTGTAGGTACATTGCCGGCCGGAGTGGCCGTGCAGTTCTAGGCGCTAAAGTCTGGAACGGCGTGACCGCTACGGTCGCAGGTTCGAATCCTGTCTCGGGTATGGATGTGTGTGATGTCCTTAGGTTAGTTAGGTTTAAGTATTTCTAAGTTCTAGGGGACTGATGACTTCAGAAGTTAAGTCCCATAGTGCTCAGAGCCATTTTTTTTTTTTTTTTTTTTTTTGTAGGTACATTCAGTGGTATATGTGTATACTGTCTGAAAAATAGGTTGTGCATGTAGTTGGTAGCAACGAAGTAACAAATTAAAACTTCGTGCCTGATGCTGAAATTTTTAGAGGAAGAATAGCGAAAATGTAAGTGATAAATGTTTTCCTTTCATTATTTTGTGGGGCGTGTCTGCGAGAAGAAGTTTCGAATAGATTTGAAACTATTTGTGAAGTTCGTTGGAAGTTACTAGCTGGTCTCATTCTCAGCTAGTAGGTGAACATACTCAGGGTGATTTGAAACCCGCGAATTAAGCTGCTTCAGGAAGAATACACAGCTTCCAAAACGGTAAAGAGCAGCAATAGGTCATAGTTTACGTCCTAGCTGTATTAGAGCAGAAGCAGATTTCGGCCAGTAACCAGCCATTATCAGTGCAGTATTTCGGAGCTGTCACACGTGCGCTAATGCGTCTACACCTGTTGTTCATGCTCTTGTCAAACTGCTAATGAAGCTAGAACGCACACGATGACTAACTGCTGCTTTTTTACCATTTTGAAAGCTATATTGTAGTCAAGGAGTTCATTCCACTTTCCTAATGGAAGGTAAATTTGATATACACAGCTTGTGATTTTAACATTGGACTTTTATACTTTTGACGTAAGATTAACCCTCTTAATGGGTGGATTAAGACAGCATTCTAAATTTTTAAATTCGGTCAGTAAGTACCGGGTGATCAAAAAGTCAGTATAAATTTGAAAACGTAATAAACCACGGAATAATGTAGATAGAGAGGTAAAAATTGACATACATGCTTGGAATGACATGGGGTTTTATTAAAACAAAAAAAAGCCCACAAAATGTCCGACAGATGGCGCTGGACAGCAAAACGCCAGTGACTGCGCATGACAATCGTGTATAACAGGAGCCGTAATGAGAAAGAGAATCAGATGCGCCAGCAGTCGCAGCATGTTGACGTTACCTGAAAAGGTGCTTTTAGTAAAGCTGTATTATCAGAATGTGGAATGTGGTAGTTCAGCGTTACGGTCCTATCGCCATAGGAAGGGGATTCGAACTGGTGAAGGTCCGTTGACAAATGCAGCTGTGGCGAGAATGATTTCGAAGTTCGAAGCCACGGGTTGTTTAGACGATAGATCCCGTAGTGGCCGACCGAGCACAAGGCGTAATGCTGCTGAGACAGTTCAGGAAGAAATGGAGACTGTAGCAGGTTCGTCTATGCACGGGGAAGTCAGCGCTCGTGCAGTCGCACGTCGCACCGGCATTCCATACACTACTGTTTGGTTGGCACTGAGGCGTACCACCCGATGCTATCCGTACAAAATCCATCGGCGTCATGAACTGTTACCTGGCGATTTAGTGAAGCGGAGGGCATTTGTGGTGTGGGCGTTTCCAAAGATGGCGGAAGATGACGATTGGTTGAGTAACGTGTTGTGGACCGACGAAGCTCATTTCACACTCCGAGGGTCTGTCAACGCCCACAACTGCAGAATTTGGGCTACCGAAAATCCTAGAAGTGTCGTGGAAACTCCATTGCACGACGAGAACGTCACGGCATGGGTTGGATTTACTACATCTACCGTTATCGGGCCTTTTTTCTTCGAGGAAATGCGTGATTATGGTTTGGTAACTGCTACTTTACGGGTGAGAGGTACGCCGATATATTACAGAATCGTATCATCCCCAACCTGGCTGATAAACACCTGCTGGAACGTACGATGTTTATTCAGGATGGCGCTCCACCCCATATTGCTCAGTCTGTGCGATTATTGGCTTTGGGGTTACCTGAAGTCGCAAGTGTATCGTGATCTCTAGGGATGCTGAAAGACAGCATCCGACGCCAACGCCTCACCATAACTCCGGACATGCTTACAGTGCTGTTCACAACATTATTCCTCGACTACAGCTATTGTTGAGGAATGATGGTGGACATATTGAGCATTTCCTGTAAAGAACATCATCTTCGCTTTGTCTTACCTTGTTATGCTAATTATTGCTATTCTGATCAGATGAAGCGCCATCTGTCGGACATTTTTTGAGCTTTTGTAGCCGGCCGTGGTGGGCGTGCGGTTCTAAGCGCTGCAGTCCAGAACCGCGGGACTGCTACGGTCGCAGGTTCGAATCCTGCCTCGGGCATGGATGTGTGTGATGACCTTAGGTTGGTTAGGTTTAAGTAGTTCTAAGTTCTAGGGGACTGATGACCTAAGATGTTAAGTCCCATAGTGTTCAGAGCCATTTGAACCATTTGAACTTTTGTATTTCTTTGGTTGTAATAAAACCCCATGTCATTCCAAGCATGTGTGTCAATTTGTACCGCTCTATCTACATTACTCCGTGATTTATTCAGTTTTCAAATGTATACTGACTTTTTGATCGCCCGGTATGTGAAACACCGAAAAGAAAATTTTTGTAGCCCCTACAAGCTTTCAGATAGGCAACCTGCAGGAGGGATGGCGCAGAGTGCTCCGTTTGCGTAGCGTAGGTAACTCTGTGTGAGGAACGTTCTGTCACCAGTAAACGGGAGTGCTTGTTATTGGACTGCGGTCGGCGACTAAGAACGCGGCACTGCGGGCGCTGAGACAGCTGGTTCGTCTCTAGCTGCCTGCATCCAGCGGTTTGACCGGACAGTTCCGCGGGCGGATCTCTGCGACAGCCGTGACGTCACGGCAGAACCTCCAGCTGCGCATTCCGGCCTGCGGGCAGCCAGCGAGTGCTCGCAAAAACCGCCGGCCGCAGAGCGTCCCTTTTTGCGCCCGCCCGCCAGACACTGCTTCGAGCGCCGCGAAACGCGCAGAAAAGCTTATATCCGCGCTCCGTTTCCAGCGGCATTGTCGCCAGACTGTACGTGTTAAGGGAAGTTTAACGTACACTACCATCGGTTCCTTTCTCACAAAAAATCACCACCGCGGCGAAACGCGAAGGACTTCAGAGACTTTACAATGTCGACAAATTTCCTTTCTTCGATGCTCGAATAATAATACATTTCGCTACAGATTCTGAACGACTAGAAACAGACCACGATGCCTTGGAAGTGGTGACAGAGCATTGTGAAACTGCGCCAAAAGAAGTACCTTCCGGGCCGAATATTGTGAAACAGCATTAAGGACTAGTGCTGTCTCTGAAATCTCAGCGAGGGCGTGCAGTGATTGTAACAGCGGACTCGTATTGTGCACAACTGGTGTATAAATACTGGATCATCGATGCTCGTTTAGGCCTTTTGCAATTTGTCTGAATTAGTTCAGGCAAATGCCGGTAAGGTTCCTTCAACAAAGCTACTGTTACTTTCTTCCTTGTCCAGGTATTCAGTATACCGACTCTGATGTCGACGAGATGTGGAAATTTCTCTGACTTCCGTTTCGGGATCAGATCTTTCATCCTGATCTACGTTTGAACGCACATTTGATTGTTCCAGAGAGACCACCTCCAATAATTTATCGACTCTTATCCGTCTTTAAGATGAGCTTCGTCGGATCGTAAGCGAGACGGTAAACCCTACAAAAATGGCTCTGAGCACTATGGGACTTAACATCTGAGGTCATCAGTCCCCTAGAACTTAGAACTACTTAAACCTAACTAACCTAAGGACATGACACACATCCATGCCCGAGGCAGGATTCGAACCTGTGACCGTAGCAGTCGCGCGGTTCCGGACTGAAGCGCCTAGAACAGCTCGGCCACCGCGGCCGGCGATAAACCCTACCAGGGAGGAAGCATTATATTTACTTCAACGACATTATCATCATCGTCGTCGTGAATGTGACATGTACTGCGTGATTACTAATGTAATCTAATTACCTTCCGCTAAATCGCCTCCTCGAACATTTCTTACTTCTTGGAATCAAGTAAAGAACTTCCTTAGTATCTTGGTCTACGTGTTCCGCCCATCCAGATTTGATTTTTATTCCTGTCATGATATCGTTTTCCTCACCAGTTTGTTCCTAGATTAATTTCTTTACCTTTGTTTTCCTGTCTCCACTAGTCATTATGAACCTAAGCTACCTTCATGAGTCTAAGAAAATGTTCTGCCTTTAACAAGGCAAAAAAGGCAACAGAAACTTGTATTTTAACACACATCATACCCTTTTCTTTCAATTACATTATTGTATGCCTTGTCTGATATTCGTGATAATGGATGCAACGCTGCGTTTCGAACGGGTGCTTATCTTGAGTGGTTAGTACTGGTCCAGTTAAGCTGTTCTAGAGCTCCTAACGAACCAACATCACTATCCCTTTAGATCCATACAGAACAAAGTTTCTTTGAAAGTAACAAATCCGACAAGATCTCCCTCACCGAAAACATTCACGTGGAAAATCTGTAATATAATTTCTCAAAAAAAAATGGTTCAAATGGCTCTGAGCACTATCGGACTTAACATCTGAGGTCATAAGTCCCTTAGAACTTAGAACTACTTAAACCTAACTAACCTAAGGTCATGACACACATCCATGCCCGAGGCAGGATTCGAACCTGCGACCGTAGCGGTTGCGCGGTTCCAGACTAAAGCGCCTAGAACCGCTCGGCCACACCGGCCGGCATAATTTCTCATAGAGAGGTAGTTGATAATGGCGAAATCATACTCACATGAAGGAATCCCAATAGGAATAGTTTTGTCCTTTATTTCTCTAGAGAAGTAAGAACTATTTAAGGTAAGCTATATAGTCAGCAGCCACTGACAACGAGTTCCCTAGGAAGAAACACTACTACTTGCCATTTCTGATAAATGAAAGATTGTAGTCGACTACAGTTAAGGACTTGAAGCTGGTTTCATCGGAAACTTCTTGGGAATGATTATTTGGTTTTTCGAATTAGCCGTTGCAGAAATAGCCACATCAGCCAACTTAACATAAAAATCTTGCGTCAATCAGAAAGGGAGGACAAATGGGTTCAGGAGACAGCGTTTAGCATCTTATTTGTGAGTTGGTGAGTCAGGAACCTGGAGTTTGCTAAGGGTCACAGCTGCCTCGTAATTCATTAGCTTACTTAGCCAACTGTTTACCTTTGTCGTGACTGAGCTGAGCCAGCCATATTCCTCATTCGCCCTCCCCCGTCTGCCAGTGTGTGTGTGTGTGTGTGTGTGTGTGTGTGTGTGTGTGTGTGTAGTCGACATCCGGCAATTTAATTGTGCAAACGGAAAGGCAACAGCAAACAGATCTGAACACACACACTTCATACATCTTGTCAGGGCAACACCAGTGCTAATTTAATTAGATTCTGCGCTGAGGGGGCGGGGGGGGGGGGGAGACCGGCTGTACGAACGCATGCAACATATTCCTCGTCATGAGTAAACACTGTTCATTCGTGTGCGTCCTGTACACAGCTGCCGATAATCTTCTGTGTAGCTTGCAAGCGTCTAACCAGACGTTGAAAATATTCTCTCTGTCTACTCTTTGTCTCTTTCTCTGCCTAGCTCTCCCTCTTCCCCCCCCCCCTTTTCCACTTACCCCTCTTTGGACCGCACACTGTACTACTGTTCTCCGTTCAGTGGAAAAGAAATCTACTACATACACACTTTGCTATCTTATAAGTGGATAGCTAATGTTGCTGACTAGCAAGACATTCTGTCCTACGCGGGAACTGTTTCGTCCGTAACACTGAAACTGTTATCGCCGAGAGAACAATGAATGGTGTGGAATGCCTGACATGATTAAGTATTAATGGTATCACCAAAAGATATATCTTTATAACTGACTTTCCTTGTGCCATCCTTTTCTGTGAAGGTTTAACTCAAAGTACTGTATAATCTTATTGATATGGCAGTAAGTGTGACGATTACAGTAAGAGTAAAATGATGGGTAATCAACACATTCAAAAGAAGACTGTAAAAATTTGTAATGGAATCATGTCATCAGTTGATGAGTTTTTACTTTTATTGCAGTTGAAGATATCTATTGGACAGACAGGAGGAGTAAAAATGGCAAGAAATACTGTTCATAAAACAGTTTTCATTGTATCTGAAATGCAAAGTTTACAGTATATATGGTAAGTTCTGATTTATAGCAAATGCGACATGGACTTTCAGTTATGTAAATTGTAAAGCATTCAGAAAGAGGGAAGTCTGCAATATACAAGGAAGGGACGCATGTTGGAAACTACTAGGAGACAGAGAAAAACTAAAGAATGGAGTCAGGTATAGACCGTAGTGCGGTGTGGGATCCGCATCAGGTGGGACTGACAGATGACATCGAAAAAGTACAAAGAAGGGCAGCTCGTTTTGTATTATCGCGAAATAGGGGAGATAGTGTCACAGACATGATAGGTCAATTGGAGTGGCAATCATTAAAACAAAGGCGTTTTTCGTCACGACGGGATCTTGTCATGAAATTTCAATCACCAGTTTTCTCCTCCCATTGCGAAAGCATTCTGTTGGCACCCACCTACATAGGGAGTGATGATCACGATAAAATAAGAGGAATCAGGGCTCGCACCGAAAAATTAAGTGTTTGGTTTCCCGCGTGCCGTTCGAGAGTGGAACGGTAGAGAGACAGCTTGAAGGTAGTTCATTGAACCCTCTGCCAGGCACTTTATTATGAATAGCACAGTAATCACGTAGCTGTTGATGTAGACGTAGAAAACAACCAACCAACGCTCAGTCGTTCCCCCCACGGTACCGTAGCTTCCGCGTCTGCCATAACTCGCTCAGCATTTCCCCTAGCTGTGACGTGTATTGGTCACTAACACAGACGATTCGGCTTCTGGGAGCTGCCAGTGTAAAACATGCACGAATTTTGAGTGTCTGCGAGGCATCCTCGGGTGTAACAATTCTTTGCCTAACTGCAGCCATCTAGAGGTCTGTATTGTATGCTAAACTCTTAGCAGGCACCAACCTCGCACCAATGCTTTTGACCAAATAAGGGAAACGGAAAGAAGCCTCTCCGTCTAAGAAGAATTCTTTTGAGATGCCTACAACGTAGTAAGGAAGCACCCTAGTTTTTCCTCAAGGAAAACCCAAATTATATGAATTTTATCCATAGTGGATGCTGTCGAACTCCGTGACCGTTCCTTTATGGGGTTGTAGAAAAAATATTCGCTACCAGTCACAATAAAAGGTTGTTTATTCGTCACACGACCGGTTTAGGGCTTGCGCCCATTTTCAGGTGTTTATACACTCATTTACATGTTTGTACTGTTGGAGAACACTGCATAAATACAAAAAAATTATTTGCTGGTGACTACACAGATACAAATGGGACAATTGTAAGTGGTAAGGCAGCATTTGACGAAAATATATCAGCACCTACAAAAAGATGAAGCACCATTATTACAGTTATGCTGTGATGATACTTTTGTCACTTAGTTACACACTTATGGTCAATTTCACGTCCATAAATCGGGTATAGCTCCATATCACACTATTATGATGTAAATACACTATGTTTACATACAAACATGTGGGCTGTGGTCAAGGAACTTAGGTGTAGCAGATGTAAAGATGTTCCTCACACAGAAACTCGTAGGTTCTGGCAGTGTAATAATAGTGTAATATGGAGCTATACCTGATTTATGGACGTGAAATTGACCATAAGTATGTAACCAAGTGGCAAAACTATCATCACAGCATAACTGTAATAACGGTGCTTCATTTTTTTGTAAGTACAGATATATTTTCGTCAAGTGCTGCCTTACCACTTACAACTGTAAGTGATAAGGCAGCACTTGACGAAAATATCCACTTGTATCTGTGTAGTCACCAGCAAATAATTTTTTTTTGTATTTATACAGTGATCTCCAACAGTACAAACATGTAAATGGGTTCAAATGGCTCTGAGGACTTCGTTATTCGTTGCAGGGTCAGTATTGCCTCATGTGTTCCTTCATTACTCCAGACCTTTTGGAATACGAAAATGGTTCAAATGGCTCTAACCACAATGGGACTTAACATCTTAGGTCATCATTCCCCTAGACTTAGAACTACTTAAACCTAACTAACCTAAGGACATCACACACATCCGTGCCCGAGGCAGGATTCGAACCTGCGACCGTAGCGGTCGCGCGGTTGCACACTGTAGCGCCTAGAACCGCTCGACCACTCCGGCCGGCATACATGTAAATGAATGTATAAACACCTGAAGATGGGCGCAAGCCCGAAACCGGTCGTGTGACGAATAAACAACCTTTTATTGTGACTGGTAGCGGATATTTTTCTACAAACCCAAATCAAAATGCCGAAGTAGGGATTCGCAGCCAGTGTTTAGAGCTCTGAGCCGCCTCAGCTCGGCTCAGCCGGCAGCGGTAAGCGGAGCAGGTAATAAAAGAGTGCAGGAAGCCGACCGCTCCGGCACTAGAAACACGCGCGACAAGCGCCAGGAATGCCGGGTTTCCGCCGGCTGGTTGCTCTGCCTGGCAGCCGGGCTACGCCAGCAGTGGCTTCCGCCGACGCGCCAGCCTCGTCCGGTGCGCGCGCGACATGCGGCAAGCGTGCGGCTGCTACACTGCCCACTGCCGCCTACACCTCCCACACGCCCGCCGCCTGCTCAGGCAGTCGCTTTGTGCTGCCGTCCTACTGCCGAGCGCTGATTACCGCTCTGTCTCAAATCCGTGCACAGTCACTGCCTGTTACAGGGAAATAAGCGGTACGCATACACTTGCATTCATACTCAGCATACCACTGTGACTTACAAGGCAACCTCCCCATCGCACCCCTCTCAGATTTAGTTATAAGTTGGCACAGTGGATAGTACCTGAAAAACTGAACACAGATCAATCGAGAAAACAGGAAGAAGTTGTGTGGAACTATGAAAAAAATAAGCAAAATATACAAACTGAGTAGTTCATGCGCAAGATATGCAACATCAAGGATAATGTGAGCTCAGGAGCGCCGTGGTCCCGTGGTTAGCGTGAGCAGCTGCGGAGCGAGTAGGTGCTCGGTTCAAGTATTCCCTCGAGCGAAAAGTTCATTTTTTAATTTCAGACAATTATTATCTGTCCGTCCGTCCTTCCGATGCGAGGTATCTGCGCCGTTGTATCGGGCAAGGTAGAAGAATCTTTTTACACATTCGCTAAGTGTACAAGTTAGGTGGGTCGACAACATATTCCTGTCATGTGACGCACATGCCGTCACCAGTGTCGTATAGAATATATCAGACGTGTTTTCTTGTGGAGGAATCGATTGACCTATGACCTTGCGATAAAATATTTTCGGTTCCCATTGGAGAGGCACGTCCTTTCGTCTACTAATCGCACGGTTTTGCGGTGCAGTCGCAAAACACAGACACTAAACTTATTACAGTGAACATAGACATCAATGAACGAACGGACAGATCATAACTTTTTTTTAAAAAAAGTAAACTTTTCACTCGAGGGAAGACTTGAACCAAGGACCTCTCACTTCACAGCTGCTCACGCTAACCACGGGACCACGGCGCTCCTGAGCTCATAATATCCTTGATGTTCAAATGGTTCAAATGGCTCTGAGCACTATGGGACTTAACTTCTGAGGTCATCAGTCCCCTAGAACTTAGAACTACTTAAACCTAACTAAGCTAAGGACATCACACAAATTCATGCCCGTAACATTGATGTTGTCTATCTTGCGCATGGACTACTCAGTTTGTATATTTTGCTTATTTTTTTCATAGTTCCACACAACTTCTTCCTGTTTTCTCGATTGATCTGTGTTCAGTTTTTCAAGGGCATCCACTCTGCCAACTTATAACTAAATCCGAGGGGGGTGTGATGGGGAGGTTCCCTTGTTAGTGTGATTCTCATACTGTCGGATCATGTCCAGACCTTTTTTATAGTGCAAGCAAATTTCACAAAGAAAACAATTGTGAGTTCATCCGATCCAGCTACCCTACGCTTACTTCTTAAGGTAGGCTAGCTGTGAAACAAAGAAGACCCATCCTGAAAGCCGGCCGCTGTGGCCGAGAGGTTCTAGGCGCTTCAGTTCGGAACCGCGCTACTGCTACGGTCGCAGGTTCGAATCCTGCCTCGGCCATGGATGTGAGTGATGTCTTTAGGTTAATTAGGTTTAAGTAGTTCTAAGTTGTAGGGGACTGATGACCTCAGATGTTAAGTCCCATAGTGCTTAGAGCCATTTGAGCCATTCTGAACCATCCTGAAAGAGAGGCTAACCGTGAAAGTAACATGACCCACGCTGAAAGGCAACCAATTATTCGTCACACACACATGAAGTTCACATACAACATTTGCTTGGAACGGCATGTGGTCGTAAAAGGAAAAGGTATATTAGGGATTAACGTCCCGTTGATGACAAGGTCGTTACAGACGGAGGACAAGCTCAGACTGGGGAATCAAAAAGTAAGCAAATCGGTCGCATTTCTCCTCCTTACACGAGGCATCACAACGACGTTTCACCAGGAAACGCCGGTCAACTGCTGTTTGTGTATGAGAAATCGGTTGTAAACTTTCCTCGTGTCAGCACGTTGTAGGTGTCGCCACCGGCGCCAACCTTGTGTGAATGCTCTGAAAAGCTAATCATTTGCATATTACAGCATCCTCTTCCTGTCGGTTAAATTTCGCGTCTGTAGCACGTCATTTCCGTGGTGTAGTAATTTTAATGGCCAGTAGTGTACTTCGCTTCTAAGTTATTAACGTAGTTACAGAGTGCAGATACAAATTGCGATAGTATTACATGTATAGTCTAACTGCGAAAGGTAATTAAAGGTTGGAGAGTGATATGGGGTCGGCAAATAATCTGTTCCCAGGTATTTTGTCCAGAATATGAGTAACAGCCTCACCACTTTTTGTTATTACAGTAGCTTTCCTCGGAAATGCAGTGACACACAGAGATATTGGTGCACTGCAACCCCTACCTTGTGTCACCACGGGGACCTGTCTGTTCACACAGACATCCCCGCTGCTTGCAACCGCAGCCCGACTACGAGGCGGAGGCAGCGCCTACCGCTCCTGTGACTACTACAAACTGTCCGCCTCGACCGCAAGGCCCGTGCCGGGATGCGAAGCCCTACCAGGCGACGCTTCCGTCCTCCGATATTTCCGCTTGGGTCTCGATTGCGGTCAACCGCAGCGCGGGTCTTCCAGAGCACCCACAAAACGCCTGCCGCTGTCGCTGCACACCAAGAGTACTTTCTCTGTCGCACGTGTCATCTGGAACAGGCAGTCATCGGCACGTTCACTCTCGCCGTTCCCACGTGTTTTACTCGCACACAGTGGGGCATCACTCGTCGTGTAGCTATCACACCAGATCCTACCGCAGTCATTTGTAGCTACCACACACAAAAAATGGTTCAAATGGCTCTGAGCACTATGGGACTTAACTTCTGAGGTGTCCACAGTTCGTGGTCGTGCGGTAGCGTTCTCGCCTCCCGCGCTCGGGTTCCTGGGTTCAATTCCCGGCGGGGTCAGGAATTTTCTCTGCCTCGTGATGCCTGGGTGTTGTCTGATGTCCTTAGGTTAGTTACGTTTAAGTAGTTCTAAGTTCTAGGGGACTGATGACCATAGCTGTTGAGTCCCATAGTGCTCAGAGCCATTTGAACCATTTGTAGCGCCTAGAACCGCTCGGCCACTCCGGCGGGCCAGAGAAAGAAAAACAAAGGCACAAAGCTCGTCAACCAGGACAAACCACGTCCACAGTGGCGCAGATGTTTCTGTGTCCTGGATAGGTTTGTTGTTGTGGGCCCCGCGTCGGCAGATGTGGCCGCAGATCCTGGACGCAGCTGCCCTGTCCAGACGGCGCCGCCCACACCCTGGACAGCTTATCCGGCTCCAGAATGCGCCGCCGTTCGCCGCCACTCAGCGGCTCCAAACAACGGCCGGCGTCTCAGGGCGCGCCACACACGTCGCCTCTGCGCGCTACGGCGCCCCCCGCCCCCTCCTCCACTCCCCATTTCACTATTCTCGGTATGTTCCGACGCCTCCGCAGACGCAGCGCTTTCTGCAATACGAGACCAGCCGTCAGAAGGTGGTTCCGAAGTAGAGGCGCTCTGTCAACAAATGAAATAGTGTTGGAGGTTCCGAAATAAAAGGAAAAGTTATCTAAAACCATCAAACATATATCCTGCTTGGAAAGTTAGACACTGCTGGCCATTCAAATTCTAACGCCATGAAGACGGCTTGGAATAAACAGACTTACACTGTACTACACTATTGGCCATATGAATTGCTACACCACGAAGATGACGTGCTACATGCGCGAATTTTAACCGACAGGAAGAAGATGCTGTGATATGCAAATGATTAGCTTTTCACAGCATTCACACAAGGTTGGCGCCGGTGGCGACACCTACAACGTGCTGACAGGAGGAAAGTTTCCAACCGATTTCTCATACACAAACATCAGTTGACCGGCGTTGCCTGGTGAAACGTTGTTGTGATGCCTCGTGTAAGGGGGAGAAATGCGTACCATCACGTTTCCGACTTTGATAAAGGTCGGATTGTAGCCTATTGCGACATTGCTGCTCGCGTTGGTCGAGATCCAATGACTGTTAGCAGAATATGGAATCGGTGGGTTCAGAAGAGTAATACGGAACGCCGTGCTGGATCCCAACGGCCTCGTATCACTAGCAATCGAGATGACAGGCATCTTATCCGCATGGCTGTAACGGATCGTGCAGCCGCGTCTCGATCCCTGAGTCAACAGATGGGGACGTTTCCAAGACAACAACCATCTGCACGAACAGTTTGACGATGTTTGCAGCAGCATGGACTATGAGCTCGGAGACCGTGGCTGCGGTTACCCTTGGCGCTGCATCACAGACAGGAGCGCCTGCGATGGTGTACTCAACGACGAACCTGGGTGCACGAATGGCAAAACGTCATTTTTTCGGATGAATCCAGGTTCTCTTTACAGCATTCTGATGGTCGCATCCGTGTTTGGCGACATCGCGGTGAACGCACATTGGAAGCGTGTATTCGTCATCGCCATACTGGCGTATCGCCCGGCGTGGTGGTATGGGGTGCCATTGCTTACATGTCTGGGTCACCTATTCTTCGCATTGACGGCACTTTGAACAGTGGACGTTACATTTCACATGTGTTACGACCCGTGGCTCTACCCTTCATTCGATCCTTGCGAAACCCTACATATCAGCAGGATAATGCACGACTGCGTGTTGCAGGTCCTGTACGGGCCTTTCTGGATACAGAAAATGTTCGACTGCTGCCCGGGCCAGCACATTCTCCAGATCTCTCACTAATTGAAAACGTTTGGTCAATGGAAGCCGAGCAACCAGCTCGTCACAATACGCCAGTCACTATGGATGAACTGTGCTATCGTGTACACGCCACCCAAGCTCTGTTTGACTCAATGCCCAGGCGTATCAAGGCCGTTATTACGGCCGGATGTGGTTGTTCTGTGTACTGATTTCTCAGGATCTATGCACCCAAATTGCGTGAAAATGTAATCACATGTCACTTCTAGAGTAATATATTTGTGCAATGAATACCCGTTTCTTCTTGGTGTAGCAATTTTAATGGCCAGTAGTGTTGTGCTTGGATACGCAGATGGTTGAATTTCGGCAAAACCGTACCAATTTCGTAGGAATAACGCTATTTTTGTAGGGATGAATTACACAGCTTGTGTCTCACTAAGAAATCGCATTCTAATTACGTTTGTTTGTAGGATGATCGCGTCGTTGAGGAGAAACCTCTACCAGCATGTGTGGAAATTCGACAGTGACTGGATAGTGGCGTAAGGAAACTGCAGTTTATCGCTCCGCTATATTGCTGCTCGTGATAGCGGCGCGAATACGGAATTGATGGCTTCAGCAGAGCCATAACAGCATGCAGGATCTCACCGGCATCAGGCGTCTAGCGCACGAAATAACACATACTGTCTGTTTGCCCGCACTAGGTCGTACAGCCACGCCACTTACGGGGGTGGGATAAAAATATGAAACCACCGCAAGAAATGTATGCTTGAACTTATATGCTGACGCTAGGTAAGCATGCTCAGATGGTTCAAATGGCTCTGAGCACTATGGGACTCAACTTCTGAGGTGATCAGTCCCCTAGAACTTAGAACTACTTAAGCCTTACTAATCAACGAACATCACACACATCCATGCCCGAGGCAGGATTCGAACCTGCGACCGTAGTGGTCGCTCGGCTCCAGACTGTAGCGCCTAGGCCGGCCGAAGTGGCCGTGCGGTTCTAGGCGCTGCAGTCTGGAACCGCGAGACCGCTACGGTCGCAGGTTCGACTCCTGCCTCGGGCATGGATGTGTGTGATGTCCTTAGGTTAGTTAGGTTTAACTAGTTCTATGTTCTAGGGGACTAATGACCTCAGAAGTTGAGTCCCATAGTGCTCAGAGCCATTTTTGTAGCGCCTAGAACCGCACGGCCACTCCGGCTGGCATACCATAGCTGTTGTACAGTTGTAAAACGGAAGTTAAAACGAATAAATTTTTAGATAAATACCGGCAATGTGATGTTACGTTGGTGTCATTTTCATTTTCAGACGACCACATCAATTCCGGCTATCTCTAACGGTGGAGTTATCCCAGTAACGTTGCCTGTGTGTCTTACTTTACTGGTATTTCGTACCGCCCGACTCACCGGCTGCTGGTTGCGGCCTTTTGCGCAGCCGAGAGCGAAGGCGGTGGCAGTCGCAGAGAGCACGGCGCTGATTGGCTGCTGTTAGCGCGTGATTCACGCCGCCTATAAACTAGCGCCGGCCGTGATTTAAGCGCGCCGTGGCGGAGGCGGCAGCGACAGAAATAACGACGCCCCTCTGAGAACACAGAGAGGTCCCTAGCCTCGTCTGTGTCACCGGGACGTCCCGTAACTGCAGTTTAATTGGTCGGCACCAGCAGGGCCTAACTGGCAGTGGCAACGAGCACGAATATTTATTATTCGTCTGATAGACGGTTCTGGTATTCCTGATGGGGTCACTTCAGTAAGATCTCTTGCGACAGTAAATCACGAGTTTGAATACTAGCATTTAATCGCGCCATTTTGCGGGCTTTCTAATAAAAAATGATGATGTGGTGTGATGACCTTCAACTACGTACCCTCCGACACAGAGTTGAAATATTACAAGTTTTGGCTGGTTTCGTTGTCTAGGGGCTGCGCTACGTCGTTGCCGCATAACAGGCCAAATACTGCTCAGTCTACAGTATACAATATAAATATACACATGAATCGACTGGTCGAAGGTTCCTTTCACTCAGCAATTGCAAATTTTTAATGCAAGAGAGTAATTTATAAATGAAAGATTGCAATTAAATAAAATCTGTAGGTACTATCTTAACGACTTTAAATGATGAGTACGGTGGCAGGAGTACCTTTTGGATTGCCATTTATTACTGAAAAACACTTACTGGTATCGATGGTCCGGCAATTAATTAAAATATAACTTGAATAACAGGGAAACAATAGATTCCTACTTCACGTAATTAATTATGAACAATAACAGAGCTCGCGAGATATTCACTTCTGAACGGATAATAGGTCTTCACTGCAGGAGTCATGGAAATCTCAGAAGTGCACAAGTCGGCACCACGAAATATTTACAACCGATTTCTCACACACAAACAGCAGTCGACCGGCGTTGCCTGGTGAAACGTTGTTGTGATGCCTCGTGTAAGGAGGAGAAATGAGTACCATCACGTTTCCGACTTTGATAAAGGTCGGATTGTAGCCTATCGCGATTGCGGTTTATCGAATCGCGACATTGCTGTTCGCGTTGGTCGAGATCCAATGACTGTTAACAGAATATGGAATCGGTGGGTTCAGGAGAGTAATACGGAACGCCGTGGTGGATCCCAACGGCCTCGTATCACTAGCAGTCGAGATGACAGGCATCTTATCTGCATGGCTGTAACGGATCGTGCAGGCACGTCTCGATCCCTGAGTCAACAGATGGGGACGTTTGCAAGACAACAACCATCTGCACGAAAAGTTCGACGACGTTTGCAGCAGCATGGACTATCAGCTCGGAAACCATGTCTGCGGTTACCCTTGACGCTGCATCACAGACAGGAGCCTGCAATGGTGTACTCGACAACGAACCTGGGTGCACGAATGGCAAAACGTCATTTTTTCGGATGAATCCAGGTGCTGTTTACAGCATCATGACGGTCGCATCCGTGTTAGGCGACATCGCGGTGAACGCACGTTGGAAGCGTGTATTCGTCATCTCTACACTGGCGTATCACCCGGCGTGATGGTATTGGGTGCCACTGATTACACGTCTCTGTCACCTCTTGTTCGCATTGACGGCACTTTGAACAGTGGACGTTACATTTCAGACGTGTTACGACCCGTGGCTGTACCCTTCATTCGATCCCTGCGAAACCGTACATTTCAGCAGGATAATGCACGACCCCATGTTGCAGGTCCTGTACGGGCCTTTCTGGATACAGAAAACGTTCGACTGCTGCCCTGGCAAGCACATTCTCCAGATCTCTCATCAGTTCAGAACGTCTGGTCAATGGTGGCCGAGCAACTGGCTCGTCACAATACGCCAGTCACTACTCTTGATGAACTGTGGTATCGTGTCGAAGCTGCATGGGCAGCTGTACCTGTACACGCCATCCAAGCTCCGTTTGACTCAGTGCCCAGGCGTATCAAGGCCGTTATTACGGTCAGAGGTGGTTGTTCTGGGTACTGATTTCTCAGGATCTATTCACCCAAATAGCGTGAAAATGTAATCACATGCCGGCCGCGGTGGTCTAGCGGTTCTAGGTGCTCAGTCTGGAACCGCGCGACTGCTACGGTCGCAGGTTCGAATCCTGCCTCGGGCATGGAAGTTTGTGATCTCCATAGGGTAGTTAGGTTTAAGTAGTTCTAAATTCTAGGGGACTGATGACCACAGATGTTAAGTCCCACAGTGCTCAGAGCCATTTGAACCATTTTTTTTTGTAATCACATGTCAGTTCTAGTATAATATATTTGTCCAATAGATACCCGTTTATCATCTGCATTTCTTCTTGGTGTAGCAGTTTTAATGGCCAGTGGTGTACAAATCACCGAGGATTATAGTGTGGTCATGAGCGAATTCTGTGCTGGTCAGATGTGCGTGGTCGAGTGCTCGTCCACGTGTCTGGCTGCCAGGGTCCGCAGCAGCCGGCGATCTTGTGAAGGCCGCGCCGCTGTGAGGTTCGGCCCGGCGCTTCGGCAGACGGTGTCTGGCGCGGCGCCCACGGCGGCTGGGCGTGACCGGCGTGCGAAAGCGGCCGCCGGCGGGGCACGCCCCGGTTCGACGAAGACGTAAAGCGTCGCGACGCCAGCATCCCCGGGGGGGGGGGGGGAGGCGGCCGTTGTAGCACTTCCTGCGACCTCCGCAAGCCGTCCTGCCACGCGGGGCGTACGAAATGGAAGGCGTGCCCGATAAGTTCGACGAGTGCACAGACAGCTCAATGGAAACGTGTGTTAAAAGCGAACCCATCCTCGCGCAGATGTCTGTCCGGAAGCGCCACATAGCGTCGAAGCCCGACTGCTACGGGCGTGAGCAGTGGAACACTTTATTTCTTTCATTTGTTTGTCTTTATTGCTGGTTCATTCCCTAGTTAACTACACAGGGCTTTTTTACAGTACTATTTCGATAGACATTGTGGATGAAGCGTACGTTTTGTTGTCTTTTTATGAAGTACCCAGTATATACCTGTGACCTCGTTCGTCATTGGCACACGACCGTTTCGCCAATGTGGGCCGTTCTGCACTTGTGTCTTCTAAGAACTACCTACAAATTAATCTACATCTACATATGACGAAATAAATCTCGGGTGAGCTGCCTGGTATAGGAAACAATATTTCGGCAGTCGATCACGTTGCCATCATCAGGTACGCCTGAGTGAGGAGCGGGAGGGTGATCGTCCTATATATACCGGGTGATCAAAAAGTCAGTACAAATTTGAAAACTGAATAAATCACGGAATAATGTAGAGAGAGATGTACAAATTGACACACATGCTTGGAATGACGTGGGGTTTTATTAGAACCAAAAGTTCAAAAAATGTCCGACAGATGGCGCTTCGTCTGATCAGAAAAGCAACAATTAGTATAACAAAGTAAGACAAAGCAAAGATGATGTCGGCGCTAATGACCATAGACGTTTTGCGCCCTAAAACCAAAACAAAACAAAAAAAAACAAAAGATGATGTTCTTTACAGGAAATGCTCAATATGTCCACCATCATTCTTCAACAATAGCTGTAGTCGAGGAATAATGTTGTGAACAGCACTGTAAAGCATGTCCGGAGTTATGGTGAGGCATTGCCGTCGGATGTTGCCTTTCAGCATCCCTAGAAATGTCGGTCGATCACGATACACTTGAGACATCAGGTAACCACAAGGCTAATAATCGCACGCACTGAGGTCTGGGGACCTGGGAGGCCAAGCATGACGAAAGTGGCGGCTGAGCACACGATCATCACCAAACGACGCGCGCGAGAGATCTTTCACGCGTCTAGCAATACTTTGCTTTTTTTTTTTGTTGTTGTAATAGAACCCCATGTCATTCCAATCACGTGTGTCAATTTTTACCTCTCTATCTACATTATTCGCTGGAAGTTTTCAAATTTATACTGTCTTTTTGATCGCCCGGTATATGGCGCCGGCTCACTGCCGGTCAGTACACGATGATGGCAACGTGGTCGATTGCCGAAATATTGTGTCCTATGCACACTCATACCAGGCTGTTCACCCCAGATTTATTTCGTCATATAATACGCCTGGAGAAATTGAAGAATCACATTGCATCTACATAGATACTCTGGAAATCACACGTAAGTGCCAAGCAGAGGGTTCATCGAACCACCTCCACAACAATTCTCTATTATTCCACTCTCGAACAAATGGTTCAAATGGCTCTAAGCACTATGGGACATAACATCTCAGGTCATCAGTCCCCTAGAACTTACAAGTACTTAAACCTAACGGCATCACACACATCCATGCCCCAGTCAGCATTCGAACCTGCGATCGTTGCGGTCGCGTAGTTCCAGACTGAAGCGCGTAGAACCGCTCGGTCACAAGCGGGCGGCACTCTCGAACAGCACGCGGAAAAAACGAACGCCTGTTTCTTTCCGTGCGAGCTCTGATTTCCCTTATTTTATTATGATGATCGTTTCTCCCTATGTAGACCGGCGTCAATGAGATATTTTCGCTTTCGGAGGAGATTTTTTGTGATTGAAATTTCGAGAGAAGATTCCGTCGCAACGCAATTGTTGTAATGGCATCAGTCCCAAATCCCGTATTATGTCTGTGAGACTCCCCCCCCCCCCCCCCCCTACCTCACGATTATACAAAACGTGCTGCGCTTCTTTGAATTTTGTCCATGTACTCCGTTAATCCTATCTGGTAAGGATCCCACACCGCGCAGCAGTACTCCAAAAGAGGACGGACAAGCGTAAAGTAGGCAGTCTCTTTAGTAGATCTGTTACATTTTCAGTTTATTCTGCCAATAAAACGCTGTCTTTGGTTTGCCTTCCCCGCAACATTTTCTACGTGTTCTTTCCAATCGTTCGTAACTGCAATGCCTGCATCTACATTTATACTCCGCAAGTCACCCAACGGTGTGTGGCGGAGGGCACTTTGCGTGCCACTGTAATTACCTCCCTTTCCTGTTCCAGGCCCGTATGGTTCGCGGGAAGAACGACTGCCGGAAAGCCTCCGTGCGCGCTCGAATATCTCTAATTTTACATTCGTGATCTCCTTGGGAGGTATAAGTAGGGCGAATAATATATTCGATACCTCATTTACAAACGCAACCTCTCGAAGCGTGGACAGCAAGCTACACTGCGATGTAGAGCGCCTCTCTTGCAGAATCTGCCACTTGAGTTTGCTAAACATCTCCGTAACGCTATCACGGTTACCAAATAACCCTGTGACGAAACGCGCCGCTCTTCTTTGGATCTTCTCTATCTCCTCTGTCAACCCGACCTGGTACGGATCCCATACTGACGTACAATACTCAAGTATGGGTCGAACGAGTGTTTTGTAAGCCACCTCCTTTGCTGATGGACTACATTTTCTAAGGACTCTCCCAATGAATCTCAACCTGTCACCCGCCTTACCAACAATTAATTTTATGTGATCATTCCATTGCAAATCGTTCCGTACGCATACTCCCAGATATTTCACAGATGTAGCTGCTACCGGTATTTGTTCCGCTATCATATGATCATACAATAAAGGATCCTTCTTTCTATGTAGTCGCAATACATTACATTTGTCTCTGTTAATGGTCAGTTGCCACACCCTGCACCAAGTGCCTATCCGTTGCAGATCTTCCTGCATTTCGCTGCAATTTTCTAATGCTGCAACTTCTGTGTATACTACAGCATCATCCGCAAAAAGCCGCATGCAACTTCCGACACTATCTACTAGGTCATTTATATATATTGTGAAAAGCAATGGTCCCATAACACTCCCCTGTGGCTCGCCAGAGGTTACTTCTGTAGACGTCTGTAGACGTCTCTCCATTGAGAACAACATGCTGTGTTCTGTTTGCTAAAAACTGTTCAATCCAGCCACACAGCTGGTCTGATATTCCGCAGGCTCTTACTTTATCAGGCGACAGTGCGGAACTGTAGGTGTTTAGTTCAATTTACGATCGTTAGAGTAGACTGATTTATCGCAACTGAAGTTTAGCGGATTCCTTTTAGCATTCATGGGGATGAAGAGGAGGAATAAGAGAACCGGAAGGAAAGAGAGAGCAGGTAGGTGACGTAGATAAGGAAGACCAGCCGGTCGGAGTGGCCGAGCGGATCTAGGCGCTACAGTTTGGAACCGCGCGACCGCTACGGTCGCAGGTTCGAATCCTGCCTCGGGCATGGATGTGTGTGATGTCCGTAGGTTAGTTATGTTTAAGTAGTTCCGAGTTCTAGGGGACTGATGACCTCAGATGTTAAGTCCCATAGTGCTCAGAGCCATTTGAACCATTTTGAAGACCAGGGGTGAATGGTAAGGGGGCATAGGCGAAGAAAGTGGCGTGGCGAGGCTCAGCACGCAGCCACATACCGTTCACTGGAATGGTCCGACCAGTGGGAGGGACAGCAGCTTCGGCTGTGGCGCGAAGCGCGGCAGGTGCGTGGGTGCCGGGCGGGCCTTATCTGTGGGCTTCCGCCACCTGTTCGATACGGCGGGTGGTGACCGCTCTGCGCAGCCGGCCGTGGGAACAACACGGCTCTGCCCCACTGCTGACCGTTGCGTAGGCAGGGGGGAGCAGCCGGAAACAGAGTGGCCAGGGGAGCGAAAACTGGGCGGGCAAAGGCGCGATTATAGGCGCACTGGTGTCGCGGTTACCATTTCACGGCCCTCTTGCAACCAGCTCAACTGCAAAGAACTGTAGCCTCGTTCCTGTTCCTCGTAGACTTGTTAGCTGCCAACTGACATGTTGTTGTTGTTGTGGTCTTCAGTCCTGAGACTGGTTCGATGCAGCTCTCCATCCTACTCCATCCTGTGCAAGCCTCTTCATCTCCCAGTACCTACTGCAACCTGCATCCTTCTGAATCTGCTTGGTGTATTCATCTCTTGGTCTCCCTCTACGATTTTTGCCCTCCACGCTGCCCTCCAATACTAAATTGGTGATCCGTCGATGCCTCAGAACATGTCCTACCAATCGATCCCTCCTTCTAGTCAAGTTGTGCCACAAATATTTCTCCCCAATCCTATTCAATACCTTCTCATTGGTTATGTGATCTACCCATTAAATCTTCAGCATTCTTCTGTAGCACCACATTTTGAAAGCTTCTATTCTCTTCTTGTCCAAACTATTTATCGTCCATGTTTCACTTCCATACATGGCTACACTCCATACAAATACTTTCTGAAACGACTTCCTGACACTTAAATCTATACTCGATGTTAACAATTTTCTCTTCTTCATAAACGCTTTGCTTGCTATTGCCAGTCTACATTTTATATCCTCTCTACTTCGACCATCATCAGTTATTTTGCTCCCCAAATAGCAAAACTCCTTTACTACTTTAAGTCTCTCATTTCCTAATCTAATTCTCTCAGCATCACCCGACTTAATTCGAACACATTCCATTGTCCTCGTTTTGCTTTAGTTGATGTTCATCTTACATCCTCCTTTCAAGACACTGTCCATTCCGTTCAACTGCTCTTCCAAGTCCTTTGCTGTCTCTGACAGAATTACAATGTCATCGGCGAACCTCAAAGTTTTTATTTCTTCTCCATGGATTTTAATACCTACTCCAAATTTTTCTTTTGTTTCCTTTACTGCTTGCTCAATATACAGATTGAATAACATCGGGGAGAGGCTACAACCCTGTCTTACTCTCTTCCCAACCACTGCTTCCCTTTCATGCCCCTCGACTCTTATTACTGCCATCTGGTTTCTGTAAAAATTGTAAATAGCCTTTCGCTCCCTGTATTTTACCCCTGCCACCTTGAGAATTTGAATGAGAGTATTCCAGTAAACATTGTCAAAAGCTTTCTCTAAGTCTACAAATGCTAGAAACGTAGGTTTGCCTTTCCTTAATCTTTCTTCTAAGATAAGTCGTAAGGTCAGTATTGCCTCACGTGTTCCAACATTTCTATGGAATCCAAATTGATCTTCCCCGAGGTCGGCTTCTACCAGTTTTTCCATTGGTCTGTAAAGGATTCGCGTTAGTATTTTGCAGCTGTGACTTATTAAACTGATAGTTCGGTAATTTTCACATCTGTCAGCACCTGGTTTCTTTGGGATTGGAATTATTATATTCTTCTCGAAGTCTGAGGGTATTTCGCCTGTTTCATACATCTTGCTCAGCAGATGGTAGAATTTTGTCAGGACTGGCTCTCCCAAGGCCGTCAGTAGTTCCAATGGAATGTTGTCTACTCCGGCGACCTTGTTTCGACTCAGGTCTCTCAGTGCTCTGACAAACTCTTCACGCAGTATCATATCTCCCATTTCATCTTCATCTACATCCTCTTCCATTTCCATAATATTGTCCTCAAGTACATCGCCCTTGTATAGACCCTCTATCTACTCCTTCCACCTTTCTGCTTTCCCTTCTTTGCTTAGAACTGGGTTTCCATCTGAGCTCTTGATGTTCATACAAGTGGTTCTCTTATCCCCAAAGGTCTCTTTAATTCTCCTGTAGGCAGTATCTATCTTACTCCTAGTGAGATAAGCCTCTACATCCTTACATTACTTTGCACTAATCTGTTTCTTCGGTGCCTCGCTTTTGATTTTCAGAGTTTCGTGTCGGTGTTCTAGATCGGTCGCGGGGCTTTTTTTAGTGCAGCAGACTAAGCACCGGCGCCCCGCGCATTAATACGGAGTTCGTAAAACTGTCTGGCACTACTTCCGACGGCTACAAACATTTACGAGCGATTTCTGTAAACAAGCGCGGGGCGGCCCCGGAAGGAGGCTAGCTGCCGGTATCGCCGCTGCCCTGCCCTGCCCTGCTCTACTACGGGCAGAGAGCGCTAGCACGTGCGCAACACCTAATAGAGAGCACGTGTGTATCGGCGGCGCAACAGCCCTCTGAAGTCGGACGCGCCGTGGGCAGCTCACACAGACGCCGGCTTTGCCGAGATCAAGCGTACCGCGTAAGGAAGTGAGAGCAGCTTCTCAACACTGTATAGACCATATCTACATCTACATCCATACTCCGCAAGCCACCTGCCGGTGTGTGGCAGAGGGTACCTTGAGTACCTCTATCGGTTCTCCCTTCTATTCCAGTCTCGTATTGTTCGTGGAAAGAAGGATTGTCGGTACGCCTCTGTGTGGGCTCCAATCTCTCTGATTTTATCCTCATGGTCTCTTCGCGAGATATACGTAGGAGGGAGCAATATACTGCTTGACTCCTCGGTGAAGGTATGTTCTCGAAACTTCAACAAAAGCTCGTACCGAGCTAGTGAGCGTCTCTCCTGCAGAGTCTTCCACTGAAGTTTATCTATCATCTCCGTAACGCTTTCGCGATTACTAAATGATCCTGTAACGAAGCGCGCTGCTCTCCGTTGTATCTTCTCTATCTCTTCTATCAGCACTATTTGGGTCAGATCCCACACTGCTGAGCAGTATTCAAGCAGTGGGCGAACAACCGTACTGTAACCTACTTCCTTGGTTTTCGTATTGCATTTCCTTTCTTCCAATGAATCTCAGTCTGGCATCTGCTTCACCGACGATCAACTTTATATGATTATTCAATTTTAAATCACTCCTAACACCTACTCCCAGATAATTTGTGGAATTAACTGCTTCCAGTTGCTGACCTGCTATATTGTAGCTAAATGATAGGGGATCTATCTTTCTATGTATTCGCAGCACATTGGACTTGTCTACATTGAAATTCAATTGCCATTCCCTGCACCATGCGTCAATTCGCTGCAGATCCTCCTGCATTGCAGTACAATTTTCCAATGTTACAACCTCTCAATATACCACAGCATCATCCGCAAAAAGCCTTAGTGGTCTTCCGATGTCATCCAAAAGGTCATTTACGTATATTGTGAATAGCAACGGTCCTACGACACTCCCCTGCGGCACACCTGAAACCACTCTCACGTCGGAAAACTTCTCTCCATTGAGAACGACATGCTGCGTTCTGTTATCTAGGAACTCTTCAGTCCAATCACACAATTGGTCTGATAGTCCATATGCTCTTACTTTGTTCATTAAACGACTGTGGTGAACTGTATCGAACGCCTTGCGGAAGTCAAGAATCACGGCATCTACCTGGGAACCCGTCTCTATGGCCGTCTGAGTCTCGTGGACGAATAGCGCGAGATGGGTTTCACACGATCGTCTTTTTCGAAACCCAAACTGATTTCTACAGAGTAGATTTCTAGTCTCCAGAAAAGTCATTATACTCGAACATAATACGTGTTCCAAAATTCTAAAACTGATCGACGTTAGAGATATAGCTCTATAGTTCTGCACATCTGTTCGACGTCCCTTCTTGAAAACGGGGATGACCTGTGCCCTTTTCTAATTCTTTGGAACGCTGCGCTCTTCTAGAGACCATAAAGTTAAAACAGGACGGTTGGAGACAATGGTACAACGGAATCTATGATTCTCAGTCTTCTTCGTCACACTCTAGATATTTTGGCCGATCTGCCAGCAAACTACATTCGGGAGTATACCTTCAATCCGAAATGCATGTACAGAAACAAGAGTGAGCGATTCAGATGCTAGGTATTGTATATCAGACAACGCTCCACTGGAAGCTCAGTCTCCGCAAACTTGGAGGTGTAAGAGAGATGAAACCTCAAAGGGCACTCGTGTATGCGACTGATCATCAATTAACGCCGTGTGTCAGAGTGTTTATCAGCGATCCAGCCTGAACAACTATTGGGTTACTTAGCCGACGTTCAGTGAGTTAGTTTAGATAAGTATTCAATATTTTTACTTCTGTGGCATGCCTTGTCATCAAACTAAAGGTAGATGTTTGTGTACACACTATTCTAATAAGCTGTTATTATTTATTACTTAGCTGGCCGGAGTGGCCGTGCGGTTCTAGGCGCTACAGTCGGGAACCGCGAGACCGCTACGGTCGGAGGTTCAAATACTGCTTCGGGCATGGATGTGTGTGATGTCCTTAGGTTAGTTAGGTTTAAGTAGTTCTAAGTTCTAAGGAACTGATGACCTCAGAAGTTGAGTCCCATAGTGCTCAGAGCCATTTGAACCATTTATTAGTTATGGTGTTGCCAACTTATTTGTGTTGCAGTTTACTGTTGCCGTGTAAAGAGTGTAGTTGCAAGCGTGCAAGGACGCACCTAAATAGAGCCCCTGTGGTAGGGGCTTCGCTTCCTGCTGCCTTTGATATTAGGCGCAAGACTTGTCCGGTGAACACACTAGTTCCATTCGGTTCATAGAAGAACCTCCCTCCAGAAGTTTTGCGGAGGAGTTTAAGCGAGAACCACAGAGGTGAAAACTTCATAAGCTTGAGCCCTGAGGCCAGCTGGAATTGATCAGTCAATATGTTTTGAATGAGAAGCAAGGTACTGGAACCTTATAAGACTACTCGTATTTATTAGTGCTAGCCACTGAAATACTTCACTGATCTCATTCACTGGTCATCATTTTCACTATAAGCATCGTATGTACGTAGCAGCAACGTTGTTATTTAGAATCCCAACGTGTAGCGAAAGGATGGTACTACCAACGGTACACTTTCACAAGTTTATCCACAAGTTATTTGGTTGTTATTATGTATTAGACAAATATGGACAAAAACAAATTTACCTGACCAAAAAATCGCAGAAATAAACTCGATCGCATTTTATACACATCAAAGTTAGTGTCGTAGTGCGAATGCTTCATGATGAACAGTTGATGAAACCAAATAACCAAGTGCGTGATTACAGAACCAATGGTTTAATAACTTGTTGCATGACATGCTTCTTAAAGATAAGAACGAATAAGCTAGAACCTCGAACTTCGTTCTTTTACCGAAAACACTTTCTTGGTTCTACGTGAATAATTAGCAGTAATGCCGGGAGAGAAACAGGCATCTAACCGAGGACAGGAGGCAGGTAGAAAACAAACAGTTCGTGCTCTACGATTAGGAAATAGCGGAGTGTATCAGATCAGGCGTGAATCCAAAGACACGACGATGGGACTCGAGCAAAACGGAGCTCGCTGCTGAGAACCGGACGTTCCAGATTACTTACTTGATTCCCGTCTCTATGACCCGCGTGTAATTTGTATAAAATGTGATCTATTACTGGGAATACAACATACGTTACTAGAACCTCATTTTCGCCTATTTTTATTTAGTTTCCTGAAATGTCATCCGGTCATTAATACCTACAGACAGTTCAATTTCAGTAGAAATTTGCTTTCACAAGTATTACACAACTGCAGTCGGTTTAGTAGACAGTGAGGAGCGAATTACAGTAGGATTACAGTAGTATTTTACAAGCATTAGCTACGTGCCAGCTTCGGTCATCTAGATATTAATTTATCACCTCAGTTTCATCTTATAATTGTAAAGATCTAAAGGTCAAGAAGAGAGTCGTGATATTTTTTAAATGAAGAAATTGCATCGAGCCTTTGGAATCTTGTGGGAATCGAAAACTGCGATTTTTTTCTTGTTCGGGAAACAAAAAGCTTTGCCTTTTGAATACCCAATAATTTTTAAAACGCGAAGTCATTTTTAGCTTTCAAACTTACAAAATTTTTGTAAGACGTTACAGTCAGTATGTTTCGTTACGTTTTTATGACGATAGTTGGCAAGTGCCTTTGAGGATTACTCGGCAAGATCAGGTGCAGTGGTGGCAACGGTAAGCGTTTACTCGTTTCCGATGAAGAGCGAGTAGAAGAAACGCCAATTGGCTTTCCGGAGGCGTTGTTTTGCTGCGAAATGTGACGGTGCGACGGAAATAGCTGAGCAGTGAAGTGGAAGAGTTAGTTGTGCAAGGCGTTCGCACTGAGTCAGACGGCTGTCGCCGACCGCTGAGGGGGTTGGACTTTGGCGCCAGGAGTGCGATAGCTTGCTTAGGCAGTGTTTCGGCTCATTCTGGGTACACCGACACCATCGAGAGGGACGAAGAAAGATCAGTGTTTCGGTGTCGCGTCGACGACGAGGTCTTTAACATCGTAGCCGAAGTTCAAATAGGGCAAAGAGGCTGTAGTAAATCCCAGGATTTAGGGGTAACACGAAAAATGTGAATCAGAACGGTCGGAAGGATGTTAGAACCCAGCTCTTCTCGAGTGTAAGGGCAGTGTCTTCAATGCCCCACTCACTCACTGGCCTCCATCAACTTGTCAATTTACAATGAACATCCGCACCAACCGGAAGCACAATAATTACATTAGGACACATAAAACCAGTTCCTGTATTTTCTTATCAGGTAGTGAACGACGCCCTCTTCATACAAAATTTCTGTTGCTTTTATTCATCACTCCTCAAGTGATGTAACAATATATTTCGGGGCATGCGTGCTCTTCTTCCTCTCTAACTGATTTAAACGAGTGTGTTTTGTTAATACGTCTTCATGATAATTTTGTATGAGCTGGTCCGACCGCATCTTTTACTAAAGAACAAATAAAGGGAGGAAGGCTAAAATTTAGTGCCCAGTGTATACTGTAATCGCTAGAGATGGGAGTATTATGTCACTTGCAGACAAAGAAAATCGCCTATCATCTTTTAGGGAACCATCGAAATATTTCCGGCAAATGGTTGATGCTGAGTATGGAAAACCAACCTCAGGACAGCTGGAAGCTATCTGAACGATTCTTACAGCAGACGCGTACGTTGAGAACTTTCCTTAGATTAAAAAAAAAAAAAAAAAAAAAAAAAAAAAAAAAAAAAAAAAAAAAAAAAACTCCCAACTGAAAGACGCTACAACAAGAATGTTTTACACCACGGAGATAATTATCTTTCCTTCGTGGGGGACCACAGGTATGTTTTTAAAAGAAATTTCCATCGTTTGGCCGTTAATTGTTCGCCGGCCGCTGTGGCCGAGCGGTTCTAGGCGCTTCAGTCCGGAAACGCGTGACCGCTACGGTCGCAGGTTCGAATCCTGCCTCGGGCATGGATGTATGTGCTGTCCTTAGGTTAGTTAGGTTTAAGTAGTTCTAAGTTCTAGGGGACTGATGACCTCAGATGTCCCATAGTGCTCAGAGCCATTTGAACCATTTTTGAACCGCTAATTGTTCAAGTTGTCGATTCAGCTAAATATCAATGGATTACAGTTACGGAAAAGTTACGTTGGAACCAACATACAGAAACTGTTGTGGGGAGGACGAACAAAAGACTGTATCCTTGGCGGAATACCTAAAAGATGCAACAGATTTATTAAGAAGACGGCCTAAATTACTTTTGTCCGTCCTCTTCTGGAGTGGTGTGCGGTATGCGATTCTTACCAGATGAGACTGAAACTGGACGCTGAAAAAGTTAAAATGGGATGCTGATTTTGTATTACCGTGAAATAGCGCAGAGAGTGACACGAATACGATACGAGGGTTGATGCGGTATGATTGAAACAGAAGCGTTGTTTATTGCGGCGAGATCATTTCACGAAATTTTATCCACCATTTTTCTCCTCCGAATGCGAAAATACTTTCTTTCCCCTTCTTAGGGAGAAAATACCATCGTAATAAGGCAAGATGTAAGTAGGCTGTTTAGGTTTTTATGTTGGTAACGCCGTGTAGCGCTCTATATGAAACTCACTGACTACTGTGTGCAGCCTGTGGCTGGTTTGCATTGTTGGAATTTGCTGTTGTAGTGTTGGGCAGTTGGCTGTTAACAGCGCGTATTGTTGCGGAGTTGGAGGTGAGCCGCCAGCAGTGGTGGATGTGGGGAGAGAGATGGCAGAATTTTAAGAGCGGACGATCTGGACGTGTGTCCATCAGAAAGCGTAAATTTGTAATATTGGATATCATGAACTGATATTTATATGATGACTTTTGAACATTATTAAGGTAAATACATTGTTTGTTCTTTATCAAAATCTTTCATTTGCTAACTATGCCTATCAGTAGTTAGAATCTTATATTCAGCTGGCAGTACTGGCGCACGCTGGTCCAGATCATCCGCTCTCAAAACTCCGCCATCTCTCTCCCCACGTCCACCACTGCTAGCGGCTCACCTCCAACTGCGCAACGCTACGCGCTGTTAACGGCCAACTGCCCAACACTACAATAGCAAAATCCAACAATGCAAACTAGCCACAGGCTGCACACAGCACAGTCAGTGATTTTCATATAGAGCGCTACACGGCGTTACCAACATAAAAACCTAAACAGCCTACTTACAAAGAGAAACCGGAGCTCGCGTGGAAAGATTAAATTGTACCTTTTTTCCGCGTGCTGTTCGATAGTGAAATGGTCGAGAAATAGTCTGATCGTAGTTCTATGAAGTATGAACATCCTGCCAAACGTTTAAGCCTGAATTGGCAAGTAGTCATGCAGATGTAAATGAATATTATTTTGCGAAATACAGTTTGGTGAATACACTGACAGGTTACGAGGTTTTTATCCGTGCTTAAAACGCTGTACATCTTCAGCTTGCTGGAATCCACTTGGGTGACGCTTACTGTAAGTCTCCTCCTCCACGAGAAAAAAAATGTTCCGCAAAGTAATTTTAGAGGTGAGGTGTGTGATGCAGCCGTCCCCGCATCTTCCCGCCGGTAAGGGGGAGGTGTGGAGGGGGGAGGGGTAGGGCTCGTGGTATAAACTCACGTCAGCCGGGCAGTCTTCGCGGAAATTCTGCAAAAGCCGGCGGGAGCGTCTGCGGGCAGCCGGAATAAGCTCTGTGTACGTTATGTCCAAAATAGCAGAAGAGGCTGGAGGGCGAGCTGGATCCTTCCCGCGTGTTCTGCACACGTGGCGCGTGGACGTGACGCGTGCCGGCGTATTGGCGTGCTATTTCCAGGAGCCGGCTGCACGCGCAGAAAGACCGTAACAGGGGGTAAACGAACGCAACCGCAAGAAAGGAGCGTCTACCACTTTCCTGGAAAAGGAGACGGGGGTTCAGCAGAGGTCACAGAAGTACTGCACTGAGCATGCGGCTTTCTCCATTTTGCATTAGTGTGCCCCGTAACGAAACTTCTCGATAAATGAAATCCGTGTGTCGGATCGAGTTCGAATCTGCGCTTTAGAACTGTGTTTTCCGCTTTGGCAAACGTCTAGGTTTGAGCTCGCCTCCAGCTTTCAAATTTGTTCAGCCAGCAGTTTTCGGTCCTCCTTCGAATTGTTTAACTCTGTGAATTTGAGGGAAACAAAAACAGCGACTTGCTTAGTGTCAGAATTGCCAATGACACACGAAGTGAAACAATTCGCCCCTCTACAAAGTAAGAATATACAAGAATCAAGGAAGCTAACAGAAGTAGAATGGGACGAGCAAATAAAACTATGTGCAATAAAAGAGCAGGTGATCAGACACGATGCTTACGCACGTGTCACCTGTCAGAGTCGTGTCTAGACGTCCCATATCACTCCAACTGCACACGCTCCACACCATTATAGAACCTCCGCCAACTTGAACAGTCCTCTGTTGGCATGCAGGGTATGTGGATTCATGAGGTTCTCGCCATAACCGCGCACGTCCATCCGCTCGATACAATTTTAAATGAGACTAGTCCGACCAGGCAACATGTTTCCAGTCATCAACAGCCCAATGTCTGTGTTGACGGGCCCAGGTGAGGCGAAAATCTTTGTGTCGTGCAGTCATCGAGGGTATACGAGTTGGCCTTCGGCTCCGGAAAGCCCATATCGATTATATCGTTGAATGGTTCGCACGTTGACACTTGTTGATGGCCCAGCATCGAAATCTGCAGCAATTTGAGGAAGGGTTGCGCTTCTGCCACGCTGAACGATTCTCTTCAGTCGTCGTCGGCCCCATTCTTGCAGGATCTTTTTCTGGCCGCAGTGATGTCGGAGGTTTGATGTTTTACCGGATTCACTATATCCACGGTACACTCATGAAATGGTCCTACGCAAAAAAAAAAAACCACTTCATCGCTACCTCGGAGATGCTGTGTCCCATCGCTCGAGCGCCGACTGTAACACTAAGTTCAAATTCACATAAATCTTGATAAACTGCCATTGTAGCAGCAGTAACCGATCTAACAACTGCGCCAGACAGTTGTTGTCATATATAGGCATTGCCGACCGCAGCGCCGTATTCTGCCTGTTTACATATCTCTGTATTTGGATACACATGCCTATACTACGAGTAGTTTCTTTGGGGCTTCAGTGTATATCCGACCATGTATGGTAAAACAGTAAACACAAATAACAATAACGCAATGAATTGCCGTTTCACCTGTCATACATAATTACCATTCTAACCATTTACAAACCGCCGATGGTATGTACTTTTACGAAGTTACGTAGACATCCGATCATGTCTTACAGATGTTCCTCTCTTTTTCTCAGGCATTGTATATTTCTAACCTACTTCCCGCTAATGGCAAAGTGATTCTTCTATAAATGGTCGCTACTAGTTTTCTGTGCTTTATTCTGATATCTCACTTTGTGCGTCGACTTTGGTGAGTTCTATATCGAAAGGACGTTAACCCTTAAACTTCTTTCAAGCGTTCGGAGTCCCAACACCCGCTGCTTATGACAGGCCGAAGACAATTCTGTCGACATTCCCTCCCAAACTCTGGATATGAAAACATCTTAATTTAGAACAGCTAACTTTAGGCTGTATAGTCACACACGAAAGCCCGCAGCAGAACTGCCGCAAATTTTAAATAAACCGTCGCTGCACACATAACTTGGTCGAACTCGGCGTTTCTGTTTGTGGAATCAGCTGACTCCCATTAAACAGCCGGCACGGTGAATCAGCAATACCGTAGATCAAAGAGAAACAGAGAGAAAAACAATCAAAGACAGTCCAAGAATACTTGAATTTAACGAGCTGATTATTGCGTAGTTGAATTTACACCTGCGCCACTGCTGAATATGACGTAAGTATAACAAATTTGAGGATTTTGCCACTAGCTTTGGAAACTGCTACTGCCCATAACGTAAGAGCATGGAGGTAATAATTCATTTTTTCTTACAATAACTCATTCTGTGTATGTATTTAATTTCAACGATGCAGTCCTATGTTGGTTAGGAATTCAGTGGCTATTCAGTATTCTCGCTGTCCAGCTTACACCCTTTTTCTACGTTGTCTCTCCAAATATATTCCTCGGGCAGATTTTTCTTGACTTCAGAGAATTGTCCATCTCTACCACAACCACTTTCATAAAGAACATGAGCCAGCCGGAGTGGCCGAGCGGTTCTACGCGCTTCAGTCTGGAACCGCGCTACAGCTACGGTCACAGGTTGGAATCCTGCCTCGGGCATGGATGTGTGTGGTTAGTTAGGTTTAAATAGTTCCAAGTTTAACGGAACTGATGACCTCAGATGTTAAGTCCCATAGTGCTCAGAGCCATTTGAACCATAAAGAACATTTTGTTTTGCAGTGAACACAAGTCTATTGTGGGGTGATCACTCTGCTGTAGAAATAATTCAGAAGCTAAGATCTTCTCTTTTGAATTATTTCTAGAACATTTTGTGTTATATTTCCACTGATAAAGTCTCGTTTGTTTTTGTAACCCAAATTTAGATTGCCACATCCTTATTTTTCACAATCGAATTTTTCTCTCCTCCCTCGACATCCCCCATGCCTCTCTCTGAATTAATATCAGTATCTTGTTTTCATTTATTTGAAGAATTTCGTAACTGAGCATCCTCTTTCTAATTCTTGGATTCTCATCCAGATTACTCCTCTATTCGTTCATCGTCCATTAACGCCCAAGTCACGTGTAACGCCCATCCTACTTCTTCGTATACTATCCATTCTTTGTTTTCTATTTAAAATATTGTAGATAGGACCCTGATTCACGCCATTTCCAAAAATCTTCTATCGTTTTTTTATTTTATTTGCCGTAGTCCAAACGACAGTTTTAATGATATTCAGCAAGTGAAAAGGAGCCGGTAATCAGTTATCGTCAATGTTCATAATATTTTGGTCATACTCGTCCTGGAAAGCAATTATATAGCTTTCCTCTTCTTTTCCGAAATGTCGGCGAAAAGAATTACCTTACAGTAAACGTCTTTTTTGTAACAAAAGGCTAGTCTTTTTTTGTAACAAAAGGCTAAAACCCGTCGAGGCGCTGTAGAGATGCTTCCTAAGAGATTAAAATTACATTAGAATACATTCTTTCTTGTGCCTTATCGAGCAGCTAACTAAATTAGATGTAGGAACTCACCAGATGACGCGTTAATCATCAGGCGACTGATTTGGCCGCCACATAAAACCCAGGTAAAATAACAAAGAAAACTACTTTCAGCGAGAAGTCACTTTCAACGAGAGTGCCCATAAATATCTGGAGCAACGGACAACTGCAGCCTGGAACAAGTTGAGACTTAAAACGAAAAACATATATCTCGAGGCAGACATTACTGCGAACTGTCTCCCCGGCAAACAATGCATTGTCCTGCAGATAAGAGTGTCCCATTGTTTCCGGGCGACTTAACAAATACGAATACATGTTAAAACTGTTTATAGGGTAGTATATTGCGGTCAAGCCGTAAAAATCTCAGCGTCGTGATTACAAAATTGCACTAACATGAGGTTAGCGTCTCCGAGTAAAAGGTAATGTATACTTGTAGATCAAGCACGATCTGGTCAAAGTTTATAACAGTACATTAGCGAAGGCGCTGACTTACGATCAGTTCTTATCAACTGTGGTGTATTTGTTGAGTACAAAATGCCAATGAGAATTATTTTGCAGTTGAAACAATAGGTAGTACTAGGCTCGTAATTTTCTGCCTTGCTGGTTAAAACAGAAATGAAGAATTTAATCACTGTTACTTCTTACTGTCAATGCGGTGCTTTTTTTTCCCCTATATCCTAGAGAATATAATGAAATACCTCCACAGACAGTCTAAACTGCACGAATACGCCATATCGAATGGCCCGAAGCACATCAATATAATTCTGAAACACGAAAAGTTTTCTTAAATATTTGACTAGATCAATGTAACAACAAATACAAGTGAATAGGGTAGCTGGTGCGAAATGAACTATCAAATAAAATACCGTAACATTTCGATCTTAACATCTGTTCCTCAGATCTTGTGTACAGATACCCACATCATTCCACGTAGGCACAGATAATATATAAAAGTAATTTTCATTTGATGGACGAATTACAACAACCTGCTATTTTTTGCCCTTCCATTTGCCACAACACCTTTTGACATACAGCTTCCTTATGTAATTATGCAGTACTTACTGTAGCTGTTCTTCCCCTTTTATCTGGACATTGCAGGCTACTATGAGCCATATAGTGCGGCAGAGTAGCATTCGCCATGTGGGTCTTACACACTTGTTATGACGGCATGAAATCATTACACTTTGTTTCATAATTTTAAATAATGTTATTGGGAAACAGCTATCTTTCAGTTAAGAAACATTAATAAAAAACAGTGTCGGTAGCTCAGTCATTTATTAAACCTATGAACGGTTTCGGGCTCTAGTAGTAGGCCACCTTCAGATAATACAATATCTGTCTGACGATGAAGACTGTTTTGCTTTATCTGAAGATGGTCTGCTACTAGAGGCTGAAACGGTCATATTTTTAATAAATGACTGTGCGATTGAGACAGTTTTTTTATTAATTTCTAATTTTCTTTTATGGGCGGAAATTACATCTGACTTCAGACAGGAAGAGGATACCGAAAGGCTACTTTCGTATCTTTGTCACGTCATTGTGCCTATCGCGAGGAGGTGCTTGCTTGTCCATGGTGCTACTATTCCTCAGTGTCAACCCTGTTTTTATGCAGATACGAACGGCCGCAGCGCTACGTTTCACTACAAAGTTTATTTCATCCAACGCCCACTCATAGAAATTGTATAGTGACTACACCGAATTAGACAGACTAGTCATTATTAATAGTCCACAAATGTTTCTTTGCAAATGTCTGCGTCAAAGCATTTTAGGAGTCAACTTTTGAGGCCCCTACCAGTCAGCTCTGAGTCAGATAAGTCAGTTAGCTTACTTTCAAACTCGAGAAGAAGCGATCCTAATGTTTGAACTGTGATTACATCAATGTATCCGAACATACAATACTTTTTGTTTAATAAATTAAAATTCTGGGGTGCATCGAATGTGGAAACAGCGTTATTGGTACTGCGAGTGCTCCAAGAACGATGTAATTTCCAGAAATGCAGTCAAACGCCAATCTGTTAAGGAGAAAGAAACGTGGACACCAAGCGAAACAAAGGTAATAATCTCGTAATAATGACGACTAAACGAATTTTTGGTTGTGATAATACAGCGATACTACTCATATTACGTATATATAGCTGTGAGGCAGCTGACTGAAGAACTTCACAGCACCAGGACGGAAAAAGTTAATAAGGCTATGCAAATATTTATATTTTAGCGTGGAAATTGGAAGGAGATATCAAGTAAAGGGCGGCATTGTCCGATTTGCAGTACTGAAAACAGAAGATAAGTGCAAAATGGTTAAAATAGCTCTGAGCACTATGAGACTTAACATCTGAGGTAATCAGTGCCCTAGAACTTAGAACCACTTAAACCTAACTAACCTAAGGACATCACATACATCCATGCCCGAGGCAGGGTTCGAACCTGCGACCGCAGCGGTCGCGCGGTTCCCGACGGAAGCGCCTAGGACTGCTCGGTCACAAAGGGCCGGTAGATAAGTGCAAAGTTTTCGTGCATTTGACAAGTAATTTTGGATTTAAACATAGCATTATAAACAGTTATGGGCAGTTCAAACAGCCCATCCACAGGCTGTTATTGTCATTATGATGCCACTTTGCATTCCTTCGTGATAAGTCCTCCGATATTTCAATATACGGCATTGGCTGGATTTAGATGACGATGTTTTAATAGACTGAGTTTTGAAACAGGGTTTTGCAGCCTAATTTGAGTTAAATGATGTTTTCCATTTCTCTATTATCTGAGCACAGTCAAAGGAGATGGATTACATCCGGATGCTTCCAGTATTTCCTTTAAATCTACAGTTGTTTCCATAGCGACGCACAGGCAATGTAATTTTGGTTGTCTTCAGGCGATTAACTTGACTCGGAGCTATATAATGAATGAAAGGAAAACGGTGAAAGCTTTTATTTAACCCGCCAGCAGAATCACAAAATAAACGGCTTCTCCCAAGAGGAGTGGTTAGTATTCAGAGACATGAAAGGCACGACCATTCGAAGCGAAAATTCTGGTAAATACAGGCTCTAAAGTGCATACCTAATAGGCTAAGAACACTTGTTCGTCTTCACTACTGTGAAATACATTTCTACTGAACAAGCGTTCATAGCTCTTAATTTATGCATTTTAGGGCCCACGTTTTCTGGTGTTTTCTTTTGCTTCGTATGATCGTATCACATCGCTAAACATTGACCATTCCTGTTGGGACCCCACGTATTGAGAGCTCTTCACTGTCTTCATCCAAGGCTGTGCGATGAAGTGAAAAAGAAACAACGACACTTGATATGCACCCTTTTTCGCAAAGCGTTCAGAGTAAACATAATAAAACGCCTTGCCCATTGCAAGAACGTTGATATTGAATGCCTACATCGAAAGTTTCCGCTTAAAAAATGTCATTATTTGCTATATTTCATAGGAACGCATCTTTTGCAAATTCTATGCTAATGGTCATTTTCTTTTTGTTTTTCCTTTTCACCAATGTACTGGGGGCAGAGACTGCATAAGACCTCTGTTCACTCCGCCCTTTCGATAACTGACGAGTCCGTACTGACTTGCTTGCTTCTTTCTCCTTAAAAATTGATTCACCAGATTCTTTTCCTTTACAACAAAACTTTGAATGCTAATACACTACTGGCCATTAAAAGTGCTACACCATGAAGAGATGCAGATGATAAACGGGTATTCATTGGACAAATATATTATACTAGAACTGACATGTGACATTTTCACGCAGTTTGGGTGCATAGATCCTGAGAAATCAGTACCCAGAACAACCACCTCTGGCCGTAATAACGGCCTTGATACGCCTGGGCATTGAGTCAAACGGGTCTTGGATGGCGTGTACAGGTACAGCTGCCCATGCAACTTCAACACGGTACCACAGTTCATCAAGAGTAGTGACTGGCGTATTGTGACGAGCCAGTTGCTCGGCCACCATTGACCAGACGTTTTCAGTCGGTGAGAGATCTGGAGAATGTGCTGGTCAAGGCAGCAGTTGAGCATTTTTTGTATCCAGAAAGGCCCGTACAGGACCTGCAACATGCGGTCGTGCATTATCCTGCTGAAATGTAGGGTTTCGCAGGGATCGAATGAAGGGTAGAGCCATGGGTCGTAAGACATCTGAAATGTAACGTCTACTGTTCAAATTGCCGTCAGTCCGAGCAAGAGGTGACCCACACGTGTAACCAATGGCACCCCATATCATAACGCCGAGTGACACGCCAGTATGGCGATGACGAACACACGCTTCCAATGTACGTTCACCGCTATGTCCCAAACACGGATGCGACCATCATGATACTGTAAACAGAGCCTGGATTCATCCGAAAAAATGACGTTTTGCCATTCTTGCACGCAGGTTCGTTGTTGAGTACACCATATTAGGCGCTCCTGTCTGTGATGCAGCGTCAAGGGTAACCGCAGCCGTGGTATGCGAGCTGATAGTCCGTGCTGCTGCAAACGTCGTCGAACTGTTCGTGCAGATGGTTGTTCTCTTGCAAACGTCCCCACCTGTTGACTCAGGGATCGAGACGTGGCTGCACGATCCGTTACAGCCATTCGGATAAGATGCCTGTCATCTCGACTGCTATTGATACGAGGCCGTTCGGATCCAGCACGGCGTTCCGTATTACCCTCCTGAACCCACCGATTCCATATTCTGCTAACAGTCATTGGATTTCGACCAACGCGAGGAGCAATGTCGCGATACGATAAACCTCAATCGCGATAGGCTACAATCCGACCTTTATCAAAGTCGGAAACGTGATGGTACGCGTTTCTCCTCCTTACACGAGGCATCACAACAACGTTTCACCAGGTGACGCCGGTCAACTGCTGTTTTGTGTATGAGAAATCGGTTGGAAACTTTCCTCAAGTCAGCACGTTTCAGGTATCGCCACCGGCGCCAACCTTGTTTGAATGCTCTGAAAAGCTAATCATTTGCATATCACAGCATCTTATTCCTGTCGGTTAAATTTCGCGTTTGTAGCACGTGATCTTCGTGGTGTAGCAATTTTAATGGCCAGTAGTGTATGTACTGGTGACAATTTACTGTCTGTGGAACAGTAGGTACAAAGTTTGGCGTTTTCGTTATTGTAGCTAAACCGCTGTACGTGGCGACTTGTTGAAACCCTCATGTGCCCGTCGTACGACAGCGGTGTCGTTCGCCAGAGAGAGCGAGTACCCGTTAGGTTGTATGCTAGTGGCCGTAGACGGCTCGTTGACCGCTGCAGCGGACGTGCACCTCCCTCCGAAGACCTTGTCGCCCGTTAATTTTCTGCTCACCTCCGTCGCTGTCTCTCCCGTCAGCCCTTCTGTTTTGTTGGGTTTCCGTGAAATGGTCCTCGGCAGACCGGTGCCGGGCGCAGCTAAACGCAAAAGAAGAAAATAGCCGTAGCAATGGCTGCGGCGCCCATCGCTTCGCCTAACCGCTGCCGTTACACCCGGCTGGCTCAGGCGACACGGCTTCAGACGCCACTTAACTCTTCACTTGCGAACGAAAAAACAGGCACGGTGATCGTCCTGTTCGTTTAGATTACACCCGTATTTGCTTAACCAACTTGATTGAATCGTGAAATATTTTCTTACGTACGAACCTATGTCATTTTTTTACGTGCGGCTTCTGCGCCTCTTTGGGGTGGGGTCAACAAACTGTAGCAAAGTTATAGAAAATTATAGCTTTGTTGAAACTTCCTGGCAGATTAAAACTGTGTGCCGGACCGAGACTCGAACTCGGGACCTTGGTCTTTCCCGGGAAAGTGCTCTACCGACTTGCCCGCAAAAGGCAAAATTCCCGACTTCGAGTCTCGGTCCGGCACACAGTTTTAATCTGCCAGGGCCGGCCGGAGTGGCCGAGCGGGTCTAGGCGCTACAGTCTGGAACCGCGCGATCGCTACGGTCGCAGGTTCGAATTCTGCCTCGGGCATGGATATGTGTGATGTCCTTAAGTTAGTTAGGTTTAAGTAGTTCTAAGTTCTAGGGGACTAATGACCTCAGATGTTAAGTCCCATACTGCTCAGAGCCATTTGAACCAACCATTTAATCTGCCACGAAATTTCATATCAGGGCACACTCCGCTGCAAAGTGAAAATATGACCTTTGTTGTTTTGAGTGGCAAAGTCGGGTTTGCTGCTGTCCATAGCTGTTGATGAAACAATTCACTTCAGTGTTTGAATTTCGCAGAATAATAAAAGGAACAAACTGAACCACGAACAAGTTATCGCATTCTCTAAGCGTAACTGGTATACTTACTTATTGCGTTGTGGCATAAACGTGAAGGTACGAAATTGTATCAGCCACATACGAATTGCGGAGAACCTCTAGCCTTCATTGTGTTTTAATCGACAGTTTTCGAGCATCTCCCGATTCGTGGCGTTGTTTTCCATCTTGTAAGCTAGTGTGATTGAGCAGGTGATCATGGATGATATTCCGAGAGAGTGAGAGCGATTTTATCTCAGTTTGCCTTTTAGTTCTTCCTACTGCATTTTGTACGTTTTAACGACATTCGATGGCAACGGCCTTGCTGCAGCGGATACACCGGTTCCCGTGAGATCACCGAAGTTAAGCGCTGTCGGGCGTGGTCGGCACTTGGATGGGTGACCATCCAGTCCGCCATGCGCTGTTGCTATTTTTCGGGGTGCACTCAGCCTCGTGATGCCAATTGAGGAGCTACTCGACCGAACAGTAGCGGCTCCGGTCAAAGAAAACCATCATAACGACCGGGAGAGTGGTGTGCTGACCCCACGCCCCTCCTATCCGCATCCTTCCACGGAGGATGACACGGCGGTCGGATGGTCCCGGTAGGCCACTCGTGGCCTGAAGACGGAGTGCTTTAACGACATTCGATTCGCTTGACCTTCGCACGGGACTTGATAGCCCGCAAACACACAGCAGTCGTTAACTAATGCGCCACTTCGTAAGGTTTATTCCATCCGGAATGTTCAAGTGGCGAATGGAGGTTCGCTCTGTCGTATGCCGAACAGTGACCCGCCAAGTACAGGTGTTGACGTGGGAGTATCGCCAAACGCGGAAGGGAACGATGAACTCGGGGCGGCAGGTGGTGGGTAGCCCTGGGAAAAGTACGCAGCCGACTCTCCTTGTTCCCGGGGGCAGAGCCCCACCTGCCGGACTGGCACGCTAGCCCGGACGAGCGACGCCTTAATTGCGCATGCGCACCACGGCTCGGCCTTCCTCGCCAGCCAGCTGGCCGGGGGCTCGCCTTCACAAGGACGGCGCAGTGCTGGGCGTTTGCTGTACAGTGCACCGGAGGGCGCCCCATGCTTCCAGGCATTCTGCACTGGACTGCTGTATCGGACACTTTAACAAGAATGTACGCGCCTCGTGGTCTTGCGGTAGCGTTCTCGCTTCACGCGGTCCCGGGTTCCATTCCCGGCGGGGTCAGGGATTTTCTCTGCCTCGAGATGACTGGGTGTTGTGTGTCTTTCATCATCATTTCATCCTCATTTACTCGCAAGTCGCCGTAGTGGCGTTAAAGAACTTGTGGAGCGGCGGCCGAACCGCCCCCGAGGGGTCTCCCGGCCACCAATGCCATACGCTCATTATTATTAAGGGGGGTAGGGCGTCAAACGGGCCGACTTGGAGCAGGAGAGGCATCACAGGACATTTTAATTTCCACTGTCTATACTTTAACAAATAAATTTATAAAACTTTGTCAGCATCACCAGGAAGGATTCAGGATTCCCACTCATTGCAGTGGAAGATCGAAAACATAACAAAATAAATTTTTTTTACGTGTGAAATTTCATCATTCTTTCACTTACTAATGGCTGCATTTGTTGCTATAGGTACACTTTTCTTCATAAGTTAGAGAGATTCTTCCATGAATTTTGCACAGTATGCAAACCATACTTACAGGTGTATGAAACTCTAGAATTTCTTTAATTTATGAAAAAAACGAATGAGCTGCTATATTTTAAACTTCATGTTTAGAAAAAACACAAATTTTCTAGTTAATTACCTCAATTTTTACCACAATTTTTAATAGATTTGTAAAATTCTAGAGTTTCCTACACCTTTGAGTATGATTTGTGTGCTGTGCAAAATTCATCGGATAATCTCTCTTACTTATGAAGAAAAGTGTACCTATCGCAACAAATGCTGCCATTAGTAAGTGAAAAAAATGATGAAATTTCACATGTAAAAAAAAATTTATTTTGTTATGTTTTCGAACTTCCGCTGGTGTGAGTGTAAATTCTCAATCCTTCCTGGTCATGCTGACAAAGTTTTATGAATTTATTTGTAAAAGTATAGACAGTGGAAATTAAAATGTCCTGTGATGCCTCCCCTGCTCCAAGTCGGCCCGTTTAACGTCCTACCCCTCCTTAAGAGTAAAGCGATGTCCTCGTATAAGACAGCAAATGCTCCTACGCTTGATCGAAAGGGCCGAAAGCTCTAAAAATGTGACTCGTCACGATGTGGTTGGTTGGTTGATTTGGGGGAGGAGACCAAACAGCGAGGTCATCGGTCTCTTCGGATTAGGGAAGGAAGGGGAAGGAAGTCGGCCACGCCCTTTCAAAGGAACCCTCCCGGCATTTGCCTCAAGAGATTTAGGGAAAACACGGAAAACCTACATCAAGATGACCGGAGGCGTTTTTGAACCGTCGTCCTCTCAAATGCGACTCCAGTCATGGTGTGGAGCACTTTTTCTTCTGTCGGAGTGTTTCTGGTATTTTATTTGTTTCGCCTCAGAAACGAAACACTTTCCAAAATCCAAGAGAAAACAGTACATATCTAACAGATACTAACTTTTATTTTCGCAGACAATAAAGTTTATTTTTATATGCTAAGATGGTATCTGTTCTTTCGAACATGTCCTAAAGGACAGATACCATGTTAGTATATATATAGTTAAGGGTCACCGGCCACGTGACCATCCTCTTCTTCAGTGCGAATGCACAAACAGTGCCCGAACTCTTACGGGAATCGGCGGTAAAGCCGCGAGTAATGAGTATAATGGGCGGGGGCACTACGAATGTAGTGCGGGACAATACGTTGAGAATGTGGGTTTCGCGGGAGGCGTGCCAGAGATAAGTCCCTGCAGTCGCGCTATCCTCTGTGTCCTCGGTGGCTCAGATGGACAGCCGGGACGGTAGCTCAACGTGTTCGGTCAGAGGGTTAGCTCCCTCTGTAATAAAAAAAACTGAGTTAATCGATCAACAACGAACTTAAACGGATGTCTTTCGACGTCCGCCCCGAGCAGACACAACGAACGACAGTGAACAAAATGAGATTAAAAAAAATGTTAAAAAAAAAGATGGATAGAGCGACTGCCATGTAAGCAGGATATTCCGGGTTCGAGTCCCGGTCGGGGCACACATTTTCATCTGTCCCCGTTGACGTATGTCAACGCCTGTAAGCAGCTAAGGGTGTTCATTTCATTGTAAAGTTTATTTTTCATTCTTTTTTTCCCCACTGTGCTACTGTGCCCGTGTTAATGTCCTTGCCAGTCGCTCGCTGTAGCGATAAGCGTTAATAAAGTTCAAGATACAATTGTACTACATTAAACAGAAAGTGGCGTTTGTAGAGCGCAAACATTATGATGGAGAATGGAAATGAGCGTTTGGCGTCATTGGCCGGGAGGCCCCTTGCGGGGCAGGTCCGGCCGCCTTGGTGCAGGTCTTATTACAGTCGACGCAACATTGGGCGACCTGCGCGCCGGATGGGGATGAAATGATGATGAAGACAACACAACACCCAGTCCCTGAGCGGAGGAAAATCTCCAACCGAGCCGCGAATCCAACCCGGGCCCGTAGCACGGCAATCCGTCACGCTGACCACTCGGCTATCGAGGCGTACGCAAACATTATGATAATGTGAAAACGGCTTAATTTTTTTACAGTAATATTCTGTCAGTGTTACTGCAGTATCCCTCAATAATGTAGGTCCATCAAGCTGCACTGCACAAGATTTTGAAGGCAGTTTAAAATATGACACTGACATTTTCCCCATTCACAGGGACCCATACCCTGTAATATAAAAAAAAAAACTGACTAAATCCTCTTCGTATCTATCTGACCACTCATTGTATAAAGAGATTTCTAGGCAGCTCAGGCATACTGATATCTTGGAACAATTATTACAGCAGGATTCATCCACTTTATCATGTTGCCCAAAGTTACTTTCCATTTGTACATGCGAGCCCTTTTTCTTTTTTCTCTTCACTAAGTGATCGATAACTGTATTGTGGCGTGTGACATATGGCACATGTACCTTTCGCAGATTTTCAGCTGAGCTACTTCTTTACGGAACACGGTCAAAGCTTCGACTCTGCGTTCCGTGTATGTTTCCGACATTACGAAAGGTGAGCGTGGTTTCGTATTGGCCTGGAGCACAACTGGCACTTGACGTGCTGTATATAACGGCCGCTGATGGCTATGAAACTGTGGAATGTAAGCGGATGATTTGCTGTAATCGGAGACAAAGCAGCGTACAGAGAAGGACGTCAGGATATTGAGAAAAGCATAACGTCGAACTAAAACTTCAGACGAAAGGATGTCAGATTTTTTTTTCATCACATGCCTTGACACCATAACCACTAATGTAACACTATTAAATAAAAACGGTTTCAATGAAAAATGTTCGGGAAAGTCTTCAAGAGAATGTGACAAGGTAAATACTGTAAATTAAGAGTCTATCGTCTATTAAGATAACGCATCAACATCAGTATTCTGTAATGTCGGAAATCAAATGGTTCAAATGGCTCTAAGAACTATGGTACTGAACAACTGAGGTCATCAGTCCCCTACACTTAGAACTACTTAAACCTAACCAACCTTAGGACATCACACACATTCATACCCGAGGCAGGATTCGAACCTGCGACCGTAGCAGCAGCGCGGTTCTGGACTGAAGCGCCTAGAACCACTCGTCCACAGCGGCCGGCCGGAAATAACTGCGCAGCACATTTGTTAACAGTCAACTGCCTATACACATAATAAAAAATAAAAAAAATGTAAATGTCGCACGGCAGTGTTGGCTGGGATACCCCACGGGGAGGGATCAACTGCCGATCGGAAACCGTGTTCTTCTTCAGCGCACAATGGTCCCTTTCCTATATGAGTGTTGTGTCGTATGAGTATTTGTGGGGCGGCCGTGGTGGCCGAGCGGTTCTAGCCGCTTCAGTCTGGAACCGCGCGACCGCTACGGTCGCAGGTTCGAATCCTGCCTCGGGCATGGATGTGTGTGATGTCCTTCGGTTAGTTAGGTTTAAGTAGATCTAAGTTCTAGGGGACTGATGACCTCAGATGTTAAGTCCCATAGTGCTCAGAGCCATTTGAGTATTTGTGGAGTGTAGGTGAGTGTAATGGATGCGTTATGTTTGCGTTGTATGATGAAGACGAGAGAAAGGAGAGGTTGAACGCCGATGCCGACACTTAACGTACTCTTCTCAAATAGCACCAAGAGGGTTGCCGAGCTTGAGGTCCCCACACCATGGACGGATCACCACAAACGATGTCACATGCCTTCACTTCATGAGACACTGCGGAGAGGTCTGGAATTTAATCCAGGACCCTGGCGCAAAGACTAGTGATCAGGAACATTATCCTCCCCTTGCCGGCCAAGTACAGTCGGTGGATACCAGGATTCGAACCGCCTTACGTCCGAGTCGAGCGCCACTGTACAGACGTATGTTAACTGCCTCGGCTGTGGAGGCACGTGATACACACACTTACTCATAGCTATTGTAATTACTTTGATTTTTCCGTTTGGGTACTTAAATTTTAGGCTATGTAATTTTCGGAAAATACCAAAGGAAATTTACTGGAAGGTGATCCATAACAAGGAACAAAATTCTCTGGTATCGAGTGCAAGCTCTTGTCAAAACGGCTGATATTCATGCACTTCTTGCAAATACGAGCAAATATGATCAATATTTTTATGCATTTGTTATCTTTGCAAAAAACTATTCCCAAAAATCCTGAAGTTCGTCTTGGGAATAACGTGCCTTGACGTCTATCTGAGAGCCATACCATTTAATACTGACGAATTTTACAGCTAGTTCATATCAAAATGTTGAAGAGTTAATGATTCTGATGACACATTTCCTGGTGAGAGACCGGAATATTCTCTTAACACATCAACAGGACAGAGATTTTCCATTCTTGGAATAAATGTAAGTTCATTACCAAGAAACTTCTGCGAAGTACACCAAGAAGGACAATTACTTGAAACTCATGTTATTCTGTTCCATTTCGGATGTCAGAAGGAAACAGGGAAATTGTAGATAACAACAGAATCGCTGTTTCACGGTTTTTCCACGAACAGTAATCCAACAATTCCTTCCCCAGTGCAGAACACGTTGCTACAAATTACTGGTTCAAATGGTTCAAATGGCTCTGAGCACTATGCGACTTAACTTCTGAGGTCATCAGTCGCCTAGAACTTAGAACTAATTAAACCTAACTAACCTAAAGACATCACACACATCCGTGCCCGAGGCAGGATTCGAACCTGCGACCGTAGCGGTCACGCGGTTCCAGACTGAAGCGCCTAGAACCGCACGGCCACACCGTCCGGCCACAAATTACTGCTGAAATCACACATGGAAATGTTAGAAATAACAGTAGGCGATAAAATCAATATCAAAGGAGACAGTGCGATAACAGACTGTTGGTGGATACTATGTCGCGAGGAAACATTTTTACCTCAGCTATTATTACGCTAACGTACAGATATTCCGTTATTAAATTACTTCTTCAAATTTCTGGTTTCCTGACGAACACCTACTGAGGCCCCTCCATATCGTCTTTTATATATAGCATAATTTTTTTTTTCTCTGGCTACACACGCCGCTACTTGTTCCTTACGGACACGTATCACTAATGAAATGCATTATAGCCATTCAGCAAAGTATTCTGTGAGTTGTATGTTATCATAACAATATTTAAGACTAAACAGTCGTATAAATCTTCGTCATCTGCCTCATTTAATATACAACGCGAGACAAATCGTAATTTCGCCAGTCGTATTATTATATTATTATCCGCCGAGCGCCAGTTCATAGTCCTACCAGGCAATTACATGTTCTCCACTGCAGTAATTTCTCACTCGCTTCTCCTCGGGAATGAAAATTATATGTTCGCCTTCTGCGGGTGCGTTGAAGTCTCCGCGAGCACCTCGCCTGACGTATAGTAATTAAGAATGAGTTTGGTTTTGAACATCACATTGTTTTACCAAGAACGGTTCTATTGGACGTAGTATGCCTTTAACTTCCTCAGAACTTAATTATCAGCCAGGAAATACAGTTCAACTGAACTTCGAATCACAGTGCAAAACGGCATTTTTTCACATTAGCAAGTCATTGCCAGAAGTAAAAGAAATTATAAGCAACAGAAAAAAATCCTGTGACCGAATGAGTATTTAACTCCGGACGTTTTTAATTTTTATCCTGAACCTTAACCACCGATTTACCTGTTCTTAACATACAGGATGAACCAATATTCTTCCACTCGGACGCCACAGAGCGAGTCTCTACATACTAAATCTGTAATGTCCTTCTACTTTCACCATTGGCATACATTTTACGGCATTCTTGGCAGCTAACTGGACTACGGAAAACGTTGTAAAGCAATTAGCAGACTGCCCGCGGTCGATTCCCACCGTGTCTGCGGATTACGCTTTCAGGGCGGAAAATCGTTACCTTCGCTGACGCAGTATCCGCCGCAGCCCGTGTCATAACATCGCACAGTGCCTGCGGGGGCTCCCAGACGCCCAGGGGGGCTCCGAATCTGGAACTCCGCTACGGGGCACGTCCGCTGTACCGCAACCTCGCGACACGCCGATCCCACGCCGAAGCTTATTGCTAGCTGCGGGCACCCACTCGCCGTTAGAAAGTAATAATCACTTCCACATATTTTTGTAGACCGCAGTGACGTAACACTAGCTGGGAGTCTGCACAAAACTTCACTTTCGGATTCAGACTGGTTGACGTCTCGTGTAATGTGGCATCGTAGCTTAGTGACAGCGTAGCGCCTTTCAAAAGTATTTTCTTGACTAGATGCGTGCATCGTAGTCTCATATTCAATATGGAAGATAATAGATATTGACTATATTATTGAAAAAGTGAAGGAAGATAATAGGTATTGACTGTATTATTTAAAAAGTGAAATAAATAAATAACAGAACGAACATCCACTAGATCCCAAAGGGTGATGTCAAATTGATTCCACATTTTTAGATTTCCGGAAGGTTTTTGATACCGTTCCTCACATTCGACTTCTAATCAAACTGCTTGCTTACGAACTCTCGGTTTAGTTGTGCGATTGAATTCGTAAAATTCCCTCAGACTTCAAGAAGAATATAATAATTCCACTCCCAAAGAAAGCAGATGTTGACAGATGTGAAAATTACCGAACTATCAGTTTAATAAGTCACAGCTGCAAAATACTAACGCAAATTCTTTACAGACCAATGGAAAAACTGGTAGAGGCCGACCTCGGGGAAGATCAGTTTGGATTCCGTAGAAATATCGGAACACGTGAGGCAATACTGACCCTACGACTTATCTTAGAAGCCAGATTAAGAAAAGGCAAACCTACGTTTCTAGCATTTGTAGACTTGGAGAAAGCGTTTGACAATGTTGACTGGAATACTCTCTTTCAAATTCTGATGGTGGCAGGGGTAAAATACAGGGAGCTAAACGCTATTTACGATTTTTACAGAAACCAGATGGCAGTTATAACAGTCGAGGGACATGAAAGGGAAGCAGTGGTTGGGAAGGGAGTGAGACAGGGTTGTAGCCTATCCCCGATGCTATTCAATCTGTATATTGAGCAAGCAGTAAAGGAAACAAAAGAAAAGTTCGGAGTAGGAATTAAAATCCATGGAGAAGAAATAAAAACTTTCAGGTTCGCCGATGACATTGTAATTCTGTCAAAGGCAGCAAAGGACTTGGAAGAGCAGTTGAACGGAATGGACAGTGTCTTGATAGGAGGGTATGAGATGAGCATCAACAGAAGCAAAACGAGGATAATGGAATGTAGTCGAATTATGTCGGGTGATGCTGAGGGAATTGGATTAGGAAATGAGACACTTAAAGTAGTAAAGGAGTTTTGCTATTTGGGGACCAGAATAACTGATGATGGTCGAAGTAGAGAGGATATAAAATGTAGACTGGCAATGGCAAGGAGAGCGTTTCTGAAGAAGATAAATTTGTCAACATCGAGTATAGATTTAAGTGTCAGGAAGTCGTTTTTGAAAGTATTTGTATGAAGTGTAGCCATGTATGGAAGTGAAACATGGACGATAAATAGTTTAGACAAGAAGAGAGTAGAAGGTTTCGAAACGTGGTGCTACAGAAGAATGCTGAAGATTAGATGGGTAGATCACATAACTAATGAGGAGCTATTGAATGAAATTGGGGAGAAGGGAAGTTTGTGGCACAACATGACTAGAAGAAGGAATCGGTTTGTAGGACATGTTCTGAGGCATCAAGGGATCACCAATTTAGTACTGGGGGGCAGCGTGGAGGCTAAAAATCGTAGAGGGAGACCAAGAGATGAATACACTAAGCAGATTCAGATGGATGTAGGCTGCAGTAGGTGCTGGAAGATGAAGAAGCTTGCACAGGATAGAGTAGCATGGAGAGCTGCATCAAACCAGTCTCAGGACTGAAGACCACAACAACAACAACAACAACAACAACAACAGCAACAACTGTCAGGAAGGTCACAGTTCGTAGTAACTGACGGAAAGTCATCGAGTAAAACAGTTTAAGCAAAACCTAGCGTTCCCCAACGACGTGCTACAGGCACTCTACCGTTCTAGCTGTAATAAACTATTTCGATGACAATCCCTCTTAGAATTTTTGTACATGATGGTGTCGTTTATCGTCTTATAAAGTCAGCAGATGCTCAAAACGAATTACAGATCGATTTAGATAAGATATCTGTATGCTGCGAAATGTGGCAACTGACTGTAATTAATGAAATGGTGTAAAGTCATCCACATGAGTAATAAAAGGAATCCTCTAAATTTCTGTTACACGATAAATCACATAATTCTAAAGGCTGCAAATTCAACTAAATACTTAGGGATGCGTGGAGTAGCTGAGCGGTTAGAGGCGCCATGTCACGGATTGCGCCCCCCCCCCCCCCCCATCCCGCCGGAGGTTCGAGTACTCCCTCGGAAATGGGTGTGTGTGTTGTCCTTAGCGTAAGTTAGTCTAAGTAGTGTGTAAGTCTAGGGACCGCTGACCACAGCAGTCTGGTCCCTTAGGAATTTACACACATTTGAACATTTTTGAACTTCGAGATTACAATTACGAGTAACTTAAATTGGCGCTATCACATAGATAATGTTGTGAGGAAAGCAAACCAAAGACTACGCTTTATTGGCAGAACACTTAGAAAAAGCAACAGGTCCACTAAAGAGACTGTTTGTACTATGCTTGTCAGCCCTCTTCTGGAGTATTGCTGTGCACTATGGGATCCTCATCAGACTGGATTGATGGACGACATGGAAAAGGTTCAAAGAAGGGGAGCTCGGTTTATATTATTGTGAAATAGGGGACAGAGTACCACGGATATGATACTAGAATTTGGTTGGCAATCATTAAAACAGAGGGTTTCTCGTTGCAGCAGGATCTTCTCATGAAATTCCGATCACCAACTTTATCCTCAGAATGTGAAAATATCTTTTTGGTTCCCTGCTACATTGGGAGGCATGATCATCATAATAAAATAAAAGAAATCCGAGTTCGCACGGAAAGATTTTGAGTGTTTGTTTTTCTCACGCGTTGTTCGGGAATGGAGCGGTAGAGAAATAGCCTGAAGGTAGTTCGATGTACCCTCTACAAAGGACTTAATTCTGAATTGCAGAGTAATCATGCAGATGTGGATGCTTCTGGAGGTAACAAAACAAAAACAAAAATTTGAAAGTTGCTGTGAGGACATTATCATTTACAGAAATTTTCTTTTTATATTACTTTTTCGCTAGATACAACGTCAACAGAAACGATTTTAAAGTAAAGTAAAGGAAAGAAAGAAAGAAATTTAAATACAATTTAGCCTCTTTCATGACCGCCATCTTCTTGCAAAATGTCCGTAGCTATTGCACTCAGAAAATGTAATGCTTTCGCGTTGTTTTTTTTGTTATTTGCTCTAGGACTCTTGGTTATTTCTTCTCTTCCGATACCAGCAGTATATTTTACAAAAATAGTATTTAAAAATTAAAAATCAATTTGTTTCTTTTGAGTATGCATAGCGCGGTCGTCAAAGTGCGTATCTCGTGATGCGTAGCTACAAAACACACCTACAGGCAGCTGTTGGCGGTTATGATAAATGGTACGTCATTTTTGTACGACGAGACGAGGGCGACGTATCCGTATATCTTATCGATACACTTGAAAATGGGCCATGTGAGAAATTAGCAGTGCTGGAAAAGTGAGTGTGGTAAGTTCCTATGGGACCAAACTGCTGAGGTCATCGGTACCTAAGCTTGCACAGTACTTAACCTAACTTAAACTAACTTACTCTAAGGACAAAAAACACACACCCATGCCCGAGGGAGGACTCGAACCTCCGACAGGGGGAGTCGCGCGAACCGTGGCAAGGCGCCTCGGACCACGCGGCTACCCCGCGCGGCGCTGGAATAGTACCATTTTAAAACACAGGCTGGTCGAAGGACGTCTTTCCTCAAACTTCCCGACATGATTCTCTAAAATTAAAAACCTCTTTGTAGAACACAAATACAAATCCATGACTTTGCGAAAGTTCTAGGGAGAAATTTTCATGTGGGCTGTTGGTCACGATCAAATGGCTAAGTTCACCCACGACATCTAGTACAATTTTTTTAAATGTCCTAATGCTATGTATAGCATTAGTGAAGGTATAAACTTGAAGTGTCCATTGGTGCATGGTCATATTTCTGCTCGTATAGTACATAAATGTCTCCTTATTCTTTGAACGTCTTCCCAAAGGTCCTCCAAGAGGAACAGAACTATTCCGCCACATGCAGATGGTGAACAGGTGGTGACTGCTTAATCATGCGCAACGAACCGGAAGAAAGTGAACCTGAAAATTAATTGGAGGCCGTACCTCTTTCACTTACAAGCAAAGGTCTCGTCCCATGTTCCCTCTTTAAGTGGGCGCTATTCGGTGCCTGTTTATGGTAACGACACGCACAGAGCCCCTAATTTGAAGTCTGAGACACAGGAACGCCAATTACCGACTCGGCCATTAAGCCGGCGCCACTGCTGCGTATTGCAGCTGCCGCCGCGGCTATAATACTAGCAGTTTAGCTGCCAGCGAGTAGCCACGGCTGCCGCCAGGTGTATCTCGCCTCATCGCAAGCATAGCTTTGCTGAGTGGCTCTGGAGAGAGAAACGTCTAAACATTTTCCGATAACGTTCACGTTTTCCAATACAGACGAGTTTAGAAAGAGGTCCGCTAACACACCATCACACTTCTTGTCCCTTGCTCAACACTATAGGAATGTACTGCCGTAAGAAGTTGGGACAGTCAATAAATTAACGTTGGCAGCTCTGACAAATGCTTTATAAACGCGTATTTCCTCCTGCTGAATAAAGGACAGTCATAAATATGCAGCACTTCGTGATAGTGTCCAGGAGATCGCGCTTTCCTCCTGTAAACTTGTGCAGCCACCACCGGTGATATCCTGCTCAATCCGTGGTATTCTAAACTCGCTCCTCACGTATTTCCAATTGATTAACTTCTCGTGGTTGGGATTCACAGTCATATAATATTTCTTGAAAGACATCATATTCGCCGTTGACTGTATAAAATATTTATTGTTACTAATAAAATTTCGGCCTTATGGCCATTTTCAAGTAAACTGCAAAAGTTACCTTCTGTCAGAATATAAAACTATCTGACATGACTACATGTCGCCGTCAAAATGCAGCCTTTTGACTGTGAGAGTCCCACAAGATCAGATGAGTACGACACTTGTTACATCGTATTATGCTGTTAAATATATACTGAACTGTCGATGTTACCATCCTTCTAATAATCTATGATAGATCGACAGGTCAGTGTATATTTAACAACATATTACTCGAATCCCAATTTGGCACACAGGTTCAGTCTGCCAAAGTGTTTCAGCAGTCTCCGTTGTAACGAAATTTAAAATTAACGAGGCGCAGTACTGCCACACTGACAAATCTACCCAGAGTCACAGGTTTCCTTGTAGTTTCAGTTCTGCCGTCTTTTTTCTCCGACTTTGCAAACGTTATGGAATCTCTCCTACATACTTATCTTGACTACCATTTTTGGAAGAAACGATACAGCGGAGAAGCTGCGTCGCTACAGTGCCCCAAATTACCATGCTTTTACGCAGAATTTGTATCTAGCTTCATCGGCTTACTTGACCATCGGAAAACGATTCAAATGGCTCTGAGCACTTTGGGACTTAACTTCTGAGGTCATCAGTCCCCTAGAACCCAGAACTACTTAAACCTAACTTACCTAAGAACATCACACACATCCATGCTCGAGGCAAGATTCGAACCTGCGACCGTAGCAGTCGCGCGGCTCCAGACTGTAGCGCCTAGAACCGCTCGCCCAACCCGGCCGGCATCGGAAAAACTGTGTAAATAAATTAGTAAAGTTTTTCTTCACGTGACACGAAATTCCGAAACAATATAATGGACGAATTGCCTTAAAACTGTATTCCACCGTTCAAAACAGACGTCAGCGATCAGAGAACCGTATGTCGCCTAACGATTCTTATTATATGCTTCCGAACTGGGAGATAGTTATAAGCATTTGCTGTCTGTGGAAGCGGATCGCAAGAATACTTTTTTGCAAGCTGCGGAAGCAAAAATTTGTTTACAAGCCGGAGCTGAGAAAAGTTTTCATTCCTACAAGAAACTCTGTGCCCCAGAACACAAACTGGTTAATGATAACTTGCACCTCAGACACGCAGAAGAAACATTCCCCAGGTATGATCCTCACGACACAGTAAGATTGTCAACAAATGACATTTGTGTAATAAGACGCAGCTATGGACAATTTTGAACTGAAAGAGCACAACATTCAGAAGTAAAATTTAATTCAGGCAACTTAGAAATTGGAGTCACACGTGCGTCGGCATAGGACGGAACGTAATGGAAGGAATGGAAGAATGCGTGTGTCTCCCTTTCAGCGTAAGTTATATTAGAATCAAAGCAGTAGTCTCCTAAACGACAATAGTTACCAGCTCTCAAAGGAGGTTCGCCATTAAATACAAGGCTGTAATTTTTGTGTCATTTTCATTTCAAATCCGCGTGCCACAAAAAAATTGTACAGCATGTACTGGTGAAATCTAATACAGTCCGCAGTGACAAACTACTAGCTCGTAAGAAACGTAAGCAGAGCACAGATGACTAAGCCCGCTACCTCTGTAATACTAACAGCCACTGTAAAGACCTACGCGAAGGAAAATTATCGATGGTTACGACATGGTGCAACCAGACCCTCATCCCACACAGAAATCCTACAACTAACATTTTAGACGCGGCATAATGACAAATTGCCGCAGGTAGAGAAGCAGTTAAGTAGTATGCGGAACGGATATCTCTACCCTGTGCTTGCACATATCTGTATGACACGTTTAGCTGTTGTGTATCTCTGGACTTAACGATCTACACCGCTCATACAAACACTTTAGGGCGTGTTCTGGCAAATGATGTTTGTTGTGGTCTTCAGTCCTGAGACTGGTTTGATGCAGCTCTCCATGCTACCCTATCCTATGCAAGCTTCTTCATCTCCCAGTACTTACTGCGACCTACATCCTTCTGAATCTGCTTAGTGTATGGACAAATACTGACAAACAAAAAGAGCAAACACGTGCGATTCCTTCAGTATGCTATATGTGCGCACCATGTGAGACCTCGGGGAAATTTCGGGACCGTGCAGAGCCACCGGCCTCCTTCATTGTTTATGACAATTTTATGGCAACACACGCAATGTTTCTCGATTAGGGCACAAAAGAGAAAATTAGCTGCAGATACGGAAACGTACATCGACCACAATTTCTTTCAGAAATATTGACCGCTAAATTTTTCCAAAGGGAACAATTTATGATTCGGCTTAAAGCGATACTGCCTCTGTCTTACCACCGTGCTCAGTACCAAATGCAACTTTTTTTTCTATAATGGTTAGTTGCGTGTATATCGTTCAGGTAACGCAGTGTTATGACCAGAACAAAAAGTTACTTGTAAGACTGAACCATAGTATCTAAAGTATTGTAAGATTATAAGACTCATTCAGATTTAACAAATTATCATGTTTATTTATGAGCGTCACATGGTGATGGTCTAAAAAAGACTCCCCCGCAGAAGTTGGGTGATAGGTAACTATAGGAGTATGAGCCGAAATCGATGCCTGACCAGACCAAGTCGGGTTTTTATTCCAGTGGCGTGCTGTCTTTTTCTCAGTGATTCTGAATGTGACTATTGTTCACATACGTTATGGCGTATTATTTCATCAATGATTGCCACTGTTGTCTCGTTATATGAAATCTCAGTGTAAGGCCAGTAAATTTTCATCTGCCTTATCGGCCACATAGACAAAAGGAACTCCAGCATAAGTGAGCTAGGTAAGTACGAAGCATTTGCTACGACTTCCATTAGACAATACAACGGTGCTGTGTTAGAAAAAAAGAAGTTTTTTTAGTTTAATGCCACGTTGGCGTTAATGTTGCTGTAGGCGGAGCACTTGCACAGACAGGAATGAGGAAAGGAGTCAACGGTGGCGTCCTTCATCTACACTTCTGCTCAGTAAGTCAGGGTACTCCTTCTGTCGCTGTCATTTCCCCATTTTCCAGTTTCATTTGCGAATAGTTCGTCGGAAGAACGACAGTATGCGGGCCTCCGCATGAGCTCGCATTACTACGAGTTCAACTGTAGGGACTTTCCGCGAGACACATGTGGCAGGAAGTTGAATGCTGTTTGACTGTTATGGTCACGAACGCTCTCTGAATTTCAGCACGACACCCCTCTGTAGCATATGCCACAGGAACTGTATTATCATGCCCCGTGACGCTCTCTGTTTCTAAAGGAATCCTAACAAAAAACCTCCGTCTTCTTTCGATGTTCTCCATCTCTTCTGTTAATTCTGTATGAGGAGAACATTTATTGAAGAAACTAGGCCATTTCCCCTGTAGTGATTTGTAATTTGCTCTATGCTTCTATTCGAATAAGATTCCGGCGTCTTAACCATTACACCACCACTGACTGCCCGGGAAAACTGTAGATTTCCATTACGTTAGAACCGTGTCACAACATACTTGACCAACAAGAAACGGCAGTCAGCTCTACTATGCACAGGATGATTCTTAAGTTTTTCCTCGGAGCTCAGTCGTTTGTTTGCTTCTTGTATTGTCCGCAGTGCAGTGAAAATCCTGAGCACAAAACAGCGAAATAAAAAATAGTAAGGCGCTACAGTCTGGAACCGCGCGACCGCTACAGTCACATGTTCAAATCCTGCCTCGAGCATGGCTGTGTGTGATGTCCTTAGGTTAGTCAGGTTTAAGTAGTCCTAAGTTCTAGGGGGCTGATGACCTCAGAAGTCAAGTCCCATAGTGCTCAGAGCCATTTTAACCATTTTTTGAAAAAATAGTAAGGAAGTATGAAGGAGGATTAGAACACAGGGGCTACAGTATTTTTTGCACATACAGCGTAGTTCTTTGTATGTCCATCTTTTCAGAGATGGTTGCGGGACCTAGGCTGTTCAGAACAGAATGTCAAAACAGACACCTTTCAGCCGTCTAATTTTCGAACTGTTTATTGGGCTACCAATTTCGGCGATATATTACGCCGTCTTCAGGTTGCCTGACCGTCTTGTAGGAAGACTGCAAATTCGATTCCGGTCAAAACAGGGGCCACTATTCAAAGACTGGTATCTGTGGATTTGTGATTTCAAACAACATATGCCGGCAGATGATGCTTGCAAAAAATAAATAAATAAATAAATAAAATACAGATACGAGTTGTGATGTAACAAAATAAAAGTGATGTTGTTATTCAATGGAAAAGTTGGAAATTGAGATTTCGCTTACTATTTTATCAATCACAATTGGCGTAAGAATCATGGATTGACCATTGTCAGAAAATATTGCATTATGAAATGTGAATAGTCTTTGCTTGCAGTTTCGCGTGGCTTGAAGCAGTCACAGCTAGCGTGCTATTGATTAAGAAATTTCATTATCGTCTTTCTAATTACTTCATGATCGTAGATACGATCATACCCGGTTGTGAAGTTATTGTTATGACAAAACGATTTCCTAAGGGGTCATAAAGTTATTAAGGGCGCAAAAACAACTGGAACATCACACAAAAGGGAAATTCAATATTAAAGCTGATGCAAGAAGACGATAAAATAGTTTTCTTTCTGTCAATGTAACACGCACATTGGACTGCTGATCTTGGTGTCCGTAATCTTAGCAAAATGCATAATTAAAATGAAAATAATACTGAGGAGATGACAGGAATGAGCACTGCTAAATGATTCAGCATTTCCAGAACAAATATTTATTTTGACTAAAACATATATCGTACCTTAAGCTTAGTACTACAATGACGGTAGATTTTTATGTCCGTTTCATGTCCATTGAGCGCTCTTTTATATAGATAGCCATTGTCCTCTTGAGTCGCTCGTGCGTCGTCTCGATAAGCTATAACAGTTCTTCTTTTTACACTTCACTCAAACTTAGACGTAACACGTTTTTATACATTTAGTAAAAATTAGATCAGACTGCCACAAATCTGCGTCCGTCTTACTTAAGAAGAACGGTACAAGTGTTTAGCTCTCGAGGTTTGATTTGTTCTCCAGCGAACAAAATAGCGAAGGATCGCATATCGATCCGTATTCTTCTGTTTATGTTGCCGCCCAAAGACGATGAATTACATTATTTAGGAAATTCCACCGTCGCTATGCGAAGCCTTATTATACATTAATCATTCTTTATGAACAAGTATTCGCCTTCTGGCTGAAATGGTCAACTATTTGCTGTTTTAATGAAGCCAAAAATAGCGAATATCACAGAGTCTTCGAATAGTGCGCCTATTTTGACCGGAACCGAGGCTGGAATCTTCCTAACGTCAGTCAAGGGGCCTGAAGATGGTGTAATATATCGCCGAACTTGGTAGTCCAATAAAATAACAGTTTGAAAATGAGGCGGCTGGTAGGCGTTTGATTTGTCATACTCTACCCGCAATTGTTACACGAGTCTTGAAAATCTTTACGCTCCCTGTCGTAGTACCACAGAGCAAACAAACAGCCTCTAACACTGGCCCACGTGTCGCATCTCCAAAGAAAGAGCGGGCGGCCTCAAGTTATCTCGCCCACTCCGTAGCGGAAAGAACTGGTAAAAACGACTACATAAAAAGTAGATACAAAGTATGGAGAACGAGATAGAAAAAACCATTCATGTCCCGCGAGGAGGCGCAGGGGGAAAAAAATGCTTTATTGACGACGCAGCGTTATCGCGGCAATATGCGGCGAGTACAGGCGGAGAGCATTATGGCGATAAGAAGGGTCGTGAAGAGGGGGGGGGGGGGGGGTTGGAGGGATCTCGCGCTTCCGGGCCACGCCCTGAGCGCGTGCGGCCCGATCCCTTGTGAAGTACGGCCCGGTGTCAGGAAGGGAGCGACTTTCATATCCCACCGATATCGAGGTCGTTAGAGGGGGGGCTTCGTTCCTTTGTCGAAGGAACTATTCCGCCATTGGACGGAAAACCTGACTACCGTGGATGACCGGAGATACTACTGCCATTTCTGCCGAACACGAGAACACTGTCTTTAGGTGATACATCAGCCCACTCGCTCGAGTGATGAGAGATCCACCATTTCTGCAAACTTTCATCACACAGGATGGGACCGACTGCTATCACTTCGACCTGAATATCGTAATTCACAGCGGACTGCAAAACTTATCGATGGACGCGCAAAGGCGCGTGGTAAGTCATTCGAACCATTTTGAAGGAAGCCTTTACTGGCACTTTCTAGCAGCTTTGTAAACGTTACCACGTTTACTATGGCCAGCGTTGATTACAACTTTGCTGCAAACCCAGAAAAGTTGTAAACCGTGTTCAGAAACGTTCCTCCCATAAACATCTAAAATATTGTGAGTGGCATTGTGTATATGTGCATGAAAATAAGCTGAACCTACGTACTGGCTACAGCAGCTTCGTACAAATTCATTTTTTTTGTCATCAGCTGTATATATGATATATATTCATGGCCACTTTCAGTTACTTAAACCATCGTCATAGGAAGAAAAATTATAACATCTGTGGTTTAAAAATGCCTATTTCTCATAGAAAACACTTTCGGATACCAAATGTGAAAATGGCGAAACGTGGAATGCAACGTAACCAGAATTTGACAGCATCTTGTTTATGTTGCACTCCGCGTTTCGTCTTCGTCACATGTTGTATACGATAGTGTCTTCTATGAGAAATATGCATTTTCAAACCACCCGATGTTACACTTTTTCTTCCAGTTCATCTACATCTACATTTACATCACTACTCTGCTATTCACAATAAAGTGCCTGGCTGTGGGTTCAATGAACCACCTTCAAGCTGTCTCTCTACCGTTCTACTATTGAACGGTGCGCGGGAAAAACGAGTACTTAAATTTTTCTGTGCGAGCCCTGATTTCTCTTATTGTATCGCGACGATGACTTCTCCATATGTAGATGGGTGCCGGCAGAATGTTTTCACAATCGGAGGAGAAAACTGGTGATTGAAATTTCAGGACAAGATCCCGTAGTGACGAAAACCGCCTTTGTTTTAATGATTGCCACTCCAATTCACGTATCATTCCTGTGGCACTATCTCCCCTATATCGCGATGGTACGAAACGAGCTACCCTTCTTTGTACTTTACCAATGTCATTCGTCGGTCCCACCTGATGCGGATCCCACACCGCAATACTCCAGAATAGGGCGGAAAAGTGTGGTGTAAGTAGTCTCTTTAGTAGACCTGTTGCACTTTCTAAGTGTTCTGCCAATAAATCGCAGTCTTTGGTTTGCTCTACCCACAACATTACCTATGTGATCGTTCCAATTTAGGTTACTTGTGATTGTAATCTCTAACTATTTAGTTGAATTTACAGCCTACAGATCTGTGTGACTTATCGCGTAATCGAAATTTAGTACTCATGTGAATAACTTCACACTTTTCTTTATTCAGTGTCCGTTGCCACATTTCGCACCATACAGATATCTTATCTAAATCATTTTGCAATTCATTCTGGTCATCTGATGAGCTTACATGACGGTAAATGATAGCATCATCTACAAACAATCTGAGACGGGTACTCAAATTGCCTCCTACGTCGTTAATTTAGATCAGGAACAATAGAGGGCCTATAGCACTTCCTTGGGGAACGTCGGATATTACTTCTGTTTTACTCGATGACTTTCCGCCTATTAATAATAACTGTGAACTTTCTGACAGGAAATCACGAATCCAGTCGCACAACAGCCGATACTCCTTAGGCACGCAGTGTGGTTAGATGACGCTTGTGAGGAACGGTGTCCAATGCCTAGATGATTTAATTAACCGAAACCGGCCAAGAATATATATATAGCTGATGGCAAATAAAAATGCATTTCTACAAATATTTCACAACTGTAACTAGGAACATACACAAGAATCTCATTTTTGCAGATTTTTTGAAAAGATCGTTTGACGTTGGTAGTGGGTGATGACAGATTAGCGCACAATAAATAGTCAAACTTTTGTTGTGATTGCTAAAAATTCTTTACTCCGCGAAGCGAATCTTGATAATTTGCTTCCATGCAAATAAACTTCTGATTTCCATAAATTTCTAAAAGCTGCAAACCACCACCTTTTCGAAATAAACTTCTAATTCTTCTGCTATTTAGATCTCTTGCAATTTTTCCGGATTTTTTTTTCCGGAGCAACAAGCTAGCCAGATCCTTTTTGCGCTCATTTCTATACTTCATTTTATGCTAAACCATTGTATCTGATCTGAATTCTAAAACTGGTGCTCTATGATGGTCATAGAGCAAATGCTATCTTATAAATGTCAGACCCATTATAAGCACTTTGTCCATAACTTCACATGGAAACGCAATTTATTGTTCTTTGTTGTTGAGTTTTCATCCATCCAGCGTCTAATTAGATAAATCTGTTGTTAATGTCCGTTATTTGAACACAACAAGATTGTACAAATTAATTTTGCCTGCGACCAGTATACTAGCCTGCGTTCATTGAGTAATTTTTGCGTAGTTTGCGTGTACTGTGGAAATACCCTGAAGTATCAGGCTGTTACCTCAAGCAAGCACCTGCCTGCACCACCGTTGTTACGACGCTGCTCGAGTGAACAACAGGAGCTGCGAATGCAGATGTGTGCCCATTGTGGACTGTACCTGCGGCTAACGACCAGTCTGGACTTCCTTGCGTTACACACTAGACTATTGTTTCCAGGTCTGCGGTACCGTTTGCTTTGACGAGTACCACAGAGTATCTGCTACACGGAGCAGAAATAACTTTGCTCCTCCTCTTCCACTAACAGCTTGCCGTTCCACTGTAGAGTAAGTTTTTGTTTTACACTAGCTATTATGTCGGGGACGACGCAATATGCCTCTTCTTCATGACAGTAAGTCACATAAGCACTTCGAGCGGGTGAGTTCTCTCTTAAAACACAGTCTTCATAGCAATGCAACATTCTGAAATTGTAAAAACTATCTTACTAGTAGACATCCGTTTTGCAGAGTGATCAAAACCATTCAGGGAACTTACGGCGAAAAACGTGTTGATGCTCCTCCGGAAACAAGAACCGTCATAAGACTCGCGTAAGACAGGCCTCACAATTTCTGACACAGATCAAGATAAGGAAGAAAAGTGCAACAGAAAAAAATTAACTTATACACGATGTTACGCGTATTATCTGGAGCTTTGACAATCGAAACGATTTCAGAAAGCATATTAAAGTTTACTTCTCCAACGAAAACAGTTTAAAAATAAGATCAAAGTGACTATCCCAGACTCAGCTATGAGTATTACATTCATTGCGAATTTGGCTCTTAATCAGATATCTCGTAAGTGCACTAATCAACAGACAAATATCAGAAGCTGAGCCGCCCGGGGTAGTCGCGCGGTCTGGGGCACCTTGTCACGCTTCGCGCGGCTCCCCCCGTCGGAGGTTTGAGTCCTCCGTCGTTCATGGGTGTGTGTGATGTCCTTAGAGTAAGTTAGTTTAAGTTAGATTAAGTAGTGTGTAAGCTTAGGGACCGATGACCTCAGCAGTTTTGTCCCATAAAGCCTTACCACAAATTTCCAAATTCCAGAAGCTGAAATGAACCACAAATATTGAGAGGCAGCAGAGTTTTGTGGTCCAAAATTGTCGTTGTATCGAGTTACCTGATGGGTGTAGCAAGATAACTGGTTTTACAGCGTACTATATGATTAGCGATAAGAAATTAAGAGATCTGGTCAAATTTAAGAGCTTAACGAAGAGAACTTAGGGAACGAGCTTAAGTGCGACGTTGATTCTGATACACGGCTCTCGAAATCGTATCACCAGAAATCTGTCGTTTGGCTCTGTTTATCTTGAGTAGATATACCTAAAACTATCAGTTTTAAGAAGACAAGAATGGAAATGGTTGTCGAAGTAGGACAACGACTGACGTACGCAGAACATAATGTCTGAACTGACTCAGAGTGTCATCCATGTCGAATGATGTTGCTGTAAGCGGTATTCACAATATTAAGTTGAGTTGCTTTTCTCGTGTAATTCAAATAAGGAAGATAATCTACGAATCAGTCCGTCCTAGACTCATCACTGAGAGCTGACAACGGTATGGGGATCCTGCTGATTTCGTATTGGAGGTGGTTTGCCATTGTCTTCCACTGTGCAGTTATGAAGCACCAACTTTATACTTGTATCGTGTGGATGAATTTTAAGGGCTTGTGCATTTCAGTGCAATGTACATGGAACCGAAAGGAGAGGAGAAAAACCCGGTGTCAGCAGATAATCTAAGCCTCTCCAACAGCACTAAACGAGTCATCGAGCTTAACGTTCCAGTCCATTCTGTGGATCACTATACGTCACAGGTCTTCACTTAATGTGACGTTGTGGAAATTTTTGGGATTCAGCTTACGACTAAATATTGTGTTACTCAAACATTATAAACCACATTTCCATACTCTCTCTATCAAACACCGGCGATAAAAATATGTTCTACCTGCAACGCTCGCACTTGCTTCCTCAATGTCCAATACTATGGCATTGGCGTACGTTTTCAGTCTCTGTAAAGGAGGCTGTTTTAGTGTTTACGCTACGGTCACAGGATCGAATCCTGCCTCGGGCATGGATGTGTGTGATGTCCTTACGTTAGTTAGGTTCAAGTAGTTCTAAGTTCTAGGGGACTGATGACTTCAGATGTTAAGTCCCATAGTGCTCAGAGCCATTTGAACCATTTAGTGTTCGAAGTCCGCCAGCATTGCGATCATCAGAGAGGCGAACCAACTCGGTCGGAAATAATTGAGAGAATGAGGGTTCGGAGGTGGACGACATGGGTAGTGCAGGTGGACATAGCAAGAAATTCCACCATTGCTCTGAAGTGATTTAAGGGGGGGTGGGGCGTCAAACTGGCCGACTTGGAGCAGGAGGGGCACCACAGGACATTTTATTTTCTACTGTGTATACTTTTACAAATAAATTCATAAAACTTTGTCAGCATGACCAGGAAGGATTCGGGATTCACACTCATAGCAGTGGAAGTGCAAAAACATAACAAAATAAAATTTTTTACATGGGAAGTTTCGTCATTTTTTCGCTTACTATTGGCTGCATTTGTTGCTATAGGTACATTTTTCTTCACAAGTAACAGAGATTGTTTGATGAATTATGCACCGCATACAAACCATACTTACAGGTGTATGAAACTCTACAATATTCCAAATGTATTAAAAACTGTGGTAAAAATTGAGAAAATTAACTATAAAATTTGATTTTTTTTCCTAAACACAAAGTTTAAAACGTAACAGCTCATTCATTTTTTCATAAATTAAATAGATTCTAGAGTTTCAGACACCTGTAAGTATGGTTTGTATACTGTGCAAAATTCATCGAACAGTCTCTCTTACTTATGAAGAAAAGTGTACCTATTGCAACAAATGCACCCAATAGTAAGTGAAAAAATGATGAAATTTCAAATGTAAAAAAAATTATTTTATTATGTTTTTCAACTTCCGCTGCTACGAGTGTGAATCCCGAATCCTTCCTGGTCATGCTGACAAAGTTTTATGAATCACTTGTAAAAGTATAGACAAATGGTTCAAATGGCTCTGAGCACTATGGGACTCAACTGCTGAGGTCATTAGTCCCCTAGAACTTAGAACTAGTTAAACCTAACTAACCTAAGGACATCACAAACATCCATGCCCGAGGCAGGATTCGAACCTGCGACCGTAGCGGTCTTGCGGTTCCAGACTGCAGCGCCTTTAACCAAGTATAGACAATGGAAATTAAAGTGTCCTATGGTGCCTCTCCTGCTCCAAGTCGGCCCGTTTGACGTCCTACCCCCCTTAAGGAAACCGGGGAAATACAAATCACAACGATCAGACTCAAATTTGCGCAGGTATCTAGAGTCCAGTTTCACTTGAGTTAGTTGAAGCGTCCATGAATAATCCCCTTGTCGGATTCGTGCTCCCTTCTTCTTTCTTCTGAACTTCGCGCTGTGTAACCTGGTTTTAGACGAGCAGAACTCCTACACGTTATGCCATAATAATTGCTTGGAGGCATTGGACACCTAAGATCTGGGCAGAGTGTTTTTATTCAACGTGCACCTAATACGAAGTCAGAAGCCAGACGATAATGAGGAGAACGTATGTGTCTGCTTCGCAAGTCTCACTCCACCAACTCAACATTCAAATTGCGCTCAGTATTTCGCATTTATTGAACTACTAAATATCAAGGTGCGTAACGTGAGACCGAGAGAGAGTACTGGGTTGCGCGGCGTGGGCAGACATACTCACGCGGACGCAATCAGACCGGTGCCCCGCTGGAGGCGAGCAGTGTACATGCATTGCATACACGCGTGCATAAACATACAGCCTCCGGAAGCGGGAGTCCCGGTTCTCCTTGGGCCGGCGTTGCGACAGCAGCGTGCGGGCTCTGGGCGCAGGAAATTGCGGCAGGTTCCAGGCGCGGAATGCAGCCGCCGGAGAGGGTTTGCCCGCGGGCTCCTGGCCCGGCCTCCAGTAGCTGGCGAGTCTGCAGCAGGGCAGCCAACACGCCACACCTGTTGTCTCGCGTCCCAGTGACGACGCACTGCGTCGGAGATTCTGAAACAACATTCGCGATGCGAAAACAACACCAATCAACCCCACAAACACCTGTAGTGCCTATCAGTGGTCTAGGTGTTCAAAACGACCACGTTAGCACTGCTATTACGTGGTTTCCATACGTTTGTGCATACACTGCTGGCCATTAAAATTTGCTACACCAAGAAGAAATGCAGATGATAAACGGGTATTCATTCGACAAATATATTATACTAGAACTGACATGTGATTACATTTTCACGCAATTTGGGTGCATAGATCCTGAGCAATCAGTACCCAGAACAACCACCTCTGACCGTAATAATGGCCTGGGCATTGAGTCTGTAAGTAGGCTGTTTATGTTTTCTTATTGGCAACGTTACGTAGCGCTCTGTATGAAAATCACTGGCTGTGCTGTGTGCAGTCTGTGTCCAGTTTGCATTGTTGTCTGCCATTGTAGTGTTGGGCAGCGGCAGCTGGATGTGAACAGCGCGTAGCGTTGCGCAGTTGGAGGTGAGCCGCCAGCAGTGGTGGATGTGGGGAGAGAAATGGCGGAGTTTTGAAATTTGTCATGTACTGCTATATATATTATGACTATTAAGGTAAATACATTGTTTGTTCTCTGTTAAAATCTTTCATTTACTAACTATGCCTATCAGTAGTTAGTGCCTTCAGTAGTTTGAATCTTTTATTTAGCTGGCAGTAGTGGCGCTCGATTTATTGCAGTAGCTCGAGTAACCAAGATTTTTGTGAGGTAAGCGATTTGTGAAACGTATAGGTTAATGTTAGTCAGGGCCATTCTTTTGTAGGGATTTTTGAAAGTCAGATTGCGTCGCGCTAAAAATATTGTGTGTCAGGTTAAGCACAGTCTTGTATAATTTTTCAAAGGGGACGTTTTAAGTCAAACAGAGCTTGGATGGCATGTACAGGTACAGCTGCCCATGCAGCTTCAACACGATACCACAGTTCATCAAGAGTAGTGACTGGCGTATTGTGACGAGCCAGTTACTCGGCCACCATTGACCAGACATTTTCAGTTGCTGAGAGATCTGGAGAATGTGCTGGCCAGGACAGCTGTCGAACATTTTCTGTACCCAGAAAGGCCCGTACAGGACCTGCAACATACGGTCGTGCATTATCCTGCTGAAATGTAGGGTAGCGTCACGGGTCTTAATACATCTGAATTGTAACGTCCACTGTTCTACGTGCCGTCAATGCGAACAAGAGGTGACCGAGACGTGTAACCGATGGCAGCCCATACCGTCACGCCGGGTGATACGCCAGTATGGCGATGACGAATACACGCTTCCAATGTGCGTTCACCGCGATGTCGCCAAACACGGATGCGACCATCGTGATGCTGTAAACAGAACCTGGATTCATCCGAAAAATTGACGTTTTGCTATTCGTGCACCCGGGTTCGGAGTTGAGTACACCATCGCAGCCATTCCTACCTGTGATGCAGCGTCAAGGGTAACCGCAGCCATGGTCTCCGAGTTGATAGTCCGTGCTGCTGCAAACATTGTCGAACTGTTCGTGCAGATGGTTGTTGTCTTGCAAACGTCCCCATCTGTTGACTCAAGAGTCGAGACGTGGCTGCACGATCCGTTACAGCCATGCGGATAAGATGCCTGTCATCTCGACTGCTAGTGATACGAGGCCGTTGGGATCCAGCACGGCGTTCCGTATGACCCTCCTGAACACACCGATTCCATATTCTGCCAACAGTCATTGGATCTCGACCAACGCGAGCAGCAATGTCGCGATACGATAAACCGCAATCGCGATAGGCTACAATCCGACCTTTATCAAAGTCGGAAACGTGATGGTACGCATTTCTCCCCCTTACACCAGGCATCACAACAACGTTTCACCAGGCAACGCCGGTCAACTGCTGTTTTTGTATGAGAAATCGGTTGGAAACTTTCCTCATGTGAGCACGTTGTAGGTGTCGCCACCAGCGCCAACCTTGTGGGAAAGCTCTGAAAAGCTAATGATTTGCGTATCACAGTATCTTCTTCCTGACTGTTAAATTTCGCGTATATAGGACGTGATCTTGGTGGTGTAGCAATTTTAATGGCCAGTAGTGTAGCTTGCGTCGTTGTCACTTGGGCTAACGCCGCCTCTCGACGGCTTCCGTTTTCTGATGGTACACAGCAGCCTTGTAAAGCTTGGAAACCCACTTTTTCCAAAATGCTGCCGAAGCTTTTCGTACTAGAATAGCAATTGTTACGTAATAGCAGGTACTGCAAAAGAGTGAAGTATGCGCAAAATCGGTCAACCGTTGCGTGTACGCTTCCCTTGTCAGACAGAGTGCAGTGCGTGAGTTTTTGGCGCCTGTACGTATCTCGGCACGCTTGGTGGTCTGCCTGTTGCCGCGGCTGCAAACAAAGCAGCGTCGCCCCGCCAGCTGCGTCCCTGCCATCTCATAAGCGGCCGGCTTATCTGCCGTGTTTACATGTCGGCGGCGTGTACACGTTTTCTTTCGGGTGGCTTGCGCCTAACGGCTACCGCGCAGCAATTAATTTCACATCTGGGGTCACAGCCCACCGATAATACTTGCGCCGCTCCTTTCAACTCCTCCTTTATCTCCCTCGTGCTTCTGCCTTAACGACCGACCGACCCTCTTCGGACCGCGATGAGATGTGTGGCACCAAGGTCTCAGGACAAAATATTGTCTTGTCCTCAGTTCTCCCGTCCCTTTTTCTGAAAGCAGTGGTGTTCTCCGGATGTCATTAGTGTCGTTCTATCCCCAATTAGCGGCTTCTCTGAGAACGAAAACTGCTCATTTGCTACCCCAGCTGAAAAAACTTTAGCTGTAGGTACCGTTACGGACGATAAGAAATCACTATGTATGTTTTCAGTTTTCGTACACGACAAGGTCAAAATCAACAATCAACAAAAGCAAAACGAGGATCATGGAATATAGTCGAATTAAGACGGGTGATGCTGAGGCAATTAGATTAGGAAATGAGACGCTTGAAGTAGTAAATGAGTTTTGCTATTTGGGGAGCAAAATAACTGATGATGGTCGTAGAGGAGAGGTTAAAATATGTAGACTGGCAATGGCAAGGAATGCGTTTCTGAAGAAGAGGAATTTGTTACCATCGAGTATAAATTTAAGTGTCAGGAAGTCGTTTCTGAAAGTATTTGTATTGAGGGTAGCCATGTATGGAAGTGAAACATGGACGACAAATAGTTTAGACAAGAGGAGAATAGAAGCTTTCGAAATGTGCTACAGAAGAATGCTGAAGATTAGATGAGTAGATCATATAACTAATGAGGAGGTATTGAATAGAATTGGGGAGAAGAGGAGTTTGTGGCACAACTTGACAAGAAGAAGGGTCCGATTGGTAGGGCATGTTCTGAGGCATCAAGGGATCACAAATTTAGCCTTGGAGGGCAGCGTGGAGGGTAAAAATCGTAGAAGGAGACCAAGAGATGAATACATTAAGCAGATTCAGAAGGATGTAGCTTGCAGTAAGTACTGGGAGATGAAGAAGCTTGCACAGGATAGAGTAGCATGGAGAGCTGCATCAAACCAGTCTCAGGACTGAAGACAACAACAACAACAACAACAAGGTCAAAATCTTACAGTAAAGCGCGTGAGAGAAGCAATTCCTATCGATCTCCACGTGAGACAGGTGGCAACCTTTAGCAGTTTGAAAAATTTAGCGTAGCATTGCAACATTTTCAAGAACATGGGCTTGTAATACAAAAATTGCGATTACTTTTTCAGCGTTTGAAACTGAGCCACAAGTATAAGTTAGGAATCTAATTCCTTCCGTTATTTTCTTGTTATATGATACACAACGGACACTTTTGTCATAAATTACCCATCTTTGCTTTCCCTTGAAATTTTTACCCTGTCACTTTCGCCTGAGCTAGTTTTACCACTAACGAGCTTCCTATGGGTGCCTTGGCGAATATTTTTCAAACCAGTGCTGTTTTCTGGTAAGTGTTGTTCACACATTTGTTCTCTCGTCCAGTTTTTTTCCGATATCCCTTAAATTCACATTTTGCCTGAAGTGTCCCAATTAGTTTTAGACTCTTTTTGTTGATTCCCTCTCTGCTCACGTTTCTCGTTCGTAAAACGTTATAAACCAGACATAATCCATTCTAGAGCACTCCAGACGGTTACTCACACGTATCTGATGGTTGTTAGTGTTGAGTATACTCCATTACGTCAAAGCTATTCAACAAACAACACTTGTTCAAAGACTTAATACTGCCATTTTTACTATTCGAATGGTATCAAATGTGAGTGATACTTCGACACGAAAATTAGTTTACTTTGATGATTTTCATTCGCTTATGTCGTGTGGTATTATATTTTGGGGCAACTCTTCCCATTCTACAAGGATATTTTTGGCTCAGAAACGGGCGCTTCGGGCAATAAGTGGTGTGAGTTCACGAACCTCTTGTCGACCTCTGGTAACGAGTCTGGGTATTTTGACATTGGCCTCTCAATATGTATATTCCTTATCGCCGTTTCTTGTTCCCAGTATTAGTTTATTCCCAAGAATAAGCAGCATTCACTCGGTTAATACTCGGCAGAAATCAAACTTGCATTTCGATCGTACTTCCTTAACTCTTGTGCAAAAAGGTGAGCAGTATACTGCTGCATCCATTTTCAATAAGCTGCCACTCGAATTCAAAAATCTTATCAGTAATCCACGCGCTATCAAATCGAAACTGAAGAGTTTCCTCATGGGGCACTCCTTCTATTCTGTCGAGGAGTTCCTTGAAAAATTAAGCTGATTCTTATATTGCTGATAGCGTTTACTTAAACTTATGGACTGACTTTTTTTCAGGTTCATGAACATTTATTTTTATCTGTTATTACTTTTTATGTTGTAATTTCATGTACTGACACGTTCCGTGGCCTTGGAGATTTGCTCCTCAATTTGGTCCTACGAAACTTGACGTGTAAATAAATAAATAAATAAAAAACACTTGATAAGGTCTGGCCATGTAAATGTTAGAATCTTTTGACACTAATTCAAATACGTTCGCCTCAGCGGGTAGTGGTGGGTACATTTGGAAGTAACTGCCCAGATAAAAGTGTACGACGGTGAAAAAGTCAAAGAAACTGATTTTCTGGACCAAGTAACAGCAGCCAGTCCGACAGATTATTGTCTTTCAAAACAATTAATCCAGCAGTGGACCCCGTAGCAACTCAAATATTGTGTGGTGAGTGGAGAAGGAGAGGTAGAAGTAACGCTAAATGTGTGGGAGGAAGTTGTCGGACAGTAACCATTTAAATTTAATGCGAAAAAGTGTAAAGTGATGGTGACAATGAGGAATACGACGAGAGCAGCAGTGTGTATACGTATTAGAGGGCAGATAGGAAAAAAGTGGAAAGTTTTGAGCTCGTGGGGAGCGTAATAGTAGACAGTGGGAGGAATGATAACGAGATTAATGAAAGGGGAAGAAAAGTGTAAGAAACCTTGTATGAAGCAAGGATGCACAAGCAAACAAATGTTATACCGAGCATATCGTGCTGCAGTACTCGAGTTCGCGCCGGAGACGTGGGTGTTGAAGAAAAGAGAGCTGAGCAGGATACAGACTAACGAGATGAAATTTCAAGGGAGTAGGATAGGAATAAGTAGACGGGACAGAGTAAAGAATGAGGCGGTGAGAGAAATAGTGAAAGGAAAGCCGACGCAACAGGCCATACAGAAGACAAGACGTTATGGGCATGTTAAAAAAATGGGAATTGACAGGATGCAAAGACAGACTCATAAAATGACAGGAGGAGGCAAGAGGTCTAGAGGAAGACCGAGTAACAGATGAATCGTTGGAGCCAAGGAATATATAAGTAATTGGGGATAATATTGTAACATAGTGAAGACAGAAATGAATGTAGCCTCCCCCTCACTTATCGACCTTAATGACAGTGAAAAATTAAACCGCACGCATCTAATGGAAATTTGGGAAAAGCAATCGTCACCGAAGTTAATTTGTCAGTAAAGAGGGAGGAAAGGATTACATCTAAATGAAAGGAAAAATGCAAATTAAATTGGTGGAAATTAATTTTGAGAAAAGAGTAAAATTAATAAAGCAAGTAAATGGGCGGTCGTTACGTTAGTGCTATGGATAACTACTATAATAACTGAAAATGAAAGACTAATGCACATACAATTAGCACTAAAAGCGTGGCAACTGAAGGTTGACACGTGTTGTGTGAAAACTGAATGTTTGTCAGAAGTAATAAATTTCGCTACACTCTGAATTAATTTAGCAAAAGAATTAATAAAACCGGAAAATTGAAAGTTAATTTAGTGACTGAAATTAATAGTGAACTTTAATTATGAAGCACTACGAAATTCAATTAAATAATGTTAGTCTTGGGCTACCTCAACAATCATTTCAAAGCCACTTGAATCTACGCAATTTAGAAATAAGAGATTTAACTTTGAACTTGAATTAAATGAATCTGAACAATTAACAATAGTACCAAGCTGAGCTGCGTCACAGGTAAGCTAAAATATGGTAACCAAACTCGCAGTCTTAATTTGTGCTTGTGTAATGTAAATATTGTAGCCAGCTATGTATACTTCAACTGAACTTTGAAATTAAAGCAGTGGAATGGAATGATATTACTTTAATGGTGGCGTTTGAATTTCAACGACACTCGGGTTCATTTTGGAAAAGGAAGGTACCCTGCTTGGTAATGCAATTGGGACAATGAGCAACAAAGGTTCATGCTAAGTTGCTGTAACTTTGTGATGCAACAGTTTGAAAAGCGGAGGTCTGCCATACAGTTCTAAAACTTTACGTGCTTTTAGCCTTCCTTGTTGGTTGATTAAAGGTTTGCAGTCGTCGATCGGGGAGGTGGCGACAGTCACTCATTGTCGGCCGTCGCTGTTGCAGAAGCTGGATGTTGGCGCGCCTTCTTCTCGACACGGTCAGCAGGCGAAACGGACTCTTGATGTGCGCCAGCTAATGCTTCCCGTCCGCGACACCGTGTCAGAAACTATCATGGCAAGTCGAGCGCAATTACATGCTGCCAAACCCCCAAAAGCGCGGCAACTCGCGGGAGCGTCACACAACACACCTGCTCCACCGCCCTACTGCAGCCAGACTCTGCTCTGCCCGCGCTCCACGCGGCAGAGTTAACCCTACCAAAGATCCTAAACACTTTGGTTCTCCACACGACCTATCGATGTAGTCGTTCGATAGAACAGTTTTCCCTAGGCAAGACCCAGCGTAAAAATACAAATAATATTTACAAAACAAACCAATTATACATCGAAATAAATGCATAAATATACACTCCTGGAAATGGAAAAAAGAACACATTGACACCGGTGTGTCAGACCCACCATACTTGCTCCGGACACTGCGAGAGGGCTGTACAAGCAATGATCTCACGCACGGCACAGCGGACACACCAGGAACCGCGGTGTTGGCCGTCGAATGGCGCTAGCTGCGCAGCATTTGTGCACCGCCGCCGTCAGTGTCAGCCAGTTTGCCGTGGCGTACGGAGCTCCATCGCAGTCTTTAACACTGGTAGCATGCCGCGAGAGCGTGGACGAGAACCGTATGTGCAGTTGACGGACTTTGAGTGAGGGCGTATAGTGGGCATGCGGGAGGCCGGGTGGACGTACCGCCGAATTGCTCAACACGTGGGGCGTGAGGTCTCCACAGTACATCGATGTTGTCGCCAGTGGTCGGCGAAAGGTGCACGTGCCCGACTGCATATGACCGAGGCACACAGGGCCAACACCCGGCATCATGGTGTGGGGAGCGATCTCCTACACTGGCCGTACACCACTGGTGATCGTCGAGGGGACACTGAATAGTGCACGGTACATCCAAACCGTCATCGAACCCATCGTTCTACCATTCCTAGACCGGCAAGGGAACTTGCTGTTCCAACAGGACAATGCACGTCCGCATGTATCCCGTGCCACCCAACGTGCTCTAGAAGGTGTAAGTCAACTACCCTGGCCAGCAAGATCTCCGGATCTGTCCCCCATTGAGCATGTTTGGGACTGGATGAAGCGTCGTCTCACGCGGTCTGCACGTCCAGCACGAACGCTGGTCCAACTGAGGCGCCAGGTGGAAATGGCATGGCAAGCCGTTCCACAGGACTACATCCAGCATCTCTACGATCGTCTCCATGGGAGAATAGCAGCCTGCATTGCTGCGAAAGATGGATATACACTGTACTAGTGCCGACATTGTGCATGCTCTGTTGCCTGTGTCTATGTCCCTGTGGTTCTGTCAGTGTGATCATGTGATGTATCTGACCCCAGGAATGTGTCAATAAAGTTTCCCCTTCCTGGGACAATGAATTCACTGTGTTCTTATTTCAATTTCCAGGAGTGTATATATATATATATATATATATATATATATATATATATATATATATATATATATATATATATATAGAAATAGTAAAACAATTACAATATATAAAGACACAGAAATGTCATATCTTCAGGTAACAAAATAAGGAAAAAAAATTATAGTACGATAGATGGAAATAGGAGGATATGCGTTTCCGGCGTTACATGAAGACTGAAACTGGGGAGAGGAAGGGAAACGATGGAAAGAGGCTTGTTTTCCGACCAGACACAGCCAGGCTCTGGAAAGCTTAGATGATATGATATTGAGTGGTTTCCAAATCGGAGGAAGTTAACAACACCTGTCATTAGAATGATCACCCCTTTGAAATCATGTTAATATTCGAACCAAGCAACACTCTGTAGCTGTCGAGCGGTGTGCTTAGGTGGTTTCACGCTGAGCAGGCAGGCGGGTGTAGGGGCCGCGACCTGCGGTGAACCCCCGCTCCGCTTATCTCAGCGGCGTCGGCGGAGCGCGTCGGCGGCGCATCGGGGCGGATCGTAGCGGAGCCGCTCAACTCGCTCACCGACCACCTGGCCTACATGCCCCCGCAGGCATGCCTCCCCACTGCTGCCCAGAGTCCGCTGTGTTCGTTTCTTTCGGCAAAGGATGGCGCATAAAAACTACTGGCCATTAAAATTGCTACACGAAGAAGAAATGCAGATGATAAACGGGTATTCATTGGACAAATGTATTATACTAGAACTGACATGTGATTACGTTTTCACGCAATTTGGGTGCATAGATCCTGAGAAATCAGTACCCAGAACAACCACCTCTGGCCGTAATAACGGCCTTCATACGCCTGGGCATTGAGTCAAACAGAGCTTGGACGGCGTGTACAGGTACAGCTGCCCATGCAGCTTCAACACGATACCACAGTTCATCGAGAGTAGTGACTGACGTATTGTGACGAGCCAGTTGCCCGGCCACCATTGACCAGACGTTTTCAGTTGGTCAGAGATCTGGAGACTGTGCTGGCCAGGGCAGCAGTCGAACATTTTCTGTATCCAGAAAGGCCCATACAGGATCTGCAACATGCGGTCGTGCATTATCCTGCTGAAATGTAGGGTTTCGCAGGGTTCGAATGAAGGATAGAGCCACGGGTCCTTACACATCTGAAATTTAACGTCCACCGTTCAAAGTGCCGTCAATGCCAACAAGAGGTGACCGAGACATATTACAAATGGCACCCCATACCATCACGCTGGGTGATACGCCAGTATGGCGATGACGAATACACGCTTCCATTGGGCGTTCATGTGCGCCAAACACGGATGCGACCATCATGATGCTGTAAACAGAACCTGGAATCATCCGAAAAAATGACGTTTTGCCATTCGTGCACCTAGGTTCGTCGTTGAGTACACCATCGCAGGCGCTCCTGTCTGTGATGCAGCGTCAAGGGTAACCGCAGCCATGGTCTCCGAGCTGATAGTCCGTGCTGCTGCAAACGTCGTCCAACTGTTCGTGCAGATGGTTGTTGTCTTGGAAACGTTCACATCTGTTTACTCAGGGATCGAGACGTGGCTGCACGATCCGTTACAGCCGTGCGGATAAGATGCCCGTCATCTCGAGTGCTAGTGATACGAGGCCGTTGGGATCCAGCTCGGCGTTCCATATTACCCTCCTGAACCCACCGATTCCATATTCTGCTAACAGTCATTGGATCTGGACCAACGCGAGCAGTAATGTCGCGATACGATAAACCGCAATCGCGATAGGCTACAATCCGACCTTTATCAAAGTCGGAAACGTGATGGTACGCATTTCTCCTCCTTACACGAGGCATCACAACAACGTTTCACCAGGCAACGCTGGTCAACTGCTGTTTGTGTATGAGAAATAGGATGGAAACCTTCCTCATGTCTGCACGTCGTAGCTCTCGCCACCTCCGCCAACCTTGTGTGAATGCTCTGAACAGCTAATCATTTGCATATCACAGCATCTTCTTCCTGTTGGTTAAATTTTGCGTCTGTAGCACGTCATCTTCGTGGTGTAGCAATTTTCTTTGCCAGTAGTGTACATTACTGCTATGTCCCTCCTACACACGCACACTCCATTGCGCACCGTATGAAGTGTTGCAGTGGTTAAACCGATGGATTTGAATTTGGTAGACGATTTCCTCCCACTCGTCCTCTTTTAAGTTCACCTTGATTACTGTAAAACTTCTCAGATGAATGCTGGGATGGTTCCCTAAAAAAAGACGCTAGTAATTTGTTACCTAATCCTTATCTGTCCAGTTAAGCTTGCTCTCCATCTCTAGAGACCTACACGGTGACGGGACCTTATATCCTAGCTTTGCTTCACCCTAATTTTACGATTATAAACAAACAAACAAAGAACAAATGTGCACCGTCTGTCCAAATAGTGCCGAGACCAAATTTATTGGACGCGCGAGATTAGCCGAGCGGTCTTAGGCGCTGCAGTCACGGACTGTGCGGCTGGTCCCGGCGGAGGTTCGAGTCCTCCCTCGGGCATGGGTGTGTGTTTGTCCATAGGATAATTTAGGTTAAATAGTGTGTATGCCTAGGGACTGATGACCTTAGCAGTTAAGTCACATAAGATTTCACACACATTTGAACATTTTTTGAACTAATTTTATTCCTGGCTTATAAGCGACGTCAGCGCAATAACTACAGTGGCAGCTTGAGCTAACGACTCTCAACACTAGATATGCATTCGACCAGTCCGTTGTGAGCAAGCAGAGTTAAGTAGTGGACGTGCGGCCGTAGTGTTTCACAAATCGCAGGATAGCAACATATCCTTAGTCTTGTTTTTGAAGAAGAGGGAGGGTGTACCAAATTTCTCCCGCATACTGTAACTCTGGAAGAAAAAACGAGGAATTGTGGACGCCTGCCATGATGTGGCTGAAATGCAAAAAGCAAAAAAATTATTTTCTGGAAAAAGTCACGGATGACGAGACTCGGTGTTATTAGCAGGAACCTACCACAGAGCAGCAAAGTGCAGAAGTTCACATGAAAGGCGAAATCTCTGATGACGTTATCGATATCCAAACCAACGTGATGAGCGTGCTGACAACGTTCCAAAGAAGGAATTTTCTGACAACTGAACAGAGAACCATTGTCGATCAATCGGTCGGCAACAGCTCGCCTCAGGAATCCGAAATGACAGGACACAGTTTTGCAATACTGTAGATTCAGGTTTTGCGTCCTCACCGTTTTCTCAAATAAGTCAAGACACATTTTCTGCTTTTCAAAATGCGAATATTGCCGGTTCAAATGCACTGCCGAATAGCACTGAGGAACACCAGTGCATTGTTATTACAATTAATGCAACAAATGGGACAAAAACTTCAAAAGTTAGACACAATGGAACAACACCTGAGACAAACACAGCAACAGCTTCAAAATGGAACAAAACCAATGCCCTACAGGAGGTATCGTCGTACCCACAAAACAGTCTATAAAACCATAGATAACATTGAACTTACAACATCAGGAGACAAGAAAAATCGCATTCCAGTGAAGAGTGTTGCAGCCCACGCCCTCGTCGATGGACCCTGTGTATTTCTTGGATGTTCTCTTAATTTTAGCTTGGATATAAACGACACTTTCTCACATGGAAATGGATGGTTCAGCGTTGCCATAGTAAGAGGTGGTAGCGGAGTTCCTAGTGTACCTGGTCTTGAAAGTTTTAATCATAGAGATGTAATTGCTTATCGTACCTATCATATGTTTGAAATTGGTAGTAAAGATTTTGGCAAATCAGCTTATGACTCAATCTCTCCATTTGTTTTGTATACTCGTAGCAAAAGAAAAATGAATCAAAATGAGTCTGTATGTATCTGGATTAAAGGTAAAGGTGTATGCGAATATGTAAAATTTGTAGGTGATTGTACTCTATATTTCCATAAATAAAGATCTGTAGCGTCAGCCACTAACCGGACAAGGGTACATCCCCAGCCACAGACTGCACACAGCACAGCCAGTGATTATCGTACAGAGCGCTACGTGACGTTACCAACATAAAAACCTAAACAGCCTACTTACAAAAATATCTTAAAGGCACCCCCAACGTGTCCATTGTGCCCGGTGAGCTACTGCTAGAGCAGTGGGAAATAATTTTAAAAAAAAAGCCCTGGTGTAGAAAAAGAGTGTTACTGTTAAGCGGCCCGATTCACGATCGCTGTGGAGCAACAAAACACTTTTATCATCGACCTGCGTGACGGGCCTGCTGCGGCAAAAGTAATGGCAGTTCTTGCGATACTCTAGAACTGCCGAATTCCGCTGGCGTAAAGTGGAACTGTTTTCCCTCGAAGGAACGGTACCCACCCGGGCCCGGGTGCTCGCTCCCAGTATTCGCCTGGGTAGACGGCTCGCGCCGCCTGCGGTACCGTTGTTCCGCAGCGACACGTGCGCGGTTTTTAGAAGGCGACGCCCCGCCGTGACTAACTGCCGCGCGGGTGGCCGCTTATGAGGCGCGAGGCGCAGGTAGGTACCCTCCGACACCGCGGGCCGGCCGAGCGTGCGATGCGTCAGGCGCCGCGGAGTCGTACCCGGAATGCCTACCTGACGAACCTACTGACTCAGAAACGATTACTCATCAGCGAATGGACGGCTACCGCTGACGTCCAGGGTTTCTTCGTGTGTTTTGGGCAAGAGGCCGACAGTCATAGTGAACCTGCAGAGCGATCTCAAATCATTGGTCTATTTTACAAAAGTATATTTTTGTACAGAAACCAGATGGCAGTCGTAAGAGTCGAGGGGCACGAAAGGGAAGCAGTGGTTGGGAAGTGAGTGAGACAGGGTTGTAGCCTCACCCCGATGTTATTCAATCTGTATACTGAGCAAGCAGTAAAGGAAACAAAAGAAAAATTCATAGTTGGAATTAAAATCCATGGAGAAGAAATAAAAACTTTGAGGTTCACCGATGACATTGTAATTCTGTCAGAGACAGTAAAGGACTTGGGAGAGCAGTTGAACGGAATGGACAGTGTCTTGAAAGGAGGATATGAGATGAACACCAACAAAAGCAAAATGAGGATAATGGAATGTAGTCAAATTAAATCGGGTGATGCTGAGGGAATTAGGTTAGGAAATGAGACGCTTAAAGTAGTAAATGAGTTTTTCTATTTGGGGACCAAAATAACTGATGATGGTCGAAGTAGAGAGGATATAAAATGTAGACTGGCAATGGCAAGGAAAGCGTTTGTGAAGAAGAGAAATTTGTTAACATCGAGTATAGATTTGTCAGGAAGTCGTTTCTGAAAGTATTTGTTTGCAGTGTGGCCATGTATGGAAGTGAAACGTGGACGATAAGTAGTTTGGACAAGAAGAGAATAGAATCTTTTGAAATGTGGTGCTACAGAAGAATGATGAAGATTAGATGGGTAGATCACGTAACTAATGAGGAGGTCTTGTATAGAATTTGGGAGAAGAGAAATTTGTGGCACACCTTGACTAAAAGAAGGGATCGGTTGGTAGGACATGTTGTGAGGCTTCATTCTTCCTGGATCTAATCGACAAAATCTGTATTTGTATGCTTCTAACATCTGTGTCAAAACTGATAAGGCATCTTACCACAAGCAACGGAAAATGACGCCATCTGTCGTGTTACATACGTGGCCCATATTGACGGTATCTGATGGTTACGGAAATTGGAAATTTGTGGTAAGGTCCCATGCGACCGAACTGCTGAGGTCATCGGTACCTAGGCGTACACACTGCATAACCTAACTTAAACTAACGTACGCTAAGGACAACACACGGACCCTTTCCCTAGGCAGGACTCGAACCTCCAACAGGGAGAGCCGCGCATACCGTGATAAGGCGCCTCAGATCGTGCGGCGATGGTAATGTAAAAAATTCATACGGTCGTAAGGTTAGTAACTTAAGTTCAGTTGCTGTGAATAAATTTTCTTAACGTCCAATGATTTATAATCACACTGTTAAATACTTGCAGTTCATAGGGTGGAGATCTCATATTGTTTAGGAGACTCTGGAACTGGATGGAGCGCACTGTCCATCTCGTGCCATTTGCGTGTACTCTCCGGAAGAATATGGGGGCACAACTTTTGTGTAGCTCTTAACACATGGCTGGTATACATGTCGTGCAAAGAGAGCAGTAATAATTTACGGAACAAACATTCGACCAAACAAATTTCGTACACAGCATCCATGTTAAATGACTTAGACTACTTCATTAAAATTATTGGAAGCTTGCACTAATCCTCTACTGTGGCATTAATAGAAGTAGCCACGATCAAATCAAATCTATAAATAATTACACTGATATTAAGTTGTAAAGAAGGGTTACGTTGAATACTGAGCAGTTGAGCATCTCTGACGCGAATACATTTTTTATCGAAACTCTCACTAAATCGCATCGAGATGCAGTTCCGCGTTATGAGTCTGACATTTCTTTACCGTATAATCTCAGCACTTGCGACGGTGAGTGCAGACAGCGTCCTTTTCCAATACAGCCGTGCAGTGACCCTTAGGCAGACGATGAAGTAGCGGTCAGTCACCAACAAAGTGTGATCCATTGAGCCTGATCGCGAGGTTACGTTAGCGTTCCCACCATTGTCTCACATATGTTGCTTTATCACAAGGTGTACTGTCTCTCTGATACAACCATCGTCTCCGAAATTTACCCCTACTGTACGCAGTACATGGTGCTGTAAATGTTTTCTTAAGAGCAACAACTAAACCACACCCCAACCACGGAAATCATCCCCCCACCCCCACCATACCGTAACACCACCTGTTCCGCACTTCACTGTTGGCTCTAGACATGGAAGCACTCCGTCTTCAGGCCACAAGTGGCCCATCGGGACCATCCGACCGCCGTGTCATCCTCAGTTGAGGATGCGGATAGGAGGGGCGTGTGGTCAGCACACCGCTCTCCCGGCCGTTATGATGGTTTTCTTTGACCGGAGCCGCAACTATTCGGTCGAGTAGCTCCTCAATTGGCACCACGAGGCTGAGTGCACCCCGAAAAATGGCAGTAGCGCATGGCGGCCTGTATGGTCACCCATCCAAGTGCCGGCCACGCCCGACAGCGCTTAACTTCGGTGATCTCACGGGAACCAGTGTATCCACTGCGGGAAGGCCGTTGCCTCTATGCCTCTAGACATGGGGGGTGGTAATATTTTCCAGACATACGCTAAACCCAAATCCTTCCAGCGGACTCTCGCAGGGTATTGCGTAATTCGCCACTCCAAGTTACTCGTTTCCAGTGTGCAATGACACCACCTCAGGCGACTACAGAAATTTGTGAGTTGTAAGGAGCTGCTCTGACCGTTGCATCCCATTATTTTTAACTCCCGCCCGCAGTCATTGTTACTAACTGGATTGCTGGTAAGAATATCGGACTCACAAGTGATTCATTCCGCTGATTTCAAGCGACTTCAGTACAACCGCGCTTCGCAATGCTCGACTGCCCGTGTCCCTCAGCACGTGAGCTGCGCCTTGTCTTGATTTGGCTATGGTTACTCGCGTTTCCACATCACAGTCACATCATCAGCAGTCGACTTGGGCAGCTTTCGAAGGGCTGAATTGTCCCTGACGGAATGTTAATCGGGTGACACCCAACGACTAATCTACGTTCCACGTCACAGAGCTCTCCTGTCCATTCTGCTGACTGCATCTCTACCGACATTTATATTGGCGGGCCCGTCTGTCGTGACATCTAGTGTCAATTCGGCATCCGGATACTTTTGATCGGGTAGTAAATTAGCTGTGGCTCTCTCAATTGATCCATATAGCATACATTCCACTTAGTGACTCTACGTAATGAAGTACGCGGAACCTTTGCTAGGCAGCACCTTCATTTTTAAGACCTGGCATCAAACGTGCGATGCGCCTTTGAGATCTTGGCCTGATCCCCCGGCGCCCTCGTTCAGGGAGCGAGGCAGCGGAAGACGCCCCCCCGGCCCCCGCCTGTCGCAGAGAGGAAGTGGGCCCCGCCCCTGTAAACAGGCGTTTATTGCGCCTAACTGGAAGAACAGACAACACAGCCTGCCGCGGCTCCAGCTGCGCCTCTGGCCGCATAGCACCGGCTGGCCTCGCCTGGCGGGCCTCTCGCTTACTTGCCACCCATGAGTTACGCGGCGCTGCTTCGGGATCCGCCGCACTCCCGACACTCTACCTGTCACTCACACTTCACTACTTACAGGGGTGGACAAAATACGCAAGCACCACAAACCTAACACCTTACTTCCCCACCACGACATTATTGCACATCGACGGCCGTGGCCATTATCAGAAACATGTGGTGACGTTACAGTAGACGAGTACAGTGGCGACTAAGGAAGACGCATCGCACTGTGCATGATTTCAAGTCAGTTGTGCATATACCATCGAATGGTACAGCGTTATTTGGTGAAATATCACGATAAAAACTCAACATAAGCCTACCGAAGCACCCTCACTCCGATGTCAGTAATTTTGTGGACGATTAATACCATGCCCAATATGGTGTAGGAAAACCATTGGCATTGAAAACAGCTCCCAGTCTCCTCGGAATGGATAGATACAAGTCCTGTGTGGTTTTCAAGGGAATCTTGTACCAGTCTTCCTGCAAAACAGTGCAAGTTCAAGTAAAGATAATGGAGGTGTTTGCCATCTCCGAAGTAGAACACGAAGCCTATAAATATTATTGATATCTGGTGACCATGGTGGCAAGAGGAGTCCGACAATTCATCCTCCTGCTCACAAAACCAGCCCTGGACGACGGGAACTGTGGGAACAGCGGCCCTGGCGGCTTGGAACACAGCATCACCACCGGGGAACAAACGTTGTACCATGGAAAATCTTGAATGCTTGGTGCTTCGCAGCTTTCAGACTGTTTTTTTTTAAGGACATTTTCTGTACACCATGAGCTGCACTATAAATGTTTATTTGCCGAAACCGGTTTTTAGGTTTATAACCCATGTGTGTGGGGGCTTGGTGTGGGGAAGGGAAGTGCCGATGAGGTGCAAGCTGGTGCTATGCAAGACTTACTTCACACCCATACTAATTTACGGCTCAGAGACTTGGACTATGACTAGAAGAGAGGAGAGCAGGATACAATCCAGTGAAATGATGTTTCTGAGAAGTATGCTAGGGAAGACGAGGAGAGAGAGAGAGTGAAAAATGAAGATGTTAGGACGGAAATTGGAGTGGACAAGTTGACTGAGAAAATTGAAAAGAATAGATTAAAATGGTTTGGGCATGTTAAGAGGATGGGAGAGGGAAGAATACCAAGAAGAATGGTGGAGTTCAAGATTGAGGGCAAGAGGTCAAGAGGAAGACCGACAGCAAAATGGACTGATACAGTAAAGATGAGTTTAAGGAGGAGACACCTGCTATGGAACCAAATTGTGGAAGAAGAATGGTGGAAAGACAAAGTGTCGAAGCATTATTGACACCCCAACCCGACCAGATATTGGATAGAGGGGAAACGAAAATTTTGATGAACCCATGATCAGTGGTAACGTATGTACCTAATACTATATGACCTGAAATCTTTCCTATAACATGAACAGCACCCTTCGCCTGGTTAAACAATGATGTAGAAAGCTTTAGTGTTTGGTGATCCGTAGCTTTCAGATGTTTCTGTACACCATCAGCTGCACTAGAATTTTTTTAATTTATGAATTTGGCCAGCTATGGACCGCATTGAACTTAAGACTTACGGTGTTTCTTTTTCTTCCGTTCTTCCCAGTACTTCTTCATTTTCTCGCCAACTGCTCGTCTCTGCTCATCTGTCCACACTCTCTTGGGTCGAGGTTTTGGTGCATCTTATTCATGGTTTGCGTTTTCTATCAGTAGCCTGAAGTGATTCCTGTCACGTATTATTCCTTCTGTAACACCTACTTTGTTGGCGTCTTTCATTACTGCTTCTATCCATCCTACAGTTTTTTTCAGCTTACTAACGTAATTAAAAATTTTCTTTGTAATCCGTGTTTCTTCCATTATTTTTAAATGTCCATAAAATTTTAGCCGTCTCTTCCTCATCGTATCTGTGATCTTTTCTCTATTTTTGAATAAGTCTTCATTTCTCCTTTTAATCCACCTACTTTCCTTGTTTTTTTTCCATCTCTTTTTTCTAGTTCTCTTAATTCACCTTTTTTATTGAATGTTAGGCACGCTGATCCATACGTTGCTTGTGTCCTAATAACTGAATTATAATGTCTAATCTTCGCTTGTATGGATATTGATTTCTTATTGTAGTAGTTTTGTGTTAATTTATATGCAAATTCTATCTTTTTTTATTCTTGCTTTATTTGTTGTGTTATCCAGTCCATTGGCTTGGATCCACTCACTCAGGTATTTGAATCTATCAACTCTTTTAATTTTTCCATACTTTGTTTTCATAAACTTTTCTGTATTATGTTTGTGTTGTATATACTCGGTTTTTTCATAGGATATTTTTAGCCCAGTCTTTTCAGAAATCTCGTGTAACAGATCAAGCATAACTGTTGCGTCAGTTTGGTTTTCAGTTGTCAATGCCATGTCATCCGCAAAGGCTAAACTAGAAATGAATATGGATGATGTCCTTTAGTGTAGGCCTATATCTGAAAACTGCGGATTACCAAGCATTCAAGTTTTTTACGTCATTGTGTAACCAGGCAAAGGGTGCTGTTCATATGTTATAGGACAGATTTCAGATCCTATCGTATTAGGTATATAACATGCCACTGATGAAGGGTACGTTTGTGGCAAACAAACATTTCTAGTGCAGCTCATACGGTGTAGAAGATGCCCTTTAATAAACTGCACAACGGGATGAATATGATCAGCGAAAATTATCACATAATCCTCGGCAGTAATGCTGCGTTGCGAAATAGCCTTGAGCTCCGTGGAATACCACGAGATGGCTGCCCAAATCATCACCGGTCCCACGCCATGTTTTGCTCTTGGCTCTTGTTATTTTTGTATGTCCTTGTTATTATCGGGGTAGCACCCGCTCCACATCTCAATTAGTCTACACGCTGAGGAAGGTTGCTGCAACACAGCTTAAATACGTCGATTTTAGTGTTTTAACGTTTTAAGTTTTTTTGTAGAGGACGCGGCAGTAAACCCAGAAGAATTTTAATAGCGTTGACACCGGCCGTGGGAGCCTAGGTGTTTATATCAACTTTAGACATGGTGAACAGCAACATTGGCGGAATCGTTAAGGGTATCCCCACAAACCTCCTCGACATTAACTCACGTCCTGCGTTGTCTTTGCCTAAGGACGAACTGCAGTCGCCATCCCCTCTTATCGTGCACATATTTCGTAGCAGCTGGGTCAGACGTAGTGGGAACTGTTTTAGTGAGGTGTGAAGCCCTGAGCGGTCGCCGCGGTTTGGCACCGCTCATATCCCACGAGAGCTTCTGCGCCGTTTAGCAGTAACGCTATAGCGGCACCCTCTGTCGCAAGCCGTTTCCCACTGGCGCGGCCACGCGGAAGCACGGCGCTCCGGTTTTGCGCAGTTTCCACGCGGAAACGAGTCTGCTCTCCCGAGCAATCCTGCTTTCGCTTCAGTCTCGCTGTCTGCATCGCCCTCTGCAAACCTCCTTCGTAAACACGTGTTTTACTAACCACAGTGAATAACACCGTACTAATAGTATTGTGGCGGACACCTTACTTTAACCAAACTTACAACGAATAAACATAGGATTTCAGTGAATATCCCTGTACATTTTCGGGTACATTGCCACTGCTTTGAAAACGATATCGCCTTGTCTCATTTACTAAACTAAATCACCAGGAAGTTCATGCGCCAGTGCTAACAGGGGGCAAGTGTCCTGAACGAACAGTGTTGGATCAAGGAAGCTGAGGTGCACACAGTTTCTGAAGGTTTGCTGTAAATGGCACCAAGCAAAACTCCGAACAAAGTATTATTTTTAGGCAACCAGGTATGGAGTTATTTGCGTGTTTATGCGTGAAATAAACAGTTCCCGAAAACAATGAAAAGACGCGTTACACAAATCGTGCGGAGACAACAACGCAGTCTCCCTTTCATCATGACACGCGGCTACTGGCAATTCACAGTTAAACGAAGAATACTCTCCTTGTCTGACTCTGAATGAGAACAAGAACGTGTTGCAAAAAAAGTTATGGAATTAAATTCTAAAATCAGTGAGATGTTCGTCGTCTTAACGCTGAAGGTCACGCGAAAATCGGTGCAAAGCTGAAGGCACTATATAGTACATGTGTTACAGTAAAGCTTAGTTTTCTTGATGCCATACCACACAATGGCTGATCGTGGAAATGCACTGGTGAATTCTACAACTCGTATCCAGAAGTAGTTATGCTAAGTTCCTGTCCGATCATCCTTTCAGAAATCTCCGTGCTTTTCCTAACAATCTGGTACGAAGGAATGAAATGTAAGTTTATGAAACTAACGGTTGACTCCTCATTCCCTGCTGTTCGTAATGTGGAAGGGAATCGAGATCAGAAACAGCACTTCTTATCACCGGATTGGGGGAGAAAAGAAATGATTCACATGTGTGTGTGTGTGTGTGTGTGTGTGTGTGTGTGTGTGTGTGCCCCGAAGCAGTGTCTTGTGTCGTTTACACCGTAAACCCGCCTTGTATACATTATATATTAATTTTATTCCCTATCCGACAACAGGAAGTACTGTTTGAGATCTCGACCCCTTGTTATCTCAGATCTCTCCTGTGAGATCCCTCTGAACAGGGAATGGAAAAAGTGGTTCGGAACTGGGAATATATGGGATTACTTGTTGCAGTCGTTGCTTTTAACCAACAGAAAGGTCCAGAAAATTTTTGTTGGTATCGACAAAGTGAAATAAATATTTAGATTCCTTAGCGTAGTTTCTGGATAGGTCATATCCTCGAAGAAACCTCGAGAAATGACAAGCGGCAAGGCTGTTTGGTACAATCTTTTCGTTTGTTCTCCCTGAACAATTCGCCGGAAGTAAGAGATGGGCGGAAGAGTTTTTGTGTTGACAGCAAGCAACAAGTAACTGAGTTTTAGTCTCTAGATCCGGAAAGGCCTTGTTTACTTACGTAAGTCATTCGCTATATGTTTTCTTTCTTAACGATGCGACCCAAGAGGAGGAAAGAGATACACGCAGAAAAAGAGAACGGAATACAGAAAGGAAACGCCACTCAGCCAAAGAGAGCTTATTGCGAATGCTCTAATCGACCCATGTGCGCTCCCCGCCGGATCTTTGAGCGGTTTGTAGCTTTCTCTCCTGACCTTTGCTCTCTCGGTTTTAACCGGAGAGAAACCCATGTTTCACAACTTCCCATTTAAATTCATTTCTTTTGATCGCAGAAAAGGAAGTCAACGAAGTTGCCATTATTGCTCAACTTCCTGTTCAAGATGTGTGTATCTGCACCGTTCTTCTCTGACTAAAACAAGAAATGGGCCAGCGCTTTTGTCTATAAATCTACAAAAGAAATCTAACTTCATGTTGCGGCATAACTAGCAATATCTGTATATGCTCCACAAATGGCTGCCAGTTAGTTAGGTGGTTTTACGCTGATCTGTGTGGGATATACTAACCAGGTTTCACAGAAATATTAACTTCAAAAGTAAATGACCACGTACCATACTGAAACTACTGGGCTAGTCAATAAATGAAAGTATGTTACCGAGCTGTTCTTATTTGTCACAATTTCGATTAGTAGCGGTCCCTTGCGTCGATTTGAAAATGAAACACCCGCTCTGCTAATCAAGCACAGACAATAGCGAATGATGCATCTAAGAAGATACTGCCCCGTACAGGTCTCACGTTCACAGCCTCCACAGGAATTAAGGATGATAAGAAATCGGAGAAGAGAACGGGGTAATTGAGTACCAATAGTTGAAACGAAGTACTTATAACTCGCCAAAGAGCCTCAGAACAATGTTACAAGAAGAATGGTTCAAATGGCTCTGAGCGCTATGGGACTTAACATCTTAGGTCATCAGTCCCCTAGAACTTAGAACTAGTTAAACCTAACTAACCTAAGGACATCACACACATCCATGCCCGAGGCAGGATTCGAACCTGCGACCGTAGCAGACGCGCGGTTCCGGACTGCGCACCTAGAACCGCGAGACCACCGCGGCCGGCAACAATGTTACATCCAAAATGAAGGCTGTGAAGAAAGGAAGGCTACTTTAAACATTCTAATTTGTGTACCCAATCCACTCTACAACATTTGTTACGTATACAGATCGTTTAGATGCTTCTCCCAATACACGTATTAAAAAAGAAATAAACAAACCGTGACTGAAACATCCAGAAAAAAATTACTGTTATAAAGCGTAAAGCGACTTCAAGAAATTAATACTTCTCTAAGGACAAGATAGAAGTGTTCAGGGGTAACAAAAAAAGAGATATGAAAAGGGAAGATCACGTAAAATGAGTAGGAAAGGCAACTGGAAGACTTACAATTGTTGGAAGGGTTTGGGAAAGCGCAGCACATCTGTTAAGGAAATGGAATGCATTGGTGCAATAACAAAACAGAAGTCATGTTTACACACTTTCGAGTAAAACACAAAAACCCGTCCAGAAATTGGAAGAATTTATTAATTGGTCTTTTATATTTCCGACCTTTATTAGGCTACCAACATTACATAACCAAAGAAAGATTGCGATATTTACTGAATTTAAAAATATAGGACTTCTCTCGCTGTTGCATCAAAAACTTTGTTTTCTGAATATGTCGTCAGAAAATGAACAAGTAATTATGTCTCTGAGCACTATGGGACTTGACATCTGAGGTCATCAGTCCCCTAGAACTTATAACTACTTAAACCTAACTAACCTAAGGACATCACACACATGAATACCCGAGGCAGGATTCAAACTTGCGACCGTAGCAATATTCACTTTTCCACATAATTGCCACCCAATTGGATACCTTTCTGCCAACGATGAACAGGTTTTCTGAAGCTGTCACAGAGGATGCCGACACTCTTGTTTCCGCAACCACAGTGTCACAGTTCTCTCAACGTCTTCATCAGAAGAGTAACGATGTCCCCGCAGATCGTCTTTCATTATCGGGAACAGATGGAAGACAGACGGTGCTAAGTCTGGACTGTATGGAGGATGCCGTACGGTGGTGAGATTCAATCTCTGAAGTTCTGCTGCGGTGGCACGTGAAGTGTGTGGTTTGGCATTTTCATGCTGTAGGAAATGTTACCCACACGTTCCTGTGAAATGCCGATTGTGCTTGCAGTTTCTCTCTTAATGATACGACGATCGTCCTGAATCAATCTGTCAACATTTTGCTTGTTAAACTCGGTGGTTGCTGTCAGAGGAAGTCCAACTCTTTGTTTGTCACGCACGCCTCAACATCTTTGAAGTTACTCGCCCAACGACGCACAGTACTCACATGAACACAGTCACCATAAACTGCTTTAATTGTATGATGAATCTCCTTTGGGGTGACACCTTCTGCTGTCAAGGATTCAATGACTGCACGTTGCTTACATCGCATTGACCGACCGTCTGCGTAGGGTTCCATACTTTACACTGTAACAACACAACCGTTCAATGCTAAGGATTGCCGCCAACTGGGGTTGTAGAGAAGAGGCTAAGGAGCAAGCCAGTACCTGCCGCATACCAACGCTGCCAACTGTTGAAGAGTTACGAACATGGAAGCATTACTTTTCAGTCAACCCTCGCACATACAGTAATTACTCAACGTAATGTTAATACCGTCTTGAGAAGAGTTTTAGAATGTGTTCTCCGGTTTCTCAGCGTTAATAAGTCACCTCAGAAAGACGGTGTTTCCCTTTTCAGATGTATGTTAAGCTCGTATCTCGGTTACCAGAGGACTGTTCACGGCAAGTGGCGTAACGGTGACGGCGTGCTTGCGGTAGGATGGTCCGCGCGGCGCGCTACCGTTGCCGACATTGTATGCAAAGCGCAGGCAGGAGGCGTCGGCCCACGGGGGCGCTCGGGTGTCGCTCGGCCATCCACAGCCGCACGTGCGGTCCTCCCGCACACGTGGACCGGAAGGCGGCCTGCGCCGTGTGTCCCGCTACCTCCTGTAGGGCTCAGCCCTCCCCCTCTGTGTCGCAGTCCCACCAGGACCAGCGTTTCTCTTCGCACACACCTAAATTTACTCTACAACCACGCTTACAGTACGCGAGTTACCTTTTCAGTGAATGCTCATATAGTGCTTGCACTCAGTAACATTTCACTTCGGTGATGTGTATGTTGTTGTTGTGGTATTCAGTCCTGAGACTGGTTTGATGCAGCTTTCCATGCTACTCTATCCTGTGCAAGCTTCTTCATCTCCCAGTACCTACTGCAACCTACATCCTTGTGAATCTGTTTAGTGTATTCATGTCTTTGTCTCCCTCTACGATTTTTACCATCCACGCTGCCCTCCAATACTAAATTGGTGATCCCTTGATGCCTCAGAACATGTCCTACCAACCGATCCCTTCCTCCAGTCAACTTGTGCCACGAACTTCTCTTCTGCCCAATCCTATTCAATACCTCGTCATTAGTTACATGATCTACCCATCTAATCTTCAGCATTCTTCTGTAGCACCACATTTCGAAAGCTTCTGTTCTCTTCTTGTCCAAACTAGTTATCGTCTATGTTTCACTTCCATACATGCCTACACTCCATACAAATACTTTCAGAAACGACTTCCTGACAATTTCTCTTCTTCAGAAACGCTTTCCTCGTCATTGCCAGTCTACATTTTATATCCTCTCTACTTCGACCATTGTCAGTTATTTTGCTCCCCAGGTAGCAAAACTCCTTTACTACTTGAAGTGTCTCATTTCCTAATCTAATTCCCTCAGCATCACCCGACTTAATTCGACTGCATTCCATTATCCTCGTTTTGCTTTTGTTGATGTTCATCTTATACCCTCCTTCCAAGGCACTGTCCATTCCGTTCAACTGCTCTTCCAAGTCCTTTGCTGTCTCTGACAGAATTACAATGTCATTGGCGAACCTGAAAGTTTTGATTTCTTCTTCGTGGTTTTTAATACCTACTCCGAATTTTTCTTTTGTTTCCTTTACTGCTTGCTCAATATACAGATTGAATAACATCGGGGAGAGGCTACAACCCTGTCTCACTCCCTTCGCAACCACTGCTTCCCTACTCTTATAACTGCCATCTGGTTTCTGTACAAATTGTAAATAGCCTTTCGCTCCCTGTATTTTACCGCTGCCACCTTCAGAATTTGAAAGAGAGTATTGCAGTCAACACTGTCAAAAGCTTCCTCTAAGTCTATAAATGCTAGAAACGTAGGTTTGCCTTTCCTTAATCTATTTTCTAAAAAACGTCGTAGGGTCAGTATCGCCTCACGTGTTCCAATATTTCTACGGAATCCAAACTGATCTTCTCCGAGGTCGGCTTCTACCAGTTTTTCCATTCGTCTGTAAAGAATTCGCGTTAGTATTTTGCAGCTGTGACTTATTAAACTGATACTTCGGTAATTTTCACATCTGTCAACACCTGCTTTCTTTGGGATTGGAATTACACTCCTGGAAATTGAAATAGGAACACCGTGAATTCATTGTCCCAGGAAGGGGAAACTTTATTGACACATTCCTGGGGTCAGATACATCACATGATCACACTGACAGAACCAGAGGCACATAGACACAGGCAACAGAGCATGCACAATGTCGGCACTAGTACAGTCTATAACCACCTTTCGCAGCAACGCAGGCTGCTATTCTCCCATGGAGACGATCGTAGAGATGCTGGATGTAGTCCTGTGGAACGGCTTGCCATGCCATTTCCACCTGGTGCCTCAGTTGGACCAGCGTTCGTGCTGGACGTGCAGACCGCGTGAGACGACGCTTCATCCAGTCCCAAACATGCTCAATGGGGGACAGATCCGGAGATCTTGCTGGCCAGGGTAGTTGACTTACACCTTCTAGAGCACGTTGGGTGGCACGGGATACATGCGGACGTGCATTGTCCTGTTGGAACAGCAAGTTCCCTTACCGGTCTAGGAATGGTAGAACGATGGGATCGATGACGGTTTGGATGTACCGTGCACTATTCAGTGTCCCCTCGACGATCACCAGTGGTGTACGGCCAGTGTAGGAGATCGCTCCCCACACCATGATGCCGGGTGTTGGCCCTGTGTGCCTCGGTCGTATGCAGTCCTGATTGTGGCGCTCACCTGCACGGCGCCAAACACGCATACGACCATCATTGGCACCAAGGCAGAAGCGACTCTCATCGCTGAAGACGACACGTCTCCATTCGTCCCTCCATTCACGCCTGTCGCGACACCACTGGAGGCGGGCTGCACGATGTTGGGGCGTGAGCGGAAGACGGCCTAACGGTGTGCGGGACCGTAGCCCAGCTTCATGGAGACGGTTGCGAATGGTCCTCGCCGATACCCCAGGAGCAACAGTGTCCCTAATTTGCTGGGAAGTGGCGGTGCGGTCCCCTACGGCACTGCGTAGGATCCTACGGTCTTGGCGTGCATCCGTGCGTCGCTGCGGTCCGGTCCCAGGTCGACGGGCACGTGCACCTTCCGCCGACCACTGGCTACAACATCGATGTACTGTGGAGACCTCACGCCCCACGTGTTGAGCAATTCGGCGGTACGTCCACCCGGCCTCCCGCATGCCCACTATACGCCCTCGCTCAAAGTCCGTCAACTGCACATACGGTTCACGTCCACGCTGTCGCGGCATGCTACCAGTGTTAAAGACTGCGATGGAGCTCCGTATGCCACGGCAAACTGGCTGACACTGACGGCGGCGGTGCACAAATGCTGCCCAGCTAGCGCCATTCGACGGCCAACACCGCGGTTCCTGGTGTGTCCGCTGTGCCGTGCGTGTGATCATTGCTTGTACAGCCCTCTCACAGTGTCCGGAGCAAGTATGGTGGGTCTGACACACCGGTGTCAATGTGTTCTTTTTTCCATTTCCAGGAGTGTATTTAAGGAGGACTACCTTGTGGGCGGAGGTGCGAATGAGAATTTGGATTGAGAAGGGAGGCGTGTTTCGGTAGTCTACGCAGTTGTGCAAAGGCACTGTGCCAGGGTGGTGTAGTGGTTACCGCATCATTTCTCACTAGGTAGGTGGGTGCTACAGAATGTTTTCGCAATCGCAGGAGAAAACTGGCGGTTGAAGTTTCCTCACAAGATCCATTCGCAAAGAAAAACGCCTTTGTTTTAATGATTGTCACTCAAATCACGTATCGTGTCTGTGGCACTGTCTCCCTTTCCATGTCATCCGTCAGTCCCACCTACACTGAACCGCAGAATAGGACAGAGAAGCGTGGTGTAAGCAGTTTCTTTAGAAGAACTGCGTCTTTCTTTCCCGGTCTTTCACCAATCTGCCTCGTTGTCGACGGGACGCTAAAACCTAACCTTCCTTTCCGTTTTGATGACACTACATTCCCTATACAGCCGGCCGAAGTGGCCGCGCGGATCTGGCGCTGCAGTCTGGAACCGCGAGACCGCTACGGTCGCAGGTTCGAATCCTGCCTCGGGCATGGATGTGTGTGATGTCCTTAGGTTAGTTAGGTTTAACTAGTTCTAAGTTCTAGGGGACTAATGACCTCAGCAGTTGAGTCCCATAGTGCTCAGAGCCATTTGAACCATTCCCTATACGCTATCTTAAGTTCTCCATTTTTGCTGGTTGCCTCATTCCACTGCTCCAAAATTATTTTTCGTACATTTCGCCCAAATAACAACCGGTTTTTCCTACTGTTGCCTTACTTCGGGTTGCATAAACGGAATTAACGGTGTAGTCATAAGCTGGAGGAGAATTTCTCTCTTTGTTTCTCGTTTCCTGCTTTTGTATGTCAGTTTAGTTGAAGATAGATGTGCTCGCAACACCTACTAGGACGTCGATTTTATACGGTTTCAGTTATTTTGGCTGAAAAGGGTTCTCAAATGATCAAAATGCTTGACTCTAATGATTTCCACCACCATAGCATGCCATTAGCATCCCTTCTTTTCTTCTGCCATTTTGGAAGAAATCGAATTACTGAAATTCCAGAACGTATTTTGAGATTAGCGACGCGAGATGATAATTCGTGTCTCCCAGGATTACACCGACATTTAAACCTCGGGACCATTGGTTTTACGAGCGTTAACCCGAGGTCTGAGGTACGTTTCTGTGCTTAACATTTAGACTTCTTCTCTGAGAGATGTCCTCAGATGCATTAGTTTTCAAACCTTGTTTAGCAAGCAAATAATATCCATGAAACTAATGTCAACAATAATACGAATACCGGCCGTGAGATGTATAACAAAAAAAAAAAAAAAGGTTCAAATGGCTCTGAGCACCATGGGACTTAGCTGCTGAGGTCATCAGCCCCCTAGAACTTAGAACTACTGAAACCTAACTAACCTAAGGACATCACACACATCCATGCCCGAGGCAGGATTCGAACCTGCGACCGTGGCGGTCGCGCGCCTCCAGACTGTAGCACCTAGAACCGCTCGGCCACTCCGGCCGACTAGATGTATAACACGATTTCCTTTGGGGTATTGGTACCATTGTTAGACTGCCAGAAGAAATGCAGTGGATCTGAGACATTGGATCGTGGCTCCCGGAACACTAATATATGGCGTCCTAGCTGGGACTCGATCTCACAGTTTGCAACAAGGAAAAGGTTTCAGAAGTTAATGACTATGAACATCAGCGGAGAAGTTGAAGTTTGTGTGGATCACGCCACTTTTAGCTCCGTATATCTGTCTACAAAAATGATTTTAGGCCCGTCTCCTGCGCGTCTCTTGAACCCGAAGTTCCGTCGGTAGCTCCTGGCGAATGTCGCGAAATCACAGCAGTGGCCTTCCCGTATGTTCGGCGTCGCACACGCCCGCTGAAGCGCCATTACAAGCCATCAGCGCAGGAACGTGCCCGATGAATTCTTTAATTCGCTGCTGACGTAAGCAGAGTCCTCGTTGGGGCCGCATGTATAGTGGACAGGACCTTTTCAGTGCAGGTCGGACGTGGACGGTCGTTATGCCATTGAGAGGCAATTGAAGCGGCGGCGCCAACAGCTGAGACGTCAGGGGTCCACGGGCCCTTCTACGTCCACTGTCCGTCCGTGGGACTCGTCTCTTCGCTCCTGATGGACAGATGACCACAAAACAGCCTGAGAGGGGACTGTGGTCATTAAGCGTAAGGACATTCACCCAGTCGATTGCGCCGTCCGCTGGTGGCCGAGCGGTTCCAGGCGCTTCAGTCTGGAACCGCGCGACCGCTACGGTCGCAGGGTCGAATCCTGCCTCGGGCATGGATGTGTGTGATGTCCTTAGGTTAGTTAGGTTTAAGTAGTTCTAAGTTCTAGGGGACTGATGACCTGAGACGTTAAGTCCCATAGTGCTCAGAGCCATTTGAACCATTTTCTGAACCAGTCGATTGCTACCAAGCGAAGTGGCGCCGCCACGTAAAATACGTCCTCGCTTGAAGAAAATGCAGAAAGTTGTGTTTCGAAATGTGATTAATGTGCCACGCTGGAAAATTACGAGAATCATCAGTACGGAGTATACAGCAATATACGACATTCAGCAATGTGTGTTTGTTTTAACGAGCGGTTGCCTAAGACCTCCCAAGAAATTGAATTAAATTCTTCCCATTATGCTCTTCTCTTCGCGACAAGAACCTGGGAGGAACTGTGAGCAGTATGTTGCTTCTCTCTCTCTCTCTCTCTCTCTCTCTCTCTCTCTCTCTCTACTTCTACCTCTACGTTTCTTCCTATTCTCTATCTGTCTTTTCGCTGTTTGTCCAAGTTATTCCTAGGATTTCTAATTTTGGGATTTGATACCGCTTTTCGTGCACAATTGTCATTTTCTAAATCCACACCAAGTTCAGCCCAGCTACTTTCCACTTACTCTTCTATTCTTTTGCTTATTAATCTATTCAACCGTTTCCTAGTGTGGTATGTGATGCCCACTATCTGACAGCTTACAGATTTGCCCGCTAATGTGGCTGCTGTTGAGCTGCAATTGGGCGGTTCGAATCTTGATGTAGAAGGACACAACAACACGACAAGCCGCCAGTACAAAATAATACGCAAGCGGTCCTGGAAAACCATGCAAACCGAATGTAAAGGTATTAACTAACAGAAATAAAAGGTAGTTTGAACTAAATATTTCTGTAACTTTGTCATCATTTAGTAAAATGTTCACATTACACATTAAATAAAACAGAAACCCACTGGTGATGGCACATAGGTGCTGAAACATGTTTGGGAACTTTTGAAAAACGGTGTTTAGGATTAACTGGCGGACCATACATCCAACAATTTTAACTGCGAACACGAAAGATACAAGAGCTGCAAACCCAAATGATGAAGTTTACAAAAACATGTGCCAGTGAAGAAGGCTGGTGTTAGCTTTTGTATGTTGTGTAGTTACCGATCAAATCCGATAACACTTTGCACAGGCTTATAGAGTGACACTGTTGATGAGTAATTGTTTGTGATGACGGGACTTAAGCTTTGGCTGCACCGTAGCTGAGATTCACTCTGTAACGCTGCACATCGTTGTATGTATCGATAGTCTGCTGTTAGCATCGCGCCTGATTCTATGACGCGTGATCGGGGCGGCTGCCGCTAGAAGGGAGTGTTGCGATGACCCGAGGTTGAGTAACGAAAGCCTGGCTCGCTCGTTGGAGCACGAAGCGCAACGCGAAGTTAATTTTGTTCTACAAGTGGTACAAGGCATTTACTCGATGGCGCGTGTACCCTGTGTGCCGCGTAATAATGCGAGTGATACATTCAGTGTACTATTTCAGCCAGTTCGCGCGTGCTATAAATTCATATCGGTATACACCTGCCACGCCTCGTTGGCGCCGGCCAGGGTGGCCGAGCTGTTATAGACGCTACAGTCTCGAAACCGCGCGACTGCTACGGTCGCAGGTTCGAATCCTGCCTCGGGCATGGATGTGTGTGATGACCTTAGGTTAGTTAGGTTTAAGTAGTTCTAAGTTCTAGGGGACTGATGACCTCAGACGTTAAGTCCCATAGTGCTCAGAGCCATTTGAACCATTTCAACGCCTCATTGTCCTGATTAGGAAGATCGTGATAAAGCTCACGAAAGAGGCAGGAGCCGACTTGTCTGCTTTGGCTATCAAAGTGCCTTCAGGGGCTCATATTTTGGTATCAGAATAGCATGTGAACAACGCAGCCCTGAGGAAGTGTCAATTCCAGAATAGCGTTGATTTTACCCAACCATGTTACCTTAGTTGGTAGAATAGCAACCATTCCCTCCGTTTCGAACTTTATTGTGTGTTGAAACATTTCAGCATACGTAGAGACGACAATTATATGTAGTAGCATCCTGTGCTCCAGTTTCAGGTAGGTGGCATAGGCCAGCTGAGTCGCTTACTAACTCTTTACCTTCTTTGTGTCGCGAACATCATTAACATAATATTGAAGCTATACCCATCTGGCACAATAGCATACACACAGTTATTTAAACCACAACAAATATATTTCGCGAAGAAGATTAACCAACAAGCGGGAATAAAAAAAAAAATAAACCTCAGATTAAGCCGCTTAACAATAGAAAGACCGTACAGTTCAATCTGACATGTGAGTGTTGGTTAATAGTTAATAAACACCGTAAGTTTAAATTTATGAGACTTGTATTTCATGATTTTTAATATACTTCGATGGTTTATAATTTTTGTAAGAGACAAACATCAGTTACAAGAGCTGTACGAATTATAAACATATATTTACCTTAAAGGACGTCAGTCGGTCATTTATACCACTGTGATCATTTCTTAGGTTTGATGGCTGTAACAGGCGTAATGATGTATTTTTACATCCGCTTAGCTTATTTTATTTCATTGCTGTGACTCGTCCCCTCTTTTTCTTTACATTTTACTTTATTTAGTGCAACAGCGGACATACTTTAGTTGCTGTGCTCTGTCAGTGTTTTGCTGTGCTATGCGGAAATTTAGTGCCCTTGATTATTACGGTGCATCGGTTTTTTCATTCTGATGAGCTTTTACAATTCCAGAAAGTTTGGGACTAATATTCTGGACCAGATGTCTCGTCTGTACATTGTCCAGTATGACTGCCGAAAATGGCCTATGCACTTTTTTTCTTTTTCTTTTTTTTTACCGTACTAGACCTTGCCGAAATCGGCGCACGGATGCTTTATAAGAAGGCAACAGGAGACAAAGATACCTGGCGAATGTTTCCAGACTAGCGGAAGAACTCTTCTCGTTGTATGTATAATCAAGGAAACAGCCTGTTCATGCATTCACTATTGCTGAAATACGTAAGCTACCAGTGCGGAAGACTGGCCAGATATGAGGATGCAGAAGTTCAAACAAAACTAAAAATCTGCGTGTGCAGTGCAAGAAATTCATTTGTGGCCCATATGTAGGAAGTGTTTAGTATGGGTGTGCAAATGACCCTGAGTTCGGTGTGGGGCGGCGGCGGGGTGAGTGGACTGCTGTATCCTGTTGTGGGGTTGTGAACCACTGAGGACTACGGCGGGGACGAAGCCTCTCCGTCGTTTCTAGATACCCGGTTCAACACACACACACACACACACACACACACACACACACACACACACACACACACACACACACACACACACACGGGTGTGCAAAGTATTTTGATGAAGATGGTGGCTATGACTGGAAACAGGTAACTTTGTCTCCTGTTGCCTCTCTTATAAAGTATCCGTGCGCCGATTTCGGCAAGGTCTAGTACGGTAAAAAAAAAAAAAAAAAAGTGCGTAGGCCATTTGCGGCATTCATACTGGACGGTGTACAAACGAGACATCTCGTCCAGATTATTAGTTTCAAATTTTATGGAATTGTAAAAGATCATCTGGAAACATGTCGTAGAGAAAGATAATGTTATTTTCTCGTAATTACCACGGCAGTCTATGACAATTTTTCTTTTTATTTGCTAATAAATATGTGTTTACGGCCTGTTTGGGGTTCTGTTTGAGAACAAATCATAGAGATAACAAATTGTATTTCATGATTATGTGTTTATTTGGATTTGTAAGTTCAGTAATACAGTTTAGTTTCTGTGAATATTGTATTTACGATGTATTATTCACTGTGATTCTTTTTTATTTCGTTAATTATAGTTTCTGTAGAAAAATTTAAGCATAACACATCAGTAGGGCCAGAGGAATATGCTGGCGACACTTACAGATATAACACTGAGTTAATTTAACAAGTTAAACCGGAAAAAAGCCGGCCAGAGTGACCGAGCGGTCCTAGGCGCTACAGTCTGGAACCGCGCGACCGCTACGGTCGCAGGCTCGAATCCTGCCTCGGACCTTAGCTTAGTTAGGTTTAAGTAGTTCGACGTTCTAGGGGACTGATGACTGATGGCCTCAGAAGTGAAGCCCCATAGTGCTCAGAACCATTTAAAAAAAAAAAAAAAAAAAAACGTCGCCGGTCAAATTGAACGGTAGCGGTCTTCCATGTAGTTCGCTAACGCCGGTCCCCTTAATATTAATCTACCCGGTAGAATCCAGTTTTACATTTATTCTCGAATATACGCCTCGAGTCTCACGTATTGAAAGCTTCAGCACCTCTCGGAGTACTGCTCGAGGCAGAAACTCTCCACGCTAAAGTGACCCCCGCCTCGAGTTCGTCCGGTGGGTTTGTTTTTCCTCCCTGCTCTAACGCAGCGCCCGCGGTGAGAGCGAAATCCGCCATGGCCGACCTGGCGACCGCCGCTAATTGTGGCCGACCGGTAATTGCCTTTGTTCCGGGGCAGGCGGCAGGCGGAAGCGCCGCGAGAAATGGGCCGACAGAGATTGCCGCGGCCGCGGCGTGGCGTGGCGAAAGAGCTGCAGGCGTATTGTCGGTACCTCTCACTGCGGCTTCAGCGCCCCTAGCCGTCCTCCACGTCTCCTGTCTAAAGATACGTTCTCACAGGACATATATTCTGAGTGTCGCTGACAACATAGCCCGGCAGTGTTGCCTGATCCAAGCCGGCCACACGAATAGACATTGTTGGCCGCTGTTTCGCGGCAATGCCTGTGTCAATACGAGAGGCTCAAATGGTTCAAATGGCTCTGAGCACTATGGGACTTAACATCTGAGGTCATCAGTCCCCTAGAACTTAGAACTACTTAAACCTAACTAAGCTAAGGACATCACACACATACATGCCACGAGGCAGGAGTCGAACCTGCGACCGTAGCAGCCGCATGGTTCCGGACTGAAGCGCCTAGAACCGCTCGACCACAGCGGACGGCGCACGACCCCTCATAGTATTAATGGTCTCTAGCTGAACATTTTGTAGTCGTCTGTATCATTTTTATAGCTTTGTAGGAGAAAAATTGGTACCTTAAATTCTGTAAAGCTTCAGTCGTACGATAGTGTCTTTCTTGCAGTGTTCATCGTTTTGTTAGATCCTCATGTAATATGAACAAAATAATTGTTCATGCTGATTTTACTTGTACACGCTTGTTGTTTCTAACTAAATCACCCATTAGTGATCCTACGAGTGAATGCATTACGGGTCACCTGTCGCCCATTACACCAAATTGCACAGCGCAGGTGTGTGAAACATTATTTGAGAAACTTCATGGTTATCAAAATATCGACACCGGTTGTACAGTAGAATTTATTTCAAAATTAAAATTTAATATATCGAACCGGTATATGACTCACGGTCCACCTTCAGTGATGCGATTTAAATTTGTCTTTTAATACATACAGTGCCTAGTGAAACTTTTCGGCTTCATAATCAGCATATTTAAACTTTCATGTCTCTAAGTATTTCTTTCTGTTTGGCATGAGGCTTTTAACGTGTTGACTGTATAATCTAAAATATTCCAGTGACCATTATGTGTATTAAAACGTCGTTTTGAACGCTTGAGACGCTGAAGGGGCCCTATACCGGTCCAGAACAATAGACGTCAAGTCTAAATTCATACCGTTACGCGGGCTACGGAAGTATTTTGGTCGTCATGACGTTCCTGAAATTCGTGTAAGCTACACAGCACAGCGTGCATGAAAGAGAAATTAGCGAATTTTCCGGTTCCCGGTGAGTAAGTCCATTTCGCCGACTTGGTTAACTGCCCGATAATTGAAACGTGTCACTTTTTAAAGAGGCAGTGACTGATACAGGACGTCGAGTGATGTATCAGTGTTTAACACACTGGAGTAGACCTCATTCCACTTTTCGAATGAATGAAACGAAACTCAAGTTTTTTAGAGTGGTTTAGAATCATCTTCCACCTTCTACATTGTGCTAAAATTCTATGTGAGTGAAAATGGGAACATGGCACGAGGTGTTGTGTATTTGATGTCTATCCAGCCTGGTACCCTACGCTTGCCATCCAAGAACAAACAGTGGACTCCCTGGAACATTGCCGGCCGGTGTGGCTGTGCGGTTCTAGGCGCTTCAGTCTAGAGCCGCGTGAGCGCTACGGTCGCAGGTTCGAATCCTGCCTTGGGCATGGACGTGTGTGATGTCCTTAGGTTAGTTAGGTTTAAGTAGTTCTAAGTTCTAGGGGACTGATGACCACAGACGTTAAGTCCCATAGTGCTCAGAGCCATTTGAACCATTTTTTGAACCCCGGAACATTCTGTGTAATCCTTCAGCATTGGTCGGAGGCTAACAGGAACTGGGCAAGGGATGTTTTATCCCATGTGTAGCTTGCCATTAACACCACAGCAGAAACAGGTGCGCCGGCCGAAGTGGCCGTGCGGTTAAAGGCGCTGCAGTCTGGAACCGCAAGACCGCTACGGTCGCAGGTTCGAATCCTGCCTCGGGCATGGATGTTTGTGATGTCCTTAGGTTAGTTAGGTTTAACTAGTTCTAAGTTCTAGGGGACTAATGACCTCAGCAGTTGAGTCCCATAATGCTCAGAGCCAGAGCCAGAAACAGGTGCGTTTAGAATCGTACCCTGATCGGGAAGCATGGATCGCTGTTGAATAGCATCGCATTGTGTTCAGCGATGACTCGCAGTTCTGCACTTCTCCGGATGACCACCGTCGGCATAATGGCGACAACCTCCGGCGAGGTCCCATTCTTTCAATGTTTTTGAGAGGCATAGCCTGGTGTCATGGTGTGGGGAGTCATCGGGTATGACGTCAGGTCACGGCTGGCAGTGACTGAGGAAACCGAGGGCACAGCAGTAAGCCACAAACATCCTGCGTCCTCATGTGTTACCTCTTATGTGACAGTGTCGTGGTGCCATTTTCCAACAGGACAAAGCCCCATCCACATGTGACAGTGTCATGGAGCCATTTTCCAACAGGACAATGCCCCGTCCACACATGGCTCTATGAACTGTGTCATTTTGAGACAATCTAGTAACTAGTGCGATCCCCAGATCTGTCCGCGATAGATGTGTGTGGGAGCAGCTCTCAGACGTCAACTCCTTACCATCTGCTATATCCAGGAGGTCACGGATCGGTTGTGGACCACTTTGCCTCGGGAGAGGAGGCAACGGCTTTATGACACACTTGCCGGCCGAGTCAAAGGAGTGCAACGTCATACAGATAAGTGGGTAATTTTGTAATTTTTGGTAAGTTCCTATGGAGCCAAACTGCTGAGGTCATCGGCCCCTAGCCTTACACACTACTTAAGGGGGGTAGGACGTCAAACGGGCCGACTTCGAAAAGGAGGGGCACCACAGGACATTTTAATTTGCACTGTCTATACTTTTACAAATAAATTCATAAAACTTTGTCAGCATGACCAGGAAGGATTCAGGATTCACACTCATAGTCATAGCAGTGGAAGTTCAAAAACGCGAAAAAATAATATTTTTAAAATATGAAATTTCATGATTTTTTTTTCACTTACTGTTGACTGCATTTGTTGCTATAGGTACACTTTTCTTCATAAGTAAGAGGGATTATTCGATGAATTTTGCACAGCTTACAAACCATACTTACAGGTGTATGAAACTCTAGAATTTATTTGATCCATGGAAAAATCAATGGGCTGTTACGTTTTAAACTTTGTGTTTAGAGAAAACTCGAGTTTTATAGTTAATTATCTCAATTTTTAACACAGTTTTTAACAGATTTGGGAAATTCTAGAGTTTCATACACCTGTAAGTATGGTTTGTGTGCTGTGCAAAATTCATCGAAGAATCTCTCTTACTTATGAAGAAAAGTGTAGCTACCGCAGCAAATGCAGCCAATACCAAGTGAAAAAAAATGATGAAATTTCACATGCAAAAAAATTATTTTGTTATGTTTTTGAACTTCCGCTGCTACGAGTGTGAATCCTGAATCCTTCCTCGTCATGCTGACAAAGTTTTATTTGTAAAAGTACAGACAGTGTAAATTAAAATGTCCTGTGGTGCCTCTCCTGCTCCAAGTCGGCCCGTTTCACGTCCTACCCCCTTTCATCTAACTTAAACTAACTTTCCCTAAGGACAAGATACACACACCCATGCCCGAGGGTGGGCTCGAACCTCCGACGGGGGAAGCCATGCGAACCGTGGCAACTCGCCTCAGAGAAGTGGGCTGATGCTGCCAAATTATATATAAATTTGACTCGATAGGTTTTGTAATCGCTGAAATGACATCACATACCCTTTCAACCCGTCAAGTTTCATTTCCTTTCCGCGTACCATTCGCTTGTGCCTCAGTTTTTTCAGGGAGTGTGTATTGATGACTAGCTGTGACCTCAGGCTGAGTCGTCTTCGGCATTAGCATCTCGTATGTTGTGCATCCTCATTCACGACATGCCATCTGCTGTCTCGGTGGCGCCACCTTCGGCGTCTTAAAGGAGACGAGACCCCTCGGCTACGGGCCGTTAATTGGTTCAGTCCACACTGGAGGGGGCGGACACCACGTGTCCTGCAGCCGAGTCCGCAGCATTCCGGCTCGTCGGCGAGATGAAAAGGACCCTCCCTGTCCCTGTATTGTGGAGCGCTTCCTTCCTTATGAAGTTCTTTAGAGCTGTGCGGCCGCGTTTGTGAACCGGTAGAGCCAGAAGTTGAAGACTTGAGAGACGAAAATCTCATCTAGCCTGTTTTTGCGAAAATGTAGGCATATATGACGTACATACTGATAATGTCTTCCATGACCACTAAATGTATATCTCAGCCAGGAAAGGACATGAAGTACCGGTAATTGTTTAGTTACTATTTTATTGTTATTATATTCAAATTCCGGAACACATCAAACTAGACTTAGTAGAATGGTGTCATATGTGACACAGTTTAGCAATACCTTCACTTGAAACTGAAGACAAAGGCACTGCTGTAATATGGAGGACGAGCAGATGGCGAAGGCTATATGCGTGAAGGCAACCGCAAGATTATAATGAAGTGATAGTGGAAGTACCTAAACGTGAGGTAGGTACAACGACAATGTGAGAAGAAATTTCGGGTTGAGCTGTCACGCTTCGAAACAATTCCCAATATTAAGCAAAGATTTGGGTGTCCAATAACGGTAACGAATACACCTGCCAGTCTGCGATGTCGCAACGCTTAATGAAATCGTCATAAAAATCTGTGACTCATAATGTGCGGCAAGCTGATTCGGCGTGCGACGAATTCGGAATGCAGCAGAGTGGAAAATGTTCCTCGCACGACTACTGCGCGCGTTGAAGAAAGACAAGCCGGATCGAAGGCATCAAAAAAATGGTTCAAATGGCTCTGAGTACTATGGGACTTAAATTCTGAGGTCATCAGTCGCCTAGAAATTAGAACTACTTAAACCTAAGTAACCTAAGGCCATTACACACATCCATGTCCGAGGCAGGATTAGAACCTGCGACCGTGGCGGTCGCGCGGTTCCAGACTGCACTTAGAACGACTCGGCCAACCAGGACGGCTCGAAGGCATCAATGTTGGCAATGGTCAGAAGGTGTCAGTCCAGGGGATGAGCAGTTTGCAGTTGATGTTACCTGATCTGACAAAGTGCTGTTCAATCTGAACACTACTGTAAAATATCACAGTCGGAAGGATAAAGGACGGAAAAAAGATTTATGCAACGTTCCAACGGCATCGTTGTCATCAGAGACGGAGTACAGACTCAGATTGGGAAGGATGCGAAAGGCAAGAAAATTGGTTCCTCTTGGCATCTGAATTTTTATGCGAAGCTTTTAGCGTTAGACACTTACAAATCTGTCTTTCATCAACAACCATTATTTTCTTTTCACGTGGGAAATCGTGAACTACAGAAACGTTCTTACACTATGCGTAACTACATTCCGCAAGCAATTACGAGACAGTGGATCTGTCCTGTTAAAATGTGTGAATAAAAATCCTAAGTCAAGATTGTTAAGACTCCGTTATTGGTTACTGATTTCAGCTCATTGACGCAGCATCTACAGATATAAAATACAGAAAACTGCATAAAAGAGGAGAACAATAGCAAACTACATTTTATATTTAAACTTCCATTTTATGAAACATGCGAATAAAATAATTACTTAATTCCGTGTGCCTAAGTCACTAGGCATTGCACGTCATCGTGATCTGTTGAGATGAACCGCTTTTCTTTTAATGTAACCATGACGACTTAGTTCTGTGTCTACCCTGACAATAAGAGCGAGTCAGCTCAACAGATTCTGATGATCTGTAATGTCTGGTGGCAGACATAACCGGAAGCAGGTAATAATTTTTATTGGTATACATCATAGAACGGAAGTTTAAATATAAAATGTATTATGCTGTTGTTCACCCCCTTTTATGCAAATTTACTGTGATTTCGATCTGAAGATGGCTCGTCAATGAGCTGAAACTAGTAATACATAAAGCTGTTTTAGCGACCTCGACCTTCGATTTTTTGTCCACACATATTAATGTCATTCATATAAACAGCTGTAGTAAGAAATGACTACAGACCCTTGGAATTATTATGACTCAAATTAAAGAAGCTATGCAGATTCGGTAGAAAACAATTTGTCTATCAGGTACCAACAGTTATCGACTTACCGATGTGTCTAGAAATGAAAACGATAAACAGATAATTCTGAAAGAGTCCCAAAAGTTGCATTTTTTTTTTCGTGCAAACCAGTACTTACGGAACTATAGCTTCTTTTCTGTAGTTCACAATACTTTTCTGCCTTATGGGATACTTCACCTTATCTCCGCCTTATAAGGAAATATCACCGCCAAAAACGAGGTACTTTGATCCAAGTCACATATGAGAAAGTAGCTCAAGTGATCGTACTTTTGGCACCACAACGTAATAAGAGACTTCATCAGAGGATTTTAAGTCTAGGAATATCAGCGCCACACTGGAGTCTGCGAGTTGCAGGAGCCCGTGTGTACGGCGATTTGTCAGAACGTAATGACAGTGACAGGCCGTGGGGTGACGCGGTATGTTTGGGGCTCGCCAGGAAGACGTGGCAACGTGCCAGAGAAAGTGTTCTCACGTAGGGGCGCCGCCATCTGCATTCTGAGTAAATTACGGGCCGTGAGGCTGCACCCCGGCACAGAATGCCGTGCGGCGATAGCGGCGCCCCTTTATTGTCCATTGTGTGTGAGCCGCACGGCCGCCGTCTCCCTGGCCGTGTGTGACACTGACAAAGTAACGGACAGCGCGCTGACAGCCGAGTCGGAGACTCCTATCCTACGAGCACGCGAGTGTTTACGATACACCCGTCTCACTGGAATTGCGTTCTTGTGTCTGTAGGAACCTCGCGCCTTTCTGGAGGCTGTCCCGAGACCAACTCCCTGGCACATCGATAGAGACTTTTGTCTTATAAAGTATTCCGTAAGCCAAACACAAACAAATACAAGAAAATACGATACTTACATTTGGCGTCGTCTGGAAAAACACACAGTTTTGTAATCAACCACTCTCTGACAGCCATCACATTCATTCCTCAATAACCTCCGACACACCCACACGAACACACAACAACCTCACAAGCCCAACACCCACACATACACCCAATACCCAACACACACACACACACACACACACACACACACACACACAGAGAGAGAGAGAGAGAGAGAGAGAGAGAGAGAGAGATAAACGGAACGGAAATGAATGGTTAGTTTTCAGCATATAGTACTTTAGATTGGCAACATGAACATAAACAAACTAGACAGGCTGAGACACAAAGTGAACACACAGTAGTTAATTTAGTGTTTATTATACACTACTGGTCATTGCTACACGAAGAAGAAATGCACATGATGAACGGGTATTCATTGGACAAATATAATAGCACTGACATGTGATTACATTTTCACGGAATTTGGGTGCATAGATCCTGAGAAATCAGTACCCAGAACAACCACCTCTGGCCATAATAACGGCCTTGATACGCCTGAGCATTCAGTCAAACAGAGATTGGATGGCGTGTACAGGTACAGCTGTCCATGCAGTTTCAACACGATACCACAGTTCATCAATGGCGTATTGCCATGAGCCAGTTGCTCGGCCACCATCGACCAGACATTTTCAATTGGTGAGACATCTGGAGAATGTGCTGGACAGGGCAGCAATCGAACATTTTCTGTATCCAGAAAGGCCAGTACAGGACCTGCAACATGCTGTCGTGCATTATCATGCTGAAATGTAGGGTTTCGCAGGGATCGAATGAAGGGTAGAGCCACGGGTCGTAACACATGTAACTTCCACTGTTCGAAGTGCCGTTAATGCGAACAAGAGGTGACCGAGACGTGTAACCAATGGCACCGCACACCATCACGCCGGGTGATACGCCAGTATGGCAATGACGAATACACGCTTCCAATGTGCGTTCACCGCGATGTCGCCAAACACAGATGCGACCGTCATGATGCTGTAAACAGAACCTCGATTCATCCGAAAAAATGACGTTTTGCCATTCGTGCACCGAGGTTCGTCGTCGAGTACACCATCGCAGGCGCTCCTGTCTGTGATGCAGCGTCAAGGGTAACCGCAGCCATGGTCTCCGAGCTGATAGTCCATGCTGCTGCAAGCGTCGTCGAACTGTTCGTGCAGAGGGTTGTTGTCTTGCAAACGTCCCCATATGTTGACTCAGGCTTCGAGACGTGGCTGTACGATCCGTTACAGCCTTGCGGATAATATGCCTGTCATCTCGACTGCTAGTGATACGAGGCCGTTGGGATTCAGCACGGCGTTCCGTATTGCCCTTCTGAACCCACCGATTCTATATTCTGCTAACAGTCATTGGATCTCGGCCGACGCGAGCAGCAATGCCGCGATACGTTAAACCGCAATCGCGATAGGCTACAATCCGACTGTTATCAAAGTCGGAAACGTGATGGTACGCATTTCTCCTCCTTACACGAGGCATCACAACAACGTTTCACCAGGCAACGCCGGTCAACTGCTGTTTGTGTATGAGAAATCGGTTGGGAGTTTTCCTCATGTCAGCACGTTGTAAGTGTCGCCACCGGCGCCAACCTTGTGTGAATGCTCTGGAAAGCTAATCATTTGCATATCACAGCATCCTCTTCCTGTCGGTTAAATTTCGCGTCTGTAGCACGTCATCTTCGTGGTGTAGCAATTTTAATGGCCAGTAGTGTATTTATGAGGTTCTCGACTCCCGGGATGAATGAACCATCTGTATGCTTAATTTCCTACGGAACCTTCATAGCGCGACTCCTCTCAGCTCTGGCCCATTTTTGAAAAGTGTTGTCTTTTTGTTTTGGATAGGGTCTCATACACTATGGGACGACGGTACAAACCCGCGTCCTGCCAAACTGATTTAGGTTTTCCGTGATTTCCCCAAATTGCTTCAGGCAAATGCCCGGATGGTTCCTTTGAAAGGGCACGGCCGGCTCCCTTCCTCATCCTTCACAAATCCGATGGGACCCATGACCTCGCTGTTTGGTCCCCTCCCCCAAATCAACCAACCAACGAACGCGATGGGAAGAAGAGGAGCGTCCCACGCCGTATAAAAACACTTGAAAATTCGAAGAAACGGCTGCGCAATGGTCCACTGGTCGGCCCAGCAACGCACGTGTCGGTGGCCCAGCGTCTTAAGGACGCACATGTGGCCCTTCCGGAACCGGAAGGAGGATCTGCAGAGAAACCCCGGCGACCGCGTCTCAGAGAGGCTGCGCTATAAGCGGCCGGCGGCAGCTGGGCGCACCTGACCGCGGTGCGCACGCAGCACGGGGCACGCGCTCCGCTGTTTACAGCTGGCGGCTGCCGGAAGCTGGGGGATCTCCTTACAGGGCGGCGAGACGCGGCTGCAGCCGCACCACCTGCGGCCCACCTGGGAAGGGCAGGGGAGGAATAGCCGCCGGCTGCGCCACAGTGGAAAAACACACACCAGTGGCGACGGGACGAAAGGGATCACTGAGGTCGATAAGGGGCTGTTTACTCGAATGTAAAGACGGCCTGTCACGACTGCTGTCGCAATGAAACATTGGTTCCCGTCTGCATCTGGCTAGTTATGGACCCAGTTGTCGGGCTACGTTTTGGGGAAAACCCGAAGCCGTGCCGGCAGCAACACTGTCCCCCCCGCACGCGATCAAACAATTTGTCAAACTTCGCTATGTTTGTCAACCATATGACAGTGTCAAATGCTGTCAAACGCGTTTGTCAAGCACAGATCACGTTTGACTGACGGCAAGTTTGACGAAATGGCGGACGTTGTTTTTGTCGATGTTTCGCCGCACGTGTTTAGTGAAATGTAGTTTAACTACAATTTGTCTCACTCCACTGCGCGTCTCCACAATATGTGCAACTACGATCAAGGATAGAAACAAAAGAGCACTGCAATTGACAAAATAATAGCGGTTTCGCGACTTTCCATCCATACGTTACACAGAAAGATGTTCACAAGAAAATCAATATTCTACCCACAACATAAATGGAAGCGCAATAACATTTCTAAAAAAAAAAAAAAATAATCGAAGTTACCGTGCTCTTCGATGGACGAGGTAGGCCGTATGTTCCCACCTTTCGTATTTGAATGAATCGTCAGTAGGAGGCCAAGTAGAAGAGAAAACATTTTCGCATAGGCCTATTTGTCAGGACGATGTAACTGTAAATGGTTGAAATGGCTCTGAGTTGAATTATTGAAATTCCAGAACGTATTTTGAGATTAGCGACGCGAGATGATAATTCGTGTCTACCAGGATTTCGCCGACATTTAAGCCTCGGGACCATTGGTTTTACGAGCATTAGCCCAAGGTCTGAGGTAAGTTTCTGTGCCTAACATTAGACTTCTTCTCTGAGAGATGTCCTCAGATGCATTAGTTTTCAAACCTTGTTTAACAAGCAAATAATATCCATGAAACTAATGTCAGCAATAATACGAATACCAGCCGTGAGATGTATAACAAAAAAAATGATTCAAATGGCTCTGAGCACTATGGGACTTAACATCTGAGGTCATCAGTCCCCTAGAACTTAGAACTACTTAAACCTAACTAACCTAAGGAAATCACACACATCCATGCCCGAGGCAGGATTCGAACCTGCCACCGTAGCGGTCGCGCGGTTCCGGGCTGAGGCGCCTAGAACCGCTCGGCCACACCGGCCGGCGACGTAACTATAAATAAGTTTTCAATAACGTGTTAATAACTTGTTGTTTGTCTGTGTCACTGTCTGTTCGTAAAAATCTGACGTAATCATCAGGTTCCGAGTGCAACAATTCCTGTAAACAGTTTTCGTGCATACATTTCTCTTTCATTTTAAACCATGTCGTAGACCAGCATGTTGTTTTCTTCTTGTTTAATCACAGTGCCTGAGTAGGTGTTAGAAATGCATTATTTGCATTTGTATCCATTCCCTACTAATGTCAAAATACAGCACACATAAAAAAGAGTCTGCTTCCAGAGTGAGGTTAAAACTTTGCTGATACGTGTACGGGCTTGTTTGACGCATGCGTCGCTAGATAACAGCGAATTTGACAAACAAGTTTGCTCTTTTACGAGAGCCTTAACGAGTTCTTAAGAACTGCATTGTCCACTCGGAGAGAGTTGATGCAGAAACTGGATTCTGAGAATAATACCGAATTTATCTGCCTCGTTTTTAAGCCATTCCCTGCACTAGCGACATTTTTCTTCTTCTTTTTTAAACATTGTGTAAAAGTCAGTGCAAGAAATGCTTTGTCTGCGTTTGTGCCACTCTCACTACTGCCGAAATACTCTGACATACGAACAATGCCTGCTTCAAATTGTTTTTAAACTGTCAAAGTTTGTTTGTACGTGTACGAGCATGTTTAACAAACCCTCGTCTAGATAAGGCCAAATTTGAAACAATTTTGCTGGTTTACTAGAGTTTTAAAACTCAATCTGATTAACCAGCTGTACATCTCCATGATTACTCTGAAATTCTGAATTAAGTGCCTGGCAGACAACTCATCGAACCGCCTTCAAGCAATTTCTCTACCGTTCCATTCTGGAACAGCGCGCGGGAAGAACGAACACTTGAATGTTGACGTGCGAGCTCTGACTTCTCTTAATCTATTATAATGATCATTTCTTCCTTTGTAGTTGGGCGCCAACGAAATGTTTTTATACACTGAGGAGAAAGTTGCTGATTAAAATTTCATGAGAAGGACCTGCCGCAACGATAAACGCCTTTCTTTAAATGACTGCCACTCCGATTCTCGTGTTATATTCGTGGCAATCACTCCCCAATTTCGCGACAGTGCCAAATGCCATGGTTTGCACTTTTTGGATGTCCTGCGTCAATCCTATCTGTTGCAGATCGCACACCGCACAGCAGTACTCTAGAAGACGGCGGACAAGCGTAGTGTAAGCAGTCCTTTTAGTAGATCTCCAGCACTTTCTAAGTATTCTACCAATAAATCACAGTCTTTGGTTTGCTTTGCTCACAACATTACGTATGTGATCGTTCTAATTCAAGTTATTTGTAACTGAATTAGTTGAACTGACAACCTTTAGATTTGTATGATTTATCGTGTTTGGATGAATCCACACTTTTCATTATTTAGAATCAGTTGGCACTTATCGCTTGATATCCTGGATACTGGCTCTGCGACGGGGTTAACGGTACACATGACTTCGTACTCTGTATGAAGACTTTGTTCTAAATTTTGATCTTTCTGATGATGGGTAGAGCCCGAAACGCGTCAATATATCACTACTGAACGGCAAAGTGAATAAATTTTTTAGCGACCTGCTCAGCAGTGAATAAAGATTCATGAGCATTGAAAGTACGTGGAGCGGGCCGATCACTGACCTACCTGGGTGAATAACGTATTGCTCAAATCAAGAACGCATCCCCTGAATAAATAAAATATGGCAGCACTTTCAGCCATGCACGTACAAACAAGTGAAGTTACGTGTTACATAGTTAATTAGTTAGTTACTTTTCTGATAGATCATTTGAATCATTCTTTTATCGAAGTGGTATGGTTGTTGGTTGGTTGTTTTGGGGAAGGAGACCAGACAGCGAGGTCATCGGTCTCATCGGATTAGGGAAGGACGGGGAAGGAAGTCGGCCGTGCCCTTTGAAAGGAACCATCCCGGCATTTGCCTGGAGCGATTTAGGGAAATCACGGAAAACCTAAATCAGGATGGCCGGACGCGTGATTGAACTGTCGTCCTCCCGAATGCGAGTCCAGTGTTTAACCACTGCGCCACCTCGCTCGGTGAAGTGGTAAGGAAGGAGTCAGTTTGCAGGATGTGTACACATGATTAGCGTTAGTATTGATGAACACAATTTTTTGGTCCTGCTCATACAACTACATTAAAAAGGTATTTTCATGAATAAACTTTCTGATCAAGTACAGCAGCGTGAAACTAAGTGCTACCTTGCCCCTGAGTGTTTCGTGAATAAAATTAGAACACACTCGCCATTAACTGTTTTGCATCATGTGTGTAATTTAAGTTGTGGTGCACACATAAAGTCAAAAACGTTTGTGAGGTATTAATATGCGGGATTACAAGGAGAGTGCGTTGCAGTTAACTACTTACAAAACAGTGCTGTAGCTATGAACGTTCAGTGAACACATCCGCCATTTTAAGATCACAAAATGTAGCGGTAGGCGGACCTGTCGCTACTTGATCAGCTCTGTGCCGAGATAACGCAAACTGTTGTTGCGACAAAAGGCGCCTAGCAAACCGGGCAAGGGCTATTCCCAGCCAGCGTTTACCGGAGCGCCGGTGAAAGACGCCCTGAGTCAGTAGGGACCTAAACCGAGCGCTTTGTGGCGCCGCCGTAAGGCTCAGCCCCCGCCGCGCCTGTGGAACACGTCCTTCACCAGGCGGGTCTCACCGCGAAGCAAAACACGCGTGACTAAGCGGCTGGCAGTCGCAGCGTCCCTGCCTTCCCGCAGAGAATGCTTGCACTGCACTTTCCGGATCCGCGAGATACCTGCAAGACGCCTTTGGCGACTAAATTCCAACGGTCTGCGTCTCGACCCCAACGTGGAAGAGCACTAGGGTTACACATGTGGTACCTGGAATTGAAGGGCGCAATGAATATAAACTACTGGAGCACTGTATTTTGCTATTTACAGTATGCATTACAGCAGGCTTCTGATGGAGACAATTACCAATGACGAAATATTAATTTACCGCGAAACAATACAGGGATGAAAGGTTAACCGTTTACAACGTCCCACAGTGGTGTAGAGCAAGGAGGAACGAACAATTTGGTATAAGGCACTTGTGGATAGAGTAGCGCTGTACCATAACTACAGTTCGGTAGTTTTGATACTCAACATAAATGACGCAGCAAATGGTAGGATTACAGGCAGTATTGGTACCTTCGGTAGGGAAAAAACATAAATGAATGTATGAAAGAGAAACTGGGAGCCGATGACTTCTCTTTGTTTTTTGTTTGTTTGTTTGTTTGTTTTTGCACATAGTTGGACCCGCACATCGTTCACTATTACTCCGTCGTGTATTTTATATCCTCAAAAAATACAAATTGCTGTTCGTAAGTAAGAAAAATTGGTTGATAGCGTAACTTCTGTGCTTTTCTATAACCGAAGCAGTAACTTCTGATGCAAGGACAGTGTACATATACAAGCATTAAAAAATCTATATAATTATGATTGTAATTTTGTACTCAATACAACACTCTTCATCATGATCGAAGGAAAAAGCTCCCTGTTATTACTGATAACTTCGAGGGTTGTTTATGGATAACAGAAACATGCTATTTATAAGCTCGTCGAAGTACTGACGGAATGTTTGATATGTTTTTGTTTTGCCCTTTTTTCATTTCATATTTTCCTTGGGGAAATTGCTTTTCTAACTAAACTTGATAAATTTATATTGCTTGTTTGTTTATGGTACATCAGCTATCTGTTTCACGTTTCAAAACAATAATTTTGCAATAAAACCGTAATTAAATATACACAATTTCAATTTTGCTATAAAAACTGTTTATGTTTAAGTGACAAACAGAAGGCTAATAACTATGTAGAACACAAATGTTCTGTGGGTTACGCGATCCTTTATATACCTCAGTTTCTAGACTGTTCACAGCCCTTGATCTAGTAACAATATAATAACACACTGATCTCATACCCAAAGCAATCGAAATGAGGTAACGCCTGATAGGTATGCAACACACCTAACTCACACGTAAAGCGGGTTGGACCTTAACTCACCAATTCTACTGGGAAAATGACCGTAGTTTACGCTTACTTATGATAGTCTACTTGTGGTTTGACAAGCAGAGAGATGACCTCAAACTGGCCTATAAAGCCGCCTAAGCTACAGCACATCGCATCAGATTTGTAACATCATCTCGCCCCCTTACGCAACCGGCTTAGTCGTGCACTTACAAGTTGAAGAATTTACTCTTCTGTAAATTTTGCCTAACAATTCTGTGAATTTTAACAGCGTAAAATTAGCAATTAAATCGTTTTGTTTCTCTGGCGTTCTTACCATTAGACGACAGGGCAAAGTTTAGATCGAATTGGAAACATAATTATTTTATGCGTATCTGGTTCAAATGTCTTCTCCTTTCGTTACCCTCACAGGAGACGTTGACAGACTAATGTTAACAAAAGTCGATGACATAAGAGAATATTAAAAATCGTCCTCGGCGGGCTAGCACTCAGCTTTTGTAGACCACTTTGAGGTTGCTTCCCAGTTTGACAAACCACAAGCGTCCTGTATCAAATTGTTCGTCTCCACTTCCCCTACACCACTGTGGTATGTTGTAAACAGCTATAGTTTACAACCTGTATACGAAGCCCCTGCAGGCTCATAAGACGATGGTATTTACAAAAATATTTTGAGAATCACGTGCTGATTGGAGTGATGCTGACTTAGGTACGAGAGGAAACTCTGGTGCAAAATAGATACCGTCGAAGTTTGATTTTGGTCGGAGAGCATATAACATCATATAACCTTCGTTCTATAGTATTGCTTTTAACTTTTGGCGGCGATCTGCATATGGTCCACAAAATAATGTTTCTGAAATGCCGCCATCATTAAGAGCCTCCAATAGGTTAAAAGCTGGTTGATCAGAGAATAAACATAGTAGGCCCATAACTCGCAATTGGTTTTTGTTTCAGCCTGAACCATCGTCTATTAACACCACAGTCGCTGAGTTCGATAAAGTCCGGATTCGAAACAACATGCTGAGTACACACGTTGAATTAATCTTCCACGTAACCACCATCGATGTCATACATTGTGTAGTTGGGTTATCGTCTATTCATATACGAGGGTTATTCAGAAAGTTCCAATGGGTCGCGAAACGCAAACCACTGTGAGAATTGGTAAAGCTTTGCACAGATGTGTTGGACATTGTCTCTAGTATGCCCATCAATCGTGTCGCGTCGCTCTCTACAGTTTTGAGTGCACAGTGAGTACGTAAAGATGCGTAGGGAATAGCGCCTCCCGCCAGGTATGAGGGCCTGGTTAGAGATTTCGCCTGATGTCATACAGCCCACATAACACAACTGTCGTACGGTTCCTTCTTCATACTAATTCCCGGCCGCATCCTGCAGGGGCAAAGAAGATGCTTCTGCAACGTTTTCGATGGGAAGCGTTTGATCACCCAAAATACAGCCCATAACTGGCTGCCCCTGAGGTACATCTCTGCTCAGACGAACCGCTGACTTTGAAGACAACGAGCTGTAGACCAGCGTAGGGTATTGGCGGAAAGCACATACGGCTGCTTTTTGTCACCAGAGTATCGGAAAGTTGGCACAACGCTACGACATACGTCTTAAGTCAGAGCGGCGACTGTGTAGAACAGTAGCTGGGAGGTGTAGCTAACTGTTGCAAATAAATCGTTTTTGACCTTCACAGTGGTTTCCGTTTACTTTTCGAATAGCGCTAGTGGAAGTGATGCGCATGCTATCTTAACCAATTCATTAGCGCATTTTGAATTTCATCGTCATATACGAAGTTTTCTTCTCTCACGTGTACACTCGTTAGAGAGTGAAAGTAATTTTATGCTTGATCCAGATTTTACAGTCGATAAGTCAAAATTTATATATGAACGATGGTAAAAAATCTGACGTGCCACAAGCAATCTGTGGACGAGATATGTACAGGAGACATGAAATTCATTGGCAGATTAAAATTATGAGTCGGACCGGGACTCGAACCTTCGAACATTGCTCTACCGACTGGCCCATTCAAGAGCAACTCACGACCTGCCCCTACCGGTGTACTTCCACCAGTAGTTCTCTGAGTAAAGTTCGTGATCCATACCTCGATAGATCGTTCGGTAGTGCATTCGCTCGCGAAAGGCAAAAGGTCGGGGTTTGATTCCCAATCCGACACACAATTTTAATTTGACAGTAAGCTCTAAATCGGCACACGATCCGCTACGCAGTGAAAGTTCATTCTGGAAACAGTAAACTTATTTAGCACGAAGACATCTATCGCTGTAATACTGGACAGTCCGACGGAGTTTTTGTAGCGTCTCACAGCCTGTCCTCAACCCAAATATTTGACGGGTAGTGTTACGTTTGTATTCCTTCGAGAAAAAGTTGTCATTCCTCTTGAGAAGGACACAGCAATTGCTCTGCTCTCTTCTCATGGTGACAAGCTGTTTCTCCGCCTCCTCTGACCTAGACGTCGACTACGCATGAGTCTGTAACCTGCATTTAAAGCGAGAGAAGCGAAGCGTACGTTCGATTGTTTAACAGCGTCCAGCTGCGGCAGTGGAAGCACAAGGACACTTGCTACGCACGTGTAATTCGCACGTGCGTGCCGCATCCGGCACCGCGTGTGACCGCCGTCGCTTCCGACCGCCCCCGCCTCCTCCTCAGTATGCGAAGACCGCGGTCGCCCGCTCTGTTTACACGCCACACGCCCCGCTCGCTTCCGCTCACTGGTCCGAAACCCTCATCCTGTCCCACGACTTCGGCCTTCCGTCTATCTCACACTGTGATCCCTTGTCACGTGCTTCAAATCACTGACAGGTGCCATGGCCCTTGGTGTGATTGTCCTGAGTGGCTGTTGTTGACAGGTTCCACGTTCTGGCGATAAGCGGTAACGGCCAATGATGTATGTGTCTAATGTCCGGTTCCCGGTGATCACTTCATACGAGTGCTGTTCATAAATTAACCTCGGATTGGCTATTTAAAAAAAAAATGGTATTCTTTTACCTATAATCTGAACTTACATATTCACATTACTTCTCCACCCAAATTCAAAAATTTGTCCTACCGTGACACCTCCTTATTTATCCCTTCATCAAAGAATGGTGTCGCCTGTACTTCAACCACTTCTTGGTAACGTCCTTCAGCTTTCAAATGGCTGTGAGCACTATGGGACTTAACTGCTATGGTCATCAGTCCCCTAGAACTTAGAACTACTTAAACCTAACTAACCTAAGGACATCACACACATCCATGCCCGAGGCACGATTCGAACCTGCGACCGTAGCGGTCGCGCGGCTCCTGACTGTAGCGCCTAGAACCGCTCGGCCACGCCGGCCGGTGGTCCTTCAGCTCATCGTCGGTTGTGAAGAGCAGAGTAACCAGCCAGGCCTTCGTCTTGGGGAAGCGATGAAAATCGCTTGGTGTCAAGTCCGGACTATAGGGAAGATGCTGAAAAGCTTCCATCGAAAATGTACGTTTCTTCTTCGTTCTATTCTCGGTATTGGGTCGCACAGTGTCGTGAAGGAGTACGAGTCCCTCGGTAACCATCCCGCGCCGTTTGTTTTGCATTAACCTTTGGCGTTTCGTAAGTCTCTCACAATAAACCAGTGACGTCACAGGATTCTCACGCGCTACCTCCATGAAATCTTTCTGAAATTCATTTGCGATTCCAAAAGATGTAGCCAACATTTTCTTTGAATCTTTTGGGTTTATCGGGAGAGTGAATGTGTACCCCGCTGTTTGGACTGTTCTTTTCAGAGTTCACGTACTACTCCCAGATCCTGCCCACAATCAGCATTCTGTTTAGAAATTCCTCCCCTTTGCTCAACAGCTAGCAACAAAAAGTCTTTTTCACCTTAAACAAAATCAATACGGCAGTGAGGAAACAACTTATTAAGACTTTTGTCTGCCGGCCGGTGTGGCCGTGCGGTTCTAGGCGCTTCAGTCTGGAACCGCGGGACCGCTACGGTCGCAGGTTCGAATCCTGCCTCGGCCATGGATGTGTGTGATGTCTTTAGGTTAGTTAGGTTTAACTAGTTCTAAGTTCTAGGGGACTGATGACGACAGAAGTTAAGTCCCATAGTGCTCAGAGCCATTTGAAACATTTCTTTTAGACTTTTGTCTGAAGGGTATTCCTCTACCGCTGTGAAACACGTCCAAGTGAAGTGGAACAGAAGGAAATACAACGATGGCTGTTTTTCAAATGTGACACTACTGCCGGAAGATTAAGACAATATTGACAAACAAACTTTATAACGAAAAGGTTGTTTGGTGACCCGAAGGAGTTCGATTGAAAGAACGAAAGGATCATTAGGGTTTAGCTTGCCGTCGACGACGACATCATTAGAGACTGAGCGTAAGGCTGGGATTGGACGAGGAAGCAAGGAAGGAAGATGACGTTTTAACCTCCCGACGACGTCGAGGTCATCGGGCATGGAGCACAAATTCAGACTGTGGGAGGAACCAGAATAAATCTGCCATTCCTGTTCAGAGGAATAATCTTGAAATTATACGTAATTGTTTTAGGCCAAACCACACAGAACCTAGCTCAGGTGGTCGGACGAGGATTTAAACCCACCTCTTTCCATACGCGAGTATAGTGCCTTAACCATTGTGCCACATCGCCTTGTGGAACGATATGACTATGAGGCACAGGGAACTATTATAGACTGCAGTAGAAGTGCTGTAAGTGGCCAAAATAAGAGGAGAAGAACGAGATGGGCGTATAATGCCGGCCCTATACGTATGTTAAAGGGTGATATAGGATAGGACAGAAGGGGGGAGAAAAAACTGCTCTATATAAATCTAAAACTACTACAAACAAACATTTGAATCGAAAACTACAGGAGTTTTGTTGGATTATCGGCTGACGTGGATTTGTTTCGGCATATCTTCTTCTGAAGAGATCTGTCACGGTGTCTGCCTTTTCAGTTTCTGCCAGGAAATCGAAAATGAATAGTAAGAAAAAAACACAGTGCCTTCGCACCGCAATCTGTAGGTAAAACCTAAGGGCTGCACTACAACAATACAGTCAGTTACGATTTACATGGCTTTTGAACTAATTTACAACCTGAACCCACATTAAATGTTTGAATCAACACATAATTGAAAGCATAACGTCTTCAGGGCACCGTGATTACTTCCAACGTATAGAAACACAGACATTGCCTTTGTCAATTTTTTATTTTATTGGCTAACCGATTTCAAACCTTTTATAAATCATCTTCATATGTATTAATTACAAATTAATGCGAAGCGCAGTTGAAACTGATGACTTGCACTTCGTATAAATCTGTAATTAATGTATACGAAGGTGACCTAAAAGAGGGTTGAAACTGATTATCCAATAAAAAGAAAAAGTTACTTAGACGGATTTTGTCTTTCTTCGAACTAAATAAAACACATGCCTCATTTTTCGAAAGTTTTTGCTCTGAGGACAGGACACCTGCGTAGAAAGGAGAACAATCCACGATTCAGTGACGAAAGCATTGGCTGAAGACAGGTTGTCTTCATTTGCACATAATACGCCCTAACTGAGCTTCGGTACGTATGATGATTCATTTTACAATCATAACTCACTTACAGTGACGGCAGCTAGCGTTTACAAATACTCTTGGGCCATTGTCATCTCATTTGCTTATCGAACAGCTAGATTTTGAGATTGCTTGTCAGTTTCGGTGCCGAGACCACATTGTTCGCAATTAACAAGTAGAGCGAAGAGCGATTATTTGGAGAAACAATCAGACGGGGGTCTGGTAGTCTGCAGGCACGTCAACAGCCCTCTTTTCCAGTAGGAGGCAAGTCACGCTCTGAATTGAGGTCGTTGGCATCACTTCATCCGCCACGACACCACGCAGAGCTTGTTTTGACAGCAAGTTTTTCGTCCGCGCTGGGCGGGTATCTCTTTCCGAGACACACTGCAGATTCGCTGGACGACAACCGCCTCCCATCAAAGCCGCTTCTGTGTGCGCACTACGGTGCCTGCAACAGCTAAACAGCCTTACGCCTCCGCCTCTTCTTGTTGGGTCACACGCTCTTTGTCTCTCCTGTCGTTAGCGCCCATGGTGACAGGACAGCAACCACACACACATCCCTCGCCCACAGACTGCTGTCTGACACGACTGTGGCTAAAAAACGAGCGTGGAATTGAGGCTCCTAAACATTGTAATGCTTTTTTATTCCTATGCATACAGGGTGTTTCCGTAAGAGCGTGCAAAAATTTAACAGGACATAGAGGATGCTCCACTGAACAATTTAAGGTAGAGATTCTGGGGTCGGAGAAGCCAGCTTAAGGAGGTAATAGGAATAAAATTATATTACTGTATACTTTTTTTATTTACATTAGGTAACTGCAAGTACCATAATTGACACAATAAACGCACCATTTGCACAGTATCCTACAATATGTTCTGAAAATGACGGCCATCAAACTAAAGGCAAAAATGACCAGTGAAGAAGATTCTGACGCACGCTGACGAATATGCCTGGTGTGTCTCCAATCACATCATAGGCAGCTACAATTCTGGCAACTAATTCCATCTCCGTATCCATTGGGGTCTCATACACAAGTCACTTTAGATGTCCCCTTACGAAATAATCGAGGGGATTCGGATCAGGTGACCTTGCGGGCCATGGAATACGATCTCCCCTTTCAGTCCAACGACCAGGAGATACTGTACCGGCACTGCTCCATGGTATTGTACTGTACGTCTCTGAATAGCATTGAGTAATCATTGGGTCTGTCGTTGATTCATAGCGCGTTCTGACATGGGACAATATAAATACTATACCAGAGCCACCTTGTGGGCAAGTGAAGTAAACAAAATCTGATTCATGACTTACTGCTAATCAGGCTCGTCCTTGTTTCCTTGCGGGAAATAAAGAATGTACATGTGAATAAATAGCACAGCAGGTGTAAACTTGGACCATGGTGGTTGTAAATAATATGGAAAACAGTAATTCTAGACAAAGCGGTAGACAAGTTTACTTCCATATCTCATTAAACCCCCTTCTCCGGCCCCAGGTTCAAATGGTTCAAATGGCTCTGAGCACTATGGGACTTAATATCTATGGTCATCAGTCTCCTAGAACTTAGAACTACTTAAACCTAACTAACCTGTGGAGCATTCTCTACGTCCTGTTACATTTTTACGCACTCTAACGGAAAAAACATTGTATAAAACAGTGACAGTAGGCTAAAATCTCACTAAGAGAGAATAAACGTATCTTATATCCATTACGATCTGAAACTGGTACCTTTATGTTTACATTTTATAGCCCGAATTATCTGAGACTGTACGTCAATGAAGATGGGTGTGAGTTGATTTGTCCCATCTCTAATTTATCCGATGTAAGTGATGACAAACATTGAGATTAACAGAAGAAATTGAGTCAGAGGTAAAGTATAAATGAGAATACGGAACTTGAAAAAGGAAGAGACCGCGAACAAACTCGAGTTGTATAGCTGCCAGCGTCTAGCATGCTCAGCTTGTAAGAACTACACAAGTTTTACCAAGTCACCTCCAATTCGACAAACTTTGTTTTTGATAACTAATGCATGTCATCAACATAACTTAACTGCCAACAGTCCATGTGAATCGTAAGTGGTAGTATTACTGTAGTGCAGCTCATAGGTTTTATGTACAGACTGCACTGTGTACCCAACTACGCTTATCTGTTATAGTTTCCAGAGAAAGATTCGAGTGCAGTGGAGTTATCTAGGCTCACAAATGCAAAAGCACATTTTTTTAAATTTTATGTACCTATCTACACCGTCTTTTCACGGTACCTATTTTTGAGGATCACGTACATTGGGAAACCCATGATACGCTTGATGCCAATTACGAGTATTATTTTTTTTTTTTTTTTACTGCTCTAGTCCTCCCGCGAATGACGTAATAACTGCTTAAAAAATAATGGAGGTAAAATTCGGAGAATTAAGGAGAAGAAAGAAGTGTTAGGGGTGTCATGAGATTCCTATCGTGCTTGAGTATCATGGAAGTTGCCACGAAGCGAGAATTATAATTATGAGAACAAGGTTAAGTAAATACGTATAGCTGAATTTCACGACATTTAAAGCAATGGCAGAAACGTGAAGAACAGAAAGAAACTACCTTTGCTCTGAGAATTATGATTCAGTCCTCTTTCTGCTGATAGAAATTCATCTAAGAAGGATAATGACGGTTCGGAACTCATTGTTTTAACCCTACAATTCGTGGAAGATTTCTAGTCCTTCTATACTGGTGAATGCATCTCAGTAGCCACGACTCCCGTAGCCGCTCACGCTGTTATCCCCTCTGACTATCTGCCCGTAATCCGCGCGTATTACCAGGGTCCACTGACGTCTCAGCGATACATCGCTACGACTGAAACATCGTTTCCAGCACCCGCGTCCATCCAAAAAATCCTATAGCCAAGAACGTTGTCTACATCTACATCTACATCTACATTTATACTCCGCAAGCCACCCAAAGGTGTGTGGTGGAGGCACTTTATGTGCTGCTGTCATTACCTCCCTTCCCTGTTCCAGTCGCGTATGTTTCACGGGAAGAACGACTGCCGGAAAGCCTCCGTGCGCGCTAGAATCTCTCTAATTTTACAATCGTGATCTCCTCGGGAGGTATAAGTTGGGGGGAGCAATATATTCGGTACCTCATCCAGAAACGCACCCTCTCGAAACCTGGACAGCAAGCTACACCGCGATGGAGAGCGCCTCTGTTGCAGAGTCTGCCACTTGAGTTTGCTAAACATCTCCGTACCAAATAACCCTGTGACGAAACGCGCCGCTCTTCTTTGAATCTTCTCTATCTCCTCCGTCAACCCGATATGGTACGGATCCCACACTGATGAGCAATAGTCAAATATAGGTTGAACGAGCTTTTTGTAAGCCACCTCCTTTGTTGATGGGCTACATTTTCTAAGGACTGCCAATGAATCTCAACCTGGTACCTGCCTTACCAACAATTAATTTTATATGATCATTCCACTTCAAATCGTTCCGTACGCATACTCCCAGATATTTTACAGAAGTAACTGCTACCAGTGTTTGTTCTGCTATCATATAATCATACAATAAAGGATCCTTCATTCTATGTATTCGCAGTACATTACATTTGTCTATGTTAAGGGTCAGTTGCCACTTCCTGCACCAAGTGCCTATCCGCTGCAGATCTTCCTGCATTTCGCTACAATTTTCTAATGCTGTAACTTCTCTGTATACTACAGAATCATCCGCGAAAAGCCGCATGGAACTTCCGACACTATCTACTAGGTCATTTATATGTATTGTGAAAAGCAATGGTCCCATAACACTGCCCTGAGGCACGCCATAGGTTACTTTAACGTCTGTAGACGTCTCTCCATTAATAACAACATGCTGTGTTCTGTTTGCTAAAAACTCTTCAATCCAGCCACACAGCTGCTCTGATATTCCGTAGGCTCTTACTTTGTTTATCAGGCGACAGTGCGGAACTGTATCAAACGCCTTCCGGAAGTCAAGGAAAATCGTATCTACCTGGGAGACTGTATCTAATATTTTCTGGGTCTCATGAACAAATATAGCGACTTGGGTCTCACACGATCGCTGTTTCCGGAATCCATGTTGATTCCTACAGAGTAGATTCTGGGTTTCCAGAAATGACATGATACGCGAGCAAAAAACATGTTCTAAAATTCTACAACAGATCGATGTCAGAGATATAAGCCTATAGTTTTGCGCATCTGCTCGACGAGCCTTCTTGAAGACTGGGACTACCTGTGCTCTTTTCCAATAATTTGGAACCTTCCGTTCCTCTAGAGACTTGCGGTACGCGGCTGTTAGAAGGGGGGCAAGTTCTTTCGCGTACTCTGTGTAGAATCGAATTGGTATCCCGTCAGGTGCAGTAGACTTTCCTCTGTTGAGTGATTCCAGTTGCTTTTCTATTCCTTGGACACTTATTTCGATGTCAGCCATTTTTTCGTTCGTCCGAGGATTTAGAGAGGGAACTGCAGTGCTGTCTTCCTCTGTGAAACAGCTTTGGAAAAAGGTGTTTAGTATTTCAGCTTTACGCGCGTCATCCTCTGTTTCAATGCCATCATCATCCCGGAGTGTCTGGATATGCTGTTTCGAGCCACTTACTGATTTAACGTAAGACCAGAACTTCCTAGCATTTTCTGTCACGTCGGTACGTAGAATTTTACTTTCGAATTCACTGAACGGTTCACGCATAGCCCTCCTTACGCTAACTTTGACACTGTTTAGCTTCTGTTTGTCTGAGAGGTTTTGGCTGCGTTTAAACTTCCAGTAAAGCTCTCTTTGCTTTCGCGGTAGTTTCCTAACTTTGTTGTTGAACCACGGTGGGTTTTTCCCGTCCCTCACAGTTTCACTCGGCACGTACCTGTCTAAAACGCATTTTACGATTGCCTTGAACTATTTCCATAAACACTCAACATTGTCAGTTCTTCGTCTCGCGACAACTGAGGCCCAGTTGAAACCTAGGGCAACCAGTGGTGAAACCGACCGATACGCGTGTTGGCACTGACGTCGACAACGCAGCAGCCGGCCGCCCCCAGCGCGGCTGTCCCCTGGCGCCAGGACGGCGTATCGCTGGGATGTGCGGACACGCAGGATGCCGGGCAGCCCTATCTCCGCCCCCGTGCTGCGCCGGCGGGATGTAAACACGCGCGCGACACGCCGTATCTGCGCTGCCCACGTACTGGACGCGCTCCTTCCTTGTTGAGAGTAGCTCTGCGTCCGGGATACGCTATTAAGAGAGAACACTTCATTCCAACTAAGAGAAAAGTTCCCGTCTGGTACACAAAACAGGAAAATATGCTGCATTTCTCGGAATCTTGACGCTTAATCGATCAGGATCCTTGCGTGATGACCATACGATTCTGTAAGTCACAATTTTTCTCATTTTTTCCTGACAGTCTCGACTATTCCCATTTAGATGGTGATAAATTGTGGATTTCTTGAGAAATGCTGGAATATTGGAAATATAAAGCCCCCCCCCCCTTCCCCCCCCCAATGAACCATGGACTTTGCCGTTGGTGGGCAGATAGCCGTACCGCAGGTGCAACCAGAACGGAGGGGTATCTGTTGAGAGGCCTGACAAACATGTGGTTCCTGAAGAGGGGCAGCAGCCTTTTCAGTAGTTGCAGGGGCAACAGTCTGGATGATTGACTGATTTGGCCTAGTAACACTAGCCAAAACGGCCTTGCTGTCCTGGTACTGCGAACGGCTGAAAGCAAGGGGAAACTACAGCCGTAATTTTTCCCGAGGGCATCAAGCTTTACTGACGGCCTTGGGAGAGCCAGGCCTAACAAAACTCTACCATCTGGTGAGCAAGATGTATGAGACAGGCGAAATTCCCTCAGACTTAAAGAAGAATACAATAATTCCAATCCCAAAGAAAGCAGATGTTGACAGATGTGAAAATTACCGAACTAGCAGTTTAATAAGTCACAGCTGCAAAATACTAACGCGAATTCTTTACAGACGAACGGAAAAACTGGTAGAAGCCGACCTCGGCGAAGATCAGTTTGGATTCCGCAGAAATTTTGCAACACGTGAGGCAATACTGACCCTACGACTTATCTTAGAAAATACATTAACGAAAAGCAAAACTACGTTTCTAGCATTTGTAGACTTAGAGAAAGCTTTTGACAATGTTGACGGGAATACTCTCTTTCAAATTCAGAAGATAGCAGGGGTAAAATACAGGGAGCGAAAGGCTATTTACTGTTTGTACTGTAACCATGTGGCAGTCTTAAGAGTCGAGGGACATGAAAGGGAAGCAGTGGTTGGGAAGGGAGTGAGACAAGGTTGTAGCCTCTCCCCGATGTTATTCAATCTGTACATTGAGCAAGCAGTGAAGGAAACAAAAGAAAAATTCGGAGTAGGTATTAAAATCCATGGAGAAGAAATAAAAACTTTGAGGTTCGCCGATGACATTGTAATTCTCTCAGAGACAGCAAAGGACCTGGAAGAGCAGTTGAACGGAATGGATAGTGTCTTGAAAGGAGGATATAAGATGAACATCAACAAAAGCAAAACGAGGATAATGGAATGTAGTCGAATTAAGTCAGGGGATGCTGAGGGAATTAGATTAGGAAATGAGACACTTAAAGTAGTAAAGGAGTTTTGCTCTTCGGGGAGGAAAATAATTGATGATGGTCGAAGTAGAGAGGATATAAAATGTAGACTGGCAATGGCAAGGAAAGCGCTTCTGAAGAAGAGGAATTTGTTAACATCGAGTATAGATTTAAGTGTCAGGAAGTCGTTTCTGAAAGTCTTTGTATGCAGTGTAGCCGTTTATGGAAGTGAAACATGGACGATAAATAGTTTAGACAAGAAGAGAATATAAGCTTTCGAAATGTGATGCTACAGAAGAATGCTGAAGATTAGATGAGTAGATCACGTAACTAATGAGGAGGTATTGAATAGAATTGGGGAGAAGAGGAGTTTGTGGCACAACTTGACTAGAAGAAGTGATCGGTTGGTAGGACATGTTCTGAGGCATCAAGGGATCACCAATTTAGTATTGGAGGGCAGCGTGGAGGGTAAAAATCGTAGAGGAAGAGATGAATACACTAAGCAGAAGATTCAGAAGGATGTAGGCTGCAGTACGTACTGGGAGATGAAGAACCTTGCACAGGATAGAGTAGCATGGAGAGCTGCATCAAACCAGTCTCTGGACTGAAGACCACAAGAACAACAAAGCACTTAGAGGCACATCTTGTCAAAAGTGCACGGGCACCCTTACGTCATGCGCAATTGACCACTAGATGTCGCAAGAGGCGGACCCGCCCGTTTAGGAAGAGGCGGGGAGTATTGTGTTCTCAGCAGAGATGTGGTAACAGCGGAGTGCGTTGGCCGGGAGAACTCAGCTCTCCTACGTGGACTAATCATTACATGTCACCTGAGTGACATTCCTATTAGGAACATTTCAGCCCTTCCAAAGCTGCTCAAGTCGACTGTCGCTGATGTGACTGTGAAGTGGAAACGTGTAGAAACAATAGCATATAAATCAAGACCAAGCAGACCTCATGTCTGATGGACAAGGACTGTCTAGCTTTGCGGAGGACGGTTATGAAAAATAGCATGGAATTAACTGGAGGGATGACTAGACAAGTCGAAAGTGCTGCGAGCAGTCAAGCTAGCACAATAACTGTGCGTAGGGAGTTAAAAAGAATGGGGTAGAATGGCCGTCAGTTCTAAGACATTCAGACACCTTAAGCAAGGTGGATTAAAGAGCAAACCACTGGACAGTCGCAGACTAGAAACGAATGGTTTGAAGCGATGAATCATGCAATACCCTGCAGCAATTCGACGGTAGTGTTTGAGTTTGGTGAATGCCTAAAAAACCTTACTTGCCATCACGTGTAGTGCCAGCAATGAAGCACGGAGGACGTGGTATTATGAAATGGGGCTGTTTGTCGTCATTTGAATATCGTAAGAAAAGGCTAAATGCGGAAAGATATTAATACATTTTACAGCGTTGTTTACTGTGTACAGTAGAGTAACACTTCGAAGACGATGATTGTCTGTGTCACCATGACATGCACCCTACCATGAAGCAGCTTTAGTGTGGTAATGGTTTTGTAAACAATAACATTCCTGAAGTAGACTATCGAGTTCAGAGCCCCGGCCAGAGCCCAATGGAAGACATTTGGGATGGGTTTGAACGTCGTCTCAGCTGCAGATAGCAACGTCCAACATCGCTACCTTCTCTGATTTTCGCTCTTCAGGAAGAATGGGCCGCAATTCCTCCACAGACATTCAGACACCCAATTGAAAGTGTTCCTAGCAGAGTTCAAACACCGAGCGAGGTGGCGCAGTGGTTAGCACACTGGACTCGCATTGGGGAGGAAGACGGTTCAAACGCGTGTCCGGCCATACTGATTAAGGTTTTCCGTGATGTACCTCAATCGCTTCAGGCAAATGCCGGGACGGTTCCTTTGAAAGGGCATGGTCGACTTCATTCCCCATCCTTCCCTAATCCGACACTGACGACCTAGCGGTTTGGTCCCCTCCTCGCAAATCAACCAATCAACCAATAGTTCAAACCGTCGTATATGCGAATCGCGGAAACACCCAATATTAACATCCGCCAGTAGATGTCTGGATACTTTTGATCAGATATATAGCAGAAAGATTAGAGTTTTTGTTTGTGAACATAGAGATGAGTTAGGATCGACTCAGACCAGCTAGTGAGCGACTGAACGTTCCTACAGAACATATAATGATGAGGTGCGTATATAAATTTCGAGGAGAGCCCTGTGCGTTGTCAATACCTCCACTTTAGGCTACTTGAAAATACCAATTTTACGAGGAGGATATTGTTACTAAGTTCCTTTAACTAATGCGCTCCGACGGTAAGTGCAAATAACAGACTGCAGAACACCTGCGTTATTGTCACTAGATTTATGGCTCACACAAAGATGAATGTCGCAAATTCCGTTTCTTACTTTCCGGTGAACGAGGCTTATCTCCCGGCGAACAGCTGCATGCATTATGGATGAACACGTGTGCAAGCTGGAGACACACAGGTAAACGAATCGGCAAGCGTCTCGCTGTACTGCGGATTACAGGCTGTTACAGTATAAGAGATTTTCACAATTTAGTTTTTATTCTAGCACTGCCTGCAGCATCAGTACATGTTTGAGAACAAAATACGCTCTAAGACAAAAGAAAAAAGACACACCACAAAGAAATTATTCGAATAGGACGGAAATCAGTAGATTTGGTGTGCGTGTACAGACAAACAAATGACAAAAATTTCAGAAAAATTGAATGATTTATTCAAGAGAAAGAGCGTCACAAATTGAGAAAGCCAATGACATGTTGGTCCACCTCTGCCATTACGCAAGCAGTTATTCCACTCGGCATTGATTGGTAGATTTGTTGGATGTTCTCCTGAGGGATGTCGTGTCAGATAATGTCCAATTGGCGCCTTAGATCGTCAAAATCTCGAGCTGGTTGGTGAAGGGTCCTGCTCGAAAAGTTCTCAATTGGTGAGAGATCCGGCGACTTTGCTGGTGAAGGCAGGGTTTGGCAAGAACGAAGACAAGCAGTAGAAATTCTCGCCGTGTGGGGGTGGGCATTATCTGGCACAATTGTAAGCCCATGATGGCTTACCATGAAGGGCAACGAAAAGGGGCGCAGAATATCGTCGACGAGCCACTGTACTGTAAGAGTGTCGCAGATAACAACCAATGGCGTCCTGCTGTGAAACGAAATGGCAGGTTGCAAAATCCATTATTTTCATTCTCCACCCATTATGCATGACTGACGGTCAGTTGTATGTAAGCGTAGGCTTCCGCGGCCGTTGTCTTCTTCAATAAAATTCTTCAGGGTATCAGACCGCATCGTCATAATTTAAAATGCGCCAACGTTTCGGCCAGCGTTGCAGCTAGCCTTCATCAGGGCCTTACGGTCAGTTGTCAATATTTTTTATGTCTGAAGATGACAGTGTCCGAAATGACAACAATAGTGATTAATTTTACTAGTACGAAGTAAACTGCGTACTGACAAGGGCACTTCGGTTTTGTTTTGCTTCTGTGACCCTGGTGAGCTTCTTAGCACATACTCATACACGTTCGCACTTGTATGTGAAAATCAGCGCTACTGACAAATATAAATACATTCTTAATATTTGCTGACAAATTTTCCAAAGCTGCTCATAGATGGTCTGCTGTGAGAACAGTGGCACGATATGGAGTAACAGGATACCGAAGTGCTGGAAATGTAGCATCTCTAGGGCTATACCAGATGGATTTTGATAAAAATACTTTACTAAACGTTATGCCGACTACGATATAATTTGCACTGGAACAAATAACGAAAACTTGTTTTAAAAATGTGCGAAAAATAGAATCTCTAGCACCTCACGTTTACTATTGTTACAGTACTGCCCAATATAGTTACATTACTGTGCATAACTGATCGTTTAAATCATCCGCTCTGAATGAAGATCATCATGATCTAGGAGACTGATGTATAACTTCAACAGCTGCAACAAACACAATTATCAGACCCACGCAAGTGACAACGGAACGCTCACAAAGTGAGTTCTTCATATGACTTGCTATGTCGTTCTTAATATCGATGGCAATCGGTGAAACAACAAGCCTATGAATTATGAACGGCACAGGATCCATAAAACATGAGAGGATACGATCAATGAATGTTTCACAGACGCCTCTTGGATAAAACCGTCATTCTGTAATGTGCTTAGAGACTGCGTCTTTTTAAATGTTAAGTCACTCAATTTATATATAAGTTGGCCGGCAAAGTTCATATCAATGCTGTAAGAAAGCGTCGAATATCGTTGTTGGCGGGAAGACCCCTTGGGGTGGTTCAGCATCCCAATCGGAAACGGTTCTCTGCCTACGCACACAATAGGCCCTTTCCTCGTGGTGTGGATCTGTTGAGTGTACTATAGTGTAATAGATGTGTGTATGTGGAGGGGGGGGGGGGGGGAGGGGGGAGGGCGAAACCCAGCACCGGCAGATAGTCTTCTCCTCTCGAAGAATACAAATAGGGCTGCAGAGGTCAACATCCCCATCTGAAAGAACGGACCACATCAAGTATCTCATACCCTCATTTCATGAAAAATTACAGTTGGTTTGGAATTTAATCTAAGACATTGGCAAAAAGTCTGGTGATTAGGATCTTCATACCACAACTTCTCTTACCCTTGGTGGCCAAATATTGGCGATGAAAATTTCTTCCACCGTCATGGTTTGAAGCGACTACCTCCGAGTTTACCACCTTCGCGCAGGCGTCCGTTAGCGACCTCGGTTTCCGACGCAGGTATCCAGTACTTTTATCATGAGAGAAAAAGAAAAATTACCAGCACCACTGCACTCTGAAAGAGCGGTTATTCGCAGAACCACTGTTGGAGTAACAAATAGTCGTTTTGTTCTCATAACGTGATTTTTTTTTTCCTTCCCTGCCGTTTCTCAGAAATCCAACAAGCGAAGTTTTCCTAACGTTGCATTATTTTCCTGTTTGAGAGTATCAGGCATGACAGAGATTCCACTCATGACGTGGTGCATCTGCGCGGAGCTGCTTTCTGGCGCAAAAACTGGGTGCCAGAGAACATCAACAACGCAAATCTTCCTCCAACCTGAACCCGCTTTGGTTTCGCAGGCGATGTCCAGCTGAACCACCCATACAAACCTCACGGTCCAACTGAAAGCTCGAGGTTTCCACTGACTGTTTTTCCAGGCTTCTACAAAGCTTTACTCTAACAAGGGGAGCATCACACCTGTTAGTCACGGATTTCGATGAGTCTTTGGTATACCGCTGAGAAACAAGTGCTGAGTACCTGGCTAGGATCTTTTCATGCGACAGCCCCCACGTTCCGAGAAAATCGACGCTGAAGTTTTATGTGTACCTCCTATACCCGTAACGTTAGTTACGTTTCGATCAAGCGATCGTAGCGCACCGGCTAAAGTCCACGGTTACCACGCTCATTGTATCGGTACAGAGCCTACTTGTGTACTTTTTTCAATTTTTCACTGTATAGAATATCATTAAATAGTATATGTCATACAAAATTATTCAAAAGTAGTAATTTTCACCGTAGCAATTTCGTTTATAAATCAATCACTATAGCAAACTTTCTTCAAAGGTGTATTCCGTTTGTTACAGAGTAGATGACAGATTCGTCGTACTTGCTATCGCTTGCCTAGCTTTCTGTACCAGAACAGGATTCAGCACGGTATCTGTCGTAAAAGCAACCGAAACACACATTCGTTGAACACCAAGCACATTTAATGAAAGGTACTACCTTGCAGACACACGAAGTTCCACGAAGCTATACCGAGGAGTACAGTTTGTTCCATGAGACTGTTCTTTCTATGGTCAGGTTCGATGAGAACCATGCGTTTCTGATCATTCTGTGAAAGCAGGTGCGCAAAGTGATGCAGAGCTAAAGAATGTATTTTTATTGAATCTTCCCTGGAAACGATTTCGCTATTACTCTTTAGCAAGTTTGGAGTATTATGATTTTCTTTCGTGAAAATTTTAATCTGCCTGTAAAACTATAGACAACAGGGGTAGACAAGTGGAATACATTTCGGTGGGACAATTTTTACGGTGCAGGTTCATGCTTATCTTTCATCTTCAAAGATTTATCTGCTCAGTATGCCTTCCCCAAGAATCTATAATGAAAAAAAAATACACAGGCAGGGTTAGAACTGGTACAGCCATCGTAATAGGCTTCTACCTTAGTCCTTGCGCTACGCTAGCTTGTCCGAAACACGACTAAAAAAATGGCTCTGAGTACCATGGGACTTAACTTCTGAGGTCATCAGTCCCCTAGAACTTAGAACTACTTAAACCTAACTAACCTAAGGACATCACACACATCCATGCCCGTGGCAGGGTTCGAACCTGCGACCGTAGCGGTCACGCGGTTCCGGACTGTAGCGCCTAGAACCGCTCGGCCACCCCGGCCGGCCGAAACACGACTAACTTTACTGGTATATCACACACACACGAAACTTCAACATCGATTTTGTAGGAAATTAGGAGCCGTCGCATGAAACGCCGCTAGCCAGTTACTCATGTCACGTCCCTTTACAACGTACCTAAGTCTCATCGACACCCATGATCAGCAGGTCCCATGGTCTCGTTGGAAGACTAGAGCCGGCCGGAGTGGCCGAGCGGTTCTAGGCGCTTGAGTCTGGAAACGCTCGACCGCTACGGTTGCAGGTTCGAATGCTGCCTCGGGCATGGATGTGCGTGATGTCGTTAGGTTAGTTAGGTTTAAGTAGTTCTAAGTTCTAGGGGATTGATGACCTCAGCAGTTAAGCCCCATAGTGACCAGAGCCAATTGGAAGCCTAGAGTTGTATCTCGAGGCGTGCCTGAATAACTTAGTAAGAGCATTGCTCGTGGAAGTTAAAAATCTATGTTCAAACGCTGGTCCAGCATTAATCCGTAAAATATTTCGCAAATACGGATCGTCTTTGTTGTTCACGCATGGGCTATGGGCCTCAAGTACCGTGTTTGTTTGTGTTGAAAAGTGTCGGTGTATACCTGCTTCTGACTGGCCGCGCCTCCTCCTCTCTGTTGCAGACCACGATCAAAGTGTACGCGCGCTGCCTGCGGCCGGACATCGAGTACAAGACGCTGAGCATCACGTTCCAGACGACGTGCCGCGAGGTGGTGACGGCGCTGCTCAACAAGTACCGCATGCGCCACCGGGACCCCAACCTCTTCTACCTCACCATGGAGGTCACAGTCCGCAAGGCCGGTAAGGGCAGCCACGGCGCCCCCACCAGGGGTACAAGCTCTCTCCAGAACACAGCGTGCGGTCGCATCTCGCTGAGCAAGCGTGACTGTAGACGTAGATGTAGTCACTCACAACAAAACGTCTCCATTAGGGCCTTGTCCAGGTGGCATACCCATGGACAAATAATACCACACAGCTCGGTTTTCATTTCTGCTCGTAAGTCTGTTTCCAAAAAATTTTTCCTCCGGTCTTTGCAAGAGAAATGTTTTTCTGCACTCCAGTGCATCGCATAAAGACGCTGCCGAGATACACAACTGGCCATTAAAATTGCTACACCAAGAAGAAATGCAAATGATGAACGGGTATTCATTAGACAAATACATTCCTGGAAATTGAAATAAGAACACCGTGAATTCATTGTCCCAGGAAGGGGAAACTTTATTGACACATTCCTGGGGTCAGATACATCACATGATCACACTGACAGAACCACAGGCACATAGACACAGGCAACAGAGCATGCACAATGTCGGCACTAGTACAGTGTATATCCACCTTTCGCAGCAATGCAGGCTGCTATTCTCCCATGGAGACGATCGTAGAGATGCTGGATGTAGTCCTGTGGAACGGCTTGCCATGCCATTTCCACCTGGCGCCTCAGTTGGACCAGCGTTCGTGCTGGACGTGCAGACCGCGTGAGACGACGCTTCATCCAGTCCCAAACATGCTCAATGGGGGACAGATCCGGAGATCTTGCTGGCCAGGGTAGTTGACTTACACCTTCTAGAGCACGTTGGGTGGCACGGGATACATGCGGACGTGCATTGTCCTGTTGGAACAGTAAGTTCCCTTGCCGGTCTAGGAATGGTAGAACGATGGGTTCGATGACGGTTTGGATGTACCGTGCACTATTCAGTGTCCCCTCGACGATCACCAGTGGTGTACGGCCAGTGTAGGAGATCGCTCCCCACACCATGATGCCGGGTGTTGGCCCTGTGTGCCTCGGTCGTATGCAGTCCTGATTGTGGCGCTCACCTGCACGGCGCCAAACAAGCATACGACCATCATTGGCACCAAGGCAGAAGCGACTCTCATCGCTGAAGACGACACGTCTCCATTCGTCCCTCCATTCACGCCTGTCGCGACACCACTGGAGGCGGGCTGCACGATGTTGGGGCGTGAGCGGAAGACGGCCTAACGCTGTGCGGTGTGCTTCATGGAGACGGTTGCGAATGGTCCTCGCCGATACCCCAGGAGCAACAGTGTCCCTAATTTGCTGGGAAGTGGCGGTGCGGTCCCCTACGGCACTGCGTAGGATCCTACGGTCTTCGCGTGCATCCGTGCAGCGCTGCGGTCCGGTCCCAGGTCGACGGGCACGTGCACCTTCCGCCGACCACTGGCGACAACTTCGATGTACTGTGGAGACCTCACGCCCCACGTGTTGAGCAATTCGGCGGTACGTCCACCCGGCCTCCCGCATGCCCACTATACGCCCTCGCTCAAAGTCCGTCAACTGCACATACGGTTCACGTCCACGCTGTCGTGGCATGCTACCAGTGTTAAAGACTGCGATGGAGCTCCGTATGCCACGGCAAACTGGCTGACACTGACGGCGGCGGTGCACAAATGCTGCGCAGCTAGCGCCATTCGACGGCCAACACCGCGGTTCCTGGTGTGTCCGCTGTGCCGTGCGTGTGATCATTGCTTGTACAGCCCTCTCGCAGTGTCCGGAGCAAGTATGGTGGGTCTGACACACCGGTGTCAATGTGTTCTTTTTTCCATTTCCAGGAGTGTATATTATACTAGAAGTGACATGTGATTACATTTTCACGCAATTTGGGTGCAGAGATCCTGAGAAATCAGTACCCAGAACAACCACCTCTGGTCGTAATAACGGCCTTGATACGCTTGGGCATTGAGTCAAAGAGAGCTTAGATGGCTTGTACAGGTACAGCTGTCCATGCAGCGTCAGCACGATACCACAGTTCAGCAAAGTAGTGACTCCCGCATTGTGACGAGCCAGTTGCTCGGCCTCCATTGACCAGACGTTTTCAATTGGTGAGAGATCTCGAGAATGTGCTGGCCAGGGCAGCAGTCGAACATTTCCTGTGTCCAGAAAGGCCCGTACAGGACCTGCAACGTGCCGTCGTGCATTATCCTGCTGAAATGTAGGATTTCACATGGATCGAATGAAGGGTAGTGCCACGGGTCGTAACACATGTCAAATGTAACGACCACTGTTCAAAGTGCCGTCAATGCGAACAAGAGGTGACCGAGACGTGTAACCAATGGCACCCCATACCACACGCCGGGTGATACGCCAGTATGGCGATGACGAATACACGTTTCCAATGTGCGTTCAACGCGATGTCGCCAAACACGGATGCGACCATCATGATGCTGTAAACAGAACCTGGATTCATCCGAAAAAGTGACGTTTTGTCATTCGTGCACCCAGGTTCGTCGTTGAGTACACCACCGCAGGCGCTCCTGTCTGTGATGCAGCGTCAGGGGTAACCGTAGCCATGGTCTCCGAGCTGATAGGCCATGCTGCTGGAAACGTCGTCGAACTGTTCGTGCAGATGGTTGTTGTCTTGCAAACGTCCCCATCTGTTGACTCAGGGATCGAGACGTGGCTGCACCATCCGTTACAGCCATGCGGATAAGATGTCTGTCATCTCGACTGCTAGTGATACGAGGCTGTTGGGATCCAGCAGGCGTTCCGTATTACCCTCCTGAACCCACCGATTCCATATTCTGCTACCAGTCACTGGATCTCGACCAACGCGAGCAGCAATGTCGCGATACGATAAACCGCAATCGCGATAGGCTACAATTCGACCTTTATCAAAGTCGGAAACGTGATGGTACGCATTTCTCCTCCTTACACGAGGCATCACAACAACGTTTCACCAGGCAACGCCGGTCAACTGCTGTTTGTGTATGAGAACTCGGTTGGAAACTTTCCTCATGTGAGCACGTTGTAGGTGTTGACACCGGCGACAACCTTGTGTGAATGTTCTGAAAAGGTAATCATTTGCATATCACAGCATGTTCTTCCTGTTTGTTAAATTTCGCACCTGTACCACGTCATCTTCGTGGTGTAATAATTTTAATGGCCAGTACTGTAGTAGAACTGTTGCTTGCCCAGTTATTGACTCCCCAAGCATCACTTAGTATTGACTACAGGAATCTGTAACTTATGAGTAGATATTCCACCATTCTACCCTTTTCTTTTTTAACTCTCTACACACAGTCATTGTTCTAGTTGGCCTGCTGGTTGCGCTTTGGAACTCGCGACTGATTATTTCCGCTGATTTCATGTGATTTTTTATAACCACTCCCAGCAATGCTCGACGGTCCTTGTTATAACATAATGCATATGATCGAGAAATCCGCCAGAGAGAATTTTTAAAATGCATCGTGAGGGTGGGGTCCGAAAACGGGCTTTCCAGGCGGGGCACGTGCGTTGAGAAAGGGCCGACCAGCAGCGGAGAATAGTGGGATAGTGGGGTTTCCTCCCCCCCCTCCCCCCCCCCCCCCCCCCCCCCCCGCCTTTAAGGTATCAAGCGGCGGACTTCCATCCTGCTGTACAATACGTGTCTGGTATGATGGTATGAAAGATGGTCATATTGAAATACTTCATAATTTTAAATAATTCGATGTTTTATAGTGCGATAAATCCAAACATATTAGCTTCCTTGCGGCATCGAAACGCATTTATTAAGACTTTCATGTTATAAATATCACAAAAACGGTAGAAGTTCTTAAATACAGTAAACAATACACTTACAACAGTCACGGAAAACTAATAACTGCTGAACGCTCCAAGCGACCTTTACAAACGAGTGGTAACGTGCTTGCCTCCCACGCAGCAGGTCTGCGTTCGATTCCCGACCGGTTTGGAGATATTCTCCGCTCGTGGATTGGGTGCTGCGTTGTCCTCATCATCATTTCATCCTCACCACCGGCACGCAAGTCGCCCAATGTGGCGTCGACTGAAATAAGACTGGCACTCGGCGGCCGAACTTCCCGGCCAACAATGCCACACTCTCGTTTCCTTTTTCTCCTGATGGTTCCTTTCTTAGGTACATCGTCCATTTCTTGCTATCTGAGCTTGTGATCCATCTCCTATGACTTCATTGATGCGATGCAAAACCCTAATCTTTCTTCTTTCCTTCGTGCATCCTTGTGTAGTAAATTGAGTTCGTAAATTTCGATACAGGCTGTTGTTTGGCCATTCGGATATAATTTTTTCTTTTCGTAGCATGGAAATGTGGTGGATTTCAGACAATACATGGCTGCAGTGATGTCGTTCACAGCAAGCTGATTCCATTTACGTTATGTGATTACGCTGGTGATTGACTGATTGGCTGGGGTGTCTTGCGACAGCCAGGCTCTACAATCGTGGGACGCACCATCAGAGCAGGGGGATATACAATAATGGAAATAAGTATTCATACAATAGAGCATGGAAAACTAACCTGCCTTTATGGACAATAAGAAACCAAAAACACTAATTGGATATGCACTATAGACGTTGGCCAGTCGCCAATGCAGCTATGCTGGTGTATAGAACGAGAATGAACAAGCCTGTGCAAAACAAAATAAAAAAAACAACGTCTGCCAACTTCTCTACTGCGCTGGGAATGAAGTAATAAACACCAGCAGAAAATGACACTTCTAACAAAGCCAGAACGTATTTAATACTTCGTATGCATACCCTTCCGATGTATTACTTCTCGCAACCTCCGTGGCATGGAATGGACCAATTTTCTTGTAGTTTCCGACGTGATACCTTCCCATTCTCGAAGGAGAGCCTCTTTCAAAGAGGCCTTACTATGGATGTCGTGTTTTCTCACTCGTGTTTCCAGCTCACTCCACACGTGTTCGATGGAATTCAGGTCCGGACTCTGAGCTGGTGTTTTAAGAGTGTGTGGAGTGTTGTGGAGCAACCACAGCCGGACAATTTGGGCGGTATGTTTGGGATCATTGTCCTGTTGGAAGTAATAATTTCTAGGAAGACCAAAGGTGTCAACACTCTGTTGTAACTTTTGTTTGAGAATGTTCATATACACAAATCTGTCCAGTGTACCTTCCACAAACACTAATTTTCCGACACCGGAGGCTGACATACAGCCCCATACCACCACTCAACCACCTCCGTGCTTCACCGTGGGTTGAATGTTGTTTCGATCTAGGTCTGTATTCGGTCTTCTCCAGACCAAGATCCTACCATCATTGTGCACGATATTAAATTTGCTTTCATCACTAAACAATAAAGTATCCCAGAAGTCTGCTGTCTTGAATACATCCTGTTTCGCGAATTCCATCCGCCACTTACTGTTCTTTTTGCTGATGTAGGGCTTTCGTCTCGGGACCCTGGCTCTGTAGCCCGAACGATTTAGAATGGTACGAACTGCCCTTGGAGTGCTGTCCTTTCAAAAGTGGTCATATACTTATGCGTATAGTGCCGACGCTGTCGTTTTCGGGTTTTTCTTGATGATTCTTAGTAGCATTCTGGACTCTCTTGTTGTAAGCTTCTGCGGACGACCGTGTCGTTCACTGTTTATTACTACACGTCTGTCCTTATATCGGTTAATGGTAGATTGCACAGTCGCTCGGCTTCGTCCTATGATGCTCGCAATTTCGGCATACGACTTGTGTTGAAGATATTGAGCCGGCCGCGGTGGCCAAGCGGTTCAGTCCGGAACCGCGCGATTGCTACGGTCGCAGGTTCGAATCCTGCCTCGGGCATGGATGTGTGTGATGTCCTTAGGTTAGTTAGGTTTAAGTAGTTCTAAGTTCTAGGGGACTGATGACCTCAGATGTTAACTCCCATAGTGCTCAGAGCCATTTTTTGAAGATATTGGACGACAACAATGTTTCGTTCCTCAGTGGTCGTTTCCTTCCCCTTGCGGCCCATCCTGCTGTTCCACGGCACCCACGTCCGACGTGCTGTTGCTTCACGGCCGCCACACAAGTGTGGCATGCACTCCGGGGCTGCGTCAGCCGTTTGTTTGGTTGAAAGTAGTGCGCTGTATGAATACATTTTTGCCCTGTCGCAGACCGTGCGGAGTGTAACATATTTTATTTTCCCAGAGTAGATTCATGGCATACGGGAAGCTTCATTACCAAGAACATGGTTATCTGACGCTACACCATCTTACTTATTCCTATCGGCGCTGTGGGTGATTTACTATCCCGACACACCATCGTAGTTTGTCACCACCTACTGTATGAATACTTATTCCCATGACTGTAGTTTTCCGCTGCAGAATTCGCCGACTGCGACACTTTGGACTGCCGAGAAGAGCAGCGTGCCGCAGGCACACTCTTCTCCTTGTCAGCACAGTGAGCTGGGCCAAGCGAGGCCAAGCCGGCTGGTGCGCGGCGTGGCGGGGTGAACAGCGGCGTTTGTGCTTCCGCCCGCGGGCGGCGGTTACACAGGGCCTCTTTGAGGGCGCGAGTGCCGACTCACGTTCCCTAAATCGGGTCTGTAAGATGAGTAATATCGCCGGTTGGCCAGCTGCCTCCTGCAGTTCGCCAAGGAAGGCGTTTTATTATCACACGCTCCGCCGAAAGCCGCCCCCCAACCCCCCCTTGCTCTTCACTTCCTATCCCGTAAAGTCGTCAGCACGCTCTGCTGTCCTCACGTCCAAGACGATAGCCACAAAACTGACTGCGAAAAACTAAGTCCGTCGCGGCTGTTCACTGATTATTCTCGCTTTTCACTAAGTGGTTGTTGTTGTTGTGGTCTTCAGTTCTGAGACTGGTTCGATGCAGCTCTCCATGCTACTCTATCCTGTGCAAGCTTCTTCATCTCCCAGTACCTACTGCAACCTACATCCTTCTGAATCTGCTTGGTGTATTCATCTCTTCGTCTCCCTCTACGATTATTACCTTCCACGCTGCCCTCCAATGCTAAATTTGTGATCCCTTGATGCCTCAGAACATGCCCTACCAACCGATCCCTTCTTCCAGTCAACTTGTGCCACAAACTCCTCTCCTCCCCTATTCTATTCAATACCTCCTCATTAGTTACGTGATCTACCCATCTAATCTTCAGCATTCTTCTGTAGCACCACATTTCGAAAGTTTCTATTCTCTTCTTGTTTCACTTCCATACATGGCTACACTCCGTACAAATAGTTTCAGAAACGACTTCCTTACACTTAAATCTATACTCGATGTTAACAAATTTCTCTTCTTGTGAAACGCTTTCCTTGCCATTGCCAGTCTACATTTTATATCCTCTCTACTTCGACCATCATCAGTTATTTTGTTCCCCAAATAGCAAAACTCCTTTACTACTTTAAGCGACTCATTTCCTAATCTAATACCCTCAGAATCACCCGACTTAATTCGACTACATTCCATTATCCTCGTTTTGCTTTTCTTGATGTTGATCTTATATTCTCCTTTCAAGACACTGTCCATTCCGTTCAACTGCTCTTCCAAGTCCTTTGCCGTCTCTGACAGAATTACAATGTCATCGGCGAACCTAAAAGTTTTTATTTCTTCTCCATGGATTTTAATACCTACTACGAATTTTTCTTTCGTTTCCTTTACTGCTTGCTCAATATACTGAAGCACCTTTAGAATTTGAAAGAGAGTATTCCAGTCAACATTGTCAAAAGCTTTCTCTCAGTCTACAAATGCTAGAAACGTAGGTTTGCCTTTCCTAAGTGGTTATACACTCTAAAAGAAAAAAGACGTATCACGAAGGAAGTATCCGAATGGAACGTAAATCGGTAGATGTGACGCACATGTAGAGACAAACAAACGATTACAATTTCAGAAAAATTGGATGATTTCTTCCACAAGAAGTGCTTCACAAACTGAGCAAGTCAATTACGCTTTGATCCACCTCTGACCGCTATGCAAGCAGTTATTCGGTTTGGTACTGATTGATGCAGGTGTTGTATGTCTTCCTGAGGACTATCGTGCCAATTTCAGTCCGACGGGAGCGTTAGAGCGTTAGATGGTCAAAATTGGAAGCTGATTGGAGGGCCCTCCCCATAATGCTGCAAATGTTCTCAATTGAGCAGAGATCCAGCGATCTTGTTGGCCAAGGTAGGGTTTGGCAAACACGAAGACAAGCAGCAGAATCTCTCGCCTGTGCAGGCGGGCGTTATCTCGCTGGATGTAAGCCCGGGGTGACTTGCCATGAAGGGCAACAAAACGGGCCGTAGAATATCGATGACGTACCGATATGCTTTAAGGGTGCCACGAATGCTATGAAAAGATAAGGCACTCCAGACCATTGTTCCTGTTTGTCAGGTCTTATGGCGGGCGACAGTCAGGTTCGTACCCCATCGCTGTCTGAGGCGCGCCCAGAGCCGTCTTCGCTGGTGATCGAGGACTAGAATTGTCTTCAGTGATGAGTCTCGCTTCGAAATCAGCCCCGATGACCAGAAAAGACGTGTCTGGAGATACACTGGACAAGTGTGTGATACCAACCTGACTGTCACCCGCCATGCGGCCCAACAAACATGGATGATGGTCTGGGGTGCCATTTCATTTTATAGCCAGACCTCTTTGGTCGCCATCCGCGGCTGGTCATCGGGGCTCGATTCGAGCGGAACTCACCACTGAAAACAATTCTATTCCAGCCAATGAGATTCCAGCCCCAATGCACCCGTCACCACAGCAAATGGATTTGTTGGTGTGAAGATGTCGATGGTAGTCGACGCAGGGGGCACCATGATCTCAGCTCCCTTTCTTTAAGCCTCCTATTAATGGCCCTTGTGGTTTCTGAACCACCAGTTACACGTCAAATTGATGATATTGATGAATCCTGGGCTCTGCCTCTCTGACAAGTGCTCGGTCCTCAAGTTCTCACGTTCTCTCGTCTCTCTAACTCGACTGCTTCCTTCACAACCTTGTGTTCGGCCATTATTCCACCCATCCCTACCAACATCGTAGAATAGTGGCTTTGCTCCTGATCAAATGTCGAGCGATTCCCCGGTTACTCCAACCGGCTTGTTTGAGTCGACCGCTGTTCGGGGCGTCTCGAGACACGTCTTCGGTCAGGACCCTCACTGACTGGACTAGAGTTGTGTTCAGTGATGAGTCCCACTCCGAATTGAGCCCCGCGAAGCCGTTTCTGGAGACGTCGTGGACTGCAGTGGGATACCAACCTGACTGTCGCTCGCCATATAACCAAGAGATGCCATTTCTTTTCGTAGCATTACCTCTTTGGTTGTCATCCGCGGGAACCTAACAGCACAGCGGTACGTCGACGATATTCTCAAATGGTTGAAATGGCTCTGAGCACCATGGGACTTAACATCTGTGGTCATTAGTCCCCTAGAACTTAGAACTACTTAAACCTAACTAACCTAAGGGCATCACACACATCAATACCCGAGGCAGGATTCGAACCTGCGATCTTACCAGCAGCGCGATTCCGGAGTGAAGCGCCTAGAACCGCTCGTCCACAGAGGCCGGCTGACGATTTTCTACGGCCGGGTTTGTTGCCCTTTGTGGCAAGCCATCTTGGGCTTACATTTGGGCAAAATAATGCCCACCCTCGCACGACGAGAGTTTCTACTGCTTGTCTTCGAGCTTGCCAAACACTGCCTTAACCAGCAAGGTCACCGAATGTCTCCCTGACTGAGAACGTGTGGGGTATTATAGGCAAGACCCTACAACCTAGCGCACGAACTGAACAGTATTTGCCACGATGTCCCTCAGGAGGGCATCCAACAACTCTGTCAATCAATGCCAAACCGGATAACTGCTTGTATAATGGCCAGAGGTGGACCAACGCGTTACTAGTTGCTCAATGTGTGAAGAATAAATCATTCAGTTTTCCTGAAATTATAATCATTTGTTTGTCTGTACATGAACGTCATATCTATCGATTTCTGTCCTATTCGGCTAATTCCTTCGTAGTGCGTGTTTTTTTTCCGAGTATATTTCAGGTTTCAAGGTCCTTTTCCTTTGCGCTAGACCTTGTAATGGTTCTGTCGCAATTTCCTTGGTTATAAACCTCGTAGTGACCCAAAGTGACACGTTAACTACAAAGTCGTCAGTTTTAAACGTATTACCAGTATATTGATGGCATTTTTACGGAGGTATACTGGTGTGTTAATCCCCTAGCGTGGTTGGAGAGCCTCTTGGTGTTCGGAAGCAAGGTAGAGGAACGAGTGGCAAGTTCGGTTCGATCGAAAAAAGAATTACTTCTTAAAATCCGTTATCTGGATCCAGTTTTAAATAGTCATAATTGATCATTCAACAAGTAAATTAGTTAATAAATATACAACAATCGTTTTCGAGTGTCCTCAAATGAAAGCAATAACATAAAAGCAATTCACAACGAAGATAGCAATGCGCTTGTAAAACCCGTTGTACCACAGTCTCATGTTATATGGTGATGGAAAAAGTACTCAGTGTTTTGTTCTGTACATTCACAACCTACAATAAACTTCTAAGATAAGGACATCTCTCATCTAAACTGTTACCCTACCTATAGCTTTCGTTCGCATAGTTTAGTCTTGACTGCGTCATTGAATATTCGAATTTTTGTGTCATATCTCATTTTGCAGTGTTCTTACTGCAGCTGAAGATAGTTTTTACAGGTGCAGAGTTTACATCTTTGGAATGGACTCTCACAGAAAAATATTGTGGGACATTTCATGTATTTTCTTGTGGTGGCAGTTTTTCGCAGCAGCTGTACATAAATCATAGTAGTTAGCAAGAAAACTACTTTTCTTATTTTTAACAATGTCTGGTGGTGATCCTGTGGCTGTACTAAATTTATGAAATTTATTCGCAATTACTGAATCTTTCCGCAATTAGCTGCATTAGGTATAAAGATATTATCTATTGGTGATACATGAAAATTTGTGCCCGACCGGAACTCGAAACCCGGATTTTCCACTTGTGGCGAGCAGATAACTTAACCACTTCGGCTACCCGAGCACACTTCCAGGACCGGCCTAAATTTCCATGTGTCTTAACTGTCTACGACCCCGTATGGATGTTATATATTTCCACAATTGCGAATAAATTTCATAAAAAATTCCCTTTGCATGCTTTACAAGAATTTATTTATACATCAACACGCGTTTCACCTTTCTAAAAAGACATCCAGAGTGGGTGTCCTGAAATATTACGTGCCTTATCGCTTTCGCATACTGATTTTTAAATTAAAAAAAAATACTTAAATACTTTACTCTGAAATGAAAGGATGTCATATATAAAAAAAACTTCCTTACGTAGTGTGCCCGCACGTACACACACACACACACACACACACACACACACACACACACACACACACATACACACATAATTGCATGAACTAACACACAAACAGAGAGAACACAAGTAATAACAAAAGATCGTCGAAGTTGGCAGCATTTACATAAACGAATGACAGACTAGACATTTTATGTTACGAAATTACTGAGACTTCCAACTTCCAACTGGTGACTTCCAACTGGTTTTCCAACTGGGGAAAACTGCATGATCTTCAAACAATGAATAAAAATTCATTTGCAGTATGCGAAAAGCCGTCTTCTTGTTGACTACTACAGTTCACACAATACTAGTGGTAATTATGAAGGTTGTAATAGCCGAGCGGTAAGTGGGATTCTGCTCCCTGTTCCAGGCGTCCGGACTGTCCTGGTGCTGGACGAGGAAGCTAGGCCAGCGGCGTTGCAGTCCTGCCACCCTCGCGGAGACTCCAGGTGAGTTCCAGGGCACTCACTATTCTCTTTTAAGTCTCCTCTGTCCAGCTAATATGCCACAGAGTACTCAAGAACTAGACTGACAACTAACTTCCCTCTCGCTCTGCTTCTCAACAAACTCTGCCAAAGCCGAAAGTATGTCAAATATTAAATTCCCCTCTGGTAAATAGTTTTTCTCTGTTACTGCACACCTCATTAGAACGCAGTGTAACTTATCCATAACACACGTCTTACATCGTCCTATCACTGCTTCATTGGATAACGTGAACTACCAAAAGTGGTGCGAATATGCCTTGCTTCCTAAAAAATCTGTGTATCCAGCCATTTATGCGAAGGATAATGTGGCAGTAAAATCTTGGCTGAGATTTAGAATTGTATGCAGGCACACATCGTTTCAGACTTGAATGCGCTCTTAAGTCTAGGGTCTGATGCAAGACATTTAATTAGCCAAACGTGTTGTGTGTCATCGATTGTAAATGTTATAAGGATTCTGTGACATTTAGGATAGGCACTTTGCTTGAAAAGTAATCTGAAATAAGTCCCTTCCACATTAGGATACTGGATATTGGTTCTCATCACTCCCCATGACTTTATCCGTTACAGATTTATAACTGAGGCAGCTTACGCTCCTCGCCTAATCTTATGCATGTGTTTAACTTGCACACGAAAGGAAAAAGGTCATCAGACATAATACTTTTGAGTGTCGGCCGGATTGTTCGTTAGCGCCTGGTTGGAAATGCTGGTGAACGCCTACTGCGTTATGCAAACCGCAGAGCACAAAATTACCTGCCACCGGTACGTCGTAACGACCAGCTACCGTTTGACGTTTATACCTACAGTCCCACCACAGTTTTCTCAACGTTATCTCCCTGTTTCTCTCTTATCACAACAGTTTGACAAAATATGCTAATGAAGGGGTATGGAAAGAAAGTACCGCGAATTGCATTCCATATGCCATCTGCGGACTGTTATCTAAAAACAATGTTTCCAACGTGAGGTTTGTAGCGAATATTTGGCTACATTGTTACTGTAAATCTGGGTGATTTTTTGGCACTCATCTTTATTTTAATCTGTGGGACAGATTATGATAAATGTCCTACGCACATTTATCCAGTCGTGACCATTGTCCAGAGTTAAATGTTACAAGTCTCTCCATCAAATCCTATCAGTAAAGCAGAAGTATTAAATCTTCAAATTCAACGCACAGAGCAATGCGGGACTGTGGTCAAGACATTGGACTACTATTCGCGACGGCGCCATCCGGTAACAAAAATTTGTCCTTGATTTCACTTAATCATTTCAACCGAATACCGGAATTATTACTTCGTGAAAGTTGTGGCCTATTTGGCTACTCAACATTCTCCAACTGACAAGAGCTTTAGCACTTTCTGCTTCGTGTATTGATTGAAAGGTGAAAGAAACAAAGGAAATGAACTGAAATCTACTTTCAGTTTAAGGACAGCTTAGACTGACTCTTCGCTTCGCGTTTTCAGACTGTGTAGGTGGCGTACTCCCTCCCATTCACCTACCGTCATTACTGACGCGCTTATTTGTTTCTCTCCACAGGTTCTGCTTGCAGACTCGTCGTGGAGGACTCGTGAAAGTCTACGACAGCGTGCTGATGCCGGGGGTAAGTACGTCGCCAATAGAACAGAGCAAGAAAATATACACTAGTGTAGCTGTACGTGGCGGTACTGGTCGATTCTTGTGAAATTTTACACTGATAGTTTTAGTAACAGCGTTCATTCTGCAGGGAGAATAACTTCTCCCAGATAACTGCTTCAGTAAATTTTGAATATTGCAGCGCATTAAAGTAAGGTTGCGAAAAATGGTACAGCAGTTGTTTTGTACAGGTGCAAACTTGGATCGTTTGTAACTGAATGAAAAATACACTGCTTCTCAATTGTTACCAACGAATTTCGGTTTGTCGTACTGTATCCACTGTAGCTCAAGAAAACACACAACTTTAGTCATCGTGACAATAGAAAGTCAGTGCCTGACTGGGATTCGAACCCAGTGCAAGCACTCGTCTTAACCGAGTAGGCGATGAGCACGCCTGCAGGATCGAATCACACTTTCGACGCCAATGATGTTCCCTCCAATTACTTTCTCGTAGTGTCCACGAGAATATTAACGCTGCGGTAACGAATAAGGGGCTAGGTTGTACCACAGCTCCAGGTGTGGCAATATTATGGGAACATTTAAATTTAAAAAAGGTGTATAGAACCCGTAGTTACTCCCAAAAGCCTCAAATCGTTGTCAGCGAACCAATCTATGCCTCTGCAGCTAAGGCAGACACACCGTCATCCAAAAATCAGGTGTCCCTTATACACAGCCAATTTGATTTACATGTGGAGTACCACAAACGTTGCACACAAAATATTTAGCACTACAGAGGGTGAACGAAAATGTGGAAAAATCAGAAACACAGCGCATTACCACCCCAGTACGGTGCAGGAAAATCGTAGACGTTCAAAACAGCTTCCAGGAATGGGTAACCACAAGTTTTCATGGAAACTTTAGGCCATCATTCCTGCAAAATAGTGGCGAGTTAAGGTAACAGTGATGGAGGTGGACAGCCATCACACACCGTTCTCTCCTAAATGGACCGCAAAGGTTCGGTAATATTGAGATCTGGTGACTATAGTGGCCGACCAAGATGCGACAATTCATCCTCGTGCTCGCAAAACCAGTCGTGGATGATGTGAACTGTGTAAACAAGGATCCCGTGGTCTTGGAACACAGCATCACTATCGGGGGACAAACATTGTTCCATGGTGTGAACCTGGTTAATCAAAACGGTCATATAATGCTTGGCAGTAACACGGTCTTGAAATGTTTTAAGAGATACAAAGCTGATGAAAGAGTTAAACTTTTAGTTTAATGTTTCCAAAACATACGCGAAGCACCCATGGAGCCCATGGAATATCCGGATATGGCTGCGGTGGTAATCACCGAACCCATGCCATGTTTCATTCTTGGGACGCAAACTGGACCAGAAGTTGAAACAGTGAGAAACAAGACTCATCCGACCAAATGATTTTCTGCCATTGCTCCACAGCCCAGGTTTTATGGCTTCGGCACAAAGTTTTCCTGTTACTGACATTTGCATCACTAATGATTGGTTTCGGAAGACCAGCTCGCCGTGCAGTTGCTTGCACATGGCACTCCCATCGCCTTGGTGCTAATAGGATTCGCAAGTGCGACATTCAGTTCTGCAGTGACTTTTGCAGTCGCCGTCCTCTTACTTTTCGTCAAAATCCTCTTCAGTTACAGTCCGTCACGATCATTTCGTCCGCGTCGTGATTTAGAGGATGATGTTTTTCCGCTTTACCTGTATACGGTATACATCTTCGGCTCCCTTGGTTACGAAAGCACCCACCGTAGGAGCACTAAGAAGCTGCCGACGTTCGAATTTAGTTAGAGCACGAACAACTACACAGAACACCGTTTCGTCCACAACTTATGCTTGCGATGTATTGAGAACATTGCCCAGGTGCCTTTCGAGGTCAAATAAACTGAAGCGCCAAAGAATATATCTATATAATACAAGTGTCTGACGCAGTTGTTAGGTAGGTTACTGCTGCTACAACGGCAGGGTATGAAGATTTAAGTGAGTCTGAACGTGGTGCTCGAGCGTTCTTCGTGCCAGCGCTTGTTGTTACGCCGGAACAGGAAAAAAAATCGATAATATTCGTGTAATGTACGAGGGTCATTGAATAATTAAAGGCACAAATTTGTCTGGAGAAAAAAGCATTTATTGCTACAAAACACTACTTTTTCTACTTTTCAACATAATCCTCTTGAACGTGTACGCACCTGTTTCAACGGGCTACAAGCGTTTTTATTCTGGCTGCAAAAAACTCTTTATCTTGATGTTTGAACCAATTTCCCACAAACTTTTCCACATCCTCGCTATCCTGGAACCTCTTCCCACATAATGCCTCCTCCTTCAGTGCACCAAACAAATGGAAATCACTAGACGCTAAATCAGGACTGTAAGGGGGATGAGGCAGTACTACAGCCGATTTTGGCGATGGTTTCACGGGTTAGTTGAGCAATATGAGGATGTGCGTCGTCTTGCTGGAGAATCACACTTATCCTCTGAGATCCACGACGTATCTCTCTCGTGGCTGGCTTCAGCTTGTTTAAAAGCAAATCCGAGTACTACTGGCTGTTCATTGTACGCTGATCTTCGTGATAATAACAAAAAAACTCGACCTTCAGCATCCCAAAACACCGTCATGATGACTTTTCCTGCTGATGCTTGGGTTTTAAATTTTTTCTTGACAGGTATGTTGGTGTGCTTCCACTCCATGCCTTGTCTTTTTGATTCTGGCTCATAATAGTGAATCGAAGTTTCATCACGAGTTAAAATTTTGTTGAGGAAGTGCTCACCTTCTCTTTCATGACGTTCCTTTAGCTCTGTGCACACACTCTACCTTGTTTCCTCACACACTCTACCTTGTTTCCTTGTGTAGCCGCGTCAACTCCTTTGGGACCCATCTTGCACGTGTTTTGTGATACTTCAGCTAGTTACAGATAATGTTATGAACTGTACTAGCACTAACTTGAACCTTATCCACTATGACTTGTACGTTCACACAGCGGTCGGCACGAATAATGTCATCAATTCGACTTTTAAGTGAGGGAGTTGAACTGCAACAGGTCGGCCAGAACGATGTTCGTCAGTCAATGAGTCGTGACCGTTTTTGAATTGCTCTACCCACTTGTAAAAATTTGCAGGATTCATAAAACCTTCACCGTACACTTTAGACACTCTACAGTATATATTCACTGGTTTCTTGCCTACAGCAAGTGTGTTGTGTTGTTGTGGTCTTTAGTCCCGAGACTGGTTTGATGCAGCTCTCCATGCTACTCTGTCCTGTGCAATCTTCTTCATCTCCCAGTACCTACTGCAGCAGCCGGCCGCGGTCGTCGTGCAGTTCTAGCGCTGCAGTCCTGAACCGCGGGACTGCTACGGTCGCAGGTTCGAATCCTGCCTCGGGCATGGATGTGTGTGATGTCCTTAGGTTAGTTAGGTTTAAGTCGTTCTAAGTTCTAGGGGACTGATCACCTAAGATGTTAAGTCCCGTAGTGCTCAGAGCCATTTGAACTGACCTACTGCAGCCTACATCCTTCTGAATCTGTTTAGCGTATTCATCTCTTGGTCTCCCTCTACGATTTTTACCCTCCACGCTGCCCTCCAGTACTAAATTGGTGATACCTTGATTCCTCAGAACATGTCCTACCAACCGATCCCTTCTTCTAGTCAAGTCGTGCCACAAACTCCTCTTCTCCTCAATGCTATTCAATACTTCCTCATTAGTTACGTGGTCTACCCATCTAATCTTCAGCATTCTTCTGTAGCACCACATTTCGAAAGCTTCTATTCTCTTCTTGTCCAAACTATTTATTGACCATGTTTCACTTCCATACATGGCTACACTCCATACAAAGACTTTCAGAAACGACTTCCTTACACATAAATTTATACTCGATGTTAACAAATTTCTCTTCTTCAGAAACGCTTTCCTTGCCATTGCCAGTCTACATTTTATATCCTCTCTACTTCGACCATCATTAGTTAGTTTGCTCCCCAAATAGCAAAACTCCTACACTTCTTTAAGTGTCTCATTTCCTAATCTAATTCCCTCAGCATCATCCGATTTAATTCGACTACATTCCATTATCCTCGTTTTGTTATTGTTGATGTTCATCTTATATCCTCCTTTCAAGACACTGTCCATTCCGTTCAACTGCTCTTCCAAGTACTTTGCTGTCTCTGACAGAATTACAATGTCATCGGCGAACCTCAAAGCTCTTCTCCATGGATTTTAATACCTACTCCGAATTTTTCTTTTGTTTCCTTTACTGCTTGCTCAATATACAGATTGAATAACATCGGGGAGAGGCTACAACCGTGTCTTACTCTCTTCCCAATCACTGCTTGCCTACAGCAAGTAAAAAACGAATAACAGAACGTTGTTCAACTAACGTGGACGTTTCAAGCGGACTCGCCATCTTGAAATGTATTTTTGAGGTTATAAACAAAACAATGTTGGTACATTAGCTGATTAGCGCTCATCCCAGTGATGCCAACTTAAATCCATGAAAGTACCGAAGCAGCCAAACTAAACATTTTTTCCCCAGACCAATTTGTCTCTCTAATTATTGAATGACCATTGTACTATCTGCTATCCCCTTTAAAATGGCTGCAGAGCATTTGTGTAGATGTAGACTGGTGTTCTGTACGGTAAGAGACAGGGTCGGACGACAGTGTTAAGGGCAGCTGTGTGTCGTGTTGCAGTCGCAGTACAAGAGCCTGCTGGTGTCGGAGCGCACGACGGCGGACGAGCTGCTGCAGATGCTGCTCAACTGCTGCGGCTCGCAGGAGCGGGTCGAGCAGTTCTCGCTGTACGAGTCGTCGCGCGCCCAGGAGTACCAGCGCAAGCTGCACCCCGACGACTGCCCGCTGCGCGTGCAGCAGTGCTGGCCCCTCGACGGCGACCTCCACTTCATCGTGCGTCGCAACGCCGAGTTCAGGCCGGCGCCGCAGTCCGCTCCCACCTCGCGCAAGGTGAGTCGTGCCTCTACCACTGACAGGGGTGTAACTAGGGTACGGCAGCGAGGCCGCTTGTCTGGGCATTCTTACCCTGGATGCACAGTATTGTGACAGGCAAAAAATATGAAGGAGAACGAAAGAACTGGAAAGAGCGAGGGAGAAGTAGGAGGTGAGTAGAAGAGGGAGAAGGAAGAGAAAAAGGAGACTGTATTGGAAGGCCGCGAAGTGGGAAGTGGGGATAGGGGAGATGTACAAAAAATACTAATAATGAGGAGACTGGGACTCGACTGTGTTGAGCAAGTTTCCCTGGTAAGGAGACACGCTTTTGTCGGTTTTGGATACTAGACTGAGCTACTCTCACATGAGCGCTATCGTGCTGCTTCCTGGGCTCGGGTAGGCGCGCCAGCCCCACATCGAAGGCCGGTGTGCCGGCCAGCCTGGATGTGGTTTTTAGGTGGTTTTCCACATCCCGCTAGCTGAATACCGGGCTGGTCCCCACGTTCCGCCTTCGTTTCATGCGTCGCAGACATATGACACACGTCCGCACTATCTCCCGATTTACACTAGACGCAGACAGTTGGGGTACACTGACTCCATCCTGGGGGGTACGGGGTGGCGGCAGGAAGGGCATCTGGCCATTCCTAAATCTAACCTTGCCAAATCCGCTGTAACCACACCGACCCTGCGATCGCTGCGGGACTATGGCGTAAGCGAAAGAAAGAAAGACAATGAGCTACTCTCATATGCCAAATGAGCCACGCAACGTAAGTTTAGAAGAGTGTTCACTGAGAAGTGCACACTCCTGCAAAAAAAAAAAAAAAAAAAAAAAAAAAAAAGTGCAACTTTTTAGAGGTTTCCAGTTCACTCAAGACTTGTTGTTGCAACAATGGAGCACATGAAATAATTACATTTAAGGATGAACAGCACAAACGGTTCTGAACTACCAAGTGTCCACTCAGGCTGAAACACCCATATTCATATGTGATGTAAACACTAAAACACTAATACGACCTATTCTTGAGTACTGCTCGAGCGTTTGGGATCCCTATCAGGTCGGATTGAGGGAGGACATAGAAGCAATTCAGAGGCGGGCTACTAGATTTGTTACTGGTAGCTTTGATCATCACGCCAGTGTTATGGAAATGCTCCAGGAACTCTGGTGGGAGTCTCTGGAGGAAAGGAGGCGTTCTATTCGTGAATCGCTACTGAGAAAATTTAGAGAATCAGCATTTGAGGCTGACTGCAGTACAATTTTACTGCTTTACTGCCGCCAACTTACATTTTGCGGAAAGACCACAAAGATAAGATAAGAGAGATTAGGGCTCGTACAGAGGCATATACGCAGTCATTTTTCCCTCATTCTGTTTGGGAGTGGAACAGGGAGAGAAGATGCTAGTTGTGGCACGAGGTACCCTCCGCCACGCACCGTATGGTGGATTGTGGAGTATGTATGTAGATGTAGATGTAGATGTAGATGATGTAGCCTCCAATTGCAGCGGCAATTCAGGTGCTAACTATGGCATCCAGGTGGCACAGGTGGCAATTATTGTCCTGGGATACGTTACGCCATTCAAGGGATCACCAATTTACTATTGGAGGGCAGCGCAGTGGGTAAAAATCGTAGAGGGAGACCAAGAGATGAATACACTAAACAGAATCAGAAGGATGTAGGCTGCAGTAGGTACTGGGAGATGAAGAAGCTTGCACAGGATAGAGTAGCATGGAGAGCTGCATCAAACCAGTCTCTAGACAACACAACAACAACAACACATTATGTCATACCTGCTCGAGTTGTTCACGTAGTTCTCTAAGATTTGTTGGTTTACAAGTCGCACGAGTCACTTCTTGTCCCATTACATCCCACATGTGCTCGATTGGAGACTAATCTGTAGGTCGTGCTTGCCGGGGAAGTTGTCGTGCATGTTGCAGAGCACACTGTGTTTCTCAGGCAGAGTGTAGGGGAGTATTATCCTGTCGGAACAGTACATCATTCTCCTGTTGCAAGAATGGCAAAAGAAAGGGGCTAAAAACGTTCTACACATACCAAATGCTTGTTAGGGTCCCCTCCAGAAACAACAAAGGTGAACGAGAGTTGTAGTTATAATTCCCCATACCAAGAGGCCTGGGGCGGGGCTAGTCTGTTTTGGGGAATGCGGTCTATGAGAAAGCACTCACTAGGTCTATGTTGTACACTGAAGAGATCATCAATTGTGTGCAGCCAGAATATGCTTTCACTGCTGAAGTCCATCGTGCGCCATTCCATCTTTCAAATGATCCTCTGATGGTGCCAGCTGAGTCGTGCACATCGATGCTGTGGCATGAGTGGAAGACAGGTTAGAGGTGTGCGTGCCTGTAGTCTCACTGTTAATAATCAGTTCACAACAGTTTGTGTTGATTCATCTGTGCTTACAAGCCACCATATCTGCGCTGTGGTATCTGTACGATTTGCTACTGCTGTCTCTACAATATGATGATCCGGGTGAGTGTCTGTGCTATGTTAACATCTAGAGCTTCATCTGCAGCTGTGAGAACGTTCACATGACCACTAATACCAGCAATGTTGCACAACTGATGCAGCACACCCAACTTTTGTAGTAATCTTCCGAAAAGACCATCCCGCCATATGGAAGGCGCAATTTGGTCCCTTACAAATTCGTTCTCCTGGTTGTAGGAAGCATGAGTGTCTCTCTGTGGCATGGTTGGTCGCTTGCTTCACATGCTTGTACCATACTGAGCCTTCTGGCTGTGAGCATTTCCTATTAAAGGGTAGACAAAGATGGCGCTCTGGTAGCTAAGCCACTACACTGTCTGTTGGCGGACAACTTTGAAACCATTGTCAGTACCTCTACTTCCTCTCAGGTGGCAAATGCTGTCATAAGATAAAATCGACATTCCCTTTCGAGATAATACACATTTTTTCTAGCAGTGTATTTTTTTAAAGTTATGTTGGTCACCTTTGTCTGCAAAAATTATTTATTCATAATATCCACTACTGAAATTTCAGCTATGGGCCATCTTCCAGTTGAGCACTGTAAAACTGCAAAAACAGAGCATACATACAGAACATATGGCAATTATTTATTAATAAGCACTCATAAGACGCTTCAACATATGTCAAAACTCCAAAAAATATCTGTGCATCCAAGAGGTTAATATTAACACACAATATGATTTTAAATGAATCCTACTAATTCGTTTACAGAACAACACAAAATACTGTAATTTATTTAACACCTGTGTTGGGTTATATCTGCTGTCATTAGAATTATGATGTAACTGAACTAGATCCAAATGGAATTTTCACTAGTATATTAGTCTGCTTACTGACTCAAGGAGAAACATCAGTGTACATTATTGTAACACTTCCTTATAGCTTAAAACGTACACCAGACCATGATTCAACTTGGTACCTCTGCCTTCAACCACATTGATCTTACTGACTGCACTGTCCAAACATTACTCACAGTCTACCATATAGTTTCTGTTTACCAGCATTTGTCTCCTATAACACCAAAGTCTGTTACATAGCTATAGCATGAGCATGACTTACAGGTATCATTCTACTATAATGTAATTAAATTTTACATTTGTATTCTGTGTCTGATCCCAACACAGGGTAAACAAAATTTTCCAGTATGTAAATCAACCAAAATACAGTTCACAGACAATTGAAAAATAATCTGTTATTTCTGTTAGAAGCTCATGTGATGATATTATATTAAAACATAATAGTGCTAGAGGCATCATTCTTAAGATAAATAGCAAGCGAAAAACACCACATTACTCTTAACAGAGAGATTAACAATACAAAAACCCACTTGCAGAAAGCATAAAATAAACTTCAGTGCATTAGTGACTCTTCATAATAAAATTCCTTCATTTCAGTATTTGAAGCAATTAAAGATACACACTTTATTCACAGAAAACTAAGCACCAAAACAAACTACAATGAAGATGTTATTAGCGATATGGTTCCTTACAGCTTGTTAACATACAAAACATATTATTCTCATACTTGACTAGTTCAGAGGAATGACAGTTACTGCGTTTGAATAAGTGATCTGAAGGAAATAAACTACTTGGTTTCATCTGTATTATAGATGTTAGCATATAAAAAATCACATTCAGCTATTGCAGTATTGTATATTTGAGGGCAAATATGAGTAGTATTAAGATTAAGTTATATTGTGATCAATATCCATGATTCATATTTTGTTACAATGTATCAGTCATTATGAGCTGTATCTTTCTAACTGTCAGCTGAAAAATTTCTGCTTACAATTATATTTTACTAAACATTCAGTGTTTTTATTTCTGAGATTTGTGCTTCAAGATGATGTTCCTGCTCATCATTTTATCATACACCAAACATTCATGTGTTCCCATGAACCATAATTTAACTTTTTATATCATAGATAAACATTATTTTACAGAAAACCTGGACACCTGAGCTATCATCAATACCAAGCTCTTCCAGACAACTGCAGCAGCAATCTCAGCTGAATCTGACATCAGTTGAAAACTCCAAACATCACTCAAGTTCATCCTATTCAGACTATGAAAACTACTTTTACATCTGAAGACTGCAGTAATTCAGCACTGTACACGCACATCTTAAAATATGGTAGGTGAAGAAACATTTTCCAACAAATATTAAAACTAGGGAAAAGGCTCAGTATTCTTGCAGTATACAGTATGTACTGGCATTTTCTCTTTTGTTATCAGCTACAGACTAGTTATGCTCCATGACTGACTCAACATTTGCTTAGAAGCTGGTCTAATCAGTTTCAAATATGGCCATTAGCTGCCACAAAGGAGTGCTTTCATATTTCTTGACATTGTTTTCATGCCAGTTTCAATGATCTTTTTTGTATAGATTTTTATGTAGTTTTTCTTTCTTTTATAAGTATTTCTTTTGCAAATTACTAATGACAGGACCAGTTGTGAAAATTGGACAACAATTAATAAGTCCTTTCATCATTATACACTAAATGCCAAAAATTGTAAATAATTTCACAACAGCATTTAAATGTTGACACTATTAAAATTTTGGGCAAACAGTATTCAGGGAGTTAATAAAGTTCTACTTCCTTAAAAGGTAAACATAAGTCAGCACAAGATTATTAATTAATTTGACAGTTCTGAAGCTCAGGAATGAAATTGTGAATAAAATGGAAAAACAGGGGGGGGGGGGGGGAAAGGGAGGAGGGGGGGGGGCAGAAGGAATTATATAAGAACAGATAATGGCTAGAAAGATAAGTAGCCTAAATATACTACTGAAAATGCAATAAGAGACATAAAATTTGTTTGTTATATTATCACCACAAAACTTGGATAGCAAGTTTTAAATGTTAATTTTAAAATATACACAAGAATTATAACACTTCACTTGTACTGTAACATCACACATAAAGTTTATGTGGTTTGAGAATAATTGATACAGTAGCAAAAATGAAGAAGAGCAGTGAGCTGTGGTATGGAATACACTAGAGTAACGCAATATACTCAAGAGATAAGACATCTTGTTCATCATTAGCTGCACTTTGAAAATATTTATTTGCCACACTGGTATTTGTGTACATAGCCCATCCTCAGTGGCATCTACTGTGAATAGCTGCATTGAACAATGTGTTTGTCAAGTGTAAAATCTTTGTGGCAATTAAAAATTATGTGGGTCTCTGCAGTATACAGATTGTTGTGCGTATATGTTATAAGTGTATCTAAAAACGAAGATGATGTGACTTACCAAACAAAAGCGCTGGCAGGTCGATAGACACACAAACACAAACATACACACAAAATTCAAGCTTTCGCAACCAGCTGTTGCTTCATCAGGAAAGAGGGAAGGAGAGGGAAAGACGAAAGGATGTAGGTTTTAAGGGAGAGGGTAAGGAGTCATTCCAATCCCGGGAGCAGAAAGACTTACCTTAGGGGGAAAAAAGGACAGGTATACACTCGCACACATGCACATATCCATCTGCACATACACAGACACAAGCAGACATTTGTAAAGGCAAAGAGTTTGGGCAGAGATCCTCTATTATATTCATATGTTATAGGTGTTAGTTATAACATGTACGCACAATGATCTGTGGATTTGCTGTAAGATGTACACAGGGTGATTTGTGTGCTGCAGGAATGTACATCATTTTAAAACCACTATACAGATTTTACATGCCACTGATGATGGGCTATACACTTGGATACCAGTGTGGAAAAAAAAGAGAGAGAAAAAAACTTCTGAAGTGCAGTTCATGGTGTCCAATAGGGTGTTGGCAAAAATACTTTCCAAGTGCAGTTTATGGTGTACAACAGGGTGTCCTTTGTCAAATATAAACAAGCTGAGGAGCACTCATCTGACAAGGTTTTCACATTCAGGAGAGAATGAGCATGCAGAAATTTGCTATCAGTCAGGAGGGAAAAGTTAGCTGTAAATGTATCTCCTTAATCTCAAGCTTTTTCAATAGAAGAAAGGTAGAATTGGAGGTAGAGATCTGTATGAGGAAATTGTTACAGCAAAAATATGTAGTTATGAAATAAAAAATGTAAAGATAGAAGAAAGTAAAATGTAATTATAAGAAGCTGTAAATAAACATAGCTAAATGTCACCATTAGTTACAGGCGAATTAAAAGTAAAATTAGTAATAATGGGAAACTAAAACACTATTTCCATGTTTTTGTGAAGCTGTTAATCTTGTTGCAGTTTTTCTTCTCAATAATTTATGCAAATGTTATTAGTTTTTCATTTAATGTAATCTTGGACTTTTTTCTATTCAATAGGTCCATAGCTGACATCTCTTCACACGGAAACTAGGAACAACACTTCAAAAATCCCTTCAAGGAGAGCTGTATTCAGTTATAGCTGGAAGCATATGTTTGCCAATAAACAATAAAATAAGTACTGCATTTGATATTACCAGAAACTGGTGGTGATTTCCTGTGTTTTGTATCATATAGATTTATGAAGTCAAGTCCGCAGAAGTGATTGAGTATAATATATTACTTTCATGTATTATAATGTTATTTGTGGCATCTACCAAAGCTGTGTATCTTAGATGAATGCAGATTTATTGTTTTCAGTTTAAGAAGTGTGAATATTTTTGTTTTTATGTATATAATTTAATTTTATATCATTTAGACTCCAAAGATTATTTTATTAATGTAAAACAAGTTTTGATACAAATTTGATGTTCCCTAAATTAAAATAAAGTCTTTGATAGTTTGAATATGTATTACAATCAAACATAGCTAAAAGCAAATGTGGAAACATGTACTTCTCAACTATGTTCAGTGATGCAGTTATTTGTAATGTCATGTTAATACCCTATGTTGTAGAGAGAAAAGTGTACTATGTTATATAGAATTTCTCAATTACCATTGGAATGATCTCTGTTCATACAATAAAATCAATGTAGTGATGATTTATTAAAATATTGATCTGTCTATTGACGTGCTTAATGGTTTATACTTTGGCATATTATATCCTATAGTAATTTTTCAGACAATGAAATTACTTCTGTACATCCTAAAACAAAATGCCATACGGGATAAGTTTTAGTAGAAATACTTTATTTCTTGTGATAGATTTACATTGTGTAATGGCTGGTACATGTAATATGTTAAGCTTTGTGTATCTAGTTTAGAATTTGTAACTACAGAATTATGAGAACAAATTTCTTGCTTAATTATGAGAACATAAAAGGATCACACATCTATCTAAACTTTTTCCTGAATATGTATGTGTTTAACTCTCATACTCCTTATGACAGAAATCATTAAACATAGCATTCTTAATTTTATCTGTCAACTGGAAATTCTGAGAAACCTTTGCATGCTAAATTAGTAAACTTTGTAGTCAAGTGATTAATAAGAAACAAGTCAGGCTATAAATTTGGTTACCAAGTCAAAACTCATGCTCTTTACAGAACAGTTAATGAAGAATAAACTATTGTTAAAGAAATTGATTGTGATACTACTGTAAAGGAAACGAATACAAAATTTCTTCAGCTTGTTTATGTTTTTGTCTCCTTAGCTTATTAGACACAGCAGTGAAGATCCTCCTATTAAGGTCTAAAAACAACTTTTGAGTATTTATGATTTTTGCCTCAAGCAAATGATTACTTACTCATTTGATACTGTATTTTATAGAACTTTCTGTGGAAGGAATACTTAAGGGTATTTTTTGCCAGTATGTAAATTTCGGAAACAAACTTCACTGCTAGAACAAGGACTCAATAAAACAATAACTACAAGCAAGTAATAGCCAAGCATATGGCAAATATGAAAGATTGTGCTCACTGTCTCCCTGATGAAAGTGAATAAAATGTTATTGGTGATGTATTGAGTAAAAGAACGCTACACCATAAAACATAATTTATAACAGAGCATGAAGTGCATTTCACCAGGTGCTTTATGTGCTACAAGTGGCAACTGAATTTATAGTTTATACCAAAGATTTCATTTTTGTGTAATGTGTGTCTTACCAAAATAATCAATGTATGTATCTTTTTTGTAAAGACCTTTGTATATAATGAATCAATGAACTATATTAAAGAAACATTGAATAAAATGCTGAAATGCATACAAAAATAAGAAAAAATTGTTTATTTTTTGTTGATAACAGATTTGTCTGAATTTGTAGGATTAGATTTGACATGCCATGTATTGAGTACTTGCAACAATATTAACAAACATCATTACATCCCATGTAGTGAATGAAATGTCACTGTGAGTGATTAAGACACTGGACTCATATTCAGGAGAACTTGGGTTCAAATCCTTGTGCATGCTTTCCATGGGCACTCTTTGTCACTTAATCCAAATGCCAGGAATGTTTATTTGGAAATGATGCAATTGTTTTGCTTCTTAATTCTTGTGTAATACAAGTTTCTTTCATGAAATGCTTAAAACTAATCTGATATGTGCAACAGAAGCCAGTCAAGCTGCAAAGGTCTAAAATGCAATAATATATTCAAAAAACTGTAATATTGAAGAAAATACTGAACTCATGTGAACACTAGTCTTATATTATTCTGACTTTTATAACAAATGACAAAAATGGAGATATTCCTTCACAGATTTCAAAACATTATGGTGATACCAGTTCAACAAAAGCTGAGACAGACACTTATAGTCTACCTGCTGGTACATCAGTCAATCTGCAATGTTTCTTAGTACTGTGTCTAAAATAAGAGGACATATGTGGATGTGACTCTTGCAACAGCATTAAGTAAACACTGCTTCACACTTTATGGTTAGCTTCCAGATATCACTGTAGTTTCCAGAATGCTTTTCATTTGTAGGCCAAAAAGGAAGCCAAAATAACTGCTTAACAGGAGACAAAGTGAATGAAAAGCACTCTGATGCGACTACAGTCAGACTTAGTGAATGAGAAGCACTCTGACATCATTACAAAATGTATTTGATGTGTCAAAAATACACATGGTAATATTTAGAAAATTGTATATAAAAGACTTAGTTGAACTGTGCAGGACACATTAGGAACTATAGACCTATATCTCTAACGTCGATCAGTTGTAGAAATTGGGGAACTGCATCGAACGTCTTGCGGAAGTCAAGAAACACGGCATCTACCTGTGACCCGTGTCTATGGCCCTCTGAGTCTCATGGACGAATAGCGCGAGCTGGGTTTCACACGACCATCTTTTTCGAAACCCATGCTGATTCCTACACAGTAGATTTCTAGTCTCCCCACAGTCGTTCAATGAACAAAGTAAGAGCATATGGACTATCAGACCAATTGTGTGATTGGAATGAAGAGTTCCTAGATAACAGAACGCAGCATGTCATTCTCAATGGAGAGAAGTCTTCCGAAGTAAGAGTGATTTCAGGTGTACCGCAGGGGAGGGTCGTAGGAACGTTACTATTCACAATATACATAAATGACCTTGTGGATGACATCAGAAGTTCACTGAGGCTTTTTGCGGATGATGCTGTGGTATATCGAGAGGTTGTAACAATGGAAAATTGTACTGAAATGCAGGAGGATCTGCAGCGAATTGACGCATGGTGCAGGGAATGGCAATTGAATCTCAATGTAAACAAGTGTAATGTGCTGCGAATACATAGAAAGAAAGATCCCTTATCATTTGGCTATAAAATAGCAGGTCAGCAACTGGAAGCAGTTAATTTCATAAATTATCTGGGAGTACACATTAGGAGTGATTTAAAATGGAATGATCATGTAAAGTTGATCGTCAGTAAAGCAGATGCCAGACTGAGATTCATTGAAAGAATCCTAAGGAAATGCAATCCAAAAACAAAGGAAGTAGGTTACAGTACGCTTGTTCGCCCACTGCTTGAATACTGCTCAGCAGTGTGGGATCTATACCAGATAGGGTTGCTAGAAGAGATAGAGAAGATCCAATGGAGAGCAGCGCGCTTCATTACAGGATCATTTAGTAATCACGAAAGCGTTATGGAGATGATAGATGAACTCCAGTGGAAGACTCTGCAGTAGAGATGCTCAGTAGCTCAGTACAGGCTTTTGTTGAAGTTTCGAGAACATGCATTCACCGAAGAGTCAAGCAGTATATTGCTCCCTCCTATGTATATCTCGCGAAGAGACCATGAGGATAAAATCAGAGAGCCCACACAGAAGCATACCGACAATCCTTCTTTCCACGAACAATACAAGACTGGAATAGAAGGGAGAACCGATAGAGGTACTCAAGGTACCCTCTGCCACACACCGTCAGGTGACTTGCGGAGTATGGATGTAGATGTAGATGTAGATGAACAGGGTACCAGCTTACAGGTATTGTGAAGCAAAGTGCTACCCTCTGATAAGTGACAGAGGACATAGGAAATTTATGGAAAGATTTTGACAAAGAAGTTCAGATTATCACAGTATGTGCAGCATGGGTCTGCCTGAAATTACAGCATTACGGGTGCCCTGAATGAAACATGAGTAGCAACAAGGCATGCAAGTGTGAGTTTTGTGGAGGCCCTACAGTGCCACGATAAGCTCTGGATTAGCACTGCTGTGAACTGTGTGAAAACTGAGTTGAGCAGTTTGCTGCTGACTGAAATGAAACCTCACATGAGTGCAGTGCTTGTTGCTACAACTTGGAGCAGGGAATATACTTGACATGGCCTGTACCCAAATAAGAGAGGGGAAGACAGGTTAGCTTAGCTTCTTGTAGAAAATTTATGGGTGCTACTATCACACAAAATCAGATACCTATGGTTACTGGTGTTAGAGAAGCACATTTTTTTAGGTTAGAATCAGGATTCAGGCACCAAGTTCTGAAAGAAGTTAAAATAACAGGAGCCCCCCATAAAATGCTTAAGAATGCACTGCAAAGTAAGGTTAGCTCATTCCAGCAGAATGTTAGAGGACTGAGTAATGAGGCAGAAGAGCTTCTTGTCTATTTGGAAGATTTAGAGAGCTCTGAAAAGACAGCCATCCTGTGCCTATCTTAGCACCACATATCCACAGGGTTACAGAAGATAAATATAAAAGACTACACTCCAGCAACTTGTTCATGTGAAACTATTATGGGAAAAAGAGAAGCTTTTATGTATATTAAGACAGAACACAAGTCCAGAAATAATGAGACAAGTAGACTTTGTAGTCATCAGCACATAGAAGTGTGTGATTGTGAATTAATACCAAAAAATAGTTCACTTTTAATTGTAACTGTATATAGACCTCCCACTTGGACATTTTAAACTTTTTATGAGAAATTTGGATTCCTTACTATGCTATCTGCCAAACAGCAGCAAACAGCTAATTGTCTGTGGTAAATTCAATATAGATTTTCTAAAGGATGCTGATTGGTAAAATGATCTGGAAACCATATTTTTAAACTATAATTTGATCTCAGTAATTAACTTTCCAACACAAGTGGATAGAAACAATAGGACTCTAATTGATAATGTTTTCTTTGATGGACATCAAAACAAGGAAATAAGAAGTCTGTCAGAAAAGTATTTGAGCTTTCTTTCAGCAAAAATTGAATCTAGCACATTTGCATGAGCTGACATTGAACCTTTGTGCACATACATGAATTTTTTTCTGCCTATTGATAGTGTCAATTGCTGGAAAGCAGCAGTTGAGTAAGTTAGTGTGTAGCACTCACATTGATTTTTCATTGCAAAGGAAATAATGGAATGACTGGAGCAATGCTACTGCATCAAATTTTTCCAGAAAATGGACAAACAGCCAGGTGGAAGCCATTTGGAAGGTTCAGGTGTCTTTGATGCTATGGACATCACACCACATTGCTGGAGAGCAAGCCACACTCAGGTACGTGCCAAAATGACCATGTCACTACCAAAGTGAATGGTGGTGTGATGCAGGACCACCATGTGACTATCAGAGAAATTGCAGGAGAAATGGGCATCAGCACATCACATTCCATTGTGACCAAAGATTTGGCCATGAAGAGAGTCCTGGCAAAATTTGTGCCAAAGGTTCTGATCGTGGAGCAAAAGTAAAAGTCAAGCCTCATAGGACATGCTGGACTCCACAAATAGTGACCCTAACTTTGTGAGCACCATAACCACTGGTGACGAGTCCTGCGTGTTTAGATATGACCTGGGAACCAAATCCCAGTCATCACAGTGGGAGCATTTCTCATCACCAAGACCAAAGAAAACACACCAAGTGTGCAGCAACAGCTGAGTGATGCTGACTGCTTTCTTCGACTCCTGCAGTGTGCTACACCATGAGTAAACACCACAGGGTCAATCAATCACTAAAAAGCACTATAGGGATGTCCTCCATCACCTATGTGATGTTTTGCGGAGCAATCGACTGAGCTTGTGGTCAACATGAATTTGGCACTTCCATCATGACAATGCTCCAGAACATTTCGTACACTCGATTCAGACTTTTTTTGATGAAGAACCAGATTCCTGTGCTTCACCAGGCTCCTTACTCTCTTGATATGGTCTCCTGTGACTTCTGGCTGTTTCCCAAACTAAAGAGGCCATTGAAAGGAATGTAACTTCAGGCAAGAAAGGACATTATGGCAGCAATGACAGTCAAGCTAAACTCCATTCCAAAAGAGGCTTTTTTGGCATGGTTTCAACAGTGGTGGCACCACTGGGAGAAGTGTGTGGAGTACCAAGGGTACTAATTTGAAGGTGATTAGATATCCAACACATAAGGTAAGCCACTTTTTTTTCACCAGCAAAAAGTCAGATACTTTTCTAACAGACCTCAAACTATACACCCAGCAACAAAGGCTCTCACTGATCATGATGCACAGTTAGTTAGGATAGACAAGATAGTGTCTTACAATACAGACATTCCTCAGTGGAAATCAGCTAATAGTAATTAATGACTCCACAACAAATGTTTATAAGAACAGTTTGCAAGAGATTATTTGGAATGAAATTTATAATGAACCAAATGGTGGCATAAAATTTAATCTATTCTATGATAAATTCACATCATTATTTGAAAGTAGCTTTCAGCACCAGCTAATCATAAAGGACACTAAACAGCCATGTAAAACACAATGGATTACTAGAGGGATTAAAGTACCTTGTGAAAGGAAAGAGAAAATGTGTCTGCTGGCAAAATCAAACAGAGAGCTTGCAGTTGTTGCACACTACAAAAACTACTCAAAATTACTGTGAAAAGTTACTAAAAACTCAAGAGAAATACACATTAAGCCAGAAATATGTAAGTCTGATGACATATTTAAGGCTACAAGGACTATACTGAAATGAGAGACAGGACAAAGTAACATCACACATTGAATCAAATGGGAAGGTTATAATGATAAGTCACATGCAGTAAATATGTTTAATAATAATTTTGTAAATACAGTAGTGAATATAAGGACAAATAGTTCAAGATAAAAACCTCACCAGTATGCAGGAAAAGAGCTTTCACGAAATTCAGTCATACAAATGTATCACCAACTTCTCCTTATGAAATAAAGAAAATGGCATATTCTCTCTAAAATAAAAGCTCATATGGATTTGATGGCATTTCCAACAGAGTACTGAAAATGCAATAAGCCCTGCCTTATCAGAAATATGTAATGCATCACTAAATCAGAGAGATTGAAATACGTCATTGTTAAGCCCCTCTACAAGAAAGGTGAAAGGAAAGATATCAATAGCAACTGACTTGTTTCACTGCAGACATAATTTCCCAAAGTTTTTGATAAGTTGATGTATTCTAGAACAGTATCTCACCTGAACAGCAATAATATCCTCAGTAAATCATAATTAGGATTTCAGAAGAGCGTCTCTACTGAGAATGCCATTTTCACCTTCACTCACCAAATTTTAGAAACATTAAATAACAAAATAGCACCAGTTGGTATTTTTTGTGTCTAAAGCATTTTACTGTGTGAATCACAACATTTTGTTAGATAAACTGAGGTTTTATGAGATTGATGGTCTAATCAATCAACGAATAATGTCATATTTAACCAAAAGAATGCAGAAAGTTGTACTTAGTGATTCTAGCAATGTAGTCAGGGGAGATTATTCAGTCTGGGGATAAATCTGTATGGTTGCCCAAGGCTCAATCTTAGAACTGTTATTTTTCCTTATTTATGTAAAGATCTTCCATCTAAAATACAACTATCAGAATTAGTTCTTTTTGCGAATGACACTTGTATTTTAATTAATCGAAGTACATATACAGCAACAGAAGAAACAATAAACAAGGTTCCTAAGAGCATCTTTGACTGATTTTCTGTGAATGGTCTCATCCCAAATTTCAAAAAGACAAAAAGAGAAACCACATCTAGAGCTACTACCAATGTTTAGTGTAGTACATGGTGAGGAAATAATAAACAGGGTGGAAACTTCAAAATTCTTAAGTTCCATATTGCTGGTAAATTAAACAGGAAAAAGCACATTTTGGAACCCCCTAAAACATATTAGTTTAGCCTTATTTGCACTTAGAATCGTTGTAAGTCTTGGGGAGAAATGAATCATTAAGTTGACATATTTTGCTTATTTTCATTCAGTAGTATCATATGGAATAATGTTCTGGATAAGTTACCTTTAAAGCAGAAAGTTGTCATTGGTCAAATATATGATAATACGTGGTGCTCACTCACAATCACCCTGAAGACATCTCTTTAAGGAGTCAGTTGTGCTAACTATTGCTTCACAGTATAGTCATTACCTCATGAAGTATGTTGTGAACAATCCACTGCTGGTCAAAAGAAACACTGATGCACATAGTTGCAATGCAGAACAAAATAAGATAGTCATTCTACTACATTAAGGTTGTTTTTAGCGCAAAAAGGGGTGCACAACACTGCAACTAAAATTTTTGATCACTTACCCAGTGAAAAAAAGTCTGACAGACAGCAAAGAAAAATTTGAAAACAAACTGAAAAAGATTCTGCTTGACAACTCCATCTATTCCATAGGAGAATTTATTGTAATGTGGAAAAGGTGGTGAGTAGGAATTTCTAACTCACATCTCTACGTCTTAATAAAATAAAGTAAAAACAAATTCTTGTAAATGATCAGCATGTAGCAATGTTTACAAAATCTTTTGTGATGTAAATATTAAATGAATCATTCCACATCATTATGAGTTATCATGAAAATGACGCAAGGAACATAGAACTAACTACAACTACAACTACTACTAGCCAGGCTACTATTTCTTATTATTATTCTTATGGAACTTTTCTGCAGTTTCTTATTATTATTCTTATGGAACTTTTCTGCAGTTTAAAAACTGTGTCCATGTTATGTACCTTTGATCCCTAAAGTGCTAATGTAGTCTGCCTGCCAGCAAATCACATAAATTTAACAAACTCAGTAAAGGTGCCATCAGATCATTTCTTATTATTTCAGGGCTAAAATTAACAACAGAAGTGTGTTTACAGTGTAGGGTTACGATTCCAGTTTCTCAGTAAATACTACATCCAACATGTAGTAGGACGCCAAATTAGAGGAAAAAAAATTCATAATCCTATCAGTTTACTTGATCTCAGCAGGAAATATCCAAAATAACATCCTCAGCTGCAAACAGTTACACTAAAACTTTATATAATAAATGTGCTATCAAGTTTTCAAAATGAGCTTTCACTCTGTAGTGCAGTGTGCACTGATTTGAAACTTCCTGGCAGATTAAAACTGTATTCCCTTATCAGAAGAAAGTCTGATAAGGGATATTCATTTTCCCTGATAGAAAAAAAGGGAAGCTAAGACAACCAATCTCCAACAGAAACTGCAGAAGTACATATTACCAGGAAACAGATGTAGGCTGAGGCCATGTGATTGATATGCAAAAGATACAAAATTCATCTAAACACAATTTTATGATTCAGTAATTTGTTCATTGATTCACATATGTTCCCATATGGGAACCTTCTGCCATGTGTATCAAATCTTCTTGAAGTATACTAGCAGTCATTTAAAACTAGCACTAAGCTACTTAAACTGGTAATTGTCATTATTATTTTATATTCACGGAAGAGCAACTACTGTTTTTATGCTAACACTTCAAGCTAATCATTAATGTTAATTTACACAGAAAACTATAAACACTGTAAACTGTCTATATATTGGTCAAGTTAAAACCTGTTCAATGGGAAATACAATGATCAGCCAGAACATTATGACCATTGAACCACTATTGATACAAACCCCCTCCCCCCCACACTCACACAGTGAGCATGCTGTCTGTGTGTAGAGTGGGAAAGACGTAGGAGGTATCTGAGTTTGACTGAAGGCAGATTGTGATTGCCCAGGGGCTCAACACAAACATTTTGGAAATTGCATGGCTTGTTGGTGTTTGAGGACTGCTGTGGTGAGTGTCTTCAACACATGGTGAAAACGAGGTGAAATAACATACAGACATCGCGGGATTGGGCAGCCAACCTTCATTACAAATACTGGATGTCATAGGCCAGGCAGACAGGTAAAACACAACAGGTGGCAACAGTGGTGGAACTAACATCTGACTTTAGCGCTGAGTAGAGTATACATTTGTCTGAATACACAGTGCACTAAATACTCCTAATGGTAGGCCTCCGCAGCTGATGACCCGTGCATGTGCCAATGTTAACACCATGACATCAGGCAACTATGACTAAAATGGGCACATAACCACAGGCATTGGTCATTGGTGCAGTAGCAGAGCGTAGCATATCTAATGAATCTCAATCCAATACCTTCTTCATCATGCCAATGGGAGGATACAAATCCATTGTCTTCCATAGGAAAACCTCCTTGACACCTGTACTGCTGGACGGAGACAGGCTGGCAGCAGCTCCATTAGGCTCTGAGGAACATTCTCGTGGGCGTCCATGTGTCTAGTGAGCCAGTGCAAGGTACTATGAAAACCAAGGAGTATCACACACTGGTTGCAGACCACATACACGTCTTCATGATGATCATATTTCCCCACAGTGGTGGCATTTTTCAGCAAGATAATACACCTTATCACAAGATCAGCAGTATGATGGAGTGATTCAAGGAACACACTGGTGAGTTCCAATTGATGTGCTGGCCCCCCAACTCACCAGATCAGAACCTGATTGAACACAACTGGTATGTGATTCAATATTGTGTCAGAGCTCCTAACCTTCCTCTCTGAAGTTCCTGTGAATTCGGTGACGTGTGTGTGTGCAGATGTGGTGCCAATTCCCTCCCATGAGCTACTGAAATCTTACTGCTTCCATGCCATTATGCATTGCCACTGTTATCAGTGCCAAAGGTGGATGTACCGCCTGTTAGATGGTGGTCATAATGCTCTGGCTGATCAGAGTAAAAGGTAATCAGAATTTACATTTCCAAGACCAAATCCGAAAAATTATAGAAGGAATGGCTAATAAAATACTTCTTTTGTCTGGTTTGGAATATTCTGAGAGTTCCAGTTTCCTGCAGAAACTTTTTTTAACATTTACATCAGAATATATAAAACTTCTTTCTTAACATTAGGCACGAATGCATAATCTACATGAATTTTTTTTTATTTCCAGTGTTTTAATTGTGAACTCCACAAATCAATCAAAAGTCACTCTCATTGTTAATGACAAATATCGGTAGGGAGTAGATGTACTTGCATGCAAATGTAAAAATCCCAAGTTGCCTGACGAAGCTTCTGTAATATGTGTTGTTAAACACTTTAACCTATATCATTACTGCATAATTCAGTAGTATAAATACTTCACTGCCCTCAGTTGCTTTGCCCCAAAAGATTACATCAGTCATCAGTCATGTATTGTACTGTCCATTAAACCACTGAATATTTACACATAATTTTGCGATGTGAATATAAAATAAGTCATTCCACATCATCATGATTTTTCGTGCAAATGATCCATGCAACATAAAATAAGGTAACTAACCAACAACATAATTGGGTAAGTGAACGGATCAGATGGAGTATAACAGAGGGAAAGGATAATGGCAGAGAGATAGAGGGCTGGTAGGAAAGGTGGCTGATAGCTTTTTTGAAGCACGTGTGATAGGAATGCAACACTGGTAAGCTTGCTGTGGTGGGGGCATGGGGAGTTGCATGTGGTGCACAGTGATATGGAGGAGTACATTGGCAGGGAGAGACGTAACAGTAGAGGAGGGAGACTGTGAGGAGGAAGGTGTAGGTGTAGAATGGGTGAAATGGGGATCATGGGGCTGGGGGGTGTGGAGGTGGGTTTCCAATTTTGTTTGCATGCCAACAGTCACTCAAAAGCAATATTTTCTTGTTTATGATCATATAAACCACTCAGTGTCTTAATCCTATGGTAAGGTGTTACCATTACTTCAACTACCGCTGTATTAAGGGGGTAGGACGATAAACCAGCTGACTTGGAGCAGGAGAGGCACCAGAGGACATTTTAATTTCCACTGTCTATACTTTCACAAATAAATTCATAAAACCTTGTCAGCACGACTAGGAAGGATTCAGGATTCACACTCATAGCAGTGGAAGTTCAAAAACATGTGAAATTTCATCATTTTTTTCACTTACTCTTGGTTGCATTTGTTGCTATAGGTACACTTTTCTTCCTAAGTATGAGAGAGTCATCGATGAACTTTGCACTGCATACAATTTCTACTCCAGTTTTTAAAGATTTGGAAAATTCTAGTAATATGATATTTATTTTGGATGATACATGTACTTAAGTACAGAAATTTGTGTTTTGCAGAAAATACTTGTATTTGGCATTCTTTTAGAAGTGTCCAACACCATAAGTAGATTCTTTTTCATTTTCTAAATCAGTTTCTAAATTTTTCTAAATCTATACTTTCTAAATTATATTCCTACAATGCACTCTTCTTGATTTTATCACTTCCAAAAATGATTTATCTACTTTCACTACACGCTCTCTGTCTATTGCATACAGAGCTTTGATGCAGTACACTCCAGGCTTAATTCCCATTTTCACTAAAAATATTTCCTGCTTTGCACACCATCATTAAAACATGAAACTGCATCACAAACACCAATAGCAAATACATTTCTTCCCACAAAAATGGTTTTTGGCAATCATTCCCATACACATTGGTTAAAACTTTTGTCTGTGTTTTGGGTACTGCCATGAAGACATTTCTTCAATAATTTTTCATTTGCAGGGTCCCTGAATATAGGTTTGATGGCTTCCATTACAGCAGTTGGTAGAAAATTCCTGTGATGATATTCTTCACCACGAACAATTGATCTTTGGTAGCCACATCATGATTCACTTCCTTTTGGGCATAAGGAGGTGTGGATTGGGTTGTTGTCTGTGAATATTTTGTGAAAGTATAAGGCCCAAACTGCTTGCTTAATATTTTTCAAGTCCCCTGTGTTCTTTCTTATTGCAAAGTCAAATGAAAATCATTTCGAAATTCACAACACCACACTGCGAGTGTTTCAAAACAGAGAACAAACAAAATCAGTGATCAAACCAATGCACATCGATAGCAGCAGAGACACAAGCAGACATTTTTCTTGTGTCTGTGTATGTGCGGATGGATATGTGTGTGTGTGTGCGAGTGTATACTTGTCCTTTTTTCCCCCAAGACAAGTCTTCCCACTCCCGGGATTGGAATGACTCCTTACCCTCTTCCTTAAAACCCACATCCTTTCGTCTTAGGCAATATCTGTGTGATCAGCAATTATATGGACATTCTCAATCATTGTAGACATATAAATTCCACCACTACTGGTCTCTCTCTCTCAGGAGATGGATTTTGTGATCATCCCATGCAAAATGCAGTTCTGTTATAAAGACTGACTGTGCACAAGACTACTAGGAAAATAATTAAACATGTATTGACCTAATACTATGGAAATTAATTCTTTCATAATCTCCTCAGCGAGCTGTGAAATATGATTAAAATATCTTTACATCAGACTTAATGCACTTAGTCCAGTATCAGGTCTTAGTTAGTAAGCAGTGGACCTTGATTGTTAGACTACAGTTCCTTAAGTACTAAACACTATGAGCCATCCTAAAACTCAAACATAATTGCACCCCTTTAACCCTGTTGACACCATCACTGAGTGTTCAATACAACTATGCCAAACACTCAAAAAAGTAATTAGTTCAATACAGTACGGTGCAACTTGTGATTTCTAGTATGAAAAGAAATTTAAGAGATCTATTCCTCTATCAGGAAGTTCAAAGCCATACTTATTAACGGGTCAATTACATAAAAATATTGTAGTTATTGCAAGTGGTTAAATGCAAATTAAATTGACCTAATCCTGGTACTAATGATTAACATAACTTTGTCATCACTGGTCAGCTAGTAATGGCTTGCTACGGCAGTTGCCTTCATCTCAGAATGTTGTCTATTAAACCTTATTACATTTTTGGAAGAAAACAAAAAAATTATATCCAGATTTGCAGAAGCACTTTCCACATAAGTTGCACATGAATTCATCTCTCTCTCCACCAGCACAATGATAAAATTTCTTTATTTAATATTCTTTATAATAATCAATGTTCTGCTGTTATAATTAACAAAAATAAGAATAAGTTCACTTAAAAAATTTATTGCTGAAACTGTAACATAATCATGAGTAATTTATTTTTCTGCTTTGACAAGAAATAAATCCCTAAACCCAGATGACCCACAAAACCAATCATTATTATACCTCCCTTTTTTACAGAGATTTTACAGTTAATATAATTTAATACCCCTTTTTGGTGCTGTGAAAACATGAAGAAAAGCAGACCTGCAATGACAGATTCTTTCTTAATCGTTTATGAATCAATATTTTCTAGGCTTGAAAACCTTAACTACAAACTCTGCTAGGGTACAGCTACTATGATCATACAATAAAATGAGTGATATAGTACTCAAAATCCTAGTCTTCACTCCAAATGTGGTGCTCTATCACCTGCCCAGCTCATGTAATTTTCTAGTCCATTGCAAAGACAGTTCTACTTCCAAATTCATGCACATTATTTATTCCTTTGTGGATGATCCAAGTGGTAGAGCAGATGCCAAAATAGCCAGGTCATTTACCAGCTCTACATCAGTCTAACAACAACCAGCTGTGTGCACACATGAATGAGTGCTTACAAATTCTGGTTACATACAGACCCTGAGAACCTAGTTTCTCAACATGCTGCCCATCAGGCATCAGCTGCTTAAATACACTTGTCATTTGAATCAACTTACAACATCAGTTTCTATTACCTATACAGGTAGGCAATGCCTCTGCAGCATATTCATAATTCCACTTTTCCCTTGATATATCTCCACTAGTACCTTTATTGATTACCTTCTTTACAGTCCTTACTTTCACCATTTATTCTTCCATCTCTGTTCACAGTCCTCTAACCTTAACAGAGCATCCCATTTTATTTCTTACCTATGCTGCACTGCTTCAGTTTTATAATTGTTACCACTATTAAACCCAGTTTCATCTCTGATATTGAGAGCCATATTTGTCTCCTCCTCTCCCGCATCTTAATACTTCTCTACCTTCTTTCCAATAAAGTTCTTATATGTTCTATCCATGTCATATTATAAGATTGTGAATACAACCTGATATGGATCATTTACAGTAGCGCCTGATATGTTGGTTCATCGTTTTACAACATGATGTGATTTCTTTTTGAGACATCATTCTTCTGACTGGTTTGATGTGGTTCACCATGAATTCCCCTCCTGTGTCAACCTCTTCATTTCATAGTGGCACATGCATCCTTTGTCCTCAGTTATTTACTGAATGTATTCCAATCTCGGTCTTCCCCTGCATGTTTTAACTTTCTACAGCTCCCTCGAGCACCATGGACGTTAATCCCTGATGGCTTAACACTAATACTATCATCCTGTCTCTTCTTCTTGTCAGTGTTTTCCGTATGTACCTTTGTTCGCCGATTCTGCAGAGAACATGCTCATTTCGTATCAGTCCATCTGATTTTCAATAGTCTCTGTAGCTCTACATCTCAAACTCTTCATTTCCCTTGTATTTCGGTTTTCCTACTGTTCATGATTCACTAAAATACAATGCCGTGCTCCAAACATACATTCTCAGAAATTTCTTCCTCAGATTAAGGCCTATGTTTCACACCAGTAGACTCCCCTCGGCCAGGAACGCCTGCGCTACTGTGCTTTGTACGAGGGTTGGAACTTCAATAGTGACAACTATTTATTTACAACTCATACAAAATACACAACTGGCCATTAAAATGGTCACACGAAGAAGAAATGCAGATGATAAGTGGGTATTCATTGGACAAATATATTATACTAGAACTGACATGTGATTACATTTTCACGCAATTTGGGTGCATAGATCCTGAGAAATCAGTACCCAGAACAACCACCTCTGGCCGTAATAACGGCCTTGATACGCCTGGGCATTGAGTCAAACAGGGGTGGATGGCGTGTACAGGTACAGCTGCCCATGCAGCCTCCAGAGGGATCAGGTTACGTTTAATGTAAGCCTCAAACTGTGCTTGGAGAAGGGTTGAAACGTCCGACGACGTTAACAGTGTCAAAGGATTTCAAGAACGTTTTCCTGTTGCTAGTGACGCTACGAACTGTTGCTTTCGACTGCGAAATGCGTGGGAAACAATGCCCCAGCAAAGGGATGATGTCAACGCATTTTATGTCCGCCCCTGAGGCCTTTTGGTGCCGATTCTGAGCGACGGTGTGTTTAGAATGTGTTCCTGGGATACTCATAAGAAAATCCGTGATTTCAACACTGTGGCGTAGCTGTTCTGACCTCCATCGCAGGGTCGTCTAAGGAAGTGCTAAAATGTCGGTAATAAAGGCACTGACGACCTTCACATTGTGTGGCACGTCCGCGGTGGCACCAAAAAGAACTGTGGTGAAGTTTGGCGCCAACATGATATAGTTAACCCACATGACACGTCACGCGAAGTTCTGAGCTCTGGCCTTTTTTCGCAGGTGTCTGGTGACGTCTCAGGTCGCCACACTTTTGAACCGTGGCAGAGGGAGGTTGTACGCTCCTTTAAGCCACATGTCAAACTTAAGCGTGAAAATGGGTGGGAATTATGAGTTTCCGAAAAAGTGATTCTTTTATTCTGTTGTTCAGAGTGTATGTAAAGCAGAGCATGTGTGTGTATGTCCTGAATCTCCTCCAAACCCCCTACATCAATTTCGACCATAATTGACACAGAAAAGGTAGACCTCCCAAAATATCAGCACTGTGGGGCTTAGGAGTGGAGATATGAGCCAAAACGTGTTTTCTTGTGCCCTTGCCATATATGCTACTCTGCATAACAAGTGTGTTGTGTATTGACCGGCGTTATCAAACTGCTTTGTAGGAAAGCCTACATATGAGGGGAAAATGAGTTTCCAAGCCCTTAGTACATAGCCTGTACTGCACAAAAGATTTGTTGTGAGAGTAGCACAATCTCATTCTATTGACCTGTTTTGCAGAGGCGTAGATGGGCACAACTGGGAGAAGGCTGAGTTGGATAGAGGAGATGGAGAGAGCAAGTGGGACAGGATGGATAGGAAGAAAAGGGTACAGGGGGAATGGGTAGTGAGAGAGGGGGCAGGAGGATATGTAAAGCCAGGGAAGGGGAGGTGGAGGTGGACAGAAAGAGAGGGTGAAGGATGAGATAGACAGAGAGAGCGGAGGAGAGATGAGGAGAAAGAGGGATGGTTGTAGACAGAGAGAGGGTGGAGGATGAGATGAACAGAGAGAGGAGAGGAGAGATGAGGAGAAAGAGGGATGGTTGTGGACAGAGAGAGGGTGGAGGATGAGATGGACAGATGATGAGTGAGGAGGTGACAGACAGAGAGAAAGGACAGGAGGAGATGGACAATGGCATGTGTGTACTATATTTGACATACCACATGTGCACATGTGAAACTGTGGGTAAAAGGCCAGTAGATGTACAAAGCAGCATATAAGTATGTACACCCAGCATCTTCTCCAAAACCACTGGATTGTTTTCAACAAAATTTGGCACATGTACTGCTTGTCCCATGATAATCATCACTGTGAGGGTTAGAACTTTCTAGCTGTCATAGGAATCGAAATGTGAGCAAGTGACAGTTTTTCAGGCCCTGACGTGGAGGGTACCCCACATGACAGGCATTTGTGTTGGAGCAGTATTGCCCTGCCTTATTGGCATGCTTTGCACAGCAGACTATACAACAGGGGCAAAAAATTATTTTGAAGTCTGATATGTACAAGCTCCCCTGCATGAATGACAGGAGAGTAGTATCAACCTGCCTTATCAACCTGTTTTACAGGGGCCGCACTTGCAAGTGGGCATAGTTGGGGGAAGGTCTAGATGAACAGAAGATAGGATGGGTAGGAGAGCGGCAGGACAAAATGGATAAGGAGAGAGAGCAGGAGTAAATGGATAGGGAGAGAGGGCAGGAGGAGATGAACAAGCTGTCTGGGGGGAGGGAGGAGGAAATGAACGGAGAGAGGTGGTGAAGAGGAGATGGACAGAGAGAGAGGGACAGGAAGAGATTAGGTGGATGGGGCAGGAGGAGACAGATGAGCAGGTGGAGACGGACAGAGAGATAGCAGGAAGAGGAAATGGATAAAGAGAGAGGGAGCAGGAGGAGATGGACAGGGAGATGGTGAGGAAGACAGGCAAGGAGGAGATGGAAAGAGAGAGGGAGAGGAAGATATGGACAGAGAGGAGATGAGGATAAATAGGCAGGTAGGGTAGAAAAGGAGACAGAGAGAGTGGGTAGGAGGAAATAGGCAGACAGAGGGGCGGGAGGAGATAATAGATGGAGGGGGCAGGAGAGGACAGATGGGGGCAGGCGGAGACAGACAGAGAGAGTGCTGGAGGCGAAAATGAACAAACAGAGAGGGGTGAGGAGGAGATGGAAAGGGAGAGGGAGAAGAAGAGATGGGTAGAAAGGACTGAGGAGAAAAAGGTAGAAAGGGGGAGAAGGAGACACAGTGTGGAGTGGGGGAAATTGACAGAGAGAGCAGATAGACAGACAGATGGGGAAAGGAGGCAGGTTTTGCTGGTAGTACTGGCATGATTTGCAAGGACTACACGTGCAGAGGGCCACGGTTAAGCAGAGATAGTTTGGGGATGAGAGCGGGGTGAGGATGAGCTGGACAGAGAAAGGGGGAGGGAGAGATGGACAGTTAGAGAGAGGAGGGGGGAGACATGCAGGAGGCAGATGGAAGGTTAGAAGGGTAGTGAGTAGGTGGGAAAGGAAGAGGGGGCAGGAGGAGATAGGGAGGGGGAGGAGGATATTGAAAAGAAGAGGGGTAAGAAAGATACAGACAGAGACAGGATGTGAAGGAGATGAATAAAGAGAGAAGAAGGATGATATGGGCAGGTAAAGGTGGGAGGATAAGGTGGACAGAGAGATGGTGGCATGAAGAGGTGAACGTACAGAGGCGGGGGGAGGACAACAGTGCAATATCTCCAATAACACAATACCACTAGCCGTTATTTAGGTTTTATTTTTAGGCTACTAGTGTCGACTTTGCATTAAGTCATCTTCAGGCCTGCTTAAATCGAGTAACATTCGTGTTACAAAACACAGCAGTACTGTAACTTGTCTCATGAAGATTATTCTGCTTAAATCGAGGAACTTTCGTATTACAAAACACAGCAGCACTGTAACTGGTCTCGTGAAGATTATTTCACACGGGCATGCGTGCTCCTTGGACAGCTGTCAGCAACTCAATATCTGTATGGAATGCATACGGGAATGACGCTGCAAGGAAATGGCTAGCTTCTAGCAGGAAAATCGGGGCAGAACGATAACGCGTCTTCACTGTCAATTCCTTCACGAGAGTTGAACGTCCACCCAACTTTCAGTTCAGATGGTTCAGATGGCCCTAAGCACTATGGGATTTAACATCTGAGGTCATCAGTCCCCAAGACTTAGAACTATTTAAACCTAACTAACCTAAGGACATCACACACATCCATGCCCGAGGCAGGATTCGAACCTGCGACCCGAGCAGCAGCACGGTTCCGGACTGTAGGGCCTAGAACCGCTCAGCCACCACGGCCGGCCCCAACTTTCAGTCGACCTTGAATATAAATTGTTGCAGTAAAGACACTCAGACCCAGTCTCATGTGTTCCACTTTCGACATCTGTTTTATCTTATTTGAATTTTTCGTACTCCCTTTCCTTTTGTCAGGAAGGAATTTCTATCTCTTTTTCGTCCTGCTCCAGTTTTTTATTTTTTATTTGTATTTGTTTATTCATTTCTTTTAGAACTTTCAACAGCTGCCTGAAGTTCATTCTTGTACGGAGACGGTCATAATCACAGTACGGCCTTTCTTTAGTTTTGCATCTCTCTTTACTTTCACAAATAGTTTTGGAATGGCAACAATGTGATTTGGAGAAACACGGGGAAATGTGTGGTACTTGGAAGGGAAGCTGTTTATTCAGCAGGCCTACTCCTGTCTTCTGGTGCAGTCTGTTTTGGCAAATTATCAAAGTTGTTGAGGTTGGCGTATTGTCTTCCATAGGCCCATCTTTTGGTACTGATGGTAACATGTCTGCACCGGTGAACACACCAATGTTAACAGACCAAATTCTTGTAGCCTCAGACCCTTTCACTGCAGGTCTCATTTTATTTATTTATTTTTATTTTACCCATCCACTTCCGTAGGACCAAACTGAGGAACAAATCTCCAAGGTCATGGAACGTGTCTGTACATGAAACGACAACATAAAAGTAGTAACAGAGAAAATAAAATGCTTATGAAGCCAAAAAATACAAGTCATAAGTTTATGTAAAAGCAATCAACAATATAGCTTAGGAATAGCTTAATTTTTAATGAACTCCTCGACAGAATAGAGGGAGTGATCCATGAGGAAATTCCTCAGTTTCGATTTGAAAGCGCGTGGATTACTGCTAAGACTTTTGAATTCTTGTGGTAGCTTATTGAAAATGGATGCAGCAGTATACTGCACACCTTTCTGCAGAAGAGTCAAGGAAGTGCGATCCAAATGCAGATTGGATTTCTACCTAGTATTAACTGACTGAAAGATGCTAATTCTTGGGAATACGCTGACATTATTCACAAGAAATGACAGTAAAGAATATATATATTAAGAGGAACTTACACCATTTATTGCCCGAACTGCCCGTTTCTGAACCAAAAAATATCCTTTGAGAGTGGGAAGAGTTACACCAAAATATAATACCATACGTCATAAGCGAATGAAAGTAAGCAGAGTAGACTACTTTTCGTGTCGAACGATCACTTACTTCAGATACCGTTCGAATGGTAAAAATGGCAGCATTAAGTATTTGTACAAGATCCTGAACATGGGCTTTCCACAGCAGTTTACTATGTATTTGAACGCCTTGAAATTTGAACTATTCAGTTTCAGTAATCATATGCCCATTCTGCGAAATTAATGCGTCGTGTTTTGTGGAATTGTGGATCAGAAACTGTAAAAACTGAGTCTTACTGCGATTTAGCTTTAGTTTATTTTCTATAAGCCATGAACTTGCAAGATGGATATTACAGACCTGCAGGAGATAAGATGGCCTGGACAAGGCAGGCACAGAGAGAAAAACTACACGATCATATACAGCAGAAACAAGCATGGTCACCATATATTTGGGACAGGATTTGCGGTTCATAATAAAAGAACGGCCAATGTGATGAGACTAGAAAATGTCAATGAAAGAATAAGCTACATCAGAATCAAAGGCAAATATAGAAATATCTCATTAATAAGTGTCCAGGCCCCAACTGAGAACAAGGAGGAAGACATAAAAGACGAATTCTATGACACCTTAGACCAGATGTGCTCCAGATTACCACAGTATGACATCGAAATTGTGCTGGGAGACTTAAATGCCAAAATAGGACAAGAATAGCAATGGCAAACATATATAGGCATGTTCAGCTTTCACACTGAATCAAATGATAATGGTATAAGACTTATCAACTTCGCCACAGCTAGAAACATGAAAATAGCAAGTACATCATTCCCCCATAAAGACATACATACAGCAACATGGAACTCACCGGATAGATTAACTAGGAACAAAATACATCATGTTTTGATAGAGAAAAAATATAAAAAGGCAATAACAGATGTTAGGACAATGAGAGGGGCTGAAATAGGATCAGACCATTCTCTTGTGCTAATAAAGATGAAACACTCATTACCAAAACCTCCAAGAACGACAGTGGTAAAAGAACCCAAAGAGTAGATGTGAATTGGCTAAAAGGGGAGGATGTGAATAAACAGTTTATGATTAAGCTTAAAAATAGATTCGCTGAATTAGAAAATGGCAACAATAGAAAAGAAGATGAAGATACCAACACAAAATGGAAGAAGATGACAACAGTTGTGAGTGAGAAAGCGCATGAACTACTATGAATTAATAATAATAGCAACATAAGGCGCAAACTCTTCAGAAACTATAAATACCACCTTACAAGGGCTCCAACTTCACCCATAACTCCTCTCTGCGACACAATGAAAGGGGTCAGTCAATCGTGGTGTGACGTAACGCGCTCTTTCGCACATCGACGGCGGTTCTGCAACATAAATTGTCCACCTACCTCGATACTGGTGCAGATCTGCACACGTAACTCCTGACTGCAGCTACTCAAAAAAGCAGTGGCCGGCCGTAGTGGCCAAGCGGTTCTAGGTGCTACGGTCTGGAACCGCGCGACCGCTACGGTCGCAGGTTCGAATCCTGCCTCGGGCATGGGTATGTGTGAGGTCCTTAAGTTAGTTAGGTTTAAGTAGTTCTAAGTTCTAGGGGACTGATGACCTCAGATGTTAAGTCCCATAGTGCTCAGAGCCGTTTGAACCATTTTTGAAAAGCAGTGTTGAAGAAACTGAGATTTCATAACTACACGTCGGAGGCCGCTATAAGTACAAAAATCTGAAAATAGTCTTGTGAACTCTAAAGAATAAATCGGAAATGGGTTGCTGTTCAAATTTCTAAGTTCTAAGGTCCTTTCAAATTTGCATTAGGATTTTTTTATGGCTATTAAGCAAGATCATCAGCCCACATGTGTTAAATCATTAAAGTTCCTGTTCACAGTCCTCGTCACACTCAAACAGCCAGGCCTTTTCCTATCCAATTCCGAAATCATTTACGAGAGTAACACAGTCAATAAACTACTATTTACTTTTGCACTCAGCATTCAGTGGTTGTCTTTAAATAAAGTTTTTGCTCGCCATAAATACTCAGTAAAAAAAATTACTTAATACCGCCACGCTTTTAGTTCAAAGTTTACGCACGCGACTTTCTCCAGAACAAAATATCTCTCGACTCTTAAAATTTCACAAATAGTTAATGGGAAAGACCAGCTACCTTTATCAATGTACCCAAACGCGCAAGTCGCAATATCACTTCATATGCTTACTTTCATTCCATAATGTCATATGGGATTATTTTTTGGGGTAATTCATCAAGCCAAGCTAAAGTTTTCCGGGCACAAAAACGTGCAGTAAGAATTATATGTGGTGTGAACTCAAGAACATCCTGCAGAAGCCTGTTTAGGGAACTAGGGATACTAACTACAGCTTCCCAGTATATTTATTCCTTAATGAAATTTGTCATTAAAAATATATCACTTTTTCAAACCAACAGCTCAATTCATGGAATCAATACTAGAAATAAGAATAATCTTCACAAGAATTTAAAGTCACTTAGTCTTGTACAAAAAGGTGTGCATTATTCAGGAACACACATTTTCAATAACTTGCCAGCAGCCATAAAAAGCTTAACAACCAATGAAATTCAGTTTAAGAGAAGCCTAAAGGATTTATTGGTGGCCAACTCCTTCTACTCCATTGATGAATTTCTTAGTAAAACCAACTGATTTGTATATAAGTACAACATAACTTCTGCACAATTTCAGTGCAGTAATGTGTTCACTGAAAATTTGTGTGTGTGTGTGTGTGTGTGTGTGTGTAAGTATAATCTAACTTCTGCACCATTTCAGTGCAGTAATGTGTTCATTGTAAATAACTATTACAGTAGTTGTATTACATGTTTATTACCTTATAAATAAATAAAAAACGTTTTTTATTTTAAATTCAGAGCATTAGTATTTGTAAAATGACTCTTAGTGTTCATTAAAAATGACGATCATTCCACTTGGGACCTGTGGAATGGTACATTAGCTTATTTGTTTTAGTTGTAAATATTTGTCATGTATTGTTGTTTTTCTGACATGTTCCACATCCAGGAGGACCTCCTCACTACGGATCAATTGGAATGAAAGTAAATCTAATCTAATCTAATCTATTACACATAATGCGTTCGGACACTTTCAGCATGACCGGTTCCTTCGAAAGCTAGTCCACCACTCCCTTTTTCTCTCTCCTCTACCAGCAATCTCTATCTCATGCCTTAGGTGGCAAACAGTCTCTCTTCTTATCGGCTGTACAGAATGACGGCCAACCAGAACTGACTTTCAGGTCGCGGCTCGCGTCAAAATCTAGCAAGAACCAACCACTGCTCTCAGCTCACCGACGTCATTAAAATAAGCAACTCAAAACTCTCTTGTTAAACAAATAAAATAAAATAAACTTTAAGCTGTACTTTACGTCTGGAATTTAACTATATAGTCGCGAACGTTCTGGCTTCTCTTACATATTCAAACATGTTTGGACATCCGTCATCCACTAGTAGGGGAACCACTGGTGGATTCGTTCCCACGATACAAAGCTGGAACACTTGCAAGTTCCTATAGAGAATTACAAACTGAAAATTTAATATTGGCGAATGTCCCACATACATTCACACAAGCACTCTCTTTCACACTCAGCCTAACAGAAAACATAAATATCTACTTGGAATTCTTAAAGTTATTACTACAGCAAAATTACGAAATGTTTTCTTAAATGACAATTTTCCAAATTTGAATCTAAACACTGAAGGTGTTATCATATCTTTTCAAATAGACACAGTTGGTGAACTATTAACACACACACACACACACACACATATATATATATATATATATATATATATATATATATATATATATATATATATATATAGTTTTTTAAGTGTCGGATAATTACGTTTTTACTGACTTTCCTTTTTTCTTTGTAACTTCCAAATAATGACAGTTATTGACTTCAGATTTTGACAGATTGTTCCCTTACACAACAGAAGGTTGTGTACCTAATATGAAGTTCCTCAGGCTATTTATGGATCAGCTATTAATTTTTATAGTTCCAGAGAATGTAACTACACTGTAAGCGCCTCTCCGCTACTTTCACACGCTGCTGTCAGGCCAATATGGTCATGACGCACGTCTGCAAGACACAGCTCGCCTGTTGCAGACCGTATAAGATTCTGACTGCTTACACTGGAGCCCACATACATCCATACAAGAAAGCTTTAATAGACAAATTGGCGATCACGCCCTGGCTGCGACGCCTCATACCTGCTGAGGAACTAAAAAATTTTAACCTCTTAAAATGTTTTTGTTTCTTACAAATTTTTCTATAAAGCTTTTACCCTAACTAATCCTATACTGTCAAGCTCGCATTCAATTAAACTTTCCTACATATTAATATATGACATTCTTATTTATGTATATACATCATTCATTATTATCTAGAGCTGATGACCTACAATCAATTAATTCTAAACATACTTATTACATAGAATGAGACTGTCACTCTGCAGCGGAGTGTGTGCTGATATGCAATTTCCTGGCATATTAAAACTGTGTGCCGGACCGAGACTCGAACTCGGGACCTTTGCCTTTCGCGAGCAAGTGCTCTGCCAAGCTTCTGTAAAGTTTGGAAGGTAGGAGACGAGATACTGGCGGAAGTAAAGCTGTTGAGGACGGGGCGTGAGTCGTGCTTGGGTAGCTCAGTTGGCAGGGCACTTGCCCGCGAAAGGCAAAGGTCCCGAGTTCGAGTCTTGGCCCGGCACACAGTTTTAATCTGCCAGGAAGTTTCAAGTTTCATACTTATTACATCATCATTCGATGTAAAGAAAAACAAATACAATCTTCACAAAATTTTACAAATTGCCGAAAAAGAAACAACACCTACAATCTTCATATTTTATAACATCGCTTTTTCTTCTTTACACATCGCTATCATGAGCGTCTGTGTAACAACATTTTACTCTTTGTACGTCACACACACACTAATAACAGCATCGCTTTGGGGAGCGTCTACCTATGAATACTTACGGCTTTCACTTTGCTAGCACTCGTTGTCCAACTCAGTCCTGCTTAGGAGGTCTCTATGAGTCTCGTGCTATCTCTTTATCGTGTCAGCGCACCTGAAAATTCAATTGGCTTCAGATTCCATCCTTAATTGCTACTTCTTAACCTAACATGAATATACATCTGAAAATTCTTTTAATCCTTCTTTGAATGACTTTTTCTGAATAAATCTGCTTTCTCCCGTCACAGCGTATTTTTTTTCAGTATTTACATTTACTGATAATCTTTTTAGCAAAAAGTGAGCTAACTTTCCATAAGCAGTACCAAAGTGGCACACTGACTATTAATCTTTTCTTTGAAATTTCACTGTAAATCATTCAAACAAGTTACTGTTACAATTTTATATACAAATTACTTCTGAAAATCATTACACAAATAAACATCAAATTCCAACCAATGCTTGTGGCTCTCTAGTCCAGCATAACACGTTACCTTAAAAAAAACACAATATTATGAATTAAACATATTTTCTCCAGGCCCTCTCCTGTAGTCCTGTAAACCTGACATATACACCTACTTAAATATAATACACACAGAAATACAAATTATTAATGAACCCACTGTGAACCATTGTAACCTCAGTGACTTCGACACCTTCTCCACACCTTTATGTCTTGCCAACTACCGTGACCCTCGTAAGAGTCATCATCACAACCAAATACTGAAACCATCTTCCAATCAACTGTGTGGTTTTCAAACACATTTATTTACACTCTATATAAACAAGAAAAACAAAAGCCGAAAACACTTATATACAAAACATTTCTTAAAACCACTAATCTTGAAAATAGTTCTGCCGACTTCTGTGGCACTTCAACATGTCAGATTCACATACATTTTACTATTTACTCAAGTCCACTTAGGGTTTTTCAAGCCAGCCTTTTGCTGCTCTGTTACAGTAACATCCACATCAGGTTTCACAAACTAGCTCTTTTACTGCTCAGCTTCAATGTCTCACAACTACAACATCGGGTTCCACCTGTCACATTCAGTATTTATTACATAGTCATATCCATACGACATACACTCTGATTAGTGATGGTTAATTACGTACATATCTATTCTTGGTTACTTCAGGTCCTTTCTTATGCCTCTTGTTTGCATTTCCACCTGTTTCTAAACTTTGATGTCTTATGTTTAACCACATTACATCTCTTTGTTTACTACAATTAGCAGGCAACACCTTGCCGCTCACTCATTTGTTTATTCATTGCCACTGTCTTACAGTCAGCCTAGCTGCTTTGTAAATACTTCCTTAAACGAAATATAACCCCTTCTGAGGGTACCCAGTACCTTCATGTCTAAATTTGCTTTAATAATTCCTCTCTTCCTGGACAATATTACCATTGTCTTACAGCCAGCCTTGCTGTTCTGTAAATATTTTTCGTTTTTTCTTACAATAACAACCTTCTGATGTTTCCGCAGCACTTAGCTCTCTTACTTAATATTACTATAGTGAAGAAGGAAAGACGACAGTCAAAAGTTCTGAATGATGAAGAGGAAGAATGACAACACGACATGAAAATTAAGTAGCATTGTCATTAACTCGAGTCCTAGTGTTCGTCAAACACTTAGCCTTGCAAAGAGTGCAAAGCCCTCTGAGGTTTTTGGTTACTCCTGGCTACGTCTCTTTTTTGAACATGTCTCTTTAGATCAATAATATTTCTTAAGCCTAGCAGCTTATGAGACTTGACAAATTCCAATCGGTAAGCATTAGGGTGAGGTTTCTCTATTATCCTAAATGGACCCACATACTCGTCAGTAAACTTTTTGGTTTCCGAGGTAAGCTTTTTTTAATTTCTCCTTGGTCTTTATCAAAACTTGATCACCTATTTGGAAGCTAGTAGGATTAGGTCTAGCATCGTGTCTCCTCTTTCTTTCCAGTGCCTTCTTCCTTACAGTAGCACGTGCTAGTTTCTTCTTTTCTTCCATAGCGAAGTAAGTAAGACTAGGGAATTCTACAAGATCAAACAAGATGTTGTTTGGCCTAATTCCACACATTAGTTCTACAGGTGAAAATCCGATGTCTTCATGTTTAAGATGGTTAATGACCTCCTCAAAAAACTCTATTTAGCTGGCCCACGCAGAATGTTTCTTGTGGCAGTAATAAGTCCTACGTAATCGGTTTAGCTCCTTCATGATCCTCTCACACATATTACCTTGAGGAAAATACGCTGAGATCTTAATATGCGCTACCCCACGTTGTTTTAGACACTCCTCAAACCTCTTAGAAATAAATTGTGGCTCATTGTCAGATAAGATAGCTTTAGGCACTCCTATATTTACAAAGTAATCCTTTTTCAATTTGCTTACTGTTACCATAGAATTAGCTTTCTTGATAGGGTAAAATCTAACGTACTTGGAAAAACCATCTACCATTACAAAAAAACATACTCACAGCCACCTCGTGACACTGGTAGCTGGCCGAATAAATCCACTGCTACCAAATCCAATCGATTCCGTGTTTCTACAGAATGCATCTCACCTTGGATTGGCTCTGACTTTCTGATGCAGATCACATGACTCTAACCGCTGTTGAACCCTTCTCCACATGTTGTTAAATATCACCACTTCACTCAACTTATCTATGCACTTACTAGCTCCGTAGTGTCCGTACTTACAGTGTATATAGTCAATCAATGCATCTACACGCTGTTCCAGGAAACAAATTTTCCAGTTCTCCTCCGTATTTTTCCTACGCCTAAGTGAGACATCTTTATGCACGTTATAGTATACAGATAGTTTTGGAAAATCAGGATGACCTAGTCTGCTTTTTACTAGTTTGATATTGTCGTCTTTGGTTTTGCTCCCTTCGCAAATTCTTACAAATACGTTTGATCGAGCCGCCATCCTACAACTGCACAACTGCCAACAACACTTCATTACATTCTCTATTACAGATGGAATTCACTCCCTGTCCGTTGTCTTTTACACTTCTTGATAAGGCGTCCGCCACAATGTTCTCCGAACGCTCAATATAGATCATCTTATACTTAAACTGTTGTAGATACAGGGACCATCTCCTTAATCTACCATGATTAAGTTGACAGGTATCTAGATAGGTGAGTGCACTATGGTCGGTGAAAATTAAAATCTCATGTCCTAAAAGGTACTCGTCGAATTTTTGTAAGCCAAAAATTACAGTTAAAGCTTCTAATTCGGATATACTGCAGTTCTTTTCTGCTTGCAAAAGCAATGGTTTTGTGTACTTCTTCTTCTCCTTCTTTCTCAATCTGAAACTGTTCAACTCCGAATCCATATCCACAGGCATCAGATCCAAGACAGAACGGTTTTGAAAAATCTGGGTGGTTTAGACTTGACTATTAACTAAGACTTCTTTTAGATCTTCGAACAACTTCTGACATTCAATGGTCCACTTATATACTACATTTTTCTTTAACAGTTCTCTTAAGCAAGGCGCATTAAACAATTAACCAGACGCAAATTTTCTGTAAAAACCAAACAGACCAAACATCCCATTCAGTGCTTTGCATGTTGCTGGTGCAGCATTGTCTCGGATAGCTTTAATTTTCTCTGGATCAGGCATGATACGTTCTCCACTTACTACATGTCCCAAGAATTTGATCTCCTTCTTGACAAATTCTGTCTTATCTAACTTTAACTTCATTCCCCCCATTTTAATTGCTATCAATACCTCATCTAGCAATAAACAATGTTCTTCCCAAGTAGGAGTCGATATTAAAACGTCATCTACGTACACAGTTACTCTTCTTAACAATTGGTCCCCTAAGAACTGTGACATAGTCTTACAAATGCACATACACTTATATTTAGGCCAAACGGCACCACCTTATATTGATAACATCTACCTTCAAATAGAAACGCCGTATACTTTCTTGATTCCTTGGCTAAAGGAAGATTCCAGTAACCACAGGTTACATCCGTGGGTGCGAAGAATTTTGCCCCTTTAAACTTCTGTAACAGCACATTCCGAATCAGGTCACGTACTGCTTCCTTGTGCACTTCAGGAACTGCAAACAGTTTTTCCAAAAAAATTGGCATCCTTTTTCACTGACAAAAAGCACTCGAAATCTTTAACTAGACCTGGATGATCATAAAATACTCCTATATGCTTACTCAAAATTTGTGTTAGGTCATTTCTGTGTCCCTCATCGAGGTCACTTAATTCTAGCAATTTATCATTGATCCTAGCTCTGACACTATCCAGCTCAGACGCATCCACTTCTTCACTTCCACCATACTCATTATAACCTTCCATTAGTTTTCTTGTTCTGCGAATACTGATTGGCAAGTCATTTAGTTCTTCATCATCACTCACAAAGAGCAGCAGCACTGTTGCTGTTGTTTTAATAAAATAGGTTCATAAGTAAATCCCTCCTCACCTTGTTTGTACACATGTTGACTGTCAGCAACTGAAACGCACACAGATGCTTGTGTCTCAACCCTGCACCACCACACAACCTGCATTCACCAGTTTTCGTCCAAAGCATTGGGCGAGTCCTTTCATTTGTTCAGAAGGACCTCTGACATTGTTTGCCTGCTTTTGGCTACTCGGCGACAAGTTGTGATAACAGTATCAAGGTGCACGCACTGCAATTTTTCTCAAACGGTTTTACAGAGACTATCTGACAAGAAAATTTGATTTTTGCATTACGTACAGCTTTATATGACAGCTTCATGATGACTAGCCCATCATTTCGTTAATGGTCATAGGTATTGTGATATTTGCATTTAAGTAAGACGCTGCGCGAAATACGAAGATGTTTACAATGAAATACAGGGGTCGCTATGATTTTGCGTTTGGTGGATATTACATAATACATCGCTGTTTATGAAATTTATCTAACACATTGAATTTTTCTGTAGATTTGGGTGGCAGTCTCTATCTGTCACTAATATTGAGAAAACTGCTCTGATTTAGCACACTCATTTGCAATAATCTGCACCTGCGATAAAACTGGAATGAAATATCCACAACATTCCTCATGTTTCATACACTGTTTGAAATAACGAAATGAGATTTTGGCAAATGATAACATACAAAGAGGATAGTATTCTGCCATATGGTTATCATGCAAAACTTCATTATCTACCGTGTTCTTTCACTAACTACAAACTTTTTCAATGAAAGAATGTACTTTTTAAGGGCCCTCAATAGCTGGTGAAATGAGAAATTTTATGGGTTAAGGGAACAACAAAAATGAAGACATTATACTTTATTTTTTTACTGAGGATGTGCTTTTTCATAAGACATTGACCTTACTTTTCCTCAGGTCTTCACTTAATAAAATTAATAAACCACTGTTTCACAATTCTCTCACAATTGGGTCTGCACAATGCGTTAGTGAGGTGACATTGTGTAAATCCGCTGTGTTTTGTAAAAATAAGCAAATTTTAACATGGCAACAAGAGAAATATAAGTTTTGCTCAAAATTCGCCATTCATGACACTTCTCTCAAAGTAATAAATGGTTAACAAGCTAGACAGAAATGAATCCCTGCCATTGTTGCATTTTCAGCGGAACTCTTTTTACATACTAACGAAGCCAGAGGTGACAGTAGATCATTTTGAATGGTTACCATACAAGTGTGGACGTGGAGGGTCTCCACTTAATATTTACAAAAAATGTGAGCAAAGGCTTCAGTTTAGAATGGCACTTTCCCTCCAGCACTCAGCATTTCCCCTACAGCACCTGCCGGCAACCCCCACCACTACCACTCTCCCCGCACATACTGCCTGCAGCCCATCTACCAACCACATTATTCTGTGTGCACTCTACCAGTGCCAGCGCATAAAAGCAAGTCGTGACATTAATACTGCTAACAGTGCAAATCCCACAATGCACAATATGAATATCATTCCTCTAAAGTTGGGTATCCATAGGGCAAATAGTTTTCCGTTCACACTCGTTCAAGCAGCAAAACTTCAATTATAGCCACATTGTACAATATTGTCCCAGCAGAAGCTGAGTAGCACCATTGTGTAGAGGTTATGATACTTAACTGTTGCATGGAGGGTTGGGAGATCAAAACTCAGCTGGAATGTACAATTTTAATTTCGATATTCGGTTCGAGTACATTCTAGAAGTATCCAAAAATGTCAAGAATGATTCTGGTGTAATGTTCTGTACCATTATATATACTGTATGTGTTCTGGCCAGATGCAGTTTGCTCCGTGCTCTTGTATATACAAGTGCTGAATGAACCTCCGTTAAGTGAAGTTAGTGTCCGTCATTCATCTAATTACACCTTCTTCTACGTGACAATATAATTTATATAATATCCATAATATTGCATTATTCTTTGTGTTTGGAAGTAAATTTCTTCTGGATGAATAAGTTATTCAATGTAGTTTCTCTTCCATCACTCCATTTGAAGAAAGTGATCTGCATTAACTAGTTTCAGCAACTGATTGGTTTCTCTGACAGTCGGTTGTATCAGTTGAATAAAACAGCTGAATGAAACTAATCTCAATGGCTACATCATTTATGTGAAGTTTTTCACTCACTCTCTGGATCTGAGGCGTTTCACTCTCAGCCAGACAACGACGTGACACACTCTTTGGTGGTTACATGAGTTACTTCATTTTCGTCGTGTCTGGGTAGGAGTTTTTATATTCTATGGGTAGGAGTGTTCTCACTTACATACTTGTTCAACCTTTTCAGTTATACTGAGCCATGACTAGGGTTGCCAACTTCTTAGAGACAAATAACATAACTTATTTCAGGCAGCAGAACATAAGAAGTGTATTTCTAAGGCAGAAATATTTTCAAAATTTCTTACATTTATTTACTTAAATGTGAATTTTTCATACTTCTGGCAACACATACCAGAATTTAGTTTAGTTTTAAAATTTTGAGAACTGTTGTTACGTTGTATGTTCAAACAAATGAATGGTTCAAATGGCTCTGAGCACTATGGGACTTAACTTCTGAGGTCATCAGTCCCCTAGAACTTAGAACTACTTAAACCTAACTAACCTAAGGAGATCACACACATCCATGCCCGAGGCAGGATTTGAACCCGCGACCGTAGCGGTCGCGCGGTTCCAGACTGTAGCGGCTAGAACCGCTCGGCCACCTCGGCTGCCTAATAAATGAATAATTGCTTTCTTAATTCAAAATTTATTCATATTCTGTCAGTGTCTTCCTGCAGCTGTGCACTTATCACAGATGGTTCATTTTCGGTAAATGCTGAAGCAACAAGCATTCACGGTAAGATTTCAATCACTTGTTTTTTAAGAGTATACTGGCACTTGTCGAAGTACTTTTCCGCGGAAACAGCGAACAAATGACTCAGCTGACAGAAAGACAACAGATTCCTGTGTAGAAAAAGATATATAATTCAGTCAGTATAGAAAACGCCAACGGATTGTTTTAATTCTTTGGTCCCACATACTGGTTTCACTCGGAATAAATGAATGAATAACGGTCAAATCGATTCGTAAAACTACAACTGTATGAGTCGATTGTTTACAGCTGGTCGCTCCCTTCACCACTGTGCGCGCCTTGTATGGCGAAGAGATTAACCGTGTGCGGTACCTGGCGACCGTCTTTCAAGTCCCACGCAGGTCGTCAAGCCGTCACTTGTCCACTGAACATGTAAGCACCGATACCGCGCCATTGCAGTTGCAGTGAAGCGACCCGGCAATTTACAGTTATCCGAACTCTCCCTTGGTAACACAGCATTTCCACAACAGCTTTGACACAGTGTGTGAAGCAACTGGAAAGCAAGCTAGTGGTTCAGAATAAACTCTTTGATTTATCAAAAGCTTTCGACACTGTGTCTCATGAAATCTTATTGAACAAAGTGCAATTCTATGGCTTTACAGGAAGTGTTCTGGAATTGATAAAATCTTATCTAAGTAATAGAGTGCAGAAGGTGGTTTTTAATGGTGCAGAATCAGATTACTTACCTGTGGGCATGGGTGTCCCACAAGGTTCTGTACTTGGCCCAATTCTATTAATTATTTATATAAATGACTTACCATGTAAAATAGTTGGGCTGTCAACTAGGACTTACTTATTTGCACATGATCTTGCAGACTGTATAACTGGAGAAACAGCACAGAAGGTGAAATGTGAAGCAGACCAGTGCACTGTCAAAGTTGAAAATTGGTGTAAAGCTAATTCCCTTTGTGTCAACCGAAAAAAATACAAGACCTGTATGTATCGTGGAATAATAACACTGAACTTGAGCAGAGCTCAAATGCTGTTAATTTCCTTGGAATCTCAATTGATTCAAAATTATCCTGTGGTAGCCATATAGAAAAAGTGGGAAGCAGCATTAGCAAAGGAATATTTGCTCTAAGGAAGCTGCGTCTTTGTCTAAACGTGCCAGTACTTAAAGTGGTTTATTTTGCTTTATTACACAGTCACATTTCCTATGGTACAATACTGTGGGTACACCAAAGCAAGGCAGCTAATGTCTTCAAACTACAAAAGAAGGCAATAATACTGATATGTAGCTTTGCACCAAGAGCTCTCTGTAGGCCAAGCTTTAAAAAATTGCAGATTATGACCCTGCCATCAATATTTATACTACAGTGTGTAATGCATATTAAGGAAAACTATCCGAGTTATCAGCAGTATGACATGCAACATAATTATAACACAAAAAACAAGCAGGACCTAGTTTCTTTCTGATGTAACTATAAAAAAAACGCAAAAGTGCTTCTTATACAAGTCCATAAAATTTTTAATGCCATACCCCAACATATCAGGGATCTTCCAATTCAATAATTCAAAAAAAAAAAAAAAGTAAAAGAATTTCTTCTTGAGCTCAGCATTTATGAAACTGATGAATTTTTAAGGGCGCAAAGGATATGGTATGACTACACTTTGTGATCAGTTTTTATATGCTTCCATATATGAGCAAGTCTGTAATTGGCTAAATTTACTATGCAATATCAATTTGTACCAGAAGTTTCTCTGTTTTGTTTTTGTGTGAAGGTACCATAATTATTTGTGTAATATTTTTCTTGTTTTCGTAATTATTTGTGTAACATTTATACTATGAAATATTGACTTTTGTAATGCCTCAGGTGATCTCTGAGGTCTCTACAACAATAAAAATCAATCAATCAATCAATGATTTTCGGTTTTGTACCGATCTAGCTCGGCACTTCAATTTCTAGCTTGACTACCTGCCGCTCTGGTTTCTCGTGTTATCGCCTTTTCACCGCTTCTCTTGTGGCTTCCACAGCTTCGCTGTTCTATGCAAGTCATCAGACGCCAATGTTTTACAGAGACCTATATAAATATTACGTATATTATGCCATCTGCACAGGTAACCCGTGTGCTAATAACTACTTGAGAGGGGCCCTGTGAAAAACAAGTGTTTGTAGGACAACGAAACTTTGTGGAAACATTTCTAAGGACATGCAGAGGAGAAGTAACAATTAAACCACTGAAAGAAACACATTTTAATTTCCCTATGAGAGAGTAACAATTGATAATTGCGTACCATGTTTACGTTCCGGATAACAAACGTTACTCAATATGACGACCGTCTGCATCCATGACAGCCTGGAACCACACTAGAGATACCATTTGGTAGCTGTTCGCAGCACTTTACGAATGGGCGACCACGGAACGTTCAGCTGTCGTGACACAGCTCATCCACTGCTTGAAAAATGCGCATTGCGGCCAGTGTTCTCAACGATGGCAACAATAACTTCATCGACAATGTGTGGCACAAATTGCCGTCAGCCTCTCCCAGGAGCATTTCCCAGATCGCCAGATAATTCGAGCTTACGAATCGTTTTCCTCCCTCACAGCTTTACTTCTGCCAGTACCTCGTCTCCTGCCTTCCAAACTTTACAGCAGCCCTCCTGCGAACCTTGCAGAACTAACACTCCTGAAAGAAAGGATATTGCGGAGACTTGGCTTAGCCACAGCCTGGGGGATGTTCGCAGAATGAGATTTTCACTCTGCAGCGGAGTGTCCGCTGATATGAAACTTCCTGGCAGATTACAACTGTGTGCCGGACCAAGACTCGACCTTTGCCTTTCCTGAGATACTGGCAGAAGTAAAGCTGCGAGGATGGGGCCTGAGTCGTGCTTGGGTAGCTCAGTTGGTAGAGCACTTGCCCGCGAAAGGCTCAGTTGGAGTCTCGGTCCGGCACACAGTTTTAATCTGCCAGGAAGTTTCAGCAATACTATTGCTGTTACTTTGACGAAACAGCTTTACGAGAAAAGACCCTGTTCTCCTTGTCCAGACCCATGTTGACTTACTGAAACTGTAGTGCACACTGAGGCTTGTGTTTCAGACCTACGTAGCCGTGCCAGTACCGGCGCTTAACGGCAAACGTTGACACTAACACTACGAATAACGCAAATCCTGCAGTGAAGATTCTGAACACCATTCTTTCCTACAAAAAAGGTGTAGCATTCCATTTATACTGGCTCAAGTAGCAAAAGTTCACTTTTAACAACTCAATACCCTCCCAACACAAACGAAAGGAAATTGCTTACATGGTAATGCAACCTCTGGCTGGCTGTCAGCGGGCAAGGGTCTGTGAACAGGTGAGGCGACCGTTGTGCAGGCCAAGCGGCCAATTAGTAAATCACAGAGACGTCATAATATAAATCCAAGCACATCATAGTGTTCATGACACTGTGGAACGTGTATTGCCGTTTTAATAATATTTGAATTGTAAAAATTGCGTCAGGACAATATATGGAAAATATTACTGAAACTTTTAAAAATTACTATCTCATAATCGCTTGGTGCAGTGTTCACAGTCGGAGTCTTAGACGACGGTTGAGGACGCCAGTTATCGTCGCTGAAGGTCATATATCGCTGTTATACAGACTATATTATATCGTTTTTTAAATTATTGTAGATTTTACAAGGGTTTCAGAACAACGATTTCTCTGCACATACACGTATAAGGAACACAACGTAGCATTGTACTATATGTATAGGATTACAAGCGGACTGATTTATGGATTGATGAATTAAATGTCATTTATAGATGTCATTGTTATTTTCGAAGCACCATCGATAGAAGCGCGTGCAAAAATTAAACGTAAAATAAGTAAATAAATAAATACCTAAAATAAAGACTTTTTATTTAAAAAAACCTGAGTAAAACTACAAAAAAGCACTGCAACACAACATTGAAGCCAGAATGTCTATATGCAAGCTAATGTCTAGCATTAAACTGTAATTTAGATAAGAACGTAAAATCCGAACCACGTGTTGCTTGTGGCGACTCCTCACATCGTTGAGAGGTGACGGCTAGGGTAAAACGAAGACAGAAAAACTCTAGTCCGACCGAGATCGGACTCGCTTTGCTGCTAGACCACCAAGCCTGACATATATGTAGATAGTTCGACTATAGGTTTTGATGAGTCATTTTGCGAACATAAGAATGTGTGAAATGTGTAGCTATATCTGTTAGTTGCATTGTCTTGAAAGCTTAAAGTATTTACGCCACAAAGGCATCGTAGACCTTAGTACTTGACATAAATTTCAACTTCAATTTCCTGGGAAAAAGGGGTGATTACAGAAGGACAGACAGACGGACAACAAATGGTAAAAAATATTTTCATATGATATAATTGCAAATTAACAATTTCCTGATCTTTCGCCCTTTACTTGTACTGTGAAACTTTGCTTCTTGCCAAATTTCATGATTCTATATCAACGGGAAGTATCTTACAGGTTTTGATGAATGAATACCAGTAACAATACTCAACACACAATAAACATTCAAATTATAATATAAATTATAACAATTAAAAAGTCAAGATTGATGAGGTTTTTCCAAAAGCTGCATAGCTATATGAAGGTGCTTTATTCACATCAGTACCTACGCAATTTCAGGTTTATATGTCAAGAACACAAATTACAATGTGAAACTTTTGAAATGATGGAAATACGGGACCATAGTGTTACATTCACAAAAAAAAAAGTCCACACATACAATGACAAGTACTCACAATGGTTTCATTTCCATACTGTGGATGAACAATTACGGAGTCCCATATTTTGGGAAGCTGTCCACGTTAAGAGTCAAACCACAGTGATGGGTTGTCACAATAAAATAGAGTACACCAAAAAGATGCTTGTCAAAATGCACAATGCATGACTGTTGAATCATTCTGGCCTATAAAAAAGCGAGGGAAAACAAACAATGAATGGGAAACTACTGTGAACAGGTATAAAATGCGTAAAAATTAAGTGACATATGGGGAAAGTAGTACCAGTACACGAGAAATATCACCCAAAAAATTATAGTTTAGTATGAGACCGAAACATCGAGAATGGAAGGAGTCTGAAAAATGGTTTACCAGACAATACCTCGAAGGATATAAGATCCTGTAGATACCATCTGTAGAAAAATAATATAAATAAATCATAAAATCCCGTATGATGTGCGTCCTTCTGCCATCCTGCTAAGAGGCCGATGTGGTATAAACGGCCCGTGGAGCCTAGCAATGCACTGGAAGGCGGCTTCTTTTTCTTTTCAGTTGTTACAGTTTCTATGACAATTTGAATTGAGTGTTGAGTATAGTTCCTGTTATTCACAATGTCTCTGAACTGTGGCATAAATAGCAGTCAAAAGCTTGCATTGACTTAAGAGATTACGTTTTTCACACTGCCATGCGACTGTTGACGTCAGTATCTGACACAAGTTTCAACGGCATACCTCTACCTGTCCCTCAGTAAAGGCCTGTTCTGAAGTGGTCAGTAGACAGGATGAAGAAACATAATGAATAGATGAAAGAGTACTGGGAGAAAAGGAAAACGAGTGAGGATTTGAAAATGGCACGTGATCCTTAGTGGGCCCATCCGGAAAAAAACTAAAAACACGTAGAGCATACAGGTAAATACATGGGTGTTTTTCTGTTAGAGAAAAAGGGAACTCGAGGCGAGATAGGTACTGAAGCGTCCCCTTGGAAAAATTATTGAATTACTGTGCTGATAAATCTCTTACATTATTTGATTTTCAAACAGCTGAGCAAAACTGAATGTACTCAGACATTTCGCTCTTTACCTATTCTGATCAACACTAAACTGACTCACAATATTTTTTTAGCGCAACGCAATCTGACTTTCAATATTCCCTACAAAAGAATGGCCCTGACTAACATTAACCTATACCTTTCACAAATCACTTACCTCACAAAAATCTTCGTTACTCGAACTACTGCAATACAGCGACCGCCACTACTGCCAGCTAAATAAAAGATTCAAAATAATGATGGCACTAACTACTGATAGGCATAGTTAGCAAATGAAAGATTTTGATAGAGAACAAACAATGTATTTACCTTAATAGTGTTCAAAAGTCATAATATATATAGCAGTTCATGACATCCATTCTTACAAATGTACTGTTTCTGATGGACACACATCCAGATCATCCGCTCTCAAAAGTCCGCCATCTCACTTCCCCACATCCACCACTGCTGGCAGCTCACCTCCAACTGCGCAACGCTACGCGCTGTTCATATCCAGCTGCCCAACACTACAATGGCAGACAACAATGCAAACTAGCCACAGACAGCACACAGCACAGCTAGTGATTTTCATGCAGTGCGTTATGATTTTCTCACAATTACAATAACAAAGAAATCGAATGCACCTGATCGTTCATCACAATAAAATTTCAGTGTTTTTTTTTTCAAAGTCTGAGCACTAAAAGAAAATGCACACAGAAGTAATTGATTTCCATGCAGTCTTGAAGAAATAGTGTTGTCCTTCCAACAGAAAGATAATGCTGACTTTTGACATGCAGACAGGTAATGGTCCACAACAGAGCAAACCCACAGCAGAGTCAGTCGAAGTTTTGAAGAATATTGATAGGTAGGTTATCACAGAACAGACCCACTGTAGTCCTGGTAGAGATTACGGTATTGGTGGGCCACCAGAGGTGCAGACCCACTGCAGTCCTTGTAGAGATAATGGTATTGGTGAGTCATCAAAAGTGTAGACCCACTGAAGTCCTTGTAGAGACGGCCAGCAGCCATCTGTTGCGACTGTGCAGGTGCACAATCACCATCGAAGAGTCTTGCAGAGGAAATAGCAAGTCCATAAGCCACCACTTGTGCATTCACAAAGTTTTTGAAATTGTCCTTAGAACCAGCAATGCTGTTAACCAGTTCCTTGCTGAATTATCAACACATGTGGGAGCACTAACAATCCTCTTTTTTTCACATATTGTGCATATACTATGACCAACAGAAATGTGTGCAGTGAAATGAATGCTTACAAGTTACTTAATTTGATGAACTGGTGTCAATTACAATATTATAACATGAGAATACAATAACAAAGGTACAAAATATATCATTAAAGAACATAACAATACAGATAAGATTTGTAGTAATATGGGCTTTACAAAAGAATCGAACTAACATATACATCAGTGTTACAGGAATTATGACATAAATAAATACATAAAAGATCAGAATAACTTTTGAAACATCAACTTCACACATGAGCATTAAAAGAAAACAGAATAAATAATGTCTAAACATCTTTACAAAGTAAATAACATATTATCAGAAAAATTCTACAACGTAAATCTTATTAGCTAAACACATAAAGACAGGAAAATCACAAATATACAAGAGTACACAAACACGTAGCGGAATAACAGAAAAGGAAATTACAGGGTTTGTTTTACTGCAGTATCTTGCAAACAAAACTTTCTTTACTTCTTGGAGATCTCCCTTTGTTCTTCATTATTTCAAAAAAGTGCTATTTATACCTGCTTTATGTACTGTTTTCGTAAAACTTCTCAATGCATTACTTCCAATTCATCGCAACTCATTCTCTTATATAGTCTACCCCCTCTTAAGCTAACTTAAATCTACTGAGCTCAGATGTGTAACTAAGGGATGAGGCAATGCAGCAGCACAAAACAATTAACACAAACAGCAATGGCAAAAAATGCAAATTGGCAAAGCTAGCAGCAGTAAATCTAAATTAGCAGAGCAAATGCAACATTACAACTAATATGAGCCAATGTGCAGCAACAAGAATAATAAATCAGTAGTAAAACTGGCTTAACAGAGTAATACAATGTGAAATTCAGTAGCACTATGCCTGGCAAACAGCAGCAGCAAATGCAATAACTTATATCTAACCATGACAAACCCACAAGCAGAAAAAATAGTACTCTAAAGACAACAATGCAGATAAGGGAAATGTATATTCACATCTATGTAGTTAAAGTAGTGCACCACAACTAGTTATCCTACCAAAAAAATTACCAAGTAGTTGAAAAGAAATTGATGTATGCAATTCCTGTGAAGGGAAATGTCTTTTTGTGCTCCTTCTTTTTTTTTTTTTTTTGGAAGTATATCATGAAGTTATTATTTACTGGATCCGTAGGCATAAAATATTTATATTAGTACATCTATAAAATTTTATTTTAACCAATTAACTAGATATTAAACAAAATAGGCAAAGCAAGGCGTGAAATGTCATTCACTAGCCATATGGCATTTCATAATGCAGTAAACAATCTTTCAACTAGCAAGACAATAGACGTGAAATAAATCTCATCATTTCATTTCAGTAAACATCATAAATTAAGAACTCTACAGTGTAATCATGTTTTCAAGTTTGGGCGTGTCGTATTTGCGACGCTTTCTACAAAGAAAAGTCAATAGCGAGGATAATGGCCTCTTTTTTTCTCCACCTGTGCCTCTGAAAGGCACACACTAATGGCTTTTTTTCCAGGCGACTGCCGCACAGCTGGGTGCTTACAGTGACCTACCTTCCTTACCGAAATATTTACGACATCAGTTTCCGCTACAGTGACAGTTTGATAGAAATAAAATTTCGCAGATCGAGAATTTGCGTTACAAATGTGTAGAAACAAAATCCTGTAAATATAACAGTGTCCAAAAAATTTTCGCCGGAATTGTAATACATTCACGCATAAGCACACATTTCATAACTCTTAAAGTACGATTCTTGGTTTCGAACATCCTTTTTCACAAACCAGAGTCCGTAACCACTACTCATTACTCCTTACCTTATTACACATATACATATTTGTCGACACTTCTTCAATATTTCATCATAATAAGTACATAGCATAATCAAATTCCTCATATAACATCAGCTTATTGATCATAAACATACCACAACAGCATAATACACACTGTCGTCGTCATAATAACATCATAACACCTCAGTCAAATCTCAAAATCGTCGTAGATTTCTGCAATAATTTCAAAACCTAAAAAGAATTCTCTGCTCATTTCAATAGTGTCATCTACCTCAAACGTACTTTAAAAATCATGATCCCATACCAAATACATCATTCAAAGCTCTCATAGTATCACAATGGTTCCGAAAAAATATGAAGAGTTCACAAAGTACATACAAAATACAGTTTCATAAGTGTGAAGTTATCCAACTGTGTAATTGTGTAAACATCTGTCACTGACGTAGTAAAAAAATTTGGTTTCTCTGTTAAATGATTGTGTGTTAGAGAAATATGGTGAAATGGAAATGAAGTCCCATGCTTCTTTACAGAGCGCAGGGGAACGATGCGGGAGACCTGCACCGCTTTACTAGGCAAGGTCCTAATGGAGGTAGTTTGCCGTTGCCTTCCTCCGACCGTAATGGGAATGAATGATGATGGTTATACTTCTTTACTGCTTCAGTTGCCGTTTTAATACTTTGCCTATGAAATCAGTCCTGTAAGTAGGCTGTTTAGGTTTTCTTATTGGTAACGCCACGTAGCGCTCTGTATGAAAATCACTGCCTGTGCTGTGTGCAGTCTGTGGCTAGTTTGCATTGTTGTCTGCCATTGCAGTGTTGGGCAGCTGGATGTCAACAGCGTGTAGCGTTGCGGAGTTGGAGGTGAGCCACAGTGGTGGATGTGCGGAAGTGAGATGGCGGATTTTTGAGAGCGGATGATCTGGTTGTGTGTCCATCAGAAACAGTACATTTGTAAGAATGGATGTCATGAACTGCTATATATATATTATGACTTTTGAACACTATTAAGGTAAATACATTGTTTGTTCTCTATCAAAATCTTTCATTTGCTAACTATGCCTATCAGTAGTTAGTGCCATCAGTAGTTTGAATCTTTTATTTAGCTGGCAGTAGTGGCGCTCGCTGTATTGCAGTAGTTCGAGTAACGAAGATTTTTGTGCGGTAGGTGATTTGTGAAAGGTATAGGTTAATGTTAGTCAGGGCCATTCTTTTGTAGGGAATATTGAAAGTCAGATTCCGTTGCGCTAAAAAAATATTGTGTGCAGTTTAGTGTTGATCAGAATAGGTAAAGAGCGAAATGTCTGAGTACATTCAGTTTTGTTCAGCTGTTTGAAAATCAAATAATGTAAGAGATTTATCAGCACTGTAATTCAATAATTTTTCTAAGGGGACGCTTCATATGTCGACCCTTAGCGGAGGATACCGCGAAAACTGCGGAGCTGTACGTGCAACCTGTTTCGTTCGTGCAATGGCCCATGAAGGCCAACCATCAACACGCAGTCCACGAGCGGAGAAAATCTCCTACCTGGCTGGGGATCGAACTCGGGCCCTCTTGCATGGGAGGCGAGCACGTTACCACACAGCTTTTAATTTTACCCATACTACCCCCAAAAACCCATCTAACCTAAAAACAACCACAAAGCTAGTGCCGCCACCACTTTCACCCTAAAGCTAACTAGGGCGGTCGTGTGCCACCACTTCAGGCTCCGCCACGAACAAAAATTGAAAAGGATAAAGAAAGGGGTACAATAATTTATTATTTTTTATTCGTTGTTCATTTTGTTCTTATGTTTTTATTTGTAATTCTTTTTATTCCGGGGGTGTACACAGCAGCCAGACGGCGGATATCCTGGTCTCTTCTCTCATTCAGCGAGGGTGAAAGACACTATAACTACCGTTGCTGTCTCTCAGCAGTCCATCATGTGGCGTATCTCAGTCTCTTCTCAACCTGGTACACCCCAGTGGTCTGGAGGGCGCGTAAACAACGACCCCAAGTAATTCGCAAAGAACGTACCATACGACGCTTTGCACCGTAAAATTGTATAGCTACTCGATAAATAATGCCAGAAATCTAACAACCCGGCAACACTTCCATTAAAAAAGTATGACAATACTCAGAGTTAGCGGGTTGGGTTGGGTTGTTTTGGGGAAGAGACCAAACAGTGAGGTCATCGGTCTCATCGGACTAGGGAAGGACGGGGAAGGAAGTCGGCCGTGCCCTTCCAAAGGAACCATCCCGGACTTTGCCTGGACCGATTTAGGGAAATCACGGAAAACATAAATCAGGATCGCCGGACGTGGGATTGAACCGTCGTCCTCCTGAATGCGAGTCCAGTACGACAGTGGCATGCCCTTAACTCACCCCGTGCGGTTGTGACGAGTAGCAGGGAAGTAAGTGACGGCGGGATGGATCAGTTCGGTGGGCTTTACGGACTGAGACGTCCGTCGCAGCAAAATGCGCCGTGTGAGGAGCCAGCAGTCGGTAGCCGTACCACAAATGAAACAGTGCATGTCGCTGTCGACAGCGGAGCATCTGGGGCAGAGAGGATCCTCGGCAAGATGTATTATGTGTAAACGTTGTCGGGTGGGGAATTTTTCAGTCGTTATCACATACCACAGCGTCCTGACCGTGGAGGGAAGGAAAGGCGAGTGTATGCTACTCCACACCCGCCTCGAACCAACCGCCGGATGTCGGCGTTCTACCACATTAGCAGGCAGCGTCTGTTGAAAGTAGCGATGGAGGTCCTTGGTTCTAGGATCCCGCGTGGTCGGCAAGACATCCAACAGACAACTCATGTGGACCAGATAGTTGCGAATGTGTCCGTCCCCGGTAGCTGAGTGGTCAGCGTGACAGATTGTCAATCCAAAGGGCCCGGGTTCGATTCCCGGCTGGGTCGGAGATTTTCTCCACTCAGGGACTGGGTGTTGTGTTGTCCTAATCATCATCATTTCATCCTCATCGACGCGCAAGTCGCCGAAGTGGCGTCAAATCGAAAGACCTGCACCAGGCGAACGGTCTACCCGACGGGAGGCCCTCGTCACACAACATTTCATTTCAGTTGCGAATGTGACACGGTGCTGGCGTCATATGTCCAACAGCAATCGGCGAACGGAGGGATTGAGGCACTACCTCCTGAATCAGTGTACCAGGGAGGGTGTCCTTGTCCGAACAATTAGGCGATGCATAGTCGGCAGGAAGAGGGAGCGCGCCCTGTTGTGCACGTTTATCATTCCAGTGCCGCCTGCGTGTGTGGGCAACGTTAGCGTCTCGTAACACTTCTTGCACACCCTACCCTCGCTGACGAAATGACCGAAGGCCACCTGGAACTTGGTAGCTACCGTAGCGGCCATCGGGAGAACGTGTGTGTAATGATTAAGTTTCGAGCGAAATAAACGTTGACAAAATGTACACGCATGATCAAGTAAAGTGTTCGAAAGTTATGGAGACGAACTTGAGTGCGGATCACATTAACTAGTTTGCGACATGTGTCTGCTGCTGTACTCCCAAACAATTCATCGCCGGGACTTTGGCAATGGGCACTGGCGTACTCATATGCAATCCTCTGCCCACATCATGTAGTGCGACTTTCGCAGGTTGATACGGCTCCTGGCCACCTCTCCGTATTGCTGAAGCCACGCGATCGCCGTACATATATCTCCTGCCGACCTCGCCAAGAATACTACATCGTCCGCATAGGCACAACATTTAAAATGCACTGAGCGCTCAATAGCGATCGGTGGCGAGCGGTAGCCATTGACAAGAGCTGTGGAAGGGGCTGTAATTGCTTCCTACGTAGCGTTTTGTATCATCTGGAAGCTTCATGTAGAGTTCCCAGACTATTTCGGATTCCGTGCGGCGATCACGCAAATATTCCAACTTGCGGATCCAGCCGTCACAAAATTCCTTCATCGAGCCGCGCGAATTCGCATCGAAAGGCCTCGATACGACAAATTCGCGCCAGACACTTTGCTGTTTTTGCTCTGACCAGTATTCAGCCAGAAACAAATTTTTAAATTCGTCAAAAGTCAGGTCCGTAATGTTGAGGTTTAAGCCCCAACGCTTGGCATCACCAGCCAACACATCAATAATCGCATTAATTTTTCTCTCATTAGTCCATGACCTGGGTAAAACTCTTTCACAATTCTTAATGAAATCCGTCGCGTGTATACCGCCTTTTTTCAAGGAGTCGAACCGCTCCTCTTTCGTCAACAATTCCGAACTATGTGCATAGATTGGCACATAGCTCTGTTTTTCGTCAAGTTTCTTTTCTAATTCCGACACTCTCGTAATTACTTGGCAAGTGGTTGTCGCAAGCGTTTCTACTTCCCTTTTTTTCTCTTCGCAGGTATTAGCCTGCTTCGTCACTTTGGTATCTACTTCGGATACTAAAGCCTTTAAAGTTTCCACCTTCTTTTGATCCTCTTTTTTCACTAATTGAATTTGTTCCGTCACCTTATTCTCGATGATCGGAGTAACTGATTCTCCTACACTTTTCTCGATTCTGCTAATTTCGGAATAAAAACGAGTATTTATGCTCGCAATTTCCGCCTGAACGCCTATCATTTCCTGTTTAAGATTACCGATTTCGCTATTAATCACAACAATATCTTCTTTGATTTTATCAACTTTTGTGTTAACAACTCCAACATTGTTGTTAACAACATTAATAGCTTTGTTGTGACTGTCTAGCTTTCGTTCAATTTTTTCATACTGAGCTTCTTGCTTGGCAGATTGACTCTTGATTTCGTTAATCAAAACATTCAATAAATCAGTTAAATTCCCGGAAACTACCGGTTTTACTTCCGTAGCGCCTTCCTCTTTAATTGTCCCCCCGTATTCGTCATCAAGGGATTCGCATTTGGTTTTCACTTCCGACTCCGAAACATTTTCTAAAGTGTGGAATTCCATTTCTGCTCCTTGTTGCGTTTCGGCGGTCGCGTCTTTCATGCTAGCCGCCTGTCCCTGAACAATGGGTACCGCGGTGCGCGTTCCCCACTGTTCGACCGATTGTTCCTTATCCAAGCCTACCAAATTTTGGTAATTGTTGCCTTCACTCATTTTAATAATTTTCAATATAAATGCCAAATCCCAAATCTAATTAGGATTCCTCACACTAATATTCTCGCTGACGTATCGACCATTTCGTAACCAGTACTTTGTTACGAGATTTGTACAATGCAAAATTTGTGTCCAGAACAACCTCAAATTTGAAGATTGTCCTGTCACCAGGTCGCCACGTGTAACCTCCCCCTCACTTATCGACCTTAATGACAGTGAAAAATGAAACCGCGTGTACCTAATGGGAATTTTGGAAAAGCAATCGTCACCGAAGTTAACCTGTCGGTAAAGAGGGAGGAAAGGGTTACATCTAAATGAAAGGAAAAATGCAAGTGAAACTGGTGGAAATTAATTTTGAAATAGGGATAAAGTTAATAAAGAAAGTAAATGTGCGGCCGTTACGTTAACAATCAACTAGCGGTAATTAGATATTTGAGATTTGGGGGAAATTACGGTCGCCAGTCCTATGGACAATTACTATAATAACTGAAAAAGAAAGGGTATTACACATATAATTAGCACTAGAAGCGTGGCAACTGAAGGTTGACACGTGTAGTGTGAAAACTGAAAGTTTGTCAGAAGTAATAAATTTCGCTACACTTAATTTAGCAAAAGAATTAATGAAACTGGAAAATAGAAAGTTAATTTAGTGACTGAAGTTAATAGTGAGCTTTCCTTCTGAAGCACATCGAAATACAGTTAGTCTTGGACTACCTCAACAATCATTTCTAAAGCTACTTGAATCTACGCAATTTAGAAAGAAGAGATTTAACTTTGAACTTGAATTAAACGATTCTGAACAATTAACAATAGTAAAATTTAGTACGTACCAAGCTGAGCTGCAGTCACAGGTAAGCTAAAATACGGTAACAAAACTCGCACTCTTAATTTGTGCTTGTGTAATCTAACTATTGTAGCCAGCTATGAATACTAAAATTGAACTTTGAAATTAAAGCAGTGAAATGGAATTATGCTGGCGTTTGAATTTCAACGACACTCGGGTTCATTTCGGAAAAGGAAGGGACCCTGCTTGGCAATGCAATTGGGACAATGAGCAACAAAGGTTCATGCTAAGTTGCTGTAATTTTGCGAGGCAAATGGAACAATTTGAAAAGCTGAGGTCTGCCATACAGTTCCGAAACTTTACGTGCTTTTAGTCTTCCTTGTTGGTTGATTGAAGGTTTGAAGCCGTCGATCGAGGAGGTGGCGACAGTCACTCATTGTCGGCCGTCGCTGTTGCAGAAGCTGGATGTTGGCGCGCCCTCTTCTCGACACGGTCACCAGGCGAAACGGGCTCTTGATGTGCGCCAGATAACGCTTCCCGTCCGCGACACCATGTCAGAAACTATCATCGCGAGTCGAGCGCAATTACATGCTGCCAAACCCCGAAAGCGCGGCAACTCGCTGGAGCGTCACACAACACACCTGCTCCACTCGCTACTCCAGCCAGACTCCCACAGCTCTGCCCGCGCTCCACGCGGCAGAGTTAACACTACCAAAGATCCTACACACTTTGAGTCTTCACACGACCTATCGATGTAATCGTTCGATAGCAGTTTTCCCTAGGCAAGACCCAGCGTAAAAATACAAATAATATTTACGAAACAAACCAATTATACATCGACATAAGTGCATAAATATATATACAAACAGTAAAACAATTACAATATATAAAGAGACAGAAATGTCACATCTTGAGGTAACAAAACAAGAAAAAAAATAATAGTACAGTAGATGGAAATAGGAGGATATGCATTTCCGGCGTTACACGTGCCCCACATTGTCTGAGGATGTTCGTGTAACGTAAACAGACTCAGAAAATGTCCCAAAAAAGAAACAGCGGAAATGCATATGCTAAAAACATTAACAAAATTTAGCATTCGTCTAATTAACCATAAATCAATTTTTTAGACCATAATAATTGAGTGGAGACACTCCTAATCTTATTCCACTCTGTCATCTTGCACAAAATAAAACAGGTTGACAACATATTAAAATTCATAGAAAACATAGAAAATGGTTTAGCTATTCTAAAAATCTAAATTCCTAGCAGTATCAAGAAATGGAATACAATTTACAAAATTAATCAGACTACATGGTCATAGAAAACAGGTATATCAAAATACGCAAATTAATAATGAATTACATAGAATACGTATTTTATATAAACTTTTCATAATTAATATTCTCGTCATGAGTGTGCACTTAACGCTAAACAAGAAAATAATATACAGCAGATCGACAAAAACATAAATATTGACTACAGAATTCTTTCATATCAGCTGTCCGGGAAGAAAAACATCTCCGCCTTCCGTACTCGCAAGTACGAAGAATGCCGACAGCGGCACAAGAGCCGACAGCGGTTCCGCCCCGCCAGTATTGTTGCGCCCGCCTGTGCGGCACGCTTGATCTCTCTCGCCCTTGTAACGGCATTTCCAGAACGTCCGTTTCACTGAATTCTTTCGGTAAAACTCACTCCCGAGTAATCTCAAGGAGTCCATAAACACTATCACAGTGGATAACTCAACACTGTCCATCATCACACGCATGTACTAGCCTGAAACTTAAAACAGCGTCTAAGTACATCGGCAATGACTAGTAAATCACATATTTATGGAATCTTACAGCTATTTACAAAATCATATTTACATTCCTTAATCTACCGTGACTCAGCTGAAAACTTAAACTAGCAGCTTGGATTTTTCAGTTGATTAGATCACGATTAAATTGATTAAAATTAAATTGATTAATCAAAATTAATTACTTATTAATTACAACTTCTTTAATGACCTTTGTCAGTCAAAAGCATGGCAATCTAGCAAATCGTTAAATCTCACACTCTATTTTACATACTGTACAAATTACCCATTCTGTGGTATTAATCAATCCTAGGTTGGTACAATTTCAGGTCTACAATGTTCCGTATACCTAATAGTTTTCCAGAGCTTGGATACTCTAAGCAATAAGCATTTGTGTGAGGTATACCAATGACTTTATATGGTCCATTATAAACAAACTTAAATTTAGAGATTTCATTGTCTATCTCGCTCGATTTCTCATGAGCTTTTACAAGTACCAAGTCTCCGATTGCAAACTTAGCAAAACGCACTTTAGCGTCATGACGACGTATGCGAGCATCGGCTTTTAGCTTCATTACTTCTCGCAAACGATCTTTTTTTCACACAATTACTAATGTCAAGCCGTGGAGGGAATTTGATTATCTCTTCCACTAAACTTTTACTTCTGTCACCCAACAGGATTTCCTCTGGAGAAAATCCCGTAGATTCATGTCTCAAGGTGTTCATAATTCTCTCAAATACTGCTACATATTTGCCCCATGCCCTATGGTTGTGATGGCAATAGGTACGGCAAAGTCGGCCTAGCTCGCGCATATACCTCTCAGCGGGATTCCCAGCCGGACAATAAGCTGAAATATGGATCACCTCGACCCCATTACTTTCCATGCCTTCATTCCACAACTTAGAAGTAAATTGTGCCCCATTGTCTGATAGAATCGCCTTGGGCTTACCAATATGAACAAAATAATCGTTCACAAGCTTGCTATAGACCGCTTTGGCTGTAGCTTTCCTAATCGGGTATAGTTTGATGAACTTGGAAAAAGCTTCTAGCACTACTAAAATGTAGGCGAAGTTTCCTGATGACTTGGCCAAAGGTCCGTACAAGTCCACACACAGTAATTCAAAGGTGTCGTTAGGCCTTATACTTTGCATAGGACCACGACTCGTACAGTTGGTAACCTTCACCTTCTGACATAAATCGCAAGTTTTCACTCTGTCAGTAACGCGTTTTAACATGTTGTTAAAATACGCTACTTCACTCAGCTTTTCCGTACATTTCTTTGGTCCACAGTGACCATACGCCAAATGGTAGTAGTCAATTATTTCCGTGACGTATTTGGTGGGCCAGCATACCCGCCAAATATTACTATCTTCACTCTTACATATGTACAAGATATGATCGTATATCTTGTAATACTTCCTTAATTTTTCTCCTTCTGGACTCCTTTCGTCATATCGGGTTTTCACCATATTTAAACAACCGTCCTCGTTCTGGTGACGACGTAGATTCTTACAGATGTTCATTATTAATTTACGTCCCTCAACTTCTTTAAAATAGTATAATTTGACCACTCCATCTGACTCATCTTTCAATATCTCTTGATTAGACTCGGGCAAACGCGACAGCGCATCCGCTACGCAATTGTCGGTCCCTTTTACGTAACAGATGTCATAGTTAAATTGCTGTAAATACAGCGACCACCTAGTCAGTCTTTCGTGAAGTAGTTTACAATCCTTCAGATAAGTGAGCGTCTTATGGTCCGTATGAATAATCACCTTACGGTCCCATAGGTAACCCTTGAACTTCTTGAATCCCCACACGATAGCGAGACACTCTTTCTCAGAAATCGTATAGTTTCGCTCACTTTTTGATAAAGTTCGACTCGCGAACGCTATCGTCCGGTGTTCCTTATCCTCTCCTTTACCAACTTCTTGGAACAGTTCTACCCCCACCCCATAATTCGACGAATCCGTTCCCAGATGGAAGGGTAGCGATAAATCAGGATGAAATAGTATGTTAGATCTTAACAACTCGTCTTTTAATCTCTCGAAAGCGGCCTGACACCCGTCAGTCCACACAAACGGAACGTTTTTGCGTAAGAGGTTATTCAAATTTTCATCATTAAACTCTTGTCCTTTTACAAATTTACGATAAAATCCTGTTAGCCCTAGAAAACTTTTTAACTGTATCCTAGACTTGGGTGGAGGACAATTCCTTATTGCCTCCAGTTTCTCTGGGTCCTTCGTAATACCAGCAGTGGTAATTACATTCCCTAAAAATTTCAGTTCCTGCTTCACAAATTCGCATTTCTTTAGCTTTAGAGTCATTCCGCCACGGCGCAATGCTCTAAAAACTTCATCTAACAGGTCACAATGGTCATGCCAAGTGGCATTGGCCAACAATAGGTCGTCAACATATACAGTTAATCTTGAACTCAAAGCCGGTCCTAGCACTTTATCTAGGGCCCTGATGAATACGGACACAGATATATTAAGTCCAAACGGCAGTACTCTATACTGATAACACCTGCCCGCAAACAAGAAGGCGGTGTATGGCCTAGATTCTTCTTCGAGTTCTATTTGCCAGTAACTAGCCGTCAGATCGAGGCTAGTCATGAATTTAACGTCATGAAAACGTTGCAAAATGTCCTCCATACTCTCTGGTCTGTCTGTTTCACGTTGAACGACCCTATTCAACGTGCGTGCGTCAATCACAATACGCACGCTACCATCCCGTTTTGCTACAATGACCAAACCGTTATTGTATGGACTCTTACTTCTTTCAATCACTCCCCATTCGATCATCTTATCTATCTCCCGTTGCACTGCTTCCTTTTTGGACAGCAGTACAGCATACGCTCTCACGAAGAATGTTTCGTGCGGAATCACATGCAACTTGCATTTATATCCTTCCACAAGTCCCGGTTTGTCTGAAAACACACTCTTATTCTTCATTATCACTTCATACAGGCCTCGTCTTCGTTCGTGTGTTACGTTTGACACACCGTCTACAATACTTTCCAATTCACTTTCTACACTACTGTCAATGCCGAGATTCCTCACATTACAGTAGTTCAAATTCATACCTACGTCAATAGCATCCGGCCAGTTAACAATGTGTATAGGCTGGAATTGCCTATGCACACCGTCTCCTGCCTCGTCAAAACTAACTACTATTGTTTTATCTTGTGACGTACATGTCAAAGTTTTGCTTTCGCAATTAATCACTGCACGGTACTTTAATAGCCAATCTAACCCGATAATTACTTCCGTAGTCAAGTCTGGCACGACGACAAACTCTTGTTCAAATCGTGCCCCACATATCTCGAAGAGGACAAAAATCTGTTTTGTGACCGGTTTACTGGCCTTCCCAGTAGCACCGATAATTTTCACTCCTGTTACTGGCATAACTACGATGCCAGGTCTATCTTTCAGTGACTCAAATATTTTCCCAGATACAACACTCAATTCTGCACCGGTGTCAATCAACACGTTTAGTTGTAGGTCGTGCATATTAACAGACACTACTACCCGTCTACACTTGTCCTCGACTGTTTCTTTATTTCCCCGCAGTAAATCCTCGTCTATATCCAGGTCATTCCAGAAAAAACCATCCGGCTTTGATCCTAAATCCGGCTTATCTGGCGGCTTTTTCAGCCTCTGTTCACATACAGTTTTAATTTCAACACGTTTGTCCTGAGGCTTTGTCTGTAGCTTCGCCTCCAATACCGAAACCTTTTCCTGTAACTCGTCAACTAGCGAGTGCTGCTTTGCTATCAATTCACTAATTGTCACCTTCGTTGATTCCTCTTTAGCCAGATTGATCTCATCTGCCAATCTACCTGGAGAAATGTGCCCAGTAGTATCTGCAATTACTTCCTCTGGATCTGCGCAACCCACACTGTTATCGTCTGACCGTATAACGTCAGCTCTAACCTCATACACACTGTAATCTACGTGGTTTTCTACCAATCGTGTCCGGCTATCACTAAAATTTTCGCAATCTTTCTCCTTAATACTTTCGCAATGTTTAAACTGGAGGTTTGCGTCGGATGGGTCGGCTACTTCTACCACTGAAACTTTCGGTAAGGTCTGCCGGTTAGGGCCAGAACTTTCCGTTACTACTTCAACATCCAACTCTTGCGGGACGAAACACGACCAATCTTGCTCGTGCTCCCCATTAACATCAACTATTTCTAGTAAAGTCTGCCAGTTAGGGCCAGAACTTTCTATCATTTCACAAACACTATATTCCTGCGGGACGAGACGCGGAAAATCCTGCACGCGCTCCCCATAAACACTTCTCCCATACAGGCCCCTATAATCTCTTAGTTTGTCGTATAAGCGACCGAACTGCTTTAACCAGACCTCATCCCTCTCTGCATCCCCTCGCTCGATGACGGACGTGTTATCCGACATCTGATCTTCTCTCAACACTTGCGAATCATTCTTAAACTCAATCTCCAGTTCCGCTGTGGGTATTACAGCTGCCACTTTGTAATCGATTTCCGGAACACTACTTAAATTGTTCTCACTGACAGTGAATGTACTTCCTACTGCCGTGTATACAGCTGATCTACTACTTGTGGGCGCACTCCTTTCTCCTAACACTGGCACACTCTCCCGCCGTTGATTATTCCACACGGAATTTTCATATCGACGACACCTGGGTTTTCTCCTGCTATTGGGCCGCCAAAATTTCTCCACGCCCGGTCGGCTCCTCACCGGCGCGGCTAATGGTTTCCCTGTCTCGTCCCAGCAGATACGGTCCCCGGATGCTGCTGAGGCGGCTGATCACACCCTCTGGCGTTATTACTATTCTGTGAAGCCCGTATCACGTTTGTATGATACTGGTTTCCGTCATTCCTGTTATTATTTGCATTGTACCGATTGTTATTACGATCCGAACCATTATTGTTATTGCTGCCATGGTTGCGATATGCATTATTCCCATGGTTATCGTTGTTGTGGTTGCTGTGATACCCGTTGTTTTTACCACGGCCTCTACCACCGTCGCGATTATTGCGCCAATTGTCCTCGTCCTCCACTCTTTCCAGGAAATCATTTATTGTTCTGTAATTGCTTCCTACGTAGCGTTTTGTATCATCTGGAAGCTTCATGTAGAGTTCCCAGACTATTTCGGATTCCGTGCGGCGATCACGCAAATATTCCAACTTGCGGATCCAGCCGTCACAAAATTCCTTCATCGAGCCGCGCGAATTCGCATCGAAAGGCCTCGATACGACAAATTCGCGCCAGACACTTTGCTGTTTTTGCTCTGACCAGTATTCAGCCAGAAACAAATTTTTAAATTCGTCAAAAGTCAGGTCCGTAATGTTGAGGTTTAAGCCCCAACGCTTGGCATCACCAGCCAACACATCAATAATCGCATTAATTTTTCTCTCATTAGTCCATGACCTGGGTAAAACTCTTTCACAATTCTTAATGAAATCCGTCGCGTGTATACCGCCTTTTTTCAAGGAGTCGAACCGCTCCTCTTTCGTCAACAATTCCGAACTATGTGCATAGATTGGCACATAGCTCTGTTTTTCGTCAAGTTTCTTTTCTAATTCCGACACTCTCGTAATTACTTGGCAAGTGGTTGTCGCAAGCGTTTCTACTTCCCTTTTTTTCTCTTCGCAGGTATTAGCCTGCTTCGTCACTTTGGTATCTACTTCGGATACTAAAGCCTTTAAAGTTTCCACCTTCTTTTGATCCTCTTTTTTCACTAATTGAATTTGTTCCGTCACCTTATTCTCGATGATCGGAGTAACTGATTCTCCTACACTTTTCTCGATTCTGCTAATTTCGGAATAAAAACGAGTATTTATGCTCGCAATTTCCGCCTGAACGCCTATCATTTCCTGTTTAAGATTACCGATTTCGCTATTAATCACAACAATATCTTCTTTGATTTTATCAACTTTTGTGTTAACAACTCCAACATTGTTGTTAACAACATTAATAGCTTTGTTGTGACTGTCTAGCTTTCGTTCAATTTTTTCATACTGAGCTTCTTGCTTGGCAGATTGACTCTTGATTTCGTTAATCAAAACATTCAATAAATCAGTTAAATTCCCGGAAACTACCGGTTTTACTTCCGTAGCGCCTTCCTCTTTAATTGTCCCCCCGTATTCGTCATCAAGGGATTCGCATTTGGTTTTCACTTCCGACTCCGAAACATTTTCTAAAGTGTGGAATTCCATTTCTGCTCCTTGTTGCGTTTCGGCGGTCGCGTCTTTCATGCTAGCCGCCTGTCCCTGAACAATGGGTACCGCGGTGCGCGTTCCCCACTGTTCGACCGATTGTTCCTTATCCAAGCCTACCAAATTTTGGTAATTGTTGCCTTCACTCATTTTAATAATTTTCAATATAAATGCCAAATCCCAAATCTAATTAGGATTCCTCACACTAATATTCTCGCTGACGTATCGACCATTTCGTAACCAGTACTTTGTTACGAGATTTGTACAATGCAAAATTTGTGTCCAGAACAACCTCAAATTTGAAGATTGTCCTGTCACCAGGTCGCCACGTGTAACCTCCCCCTCACTTATCGACCTTAATGACAGTGAAAAATGAAACCGCGTGTACCTAATGGGAATTTTGGAAAAGCAATCGTCACCGAAGTTAACCTGTCGGTAAAGAGGGAGGAAAGGGTTACATCTAAATGAAAGGAAAAATGCAAGTGAAACTGGTGGAAATTAATTTTGAAATAGGGATAAAGTTAATAAAGAAAGTAAATGTGCGGCCGTTACGTTAACAATCAACTAGCGGTAATTAGATATTTGAGATTTGGGGGAAATTACGGTCGCCAGTCCTATGGACAATTACTATAATAACTGAAAAAGAAAGGGTATTACACATATAATTAGCACTAGAAGCGTGGCAACTGAAGGTTGACACGTGTAGTGTGAAAACTGAAAGTTTGTCAGAAGTAATAAATTTCGCTACACTTAATTTAGCAAAAGAATTAATGAAACTGGAAAATAGAAAGTTAATTTAGTGACTGAAGTTAATAGTGAGCTTTCCTTCTGAAGCACATCGAAATACAGTTAGTCTTGGACTACCTCAACAATCATTTCTAAAGCTACTTGAATCTACGCAATTTAGAAAGAAGAGATTTAACTTTGAACTTGAATTAAACGATTCTGAACAATTAACAATAGTAAAATTTAGTACGTACCAAGCTGAGCTGCAGTCACAGGTAAGCTAAAATACGGTAACAAAACTCGCACTCTTAATTTGTGCTTGTGTAATCTAACTATTGTAGCCAGCTATGAATACTAAAATTGAACTTTGAAATTAAAGCAGTGAAATGGAATTATGCTGGCGTTTGAATTTCAACGACACTCGGGTTCATTTCGGAAAAGGAAGGGACCCTGCTTGGCAATGCAATTGGGACAATGAGCAACAAAGGTTCATGCTAAGTTGCTGTAATTTTGCGAGGCAAATGGAACAATTTGAAAAGCTGAGGTCTGCCATACAGTTCCGAAACTTTACGTGCTTTTAGTCTTCCTTGTTGGTTGATTGAAGGTTTGAAGCCGTCGATCGAGGAGGTGGCGACAGTCACTCATTGTCGGCCGTCGCTGTTGCAGAAGCTGGATGTTGGCGCGCCGTCTTCTCGACACGGTCTCCAGGCGAAACGGGCTCTTGATGTGCGCCAGCTAATGCTTCCCGTCCGCGACACCATGTCAGAAACTATCATCGCGAGTCGAGCGCAATTACATGCTGCCAAACCCCGAAAGCGCGGCAACTCGCGGGAGCGTCACACAACACCTGCTCCACTCGCTACTCCCGCCAGACTCTCACTGCTCTGCCCGTGCTCCACGCGGCAGAGTTAACACTACCAAAGATCCTACACACTTTGATTCTTCACACGACCCATCGATGTAATCGTTCGATAGCAGTTTTCCCTAGGCAAGACCCAGCGTAAAAATACAAATAATATTTACGAAACAAACCAATTATACATCGACATAAGTGCATAAATATGTATATACAAACAGTAAAACAATTACATTATATAGAGAGACAGAAATGTCATATCTTGAGGTAACAAAAAAAGGAAAAAAAATAATAGTACAATAGATGGAAATAGGAGGATATGCATTTCCGGCGTTACAGCATCATTGACAATCGCAAGGAGGCGATCACGAAGAATGCGGGCGAACAGCTTGTAATCCGAATTCAATAACGTCAACGGCCGGAAGTCTTGCGGTCTGTACCCCCCATTTGGTTTTGACACAGGGATGATCATGCCCTCCAAAAATTCGGAAAGGGGGGGGGGGGAGGGGGGACGCGGAAGTCCAGATCCAGGAGTTCGCAGCACATCTGCTGCCAAACTTCCCCCATCAGGTCATAAAAGGTGCTATAAAATCCAAGCAGAAGACCATCAGGTCCAGGTGATTTGTTTATTGCGGCCCTCGAGAAGGCCATGCGTATTTCTTCCCACACGACGGCCTCCAAGAATGTGGCGTCGCCATGCGTCGTACCAGAAGGTGGCCAGTTGTGCACGACGTCCTCAACGTCTCTGTCACGCCGTTGATCTGCTAGATAGAGAGTGCGATGATAATCTGTGAGGGCGCTGCAGATGGCGCTGTGTTTCTCTGCGCGTTGCCCGTCCGCAGAAATAACTGCCGTGATGCGTTGTCTCTTACGGCGTCTCCGTTCTCTGACGATGTGGTAAAGAGAGGCAGGTTCCTCTGGGATGGAATCTTGCAGTCTCGATCGAATCCGCGTGCCGTCCAATATGTCAGCCGTGATCTGCAGAAGCCCTGCCTGTGTCCGGTGGACGGCCATTTGGCGCTCTGGCGAAGGTGGTTGAGATGTTAGTTCCCGCAAGACCGTGTAGTAAAACTCAGAGGGGGATCGGAACAAAAGCGCCCTGTCACGCCCATATGCCACGAGCGTACGGCGAAGAGCTGGTTTGGCGCAGTATGTCCACCATCGTGTCGTGGAATCACAGGTATGACGCCGTCGCTCACATTTGTGCCAGGTATCAGTGACGGCTACACGGCAAGCCTCTTCCCAGAGAATGTTAACGTTAAGAGCCCAGGATCCTCTACTACGGCTAGTCTGTTGCCGTGGCAGAGTCAGGGCGCAGATGAAGGCGTGATGGTCGGTGAATGGAGTGGACCGCAGCTCAGCACCGACAGCTGCTGCCCGAAGACCTTGGGAGACATAAATCCTGCCCAACCTGCTGGCCGAGTGGCTGGTGAAGTGTTTATATCCGCGTCGGTCACCGTGGATTAGCGTCCATGTATCCTGCAAAGCGAGATCTCTGACCATAGCATGAAGGGCTGGACATGGGACATGGTGAGGGATCTGACTGATCCTCAGGGCGTAAGACGCTGTTAAAGTCCCCGCCCACCACCAGGTGCTCTGTAGCGCCTTGAAGCAATGGAGCGACCTCAGTGGAGCAGTAGAGTGTTCGCTCTCGACGCCTCGCAGTACCAGACGGGACATACGGATTCACAAGGCGGGCTGTGCCGATGGTGAGCGCAATGCCTCTCGCTGATGGCAAAAACTAAAATATCCGTTGGTTCGATGCCATTGTGTAGCAGTATGGCCGTACCTCCACCACCGTCGGAAGCTGGGTTGACGTAAGACGCGTATCCGTAAACATCCAGGCGCAGATCAGGCCGTACCTCTTGAAGAAACACGACATCAATGTCCACAGCCCGAATCACGTCCTTTAAGAACTGAGTATTGATAGTGGAACTAATGCCGTTGACATTGACTGTACCTATCCGATACACCTGGGTCATTTGATAGTACGTATCCCGCAGTCGTTTAAGGCGGTATGCGCCACATCGTCCGTTCGACCTTCCCTGTCACGCGCACCGTATACATTATTGATCGGCTGAGACAAGACGTCCGTCCGACGATCCGAAGGCCGGGGGCATCTGGTTGTCGCTCTAGTCTCCATCTCGGACGTCCAATCACCAAGCTGGAGATGTGGTACGTTAGGCGACGCATGACGTTCATCCGATGTCTTACCCGCAAAATCGCCAGGAGGCTCGTCGGTGAGCTGAGCATCGTCAACTTGGCTGCGTCCTTGGGTGGACGCTGCCAGCAGCGAACCAGGAACCGCTGGTGTGAGGTCAACAGCCCTGGCCGCAGATGAATTTTCCTCATCCTCGTGCAACGTGTCACCATTTCACGAATCATTTCCTGCAGACAGCCTCCTCTTCTTTCGTCGCTCGGGCGACTTCTGCTTGCGGAAATGCGTGTCCGCTTCCTGTGGATCACGACATACAGTAGGCACCTCCCGCATCTCTGTGTCCGAGCTCGAATCGATCTTCTGGTGCTCTCCTTCCTCACACGGCTGGGGTGCAGACGTGGTCGCTGCTGTCGAGCACAGTGGCGGTTCCGATGGAGGCTGCGTCGTCGTAGACGCGGAAACCGGGCCCGCGGGGGTCGGCAACTGGAAAGGAGCAACGTCCGCGTCGGTCTGTCCCTCGCTGCCTCAACGTATGTAATAGGCAGCGTTGTCGGCTCGATGTAGGCGTCGTGTCTGCACATGGTATCTGGACTAGGCGTCGCTGCAGGCATTCAGAGCGTACATGCCCTTCCTGCCCGTACCCTGACCAAGTCCGCGGTTGACGGCCATAAATGACGATCGCTCCACAGCCACCAACGGTCACGTACGATGGGATGTGTTTACCCAGTTCGATTCGCACCTGACGTCTCGAACGTATGCCACTTTTCTTCCACGTGACTTAGTACTCCCCCGTAAGGCCGCAGCGCGTTCACGACAAGCGTGGCCGGAACTTCAAACGGCAGCTCGAAGATTCGTGTGTTCCGAACGCCGAGTCCTGCGTGGTCGACAGTCACTACACCCTCCTTGCCGCCGGTGCTTCATCTACAAGTTTCAGGTAAACTGTACTGGAGACGATGAAAGATGTATACCGATAAGTTCCTGTGGATCGACGTGCATTACTTCACGCGGGAAGCGCTCTACTTCGTATGCCTTAGCTCGTGCGTATTGGGCATCCAACGATACTTTAATCGTGGCCTTTCCATTAGAAAGTGACATCATTGTTCGCGGCGATGTGTTTACACTGCAGTACCACTACCCGCGCGAGTAAACAACGGCCCGCTTGCGGAGCGCCGCACACAAGCCTCGAGCAAGTCCGCTTCACCACACGGTTGAGAGCCGACTGATGAAGACAACACAACACGCAGTCCACGAGCGGAGAAAATCTCCAGCCTAGCTGGGAATCGAACCCGGGCGCACTTGCATGGTAGGCGAGCACGTTACCACGCAACTAAGCAGGCGGACAGTGACAAATGTCCTAGTTATTTAAAACGTTACAAACTTTGCATTAAAGATTAGGCTGGTATTAAATCTGTGAAATTTTTTTTAAGCAGTTTCTAGTACTACTTTACTAATGAGCGATATTAGAATACAAGTTTTCTCCGAGAATTTCACAAACGAAATATTCATTGCTTATTAGCGCAGTGCCGTCTTGACGCAACGTTTCAACAACAATCCTACACGTTATATTCAGGCGAAGTGTTAGTAAGTCCTTCCTGGGAAATCACGCTCACTCATATATGATGATTATCTTCTCTGGAGAGCATGAGTCCTCTCAGCAAAATATGTCTTCACGCAAGGCTAGGTACAGTTCAAGAATGATTGCAGAAGCACAATCAAGACTCATTATCTGTAGGACATCAATCATCTACTTGTATGTACGAACTCAATCGTTCACCCTTTAATATATGTGGGAACCATTGCAGACAGCACGGCCCTAGATGCCTATCAGCACGTGAGCTATACAAGTCGTCTGCACTCTGTACAGCGAAACAATACTCCTGACAACTCACAGCACTGTTACAGGCTTTCAGTCGGGAAGTGCAAACGGCTACGGCAACACTGACAGAAAACCACAGCTGCGTAACATTGCGGCAGTACTGAGACGTTTCCACAGAAACCTAAACAAAACCGTATTACGTGATTGTTCGTGGTAGACGCGTGGAACAGCTGCGCCAAGCCAATTTTACCAACCAGGGATACATTTGTACGGACGATAGCTGTCCGTGTGCAGCGCAAATCCTAGCAAGTGACGTTGCATTGAGTGGTGGGTAGTACTTGGTATGAATTAGTAAGTGATATCGTTCCTGTTCCACTAGTGAACACAACAAGGAAACAATGAAAGACCGTCGGTATGGCCGTATGCCCTAAATTGTTTGCAGCGTCAAGAAAAGATGGTCCATAGTGTATTGATTTACCTGCAAAGTTGATACTTTACATTTCGACAAAATTTCGTGAAACCTGAGACTAGGGAAAAAAGACCAAACAACATAGAGCTTGAGTTTACTCTTTGATTTACTTTAAAACTAATATGAAACATACTAAACACTCGCAAGAAGTGTTCTGCTCGTAATTCATTAAAATCGTGGCCTGGTGAAGAGATCTGAGTTTCGACGCAATAACAAATAGCTCTAAACATGAGAACTAATACCTTACAGGAGCATCGTTACGGAACATGACAATGAAAATACCAGACAAGCTATAGACATTTTCCAGTACAGAAGTTTTCGAGCTTTTAGCAAGTAAAGTACATAGTAATATTTTCATTGCTCAGTTTTGTGACATGCAGTGGAGTTAGACACAAACTTTAGGAAATATAGGGTCAATGAACTTTAGCAATGGTAGTTTGGTGGAATTCCCAGATAATATTTTGGTGCGTGAAGCGCGTGCAATTCTTGGCAGGACTAATGGTAAAAATGCACTTAACCTCGCGCAAAGTGGAGGTGGCCATTATTTAGAGGCATAGCACTACGGATCACAATAGCATCGACTCTGACAAGACTAAGGATTGTCACAACTATGCACGCCAATTAAGTTGATTAATGAATATGGGAAATGTGTACTACAAAGTGCGGTAGCTACCGTAATGATGTGATTGACTTTTTATAGTGCGAGAACATTCCATTACAGAAACGCAATATGCCGCTTGAAAATACGTTTAGACGATAGGAATTCATCCTAAATTCAGATTTCAGTATAGTGAATGTTTCTTTTCCATGGTACTGCAAATTAATAAAAATTCATCTTTTATGAACTTATTCATTATTTCCTTATTACATCTTCTCAAACTGGTATTAAGTTACACATTTTATCATTAATGATGAGGAATTCAACAACGTAAATATACGTTTTCATAGAATCACTCGCACTTTCATTTTAAAATCGATAACTGCAGCGTATTGCAACATCTGATTCATTCGGATATCACAGCTGACGTAGGTAGGAGGAAAGTGCGTGTGTACACTAATCTCATTCCAGATAGGACTACATTTACGATAAGCTACGCTTTTAAGATACATGTCAAGCTGGGCGAAAGCTGCTGGCGAGTCTATCTATCGCACGTGTGACCGCTGTTGCTAGACAATTGAAGTTAGTTTCTTTAAAAAAAAAAATTCGTTTGCCTATGTCAGCCGCCTCTTCCTGCACCAGCAACGTGTGCTCATAAGAATTTGGCCTCATGTAAGATTATACGCCTTTACTATCTTCTGCCCCCCCATGAACCATGGACCTTGCCGTTGGTGGGGAGGCTTGCGTGCCTCAGCGATACAGATAGCCGTACCGTAGGTGCAACCACAACGGAGGGGTATCTGTTGAGAGGCCAGACAAACGTGTGGTTCCTGAAGAGGGGCAGCAGCCTTTTCAGTAGTTGCAAGGGCAACAGTCTGGATGATTGACTGATCTGGCCTTGTAACAATAACCAAAACGGCCTTGCTGTGCTGGTACTGCGAACGGCTGAAAGCAAGGGGAAACTACAGCCGTAATTTTTCCCGAGGGCATGCAGCTTTACTGTATGATTACATGATGATGGCGTCCTCTTGGGTAAAATATTCCGGAGGTAAAATAGTCCCCCATTCGGATCTCCGGGCGGGGACTACTCAAGAGGATGTCGTTATCAGGAGAAAGAAAACTGGCGTTCTACGGATCGGAGCGTGGAATGTCAGATCCCTTAATCGGGCAGGTAGGTTAGAAAATTTAAAAAGGGAAATGGATAGGTTGAAGTTAGATATAGTGGGAATTAGTGAAGTTCGGTGGCAGGAGGAACAAGACTTCTGGTCAGGTGACTACAGGGTTATAAACACAAAATCAAATAGGGGTAATGCAGGAGTAGGTTTAATAATGAATAGGAAAATAGGAATGCGGGTAAGCTACTACAAACAGCATAGTGAACGCATTATTGTGGCCAAGATAGATACGAAGCCCACACCTACTACAGTAGTACAAGTTTATATGCCAACTAGCTCTGCAGATGACGAAGAAATTGAAGAAATGTATGATGAAATAAAAGAAATTATTCAGATTGTGAAGGGAGACGAAAATTTAATAGTCATGGGTGACTGGAATTCGAGTGTAGGAAAAGGGAGAGAAGGAAACATAGTAGGTGAATATGGATTGGGGGACAGAAATGAAAGAGGAAGCCGCCTGGTAGAATTTTGCACAGAGCACAACATAATCATAACTAACACTTGGTTTAAGAATCATGAAAGAAGGTTGTATACATGGAAGAACCCTGGAGATACTAAAAGGTATCAGATAGATTATATAATGGTAAGACAGAGATTTAGGAACCAGGTTTTAAATTGTAAGACATTTCCAGGGGCAGATGTGGACTCTGACCACAATCTATTGGTTATTACCTGTAGATTAAAACTGAAGAAACTGCAAAAACGTGGGAATTTAAGGAGATGGGACCTGGATAAACTAAAAGAACCAGAGGTTGTACAGAGATTCAGGGAGAGCATAAGGGAGCAATTGACAGGAATGGGGGAAATAAATACAGTAGAAGAAGAATGGGTGGCTTTGAGGGATGAAGTAGTGAAGGCAGCAGAGGATCAAATAGGTAAAAAGACGAGAGCTAGTAGAAATCCTTGGGTAACAGAAGAAATATTGAATTTAATTGATGAAAGGAGAAAATATAAAAATGCAGTAAGTGAAACAGGCAAAAAGGAATACAAACGTCTCAAAAATGAGATCGACAGGAAGTGCAAAATGGCTAAGCAGGGATGGCTAGAGGACAAATGTAAGGATGTAGAGGCCTATCTCACTAGGGGTAAGATAGATACCGCCTACAGGAAAATTAAAGAGACCTTTGGAGATAAGAGAACGACTTGTATGAATATCAAGAGCTCAGACGGAAACCCAGTTCTAAGCAAAGAAGGGAAAGCAGAAAGGTGGAAGGAGTATATTGAGGGTCTATACAAGGGCGATGTACTTGAGGACAATATTATGGAAATGGAAGAGGATGTAGATGAAGATGAAATGGGAGATACGATACTGCGTGAAGAGTTTGACAGAGCACTGGAAGACCTGAGTCGAAACAAGGCCCCCGGAGTAGACAATATTCCATTGGAACTACTGACGGCCGTGGGAGAGCCAGTCCTGACAAAACTCTACCATCTGGTGAGCAAGATGTATGAAACAGGCGAAATACCCTCAGACTTCAAGAAGAATATAATAATTCCAATCCCAAAGAAAGCAGGTGTTGACAGATGTGAAAATTACCGAACTATCAGCTTAATAAGTCACAGCTGCAAAATACTAACACGAATTCTTTACAGACGAATGGAAAAACTAGTAGAAGCCAACCTCGGGGAAGATCAGTTTGGATTCCGTAGAAACACTGGAACACGTGAGGCAATACTGACCTTACGACTTATCTTAGAAGAAAGATTAAGGAAAGGCAAACCTACGTTTCTAGCATTTGTAGACTTAGAGAAAGCTTTTGACAATGTTGACTGGAATACTCTCTTTCAAATTCTAAAGGTGGCAGGGGTAAAATACAGGGAGCGAAAGGCTATTTACAATTTGTACAGAAACCAAATGGCAGTTATAAGAGTCGAGGGACATGAAAGGGAAGCAGTGGTTGGGAAGGGAGTAAGACAGGGTTGTAGCCTCTCCCCGATGTTGTTCAATCTGTATATTGAGCAAGCAGTAAAGGAAACAAAAGAAAAATTCGGAGTAGGTATTAAAATTCATGGAGAAGAAATAAAAACTTTGAGGTTCGCCGATGACATTGTAATTCTGTCAGAGACAGCAAAGGACTTGGAAGAGCAGTTGAATGGAATGGACAGTGTCTTGAAAGGAGGATATAAGATGAACATCAACAAAAGCAAAACAAGGATAATGGAATGTAGTCTAATTAAGTCGGGTGATGCTGAGGGAATTAGATTAGGAAATGAGGCACTTAAAGTAGTAAAGGAGTTTTGCTATTTGGGGAGCAAAATAACTGATGATGGTCGAAGTAGAGAGGATATAAAATGTAGGCTGGCAATGGCAAGGAAAGCGTTTCTGAAGAAGAGAAATTTGTTAACATCCAGTATTGATTTAAGTGTCAGGAAGTCATTTCTGAAAGTATTCGTATGGAGTGTAGCCATGTATGGAAGTGAAACATGGACGATAAATAGTTTGGACAAGAAGAGAATAGAAGCTTTTGAAATGTGGTGCTACAGAAGAATGCTGAAGATTAGATGGGTAGATCACATAACTAATGAGGAAGTATTGAATAGGATTGGGGAGAAGAGAAGTTTGTGGCACAACTTGACCAGAAGAAGGGATCGGTTGGTAGGACATGTTCTGAGGCATCAAGGGATCACCAACTTAGTATTGGAGGGCAGCGTGGAGGGTAAAAATCGTAGAGGGAGACCAAGAGATGAATACACTAAGCAGATTCAGAAGGATGTAGGTTGCAGTAGGTACTGGGAGATGAAAAAGCTTGCACAGGATAGAGTAGCATGGAGAGCTGCATCAAACCAGTCTCAGGACTGAAGACCACAACAACAACACTATCTTCTGCAAACGAAGTAACGAATCTCTTCACTTGACACACGCGGCAGTACGCTCATTCGAGGCAGCAACATTGTCACTTGTGGCAATGTCCAACATTTTTTAAGAATTATAGTTTTGTCTTTCTTGTGGCTTTTGCGAGAACTGTTGGGAGAAGGCGAGGGCGAACTTCAAATCTCTTGGAAAGAAAGGAGGCGCAAAGGTGGTTTCACCGTACAGCACGTGCTATGAACCCATCTGTCAGGGACCTCGCAGTCATACTATCCAGTTTTCAGAGTGAAGGTTCTGTTTGCACTATTGAAATGAAAATAAAAATATCGTTCAGAATTATGTATGAATTACTGAAATGGAAATGAAATGGCTCTGAGCACTATGGGACTTAACTTCTCAGGTCATCAGTCCCCTAGAACTTAGAACTACTTAAACGTAACTACCCTAAGGACATCACACACATCCATGCCCAAAGCAGGATTCGAACCTGCGACCGTAGCAGTCGCGCGGTTCCAGACTGTAGCGCCTAGAACCGCTCGGCCACTCCGGCCGGCATATGAATTACTGTGCAGTAGTCTTAAGGCACTGGAAATAATACATCACTGACATAAAAATCTGTGACTTCGTACATCTGAAGAATATATTTGTCGTAATTCTACGTTATTATATCACATTTTACATATTAGAAACTGGCACTAGAGTTTATAGCTAACACAATGTAGCGTTGCTGACCAATAATTTAGTGAGGTACAGCCTGAGCCGTGATGACGATAGAAAGATGAGCAAATTTGGAAGATGAGGAGTGAAGAAAATAGAGTCCTATGACGCAAAGTATGAGGCATGCTGAGAGAGTAAATGTGCTAGACTTTTACATTTTTTAGAAAAAGTGTATTTAAAAAAATTACATGATACTGCTCATGCACTTGTTGACTGTTCTTCCACGTAATCGCCATCTCGTTCAATGCGTGGGGGGGGGGGGGGGGGGTCGTGGCACAAGCTCCTTAATGCCCTCCTCTCACCATCTCTAATCTTACCCCCCCACCCCCCTACCCCCCCACCCCCCACCCCCCACCCCCAACCCCTTTAGAACCTCTTTTCGCACCTACTAATCGGCTGAAAATTTAATTTCACTCGTGTTTCTCTTCAAGGAAGTGAAAAGATGATGATCTGAAGACACCAAAGTCAGTGGAATAACGGGGGGAGGTTCAAGACATCCTAGTCAAATATGTCCAGGAGCACCTTGGTGGCTAATGCTGTGTGATGATGGGCATTGTCTTGGAACAAGTACACTCGTCTCGTCAGCATTCCTCTCCTTTTGTTTTGAATGCTCCTTTTGCGTTTTTGCATTGTCTCACAATATCGTTGAGCACTGATGGTCTCCCCCTGAAGCAGAAGTGCGATCAAAATGATGCCTTTCCGGTCTCAAAATACTGGCGCCATGAGTTTTTGCACAAAATTGTGGTTTTGAATTATTTGGCAGAAGGTAAATTGGTGTGACGCCACTGTGACGACTGTGTTTTTGTATCAGGCGTATAATAGGCTACGCAAGTTTCATCTCCTGTCACGACAGAGCTCAGAAAATATTCGCCTTCCAACCGAAGTCGCTCGAGAACGTTGAGGGCGCTAGTGACCCGATTTTTCTTGTGGAGCTCTGTCAGCTGTTTGGAACCTATCTTGAGCACTGATCCCGGTATCTCAGCTTTTCCTTGAGTTTCTCGAAACAAAAAACGTTCTGGAGCGTGGAAACATAGCAAAAATTTCGACCACTGTCAATCGGCGGTCTTCAAGAGCAGTTTCCTCGATTTTTTGTACCAACTTACCAGTCAAGATGGAAGGTATTCCACGCCTCTGTTCGTCGTTAACTTTTGTTCTGCCTCCGAGAACCCCCTGCACCATTTAAACACACTCTTTCTGTTCATGACACCTTCGGAGCAAACCATTTTGATTTCCAGAAATATTTCGATAGGTGTTATTCGTTCCGCGAGTGGGAAGCGCGTTACGGCACGTGGCTCACATTTGGCGGTATTTCGTACTGACATCTTTCACGCAACTGGACACTAGAAAATGAGTTTATGAACTACCGTGTTAGTCCAATGCTCACTCTGATCGGGGGATCCCCCTCTACTACTCATTGTTGTTAACCCACCAAAAAAAAAAAAAACAAAAAAAAACAGTCAATTACGGTTACAGTGCATTTTCGTGTATCGGATGGATGGGGAGAACGTTTTCTGTCAGGTAATCGGAAAACAAAGACGCTTTCAGACTGAGGAATAACAACAAGTAGTTAGCAGCTAACCATGTCTACCAAACAGCCCAACCCTTAACGAGAATAGAAGATCACTTATCATTCTTGTACACGGTAAAGAAAGGAGAAAAGCTCGACTTTCTGGAAGAGAAAAAAATAGCCATCCACAAAATAAATACACCAATGTTCTTAACGTGAAAATCAAAGCCGATGGAATGAGATTTTCATCAGCTTTTTGGTTTTATTTTAATACACATGTATAGTTACAAGTATTTTCACGACTGTACGCGCGTTAGAATCGATACCTCCCGCTTATCAAATCTCTCTGCTCTTCCATCATATCCTGACGACGAGTTCGCGGGCGAACCGCGAGATGCTGCACTGTTTTGCGTAGTTAACAGGGGTTGCTCACAGAGGACTGAGATCTGGTTAGTACTGTTTTGGATGGCTGTGGACAGTGTGCCTACCGTATTTGAAGAATTACTGCCATAATGACAGTACGTTTGCGTGTTCAGAGTCGGCACACTCCTGCTTCTACTGCATTGGTTTGTGTGTGAACGCTGAGCTGCCAGTATTTGCTGTACAGCCATGAACTGGAGTAGAAAGAAAAACCGTGACACATTTTGTTGCGTGTGACTAAAGTGCTGATTGTTCCTTGAGAGAGGCTGTGCCATAGATGTTGATTTTGGCTTCTCCCTTGCAACCTGTCTACCTTAGAGTACCGACTGTTATTTTGATCTTAGTCCTCCTAAGTGGATCGGCATTCCGGATTATTAGCGTAAGCCGAAGTTATTTTAAGATTACCTGTAAAAGCCATACTGAATTTAGATTTTAGTGTTAACTGTTTAATGAAAATTTTATTTTTGTTTTTAAATTGTCCGCTTGCTTTTAAACTCCCATGCGTTTAAACTTGGAAGAAGTCAAAACCCGGAAGAGATTTGCTGTCGTTCGAATTACAGTTTATTTCTGTTGTTGTTACCTTGTCTTTACGTGGTTTTAAATTTTGCTCTGTGTTTATGTTCTAGAATTCCTAATCTGAGATGAATGAAGAGACCGAACGATTTCTGGGCTAAGCTCAGCTAGCCTACTTGGGTTAACGTCTGTTTGACGATTACATGTATCTGTTTCAGGTCGTTTAACTGTGATGTTCAATTACTTTTTTGTTCAAAATTTTCTTACAGTGATTCTCTTATTTTTTAAAAAAATCTTGTGTATGTCTGCCTTTAAATAAATTTTTAAGTATTTGATGACTTGAAATGTTATTTTCATTGCGGCACCCGTAAAATATTTGTGGTGGCTTTTTATCGTTTATTTCGTTAATGTAAAAGTGCCGTCGAGGCAACGAATATTGTTAAGCGTCTTTATAATTTTTGGTTCAATACCTTACCACTCCTAGTTCCATGCTCCCTACTACTTCATAAGACTTCGGTAGTATAAAGGGGCAGTCAGATCAAAACGTGACAGATGCAAGGAAAAAAGTAACTCGGCTATCTGTTACTTCAAAACTAATCGCCGCCGTTGCGAACGCATTTATCCCCGTGAGACAGGACGGTCAATGCCTTCATGGAAAAATGACGGCGGCTGCCAACGGAAACGTGATTGTACCCAGGAGTGCACCCCTTCGTCTCAAGCAAATCTGCAGGCACGAATGTCTTTCTTCAGGGCTCCAAATACTACCATTGGGGAAGGGGAGGGGGCGGGGGGGGGGGGAATCAAATGGCTCAAATGGCTCTGAGCACTATGGGACTTAACATCTGAGGTCATCAGTCCCCTAGAACTTAGACCTACTTAAACCTAACTAACCTAAGGACATCACACACATCCATGCCCGAGGCAGGATTCGAACCTGCGACCGTAGCAGTCGCGCGGTTCCGGACTACAGCGCCTAGAACCGCATGGCCACCGCAGTCGGCGGGGGGGATCGTGAATATACGGAGGCTGAGTAAGGACTACTCAGCGTACTCGAAATAGCCTTGGCAACAAGTTGGAGGGTTATCTCTCTGTCAGTTTTTGTTTCCATTTTCAGACAAAACTGAAAATCGTCTTACAAAGTATTGCCTCACTATACCAACTACTGTCGTATTGCCTCTATCCAACTAACATATGCCGCTGCAGGCAGCCTCAGTATTTGCAAGGTTAGTGTCTTAATAAAAATGTTATGCACATTAATTTTTTTGTCATTAGCTGAGCAACATTAATCAACACGACTCAAGAAACAAAAACTAAATGTCACCACTTCACTCATATTAGTGACGTACATATACTGGGAACCAAAAGAAAATCACCATTTACTAGGAATAATGTTCTTCACAATGAACTAAAATTTTTAAACTTACGTAGACCCTATATACACTGAAACTGACGAAGTTACTGGAGTACTCGTACCGCTCTTTTCATAAGTTTCAGGTTACTGTCGTCACTCGAGGTACCAGTAAGAATAATTGAAGGATACCGCCCGTTTCAAGAGCTTACTCGTACTGGCTGTCTCGCAAACTGATTATTGTAAATTGTTACAGTGTATGTTAAAAGTAAAATGGATCGCATTATAAACTTGTAAAGTTTAGGCCTTTGAGAAGCACAAAATTTCACGATACACTCCAGGGGATTGTTCCATACACACTATTGAGAAAGCGTGCTCTACTGTGCGAGAACACGGTGTCACCCGAGACTTCCACGGAAGTGATGTGGAGGGGCTAGTGTCACTCGAAAATTGCTCAGAAGTGAAGTCAAAATAGCGTGTTACTCAATGCGACAGCAAAAGCTAATAGCCAGAATGAGATTTTCACTCTGCAGCGGAGTGTGCGCTGATATGAAACTTCCTGGCGGATTAAAACTGTGTGCCCGACCGAGACTCGAACTCGGGACCTTTGACTTTCGCGGGCAAGTGCTCTACCGAAGCACGACTCACGCCCGGTACTCACAGCTTTACCTCTGCCAGTACCTCGTCTCCTACCTTCCAAACTTTACAGAAGCTCTCCTGCGAACCTTGCAGAACTAGCTCAGTTGGTAGAGCACTTGCCCGCGAAGGGCAAAGGTCCCGAGTTCGAGTCTCGGTCGGGCACACAGTTTTAATCTGCCAGGAAGTTTCAAAAGCTAATAGCAGTCGACGAATTAACAACTATGGAGGCGCCATTTTGGATTTGGTCGTATTTCATTGTTTTTTAATTATAACTTGCGTGTTACGACAGTATGGCATTTCAAGGCAACGGTGGGTTGAAGATTTATCACAGACGCCTCGCTCTTTGTACGATTTGTTATAATTAAATGCCAGTTAATAACACATTGACAGTAAAAGCGTTCAGAAGATCCTAAGATGAATCCCATTACTGTTGAAATCTGCTTCAATTAGACACATAATGTTAAAAGAGTCGAATGGTAATGGGTTTGTGTCCTGCTCTACAAAACACACTCTTCGTCCAAACAGGTGTCGGAAGCCCAACGGTACCGACCGACCGCCGTGTCATCTTCAGACCGTAGGCATCACGGGATCCAGATATGGAGAGGCATGTAGTCAGTAGACTGCTCTACCAACCGTTGTCGGTTTACGAGACCAGAGCCGCTACTTCTCAGCCAAGTTATCTCCGTAATTTTCCTCACAATGTGTGCACCCCACTTGCTACAGCACTCGGCAGACCCATGCGGTCATTGATCCAAGTGCCGGCCGCGCCCGACAGTGCTAACTTCGGCGATCTGACGGAAACCGGTGTTACACTAGAGCAAAGCCGCTGGCTGTCATGCTACAAGCTTATGCTTACTTTAACATCTTCGCATTTATAACAGGTTCTGGGACGTTTTTATTAATGTAATACAAGTACGTTTTGCAATATGCAGATATTGCTTACGAGCAAAAGTTCAAAAATATTGAGAGAGGCAGATTTTGTGGCTATCAGCATATATTATCGTGTGCTTGCGAATTAATGTTTAAAAATGGTTCATTTTTAATTCTGACTGTGTATGCATCCCAACTGGGAAATTCTGAACTGTTTATGAGGAATCTGGATTGCTTACTAAGCAAGCCGGCCGCGGTGGCCGAGCGGTTCTTGGCGCTACAGTCTGGAACCGCGCGACTGCTGCGGTCGCAGGTTCGAATCCTGCCTCGGGCATGGATGTGTGTGATGTCCTTAAGTTAGTTAGGTTCAAGTAGTTCTAAGTTCTAGGGGACTGATGACCTTAGAAGTTAAGTCCCATAGTGCTCAGAGCCATTTGAACCAGTTTACTATGCAGCCTGTCAGGCAGCAGCAAGCCGTTAATTAGTTTCCTTTAATTTACGTCTATGGGCACAATCTTTTTGTTAACAGATTACCGGTTTCGGTCTTTAATGACCATCATCAGATCTGCAGGAAAAATGGGAAAAACATAAATACACTCGCAGATTGTCTACAGCTTAAAAACAATACATAGACCATATTGAATAGTAGTACTGACAATATAAACATTTGTGAGCTTTAAGTATGATGAGGCATACCTGTTTCATAAAAACAATGTCTTAATATACTGCAGCCATAGTGGCATCGTCAAATGTTAAATGCAGAATCAGCACCATCATCGTCAAATACATACATATATATATATATATATATATATATATATATATATATATATATATATATATATATATATATATATTTATTGTGCAAGTAAGCTTCTTGCGTTACTCATTTGTTACCGTTTTTTTCCGTAAACGCGATACTGTATCAGATACTTCATGCAACTGTCCTATCTGGGATTTTTTGATACAGAAAGTACGAGTTCTTCACGGAAGTCTTGGTTAATAGCCCCAACCAATTCTGCTACATATGTGGTGAATATTGTCAAGAACAGCAACGACGGAATATAAACAGTTTTGTAAAACGTAGATATCAGGCATAGTTTGGAAAACAACTTGGACAACAAGATACATGTTGGGCCCCACACAACGCTTGAATGTAAAAATTGGAGTCACTTCGATGTTGGAGTGATGGAGGACGAAAAGGGCTTCCATTTGGGATACCGATGACATGGACAGTGCCAAAAAACCACCTCGATGATTGCTACTTTTGTGCTGTGAATGTAGAAGGTGTGAATCGATATAAAAAGCACCCTTGGGTAAACCCAGACGTACAATCCACTAAACCACCAATCTTCCATAGTGAAGATTTGCCAATACTCGTATTTACTTGGTTATCAGACGATTACTGTAATGATGTCGAAATGTTAGACAGCCAGAGTAAAGCGAAGAATACAGTCCTACATCGCAAGGCTTTTATCAGGCCGAGCTAAGCGAGTTGAGTAGAGATTTAAATTTATCTAAGAACTCAGCTGAGCTTCTCGTGTCAAGACTACAAGAACAACATTGCTTTCAGCCTGGCGTATCAATAACATCCTGTCCAACTAGAGAGTGCGGCATTCTTCCATATTTTAACTAGATGAATGATACTGTATATTGTAGTGATATTTCTGGGCTTTTAAATTTAATGTGTCTTCCAGTAAACCAACCAAAAGACTGGCGACTTTTCCTAAACAGCTCAAAAACAAGTTTTATATTTGTGTTGCTGCATACAGAAACAAATTAACTTCGACACCTGTAGATCATTCAACTTCTCTTAAGGATGAATATCGAAATTTTAAACTTGTTTTAGAGACATTTTCATTTCATCAGCATCAGTGGTCGTATGTGTAGATTTAAAAATGGTGAATTTTTCAATGGGTCAGCAAAGTGGATACACTAAATCTCCTAGTTTTATTTGTCTGTGTGACAGTTGTTCGATAAATGAACATTGGAGCAGAAAAGACTGACAGCCGAGAATGAACCTGACTGTAGGAAAAGATAACATCGTTCATGAAACCTTGGTCAGTCGGGAAAAGATCATCCATCTCCTGCTACATATTAAACCTGGGCTTATAAACAGTTTTTTAAGGCTTTAGATATGGATAGCTCTTGCTTCAATCATTTCTTGGTATCATAATAGAAAAGTTAAAAGCGGGAACTTTCGTTGGGCCAAAAATCCGTAATCTTATAAACAACGATGCTTTCACAAACCACATGACTCAAGGTATTGGAAGCATGGACAAGCATTGTATCAGCTATCAAAATTTTTTGAGGTAATCACAAATCTGAAGAATATTCCGAAATACTAGACAAAATGCTCTAGAATTTCTAAAAACTAGGAGCTAATGAGGCGCTAATTGCATTTTTTGCTATCCACCAGGGTATCAAGATTGTGGAGGAAAGATATCAAGGCTGCTGGGATCGCCATATTGTGGCAGACTACTGTTGGAACCTACCCCCATGAACCATGGACCTTGCCGTCGGTGAGGAGGCTTGCGTGCCTCAGCGATACAGATGGCCGCACCGTAGGTGAAACCACAACGGAGGGGTATCTGTTGAGAGGCCAGACAAACGTGTGGTTCCTGAAGAGGGGCAGCAGCCTTTTCAGTAGTTGCAGGGGCAACAGTCTGGATGATTGACTGATCTGGCCTTGTAACACTAACCAAAATGGCCTCGCTGTTCTGGTAATGCGAACGGCTGAAAGCAAGGGGAAACTACAGCCGTAATTTTTCCCGAGGGCATGCAGCTTCACTGTATGGTTAAATGATGATGGCGTCTTCTTGAGTAAAATATTCCGGAGGTAAAATAGTCCCCCATTCCGATCTCCAGGCGGGGACTACTCAAGAGGACGTCGTTATCAGGAGAAAGAAAATTGGCGTTCTACGGATCGGAGCGTAGAAAGTCAGATCCCTTAATCGGGCAGGTAGGTTAGAAAATTTAAAAAGGGAAATGGATAGGTTGAAGTTAGATATAGTGGGAATTAGTGAAGTTCGCTGGCAGGAGGAACAAGACTTTTGGTCAGGTGAATACACGGTTATAAATACAAAATCAAATAGGGGCAATGCAGGAGTAGGTTTAATAATGAATAGAAAGATAGGAGTGCGGGTAAGCTACTACCAACAGCATAGTGAACGCATTATTGTGGCCAAGATAGACACGAAGCCCATGCCTACTACAGTAGTACAAGTTTATATGCCAACTAGCTCTGCAGATGATGAAGAAATTGATGAAAGATATGATGAGATAAAAGAAATTATTCAGGTAGTGAAGGGAGACGAAAATTTAATAGTCATGGGTGACTGGAATTCGAGAGTAGGAAAAGGGAGAGAAGGAAACATGGTGGGTGAATATGGATTGGGGGAGAGAAATGAAAGAGGAAGCCGTCTGGTAGAATTTTGCACACAGCATAACTTAATCATAGCTAACACTTGGTTCAAGAATCATGGAAGAAGGTTGTATACATGGAAGAATCCTGGAGATACTAGAAGGTATCAGATAGATTATATAATGGTAAGACAGAGATTTGGGAACCAGGTTTTAAATTGTAAGACATTTCCAGGGGCAGATGTGGACTCTGACCACAATCTATTGGGGAGATGGGACCTGGATAAACTGACTAAACCAGAAGTTGTACTGAGTTTCAGGGAGAGCATAAGGGAACAATTGACAGGAATGAGGGAAAGAAAAACAACAGAAGAAAATGGGTAGCTCTGAGGGATGAAGTAGTGAAGGTAGCAGGGGATCAAGTAGGTAAAAAGATGAGGGCTAGTAGAAATCCTTGGGTAACACTCAAAAGTGAGATCGTCTCGAAATGAGATCGACAGGAAGTGCAAATTGGCTAAGCAGGGATGGCTAGAGGACAAATGTAAGGATGTAGAGGCTTATCCCGCTAGGGGTAAGATAGATACTGCCTACAGGAAAATTAAAGAGACCTTTGGAGAAAAGAGAGCCACTTGTATGAATATCAAGAGCGCAAATGGAATCCCAGTTCTAAGCAAAGAAGGGAATGCAGAAAGGTGGAAGGAGTATATAGAGGGTCTATACAAGGGCAATGTACTTCAGGATAATATTATGGAAATGGAAGAGGATGTAGATGAAGGTGAAATGGGAGATACGATACTGCGTGAAGAGTTTGACAGAGCACTGAAAGACCTGAGTCGAAACAGGGCCCCAGGAGTAGACAACATTCCATTGGAACTACTGACGACCTTGGGAGAGCCAGTCCTGACAAAACTCTACCATCTGGTGAGCAAGATGTATGAGACAGGCGAAATACCCTCAGACTTCAAGAAGAATATAATAATTCCAATCCCAATGAAAGCAGGTGTTGACAGATGTGAAAATTGCCGAACTATCAGTTTAACAAGTCACAGCTGCAAAATACTAACACGAATTATTTACAGACGAATGAAAAAACTGGTAGAAGCCGACCTCGGCGAAGATCAGTTTGGATTCCGCAGCAATGTTGGAACACGTGAGGCAATACTGACCCTACGACTTATCTTAGAAAATAGATTAAGGAAAGGCAAACCTACATTTCTAGCATTTTTAGACTTAGAGAAAGCTTTTGACAATGTTGATTGGAATACTCTCTTTCAAATTCTGAAGGTGGCAGGGGTAAAATACAGGGAGTGAAAGGCTATTTACAATTTGTACAGAAAGCAGATGGCAGTTATAAGAGTCGAGGGGTATGAAAGGGAAGCAGTGGTTGGGAAGGGAGTAGACAAGGTTGTAGCCTATCCCCGATGTTATTCAATCTGTATATTGAGCAAGCAATAAAGGAAACAAAAGAAAAGTTCGGAGTAGGTATTAAAATCCATGGAGAAGAAATAAAAACTTTGAGGTTCGCCGATGACATTGTAATTCTGTCAGAGACAGCAAAGGACTTGGAAGAGCAGCTGAACGGAATGGATAGTGTCTTGGAAGGAGGATATAAGATGAACATCAACAAAAGCAAAACGAGGATAATGGAATGTAGTCGAATTAAGTCTGGTGATGCTGAGGGAATTAGATTAGGAAATGAGACACTTAAAGTAGTAAAGGAGTTTTGCTATTTGGGGAGCAAAATAACTGATAATGGTCGATGTAGAGAGGATATGAAATGTAGACTGGCAATGGCAGGGAAAGCGTTTCTGAAGAAGAGAAATTTGTTAACATCGAGTATAGATTTAAGTGTCAGGAAGTCGTTTCTGAAAGTATTTGTATGGAGTGTAGCCATGTATGGAAGTGAAACATGGACGATAAATAATTTGGACAAGAAGAGAATAGAAGCTTTTGAAATGTGGTGCTACAGAAGAATGCTGAAGATTAGATGGGTAGATCACATAACTAATGAGGAGGTATTGAATAGAATAGGGGAGGAGAGGAGTTTGTGGCACAACTTGACAAGAAGAAGGGTTCGGTTGCTATGGCATGTTCTGAGGCATCAAGGGATCACCAATTTGGTATTGGAGGGCAGCGTGGAGGGTAAAAATCGTAGAGGGAGACCAAGAGATGAATACACTAAGCAGATTCAGAAGGATGTAGGTTGCAGTAAGTACTGGGAGATGAAGAAGCTTGCACAGGATAGAGTAGCATGGAGAGCTGCATCAAACCAGTCTCTGGACTGGACTAACAACAACAACAACTGCTTGGACTTGCAAAGAGACTGCCCCGACGAAAAACATCGAAGAAAAAATTCCTTTACAAAATGTTTTTTTTTTTTTTTTAAATCTTATGGAAGTGTTTTTGTTGTCAAGATTAATTTTATTATTCTTTGTATCATTTATAGCATTTTGTTTGTTTGAAATCATCTTATAAATTTAAAATAAACGTTTTAACAATTATGCTCTTCTTTTTTATAATTTAATTTCCAGTATAAATGAATTGCCTTTCTCTCAAAAAGTAGAATCAGTTGAACAAAAATATTATTATTTTCGTATTCAGCAGATGAAAGTTACCTGAAATTGATTAATAAATCCCATGCTGCATAATCAGTGTTTTCTGAGTTATTTTCAACACAGTATGCAACTTTTCAAAACATATCACAGTGTAACACGGCCTGGGGTACAAATGGCGGGGTCCCTTAATTGATATTAGTGCTTGCTGCTTGTTGACCGTGCGCCATGTCCACCCCACGTACCTGATAAACCCACGGCGGTCGTATTGTTCTGCTCCACACTGCTGAGCGACCTGCCTGAAATTATGGATCTAAATATGCAATCAGGTTAGGGGAATCACTCAACGTCAAACACAACAGTGTCCTACGTCTGGTATGAACATCTATATTCTGAGACGATATGAAAATCACAGGTTTCACTGCTTACACTCTAAGTCACAAGTGTTTATGCCAAATTCTAGATAATTATATGTCCACAATGTCACTTGGACAAGCTTACGCATAACCGAACACGGCGCGGATGATTGTTAATGATGCGGAAGCCGAATGATCGAACGAAAGTTCTTACGCTCGCCCCGCAGATTTCTTTTGGTACCAGTCCTCCTTGGCACTAGTAATGATATAACACTGCTCATAAAGTTAAATTACAGTTCACAGTTCACGACTGTACGAGCGTGCGCGTAACCGTCGCGGCGCGGCTTATTGTTGATGATGCGGAAACGCGATGACCGAACGCACGTTCTCACGCTCGCTACAAGACACTGGCACTTGACTGCACTCTTTTATGGTAACGAATTTTTACTGATTCACATTAGTTCATTCTGAGAGACCGAACACGGCGCGGATGATTGACGCTGTGCGACACGCAACGTTATCAGCGGCACTGCTAATTTTTAATTACACCATTACGCACATTCCTCTGAATCACTTCCATATTTCATCACCTTACTGTAATATCAATTGTTGTAACACTTGAACTTCCATAATAACAATGCCTCTCACATGCAGAGCTACCCACAACACAAGACAACAGTTCCGTGTCCCGCGCTCGACCCTGCAAACGGGCTGCCCGCAAAGATACTCCGTAACTATGCCAGCGATATGACAATACGCTTACAACAGTATAAAAGACAGATACTCTGGCCTCTCCTCCTAGTTCATTGTCAGAATAAACAAGATTATTATCATTTGTGGAGTGTCGGCGCTCGCCGTGTATTCATGTGAGAGCAGAACACACTGCAAGTGATTCCCACTGATGCGTCGGCCATTATCTGCTGTTAAGAGAGAACAGTGACCGTACAACTTAGGTGTATTTGAGAAAACGACTCAATTCAGACATTCTGGATATTTGCAAATACATCACAATGACCCAACTGGAGGACTATGGCTTCCAAGATGACAATGATTGTGTTACTATAGCTTATTACATATTCGAATGACTGAAATCAAGAAATATTTGTAAAGAGTTTTTGAACGGTTATAGGAAACTTAGTGATGAGTGCTGTAACTATTACTCGTTTGCTACACAGCTTATACCTTTGCTATGTGATATTTCAAACAGATTTATCTCGCTGCTGTGAGCGTTTAAAAATTATGTGCTTCTTTCTATGAATAAAAACTGCTACAAACGTGATGATGTGGATCTATGATGCCAGTTTGAAGGGCCTGCTCCTATTATACTTCACTGTACTGGCTGTAAAAATTGAAAATAATAAATAATTTTTTCTACTCAATGTAGATTTTTTAAAAAGATAATAACATCTGTACAGATGTGGCGACTTATCAAGTACATAGTAATGTTAAGGTGCTACCGACTACGCCACAGCTATTCACGAACTCTTATTTCATACTTCAATGAGGCAGCTGTGTCTTGTTCCGCCCACTCGCTACTAAGATGCGTGCACCATCGGCGGCAACTTACAGGGCCACAAAAAGCTGCGAAGCTTTGTCTTTTAATGCTCGCTGAGGTGACAGAAGTCAAGGGATGTCTCCTGGTATCAGGCCGGACTTCCTTTTGTCCGGCGTAGTATAGCAGCTGGATGTGCATTGAGTCGACAAGACGGTGGACGTCCGCTGCAGAAATATTGAGCCATCCATAATTGCGAAAGTGTTTCCAGCGCAGGTTTTTGTGCACGAACTGACCTCTCGATTATGTCCCATGATTGTTCGATGGGACTCATGTCGGGCGATATGGGTGGTGAAATCATTCGCTCGATTGTTCTGAATGTTCATCAAACCAATTGCGAACAATTGTAGCCCGGTGACATCGGGCGTTGCCATCCATAAAAAGTCCGTCGTTGTTTGGGAACGTGAAGTCGATGAAGGGCTGCAAATAGGCTCCAAGTAGCCGAACACAGCCATTTCTACTCAATGATCAGTTCAGTTGGAAAAGGAGACCCAGTCAATTCTATGTAACCGCAGCCCACTCAATTGTGGAATCACCACCAACTTACACAGTGCCTTGTGACAACCTGGGACCATGGCTTTGTGGGGTCGATGCTACATCCGAACCCAACCGTCACCTTTTACCAGCTGAAATCGGAAGTCGTCGAAGCAGGCCACAGTTTTCCAGTGGTCCAACCGATATGGTGCACGAGCCCAGGAGAGGTGTTGTCAGGAAAACATCTGGCGTCGGTCGTCTGCTGCCACAGCCCCCTTTAACACCAAATTTCGCCGGACTGTCCAAACGGATAAGTTCATCAAGTCCCACATTGATTTCTGAGGTTATTTCACACAGTTTAGCTTTTGTCTTGGAATTGACAACTCCACGCAAACGCCGCTGCACTCGGTCGTTAAGTGGAGGTTGTCGGCCACTGAATTGTCTGTGGTGAGAGGTAGTGACCGAAATTTGGTATTCTCGCCACACTCCTCTGGATCTTGAAATATTGATTCCTTAACGTTTTCCGAAATGGAATGTCCCATGCGTCTAGCTCCAACTACAGTATTGGCCATTCAAATTGCTACACCAAGAAGAAATGAAGATGATAAACGGATATTCATCGGACAAATATATGATACTAGAACTGATATGTGATTACATTTTCACGCAATTTGGGTGCATAGACCCTGAAAAATCAGAACCCTGGAACAACCACCTCTGGCCGTAATAACGGCCTTGATACGCCTGGGCATTGAGTCAAACAGAGCTTGGATGGCGTGTACAGGTACGGCTACTCAGGCAGCTTCAACACGATACCACAGTTCATGAAGAGTAGTGGCTAGCGTATTGTGACGAGCTAGTTGCTCGGCCACCATTGGCCAGACGTTTTCAATTGGTGAGAGATCTGAAGAATGTGCTGGCCAGGGCAACAGTCGAACATTTCCTGTATCCGGAAAGGCCAGACAGGACCTGCAACATACGGTCATGCATTATCCTGCTGAAATGTAGGGTTTCGCAGGGATCGAATGAAGGGTAGAGCCACAGGTCGTAACACATCTGAAATGTAACGTCCACTATTCAAAGTGCCGTCAATGCGAACAAGATGTGATTGAGACGTGTAACCAATGGCACCCCATACCATCACGCCGGGTGATACGCCAGTATGGCGATGACGAATAAATGCTTCCAATGTGCGTTCACCGCTATGTCGCCAAACACGGCTGAGACCATCATGAAGCTGTAAACAGAACCTGGATTCATCCGAAAAAAATGAGGTTTTGCCATTTGTGCACCCAGGTTCGTCGTTGAGTACACCGTCGCAGGCACTCCTGTCTGTGATGCAGCGTCAAGGGAAACCGCAGCGATGGTCTCCAAGTTGATAGTCCGTACTGTTGCAAACGTCGTCGAACTGTTCGTGCAGATGGTTGTTGTCTTGCAAACGTCCCCATGTGTTGACTCATTGATCGAGACGTGGCTGCACGATCCGTTACAGCTATGCGGGTAAGATGCCCGTCATCTCGACTGCTAGTGATACGAGGCCGTTGGGATCCAGCACGGCGTTCCGTATTGCCCTCCTGAACCCACCGATTCCATATTCTGCTAACAGTCATTGGATCTCGACCACCGCGAGCAGCAATGTCGCGATACGATAAATCGATAGGCTACAATCCGACCTTTATCAAAGTCGGAAACGTGATGGTACGCATTTCTCCTCCTAACACGAGGCACCACAACAACGTTTCACCAGGCAACCCCAGTCAACTGCCAGCCTTGTGTGACTGCTCTGAAAAGCTAATCATTTGCATATCACAGCATCTTCTTGCTGTCAGTTAAATTTCGCGTCTGTAGCACGTCATCTTCGTGGTGTAGCAATTTTAATGGTCAGTAGTGTATGTGTGCAACAAACCTTCGTTTAAAATCTGTTAATTCCCGCCGTGTGGCCATAATCACGTGGAAAACACTTTACATGAATCACGTGACTACGAATGATAGCTCCGCCTATGCACGGCCCTTTTATACCTTGCGTAGGCGACGCTACCGCCATCTGTATAAGTGCATATCGCTATCCCATGATTTTTGTCACCTCGGTATATGTCTGTATCAGATACCTACCCACAAGGGTTCGATGCAGTGGCATCATGGCGATGTTGGAGCTGGCTGCGATGTTGGAGATAACGCCAGTGGTGGCGTCGGATGTGGTGGCAGTGGTAGCGATGGTGGCAGCGATACATGAGCGCGCTAGTCCCCGGCAGGAAGCTATGTATTTTTTATAGGTAATTGGACAGGACACTGGGTGTGTTATGTTAGGCACATACCAATTTCTTCAGTGGACTCAGCCTGTACAAGCTTGACAGGTTCTACACTTACACGTTTTGGTACAGGACGAATGCAGGAACTGTTACAGCTCTCCACTGGTATCGCTACACTATTTTTGCTCCCTCAACAAACTAACAGTAAGCCGCTCTTGCGCTCTGGTGGAGCTAGGGGGAAGCAGTATGGTGTACCTAGTGTGTGTCCCTGGACACTCAGGGATCTGTGGCAGTGAACAAGCTGATAGACTGGCTAGGATGCGGGCAACAACTCCATTTATTGGACCTTAACCTGTCTTGACAATCACCAAGGCTATGATCAAATTAGAACTACGGAACTGGCTTAGGAAACAGCAGGTAGGATATTGGACCGAGGTCCATAAACAAAAACATGGTAAGGTAATGATGCCCAAGCCATGTTTTAAAAGAAGCTCTGTAATCCTGGGATTGAACAGGAAAGAGATCAAACTCATGACTGGACTGATGACCGTCCATGGGAACTTCAAAAGACACCTACACACAATGGGTATAACGGAAGAGGACCCTAAATGTAGGATCTGTGATGAGGGTGAAGAAACTGCATCACACCTAATCTTTGAACGCATGGCATTGGAGAGCAAAAGATACAGAATCTTCGGGACACCTAGACCTGAAGAAATTGTGTCTAACAAAAAACTGGTAGAGGGACTCCTTTCACTATTTAAGGGCACTGGTTGGCTTTACTAGATATACAGGGCGCGATACCACACAATAAACCTAGTTTCGGTGCGGGTAGTGGCGGGTTAGACCTAAGCTGTTTTAGCTCTCCTGTTAAAATCAATCAAGCTGCTCTTACGTAGGAGCATCAGTGGCATAATCTTTTGTGCCGACTGATAATGCAAAGTACAGATCTTCTAAATTCATAACACTTGAATGTTTTAAATATATAGTCGTGTTCAATAAGAAGATAATTCTAGCACTGCCTCACCGTTCATATGAGACTTAATGGTCATGCAGTGGGATGTATCGTACTGGTCTGTCATCTTATTCTTCAGTCATGCCATCACATTACATACATATTCCCACCTTGTGCCAAGAATACTAAACTCTTGTACCGACGCGATAGGCGTTTTCAACTTCAGCCACCATGGCAAAGTCATAATCCGGTGATAGATCCACGGCACCATTTTTTGATCCACTCACTGTCACGTTATAAGTGATGGCGAACAGTAGTGCTCTTGAGAGGCTTGCCTGCAGTTACGAGAGCTGAGGTAGTTTCAATGGTGGTGGCTATTGCTGCTGTAGTTGTAGCGTCAATGTAGTGCAGTCAGACAACACCAGGTCCAGTAAATGAGGAAGACCATCGTTGGGATGCTGTGGCCGAGGCAGTGCGGCCAATAGTATGTGAGTGTCTTCCAACAACAGCTGTGCTTCTACAGGATCAGGGGCACGATACGCTGCTGGAACAATAAAAAAGCCATAATTATGAATGAATATACATTTATGAATAACAATATTAATAATAATTGAAATTTCAGCATAGGATCATATAGACGGCCGTTTGCACATAACTGGTAGGTACAGTGACCTAGGTTTCGACACCTACTACGGGTATCTTCATAAGGATGAAATTTTGATAAATTCTATAAAATAATAAATGTAAAATTAGGTATGACAAAAAACACATTAACCAAGACAACAATTTTCATGATGTACAAACGTTACTTACGTGAAATTACATTGCTACAAAGCAATGGTCGGAATTTAGAGAAGCTATGCTCAAGTCAAAAGTGAAATAAAACGTTCTAGCCTTTCCAACGTGTGCCCAGCCGGAAACGAGGTCAATTTTTTTTATTTTCTTTATTGTATTTCCAGTTCCCCATCTGGGGCCGGTTGGCAGCAGCACAGGCGCTGCTCTTCAGGCGAAAGACATTACAAGTAGACAGGAAGACATTTAAAACAATACAGAGAAGAAAACATGGCGGAACGTAGAAACAAAAAAGGTGGATCATAAGAGAAGAAAGCATACAAAAAGTGGCGACTGTAAACCTGAGGTAAAAATCTAAAAAAGTATTGTACACACAAAAATCACACACTGCAAGGATTAAAAGGCACCAGGCAAAGTAGGGCTGGAGCCTAAAAGCCGCCAAACGATTAAAACAGCCACATGATGGACGGTGTAGCATGTGACAATCTCACGACGAGCACACAATTAAAACCACATCACTGATGACACTGTAGAACAGTACCGGACACAACACTAAAGCAGTGCACTTGATGATGACTAAAAGCCTGGGAGGATCTGCCAGGGGTGGGGAACGAGGAAGAAGGGAAAAGGAGACGGGAAAGAGGGGAGAGAAAGGAGGAGGAAGTGGGGGGCGAGCCGAAGGGGGCCTGGGGAGGGAAGGGACGGGTGATGAAAAACAGCTGAGGAGGGGGTACAGGGACTCAATTGGGGGGGGGGGGGAAGGAGGAAGATCCACTCTACGAGAAGGAGGGGAGAGGAAAAGGGGGGTCCTGTGGAGGGGGGCACAAGGCCAGTCTACAGTTGGTATGAAGGGTAGATGTCACAGTGAAGTTCAACATTCGGGAGGGGTAGGTGCTGGAAATTGCCCTGAAGAAGGACATGAAGGATGTGGAGGTGGAGAGAGGGAGTGGTATAGTGATAGAGGTGCGACAACAGGTGGGTGGGGGAGAGGAAGGAGAAAACCAGGGGGTGGGAGAGATCAAGACTGCGGACAGTGTAAAGGATGTGGAGACGTTGATGGAAAAGGAGGAGACGGGGGAAGGGTATGAGCTCATACAGGAATCGTGTCGAGGAAGGAAGGTGGATAGGATACGGAAGGCAAGGCGGAGCGTGTGGTGTTCTAGGATTTGGAGGGCCTTATAAAAGAGTGGGAGGGGGGGGGGGATGGAACAGCATCAGACTGATCGGCCTAGTGGCTTACATTACTGCCACGAAAACTGTACGAGGTGCGCCGCCTACCAGGTGCAGACAGTGACATATGCCCATTTGAAACATTACAACAGCAATAATTGAAAAAAAACTACAGTTAACATAAAAAATACAAAGATAGAGAGCTTAATATCTTTTTGAAACTACACAGTAGTCAGGCAGATTAAGTAAAACACAGCCATCTCATAGGCTTTACAGAAATTACTATTACATAAAGGACAGAATAATAAAGGAAAAGCCGGCCGAAGTGGCCGTGCGGTTAAAGGCGCTGCAGTCCGGAACCGCAAGACCGCTACGGTCGCAGGTTCGAATCCTGCCTCGGGCGTGGATGTTTGTGATGTCCATAGGTTAGTTAGGTTTAACTAGTTCTAAGTTCTAGGGGACTAATGACCTCAGCAGTTGAGTCCCATAGTGCTCAGAGCCATTTGAACCAATAAAGGAAAAAATCTGCAGAATGGTGTGTAATCCAAAAAATATTTGCATGATGGTAACTTTAGCAGGTTATATCCGTGAGATTCAAAGAAAATGCTGTTTCTGAACCAGAAGCAGTGAAAACTATAGCAAAAAAATAGAGGAATCAAAATTCCGCGATCATTGTATTTCACAAATATTTTTTTATATTTGTGGTGACAGATTTATCTACCGGCTCGTCGCCGTCATTATCTGTCCACCCATAATCAACTGGATTGGGCGTGATGATGTCCTCGTCGTCACTTTGGTTTACAATACTCAGCAGCTCATCGTCTGTAAACGGACGGTAACGTCGCGTCATTTTATTCGGTAACGCGGAAACGGCCGCACACAAAGAGGGTAATATAGCGATACGAATGAACTCAGCAGTAAGAGAAATCAGCATTCAATAGTCGTTCAGGTATTTCCTAGTATTCCAACAATTAAACTGCATACTTGCGCAACAATTACCTCCGACTCGCTGGCCCGATTGTCGGCGTTATACGTAACTATACGACTGTAGCAGGGAACCGCTCTAAGTATTTTTTATAGCAAACAGTATATATACGTCTGGAGCACTGAAACGATTGGCGTATATTTACGTCTGGAGCAGTGAAAGGGTTAGAACTGGAATAATTACAATATTATTAGAGAGCCGTGCCATGACCTATGGGTAAATCGTTGCACGTCTCTGAGGCAAATATTCTGGTGTGCGGAATGGGTCAGCGAGAGGGCGCACGTGTGCTGGAAAAGGTGGATTTTGAGAGTACAGCGCGAGGCGAGGTATGATGAACTGAGTGGCTGCAGTGAACTAAAGCGGTGCTGTGTGAGCGCGTGGCCTCCTGGCTTCCAATGCTCCTGGGTTCGATAGAAGACGTCGTGGTCACACAACACGCGGGGCACGGAGTGTGTGACGCTGTTTGGGACGTCTTGTTGGAGCGGAGGAGAGTGGTTCAAACGGTCTGGTCTATTTGCAGTAGCATCGACTGTTGGAGGTGTGGTCTTGTAGCCGCTGACAACCAGATCAACTGTCTTCAACGCCAACTAAGAATCCTATGAGGACATACTTGGCGTGGAATTATTCGATCTGCGGTTCCGTCCCTGTGCTGCATTTAAGTGGTGGTCGATGCATATTAATTAGGCGGCTAGTTCGTGGCTCCACAGTAACGGTTTCCGCCAGAATCATAACAGTCGCTATAGTCCGTGAGACGAGTGATTGGTAGTGACAGTTCCGGCGAGCAGACGGCGCTGTTGCCGAGCGTGGCTCACAGCACGCGGCGCCCTGTCTGCTACACGCATTCTCTAGCAGCAGAAATAAAAGCGAGACAAAATACAAGTCGTATTGGTACGCGTGAATTTATTTAAAGTTGATGCTTGAAATATACTAACTCGAAAACTGATAAGAGCTATTTAGTACAAGTATCTAAGATGCTGAAACATAATAAAGTTATTTGTTAAACTTCACAACTGAAATGAAAACTATTTTCGCAAGTTGTTGAACATTAGCAGTTTTGGTTTCCATTGTTAAGTATTAGCATTATTAATTTGTTCTACTACAAGCTACGGAATAATTGGTCAGTGTATTAAGAGTTATAATCTGAAGAAAGTACTCACAATATGATGATCTGGTTGTAGATCGATAGCAAACTCCCTCCTTACATTCCTGAATACGTTGCAGTTACTGTAATGGAAAAACACCACTCACATCACTGTCAGAATCTGATTTGACATTGTCTTCCTCAGCTCTACTCGAACTATCACTGCTCTCTCCCAGATGTATAATTAAATTTTCGATGCATTCTTCCACAACCCCTTCGGTTTTGGCCGCCTCTCTGATGGCACTTGCAGTGCTGTTTACAATTTTAGCCCACGTCTCGCTTGTCACTTTATTGATAGCTGCTGGAAGGAGAGTTTCCATTTCAGAGATCGAGAATTTTTTATTGTTTGCAGAAATGTAATTTTTTATCTGCGCCCACACTCCTTCAATTGCATTGAAGTGACAGTGGTGTGGAGGAAGCCGAACGATTTCATGCCCGTGCCTTTTAGCAATCTCGTCAATTACATATGTTGGAAATTGGGGTTTCTTCTGTGCCACAATTTCGAGCAGTTCCGCCTTCCTTAAATCTTCTCTGAAATCTACTTTTCGCCGTTTCAACCACTGAATGATATCGTCTTTTTTTGTTGCCAAGGTTGGTGTCTTATCGTGAACAACGGAATGATAAGGCGCATTGTCCATAACAATCACTGATGGACTTGTCAGATTCGTCATAAGCGATGTCTCGAACCATTCTTGAAATACTACACTATTCATTTCTTCATGGTAATCTCCCGTCTTTTTTGACCGAAACATTTTCAAGCAGTTTGGCACAAAACCTTTCGATGTTCCTGCATGTAAGACAATAATACGCCCTGCTTTGCCAACAGGCACTGCCATTGTCCCCTCGGGCGTTCCACCATTCCAGCCTCTAGGTAAAGAATGGCTGGCATTGACCCAAGTTTCATCTAACCACACTATACTTTCGAATTCCACACCCATGATCCTGCGCAGAAATCTACACCGCCATGCAACTACATCTGTCCTTTCCATTAATATTTTGCGTCCGTTAAACAGTGAATAGCTGAAGCCTATGTCTTTCAACACTGTACGCAATGAAAATTTGCTCCCTTTAAAAAGATCGTCTTTCTGAAGCGACACCTGTAATTTAGATAGAGTGGGATGTTCCCTTCTCTTATAATAGCTGTATATATGACGACGAATAGCGTCTTTCTGAAAATCGTCCAAAGCTGTCACCTGCTTATTTCTCGGTCGCTTCTTTCCTGGTGTGTGCAGCTTTGTTGTGCCACTCTCGTCACAATCTACACTATACTGTTCTTTCCCTATCTTTACAACAGTGTTCTTACTAATTTTCAATGCTGCTGCAGTTCTCTTCACAACCTGAACAACAGGAATTAAGGGCCCACCTTTGTCCTTTTCTTTCTCAAAGTAATCCCTCACAGAGCACACGAATTCACGGGCCTGGATGTGTAGCACACTTTTCTTCCTCCGTTTCACTTCTTGTGTTGGGCTGGTACTACCCGCCGCAATAGACATTGTTTACAACGAAACATAAACAAAGAAACACTAAAAACAACAAAAACGAAATAAACTGCGAATTCAACTTTAGACAAACGACGAACGACCGCACCGCCTGCACGCGAGACGCTGGTAAGTTTCATAGGCGCGCGCGACCGGGTTTCAGAGCGACAACGTGGCCCTTGCGACCCGCTCAAAGTCAGGCCGTCATTGGCTGCCTGCTTGCGGTCGCTAGGCAACGGAAAGACGCTACCGAGCTGTCAATACCAAAGACTCGTCTCCCAGACTATAGTTATACTGTCGGTAGACTATGTCTGACCAAGCTTTTAAGAGTGGCTCTGCTCAGATTCCCTGTGTTGTAAGTATTCCCAGATTAGCGGCAATTGGGTCCACTCATTCTTCTTTGTACACTAGTGTCCAAATTAAAGCAACAAATGGTTCAAATGGCTCTGAGCACTATGGGACTTAACTGCTGTGGTCATCAGTCCCCTAGAACTTAGAACTATTTAAACCTAACTACCCTAAGGACATGACACACATCCATGCCCGCAGCAGGATTCGAACCTGCGACCGTAGCGGTCGCGCGGTTCCAGACTGTAGCGCCTAGAACCGCTCGGCCACTCCGGCCGGCTATTAAAGCAACAAACAGCTGTTCCCCATACTGTGTGTAATTCATGATATAATCATACAAACGGTCAACATATGTCCGTACGATCGTGTTTTGCACGGGAGTTTGCATTCTGGTCAGTGGACAACTACGTCAACGATGACATCATGGCATGTATCAAGCGGGGTAGCTTTTGCTGGGTAGTCCCACATCCACAATCGCTGTGTACACAGTCACACACGGTGCAATATGGCACAGAGAAGACGCCTACCAGAATCTCTGCGGTGGAGGGCCACAGGAGAAATGGAAGCAGGACGGTCGCAAACTAATGTGGCTCTATGGCTTAGCGTGAATCGTTTTGTTGTTTCTCTAATATGGCGACAATTTATAGAGACCGAAACTATATCACGAAGACCAGGACAGGGCCGACCACGTGTGACGTCAGAAAGAGGGGACCGTTCTTTGACTGAAAGGGCACGACGGTACCTTCTCAGTACTGCGAAGCTACTGGCATCTGACCTCGCAGCATCTGCTGCACGTGCGTTCTTACCTCGCTCACCTAAAGATTTTGTTTCATCGATCTGTACGAAGCTGAACTCAAACCCGAAATCAAGGTCGGAGCCTTGAATTGGTATTCAGTTGTAGAGAAGGCTTCGACAGAGTGGCCTTTATTGTCGGAGACCTGTTGTGTGTGTGCCTCTGACGCGTCTTCACAGAAGGGAACGTCTAGAGCGCAATCATAAACATGCCACCTGAAGAGTCGAGCAGTTGGCCAATGTTCTTTTCACAGATGAATCCCGATTTGGTTTGGAGAGAGGTTCACGACGAATTCGCATCTGGAGGACCGAGCGAGGTGGCGCAGTGGTTAGACACTGGACTCGCATTCGGGAGGACGACGGTTCAATCCCGCGTCCGGCCATCCTGATTTAGGTTTTCCGTGATTTCCCTAAATCACTCCAGGCAAATGCCGGGATGGTTCCTCTGAAAGGGCACGGCCGACTTCCTTCCCTAATCCGATGAGACCGATGACCACGCAGTCTGGTCTCCTTCCCCAAACCAACAAACCAACAAACCAACATCTGGAGGGAACGTGGAACACGATTTCGGGACCCAAACACTGTGTGCGACGGAACTGTCTCTGTGTTTTTCATTGTCTCTGAAGCTGCAAATTGATATTCACTTACCTCAGATCGGCGTCTCCTCAATGTCCCTTCACTCTGCAACGTAGATACTTACAACGTGATGAAAGAGTTGCGCTGACGAAAAAAGCACCTAATATCTACAATTACTGAGGCCACGTAAATCTCGTTATGATTGTTCCTGTAAATATTCATAATAAATTTTCGGGTGGAAAACGGAGTCCTGATCTTAATAGAAAGTTCGTAAATCTGGTAAAAGTAGGTTTCATTTTCTTTGCTTAAACATGTGTCATCATCCCACATTTAGTATGCAAACCTGGTATTATAAGTTCCCAGTTTATGTCACACGAAAACCAGCCAGAATTCTATTAACTCCATTCTGCAAATAATCACGGACAAATGTAAGGATGTAGAGGCATATATCACTAGGGGTAATATAGATCCTGTCTACAGGAAAGTTAAAGATACCTTTGGAGAAAAGAAAACCACTTGTATGAATATCAAGAGCTCAGATGAAAAACCAGTTCTAAGCAAAGAAGAGAAAGTAGAAAGGTACAAGTAGTATATAGAGGGTCTATACAGGGGCGATATTCTTGAGGACATTATGGAAATGGAAGAGGATGTAGATAAAGATGAAATGGGAGATATGATACTGTGTGAAGAGTTTGACAGAACACTGAAAGACCTAAGTCGAAACAAGGCTCCGGAAGTAGACAACATTCCATTATAACTACTGATAGCCTTGGGAGAGTTAGCCCTGACAAAACAACTATCTGGTGAGCAAGATGTATGAGACAGGCGAAACACCCTCAAACTTAACAAGAATATAAAAATTCCAACCCCAAAAGAAAGCAGGTGTTGACAGGTGTGAAAATTACCGAACAATCAGTTAAATAAGTCACAGCTGCAATATACTACCATGAATCCTTTACAGACGAATGGAAAAACCGGTGGAAGCCGACCTTGGGGAAGAGCGGTTTGGATTCCGTAGAAATACTGGAACACGTGAGGCAATACTGACCTTACGACTTATCTTAGAAGAAAGATTAAGGAAAGGCAAACCTACGTTTCTAGCATTTGTAGACTTAGAGAAAGCTTTTGACAATGTTGACTGGAATACTCTCTTTCAAATTCTAGAGGTGGCAGGGGTAAAATACAGGGAGCGAAAGGCTATTTACAACTTGTGCAGAAACCAGATGGCAGTTATAAGAGTTGAGGGACATGAAAGGGAAGCAGTGGTTGGGAAGGGAGTAAGACAGGGTTGTAGCCTATCCCCTATGTTATTCAATCTATACATCGAGCAAGCAGTAAAGGAAGCAAAAGAAAAATTCGGAGTAGGTATAAAATCCATGGAGAAGAAATTAAAACTTTGAGGTTTGCCGATGACATTATAATTCTGTCTGAGAGAGCAAAGAACCTGGAAGAGTAGTTGAAGGGAATGGACAGTGCCTTGAAAGATGCTATAAGACGAACATCAACAAAAGCAAAACGAGGATAATGTAATGTAGTCTAACTAAATGAGGTGATGCTGAGGGAATTAGATTAGGAAATGAGACACTTAAAGTAGAAGATGAGTTTTGCTATTTGGGGAGCAAAATAAGTGATGATTGTCGAAGTAGGAAGGATATAAAATGTAAACTGACAATGGCAAGAAAAGCGTTTCTGAAGAAGAGAAATTTGTTAACATCGAGTATAGATTTAAGTTTCAGGAAGTATTTTCTCAAAGTATTTGTATGGAGTGTAGCCATGTATGGATGTGGAACGTGGATGATAAATAGTTTAGACAAGAAGAGAATAGAAGCTTTCGAAATGTGGTGTTACAGAAGGAATGTCGAAGATTAGATGGGTAGATCATGTAAGTTATGAGGAGGTACTGAATAGAATTATAGAGGAGGGAATTTGTGGCGCAACTTGTCTAGAAGAAGGAATCAGTTGGTAGGAGATGTTCTGAGGCATCAAGGGATCACTAATTAAGTATTGGAGAGCAGTGCGGAGGGTAAAAATGGTCGAGAGAGACCAAGATATGAATACACTAAGCACATTCAGAAGGATGTAGGTTGCAGTAGTTACTTGGAAATGAAGAAGCTTGCACAGGATACAGTAGCATGTAGAGCTGTATCAAACCAGTCTTTGTACTCAAGACAACAACAGCAACCAGTTTTTTTGCCTCTTCACTGTATATTCCCGCCTGGGCTACTAGGACGGTTTCCACTAATTATGTTGCTCTGTGATATTCCTGTTAGTCTGTACCTGCTCTTCTTGGTAATCCTTTTTTTAACTTTGATACTGCTGTTGAGCATTTGATCTTCCCCTTCTGGGTTTATGGTTGGTAAAGTTAATTATCATTCCTGTAAAGTCCAAAAACTGCTTAATAATCCTTGTTAAATTAGATGTAATTTGGGTGCCGATTTCCCATTAGCACTTCAGAATGATTGTTCAATTGTTATTTCAAAGCTCTAACACAGTTTAAAGACTCTTGTTCTGTGTTACTCTACATATAGTTATCATTGCTAAAACTCTTTTAAATATTATCTGAAAATAGCATTTCAATCGTGATACGTAGTTTTAGTAAGTTGTCTTATGTATTTTACGTTCATTTGGGTCCAACCCTTCCAGCCCATGAGTAATCAATAAATCGCAGGAAGCGTACCAATTAGATACTTACTTTCAAGTCTTAGACCCATAATTGGAGCCTCTTGTGTACTTGTTTTTCAGTGAATTTATAATGTGGTGCCGTGATATTTTTGTGATTTCACAATAATCGTCTGAATTATATTGTTTGTGTATAAAATAATTTAATCTCATTATAAACGGACGCCTCTTCACTTGTGGGCGCGGCTGTGTAACTTGAAGTTGGGTTGCGCCAGAAATATGCAATTTGTGACGAATTCTTCAGGTATCTGACAGAAGGAAAATGATTGTGTGAAAAATGACGCGATAAATATCGCTTTCAGATTAGGAATGCTTTTAAAATACTTGTTGATATCTCTTTGTGTATAAACCTATAAGTCTATCTGTTACACGCTTGATTGGAAGTAGGGTAATGTTGAAATTCATTATTAATCATAACATTCAACTTATACTGAGTACGCTAGCTAACTAACAAAGTAAACTACTTCAGCATCTATAACTTACGAATGATGAGATTTTCTTGAAGGAGAGCACTTATGGTTTAACATGTCTGTATAAGTCAATGATTATTCGTAATACCACACGATTTTCTTGCTATCCTAATATCGTTTGATTCTTTCAGCGAGGTATAATTAACGAATAAACATCACAAACCACAATTAAACAAACAAGAGGATTATTAAGGTTAAATGTTTCACAGGACGAGGTCGTTGGAGATGAAGCACAAATTGGGAGAGATTCTGATGGCTGTAATATTCGTCACGGTATTACAGCAGCAGAGTGCAACGTGAGACAAATTCACATATCTAGGCTATTAGGAGCAGAAGGGATATGTTCACTGAAATATGTCGCTATGGGTGGAGGTTATACTTAACAGCCGAACTAAGTTAATAATTGGCTCCTTCTACCGACCCCCAGACTCCGATGATATAGTTTCGGAACAGTTCAGAGAAAATTTGAGTCTCGTAACAAATAAATACCCCACTCATACAGTTATAGTTGGTGGGGACTTCAACCTTCCCTCGATATGTTGGCAAAAATACTTGTTCAAAACCGGTGGTAGGCAGAAAACATCTTCCGAGATTGTCCTAAATGCTTTCTCCGAAAATTATTTCGAGCAGTTAGTCCACGAACCCACGCGAATTGTAAATGGTTGCGAAAACACACTTGACCTCTTAGGCACAAACAATCCAGAGCTGATAGAGAGCATCATGACTGATACAGGGATTAGTGATCACAAGGTCGTTGTAGCTAGGCTCAATACCGTTTCTTCCAAATCCACCAGAAACAAACGCAAAACAATTTTATTTAAAAAAGCGGATAAAGTGTCACTAGAAGCCTTCCTAAGAGACAAGCTCCATTCCCTCCGAACTGACTATGCAAATGTAGACGAGATGTGGCTCAAATACAAAGATATAGTAGCAACAGCAATTGAGAGATTCATACCTCATAAACTGGTAAGAGATGGAACTGATCCCCCGTGGTACACAAAACAGGTCCGAACTCTGTTGCAGAGGCAACGGAAAAAGCATGCGAAGTTCAGAAGAACGCGAAATCCCGAAGATTGGCTAAAATTTACAGACGCGCGAAATTTGGCACGGTCTTCAATGCGAGATGCGGTTAATAGGTTCCACAACTAAACATTGTCTCGAAATTTGGTAGAAAACCCGAAGTAATTCTGGTCGTATGTAAAGTACACAAGCGGCAAGACGCAGTCAATACCCTTCGCTGCGCAGTGCCGATGGTACTGTTACCGACGACTGTGCCGCTAAAGCGGAGTTATTGAACGCAGTTTTCCGAAATTCCTTCACCAGGGAAGATGAATGGAATATTCCAGAATTTGAAACACGAACAGCTGCTAGTATGAGTTTCTTAGAAGTAGATACCTTAGGGGTTGCGAAGCAACTCAAATCGCTTGATACGGGCAAGTCTTCAGGTCCAGATTGTATACCGATTAGGTTCCTTTCAGATTACGCTGATACAATAGCTCCCTACTTAGCACTCATATACAACCGCTCGCTCACCGATAGATCTGTACCTACAGATTGGAAAATTGCGCAGGTCACACCAGTGTTTAAGATGGGTAGTAGGAGTAATCCATCGAACTACAGACCTATATAATTGACGTCGGTTTGCAGTAGGGTTTTGGAGCATATACTGTATTCAGTCATTATGAATCACCTCGAAGGGAACGATCTATTGATACGTAATCAGCATGGTTTCAGAAAACATCATTCTTGTGCAACGCAGCTAGCTCTTTATTCGCACGAAGTAATGGCCGCTATCGACAGGGGATCTCAAGTTGATTACATATTTCTGGATTCCCGGAAAGCTTTTGACGCCATTCCTCACAAGCGACTTCTAATCAAGCTGCGGGCCTATGGGGTATCGTCTCAGTTGTGCGACTGGCTTCGTGATTTCCTGTCAGGAAGGTCGCAGTTCGTAGTAATAGACGGCAAATCATCGAGTAAAACTGAAGTGATATCAGGTGTTCCCCAGGGAAGCGTCCTGGGACCTCTGCTGTTCCTGATCTATATAAATGACCTGGTGACAATCTCAGCAGTTCTCTTAGGTTGTTCGCAGATGATGCTGTAATTTACCGTCTAGTAAGGTCATCCGAAGACCAGTATCAGTTGCAAAACGATTTAGAAAAGATTGCTGTATGATGTGGCAGGCGGCAGTTGACGCTAAATAACGAAAAGTGTGAGGTGATCCACATGAGTTCCAAAAGAAATCCGTTGGAATTCGATTACTCGATAAATAGTACAATTCTCAATGCTGTCAATTCAACTAAGTACCTGGGTGTTAAAATTACGAACAACTTCAGTTGGAAAGACCACATAGATAATATTGTGGGGAAGGCGAGCCAAAGGTTGCGTTTCATTGGCAGGACACTTAGAAGATGCAACAAGTCCACTAAAGATACAGCTTACACTACACTCGTTCCTCCTCTGTTGGAATATTGCTGCGCGGTGTGGGATCCTTACCAGGTGGGATTGACGGAGGACATCAAAAGGGTGCAAAAAAAGGCAGCTCATTTTGTATTATCACGTAATAGGGGAGAGAGTGTGGCAGATATGATATGCGAGCTGGGATGGAAGTCATTAAAGCAAAGACGTTTTTCGTCGCGGCGAGATCTATTTACGAAATTTCAGTCACCAGCTTTCTCTTCCAAATGCGAAAATATTTTGTTGAGCCCAACCTACATAGGTAGGAATGATCATCAAAATAAAATAAGAGAAATCAGAGCTCGAACAGAAACGTTTAGGTGTTCGTTTTTCCCGTGCGCTGTTCGGGAGTGGAATGGTAGAGAGATAGTATGATTGTGGTTCGACGAACCCTCTGCCAAGCACTTAAATGTGAATTGCAGAGTAGTCATGTAGATGTAGATGTAGATGTAGAAGATCGATTTAAGATTACGCATGCTTTTAAAATATTTGTTGATTTCTCTTTCTTTAGACTTTTGGAATTAGTAAGTCTTTTGGTTTTATGTTTGACTGTAAGTAGAACGATATTCAAAATATTTGTTAAAGGGATCAGACAGTTAATATTGATAACGCTGGTTAAACTAAACATAAATTCTTGAACGTCGACAGGGCGTCCCAGCACTAATGCTCAATATTCAGGGACATGACAGGAAGAACCATTCGAAGGAAAATAGTCTAGTAAACAAGGGCTCTAAAATGCATATCTTAAGAACAATGAGCACTTGTTCAGTATAGCAGAATGGTTGTGTTTCACAGTATCTAAAATGGACAAGTGCTCTTAGCTCCTCAGGTATGCACCTTAAGAGTTCATGTTTACTGAACTCTTTTTCTTGTTTTAGTCCATACTACAGACTCTCAAAATATGGAAAGCAGAGAATTTGCTGTAGAAGAGATATGTTTCACAGTACCGAAGGTGAAGTGCTCATAGCTGTTAAGATATGCATTTTAGAGGTCATGTCCACTAGACTTTTTTGCTTCGAATGATCGTTCCTTTCATATGCCTGAATATTGACCATTCCACCAGGGACAACCTATATTACCTAAGAATTACAGTTTGTTCCTGATAAAGATCACATATTTGTTCACTTAGTTATATGAAGCCAAAGATCACCTTTAATGCCCTACGAATTTGGCCACCTGATGTCTTGTTTCTTGATTTTGTAATGCTTTTTGATTTCTTTAAACAGTGTATAGTTAAAGAGAGGACATTACCGTTGTAGGGGCAAACGAACAGAAGATTGGAATGTAACGACGAGGTCATTAGAGACAGAATAATAGTTCGGATAGCTAAGGATGGCTTTTTTCAAACACACTTTTTTGTGTCATCACTGTTCTAAATAGTTTGATGCAGTCTGCCACGAATGGCTCTCCTGTGCCAACCTTTTCATGTCATAGTAGTGCTTGCAACCTATATCCACAATTATTTGCTGGATGTATCCCAGTCTCTGTCTTCCTATACCGTTTTTACCCTCTACATATCCCTCTAGTACTATGGAAATTATTCCCTACTATCTTAACAAATGTAATATCATTCTGCCCCTTCTTCTTGTCAGTTTTCTCCGTATATTCCTTTCCTCACTGATTCTACAGACATCTTCCTCATTACTTACCTTATCAGTCGACCTAATTTTCAACATTCTTCTGTTGCAGCACATCTCAAATGCTTCGATTCTTTTCTGTTGTGGTTTTCTCACGGTCCACGTCTATCATAAAACTCTGTGCTCCAAACGGATATTCTCAGAAATTTCTTACTCAAATTGAGACCAGTTTTTGATACTAGTAGACTTTTCTTGGCCAGGAATGCCCTTTTTCCCAGTGCTAGTCTGCTTTTTATGTCCTCCTTGCTCCGATCGTCATGGGTTATTTCGCTGCCTACGGAGCAGAGTCGTAACTGCACCTACTTTGTGATGTTAAGTTTCTCATTGTTCTCATTTCTTATACTTCTCATTACTTTCGTCTTCCTTCGATTTACTCGCAATCCATATTCTATACTTATTAGACTGTTCATTCCATTCAGCAACTTCTATGATACTTTCTTCACTTTCACTGAGGATAACAATGTCATCAACGAAACTTATCGGGCGCTGATAACCGCGCAGTTGAGAGCCCCACAAACAGAAAATCATTGTTGTCATCATCACGAAATTTATCATTGATATCCTTTCACCCTGAATTTTCATATCACTCTTGAATATTTGTTTTATTTCCATCATTGCTTTTTCATTGCATAGATTGGACAGTAGGGACGAAATCCTGCATCCCTGTCATACACCCTTTTTAATCAGAGCACTTCGTTCTTGATTTCCACACTTGCTGTTCCGTCTTGGTTCTTGTACATATTGTATACCACCTGCCTTTCTCTCTACCTTACCCCTAATTTTCTCAAAACTTCGAACATCTTGCACCATTTTACATCGTCGAACGCTTTTTCCAGGTCGACAAATCCTACGAGTGTGTCTTGATTTTTCTTCTGTCTTGCTTCCATTATCAACAGCAACGTCAGAAATGCCTCTTTGGTGGCTTTACCTTTCCTGAAGCCAAACCGATGAGCATCAAACAGAGCCTCATTTTTCTTTTCCGTTGTTCTGTATATTGCTATTATTTTCAGAAATTTGGATGCGTGATCTGCTAAGCAGATTCTGCGATAATTCTCGCACTTGAAGGTTCTTGCAGTCCTGGGAATGGTTTGGATGATGCTTTTCCGAAAATCTGATGGTATACCGCCAGTCTCATACATGCTAAACACTGAAGTGAATAATCGTTTTGTTGCCACTTGCCCCAATAATTTTAGGAATTCCGGTGGAATGGTGTCTCTGCCTTATTTGACTATTGGTCTTCGAGAATTCTCCTAAAATCTGATTTTAATACTGGCTTCCCTATCTCTTCTCTGTCGACTCCTGTTTCTTCTTCTATTACGTAATCACGTAAGTCCTGCCCCTCATAGATGTCCTCACTGTACTCTTCCCACCAATTCTCAGCATTTAACAGCGGAATTCCCGTTGCACTCTTAACGAGACCGCCCTTGCTTTTCATTTCACCGTTGGTTATTTTGACTTTTCTATGTGATAAGTCGATCTTTCCAACAATCATTTCTTTTTCGAGTTCTTGCATCTTTTATGTATCCATTTCACCTTGGCTTCCCGTATTTATTTCATTCTTAAGTGACTCGAATTCTATATTCCTGAATTTCACGGAACTTTTTGTACTTTTTTCTTTCATCGATCAGCTGATGTATTTCTTCTGTTGCCCATGCTTTCTTCGCAGTTGCCTTCCTTGTACACCCTCATAATTCACCTTAAGTGCTTTTTAAGGACACTACAGGAAACATAAACGGGGTGGCCTTTCGGGGATTTGAGCTCCGACCCTTTTGAATTAGATGACAGCTTCGGCAACTGTTGTAGATATAACGCAGAGTTTGCTTTGTATATCGTTACCATTGTTCTGCTTTGCATCAACACCAGCAGCACTGTTGTGAGTTAATAATCTATTAAGTCTGCCCCCTGTTGCCATTAGCAACCAATACTGTGGTTGCATGGCAGACAGTATGCGGGGCGTCGAATGCCGTAAACATCATTGGCCTTTTGTGACTTCGTACTCAAGGGGTGCATTTATCGTAGCGTTGTACCAACTTTCCAATACCCTCGCCATAGAAGGCAGCCTCCTGCACTTTCCGCCAATTTTCTACGCTGGTCTGCAGCTCATTGTCTGTGCCGAAATGCTGTCTTCATAGTCAGCGGTTCATGTGAGCAGAGCTGAAAATCAAACGGAGCCACGTCTGGGCTGTATGGTGGGTGATCAAAGGCTTCCCACCGAAAACGCTGTAGGAGCCTCTTGGTTGCTCCTGCAGTGTGCTGCTGAGAATTTTCATGGCAGTTAGGTTATATGGAATGCATGAAATGAGGCGAAATCTCATGACAGGCACCCATACTTGGCGGCAGACACTATTTTCCAGGCATCTTTAGGTTCTCACTGTGCGCTCAGAACCGAAAAGAGCGACGGGCGTTCTAGAGACACTGCCCAACAAATCTGTGCAAAGTCTCATCGGATTTTCTGTGTGGTTCCCATTTCGTGCCCTATCGGACCTTTCTTTCCGCATAGCCCTCGTGTAACAAGCAGGAAAACCCAAATAGTTTTTTTTTTTTTTTTTTTTTTGAGTCATCAGTCTTCTGACTGATTTGATGCGGCCCGCCACGAATTCCTCTCCTGTGCTAACCTTTTCATTTGAGAGTAGCAACCTACGTCTTCAATTACTTGCTGGATGTATTCCAATCTCTGTCTTCCTCTACAGTTTTTGCCCTCTAGTGCCATGGAAGTCATTCCCTCATGTCTTAAATGATGTCCTATCATCCCGTCCCCTCCTCTCCGATTCTGCGCGGAACCTCCTCATTCCTTACCTTATCAGTCCATCTAATTTTCAACATTCGCCTGTAGCACCACATTTCAAATGTTTCGATTCTCTTCTGTTCCGAATTCCCACAGTCCCTGTTTCACTACCATATAGTGCTCCAAACGTAAATTCTCAGAGATTTCTCCCTCAAATTTAGGCCCTTTTTGCCATTGATAGACTGCTTTTGATGTCCTCCTTGCTCGGTCCGTCATTGGTTATTTTGCTGCCTAGGTAGAAGAATTCCTTAACTTCATTTGCTTCGTGACCATCAATCCTGATGTTCAGTTTTTCGAAGTTTCTCATTTCTGCTACTTCTCATTTCTTTCGAGTTTCTTCGATTTACTCTCAATCCACATTCTGTACTCATTAGACCGTTCATTCCATACAGCACATCATGTAATTCTTCTTCACTTTCACTTAGGATAGCAATGTCATCAGCGAATCGTATCATTTATACCCTTTCACCTTGAAGTTTAGTTCCCAGAAGGGGAAGATCAAATTTTAATTTCACTCTGGAACTTTCCTTTTATTTCCATCATTGCTTCTTCGATGTACAGACTGAACAGTAGGGCCGAAAGCCTACACCCCTGTCTTACACTCTTTTTAAGCGTAGCACTTCGTTCTGGGTAATCCACTCTTATTATTCCCTCTTGGTTCTTGTACATATTGTACAGTACCCGTCTATCCCTATAGCTTACCCCTAATTTTCTCAGAATTTCGAATATCTTGCACCATTTTACATTTAACAATAATATATTACATTTTACTGTAGTATACGATTACAAAATTAATAGACAATAACATGACCACATCACATCACTGACGTATCTAGAGGTAAAGTTACGACGTATCTATAGGTAATGCTACGAGGTGAATTTAGACTATACGTTAAATCAATATAATGGAAGTCGAGTGGAATACTTAGATTTGTCGGAAGGGTGCTGCAAACATGCAGCTCATCTTCTGCCACCATCTTACATATTTCATTAAAGACAACGAAAGTAAGAGAAATTATTGGACTCATAGAGGCATATAGCCATCGTTCGCACGCTTAAAGTGGGAATGGAATAGGACAAAAAATCGTTAACAGATGTATTAACACTGCACTGCACAGTGGCTTGCGGAGTATATATTGTAGTGTTAGATATGTTTCATAAATAATCCACGAGAATACCCATACATCTTGTTTTCATTGTCAAAAGGCATTTAATTGTTTCACACTGCCCTGAATTTCTTCCTACAATATACCAACACGATCTCTGTGTACCTTAAGCATGCCAAGTAGTCGATAATCATAACTACACATTCCAAGCTGATCAGAGATTAACATTTACGTAGAATTATGTCTAACTGATCCAATGTCCATACAGAAGAGCTAGGGAAGTAAATCGGCAGTGGTCGCGTTGACAGAGTCATCTTAGCATTCGCTTGAAATAACGTGTACAAACCTTGAAGAAACTATATGAAAACTGACGCGCCTCTCCCTCCGAATGCTAATCATGCGCCTTAACCAATGCTCCCCTTCGCTCTCTGCGTTTTGCTGTATGTCATCCATTAAAATCTTTTCTCAACACTGCCACAGCAGGACTGGTTAGCACATTTTTCGCCCCCTTATTTCTTTTTCGAGTAAAACTACACGTAGAAATTTCTCCTTGTTTCATCATCAACATCAGATATTTTCATCCGATTCTGGAAAGGGCGTCTTCCAGCCTTCTCCGTAAGCTGAATATCGATTCAGCTTTAGGAAACTACGTGCACCATATTTTTTTCCGTTATCTACGTTCTTTGTTATCACGACTAATCCCACTGTCCACAGACAGAGAGCTCCCTTTGTGTCGCTCCCAAGTCCAGCATGCCTGACTACATCCATAGCCTAACAACTGCCAGCAGTACCCTCAACCACATAGCAACGTCAGCCACGTTAATATCTCATGTGTTCCTCAATAAATTTCCTCAGCGTTGATAATCTCGTATTCTATTTTAAGTTAACCGATGTAATTATTTCCTGGTCACGAAAACTGACAACGGCCGGGAGAGCGGGTGTGCTGACCACATGCCCATCCAGTTCCGCAACGAGTGACGTCTCTCGGGTGAGAATGACATGGCGATCGGTCGGTACCGTTGGGGCATCCGAGGCCTGTTCGGACGGAGTTCAGTTTTAGATTTAGTTATTTTATACACAACGTTTATTTTCCAAACTGACATCCGCCTCCTTGGATGGGTGGTCAGCGTTGCGGAATGCCATACGAGGGGCCCAGGTTCGATTTCCTGTCGGGTTGGAGGTTCCTCCGCTAGGGGACTGCGTGTTGCGTTGTATAATCATCATTTCATCTTCATCGACACACAAGTCGCCGAAATGACGTCACTGAAAAGACTTGCGCCAGACGATCGCTCTATCCGACGGGAGGCCGTAGTCACACGCACATTTTATTTCTCTAAATTACTGGAGACTAAATAGCAACACATTAATTGCTGCCACTTTCTCACCCTCACACGAAAATGAAATTAACAACAAACAAAAGCATGGGGAGGGAGATTAGATCGAGGCTTCTCCATCTACATCTACATAGATACCCCGCAAGCCACCATACGGTGCGTGGCGGAGGATACCCTGTACCAATACTTATCATTTCCTTTCCTGTTCCACTTGCAAAGAGAGCGAAGGAAAAACGACTGTCTACATGCCTCCGTATGAGCTCTGATTTCTCCTATCTTACCTTCGTGGTCCTTATTCACAATGAACGTTGGTGGCAATAGAATCATTCGGCAGTCCGCTTCAGGTGCAGGTTCTCTAAATTTTCTCAACAGTTTTTCTCGGAAAGAACGCCGTCTTGTTTCCAGGGATTCCCATTTGAGTTCCCGGAGCATCTCCGTTACAATTACGTGTTGTTCGAACCCACAGGTAACAAATCTAGCAGGCCGCCCCTGAATTGCTTCGATGTCTCCCTTCAGTCCGATATAGTTCTGGGATTGATCCCAGACACTCGTGCAATAGTCAAGAATAGGTCGCATCAGCGTCCTATATGAGGCCTCCTTTAAAGGTGAACCACTCTTTCCTAAAATTCTCCCAGTAAACCGAAGTTGACCATTCGTCTTCCCTACCACAGTTCTCAAATCCTCGTTCCACCTAATGTTGCTTTCCAGCCTTATCCCCAGATACTTAGACGACTTGGCTGTATCAAGCAGGACACTAGTAACACCGTATCGGAACATTACAGGTTTCATCTTCCTACTCATCCGCACCAACTTACATTTTTCCACATTTATGGTTAGCTGCCATTCTTCGCACCATGAGGAAATTTTGTCTAAGTCGTCTTGTATCTTCCTACAGTCAATTAACTTCGACACCTTACCCTACACCACGGCATTGTCAGTTAACAACAGCAGATTGCCGTCCACCCTGTCCGCCAAATCATTTACGTATACACGGAACAAAAGCTGTCCTGTCACACTTCCCAGGGTAATTCCTGACGATACCCTTGTCTCTGATGAACACTCGCCGTCGTGGACAACATACTGGGTTCTATTATGTAAGAAGTCTTCGAGCCACACACATAACTGTGAACTTATTCCATATGCTCGTAACTGCAATGGGGCACCGTATCAATTGCTTTCCGGAAATCTAGATATATGCAATCTCCCTTTTGCCCTTCACCCACAGTTCTCAGTATGTCATGTGAGAAAATACACTACTGGCCATTAAAATTGCTACACCACGAAGATGACGTGCTACAGACGCCAAATTTAACTGACGGGAAGAAGATGCTGTGATATGCAAATGATTAGCTTTTCAGAGCATTCGCACTAGGTTGGCCGGCCGGAGTGGCCGAGCGGTTCTAGGCGCTACAGTCTGGAATCGCGCGACCGCTACAGTCGTAGGTTCGAATCCTGCCTCGGGCATGGATGTGTGTGATGTCCTTAGGTTAGTTAGGTTTAAGTAGTTCTAAGTTCTAGGGCACTGATGACCTCAGAAGTTAAGTCCGATAGTGCTCAGAGCCATTTGAACCATTTGAACCACACTAGGTTGGCGCCGGTGTCAAAACCTACAACGTGCTGACATGAGGAAAGTTTCCAACCGATTTCTCATACACAAGCAGCAGTTGACCGGCGTTGCCTGGTGAAACGTTGTTGTGATGCCTCGTGTGAGGAGGAGAAATGCGTACCATCACGTTTCCGACTTTGATAAAGGTCGCATTGTAGCCTATCGCGATTGCGGTTTATCATATCGTGACACTGCTGCTCGCGTTGGTCGAGATCTAGTGACTGTTAGCAGAATATTGAATCGGTGGGTTCAGGAGGGTAATACGGAACGCCGTACTGGATCCCAACGGCCTCGTATCACTAGCAGTCGAGGTGACAGGCATCTTATCCGCATGGCTGTAACGGATCGTGCAGCCACGTCTCGATCCCTGAGTCAACAGATGGGGACGTATGCAAGACAACAACCATCTGCACGAACAGTTCGACGACGTTTGCAGCAGCATGGATTATCAACTCGGAGACCACGGCTGCGGTTACCCTTTACGCTGCATCACAGACAGGAGCGCCTGCGATGGTGTACTCAACGACGCACCTGGGTGCACGAATGGCAAAACGTCATTTTTTCGGATGAATCCAGTTTCTGTTTACAGCATCATGATGGTCGCATCCGTGTTTGGCGGCATCGCGGTGAACGCACATTGGAAGCGTGTATTCGTCATCGCCATACTGGCGTATCACCAGGCGTGAAGGTATGGGGTGCCATTGGTTACACGTGTCGGTCACCTCTTGTTCGCATTGACGGCACTTTGAACAGTGGACGTTACATTTCAGATGTGTTACGACCCGTGGCTCTACCCTTCATTCGATCCCTGCGAAACCCTACATTTCAGCAGGATAATGTACGACCGCATGTTGCAGGTCCTGTACGGGCCTTTGTGGATACAGAAAATGTTCGACTGCTGCTCTGGCCAGCACATTCTCCAGATCTCTCACCAATTGAAAACGTCCGGTCAGTGGTGGCCGAGCAACTGGCTCGTCACAATACGCCAGTCAGTACTATTGATGAACTGTGGTATCGTGTTGGAGCTGCATGGGCAGCTGTACCTGTAGACGCCATCCAAGCTCTGTTTGACTCAATGTCCAGGCGTATCAAGGCCGTTATTGTGACCAGAGATGGTTGCTCAGGGTACTGATTTCTCAGGATCTAAGCACCCAAATTGCGTGAAAATGTAATCACATGACAGTTCTAGTACAATATATTTGTCCAATGAATACCCGTTTGTCATCTGTATTACTTGTTATTGTAGCAATTTTAGTGGCCAGTAGTGTAGCAAGCTGAGTTTCGCACAAGCGATTCCCTCTAAAACCATGCTGATTCGTAGACATAAGCTCCTCAGTCTCAAGAAAGTTTATTGTATTCGAACTGAGAATATGTTCAAGGATTCTGCAGCAACCATAAGTTCGGGATATTGGTCTCTATTTCTGCGGGTCCGTTCTTTTACCCTTCCTATCTATTGGAGTCGCGGGCGTCATAAGACACGTCCAGATTAACAGGATAAATTAGTCTCCGGGCTGGTGGCTGCTGGTCTGCTTCAACTTGCATCAGGACGCTGGCACGTCACCTGACTGCTCGCTCACGGGTCTTGCAGAAGGCCGAGGATATACATTAAGTGTTGACATCGCATAATCCAACAGTAACCTTCTTGTATGCATTTGTTACAGTTTCCTATGTAGATGAACTACAGACACTTAATAACCTGCAAAGGAATCTAATGTTGCCATTCGCTTTACCACAGCTGAACACATAAGATGGTTCCACTTCACATCCAAGTGTATCGTAACATGTTATAACTGATTCCAATTATGACTCGTTAACTCTGACGTCAAGTGACGTGTGCATTTTATATTTCTACCCACAGAATAGTTAGCTTCCACGACTTGCATTATGTTCCCTAGACATTATAATACGAAGGTCTTTCCGAAAGTAATTTTTACTTATGAAAACTACAGGAGATACGTAAATCACAACAGCAACAGAGCAATATTTCAGCTAGCGGAAACAGCTGAGGCTAAACAGTTCCCTACAGTTTTGACAACAGCATCCGAGTTTTGAAAATATTCGCCACGTAATTCATCTTTCAGAGGCCCAAAGAGATGGCAGTCCCAAGGCGGTAAATATGGACTGTACGGTGGATGTGGTAAGACAGTCAAACCGAATTTTGTAATGAGTTACTTAGTCGGAAGTCTGTTGTGGGGCCTGGCGCTATGATGTTGCAGGCCAAAGTTAGTCTTCTTCTCTGGCCTTACCCTGGAAATTCGGGCTTTTTGGAAAGTTGGAAATTTGTGGTAAGGTCTTAGGGGACCAAACTGCTGAGGTCATCGGCCCTAAGCTTACGCACTACTCAATCTAACTTAAAGTAACTTACGCTAAGGACGACACACACACACACCCATGCCCGAGGGAGGACTCGAACCTCCGACGGGGGTAGCCGCGCGAACCGTGACAAGGTGGCCGCAGACCACGCGGCTACCCCGGGCGGCTCAGCTACTGATATTTGTCTGTTGATTTGTGCACTTACGAGATTTCTGATTAAGAGCCAAATTCGCAATTAATGTAATATTCTTCGCAGAGCAACCACAATCCGGGCTTCCATCTTCGTCAGTGTCGTCTTGTAGCGTGCTGAATTGATAGTTTCTCCGGGCTCCAGGGCATCCAAAAGAACCACACCTTGGCTATCCCAGAAGACTGTGCACACCACTTTCACTGCAGACGGCTGTGTCTTGAATTTCTTCTTTGACGGAGAATTCGCATGTCGCCATTCCATGGACTGTCTTTTGGATTCTGACTCGTATTGGAGATACCACGTCTCATCAACGGTGACGATGCTATTCAGAAAACTGTCACCTTCAGCTTCATATTGATCCAGCAGGTGCCGACTAATTTCCATTCCATGAGTTTATTGTTCTTCTGTAAACATCTGAGAGACTCATCTCGCACAGACTTTGCAATAACCAAGATGTTTCGACATCGTTCCCAAGGCATTACAGCCGACGTTCAGCTTTGCACACAATTCCCTGGTCGTTATCCGCCGGTGAGCACGGATGAATTGATCAAGACCTTCTTCATTGCGAGGGATGACAGCTGTGCAGGGTCGACCGGGCTGTGGCTTTTCATGCCCACCCTCTTCACCACCTTGTAAATGCTGTACCCGTCACCTCACGTCTTTTTTATCGTCTCCATACACCTTTAGCAAGCGTCGATGGATTTCAATCAAACCAATTTCTTCAGCAGTGAGGAATTCAGTCATACATCGCTGTTCTATACGCGCGTCCATAACAGACCCCATTTTGGAACACTCCTTTGCTGGTGGCAACTACCACAGAACAACGGAGCCACCTGCAAATCAAGGAGGAAAGTTCAAGTATTAGCACTACGCCAACACTTTCTGGCGCGGACATTCAGAGTCATCACAAAAATAAATAGGAGAAATTATTTTCAGAACGACCCTCGTTCTCGGGACCTTTGCCTTTCGCGGGCAAGTGCTCTACCAACTGAGCTACCCAAGCACGACTCACGCCCCGTCCTCACAGCTTTAATTCCGCCAGTACCTCGTCTCCTACCTTCCAAACTTCGCAGAAGCTCTCCTGCATACTTTGCAGAACTAGCACTCCTGCAAGAAAGGATATTGCGGAGACATGGCTTAGCCACAGCCTAGGGGATGTTTCCTGAATGAAATTTTCACTCTGCAGCGGAGTGAAAATTTCGTTCTGGACCCTTGTACATTAAAATTTATTGTTTTTTGATGAAATCACTTAGTGTAACACATCACAGCGAAAAAACTCAAGATTTTCATGAATCAGTAATTTATGATCGATGTGCCTTTCATTTGTGATATAACAGGGATTTTATTACATTCAATTACAATTACATATTCCACAAAACACGCTGGTACAGACAGTCCAAATGCTACAGCCAAGCGGTTCAACCGCGCGTTCGCTTCGCTTGAAAACTCCTTCAATCGTAGAGCAATTTTGATGTCTTTGTATTGAAAACAGTTCACTCGTGAGCAAAACTTAAGGTCGAAGGTAACTTTCGCATGCTGTGTCACTGCTAAGTAACGTACACTATGTGATCAAAAGTATCCGGACACCCCAAAAATATACGTTCTTTATATTAGGCGCATTGTGCTGCCATCTACTGCCAGGTACTCCATATCAGCGACCTCAGTAGTTATTCGACATCGTGAGAGAGCAGAATGGGGCGCTCTGCGGAACTCACGGACTTCGAACCTGGTCAGGTGACTGGTCGTCAATTGTGTCATACGTCTGTATGCGAGATTTCCACAGTCCTAAACATCCCTAGGTCCACTTTTCCGATGTGATAGGGAAGTGGAAACGTGTAGGCACACGTACAGCACAAAAGCGTACAGGCCGACCTCGTCTGTTGACTGACAGACCGCCGACAGTTGAAGAGGGTCGTAATGTGTAATAGGCAGATATATATTCAGACCATCACACAGGAATTCCAAACTGCATCAGGATCCACTGCAAGTACTATGACAGTTAGGCGGGAGGTGAGAAAACTTGAATTTCATGGTCGATTGGCTACTCATGAGCCCCACGTCACGCTGGTAAATGCCAAACGACGCCTGGCTTGGTGTAAGAAGTGTAAACGTTGGACGATTGAGCAGTGGAAAAACGTTGTGTGGAGTGACGAATCACGGTACACAATGTAGCAATCCGATGGAAGGGTGTGGGAATGGCGAATGCCCGGTGAACGTCATATGCCAGCGTGTGTAGTGCCAACAGGAAGATTCGGAGGCGGTGGTGTTATGATGTGGTCGTGTTTTTCGTGGAGGGGCTTCAAAATGGTTTAAATGGCTCTGAGCACTATGGGACTCAACTTATGAGGTCATCAGTCCCCGGTGGTGGGGGCTTGCACCCCTTGTTTTGCGTGGCACTATCACAGCACACGCCTGCATTGATGTTTTAAGCACCTTCTTGCTTCCCAATGTTCAAGAGCAATTCGGGGATGGCTATTGCATCTTTCAACACCATCGAACACCTGTTCATAACGCACTGCCTGTGGCGGACTGGTTACACGACAATAACATCCCTGTAATGGGCTGGCCTGCACAGAGTTCTGACCTGAATCCTATAGAATACATTTGGGATGTTTTGGAACACCGACTTCGTGCCGGGCCTCACCGACCGACATCGATACCCCCCTCATTGCAGCACTCCGTAAAAAATGGGCTGCCAATCCCGAAGAAACTTTCCAGCATATGACTGAACGTATGCCAGTGAGAATGGATGCTGTCATCAAGGCTAAGGGTGGGCCAACATAATATTCAGTTCCAGCATTACCGATAGAGGGCGCCATGAACTTGTAAATCATTTTCAGCCAGGTGTCCGGATACTTTTGATCACATAGTGTAGCTCTATGAAACTTGGACCACACACAGAAAGAATTGCTACAGTATAGTACAGTACAAAAGGTAACGTAAATAAATACGTAATGAGACGAACAGGTAAGAGTCTTTTATTTAAAGAGAGTAACTACATTGAAGCCACCGCGATTTATGTTGGTCCTGTGGGTATTATAAAAGGCGGGACATGGTTCTTATTAATGCGAGTGATCATCCATGGACGGCAATGCATGCTCTGCGAGGTGTTCGCACGTTGGCCAAGGTTGGTAAGGACTTCTTGTGGTAGGGCGTTCCATTCGTCCACCATGGGGTTCACACCTGGTGGATGGTCGATGGTGCATATGGACGTGCTACAGTAGGTCTCCTAAACGCATCCCTCACGTGCTCTATGGGATTTAAGGGGCTTTGTAATCCATAAAAATGAAATCACGGCAGCACGCTCGCCCGAAAAGGCGAGCATGGGGAAGGAGTAAAGTGTTACAGTAACGTTGACTGGTGAGCGTGCCATATTCCAAGTTATGGCGGTCCCCAAGCAACATTATGCTTCCCCTCACCCAAAACGATAATGTCCCCGAGTGCATCATGTGTTCCTACCTGTAGCCCCACGTTAGAGTACGAAGAAGACTGCCGAACACGATCGTTTTGCTGGTCCAGGTGTTGCGGTGTGAGGAGACACGTTGATGCATGGTCATACTGATCTCCAAATTTCTGTACTTGGTAAACTCACCGATCAATGTCATTATTCAGGGGTATGTTCAGCCCTGATTTCATTTTTATAGATGACAATGCGCAAACAGTGCACACCGTATTCCAATTAGGTTCCTTTCAGAGTATTCTGATGCAACAGCTCCATTGTATTGCATGTTAACTGGGGGCCTAGAAACGACGGAGAGGATCCGTCCCCGCCGTAGCCGCTGTGGTCCACAACTCCACGACGACTACCGCAGTCCACTTCACCCCTCCACCGCCCCATACCGAACCACTCTTTCAGGGTTATTCTGTGGTTCGCCAAACGACGCCTGGCTTGGTGTAAGAAGTGTAAACGTTGGACGATTGAGCAGTGGAAATACGTTGTATGGAGTGACGAATCACGGTACACAATGTGGCAATCCGAGGGAAGGTTGTGGGTATGGCGAATGCCCAGTGAATGTCATATACCAGCGTGTGTAGTGCCAACAGTAAAATTCAGAGGCGTTGGTGTTATGTGGTCGTGTTTCTGGTGGAGGGGGCTTACACCCCTTGTTTTGCGTGGCACTAACACAACACAGGCCTACATTGCTGTTTTGTGCACCTTCTTGCTTCCCACTGTTGAATAGCAATTCAGAGATAGCGATTGCATCTTTCAACACGATCGAGGACCTGTTCATAATGTACGGCCTGTGGCGGAGTGGTTACACGACAATAACATCCCTGTAGTGAACTGGCTTGCACGGAGTCCTGACCTGAATCCTATTGAACACCTTTGGCCTGTTTTGGAACACCGACTTCGTGCCAGGCCGACCGACATTGATACCCCTCCTCAGTGCAGCACTCCGTAAAAAAATGGGCTGCCATTCACGATGAAACCTTCCAGCACCTGACTGAACGTATGAGTGCGAGAATGGAAGCTGTCATCAAGGCTAAGGGAGGACCAAAACCATACTGAATGCCAGCATTACCGATGGGGAGTGCCACGAACTTGTAAATCATTTTCAGCCAGGTGTCCGGGTACTTTTGATCACATAGCTTTAAATGTGACTTGCAGAGTATCCATGTAGATGTAGCTGCAGGAGCTCCTAGAACGAGAGGATGTTCGGCCAGTGGACTGGCCTGTTCGTTACCCCGTCTTAAATCCCACCGATCATGTGCGGGATGCGTTGGGGAGACGTAGTGCCGTATAATCACATTCACCAACGACCATCAACCGCGCTGGGGAGGAACAGAATGCCCTGCCACAAGAACTCGCTATCAACATCGTGGTCAGCAGGAGAGCACGTTGCCGTCCGCGATGCTAGCGCACACTATTAAGAGCCATGTGTCGTCTTTCGTAAGGGGACCGCATGAATCTCGGTGACTTCCGTGTAATTATTTTCTTTGAATAAAAGTGTCATTTCCGTTCGCCTCATTGCGAATTGACTGCAGTCGCCTTCCGTACTATACTGTAGCAGTTCTTTGTATGTACGGTCCAAGTTTCATCGAACTATGTTGCCTGGCAGTGGCACATCATGCAAAAGTTACTTTCGTCCTATGCCGCCTCTGCCGTATTTTTCTTTGTGTATAAACTTGAAAAAAGGGCTTAACGATTTTCTATAAAATGTGAAACGCATTAACATTTTTTCACTTGAAGTGCATCGAGTGAAAAAGACAAAGACAATAAGCGTGATTTGTTTTCTGTTTAGATAATGAGTGAAGAAGACAATCTACACTCCGTTGATTTTCGTTTGTCTGCTGAAAAAGAAGACACTGTTCCTTTTCGAGTAGTACGGCTAACATAGCTATACACGCTCTTCCCACGTTCCGTTCTCAGAGGTCTATAGTAACTGCAATAATCTAAATCGTTTTCAGGATACAATATGTTATTTCTTACTACTGTAATCATCATTTATATATAGAAGAAATGTGTCATTTCCTGCAGTCATTGAAAGTTTTATTAGTTACGATCTTACACTATTGTTGTGAGCACATTACGGTCGGTACAACTATGTTCGGTAATCACGGCTCTTCCAGTCCATGTATTATTAAGACAATTTGTTCAATTTACGCATTTATGAAAGAAATAAAGCATCTCTGCCATTATTTTCATTTTCTGATATAAATTTTTCCGTAGTGGGCCACAAATATAGAGTACGTAATTTTTCACACAGAGAAAGCTGTAACTAAATATGCTTCATGTAACAAAAATTGACAAACCAGTCTGCTACTAATACGAACCCTGAACTTTCAGCCCCTGATGTTCATATGTTGTTTTTGCTTTGGTCTGTAATAACACATCTCCACGATAACGTAACTTCAATAAAAGGAAATAATTGTAATCAATTACGAGTATTTAGCACACCGAAGTCTTGGGTGTAATAAGTCTGTGTTAACGATTTTACTGTTTTAAAGATTGTAACAAGATCTGTTCTAAAAGTAATTAACCATTATTTGTTTAAAAGACGATTTCGTGCAACACGTTACAGTTACACTACACACAGACAATTCACTACAGACCTTAAGTTTTCCACACCAGTGTATAGAAATATCCATCACATCTTCCAGCATAACAACAGATCCTGACGTCAATTATCTTCCGATTGCAGTTCGTCAAAATGATTTCCTTTCCAATATCTTTAAAATGATGTATCGCTTTGTGTTGTGACATACTTTAGTAACGGCTTCCTTTCGTTATATCGTTTTGCAATGGCCCAAGCCTTCTTCGCGTGACGTCATGTGCTAACTTCACAGTCGCTTTCTCCTCTCACCACGTCCGGTCCTCACAAGGCTGCTTCCAGGGAACTCGCCACCGAAACGATCCACAATAGGTCTAGGGCGCTAAAGGCCCTTACACATCTGTTATATTTCATTACTACACTGAAATGCCAAAGAAACTGGTACACCTACCTAATATCGTGTAGGGCCCCCCGCGAGCACGCAGAAGTGCCGCAACACGACGTGGCATGGACTCGACTAATGTCTGAAGTAGTGCTGGAGGGAATTGACACCATGAATACTGCAGGGCTATCCATAAGAGTACGAGGGGGTGGAGATCTCTTCTGAACAGCACGTTGCAAGGCATCCCACATATGCTCAGTAATGTTCGTGTCTAGGGAGTTTGGTGGCCAGCAGAAGTGTTTAAACTCGGAAGAGTGTTCCTGGAGTCACTCTGTAGCAATTCTGGAGGTGTAGGGTGTCGCATTGTCTTGCTGGAAATGGCCAATTCCGTCGGAATTCACAATGGACATGGATGCAGGTGATCAGACAGGATGCTTACGTACATGTCACCTGTCATATCTAGACGTATCAAAGGTCCCACATCGCTCCAAATGCACACGCCCATACCACTACAGAGCCTCCACCAGTATGAACAGTTCCCTGCTGACATGCAACGTCCCTGTCTCCGAACTCACTGGATCCACCAGCACCACAACGTACAGGGTGTTTCAAAAACCTTTCTCCGACTTCGCAACGCTATATCTCCCATATGAATGAAAATAGAAACTTGGAACAAACCTAAATTACGCATCGAAACTAAAACTTTGCCTGGTTGTCAGTTGCATGTTGCTGATTCATGTGGTTTCCGGTGACTCCATCATACACCTCGTTCGTTCGTTTGTTCACTCATTCATTACCCAATGTACGACAACTCTGCCCCAGAGCCAGTATCCAGGATATCAAGCTGTCGTGAGTCACATTGCCTCACGGGAGGATACACCGGCTTTAAGACAACCTTCCCCATCGAATCAGTGCATGCAAGCAGGCTAGAAGCGGTGCAACGTCCTACTTAGCGTTGGCCACGCACTGGCAAGTCCTTTATAAATTTGACTGAATTTTACTTTTTTTGTCAGACAGTGTACTTGCCTGGCTGCATATTTTGCTCATTTATGTGCAAGAATAAGGCTAAGTTGTGGATAGTGGAGGTTATTTTTTGTCCCTAGTGTGTTATTCATGAATGCTACCTTTGGATTTCTTTATAAAAAGGCTTTTCCTGCTGCCAGTAACGATTTTACTGTTTACGATAATGATGTGGGCAGAAGCAATGAATTAAAATCTGTGCCAGCGCCGCGATTCGACCGGTTGCTTTCGCAAAATTTCAGGGGAATACCACAAAGTGCGCTGATGGTTGAAACACGTATGTAACGTAGCAGCGATGGTGAGGCACGTTAAAATCTTTGACCAGAGAGCCTATTATCGTGGTTAGTCTGCGCTTGACCGAGCGAGTGTTGCATCCAGTAGTTCGCTTGTAGTCGTCATGTAGAGCAGTACGCTAGTAGTCGTCATGCAGAGCAGTCGGTCAGTAGTAGCAGCCCAGTGCGGTTGTGTGATGTAGTCCGTCGACATGGCACTCTGGTCAAGAGGCTGAATGAGGTATATTGTTAATTAAGGTAATCATCAGATAATGTAAAGTTTATTTATTGTAATTAATTTTGAACTAGTGCCCCAATAATAATTTTTATTTCAAAGCAATTTTACAAAAAAAAAATTTATTTAATTGAACTAACGATTTCGTTCCACTTCCCTTAAAGAAAAGTTTCAGTTAAATTTCAAAAAAAAAAGGAATATTATTATTTGCAATGCAGTTCCTCCAAGCCGTGCGCAAGAATAAGAGCAGAAATTTGACTACCAGTTACAATGAGGTAAGAATTTAACTCTGATTTTTTGCACAGGGCCAAAGACCGATATTTCGGTTTAATTGAATTATCATTATCACTGAGATTTCATTAGCGCTGAATTGTTTTTCATTATTTTTGTGGGAGCTTACACCAGAGTCAGATTGCGAATTTCACATTTTTGTTGCCTTTGTCAGTACATTTCATTGCAGGGAGGTTATTCTTGGGTCCCATTTATTATTATATTTTTTATTTAAATATTTCTGTGGGGACGATATTGCTTCATGGCTCCATTTCTATATAATATTGTCATTTAAAACTTTTGTGGGGAGGTTACATGGTTCAAATGGCTATGAGCACTATGGGACTTAACATCTATGGTCATCAGTCCCCTAGAACTACCTAAATCTAACAAACCTAAGGACAGCACACAACACCCAGTCATCACGAGGCAGAGAAAATCCCTGACCCCCGCCGGGAATCGAACCCGGGAACACGGGCGCGGGAAGCGAGAACGCTACCGCAAGACCACGAGCTGCTGCCGGAGTGCGCTGACCACTGCGCCACAAATGCACGGACTGCCCTAGTATGTGTCTCCCTACCCAATAAAGATCCAGTTCACTTCACAGAGCACTGCTATTCCCCTCATAAACACGGATCAGTATTGCAAAGGCTCGCCAGTATTCGAAACCTTAGCAGTGAGCGAAATGAGGTTAATCCTGCCTGTAGCTCAGGTGCATGTGATATATTACATGATTTTTCAGGCTATCTAAAGACGTACGTATAGAGTACAACAGAAATGAATGTAGAAAATGAGAGGGTTAGTAGAGCCGGTCATAACGAGCATATTTCACATATCACTCTATGTTCGCACCCTTCGCGTACGGCGCTAGGAGTCGTTGAACGGCTTTGCGCGCAACCGAGAGGGTAGACACACAACATATCATCCAAGCCGTTATGGTACAGATCTGCAAGGCAATGATTTCGATGTATTTGTGATAGGAAGGTAAAAGTACGTAAACGCTGTAGTCGACATGGTTGCGGATATTCCAGGCGGGACAGCACTACGTTTCAAATGGCTCTAGCCACTATGGGACTTAACATCTGAGCTCATCAGTCCCCTAGAACTTAGAACTACTTAAACCTAACTAACCTAAGGACATCACACACATCTATGCATGCCCGAGGCAGGATTCGAACCTGCGACCGTAGCAGCGGTGCGGTTCCGGACTGAAGCATCTAGAACCGCTCGGCCACAGCCACAGCGGCCGTCCAGCACCACGGGTTTTCGGCCTCTTACTGGGACGTGAACGAGTTGCGTTTGGCTGTGCAAATTCCTGTTTGATAGGCGTTGCATGGAGGGCACCATCTGTGCACACTGCGGAGTCTGGTCCACCTTGTGTCAATTTATCATGAAATGGGGACAGATTGTGTTTGTTATTGTGAGGAGCGGACAGGAAATGGAGCTCTATTCTTAGGAGGAAACCGCAGACTAGCATTATGCTTAAGGGGCGACGAATGGAGATACTCACGCTGCCCAATGTTTGTACACTACTGGCCATTAAAATTGCTACACCAAGAAGAAATACAGGTGATAAACCGGTATTCAGTGGACAAATATATTATACTAGAACTGACGTGTGATTACATTTTAACGCAATTTGGGTTCATAGATCCTGAGAAATCAGTACCCAGAACAACCACCTCTGGCCGTAATAACGGCCTTGTACGCCTGGGCATTGAGTCAAACAGAGCTTGGATGGCGTGTACAGGTACAGCTGCCCATGCAGCTTCAACACGATACCACAGTTCATGAAGAGTAGTGACTGGCGTATTGTGACGAGCCAGTTGCTCGGCCACCATTGACCAGACGTTTCCAACTGGTGAGAGATCTGGAGAATGTGCTGGCCAGGGCAGCAGTCGAAAATATTTTCTGTATCCAGAAAGGCCCGTACAGGACCTGCAACATGCGGTCGTGCATTATCCTGCTTAAATGTAGGGTTTCGCAGGGATCGAATGAAGGGTAGAGCCACGGGTCGTAACACATCTGAAATGTAACGTTCACTGCTCAAAGTGCAGTCAATGCGAACAAGAGGTGACCGAGACGTGTAACCAATCGCACCCCATACCATCACGCCGGGTGATACACCAGTATGGCGATGACGAATACACGCTTCCAATGTGTGTTCACCGCGATGTCGCCAAACACGGATTCATTCAAAAAAATGACGTTTTGCCATTCGTGCACCCAGGTTCGTCGTTGAGTACACCATCGCAGGCGCTCCTGTCTGTGATGCAACGTCGAGGGTAACCGCAGCCATGGTCTCCGAGCTGATAGTCCATCCTGCTGCAAACGTCGTCGAACTGTTCGTGCAGATGGTTGTTGTCTTGCAAACGTCCCCATCTGTTGACTCAGGGATCGAGACGTGGCTGCACGATCCGTTACAGCCTTGGGGGTAAGATGCCTGTCATTTCGACTGCTAGTGATACGAGGCCGGTGGAATCCAGCACGGAGTTCCACATTACGATCCTGAACCCACCGATTCCATATTCTGCTAACAGTCATTGGGTCTCGACCAACGCGAGCAGCAATGTCGCGATACGATAAACCGCAGTCGCGATAGGCTACAATCCGACCTTTATCAAAGTCGGAAACGTGATGGTACGCATTTCTCCTCCTTACACGAGGCATCACAACAACGTTTCACCAGGCAACGCCAGTCAACTGCTGTTTGTGTATGAGAAATCGGTTGGAAACTTTCCTCACGTCAGCACGTTGTACGTGTCGCCACCGGCGCCAACCTTGTGTGAATGCTCTGAAAAGCTAATCATTTGCATATGACAGCATCTTCTTCCTGTCGGTTAAATTTCGCGTCTGTAGCACGTCATCTTCGTGGTGTAGCAATTTTAATGGCCAGTAATGTATGTTCGACGGTCTCCGAATCGTCGATTGCCAGATCCATACAAATTTATTGCCATCCACGGATCCCTACGAGAGACAGGTTCAATTGAGGTACGTTTACCACTTGGCACGTTCTCGTAGTGGCACATATGCATTCGTAGTTTCCTTCGAAACCCGGTGTATTCATTCCGAGCTACAGGTGCGAAGGTCTAACGAACGTGGTCTCAACGCACAGTGCGTACACCAGGGCTGGAAGAGGAGGTGTTCGCGCTGCAGGGAAACACAGCCTCATAAGCTGGCGGCGTATTGCACGGGAAATAGATGTAAGCCATTCCACAATTTGGCGTCTGTTGCATGAGGAAGATTTGCACCCCTACTGCCCTTAGAAGGTTCGCGCTTTTAAGTCAGACGATTTTCCATGTCGAATTGAATTCTGCCAGTGGTTTTTGCAAAGGTATGCCATTCAGCGGGACTCTCCGAACTGTGTACTTCTTTTAAGGGTGAGGCATTCTTCACACAAGAGACTATGTTCATTTACACAATCAACACGTGTGGGCACGGGAAAATCCTCACGCCTCCTTTGTTCGTGGTCATCAAGACTCATTAATTGTAAACATTTGGGCCGGCTTGGCAGGCTAAATCTGGTCGGTCCGTACATGCTGCCCCAGCGACTGAACGCAAACAGATACGAGGGTTATTCGGAAAGTAAGGAACGATCGGTCGCGAAATGGAAACCACAGTGAAAATCCGATGAAGTTTTGCACAGGTATGTTGGACAGTGTCTCTAGTATGCCTGTCGATCGCGTTACATCGACATTTTTAGTTCTGAGCACACAGGGAGCACATAAGGATACCTAGAACAATAGTGTCCCCCGCCAAGTACGAGGGCCTGGTGAGAAATTTCGCCTGAAGCTATGCAGCCTACGTTACATAACTGTCGTGCGTTTTCTTCTTCAAGACAATTCTCAGCCGCATTATGCAGGGGCTTTGAAGATGCTCCTGCATCGTTTTCAATTGGTAATGTTTGATTACCCACAAAACAGCCCGTAGTTGACTCCCTCTGAGTTTCATCTCTGCTCACATGAACTGTTGGCTATGAAGATAACGTTTTGGCACAGACAACGAGCTGTAGGCGAGCGTAGAGAATTGGCGGAAAGCACTGGCGGCTGCCTTCTATAACGAGGATATTGGAAAGTTGATACAACGCTACGACAAACGTCTAAGTCAGATCGGCGACTATGGAGATAAGTAGCTGGAAGTTGTATTACAAATAAAATAGTTTTGATTTTCACTGTGGTTTCCATTTCGCAACCTGTCGTTCCTTACTTTCCGAATAGCCCTCGTACTTCATCTTTTTACGAGAAACTCTGCCACAATTGTTGGAACATGTTCCACTCAACGTGCGACGGCGAATGTGGCACCAATACGATGGTGCATCTGCACACTTCGTTCATGCAGTACGAATGAATTTGGATGAAACCCCTGATGAGAACTGGATAGGGCCCGGTGTGCCGGTGGCATGACTTTCACGTTCCCCTGACTTGACGCCCAAGGATTTTTCCTTGTGGGGCCACCTGAAATCTGTTGTCTATGAAACACCTATGGAGACTGATGAAGAGCTGATAGCGCCCATTATGGAAGTCTCTGATGCAATTTCCGCTTTGCCAGGAATGTTTGAAAGAGTCCGACCGTCACTCCAGCGACTCTGCACGGCGTGTATTCAAGCAGGAGGGCGTCATTTCGAGCAGTTCTTGTGACTGTTTTCAAATAAAGGTTATACAACTTCACCCTGACTTCTCATTTACATTGATACCACAAATACGCTGGAAACGTTTCCCCGCAGACCTGCTACCGTGACGGCTCGGATGTCATGTTGTGTGCCTACCCTGCTGGCGGCGCGCGACGCGTTTCGACGACTCCTAGCACCGAACGCTAAGGGATATGGGCACGAGTTGCTATGAGAAATATGCTTTACATGACCCACTCTACCAGTCCTCTCATTTTATACATTCATTCCAGATACACCCTATACAATATTTAATGGCCAATTTGGAAAGAACTTTTCAGACTATTTACGGTTTTCATGTAGTCTACATATGCAGAAACTCACACACATATAACATCACTGGCACCATTTGCTATCCAGAGTACATAGTAAAAACACAAATTTTCAAAACAAACAAAGATATTTTACTACAGTCAACAGAGATGATGCTACAGATAGTCCACCTTGTACGTATACTGCTCTTCAGTGCAGAGGGTACTTTTTGTGTGCAACGATCCATTATTTGCTTATATGTTAGTTACAAAATACTTATTTCCGTCTATTTACAAACAAACAATTTTTTTATAGTCGCAGGCTTTCACAGAAATTTTGGAATGGATAAAATAAAAAAAAGTAAGAGAGTAGATGTACTGTGGTGCTGCGCTTAGTATGGGTAATTTTTTAAACAGCTGCCCCTGCGAAGTTTCAAGATGGATACCAGATATCATCCACATGGCACGTTTTTGTGCGATGAATAATTTGTATCTGCGTGGCACAGTGCTCCAGAAAATGATTCCACGTGTTGCAACTGACGACCGGATGCAAAGTAAGAAAATTTTATAATACATTCATCAATATAATCCGCAGTCACATGTAGAACAATTGTTGCTACCCTTAAAGGTTTGAGAAGGTCTGTAAAACATTATATCCGATTCAGTATCTCATAAAGGTATACAACCTTCTTTTACGATTCTTGAACCAAGTGTTAGCTATGATTAAGTTATGCTCTGTGCAAAATTCTACCAGGTGGCTTCCGCTTTCATTTCTTAGCCCTAATCCATATTCACCTACTACGTTTCCTTCTCTTCCTTTTCCTACTGTTGAGTTCCAGTCACCCATGACTATTAAATTTTCATCTCCCTTCACTACCAGAATAATTTCTTTTATCTCATCATACATTTCAACAATTTCTTCATCATCTGCAGAGCTACTTAGCATATAAACTTGTACTACTGTAGTAGGCGTGGGCTTTGTGTCTATCTTGGCCACAATAATGCTTTCACTATGCTGTTTGTAGTTGCTTACCCGCATTCCTATTTTTTTATTCATTATTAAACCTACTCCTGCATTACCCCTATTTGATTTTGTATTTATAACCCTGTATTCACCTAACCAAAAGTCTTGTTCCTCCTGCCACCGAACTTCACTAATTCCCACTATATATAACTTTAACCTATCCATTTCCCTTTTTAAATTTTCTAACCTACGTGCACGATTAAGGTATCTGACATTCCACGCTCTGATCCATAGAACGCCAGTTTTCTTTCGCCTGATACCGACTTCCTCTTGAGTAGTCCCTGCCCGGAGATCCGAATGGGGGACTATTTTACCTCCGGAATATTTTATCCAAGAGGATGCCATCATCATTTAATCACAGAGTAAAGCTGCATGCTCTCGAGAAAAATTACGCCTGTAGTTTCCTCTTGCCTTGATCCGTTCGCAGTACCACAACAGCAAGGCCGTTTTGATTAGCGTTAGAAGGCCAGATCAGTCAATCATCCAGACTGTTGCCCCTGCAACTACTGAAAAGGCTGCTGCTGCCCTAAAAACAGTTTTTTGTAATTTTAAGATTTTAGTCATTTTTCCTGTACTTCGCCAAAACATAATGCCATACCTCATATCTGATTCAAAGTAGCTATGGTTAACAATTTTTCTTGTCTCCATCCTAGTTGAATATGACAGAATCTTCATTATAAATGTCAGGCTGTTTAATTTACTTGCTAAATAATTTATATGTGAAGACCAGGATAGATTTTGGTCCAAATGCGTGGCTAAAAATTTAACACAGTCCGCTTCTTTCAGTACTTGGTCTCTATGATTAATGTGGAATTCTTTTACCTTAGAGTTTTTATTTTTAAACTGCAGTAATGTGTTTTCCCAACATTCAATTTTAGCCCATTTAGTTGGAATCAGTTTTCGAAATAGTCTAATAGTTTTGTCACAGTTGAAGGAATTTGTTTGGGGTCACTGATTTCAACAAGGGCAGAAGTATCAACAGCGAATAAAACTGAGTGTGAATATATGTTCAGGGGTAGATCATTTATACAAAGTAAAAACAAAATTGGATCCAGAACTGAGCCTTGAGGAATCCCTTGCGAAATCATCATCCATTCAGAGAAGGGATTTGCCTTACTTGATGATATAACTACCCTTTTTTCTGTTCTTGAGGTTTGATCTAAACCACTCTAAAGCATAACCCCCAATGCTGTATCTCTCCATTTTATTCAGGAGCAAGTGATGGTTTACATAATAAAATGCTTTTGTGAGGTCACAGAAAAATCCTGCAACTTTTCTCGACTTGTTTAAGGCAGAACAGATTTTTTTCACAATCTCATTAACAGCCACTATTGCACTCTGGCGTTTTTGAAAGCCATATTGATTATCTGAAATTGTTTGATTTCTCTATAATCTTTTAATTTCTGTTGCCACCACTTTTTCAAATATTTTTGAAAAAATCTGGAGAATAGAGACTGGGCGGTAGTTCCCCATATCTTCTCTTGAGTCTTTCTTAGACAAAGGTTTCAGCTCCACATACTTTAGGACATCTGGAAAGTGGCCTTCTTCAAGTGATTATTGAGCAAAGCAGGTGAGCTATTATCCTGGCAGCTCCTTTAACTATTTTGGTAGATATGCCATTCCCCCCCCCCATCACCCCCCCACCCCCCCCCCCAGCTGAATTTTTTCTGCCTTGTGTCTTAAGTGCACTTTTTCTGCATAAGCACGTACATTTACATCTGATTTATGTACATTTATAAAAAAAAGAGAGTTAAATAACTCTGACATCTGAGCTGGGCATGTTACAATTTTACTCCCCACCTTAATTTTGGATATATCTTTGCTGTCATTTCTAATCCTCAGCTCTGATTTTATGAGGGACAATACTGCTGTTGATTTGTTTCTGTGAGCTGAGATGTATTTATTATTAATCATTTCTTTTGCTGCTTTCACTACCCTTTTAAATATGCTTTTATACTGTTTAACATAGTTAATTAAAATAGAGTCTTTGTTGTATTTCAGTTCCTTGTTCAGTTGTCTTTTTTTCACTTGATATTTTTATTCCAACAGTGATCCAATTTGGCTTATTAGACACTTTTGTCTGGCACACTCTAAGTGGAAATATTTTATTAAATAGATGCAAAAAATTTTCAGAAAATATTTTAAAGTGTACAGAGATTGGAATCTCATTTTGGACTTGCCACTCCATCTCTTCTAATTTAGAGGAGAACAGTTTTAAATTTTCAACAGTAAAATGACTTTTGCTGTAAATTTTTCTAGTACTTTGTTCATTTGTATTAGTCATTTCAATATACAAAGCGGAATAGTCAGAATGTCCTAAATCTATACATAGCTTCCTTGCATTATAGAATTTATAATTTGTTAGAATATTATCGATACAGGTTTCTGTATTGACATTTTTTTCTAGTGAATTCCAAGAAGTTTGCTTTGAACATAAATTTTTGGGTTAGGGGGAACTACCGCCCAATCTCCATTCTCCAGATTTTTTCAAAAATATTTGAAAAAGTGGTGGTAACACAAATTAAAAAAAATTATAGAGAAATCAAACAATTTCAGATAATCAATATGTCTTTCAAAAACGCAAGAGTACAATAGTGGTTGTTAATGAGATTGTGAAAAAAATCAGTTCTGCATTGAGTCACTGGTTTCATTTGATAAATTTATATTGAAATCTGCGGCTGATAAAACTCTTTTCTTTATGTCGTTACTGACTTTCTGAGAAAGATCCATTAACTTTGGAAAAAATAATTTTGTTACTGCTACACCTGGAATTCTGTATACTGATATAATGACAATATTTTGTTTTTCTGATTCAACTGAGCAGCTTTCAAATACACCCTCTTCATTTACAAAATTGAAATCATCTTTCACTTTGTATTCTGAAGGGTTTTTTACAAGTATGCATGAGCCTCCATGGGTACTATTTGTTTTACAGAAACTTGAGGCTACGCTTAAATTGTTTAGCTTATTTAAAATTGTCACACAGCTTTTGTAAGCCAATGTTCATTTAAACAAAGACCTGCCAGGTTAGCTGAGAGTGCTAATGCGCTGCTTCCTGGACTCGAGTAGGCGCACAGGTCCCAGATCGAATCCGCCTGGTGGATTAACTATGACGGTCAGTGTGCCGGCCAGCCTGGATGTGGTTTTTAGGGTGTTTTCCACATCCCTCTAGGTGAATACCAGGCTGGTCCCTACATTTCGCCTCAGTTTCATGGCTCGCAGACATCTGAACACATTCGTACTTTTCCATGGATTACACTAGTTGCAGACAGTTGGAGTACACTAATTGCGTCCCAGAAGGTACAGGGCAGTGGCAGGAAGGGGATCCGGCCACCCCTTAAACTAACCTTGCCAAATCCGAATAATCATGCCAATACTGCGTAACTGGAAGACCAAGGCACAAGCGATAGATAGATAGATAGTTCATTTAAACAAATAATTTTAATACTTTTGCATTCTGGGAGTAAAAGTCTGCAGTTCATCAATTTTATTCACTCTACCATTATGACTGATTGTACCTAATCCATTTATGTTCAAATGCATTAAGAAAGTGCTGGTATTTATATCTAACATCTCAAAATTAGCATTCTGTGTAAGATTTCTACTCTGGCTATTTTCTGGTTTCTTATCTATAATAGAGTGTATATGTACTGTTAAACATTTGGCTCTATTTAATGTGGTGGTTTCCTCCTCCTCGTGCCTGATGTTAGAAGAGCTTTCAGGTGGGATGGAGGCACTATTTTTCGCATGCCAGTTTCACTACACATTTTACTTGTAGCTGCTTCCTCTTCTTCTGTTGGTGGGGATGTTTTATCTGCTGCTTCTGGTCCAGATGGCACTGTTGATACACCTGCTGTTCCTATGGTTTGGGACACTTCACTGCACTTTCTATGATTATGATTTGCTCTTTGTGAAACTATTTGGATTGGCTGGGGTAAAGGGATGGCCCCTTGGCTAGATGTGCCATGAGCATTCCTCAAGATTTTCACAACTTTTTTACAAATGAAACTTTCTCCCTTCCCATTTAGATGCAAACCATGTCTGGTATAGAATTCTCGGTCCATATCCACAGTGTCAAGAAAGAATGTGTTTTGGAAGGTTTGTCAGATTTTATAATACTGACTGTTGGCTTTCTCAATCTCCTTGTTTACACAGGAGGAAGTTGAGAGGTCGAATCTCTAACGTATTCCCACAACAACTGTTATTTGTTTCTCCAGTAGCATCAGTGTGTAACCTCCCCCTCACTTATCGACTTTAATGACAGTGAAAAATGAAACCGCGTGTACCTAATGTGAATTTTGGAAAAGCAATCGTCACCGAAGTTAACCTGTCGGTAAAGAGGGAGGAAAGGGTTACATCTAAATGAAAGAAAAAATGCAAGTGAAACTGGTGGAAATTAATTTTGAAATAGGGATAAAGTTAATAAAGAAAGTAAATGTGCGGCCGTTACGTTAACAATCAACTAGCGGTAATTAGATATTTGAGATTTGGGGGGAAATTACGGTCGCCAATCCTATGGACAATTACTATAATAACTGAAAAAGAAAGGTTATTACACATATAATTAGCACTAGAAGCGTGGCAACTGAAGGTTGACACGTGTAGTGTGAAAACTGAAAGTTTGTCAGAAGTAATAAATTTCGCTACACTTAATTTAGCAAAAGAATTAATGAAACCGGAAAATCGAAAGTTAATTTAGTGGCTGAAGTTAATAGTGAGCTTTCTTTCTGAAGCACATCGAAATACAGTTAGTCTTGGACTACCTCAACAATCATTTCTAAAGCTACTTGAATCTACGCAATTTAGAAAGAAGAGATTTAACTTTGAACTTGAATTAAACGATTCTGAACAATTAACAATAGTAAAATTTAGTACGTACCAAGCTGAGCTGCAGTCACAGGTAAGCTAAAATACGGTAACAAAACTCGCACTCTTAATTTGTGCTTGTGTAATCTAACTATTGTAGCCAGCTATGAATACTTAAATTGAACTTTGAAATTAAAGCAGTAAAATGGAATTATGCTGGCGTTTGAATTTCAACGACACTCGGGTTCATTTCGGAAAAGGAAGGGACCCTGCTTGGCAATGCAATTGGGACAATGAGCAACAAAGGTTCATGCTAAGTTGCTGTAATTTTGCGAGGCAAATGGAACAATTTGAAAAGCTGAGGTCTGCCATACAGTTCTGAAACTTTACGTGCTTTTAGTCTTCCTTGTTGGTTGATTGAAGGTTTGAAGCCGTCGATCGAGGAGGTGGCGACAGTCACTCATTGTCGGCCGTCGCTGTTGCAGAAGCTGGATGTTGGCGCGCCTTCTTCTCGACACGGTCACTAGGCGAAACGGGCTCTTGATGTGCGCCAGCTAATGCTTTCCGTCCGCGACACCAAGTCAGAAACTATCATCGCGAGTCGAGCGCAATTACATGCTGCCAAACCCCGAAAGCGCGGCAACTCGCGGGAGCGTCACACAACACACCTGCTCCACTCGCTACTCCAGCCAGACTCCCACAGCTCTCCCCGCGCTCCACGCGGATGAGTTAACACTACCAAAGATCCTACACACTTTGAGTCTTCACACGACCTATCGATGTAATCGTTCGATAGCAGTTTACCCTAGGCAAGACCCAGCGTAAAAATACAAATAATATTTACGAAACAAACCAATTATACATCGACATAAATGCATAAATATATATATACAAATAGTAAAACAATTACAATATGTAAAGACACAGAAATGTCATATATTCAGGTAACAAAAATAAGGAAAACAAATTATAGTACAATAGATGTAAATAGGAGGATATGTATTTCCGGCGTTACACGTGCCCCACATTGTCTGAGGATGTTCGTGTAACGTAAACAGACTCAGAAAATGTCCAAAAAAAAAAAGAAACAGCGGAAATGCATATGCTCAAAACATCAACAAAATTTAGCATTCGCCTAATTAACCATAAACCAATTTTTAGACGATAATAATTGAGTGGAGACACTCCTAATCTTATTCCACTCTGTCATCTTGATCAAAATAAAACAGGTTGACAACATATTAAAATTCATAGAAAACATAGAAAATGGTTTAGCTATTCTGAAAATCTAAATTCCTAGCAGTATCAAGAAATGGAATATTATTTACAAAATTAATCAGCTTACATGGTCATAGAAAACAGGTATATCAAAATACGCAAATTAATAATTAATTACATAGAATACGTATTTTATATAAACTTTTCATAATTAATATTCTCGTCATGAGTGTGCACTTAACGCTAAACAAGAAAATAATATACAGCAGATAGACAAAAACATAAATATTGACAACAGAATTCTTTCATATCAGCTGTCCGGGAAGAAAAACAACTCCGCCTTCCGTACTCGCAAGTACAAAGAATGCCGACAGCGGCACAAGAGCCGACAGCGGCACAAGAGCCGACAGCGGTTCCGCCCCGCCAGTATTGTTGCGCCCGCCTGTGCGGCACGCTTGATCTATCTCGCCCTTGTAACGGCATTTCCAGAACGTCCGTTTCACTGAATTCTTTCGGTAAAACTCACTCCCGAGTAATCTCAAGGAGTCCATAAACACTATCACAGTGGATAACTCAACACTGCCCATCATCACACGCATGTACTAGCCTGAAACTTAAAACAGCGTCTAAGTACATCGGCAATGACTAGTAAATCACATATTTATGGAATCTTACAGCTACTTACAAAATCATATTTACATTCCTTAATCTACTGTGACTCAGCTGAAAACTTAAACTAGCAGCTTGGATTTTTCAGTTGATTAGATCACGATTAAATTGATTAAAATTAAATTGATTAATCAAAATTAATTACTTATTAATTATAACTTCTTTAATGACCTTGGTCAGTCAAAAGCATGGCAATCTAGCAAATCGTTAAATCTTACACTCTATTTTACATACTGTACAAATTACCCATTCTGTGGTATTAATCAATCCTAGGTTGGTACAATTTCAGGTCTACAATGTTCCGTATACCTAATAGTTTTCCAGAGCTTGGATACTCTAAGCAATAAGCATTTGTGTGAGGTATACCAATGACTTTATATGGTACATTATAAACAAACTTAAATTTAGAGATTTCATTGTCTATCTCGCTCGATTTCTCATGAGCATTTACAAGTACTAAGTCTCCGATTGCAAACTTAGCAAAACGCACTTTAGCATCATGACGACGTATGCGAGCATCGGCTTTTAGCTTCATTACTTCTCGCAAACGATCTTTTTTCACACAAATACTAATGTCAATCCGTGGAGGGAATTTGATTATCTCTTCCACTAAACTTTTACTTCTGTCACCCAACAGGATTTCCTCTGGAGAAAATCCCGTAGATTCATGTCTCAAGGTGTTCATAATTCTCTCAAATACTGCTACATATTTGCCCCATGCCCTATGGTTGTGATGGCAATAGGTACGGCAAAGTCGGCCTAGCTCGCGCATATACCTCCCAGCGGGATTCCCAGCCGGACAATAAGCTGAAATACGGATCACCTCGACCCCATTACTTTCCATGCCTTCATTCCACAACTTAGAAGTAAATTGTGCCCCATTGTCTGATAGAATCGCCTTGGGCTTACCAATATGAACAAAATAATCGTTCACAAGCTTGCTATAGACCGCTTTGGCTGTAGCTTTCCTAATCGGGTATCGTTTGATGAACTTGGAAAAAGCTTCTAGCACTACTAAAATGTAGGCGAAGTTTCCTGATGACTTGGGCAAAGGTCCGTACAAGTCCACGCACAGTAACTCAAAGGTGTCGTTAGGCCTTATACTTTGCATAGGACCACGACTCGTACAGTTGGTAACCTCCACCTTCTGACATAAATCGCAAGTTTTCACTCTGTCAGTAACGCGTTTTAACATGTTGTTAAAATGCGCTACTTCACTCAGCTTTTCCGTACATTTCTTTGGTCCGCAGTGACCATACGCCAAATGGTAGTAGTCAATTATTTCCGTGACGTATTTGGTGGGCCAGCATACCCGCCAAATATTACTATCTTCACTCTTGCATATGTACAAGATATGATCGTATATCTTGTAATACTTCCTTAATTTTTCTCCTTCTGGACTCCTTTCGTCATATCGGGTTTTCACCATATTTAAACAACCGTCCTCGTTCTGATGACGACGTAGATTCTTACAGATGTTCATTATTGATTTACGTCCCTCAACTTCTTTAAAACAGTATAATTTGACCACTCCATCTGACTCATCTTTCAATATCTCTTGATTAGACTCGGGCAAACGCGACAGCGCATCCGCTACGCAATTGTCGGTCCCTTTTGCGTAACAGATGTCATAGTTAAATTGCTGTAAATACAGCGACCACCTAGTCAGTCTTACGTGAAGTAGTTTAGAATCCTTCAGATAAGTGAGCGCCTTATGGTCTGTATGAATAATCACCTTACGGTCCCATAGGTAACCCTTGAACTTTTTGAATCCCCACACGATAGCGAGACACTCTTTCTCAGAAATCGTGTAGTTTCACTTTTTGATAAAGTTCGACTCGCGAACGCTGTCGTCCGGTGTTCCTTATCCTCTCCTTTACCAACTTCTTGGAACAGTTCTACCCCCACCTCATAATTCGACGAATCCGTTCCCAGATGGAAGGGTAGCGATAAATCAGGATGAAATAGTATGTTAGATCTTAACAACTCGTCTTTTAATCTCTCGAAAGCGGCCTGACACCCGTCAGTCCACATAAACGGAACGTTTTTGCGTAAGAGGTTATTCAAATTTTCTTCATTAAACACTTGTCCTTTTACAAATTTACGGTAAAATCCTGTTAGCCCTAGAAAACTTTTTAACTGTTTCCTAGACTTGGGTGGAGGACAATTCCTTATTGCTTCTAGTTTCTCTGGGTCCTTTGTAATACCAGCAGTGGTAATTACATGCCCTAAAAATTTCAGTTCCTGCTTCACAAATTCGCATTTCTTTAGCTTTAGAGTCATTCCGCCACGGCGCAATGCTCTAAAAACTTCATCTAACAGGTCACAATGGTCATGCCAAGTGGCATTGGCCAACAATAGGTCGTCAACATATACAGTTAATCTTGAACTCAAAGCCGGTCCTAGCACTTTATCTAGGGCCCTGATGAATACGGACACAGATATATTAAGTCCAAACGGCAGTACTCTATACTGATAACACCTGCCCGCAAACAAGGCGGTTTATGGCCTAGATTCTTCTTCGAGTTCTATTTGCCAGTAACTAGCCATCAGATCGAGGCTAGTCATGAATTTAACGTCATGAAAACGTTGCAAATTGTCCTCCATACTCTCTGGTCTGTCTGTTTCACGTTGAACGACTCTATTCAACGTGCGTGCGTCAATCACAATACGCACACTACCATCCCGTTTTGCTACAATGACCAAACCGTTATTATATGGACTCGTACTTCTTTCAATCACTCCCCATTCGATCATCTTATCTATCTCCCGTTGCACTGCTTCCTTTTTGGACAGCGGTATAGCATATGGTCTCACGAAGAATGGCTCGTGCGGAATCACATGCAACTTGCATTTATATCCTTCCACAAGTCCCGGTTTGTCTAAAAACACACTCTTATTCTTCATTATTACTTCATACAGGCCTCGTCTTTGTTCGTGTGTTACGTTTGACACACCGTCTACAATACTTTCCAATTCACTTTCTACACTATTGTCAATGCCGAGATTCCTCGCATTACAGTAGTTCAAATTCATACCTACGTCAACAGCATTCGGCCAGTTAACAATGTGTATAGGCTGGTATTGCCTATGCACGCCGTCTCCTGCCTCGTCAAAACTAACTACTATTGTTTTATCTTGTGACGTACATGTCAAAGTTTTGCTTTCGCAATTAATCACTGCACGGTACTTTAATAGCCAATCTAACCCCATAATTACTTCCGTAGTCAAGTCTGGCACGACGACAAACTCTTGTTCAAATCGTGCCCCACATATCTCGAAGTGGACAAAAATCTGTTTTGTGACCGGTTTACTGGCCTTCCCAGTAGCACCGATAATTTTCACTCCTGTTACTGGCATAACTACGATGCCAGGTCTATCTTTCAGTAACTCAAATATTTTCCCAGATACAACACTCAATTTTGCACCGGTGTCAATCAACACGTTTAGTTGTAGGTCGTGCATATTAACAGACACTACTACCCGTCTACACTTGTCCTCGACTGTTTCTTTATTTTCCCACAGTAAATCCTCGTCTATATCCAGGTCATTCCAGAAAAAACCATCCGGCTTTGATCCCAAATCCGGCTTATCTGGCGGCTTTTTCAGCCTCTGTTCACATACAGTTTTAATTTCAACACGTTTGTCCTAAGGCTTTGTCTGTAGCTTCGCCTCCAATACCGAAACCTTTTCCTGTAACTCGTCAACTAGCGAGTGTTGCTTTGCTATCAATTCACTAATTGACACCTTCATTGATTCCTCTTTAGCCAGATTGATCTCATCTGCCAATCTACCTGGAGAAATGTGCCCAGTAGTATCTGAAATTACTTCCTCTAGATCTGCGCAACCTACACTGTTATCGTCTGACCGTATAACGTCAGCTCTAACCTCATACACACTGTAATCTACGTGGTTTTCTACCAATCGTGTCCGGCTATCACTAAAATTTTCGCAATCTTTCTCCTTAATACTTTCGCAATGTTTAAACTGGAGGTTTGCGTCGGATGGGTCGGCTACTTCTACCACTGAATCTTTCGGTAAGGTCTGCCGGTTAGGGCCAGAACTTTCCGTTACTACTTCAACATCCAACTCTTGCGGGACGAAACACGACCAATCTTGCTCGTGCTCCCCATTAACATCAACTATTTCTAGTAAAGTCTGCCGGTTAGGGCCAGAACTTTCTATCATTTCACAAACACTATCTTCCTGCGGGACGAGACGCGGAAAATCCTGCACGCGCTCCCCATAAACACTTCTCCCATACAGGCCCCTATAATCTCTTAGTTCGTCGTATAAGCGACCGAACTGCCTTAACCAGACCTCATCCCTCTCTGCATCCCCTCGCTCGATGACGGACGTTTTATCCGACATCTGATCTTCTCTCAACACTTGCGAATCATTCTTAAACTCAATCTCCAGTTCCGCTGTGGGTATTACAGCTGCCACTTTATAATCGATTTCCGGAACACTACTTAAATTGTTCTCACTGACAGTGAATGTACTTCCTACTGCCGTGTATACAGCTGATCTACTACTTGTGGGCGCACTCCTTTCTCCTAACACTGGCACACTCTCCCGCCGTTGATTATTCCACACGGAATTTTCATAAGGACGACACCTGGGTTTTCTCCTGTTATTGGGCCTCCAAAATTTCTCCACGCCCGGTCGGCCCCTCACCGGCGCGGCTAATGGATTCCCTGTCTCGTCCCAGCAGATACGGTCCCCGGATGCTGCTGAGGCGGCTGATCACACCCTTTGGCGTTATTACTATTCTGTGAAGCCCGTATCACGTTAGTATGATACTGGTTTCCGTCATTCCTGTTATTATTTGCATTGTACCGATTGTTATTACGATCCGAACCATTATTGTTATTGCTGCCATGGTTGCGGCATGCATTATTCCCATGGTTGTCGTTGTTGTGGTTGCTGTGGTACCCGTTGTTGTTACCACGGCCTCTACCACTGTCGCGATTATTGTGCCAACTGTCCTCGTCCTCCACTCTTTCCAGGAAATCATTTATTGTCCTGTAATTGCTTCCTACGTAGCGTTTTGTATCGTCTGGAAGCTTTTTGTAGAGTTCCCAGACTATTTCGGATTCCGAGCGGCGATCACGCAAATATTCCAACTTGCGGATCCAGCCCTCACAAAACTCCTTCATCGAACCGCGAGAATTCGCATCGAAAGGCCTCGATACGACAAATTCGCGCCAGACACTTTGCTGTTTTTGCTCTGACCAGTATTCAGCCAGAAACAAATTTTCAAATTCGTCAAAAGTCAGGTCCGTAATGTTGAGGTTTAAGCCCCAACGCTTGGCATCACCAGCCAACACATCAATAATCGCATTAATTTTTCTCTCATTAGTCCATGATCTGGGTAAAACTCTTTCACAATTCTTAATGAAATCCGTCGCGTGTATACAGCCTTTTTTCAAGGGGTCGAACCGCTCCTCTTTCGTCAACAATTCCGAACTATGTGCATAGATTGGCACATAGCTCTGTTTTTCGTCAAGTTTCTTTTCTAATTCCGACACTCTCGTAATTACTTGGCAAGTGGTTGTCGCAAGCGTTTCTACTTCCCTTTTTTTCTCTTCGCAGGTATTAGCCTGCTTCGTCACTTTGGTATCTACTTCGGATACTAAAGCCTTTAAAGTTTCCACCTTCATTTGATCCTCTTTTTTCACTAATTGAATTTGTTCCGTCACCTTATTCTCGATGATCGGAGCAACTGATTCTCCTACACTTTTCTCGATTCTGCTAATTTCGGAATAAAAACGAGTATTTATGCTCGCAATTTCCGCCTGAACGCCTATCATTTCCTGTTTAAGATTACCGATTTCGGTATTAATCACAACAATATCTTCTTTGATTTTATCAACTTTTGTGTTAACATCCCCAACATTGTTGTTAACAACATTAATAGCTTTGTTGTGACTGTCTAGCTTTCGTTCAATTTTTTCAGACTGAGCTTCTTGCTTGGCCGATTGACTCTTGATTTCGTTAATCAAAACATTCAATAAATCAGTTAAATTCCCGGAAACTACCGGTTTTACTTCCGTAGCGGCTTCATCTTTAATTGTCCTCCCGTATTCGTCATCAAGGGATTCGCATTTGATTTTCACTTCCGACTCTGAAACATTTTCTAAAGTGTGGAATTCCATTTCTGCTCTTTGTTGCGTTTCGGCGGTCGCGTCTTTCATGCTAGCCGCCTGTCCCTGAACAATGGGTACCGCGGTGCGCGTTCCCCACTGTTCGACCGATTGTTCCTTATCCAAGCCTACCAAATTTTGGTAATTGTTGGCTTCACTCATTTTAATAATTTTCAATATAAATGCCAAATCTCAAATCTAACTAGGATTCCTCACACTAATATTCTCGCTGACGTATCGACCATTTCGTAACCAGTACTTTGTTACGAGATTTGTACAATGCAAAATTCGTGTCCAGAACAACCTCAAATTTGAAGAGTGTCCTGTCACCAGGTCGCCACGTGTAACCTCCCCCTCAGTTATCGACCTTAATGACAGTGAAAAATGAAACCGCATGTACCTAATGTGAATTTTGGAAAAGCAATCGTCACCAAAGTTAACCTGTCGGTAAAGAGGGAGGAAAGGATTACATCTAAATGAAAGGAAAAATGCAAGTGAAACTGGTGGAAATTAATTTTGAAATACGGATAAAGTTAATAAAGAAAGTAAATGTGCGGCCGTTACGTTAACAATCAACTAGCGGTAATTAGATATTTGAGATTTGGGGGAAATTACGGTCGCCAGTCCTATGGACAATTACTATAATAATTGAAAAAGAAAGGTTATTACACATATAATTAGCACTAGAAGCATGGCAACTGAAGGTTGACACGTGTAGTGTGAAAACTGAAAGTTTGTCTGAAGTAATAAATTTCGCTACACTTAATTTAGCAAAAGAATTAATGAAACCGGAAAATCGAAAGTTAATTTAGTGGCTGAAGTTAATAGTGAGCTTTCTTTCTGAAGCACATCGAAATACAGTTAGTCTTGGACTACCTCAACAATCATTTCTAAAGCTACTTGAATCTACGCAATTTAGAAAGAAGAGATTTAACTTTGAACTTGAATTAAACGATTCTGAACAATTAACAATAGTAAAATTTAGTACGTACCAAGCTGAGCTGCAGTCACAGGTAAGCTAAAATACGGTAACAAAACTCGCACTCTTAATTTGTGCTTGTGTAATCTAACTATTGTAGCCAACTATGAATACTTAAATTGAACTTTGAAATTAAAGCAGTGAAATGGAATTATGCTGGCGTTTGAATTTCAACGACACTCGGGTTCATTTCGGAAAAGGAAGGGACCCTGCTTGGCAATGCAATTGGGACAATGAGCAACAAAGGTTCATGCTAAGTTGCTGTAATTTTGCGAGGCAAATGGAACAATTCGAAAAGCTGAGGTCTGCCATACAGTTCTGAAACTTTACGTGCTTTTAGTCTTCCTTGTTGGTTGATTGAAGGTTTGAAGCCGTCGATCGAGGAGGTGGCGACAGTCACTCATTGTCGGCCGTCGCTGTTGCAGAAGCTGGATGTTGGCGCGCCTTCTTCTCGACACGGTCACCAGGCGAAACGGGCTCTTGATGTGCGCCAGCTAACGCTTCCCGTCCGCGACACCATGTCAGAAACTATCATCGCGAGTCGAGCGCAATTACATGCTGCCAAACCCCGAAAGCGCGGCAACTCGCGGGAGCGTCACACAACACCTGCTCCACTCGCTACTCCAGCCAGACTCCCACAGCTCTGCCCGCGCTCCACGCGGCAGAGTTAACACTACCAAAGATCCTACACACTTTGAGTCTTCACACGACCTATCGATGTAATCGTTCGATAGCAGTTTTCCCTAGGCAAGACCCAGCGTAAAAATACAAATAATATTTACGAAACAAACCAATTATACATCGACATAAATGCATAAATATATATATACAAACAGTAAAACAATTACAATATGTAAAGACACAGAAATTTCATATATTCAGGTAACAAAAATAAGGAAAACAAATTATAGTACAATAGATGGAAATAGGAGGATATGCATTTCCGGCGTTACAAGTGTTTTTGATAAAGACTTTGTGGCTTGTTTGAGTTCATCTTTATACACGTTGTTGGAGCCTACAACTAGTACCGTGCATCGTTCGTGACTGGTATTGGAGCAGTTCTTTGTGATTTCGCATTTGGATGCAGCTGCTTTGACGGAGCTGGTGGCGTTTACACAATGTTCATATCGTAAAATTTTGGCGATTCCTCTCCCATGACTGTCGGAATATACACAGATATCAGTGTTAATCTTCTGTTCTTTAATTACATCCGTCTAGCTTACTGGAGGAGGAATAATTTCAGGTTTAGTGACTGTATTTCGTGACGGAGAGAGTTCTTACGTTTGTTATTTACCTCCATTGCTGTAATTCCATTGCAGTAACATTTGGAGTGTACAAACTTAGTGTCGGTATTTCGGATCTATTATTTAGCGGTACACGATTGTTTGTTAGTTTAGGACTAGGACGGTAAGTACTTTTGCACTCAGTGAACTGTGACTGTTTATCACTTGTTGACTCCACAGAAAGCTGAGCAAGGTAGCTTAACGTGTCTTCGAGTATCTTGACGTAATTTTTTACATCCCTTATTTCACTGATGAGTGACTCTGTCACAGAAAGTTCCACATCTTCGTTGTAGATTCGTATTGTCGATTCGCGACCGTTACATTTTAATCCGCACTCACACGTTTTTTCTTCGTTAAATCGCGTGAAACAGTCAAGAGTGGCACCATTTCTGAAACGTTGAGCGTACACGGACTCCTTTCGTCAAGTTTTCACTAAACAAAAGACACTTGGTACATATCAAAATACCATCAAATACGGAGCGATTTGCCACCACATGGATAACTGCCGCCACCATCTTGGACACTATTTAGTAAGATTGTAATAATGTTTACGTAAGTTATCAATAATCACATTTTCCGTTACAAATCCTAGTGTTAATGTATGGCACAATGTAGCGGACGCTACAACTTGTGAAACAAATGTATGACATTTTCCTCACATAGCAGCTCGCTACCCTTACTTTCGTTTCACCATGGTACGAAATACAAACACATACATTACATATGCTTATCTAATTAAAATGGCTTCTCAGATTTGTAGGTAGTTCCCAAAGTAGACCAGAAATTGCTTGATTATCCATTTTGCAACAATAAACGAAGTAACTGAAACCACAACAGTAGCTACGTAATGGCTACTTCACTGCTGTAGGGTCTACACTGTATCATCATTATCATTAGTACGCAGAAAATTGCGATTCCAGCAATCAAGTGATTGACAAACAGTAGGTATAGCGCACACATTTTCGCTTCGACTATTTTAACTGGGTGGGCAGGGCGTAGGTGAAACAGCTGCCGTTATGGAGAGAAGTGGCGCATAGGAAGCATGTTTTGTAACAAGTGTCTCTCTTTGCTACCTAAAACTCCCCCGACAGAACCCGCGATGCTTTATCAAAATGGCTCTGAGCACTATGGGACTTAACATCTATGGTCATCAGTCCCCTAGAACTTAGAACTACTTAAACCTAACTAACCTAAGGACAGCACACAACACCCAGTCATCACGAGGCAGAGAAAATCCCTGAACCCGCCGGGAATCGAGCCCGGGAACCCGGGCGTGGGTAGCGAGAACGCTACCGCACGACCACGATGCTTTATCAGTGTAGAGAGAAACTATCATAAGAAATAATGTTTGACATGCAAATTTTAGATTATTTTAATATTTAATATTTGTTTATATATTTACACTGATTTACCTGAGTTAAAGAAATACAACAAGCAGATACTTTCTATGTAATCATAGAATTCACACTTTCACAGCGGTATCTGCTGATAATTGTTTTATAGGCATGAGGTTGTGGTTCAACCAGAGAAATATGTAATTTTTGAGAACATTTCTCGTGGAGACACAGTGGTCTGGCTGAAAGTACTTTAAAAATGGACTGCAAACAGTCTCGGCCACAAAAACATTCATTTCCACGGTAACCGGTTTCGTTCAATATTTGACCATCCTCAGACCTTCATACCATGAGAGAAGGAGGTGGCGGTGAATGTAACGATGTTCCAGGCTATATTTAAAGAGAAATATGTGTTGGACCACAGCCTTATGCCCATAAAAGAAGTATCAACAATTACTTTCAACGTAACTTAATTTATAGCAAGACGCATTTCGATTTTCACTCAACAGTGTTGACAAACTGGTGTCTGCGCAGCCAGACCTGAAGACGAATTGCAACACAGATTGAAACCGATAGTCCGCAGCTCGTGGTCTCGCGGTAGCGCTCTCGCTCCCCGAGCACGGGGTCCCAGGTTCGATTCCCGGCGGGGTCAGGGATTTTCTCTGCCTCGTGATGACTGGGTGTTGTGTGTTGTCCTTAGGTTAGTTAGGTTTAAGTAGTTCTAAGTTCTAGGGGACTGATGACCATAGCTGTTAAGTCCTATAGTGCTCAGAGCCATTTGAACCATTTTTTTGAAACCGATAGCTCGTAATAAAAAGTTATGATCCAGACAGTGTTTGTTTGTTTAGTATAATAAGAGATCCCACGGTTCCTAAGACACTGTTTCAGTTATGAGGTCAGTATTTCGATGTATCGAGGAGTACATGTTACAATGCGTAGCCGCTGTCATCAGAACGAACATGGGAGCTACTTATGACTAGATTGGCGTCTTCTGGCACAATTTCTCGTGTGCTTATCAAAGCTCAACATATACACCCAAATGACGTAGCTCCGTTCATTTCTACGGTACAGATGTAGTCATGGCACTCTGTTTGATCTTTGGCGTAGTCTGTACATATCTGGAAATATTGTTCGGATCCTTTCAGAACGGTAACATGTGGAGCTTACATCTTCCAAGGTTTGCTACACCTTATCTCTCTTGTCACTGTCAAACATAAAGAACTGTCAAACGGAGCATTCTTTTCCGTCACTTACCGCTTTTACAATCTGCCAGATAAATCTGAAGCTTGTTATCTACAGTCGTTTCGACACGAACTCTTTCTGACGCAGTGCATCAAATGGCCGATATCTACACGACAACATTTATTGCGTTATCAGGCCTATTTTCCACAGCAACATATGAAAATTTGGGCTTACTGACCGTAGATTTCAATAACAGTAGAGGCCGGGTGAGAAATATTAGAGAATCGTGCTTGTGGTTAAAGGGATTGTTTTTTATGTAGAGTGTAACATTGAGATTAGTAGTTACGCCAGTTATTTAAATGTAAGTGTCAGAAACTTTTGCATTGTCTTGTAGCTATCACACCATGCGCCAAAAGATGGCACCAACGAATGCACGCGACCATGTCATTTGTCATTCGTATAAACTCATATTTTCAACAGTCTGAATTAGAAATCAAGTATTTTCTTAGATGTGCGTGTGTTCTTTCAGTTATAATACTACCTGACTGATGAAGTTCATTTTAACTATGGGTAGGTGCATAAATAAAACCTCCAATCCAAGCATTACGTTCTCCTTTTCTGTTTCAAAAACAATCCTGAATAAGCTAATTGTGTCAGATCTTCCTTTGGCCATGGCAAATTTAACGCCTTTACCTACAAATTTCATTTACCCTCGTGATTATCATATGTATATCAGCAGTAAATGTTTTCTCTCGGTGTCATTTTTGGCACGCATGTAAACCAGAAAGCTTGATCAGATGTTGCTTTTTTTGCGGTTCATAGAATTCTCCGATCTTGACCTCGTACTGACGTTGTAACTTTCTCAGGGTTGACGGATCCCTGCATCTATCTTTCCGCATTACTGGTGCAATGTGCAATATACATCTATGTAGCTCTCAAACTGCGTGGATCAAAGCCGGTTATTTTGGAAAATATAAAAGCAAATAATACTTATTTCTTAATTTATTTATCTGACCACGTTTCAGTCCCTGAGGCCCTCTGTTAATTTCACTAATGTTAAAAATACTATTGTTGCTACTGCTGCTACTACTACTGATAGTAATAATAATAATAATAGCGGTTAAAGCAAAATTAGCAGACTTAATTCGTGAGGCTCTAAGAAGAACGATGGCTAAAATGAAATTTATGGAAGAAGTATCTCAGCGATTGGAAATAAAAATTGGTGTTAAGCCATCCCCTTACCTAACAACTTTACTGTTTAGTTGCGTTTAAGAAAATAATTGTAAAATCTAGAGTTCGAGCCTAAAAAGGCACAAAATTGAACCACTAATTCTGGGACGAAACTCAAATGGAATTGAGGTAATCTGTCTAGCTTCTGCAGAAGATTTCGCAACACTTTCAGAAAATCTGACAGAAGGAGTTACTCAGAAAAATCTCTTGGATGAAATAGGAATAGAACCGGTCCCAGAATTTTAGATGAAAAAAATATTTCGTGACAAATATAGAAAGAACACGAAAATCCATAGAAACACAAATAGATAAAACAGAGGATGTTAGTAAGTTTAAAATTATTTAAAGAAACCATACAGCAGAATGGACTAGGAAAATTTGCAAAAGATGTAAGAATTAATAAAACGGAGAGCATATGATTTGGCAGAAAAGTATGTCAATAAGAAGTGCATATCTAAGAAACAAAATTAAAATATCTGTTACTATAGGTTATCCGTCTTGAGTTGACTGCTATCTAATTAAAAAGAATCACACAAGATGCGTCTCGCTTTTATTTACAAAGCATCTCCCGTCGTTATCCTGTAAATTGGGTACATACGTTTGCACATTTTTCATTGTTTTAGGTTAAAAACAACGTTTTCTTTATGAAGTTGGTCTGCAATCCACATACGGTGTTTCTTTACATAATTTGCTCCTTCCCTCTTTGCTAGCAGTGGCTGTTGTCGACAGCCTTCATTTCACATCTGCACTTGGTAGTTTTTGGTATTCTGCAGTATTTCCTGCGCTGCACTAATTACAAAAAAGAAACAAGGTAGAAAAATAGCACATCAAACCAACAACTCAATTCAGAAAAATTTCCCACAAACAATAGGAAAAACTGATCTGTATCAAAAATCAGGAATATACCAACTGAAATGCAATGCATGTGATGGAAGATACACAGGTCAAACCAGGAGGAACATTTGACGCTAGATACAAAGAACATGTAAGAGTATGGAAGTATAGGACAAATCATTCAACTTTTGCAGGACTCTTGCACCAACAACAACATAAAATTACAACCACAGACACAGACATGGAAATCATAAGGATAAACGACAACAAAAACCACACTTGCTCACCTTACAAGAAAACTACCACATCCAAAAAATCATAACACAAAAGAAACAACTCATAAATGATCAGATTAGCTTCGCGAACCACACACTCTTTAAACTGATTGACCACTTAATGTAACATTAAAATTACGCATATAACCACAGGTTCCATTTACCACTACCATTTTCTCCCAGTTTATGTCCTATAATCACTGTCCTGCCCTATCCCTGTCCCCCACCCCCGGTCTTGCAAAAAAAAAAAAAAAAAAGTCAACCCATCCCCACTCCTCTCACGTCTCTACCTACACACAAGACAATTTCACTATCTCTCTCTCTCTCTCTCTCTCACACACACACACACACATACATACATACACACACACACACACACACACACACACACACACACATACAAAAAGGAAAATTCGTTTCATAGGTTGGCAACACTCACAACGTGAACGAAAACAAACGAACAGGCATAAACACTGTGGCAGTGCAGAATGAGAAACAGTTTAAGACAGTCAATCGTAAATAGTGCAGCGCAGGAAATACTGCAGAATGCCAATAACTGCCAAGTGCAGATGTTAAATGAAGCCTGTCAACACCAACCACTGCTAGCGAGGAGAGAAGGAGCAGATTGCTAAGTAGCTTGCAGACCAACTTTATAAAGAAAACGCTGTTTTTAACCTAAAACAATCAAAAATTGTACAAACGTATGTACCTAGTTTACAGAATAACCACGGAAGGTACTTTAAAAATAAAAGCGAAACGCGTCCGGTGAACTTCTTTTTAACTAGATTGCAGTCAGCTCAAGACGGATAACCTGTAGTAACAGATGTTAGCAACTGCTGCGGAAGATGGCCGCGCAAAGAATTAGAACGGTAGGACCAAAATGTTTTTATTCATATGAGTGCTTAACGAACTATAAGCTAGACGCAATAGAAGTACGAGAAAGACGGATTATTGGAAAAATAGCGCGCGTAATATAAACTATAAATGTTTCGAAAATGTGAAGGAGAAAGGAAATCTACGAAAGTAACGAAAAAATATCGGAACTAATGGTAAAGCGAAGATTAATCTTCTTTTGTTTCCTCTGTAGAATGAATGAGAACAAACTAATGAAACAAATCATCCTGTATTTCTGGCAACAGAAATTGATAATAGCATGGACTATACACAAAAAAAGACCAGGAAAGAAATAACAGTAAATAAACGGGGATAAGAGAAATCTTTTTATGGATGAAGCACCAAATTTAGAAGGCTTTTAAAGGAGAAGAAATAAGAACTTGAGAACAAAGTGGACAGAAGAAAAGATAAAACACGGAGAAATGACGGATTACTGGAAAACAGGAAACAACAACAAAAAAGAATAGCAGCTTAAGTCGTTACGTGATCAAATGGCTCTAAGCACTATGGGACTTGACATCTGAGGTCATCAGTCCCCGAGACTTAGAATTAATTAAACCTAACTAACATAAGGACATCACACATATCCATGCCCGAGGCAGGATTCGAACCTGCGACCGTAGCAGCAGCGCGGTACCGGACCGAAGCGTCTAGAACCGCTCGGCCACAACGGCCAGATCGTTACGTGATCGTAGTTGATTAATATGAAGGTTAAAAAATGGCAATGGTAATGGAACTAAAAGCAGCTGCAGATTTTCTTTCAGTAACGTGCATATGATTTAAATTTAAGAATATAAGTGACACTTATATTTTCACTTTGTGAAAAGCGGACTGGGACACAGGCGGCTGTTTTGTTTAAACTCGTCTACCTCCGATGACACGCCACGTATGTTTGCAATGTGGCTTACAATGCATGCGAGGCGGCGACCGCTGCCGTCGAATACCAGACTAGGCCGAGATAGCAAAAAAAAAAAAAAAAAAAAAAAAAAAAAAAAAAAAAAAAAAAAAAAAAAAAAATGGGTTCAAATGGCTCTGAGCACTATGGGACTTAACTGCTGAGGTTATGAGTCCCCTAGAACTTAGAACTACTTAAACCTAACTAAACTATGGACATCACACACACCCATGCCCGAGGCAGCATTCGAACCTGCGACCGTAGCGGTCGTGCGGTTCCAGACTGTAGCGCCTAGAACCGCTCGGCCACCCCGGCCGGCGACCGAGATAACACCCGCCACAAATGTACCAGATTTCACTCTATAGTATCTGAAGGGGCGACATCCACAGACATCGGTATGGAATCGAATCTCTCTGACCTCGGTCCCGTGCAAACACGACATATCCCATAACCTTACTTTTTTCCATTTCCGGCAGGTACATCAATACTGCCACTGATAGCTTACGTTCCCCCCTACTACCCCCGTGCCAACACGTATTGGTAACAAAAACCTCTACCACCGGTACTTACAAGTAGCATGCGAAAATCCTTTCCTAGCACGCAAGATCCCTTATAATTATAATTAACGATTTTGCTTGGTGTGTTTCATCCATATAGGACTGGTTAAAAAAAAATTATTTATTCAGTAAAACCTAAAACCTTGCCAGAAGTCGGGCGAATTCGGAAATACAACCGGTAACTTGTTACGAACCTCTGTGAATACGCAGACAAATTCAGTTGCCATTACTACCGTCGCATATCAGAATGCTGTAGCATTTCCCCATGAAAGACTGAGAGGGATTATTTATACATTATTGTGGCACTTGCAGGAAAAGTTCATTTAATTCCTGATTTCCTCAGAGTGAATTGTTTATGACTGGAAGGGGTCTGAAATTTAATTATAACGATGGGACAAATATGTGAACCATAGAGTTTGATCTGCTAATAACATAGCCGGCCGAAGTGGCCGTGCGGTTCTAGGCGCTACAGTCTGGAGCCGAGCGACCGCTACGATCGCAGGTTCGAATCCTGCCCCGGGCATGGATGTGTGTGATGTCCTTAGGTTAGTTAGGTTTAATTAGTTCTAAGTTGTAGGCAACTGATGACCTCAGAAGCTAAGTCGCATAGTGCTCAGAGCCATTTGCTAATAACATACATTTATTAGTTCGAGAATAACACATGGAAAATATATTTTTTTAGACTTTGACTTTATACCACAAACCGAAGAGCAAATTATTCAGAATACAAACTTGGGTCGCCACCAGCTTATTGCTGGACAATACTGGCTGAATTAATGTCCAGTTACTGTCAGAGCTAGCAAATTAATACAACCGTGATTTCATTCCAAATATTAAAGAATGAAAGAACGTGTACTGAGTACACAATCTCTCTATGAACATAAGAAGAGGGAAATAACCATACCAGCATGATCTCAAACAAATTGTTCATCATTTCAAAGGCGATACATGAGTGATATTTGCTTACAGTTTTCCCTCTAATTTAAGAGACTAGCTGAACAATTTGATCAAGGAAAGCAAATATCTTCTAAATCAAAAGATAGAATAAACGTGATAGGCAGGATGTATGCAAATCATTATTAAATGGGAATAATAATAAAAATGCGAGAGCATGGCCTGGTACAGGCCGACGTCTCACATCCTGTACCATTTGGTCGGCTTCGTACATTCCAAGGTAGCTGTAAAAATAGGTCGTTGGAAGACACCCTGCGTTCCAGTTATTGTACACAAAAGCCAAAGGAACTGGCACTACACGACGTGGCATGAACTCGACTCATGTCTGCAGTAGTGCTGCAGGGAAATAACACGATGAATCCTGCAGGGTTGTCCAAAAATCCTTAAAAGTACGAGGGGTGGAGATCTCTTCTGAATATCACGTTGCAAGGCATCCCAGATATGCTCAATAACGTTCATGTCTGGGGAGTTTGGTGCGCAGAGGAAGTGTTTAGACTCAGAAGAGTGTTCCTGGAGCCACTCTGTAGCAATTCTGAACGTGTGGGGTGTTGCATTGTGCTGCTGGAGTGTACAATGGACATGAATGGATGCAGGTCATCAGATAGGATGCTTAGGTGATCAGACAGGATGCTTACATACGTGTCACCTGTCAGAGTCGTATCTAGACGTAACAGGGGTCCCATATCACTCCAATTGCACACGCCCCACACCATTACAGAGCCTCTACCAGTTTGAACAGTCCCCTGTTGACATGCAGGGTCCATGGCTTCATGACGATGTCTCCATACCCGCACACGCCCGTCCGCTTGATGCAATTTGAAACGACACTCGACCGACCAGGCACCATGTTTCCTTTCATCAACAGTCCAATGTCGGTGCTGACGAGCCCATGCGAGGCGTAAAGCTTTGTGTCCTTCAGTCATCAAGAGTACAAAAATATGCCTTCAGCTCCGAAAGCCCATATCAATGATGAACGCTGACACCTGTTAATGGCCCAGCATCGAAATCGGCAGCAATTTACGGAAGGGTTGCACTTCTGTCACGTTGAACGATTCTCTTCAGTCACCATTGGTCTCATTTTTGCAGGATCATTTTCCCGCCGCAGCGATGTCGGAGATTTGATGTTTTACCGGATTCCTGATATGCACGGTACACTCGTGAAATGGTCGTACGGGAAAATCCCCACTTCATCGCTACCTCGGAGACGCTGTGTCCCATCGCTCGTGCGCCGACTATAACAACCGTTCAAACTCACTTAAATCTTGATAACCTGCCACTGCAGCAGGAATGACCGATCTAACAACTGCGTCAGACACTAGTTGTCTTATACAGGCGTTGCTGACCGCAGCGTCGTATTCTGTCTGTTTACATATCTCTGTATTTGAATACGCATGCCTGTACCAGTTTCTTTGGCGTTTCAGTGTTGACTATATGAGCACTAAAGTGCTCTCGAGCATTTTGAAATATACGTACCGCTGTAACCTGTGAAGCTCTAGGTTTAATAAACCTGCCTACACTTTACTAGACAGTGGTTACCACGTCATATGACTTCCTTCTCACCAAACTGTTGTAGTGGTATGTGGGATAGGCTGCTAACGTGGTGATGATTGTTCGATATTCAGTGAAAGTCAAACATTCATCACAACCTTACCTGTCAAAGTAAATGTCGCGTTTAATTCGAAAAGCTTTGTAATGTTTGTGAGCGACTACAGAACCATATGTAACAACCAGTATCTGTTGTATTAACATCTCCTGATTAAAATCTTATTTAATATTATCCATTTCGTTGGCTTTACTGAGTTATAGGTTGTTAAATCAATTGTTATATTTTTTTAACAAACAACTGATTTTTAAATCTGTTCCGCTGTGTATTGCTTGAAGGATAAATATAACAATAAAATCATATTTGCTCTACATTATAAAAACAAATTTAGTGTGCCTATTGAAGAATAAGATCAATGGAACGACAACTCCGATACTCTGTGTTTTCTATAAGGTGCAAAATAAGAAAACAAACTTAAAAATTCAGCAACATTATTACTCTCCTGATTAAATATTCTGCTATACTCTTGCGCAATCTTTACATACTACCAGAGTTTAAAAAAGCCCATTTCTTCATGCGTAGAAGCAACTCCACTGCAAGAACCTCCTAGGTTGAAAGTTCAGTGTCTTCATTCTGCTGATGGAAGACTATACTGTTGAATGACTATTCAAATGGTTCAAATGGCTCTGAGCACTATGGGACTTAATATCTGAGGTCATCAGTCCCCTAGAACTTAGAACTACTTAAACGTAACTAATCTAAGGACATCACACACATCCATGCCCGAGGCAGGATTCGAACCTGCTCCTAGAACCGCTCTGTCACAACGGCCGGCCGAATGACTATTGGAATGGCGCCGGCCAGTGTGGCTGAGCGGTTCTAGGAGCAGTTTCGAATCCTGCCTCGGGCATGGATGTGCGTGATGTCCTTAGGTTAGTTAGGTTTAAGTAGTTCTAAGTTCTAGGGGACTGATGACCTCAGATATTAAGTCCCATAGTGCTCAGAGCCATTTGAACCATTTGAACTATTGGATGAGCTAACTTTGCTCATGAGAAATGTACTACTACGTTTCACGTACTGCTGCAGTGAGACAGAATTACACACAAATTTTAACAGTGGCACTCAGCGAGTAAACACAACACGTGTTGCAGTTTCATGGCCACATTAACCTTTAAAATGCGATTCCTGTGTTGTCCTGTAATCTGTTGATTTATGCTATATGATCGGGGGTATCGGGACACCTATAGGGGGGCATTAATATATAGTGTGCTGGACCATCCGAATGGCAGCACGCACCCGGGATTCGGGAAGGCTCGCCAGCCCCGAATCGAACCCACCAGGCGGACTGGCGATGAGGGCCAGTGTGCCGATGGTTTTTAGGTGGTTTCTCACATCCGACTGGCTGAATACTGGGCCGGGATTCGGGAAGGATCGGCAACACCGGATCGAGTCCACTAGGCGGACTGGGGATGAGGACCGGTGTGCCGATGGTTTTTAGGTGGTTTCCCACATGCGACTAACTGAATACTGGGCTGATAATCACCTCCCAATTCCCAAGTTAGACGATTCGCGAACATTTAGAAGATGTTCACACTCTTTCACATGCGAGAACACTAGACGCACACAAATAGGGTGCACAAATTTCATGCCGAGAAGGAGGGTGGAGGGGGATGGGGGCGTGGAAGGGAGGGGGGAATGTCAATAGGAAGAGTATCCTACAGTCGTCTATCAGTAACATTGCCAAATCTAGTAATCAATAAGCTGACCCAGTGGAGATACAGGATAAGGGCCAGTAAAAGTCAAAAAGAAGAGTATGGGATGTGTTCATCCTTCGCCTTTATAACGGCTCGAAACCTGATGCGGGCACTTTCAATAAGTTGTCTGAATATCAGTGGAGGAATGCCAGCCTATTCTTCCAGACGAAACCAGAGAAATTAGAGATGTTAAACGCTGCGGTCTGGAGAGAAGTCGACGTTCTAACTCTCCCCAGAGGTGTTCCACTGAGTTCGGATCAAGACTCCGGCAATCCAGTCCATTTCAGGTACGTTTTTCTACACAAACTATTACAAAAAAAAAAAAACTAAACTCCGCCGGAACAGGCCATGAAGGCCCAACGGTACCAACCTGCTGCCGTGTGACCCTCAGCCCACAGTCGTCACTGGATGCGGATATGGAGGGGCACGTGGCCAGCACACTGCTCTTCCGGCAGTACGTCGTCTTACGAGACCGCAGCCGCTACTCCACACTCAAGGAGCTCCTCAGTTTTGCCTCGCAAGGGCTGAGTGCACCCCGCTTGCCAACTGCGCTCGGCCGACCGGATGGCCACCCACCCAAGTGCTAGCGCAGCCCGGCAGCGCTTAACGTCGGTGATCTGACGGGATGCGGTGTTACCACTGCGGCAAGGCTGTTGGCACACAAACCACTGCTTCACAGACACTGCTGTGTGAGACAGCGTATCATCATGCTGATACAAACAACTATCGTCTCCGAACTATTTCTTTACTGTAGGCGGGCCGCACGGGGTAGCTGCGCGGTCTAGGGTGTCTTGTCACGGTCCGCGCGGCTCCCCCGTCGGAGGTTCGAGTCCGCCCTCGGGCATGGGTGTGTGTGTGTGTGTGTGTGTGTTGTTCATAGCGTAAGTTAGCTTAAGTTGCATTAAGTAGTGTGTAAGCTTAGGGACTGATGACCTAAGCAGTTTGGTCCCACACGATCTTACTACAAATTTACATTTTTTTGTTTTTACTGTAGGCGGTACACAACGCTGTAAAATGTGTTCATATCCTTCCTCAATTAACGATTTCTTAAGCACAATAGGAAAACCACTCCCTAACCAGGAAACACACCGCCATTCCATAACACAAGCTCCTCCAACCTTCACTGTTGGCACTATACATGATGGGATTAACAGTTTCCAGGCATTCGCCAAACACAAACCCTTCCATCGGGTTCCCACAGGGTATAGCGTGACTCATATTCGAAATCTTTGGTTTCCAGTGAACCACTGTCGAGTGGCATCGCTCTTTACACTACCTCGGGCGTCGCTTAGCATTGCCTACAGAAACGTGTGGCTTATGAGGAGCTGCTCGACCATTTTTTTAACTCCCTACGCAGAGTTATTGTCCTAGCTAGACTGCTAGTAGAACTTTGGAACTATCGATTGATTACTTCCGCTGATTTCATGCCATTTTTAGGGTTCCGTACCATCAAACCAGTCTCAGGACTGAAGACCACAACAACAACAACAACAACCATAATCGGTAAAAACGGAACCATTGTAGGATCATATTTAAATAATTAATGGGAATGCTGCCGGGTCACGTCATCGACAACTGCCGATATTTAGACGAGAGCACAGTCGGCCGTTTTCAAGGCATAAATGCCCAGTTATACCTTGCAAATGGAAGGGTGTACTCCTATCGAAATAACGGCTGTTATCGGCGATGTCACACTGCTGCATTCCCTTAACTTACCTCACACTGTATATGCCGAGGGGTCTCACATAGGATCACTTTGTTGTCCGTCGGCCCGATTGATAAGATCCTTTTTTTCTCAGGAACAGCAAGACGTATAGAGCCGAAATTTGTCACATACTAAGGTCTAAGATCACTTTGCGGTGTAATAAATGTTACCTTTTCAGTCAGTCTACTCAAAAGACATGGCCATTTATGTCACATATTTTGACACTCGCAAACTCACTCATCAAAACCTATAGGGTACTTCCCGTTGACCTAGAATCATGAAATTTAGAAAGAAGCAATGCTTTAAGGGAAAAACTCCGAAAAGTATTAGTCTGTAATTCTCTCACTCGAAAAAAACATTTTTGTCGTTTGTTATCCGACTCTGCCTCCCTGTGCATCTCTTAAGACCTTTTTTTCTCATGAAAGGTGGACCTATCAAGTTGAAAATTATGTTACATACTAAAGTCTGTGATCCCTTGCAGGTAAAACACTCAACCTTCCATCGAAAGCAATAAAAAAAATGGCTCTGAGCACTATGCGACTTAACTTCTGAGGTCATAAGTCGCCTAGAACTCAGAACTAATTAAACCTAACTAACCTAAGGACATCACACACATCCATGCCCGAGGCAGGATTCGAACCTGCGACAGCAGCGGTCGCTCGCCTCCAGACTGCAGCGCCTAGAACCGCACGGCCACTCCGGCTGGCAGCAATCAAAAGTTTTAGCCATTTACATAACATATTTTGATAGTCGCAAACTCATTCATCAAAACTTATTGGGTTAGTCCCATTGACCTTCAACATGAAATTTGAAGAAACAAGGTTTCAATGTACAGGTAAAGGAAAAAAATCAGAAGACCTTTGATTTTTAGTTAAATCACACGAAAAAATCTTTCTCATTTGTTATCCGACTTCAGACTTAAAACTACAACATTCTCGAAAGTCTTCGAATTCGCAGGACCATATCTTGCCAGTATTAATATCGATAAGAGGCAATACTCGTCGAGATTCTCGATTCGCAGGATGGATGAACTTTCAGTACACATAATTAAGTTTATGTGGAACACTCAGAGCCCGAGTTCTGCTCGCACCTGTCCAGTTTCTTAAAGTCACTCTGCGCAATACTCGACAACCCCTGTCCATCGGTACATGAGATCTGTCTGGTTTTGGGTTAGCTACGGTTATTCCTTCACATTTCCACTTCACAGTCACATCAGCAAACATCCAGCTGTGCAGGGTTGGAATGCACCTCATTCATTCGTTATTTTGATGACACCCAATGAGTTGCCCACTTCGAAGTCACTGACCTCTCCTGACAGGCCGATACTGCTGTATTTGGTCTTTTGCTGATAACACAATATTCCTCCGTCTTGTTCCGGATTCCTTTGATCGGATAGTAGTGTATGTTGTTGTTGTTGTTTTTGTTGTGGTCTTCAGTCCAAAGTCTGGTTTGATGCAACTCTCCATGCCACTCTATCCTGTCCAAGCCTCTTCATCTCCGAGTAACTACTGCAACCTACATCCCTCTGAATCTGCTTATTGTATTCTTCCCTTGGTCTCCCTCTACGATTTTTACCCTCCACGCTTTCCTCCAGTACTAAATTGGTGATCCCTTGATGCCTCAGCCGATTCCTTCTTTTAGTGGTACAAATTTCGATTCTCCCCCATTCTATTCTGAACCTCCTCATTAGTGATCGACCCATCTAATCTTCAGCATTCTTCTGTAGCACCACATTTCAAAAGCTCCTATTCTCTTCTTGTCTAAATTATTTGTCGTCCATATTTCACTTCCATACCTGGTTACACTCTGTACAAATACTTTCAGAATGGACTTTCTGACCCTTAAATATGTACTTGATTATAAAAAATTTCTCTTCTTCAGTGTATAAGCTTACAAAAAATACTGTCGTAAAGAGAATCACTACGCTTATCGAGGATATTAGGAAAATAAACAAGTACAATACCGAGTGGTTATGTTAGAAACTGTGGGCCCAAGCAATAGGTAGTCTGCGCTAGCTCGGCCCCTTACCAAGACCGACGTCATCAGTTCTCGCACATTACCTTGGAGTTGTCTTGCATAAATAGCTAGTGCGATACCTCCTCGAATATGCAGCATCAATCTAGAGTAAAGTGGCCGATACTCACATCGACCAGCTGCAAGGTGTCAAAATCAACCTCTCAAAGTTGCTCAGTTTGTATTTCTCGATGGGGTAATTCATCCAGATAGCCAGAATACTTTTTATCGAGAGAATGTGAAGGCGGACAGCGGGTGACTTCTACGAGCACTGCAGGGCGTATTTCGCACGTGTATAGTTCTGAAACTAATAAACATATATAACGAATTTTGTTTTTTTTTTATGGACGGGAAACTCAAAAGGCCTTTATTTTCATCTTAACAAGACCTTTCGTGCCTCGTAATATACAATGTCTTGCATCTGCGAAGAAATTCACTTTGCTGCTTTGCGCTATGACGACTTCCGTACTTGTGCTGCATGCCTTAAAAATTTTGGCACCAAAACAAAAAAATTAATTCAAGCGAACGACCTGATGTAATGGAAATTATTGAAATTTTACAACAGCTATTTGTTAATTAATTTGTCATTCTTAATATGGGTCAAACGTTACAATTTAATATTTTCATAAAGCTGATTTGACGAAATTTGCAATCATATTGGCTCCTAGAGTTACAATAAGCGTCTTACAGGACAATAATCACAAAATTTTGAATTTAATAACTTGATGTTACAGCACAAACTGTAAAATTCACCACAATTAACGAATGACGAAAGTTACAATATTTCTGTCCACTTTTGTATTATACAGTCCTACGCATTTATGTTATAGGTATTGGTTTACTTTGCAAACTGCACAAATCAAATCTATATACACTACTGGCCATTAAAATTTCTACACCACGAAGATGACGTGCTACAGACGCGAAATTTAACCGACAGGAAGAAGATGCTGTTATATGCAAATGATTAGCTTTTCAGTGCATTCACACAAGGTTGGCGCCGGTGGTGACACCTACAACGAGCTGACATGAGGAAAGTTTCCAACCGATTTCTCATACCCAAACAGCAGTTGACCGGCGTTGCCTGGTGAAGCGCTGTTGTGATGCCTCGTGTATGGAGGAGAAATGCGTACCATCACGTTTTCGACTTTGATAAAGGTCGGATTGTAGCCTATCGCGATTGCGGTTTATCGTATCGCGACATTGCTGCTCGCGTTGGTCGAGATCCAATGACTGTTAGCAGAATATGGAATCGGTGGGTTCAGGAGGGTAATACGGAACGCAGTGCTGTATCCCAACGGCCTCGTATCACTAGCAGTCGAGATGGCAGGCATCTTATCCGCATGACTGTAACGGATCGTGCAGCCACGTCTCAATCCATGAATCAACAGATGGCGTTTGCAAGACAACAACCATCTGCACGAACAGTTCGACGACGTTTGCAGCAGCATGGACTATCAGCTCGGAGACCATGGCTGCGGTTACCCTTGACGCTGCATCACAGACAGGAGCGCCTGCGATGGTGTACTCAACGACGAACCTGGGTGCACGAATGGCAAAACGTCATTTTTTCGGATGAATCCAGGTTCTGTTTACAGCATCATCATGGTCGCATCCGTGTTTGGCGACATCGCGGTGAACGCACGTTGGAAGCGTGTATTCGTCATCACCATACTGGCGTATCACTCGGCGTGATGGTATGGGCTGCCATTGGTTACACGTCTCGGTCACCTCTTGTTCGCATTGACGGCACTTTGAACAGTGGACGTTACATTTCAGATGTGTTACGACCCGTGGCTCTACCCTTCATTCGATCCCTGCGAAACCCTACATTTCAACAGGATAATGCACGACCGCATGTTGCAGGTCCTGTACGGGCCTTTCTGGATACAGAAAATGTTCGACTGCTGCCGTGGCCAGCACATTCTCCAGATCTCTCACCAATGGTCAGAATGATGTCAAATTGCAACGGAATATTATCGGAGAAGGGGGAAAACGTATAGCAGATGAAAAATAAATAGTTATAAAATCTAGCAATAGATGGCGCTGTAAGCATCGTAATTTAATAGTGGTCCACTACAAAAGACAAATGAATCATACAACAATGCCTAAGGTGTTCGTTTGGCGTTAAACAAACTGTACTAACAGTGTGATTGGGTGTACAGGCGTGATACTGTTAGTTGAATAAGCCCATCCACAACGACAAGATCATTTCACATCTGATGGGAATAAATCGGTTTTTAATTGTCCTACGGCCAAAAACCGCATAAAAAGCATCAATCACATCGGTTGTTAATTGTCCTGAGGCCAAAAACCGCATGAAAAGCATCAATCATAATCAAATCGGATTGTTAATTTCCGCGTGACTGGCACATAACATGTTCAATAAGCTGTCCACCGTTTTCTGCAACAAGTTTAAATCAAGAAACAGCATGTTCCACAATTGATCACGATCAGAATGTATTGCGCATTGCGCGCCTTCAATGCAGCTAAGTTTGCAATCAAAACACTGACCACATCTTTCAGAAAGCCACACAGACAGAGGTCACACGGATTAAGATCAGGCGATCGAGACTGCCAGTCTGTAGGGAAATGGCGGCTGATGCTCCTAGCATTTCCGAAATGGTGCGTCAGCAGGTGCTTAACTGGATTTGCAAAGTGCAGAGGTGCGCCATCTTGCGTAAAAATGATCCCATCCACACACCCACGCTGTTGGAGAGCTGTAATGACGTGGTTGCACAAAAGACAATAGGTAATAGGACCGGAAGCACCTGTCTCTTCGAAAAAATATGGCCCTATGATAAATAATGCCGTAAACCCGCACTACACAGTGACCTTTTCAGGATGAAGTGGCACTGGTTGATTTGCGTGTGGATTTTCCGTTGTCCATATTCGACAATTGTGTGTATTGACATACCCTGTCAGATGGAAGTGGGCGCCTGTCCACAAAATCTTCCACAGCCAATCATTGTCCACTTCCATGCGAGCAAGAAATTCTACAGCAAAGGTCTCTCTTGCTGGCAGGTCAACAGGAAACAACTCGTGCACGTGGTTAATTTTGAATGGATATGAAAGAAGGATGTTTCGTAGGATTTCTCGCACCGTGCTCACGGGTATGTCCAATGCTCGGGCAATTCTCCATGCACTACACGTTTGCACACCAGCACTCGCCTCCTCCTGCATTGCTGTGGCCACTGCTTCCACTGACGTCGAATCATTCTCTTCCTCCCTCTACCAGTTAACACACCAAAATAACCCGTCTATTCGAATTTCCGAATCATTTTCTCCAGACCCACTGCAGTCATCGGACCAATGCCTTTTTTCAAACCCTTCAGTGTCAGGAACTTCTGCAGAGCGACGTGTGCACAGTCATCATTCTTGTAATACAGCTTTACATGCAGAGCACGATCCTGCATTGAGACGGTCATGGCGAATGTCGCAGACCGAAAGGAGGAAAAGCCGTGTATCCGGCCTATTTATACCAACTTCAATGGGTCGTGCGCATGACGCGTCTTTTCATTTACGTATTCTGACACATATAGCTCCATCTATTGATCAATTTTCACACTATTTTTTTCTCTTCTGCCATATGTTTCCCCCCTTCTCTGATAATATTCCGTCGCAGTCTGACGTCATTCTGACCATTTGGTGTTATTTCTACAGCGTTTTGAAAGTTTAACTTTAATTATAATCACGCTCTATATTTCTTACATTGGCTTTTAGAACATTGACACTCTCTAGCGACCTAGCTGATACACTACATCACGTCACACAGCACTGCTACCCCAGACCAACTACGCCCTACTCATTCGGGGAGAGTGCTTCGTACAGTGCGGAGAAGACTTTGTTAAGGTGGTGTGTATACGAGGGGAGCAGCCAAACAGCAACATGTCCAACCCTTACTACTCGTCGCAGAAGGCAACATATGTAGTAGGTACGGCCTCATGTACACCAAAGTGCGCATCAGTTGGAGACCTTTCGCTTCATGTCTTCGAATCTGTTTGACTGCCATTAGTTGACATATTTAGATTTGGTGACAAGCCAGAACCCGTTATCATTTCCCAAATAACAGTAAAATCAATGCCGTCAGAAGCGGCACTGCCTGTGCGTGCGTGTGACGATATATCTTCAGGTGGACACATTATTTCCACGTCGTTCCGTGCGGATCTCTGACACTCCTGTGGAGATAAGATGCCGCTGCTGACGTACATCCTTATTCTGAGACGGAGGGGAACCATCTGATCATGCAAGGTGGTAGTGCACATCTCGGCAGCATACTCTTTGTCGACATATACCTTCAACGGCAAATAAGTCATTGCGTCGGTAGCCAAGTTAATGCGATACTCCAGTGGCGAACATCTGTGATATCGCAATAAATTCTCGAATTTCTTGTCGCATCAGTTCGCAAACAATTCGCGACGTTTCCAGAATGAGATTTTCACTCTGCAGCGGAGTGTGCGCTGATATGAAACTTCCTTGCAGATTAAAACTGTTTGCCGGACCGAGACTCGAACTCGGGACCTTTGCCTTTCGCGGGCAAGTGCTCTACCAACTGAGCCACCCTAGCACGACTCACGTCCCCTCCTCACAGCTTTACTTCTGCCAGTATCTCGTCTCCTACCTTCCGAACGTTACAGAAGCTCTCCTGCGAACCTTGCAGAACTAGCACTCCTGAAAGAAAGGCCAAGGTCCCGAGTTCGAGTCTCGGTCGGGCACACAGTTTTAATCTGCCAGGAAGTATCATATCAGCGCACACTCCGCTGCAGAGTGAAAATCTCATTCTAGATACATCCCCTAGGCTGTGGCTAAGCCATGTCTCCGCAATATCCTTTCTTTCAGGAGTGCTAGTTCTACAAGGTTCGCAGGAGAGTTTCTGTAAAGTTTGGAAGGTAGGAGACGAGGTACTGGCGGAAGTAAAGCCGTGAGGACGGGGCGTGAGTCGTGCTTGGGTAGCTCAGTTGGTAGAGCACTTGCCCGCGAAAGGCAAAGGTCCCGAGTTCGAGTCTCGGTCCGGCACACAGTTTTAATCTGCCAGGAAGTTTCATATCAGCGCACACTCCGCTGCAGAGTGAAAATCTCATTCTAGATACATCCCCTAGGCTGTGGCTAAGCCATGTCTCCGCAATATCCTTTCTTTCAGGAGTGCTAGTTCTACAAGGTTCGCAGGAGAGTTTCTGTAAAGTTTGGAAGGTAGGAGACGAGGTACTGGCGGAAGTAAAGCCGTGAGGACGGGGCGTGAGTCGTGCTTGGGTAGCTCAGTTGGTAGAGCACTTGCCCGCGAAAGGCTAAGGTCCCGAGTTCGAGTCTCGGTCCGGCACACAGTTTTAATCTGCCAGGAAGTTTCATATCAACGCACACTCCGCTGCAGAGTGAAAATCTCATTCTAGATACATCCCCTAGGCTGTGGCTAAGCCATGTCTCCGCAATATCCTTTCTTTCAGGAGTGCTAGTTCTACAAGGTTCGCAGGAGAGTTTCTGTAAAGTTTGGAAGGTAGGAGACGAGGTACTGGCGGAAGTAAAGCCGTGAGGACGGGGCGTGAGTCGTGCTTGGGTAGCTCAGTTGGTAGAGCACTTGCCCGCGAAAGGCAAAGGTCCCGAGTTCGAGTCTCGGTCCGGCACACAGTTTTAATTTGCCAGGAAGTTTCAATTCGCGACGTTTCCCTACACAAGAGACGAGACTCTGTGGCGATGCGGTGTGGTTATGTAAAATATAAATGGATGTTAAACGACGCGTGGGCAGACTCAGTCGTGTGTCTTAAAATAAATAACACGTTGAACAACGAATTAACTGAACCAGCTGCCCTGTCTGTTACCGCTTCTCTACCTCCAGATACGAATTAGCTTACCTGAAGATCTTCCGCCGCCTGGACCGTGGCAGCATCGGCGGCTGAACCTACGAATGTGTTTCAGCTATACGATATTAAAGAATAAGGGACAGGAGGAGAGCTACAAACACACAACAGAAAGGCAGAACACTAATTGTATATTGGCGCTTAATGAATTGTGGAAAGTGTCTTTGGTCGCAATATAATTTATTAATGTGATTCGACACATCATCAGAAGACAGCTGCTTTAAGGGTATATGGAATGAGTTTTTCGATGAGAAAATAGATTTTTGGGTCAATGCATTTTCGAAATATTTAGTCTCCCACTTAAAGCTGTGTATAAAACATTGAGATGACATGCATAGAAGTATTTTAAATTTTTCTTTGTAATTGCTGCGCACGATGGTCCGCACCGTGTTTACGAGACACAAAATGTGCCTGATATAATCCTGCCATGCCAGAGATATCATTGAGCACAAGAGAGTTATCTTCCCTGTTCGCTACACAGCAAGACAGTTGATAACCGATTTTACGCCATTTGTATTGTTACTTTGTGCGTAAATCCATCTGCTTGTTGATTTGGTGAATCCATTGAGTTTTTTTCCTGCAGCATTCCAAGACCTAGTCTGAAAACACTTAAAAAGCGTGTACATTGACGCAAGAAAGTAAATGATACTCAGAATTCGTCTGATGCATCGTATAAGTCAGTATTGGATGTCCCACTAGCGTCTAACCTCTACACTGGTAGTGAAGCATTGAGTCACTACACCTGAAAGTTCTCCAAAAAGAAGACTAGCTGGAATTGAAGAACAACACAAGAAACTAAACTCTGGGACTACAAAATAAGAGATAATTATTGTGTCCTTATTATCAGACGTCTTGCAAAAAATGTGGAAAATGCAGTGTTTCTCTGAAAACAAACATACATGTAGCACTTGCTTGTGAATTAGAGTTGATGTGCAATTACCGGTATTGCAAACACAGTGTTATTTTTTCAATTCCTCACATATTACTGCAGATACAGGTAAACTATATGATATAAACATTAGACTGCTTGATGGATTACGGTCTATACGTAAGGACAGAGATGCAGGTGGCTCCACGTCAAAATTTGACAAACATATCATTGCAATAGGCTCTGCTATTGAAGATGTAGCACAGACGAATATGAAAGATGCTGTTGAGGAAGTAGTTGTTGATAATACACACATCAAAAAAAGTTTTGCATCACCCCGGTTCCCAGAACTCCTGAAGATGGACGTTGACTGTGGATTTTGTATCACAGACACAGACCCAGGCATGTCGCTAAACCCGCCCAAAGATGTAAACAACCATGCATGAGGAACGCCTATTAGATGGAGGGGTCCGACAGCCGATCAGCTCCAGTTATTCCACAAGGAAGGGGGTACACGGCTCGTGTTGTCTGTAGCTCAATCATGCCTAGATGGTCAATACTGCGGTTCGATCGCGTCCGCATTGTTACTTTGTACCGGGAAGGGCTCTCAACAAGGGAAGTGTCCAGGCGTCTCGTAGTGAACCAAAGGGATCTTGTTCGGACATGGAGGAGACACAGATACAGGAACTGTCGATGACATGCCTCGCTCAAGCCGCCCAAGGGGTACTACCGCAGTGGATGACCGCTACCTACGGATTATTCCTCGGAGAATCCTGACAGCAACGCCACCATGTTGAATAACGCTTTTCGTGCAGCCACAGGACGTCCTGTTACGACTCAAACTGTGCGCAATAGGCTGCATGATGCGCAACTTCACTCCCGACGTCCATGGAGAGGTTCATCTCTGCAACCATGACACCATGCAGCGCGGTGCAGATGGGCCCAACAACATGCCGAATGGACCGCTCAGGATTGGCATCACGTTCTCTTCACCGATGAATGTCGCATATGCCTTCAACTAGACAATTGTCAGAGACATGTTTGGAGGCAACCCGGTCAGGCTGAACGCCTTAGACACACTGTCCAGCAAGTGCAGCAAGTTGGAGGTTCCCTGATATTTTGGGATGGCATTATGTGGGGCCGACGTACGCCGCTGGTGGTTATGGAAGTTGCCGTAACGGCTGTACTTTACGTGAACGCCATCCTCCGACCGATAGTGCAACCATATAGGCAGCATATTGGTGAAGTATTCGTCTTCATGGACGACAATTCGCGCCCCCATCGTGCACATCTTGTGAATGACTTCCGTCAGGATAACGACATCGTTCGACTAGAGTGGCCAGCATGTTCTCCAGACATGAACACTATCGAACATGCCTGGGATAGATTGGAAAGGGCTATTTATGGACGACGTGACCCACCAACCACTCTGAGGGATCTACGCCGAATCGCCGTTGAGGAGTGGGACAATCTGGACCAACAGTGCCTTGATGAACTTGTGGATTAGTATGCCACAATGAATACAGGCATGCATCAATGCAAGAGGACGTACTACTGGGTATTAGAGGTACCGGCGTGTACAGCAATCTGGACCACCACCTCTGAAGGTCTCGCTGTATGGTGGTACAACAAGCAATGTGTGGTTTTCATGAGCAATGAAAAGGGCGGAAATGATGTTTATGCTGACCTCTATTCCAAATTTCTGTACATGTTCCAGAACTATCGGAACCGAGGTGATGCAAAAATGTTTTTGATGTGTAATAGCGAGGACTGGTCCATAACTTTTGATGGGAGCTGGCACAAGAGGTGTACAAATCTGAATGGTGTTGACGCAGGTAAGATAATTGTTGTGGCAATACTCTCCAAGCATTGCAGATGCGAGGATAAAATGAAAAATAAACATGACGAATAGTGCACAGCAAATTATTACGGTTCAAGTGGTCGTATGGAAGTTGCTGGAGAAGTAGTACTTATCAGCGCTCAGTAAAATGGTACAACGTTAGATACACAAGTTGTCTTGGAGATGGTGACTCAAAGGCATTCAAAGAAATAGAAGAACTGATGACATATGAGAACAATGTGAACATTTGCAAACTAGAGGATGTTGGCCACGTTCAGAAGAGGGTGGGATCAAGTCTTTGACGGCTCATGGCTAGCAGGAAAGGCAAGAAATTGCGAGTAGATGGGGAAAACAAACTGACAGGTACTGCTACAGACCATATTCGGAAGTGCAATACTCTAGCAATTAGACAGAATACAGCATATGCAGAATTAATGAGAAGAGCAGTCTGTACTATGTGCTTTTCTTTTCACACAGCTTCAACCAATTCCCGACATAGGCTATATCAAAAAGGAGATAACAGTTGGTTCAAGTACAACCCAGGCAAGGTAACTACCCAACAATACAGTCACCTCATCGTTTGAAATCTGCCATAATGGACGAAATAAAACCAATAATCCGACACCTCGCAAATATTAGTCTACTACAAAAATGTCTTCATGGTCGGACTCAAATTGCAAATGAGCGTGGGAATCATGTGATATGGAACAGATTACCTAAAAATGTATTTGTAGGTACAAACACTCTTCGCTTAGATGTTTATAATGCTGTTTCATCATTCAGTAATGGCAATGTAAGAAAGTGAAAAGTTTTGCAGAAGATGGGGCTCTGTGTAAAATTATGAACTGCAGCAGTTTTGCTTTGTTTAGACAACGAACGGTTCAGGTTTTCAGACACTTCAGAGAAAATCTACTTAAAGATGGCTAGACAGCAGAGGAGAGCCACCAAGAAGAAGCTATTGGACAATTCTGATGACACCAGATATGGAGCAGGCGTGCATTGAAGTAAAACCTTGGGAGCTCATTTCCTGCAATTTTAATTGTTTGTATATAAGGTACTTTTGTTTCGTCAGAGTCTATTTACAGTAGAAAGATGAAATTTTCAGAGGTTGTTCTCTAAGGCCTTCTAATACGTCTGTACTACCCGCCCCGTTGGCTGAGTTGTAAATGCATCTGACTGCCATGCAGCGGGCCCGAGTTCGGTTACTGGTCGAGTCGGAGATTTTCTCCGCTTGTGGACTGGGTGTTGTGTTATCCTCTTCATCATTCCATCAACGTCGATGAGGATTCGCAGCCATCACCGCCATACAGTCAGAAAAAATGAAATATCTCAAAAACTAAAGTTTCTTTTTCACAAATGATTAATTCAGAAGAAAAGCCGAACGAATGTGTGCGTTCTGTGGAAAAATCCAGATTATGGTCCCAATAATTCATGAGAAAATGTTCCTAACTTTTGGCTCAATTTAACGCTGTAAGCATAGGACATTCTAAATCCCTTTAAAAGAAAAAGAACGTATTACAATTTGAAATGCCACAGAACAGTTATATGCAAAATGGTCGACGTTGCATCAGCACTCACAAAGAATCACCAGAATGAGTCATACAGTCACCCACTAGTGTGTAAACAAAGTACTGAAAACAGCTCATAGATATATGAAGCCTAGAGCCAAACTGAACGTACACGGAGACCAGTGGTGCTTTGGTAAACAACTGCCATGACGAGATTGCGTTGCCAACTAGTCCAGCATGTAAATGACTATTGAAAAATGTAACCAACACGATCCATCATGCCATGCTTGAAACAGGCAGAAATAAATAAAAGCGATACAAAAAAGCAGCTCTAGTGGGCTATCATTACAATGTGTTTTATTCAATTTGTAGCTGCAGAAGACCACACCAAAGAAATATTATTTTTATCGGATTGGATATCTCACTTCTTGAACTATTTTTCTTAGTTGTTGAGCTACTATAGGCTACTGCATACTACAATATGTAAGCGTAGACTACGACAGTTTTCCTAGAAGCTTTGGTCAGTTAAGGCCATACCTGCGTTACCTAGCCATTGAATGTGTTGCATACCTATAGGACGTTACCTCATTACGATCGCTTTCGTTATGTGTTCGCTCAGTGTTTTACTACATTACCCTAAAAACTGGAAGCGGTGAACCATCTAGAAACTGAGTGAGGATATACAAAGAGCCGGGTAAGCTACGGAACATTTCCGTTCTACATAGTTATCCTCGCGTCTGTTTCTTAAGAATAAATAATATTTATAGCAAAACTGATATTGTCATACTTTATTCAGGTTTTATTTGAAAATTATTGATTTTAAGCGTGATACACAGGGATCTATCTATCTATATCCGAATCCCGCTCCAGCTACTGCCGGGTCTGGCTGCTGACGAGTCCTCTCCATTTGGCTCGGTCCTCCCACCACTTTTCTCCCTCCACTCGCTGCCAGGTCACACCTCTCTTTCCACAGATATTCTCACTCCCATTTTCCACCGTGTTCTTGGGCGCCCCCTAGCTCTTTTCCCATCCATCTTTAGTTCTTCCATAATTTTTGGGAATCTCTGCCCATGCATCCTCTTAACATGCCCATACCATCTTAATCTCTTTCTTTCAATTTCTTTTCTCACACTTTCTTGTTTGAGGTCCTTTCTAATCTCTACATTCCTTACTCTGTCCATTCTTGTTTTTCCCTTAACTGCCCTGAGAAATTTCATTTCCCCTGCTTGCAGTCTGCTCCAGTCCCTTTCTGTCATTGTCTATGTTTCTCCACCATAGGTGACAATAGGGATGTAATAATTCTTATACATAAGGAGTTTTGCTCTTTCTGAAACTTCGTTATTCCAAATAACGTGTTTTATTGTTTGGGATACACAGGGATATAGTAGTAAAAATAAAGAAAAAACAAATCAGATTTATTACATAGCGCAAGAAAAAGTAATTTCCACAACAAAAAGTTAAATTTCAAAAAACCGCATATATATATATATATATATATATATATATATATATATATATATATATATATATATATATATATATATATTGAATTCCAGCATTACAGATGGAGGGCGTCACGAACTTGTAAGTAATTTTCCGTTAAGTGTCCGGATACTTTTGAACACATAGTATATATATATATATCCGGACACTTGACGGAAAATTACTTACAAGTTCGTGACGCCCTCCACCTGTAATGCTGGAATTCAATACGGTGCTTGCCCACCCTTAGCCTTCATGACAGCTTCCACTCTCGCAGGCATACGTTCAGTCAGGTGGTGGAAGGTTTCTTGGGGAATGGCAGCCCATTGCTCACGGAGTGCACTGAGGAAAGGTATCGATGTCGGTCGGTGAGACCTAAAGCGAAGTCGGCGTTCCAAAACATCCCAAAAGATGTTCTATAGGATTCAGGTCAGGACTCTTTGTAGGCCAGTCCACAACAGGGATGTTACTGTCGTGTAACCACTCCGCCACAGGCCGTGCATTATGAACAGGTGCTCGATCGTGTTGAAAGATGCAATGGCCTTCCCCGAATTGTTCTTCAACAGTGGGAAGGAAGAAGGTGCTTAAAACATCAATGTATGCCTGTGCTATGATAGTGCTACACAAAACAACAAGGGGTGCAAGCCCCCTCCGTGAAAAACACGACCACACCATAACACCACCGCTTCCGAATTTACTGTTGGCACTACACACGCTGGCAGATGACGTTCACCGGGCATTCGCCATACCCACACCCTGCCATCGGATCACCATTTCGTGTACCGTAATTCGTCACTTCACACGACGTTTTTCCACTGTTCAATTGTCCAATGTTTACGCTCCTTATACCAAGCGAGGCGTCGTTTGGCATTTACCGGCATGATGTGTGGCTTCTGCGCAGCCTCTCGACCATGAAATCCAAGTTTTCTCACAGTCATAGTACTTGCAGTGCATCCTGATGCAGTTTGGAATGCCTGTATGATGGTCTGGATAGACGTCTGCCTATTACTCATTACGACCCTCTTCAACTGTCGGAGCGTTCTGTCAATCAACAGACAAGGTCGGCCTGTACGCTTTTGTGCTGTACGTGTCCCTTCACGTTTCCACTATCACATCAGAAACAGTGACCCTAGGGATGTTCATTAGTGTGGAAATCTCGCGTACAGACGTACGACACAAGTGACACCCAATCACCTGACCACGCTCGAAATCCGTGAGTTCCGCGGAGCGCCCCACTCTGCTCTCTTACGGTGTTTAATGACTACTGAGGTCGCTGATATGGGATTCATGGCAGTAGGCGGCAGCACAATGGACTTTTGGGGTGTCCGGATACTTCTGATCACATAGTATATATATATATATATATATATATATATATATATATATATATATATATATATATACCGCTTCAATACTTTGTCGAACTTGTGTAAAGTGTGTTTCTGTTATGCATACCCAATTTTAAGCCAGGTTTTTGTTATTGATACACAACTTTCGCATTTATCGATAATAACTGGAAATTCTTGCCTTTGATCATGATGAAGAACCTTCTACTGAATACAAAATTACAACACTAAATATATATATGTTTGTGCATGTAAGCTGTACTTACCTAAAAGCTTAGAAGTTATAATAATAATTGTTGTTACTTATAAAATACAATTTATACTCTGTAAGGATATAAAATACACAATGAACTAACACTGAATGAAGTTCGGTTCTCTAATTATGTGCAAAATAAACAACCAGAGAAACAAAAACAAAGAGGTAGTCGTCGGGTTCCATTTTCTCATCTGATGACCTCATATGTTAAGTCCCATAGTGCTCAGAGCCATTTCAACCATCTGCACTACACCAACTCAACCAATACTGTCGGTAGTCCTACCATTTATCACGTCATTTATGTAGTGTACCAAAGCTACCGAACCGTAGTTTTGGTAGAGCGCAACTCTAATCTTTCTTTATGCTATTCCTTCATTCGTGGAAATCAGCGCATATTACAGTGACCACTTACCCAATACCAATAAAGCGATTTTTGTCTCCACTACACTTATAGGTTCACTTGGTCCGTATAAGGCACCAGCAAAGTTTCTGCGAAAGCTGAATGCTCCCACTCTTATCAGCAACTAGGATGTAGTTATGAATTCAGTTCGAATAAAATTCTTCCGATTGTTTGATTATGCCGTGGGATAATATATTCCAACGTTACGGCAGCTCTTACAGATTTTTATCGCCAGGGTGCTATGTATTCTCTTGATTTAGTGGTAGTTCCGTTCCACAAACATGTCTGCATCTTCCTGTCACTTCAGTCACAAGACGTGCTTCTTCTGGAACCTATATTTCGTACAGATGTGGGGAGGATGCATTTGTGGACTTCACGTCACCTTTACGTGCCCCTCATTGTGCAGGGTGAAAGGGTTTCCCAGTACATTGGAAGGCAATCTTGCATACCTCCGCGGCTGTCTTTTATCGGGCCAATGAACATCGATAAGATAATAAGTCGCCTACGGCTGGCAAACAGTCCGCACAGCACGATTGGACGTCACTTGTGGCTGAAAGCGGTCGGCGATCGGACAGGTAAGTTTATTGACTGCATGCGCCGAGCCGCACTGCGGTGCAACGCTGGTGTGATTGTGTGCATTGGTAGACGCGTTCATCTAATGGGTTCGTTCTCTGTCAGGTTAATGTCACAGAATTACTAAGTGATAGACGGAAACGTCTGTTACATACACGCCGATGTTCGACGTCCTTTGACCACAGGAATGTATAATCAAGATCTACAGTTCTCCCGACCTACTAGAAGTGCTCCGCGAGTGAATAAATTAAGGCTGGGAAGTGACAGTTAACATACCGTTTACATTGAGGTCGCTAGGGACCGGGCACTAGCGCCGTTGTACATGAGAATGAGTCGGGAAATCAGCTGTGGCCGTGTAAAAGAAATAACCACGGCATTCACCAAAGATGATTCAGGGAAAGCACACAAATCCTAGGTCGTAAAGTCAGAGGGAGATATTAACCACGCCGTCATCTCACTCGGTCTCCGTGACCATACGCTGATACGCAGTTACAGAAAAAGTATTACGAATAATTTCTTAGTCATTTAATTGCATTTCATATTTGTCGTTCCCGTTTCATATATAAAAAATTTACCACTTATGATGAGGTGGCCGAGCGGTTCTAGGCGCTTCAGTCCGGAACCGCGCGACTGCTACGGTCGTAGGTTCGAATCCTGCCTCGGGCATGGAAGTGTTTGATGTCCTTAGGTTAGTTAGATTTAAGTAGTTCTAAGTTCTAGGGGACTGATGACCTCAGATGTTAAGTCCCATAGTGCTCAGAGCCATTTCAACCATTTTGAACTTATGATGAGGATAGTTTCATTCTATGAGCTAAACAAAGAGGAAGTGGGAAATTCGCCTGCTAGAATCGAGAACCGAGTATGGATTTCATGGTATCCCACTTTTGAATATTATTCTTTTCTGCCTGTGTTTAATTTAAAAATGTAAAAAAGCGTCATCCGAAAATATGAAGTGTATAAAATGCAATGAAGGAAAAATCTGACACAACGTTGTATGTTGATCAACAGACGCGACACTATAAGACAGAAAAATTTTAACACATCCCTCGGATTTTAATAGGGAAAACGATTCTTAAAGTCACATTTATGCGAAATACGGAAGCAATTCCAGTCTGACTTTGTATTCGACAGCTGTGCCCACGACATAATGCTATCTTTAATGACATTCTTTCTGTAATAGTTTCAAATAAACATTGCGTACATCGACAGAATTAGTTTCTCCACTATCAAACAATATTTATTCTTGGGGTTTTGCGGTCAATGTAGGCAAAGTGTAAGTAGGAATGGTTTCTGATTAATTCATATTTTTTCTTTTTGCTAAACTAGGCAGTGAAACAATTTACAGTACAGTAGAAACACGATGCTCCAGAGGACGTTATTATTCAAATTGTAATCGTAGTTCTTTGTCATGGACGGTGAACAATTTCCATTACAACTTCAACAGTCTTCTCCAAGCACCTTTATTTCTACTTTGTTCACGTGTTCTTCCACTGTATTATCAAACCTGAAGAACAAAAAATTCAGCACTCAGAAACGCTATGTCTGTAGCAACTGAAGAATTATAAGGCTGAACATTACTGTTCTATTATTTTCTGTCATATCTTATCTGTTGTTTGTGGCAGATCTGTGCGTCTCTATAATCTCTCTCCCACTGAAACAGAGATCATTACAACAGAAAATGGCCTGCACAAAGCCCGCAGAAGGAATGAACCCTTGAAGATGGCATTAGAGACTAATATATCGTCAGCGTCCTGATCATTAGGGTAGCAACGTTAGCTAAGTTGGAAAAGAAGCGTGGAAGAAAACGACAGTGATCTATTTAAAGAACATTCCAAGCATTCAGCCCACCTAACTTGGTCAGGGAATGAAAAATAAAATATCAGTTGACGTGGCCGAACGCTAATTTAAGCGCCGGTCTTCGTGAATACGAGTCTATTATCTTAAAAAACTGCATCGTGTTGTTCAGTCTTTTCCAGGAGAGAGGCTGTAGATAATATAGATTTCAGCAATAACTTACGAGGCAATCTATGATAAAAGGTCGTTAAAAGCGCTGCAGACACGCCCAACTGTTTGTTAACAGCCGACTCGTGACTTGTATTACGCACCATGTAGCGAAAAGCATCTGGATTGTGATCAGAAAATGCAATTAACGTATCATCATGTCCCCTTCTCATGTATCATCGTCTAGGACGGGGTTACACTGTCCATTGCCGATATCAAAATCATTTATCGCTAGCATGTTTCCAGTAATAGTAAGCAATAGTTTGGCGAAAAGCGATAAGCCTATCTTCACCCAGAAAATTTACGAAAAAGATACCGTTGTGGATATTTCAGTAGTATAGTGAAGTATGTGTTCGAGAAGATCCTTTAAATGTTCAGTAAGATTCATGTTAGGAATCTGAGCTTTGTCCGGAATCGTTATGTTTTCTTCGTGAAAGAAACGTAGGAACATTCGGCGGCGTGCTGAAATGTAATGCCTCCGAATTTTTTATATAAAGACTTACAGCTTTTTAAATAAAACAAACTCTATTAATGTTCTACACGTTTATTTTTCATGTCTACATATTTATTTCTCAACATAGTCACCCTGGCGACGAACATTTTTTCTCACAAGAGACCAGTTCGTTGATACTGTCACTGCCACAGCCTCTCCTCTGCTTGCACCGGTTCATCACTATCAAAGCGAAGTCTTCGAAAGAGTTCTTTAAGCTTACGAAAGCGATGAAAATCAGATGGGGCCAAGTCGGGGAAACGATAAGGCTGATCGATGACAGAACCCGAGGAGTCGGATTGTTGCAGATGTCGGAGTGTTCGCGCTTGGTCTAGCTTCGTCGTGCTGAATGAGAGGGTGGTCCTGTGTGGTCGGACTTTACGATTTCGAAAATTGATAACAGGCCGGTGCTTCTGACATACCGAGATAGTCACCTTACATACCACCACGCTACAGCTCTACTGTTGCGGTGGAGGGCTGCAAAGAAGTAGACATGAAGAATAAAGATTTAGAATGTTGATAAAGTTTTTTTATTCAAAAAGCTTTAATAGTATGCGTCGTCGGAGTCTTTCGCTCCGGCACCGTCTGAATAACATCTTTTCTGTTTTCAAGCTGCGTCAATTAGAATATAATTCTCGACCTTTCAATGGCTGTTTCCGCCAATGTCGTCAGGAGTAAGTGGTTTTACTCCTGACGACGACGGCGCAGACAGCCATCGAAATCTCGAGAAATCTATTCGAATTGACTCAGCTTGAAAACAGAAAAGATGTTATTCAGATTTAAGAGTGTTCACATAAAAAATTCAGAGGCACTACTTTTCAGCACGCCTTCGTATTTCTGCTAGGCGATTGTCACGAGCAAAGACTGCAGATTATCTGAGTAGCCAACATTAAACATGCATCTTTAGGGGTGAAAAATTGCTACACCAAGAAGAAATGCAGATGATAAACGGGTATTCATTGGACAAATATATTATACTAGAACTGACATGTGATTACATTTTCACGCAGTTTGGGTGCATAGATCCTGAGAAATCAGTACCCAGAACAACCACCTCTGGCCGTAATAACGGCCTTGACACGCCTGGGCATTGAGTCAAACAGAGCTTGGATGGCGTGTACAGGTACTGCTGCCCATGCAGCTTCAACACGATACCACAGTTCATCAACAATAGTGACTGGCGTATTGTGACGAGCCAGTTGCTCGGCTACCATTGACCAGACGTTTTCAATTGGCGAGAGTTCTGGAGAATGTGCTGCCCAGGGCAGCAGTCGAACATTTTCTGTATCCAGAAAGACCCGTACAGGACCTCTAACATGCGGTCGTGCATTATCCTGCTGAAATGTAGGGTTTCGCAGGGATCAAATGAAGGGTAGAGCCACAGGTCGTAACACATCTGAAATGTAACGTCCACTGTTCAAAATGCCGTCAGTGCGAACAAGAGGTGACCGAGACGTGTAACCAATGGCACTCCATACCATCACACCGGGTGATACGCCAGTATGGCGATGACAAATACACGCTTCCAATGTGCGTTCACCGCGATGTCGCCAAACACGGATGCGACCATCATGGTGCTGTAAACAAAACCTTGATTTTAAAATAATTGAACAGCCACGATCGCTTCAATCGTTTATTAGATGACCGGTTTCAGCACTCTGAAGGTGCCATCATCAGATCTGAAACGTGGATTAACATTTATAATCCACGTTTCAGATCTGATGATGTCACCTTCTGAGTGCTGAAACCGGTCATCTAATAAATGATTGAAGCGATCGTGGCTTTTCAATTACTTTAAAAACCGACTGATCGCCACACGACACACCATGTGTTCACTGCAGAACCTTGATTCATCCGAAAAAATGACGTTTTGCCATTCGTGCACCCAGGTTGGTCGTTGAGTACACCATCGCAGGCGCTCCTGTCTGTGATGCAGCGTCAAGGGTAATCGCAGCCGTGGTCTCTGAGCTGATAGTCCATGCTGCTGCAAACGTCGTCGAACTGTTCGTGCAGATGGTTGTTGTCTTGCAAACGTCCCCATATGGTGACTCAGGGATCGAGACGTGGCTGCAAAACGATGCCCTTGCTCAACTTCCATAGACCGTTGCTTTGATTCTGGTGTGACGTAGGCCACCCATGTTTCATCGCCCGTAACAATTTGGCTTAACAAATCATCACATTCGATGTGGTACCGCTCAAGGAAAGTCAATGCACTGTCTAAACGTTTGGTTTTGTGCACATCCGTCAACATTTTCGGTAGCCAAGGTGCGCACAATTTTCGGTAATTCAAGTGCTCGGTCACAATGCCATACAAAACACTACGAGAAACATTAGGAAAGTCATGCCGCAAGGAGGAAATCGTAAAGCGTCTGTTTTCTCTCACCTTATTGTCCACTTCCTGCACCAAACTTTCATTAACGACCGAAGGACGCCCACTCCGTTGTTCATCATGCACATTTGTGCGGCCATCTTTAAATGCTCTCACCCACTTTCTTACCGTTCTATCACTCATAATGTTTTCTCCGTAAACTGCATAGATCTCAAGATGAATATCGATCGCTTTTAGGCCTTTAGCACTAAGAAATCTTATAACAGCCAGTATTTCACAGTCGGCGGGACTCATGATTATCGGAAGCATCTTAAACATTCAGAACACAACGTAAACGTAAACAAGGAAGAATCAGACTGTAATGGCGTCAGTGCGTAGATTCAGATACAGGCTTTCATGTAAAGATAAAATTATTGAGCTATCTTAGCACGTCTTTTTTAAATTTCAAAACGGTACTTACTTAAAAAAACAGGCCTCGTAATTTTCTTAATAATTAGTTTCATGCAGTTTATCACAAGAATAGCCGAATAATTCCGTCGCGTCACAAGTTAAATCTATTGATATTCGGCTGCATTTATTTAAGGGAAACACAGAACAATTAGGCTACATCTCAAGTATAGGATCCGAAATCCGTAATGTCAGATGTATCATCGTTCAATTCTTCGTTCTTTTCTCCCTTAGATTCCGATTCAGATCTTCAAGAGAGGAAGAGGTAATTTCTGGTTACAGTACGGGTGTTCCGTATGCGCACATTTTAACTATCATAACATATTTTAAAGTATATAATAATAATTGTTTCTAATTTCAGCAGGCGAAACACAGTGACAAAGGCCCAGGTCAGGGATGAATGGTGTGAATCCCATAGAATCCACCGAAGATGACTCCAGCTACGATGGGGACGAAGATGTGGGGTAAGTAATAAGACAGTTCATAATCGATTGACGTATTCGCTACAGAAGCCGAAGTGCCCTTCCGCAAGAAATGTAACACCTGTGTCTCATTTTCTTCTCCTATTGTAGTATTGTATTTCGGTCCCATACTAAAGCAGAAAATAATTGTGATGAAATTGGAAAGATTTACCTAGGACTCATTCACAGTACGTGGATCACGAATCTTATGCTGCCAGATGCTCACATTCGGTGTTCAAATACTTTGTTGCGGAGACAAGCATTGGACGAAGGAACTGGATGGGAACTGAATTGGGGAGGGGAACCAGGGTTGATTCTGGTACACTATGTGGTATATACCCTTGCTTACACACCACACGGTGACATTCGGGATACGGAATAGTCTTGTGCCTATATTCTTCAGGTGTGAAGGCGTTTTTTCAACGTGAAAAGCATTGTAGCAAAGCGAAGTGCGCCTAATGTAGAAAAATGTTTTAACCAGCTGAGCTAAAATATCACGCCCTTTCACGTTACAATCATCTAAAAAGTAAGTTAAGGTACGAAATGAAAAAATACACACGCACAAATAGTTCTTTAGCTTCTCCCCTTGTATTTGCTAACAGAACAGCGCACCTAATAACAGCGTCAGCATTGCTCGCTGAAGTATTGTGGCCGTTTGACTCCGAGTACCAGCAAGAAAAAAATGTTCAAATGTATGTGAAATCTTATGGGACTTAACTGCTAAGGTCATCAGTCCCTAAGCTTGCAAACGAGCATTCTAGATCTACATCCATACCTCGCAAGCCATCATACGGTGTGTGGCTGAGGGTATGCTGTCCCACGATTAGTCATTCCCTTTCCTGTTCCAATCGCAAACAGAGCGAGGGAGAAACGACTGTCTATATGCCTCCACATGAGCCCAATTTCTCGTATTAAGCTTGCCCTTATCCTAAGGACAAACACACACACCCATGCCCGAGGGAGGACTCGAACCTCCACCGGGACCAGCCACACAGTCCATGACTGCAGCGCCTTAAACCGCTCGGCTAATACCGCGCGGCGTACCAGCAAGAGCCCCTGGAATATCCTGTCAGCAGCAATATTGCTTATTGTACCCACTCGGCTGCATTGTCTACGTTGAAGAGACAATTGTAGCTTGAGACCAATTACTGTATATTCTCTTTCGAAGAAACTTGCCGTATGGCACAATAATTCGTGAAACATCTCCACGGGTCGAGGATCCAACCTCCTTTGCTGGTGACGGACAGGAGTCGAACCCGCGGACATAGGTTGTATGTAGCTGTCACGCCAATGCCTGCGGATCTTTCCCTGGTAATTACTGCTGTGGTTCTCGCCTTGCTCCCTGCAACGGTCGTTCGCTGCAGCACGGTAATCGAAGATCCGTCTATTTGATCTAGTGGTTCTCTTCTTTCTCGTTAAAACTATTGTCACGTTTCTGAAATACAATTGTGTCCCTGGGGGTAGTAGCTCTTCTCCACAGCGAGAACCTAGGGGTCCGCGAATTTTATTACGTTGCTTGTCTCTCACACCGCGTACTCATCGACGGCCGATTTCTCCACTGTTGGTTAAAGCAGTCACTTCTAGTGGTCGATTTCATTGCGAGCAAACTCATTTCTGAACTGACCGTTTGTAGCCACTGAAAAACCACCTATCATCTCGTTCCCTAGTCTGGGTAAACCTTAGGTACATATGTCGCTGAATATTGCTATGATTCAATAAAACTAACGATCTTCATCATTATTAGCATATTTCATCACTAGTACACTACTAGGGACTCAATACAAATAAAAGACGAACTTATTCAAAGTATCAACGTTCACCTAGCGTATGCGCAGAATAATATTGCATCGCAGTGTTGCAGAATTCACCAACGAGGCTGACGTCCCGAATCACGTGTCACATGTCATTGTTTCAGCGTTGGCCATCAACTGTAACCTAGGTTTGATGTAATTCTCCATTCCCGTCGCTTGCCATCCACATCCATTTCAGCGGAACTGCTGCGTATGGCATCATCGACATTCTAGATCAACATCCATACCTCGCAAACCATCATACGGTGTGTGGCTGAGGGTATGCTGTCCCACGACTAGTCATTTCCTTTCCTGTTCCAATCGCAAACAGAGCGAGGGAGAAACGACTGTCTATATGCCTCCACATGAGCCCAATTTCTCGTATTATATCTTCGGGGTTCTTACGCAAATGTTTGTTGGTGGCAGTAGAATCCTTCTGCTGTCAGCTTCAGATGCTGGTTCTCTAAATTTTCTAAATACCGTTTTTCGGAGAGAAAGAGGCCTTCCGTCCAGGGACTCCCATTTGTGTTCCCAAAGGATCTGTGTAACAACTGCATATCTTCGAACCTACCGGTAACAAATCTGGCGCCCGTCTTTGAATTGCTTCGATGTCTTCCTTTAATCCGACCTGGTACGGATCCCAAATACTCGAGCAGTACTCAAGAATACATCGCAACAACGTCCTATATGCGGTCTCCTTCACAGATGAACCACACTTTCCTAAAGTTCCCACAGTAAACCGAAGTCGACTATTCGCGTCACCTACCACAGCCCTCACACGGTCATTCCATTCCATATCGCTTTGCAACCCTACGCCCAGATATTTAAAAGACGTGATTGTGTCAAACAGGACACTCCTACTAATACTGCATTCGAACACTACGGGTTTGTTTCTCCTACTCATGCGAATTAACTTATATTTGTCTACAGTTAGAGCTATCTGCCATTCATCACACCAACTGGAAAGTTTGTCTACGTGATCCTGTATCCTCCTACAGTCACTCAACTTACCGTACACCACAGCATCATCAACAAACAACCGCAGATTGCTGCCTACCCCGTCCGCCAGATCACTTACGTATAAAGAAAATAATGATGGTCCTATTCACTCATTTGTAGATCTCCCTCTGCGGCTTTTTCCTTCCACCGTCCCTTCAACTGCCGTTTTCATTACGACTTGTGTCGTAATATGCGTCTCACCATTCTTTCTCTTCGATTTATTTCGTTATTTACTAGGAATTTTTTTTTCGTTGCTTCGTTGCAGGTCTTCTTCACTCTTTACTCAACAAAAGCATCTGATCTTCGCCAGTCTTCTGTAACACGATACTGCAAAGGTTTTTAGTCATTTCCTTTCTGTCTTCCCGAGCGTCCTTGTATCAGACGCACAAAGAACTGTTCTTCAAATATAGCTTCCCTTTCACGACGTTTATACACTGAAGAGCCAAAAACACTGGTACTCCTGCCTAATATAATGTAGGACCCCGCGAGGACGCAGAAGTGCCTCTGCACGACGTGGCATGGCCTTGACTAATGTCTGAAGTAGGGCTGGAGGGAATTAACAGCCTGAGTCCTGCAAGGCTCTCCATAAAGCCGTAAGAGTACGAGAGGGTAGAGATCTCTTCTGAACAGCACGTTGCAAGGCATCCCAGATATGTTCAATAATGGTCATGTCTGGGGATTTTGGCAGCCAGCGGAAGTGTTTAAACTCAGAAGAGTGTTCCTGGAGCCATTCTGTAGCAATTCTGGATGTCTGGAGTGTTGCATTGTCCTGCTGGAATTGCCCAAATCCGTCGGCATGTACACAGTGAGGTACATGGCAGAAGGTACGTGCCGTTGTACCAGTCATTAGGGTTTCCTTCTGTTCCATTCACGTATGGGGCGTTGGAAGAATAATTGTTTGAATGTCCCTGTGCGTGCACTAATTATTCTAATTTTATCCACTCGATCCCTATGGGATCAATACGTAGGAGCTTGTAATATATTCCTAGAGTAATCATTTAAAGCCAGTTCTTGAAACTCTGTTAATAGTCTTTCTCGGGATAGTTTACGTCTATCATCAAGAATCTTCCAGTTCAGTTCCTTCAGCGTCTCTGTGACTCTCTCCCACGGGTTAAACAAACCTGTGACCATTCGTGCAACTCTTCTCTGTATACGTTCAATACCCCTGCCAGTCCCATCTGTTAACGGTCCATACATTTGAGCAATATTATAGAACCGTTCGCACGAGTGATTTTTAGCAATCTCCCTTGGAGATTGATTGCACTACCCCAGTATTCTACCAGCTGCTTTATCCATGACTGAACCTATGTGATCTTCCCATATTTCTACAAAATGTTACACCCAGGAATTTGCTTGAGTTGGCCGATTCCAGCTGCGACAAATTCGTATTACAGTCATAGGTTACTATGTTTTTTCGTTTTGTGAAGGGCAAAATTTGGCATTTCTGAACATTTAGAGCAATATGTCAATCTTTACACCACTTTGAAATCTTATCAAGATCTGACTGAACGTTTACGAAGCTTCTTTCAGATGGTACTTCATTACAGATACCTGCATCATCTGAAAAAGCCCGATTTTACTATTAATATTGTCTGCAAGTTCATTAATAAACAATATGAACAGCAAGGGCACAAGCACACTTCCCTGTGGCACACCCGGAGTTACTTCCACATCTGACGATGGCTCTCCATCCAAGACAACATACTGTGTCCTCCCTGCGAAAAAGTCGTCAGTCCAGCCACAAATTTCACTTGACACCGCATATGATTTTTGAAGAACTCAAGCGGCAACGCTGACAACCGTACTCGTATATACTTAATCGTTTTGTAGGGAGTCGTCCTATTACGGTTAACATAAATAGCACACCCGGCATGAGTATTGAGCACAGGGGTTTATTTATGTGTCCAATCAATTTGATATTGACAATGAAGCGTTAATTTCGCGGCTACGCACGGTACTTGTAGATTATCATACACTGAAGCGCCAAAAAAACCGGTATAGACATGCGTATTCAAATACAGAGATACGTAAACAGGCAGAATACAGCACTGCGGTCGGCAACGCTTATATAAGGCAACAAGTGTTTGGCGCAGTTGTTAAGATCGGTTACTGCAATTACAATGGCAGGTTATCAAGATTTAAGTGAGTTTGAACGTGGTGTATAGTCGTCCCACGAGCGATGGAACGTAGCATTTCCGAGGTAGCGATGAAGTGGGGATTTTCCCTTACGACTATTTCAAGAATGTACCGCGAATATCAGGAATTCGGTAAAACATCAAATCTCCGACATTCCTGCCACCGGAAAAAGCTCCTTGCAAGAACGGGACAGACGACGACTGAAGAGAATCGTTCAACGTGACAGAAGTGCAACTCTTCCGCAAATTGCTGCAGATTTCAATGCTCAGTCATTAACAAGTGTCAGCGTGCGAACCATTTAACGAAACATCATCGATATGGGCTTTCGGAGCCGAAGGCCCACTCGTGTACCCTTGATAACTGCATGACACAAAGCTTTACGCTTCGCCAGGGCCCGTCAACAACGACATTGGACTGTTGATGACTGGAAACATGTTGCCTGGTGGGACGAGTCTCGTTTCGAATTGTATCGAGCGGATGGACGTGTACGGGTGTGAAGACAAAAATGGTTCAAATGGCTCTGAGCACTATGGGACTCAACATCTTAGGTCATAAGTCCCCTAGAACTTAGAACTACTTAAACCTAACTAACCTAAGGACATCACACACACCCATGCCCGAGGCAGGATTCGAACCTGCGACCGTAGCAGTCCCGCGGTTCCGGACTGCAGCGCCAGAACCGCTAGACTACCGCGGCCGGCGGTGTGAAGACAATCTCATGAATCCATTAACCCCGCATGTCAGCAGGAGACTGTTCAACCTGGTCGAGGCTCTATAATGGTGTGGGGCATATGCAGTTTTAGTGATATGGGAACCCTAATACGTCTAGATACGACTCTGACTGGTGATACGTACGTAAGCATCCTGTCTGATCACCTGAATCCATTCACGTCCATTGTGCATTCTGACGGACTTGGTCAATTCCATCTGGCGATTGCGACACCCCACACGTCCAGAATTGCTTCAGAGTGACTCCAGAAACACTCTTCTGAGTTTAAACACTTTCGCTGGCCACCAAACTTCCCAGACTTGAACATTATTGAGCATATCTGGGATGCCTTGCAACGTGGTGTTTAGAAGAGATCTCCACCCCGTCGTACTCTTACGGGTAGCCCTGCAGGATTCATGATGTCAGTTCCCTCCAGCACTACTTCAGACATTAGTCGAGTCCGTGTCACGTCGTGTTGTGGCACTTTTGCGTGCTCGCGCGGGCCATACACGATATTAGGGAAGTGTGCCAGTTTGTTTGGCTCTTCAGTCTATTAAAAATTCTCCATTCGTTATCATGATGGTGCCCCTTTGTCACCGCATTTATACGACGTCGCGTCGTCATCGTTCGATTCAGAGATGCGTTCGTTACCGAATAGTGAACTGAATTAACAAGAGGTATATTAGCGTGGTCGAAATAAATGTGCATGCGCAACCACGTTATTCCCCCCCCCCCCCCCCACCCCACCCAACCTCCCTCAGATTTCTAAAAATTGCTCGCTGGATGTCATCTTGTACATGTACTTACGGTACCATCCAGTTCCATTATGGGGTTGTGCAGTTACTGAACTACTTCGCGCCTGTATATAGGCAGCCCGCCGGCCGCGGTGGTCTAGCGGTTCTAGGCGCTCAGTCCGGAACTGCGCGACTGCTACGGTCGCAGGTTCGAATCCTGCCTCGGGCATGGATGTGTGTGATGTCCTTAGGTTAGTTATGTTTAAGTAGTTCTAAGTTCTGGGGGACTGATGACCACAGATGTTAAGTCCCATAGTGCTCAGAGCCATAGGCAGCCCAACGAATCGGCTTCCAAAGCAGGCTGTGGTCGCACCTTCCCACACACATTTCGTCGACCGTTGCAACGAGCTTCACACACTTACTGAAGTTTGCCACATAATAAATGATGCCAATATTAAGTATTTGTGATTTGACTTGGAGAAATGACCTATCCACTGATATGTGCCTATTTTATGAATCAGTTGTTGTTTTCGTACACTCATCTCCTGAAACACCAGACGAGCTTACGAAGAATGCTGTACAATGAACGATGAACTAATAATTTACAAGATATGATTTAACGATTTGGGCACCCACAGCTTAGATACACGATAGAAATATTTTACATTTTTTTTAGCTATTAAAATCTTCAAACAAATTTTTGGTAGTTGCTTTAGCTTTTAGTAGCTCTTTTATTACAGGATCATACACAACCTGTTTCGTGACTGGGTTTTAACGAAGCAATGTTAAATTAGTCATATTCTGCTGGTGATTTGCCTTCCCACGTGAAGAATAGTCATCTCCCCGTCATGTGGCTTTTGAGGGTAATTTTCAGCACTGGTGAGCGTTCATATTTTCTATCCAAACATGGGTTCATTCCAAATAGTTTCTTTCCGAGGTCTTATTTTAATTCCTTTTCTTTTGGTCCATACTCGCAGCTCCCATTGCTCATGTACAGTGCCTGCGCATATTACCCAACGAAATTTTTGATGTTTCATCTTGTAACCGATGAAATTAGGCGGTTCTGGGAATTCGAACGCCATCCGAACGTTGGGAGACATGTATTTTTAACGAACCAATGTTCAATTAGTTATGAATTTGTTCCCCTGTCATTCTGGGTAATTGCCTTATTTTTACAACAATTATACCTTACAATTCATATTAAATATTTTCACAGATGTATATACCTGAGAGTGCGATTAAATCATCGCGAAATCAATTATGTATGGTCCTGTGGTAAAGGAATTACTACCAGCCAATGCGGCTACCAAAAGCTTTTTAAGGAGGTTTTAGTTGATTTTAAAAGAATGTAAAATATTTCTAATATTTTACAGTTGCAAGTATACAAACGTAATAATTAATAAAGAGCAGGAAATAAGAACAAATATTAATTTGAGAGTAGAGAGAATAGCAGCTGATAAAGTTGCAAATAATGCATAATTTGGGAAACAAGTTTTAATTAAGAAAATCAGAGTTACTGTTATTACCAAGTTTTCAATTTTTTTCATTGGATGAATTCGATTCTCAAAAAGTTATTTGGGGCCATATAAGAGAATTATGCGTTTTGTATTTCATATTTATTCTAAAGTGAAATAACTTGTTTCATCAGAAAATGTTCAGAATTATAGTGAACTGTATATTTGGTGAGAGTACACCTATATACTCAGGGATTTTGACAACACAAAGTGAATCTGAGAAAGATAACCATAACTGTCAGATAAAAAAAATTAAAAGTTCAGTGACAGTTACAGTAAAATAGATTTTATTGTAACTCACACTAATTTTTTAAGGATTACTAAGGTTTGTCCTGATGACTGTAGTGGCCGAAACGTCGTAATAACAACTAAAACCACATTTCGCGATCCAGAGTAAGGCGTTATTCGTAAAGCAGTATAGTCTGCGAAAACATTTTTGATGCTCCTATTTATTCGTTGGCAAATGCATTGTTGGCCGCATGGTGTAACATTGTTCCCCGCATGGTGTAACTTCTGCCAAAATGATAGCGCTCCAACTCTTAATGCTGGAAATGTCAGTTACTGTCAGACTAATATGGAAAAATAACGTGTCCCTTGGCCTCTGCAGTCACCTAATTTAAAGGTTATTGAGCCAGTGTATTCAGTGTCCATCGAACACTGAAACTCATCAACCACACTTTTCTGGTCTAACAATGATCTTAATGGATGCACGGATTTGCCCCAAAATCATCATAGTATATTATGTTATGCAAAGTAAACAAATTTTCACTTTGCCCTAGAAGAAATAGTTGAAGCTTATTCTTACAGTACAGACAAAAGCATTTCATTTCTGCACAAGCTCCCGAATGCCATAGTTGCAAGGAAGCTTTTTATCTGTACTGACGTGAGTCGTAAGAATTTAAAATGTTCGCGTCCACTGATGGTGATGATCAACCTGGGCAGTGAAATAACCCTTCTGCAAGAATTCCAAATCAGAAAATGTATGCACTGTGTTTTGTTGCCGTTACCCATAGTAGATGGGCATTATTCGTGAGGTTCCAATTTAAATTGGTTTATGACAAAACTGCAAAAAGGCTGAGTGATAAACCCTAGATTTTCGTGTCTAGCAAAGAGACTGCTCTAGTCGTCATCACCGATTTCGCCGAAATTTCTGATACATGCGTGGCTAGGCCAGACGTAAAAGTGACAGAAACAGCCAACCGTTAAAAAAATAGAAAGTGGAATTTTTTGCGGTGCTGACGCTGCAAATAAACCGAAATAATACTGAATATATTGTATTTATTAATAGTTTCGTTAAAAGGCTTGAAAAGAAGAAGCTAAGGAAAAGTTTTACATTGCAAATAAACTCCCGCGAAGGGATTGTAAGGCGTACACGAGAAGTTGATATATAAAATAAAATACTATTATTATTTTAAAGCTGATGATTTATACGTTCGGGCCGATATTCAACATAAAAACAAGGGAAGCAGTAATTTTGTCGGCGTCTTGCACACGTTTATAGACTCATCATTTTAACCTGTACCTCTTAATTACAGTCCGTTCTTCGAAAGTTATTTGCAGAGACCTCGTGGGCGCCGTAAGTACAATCACTTTTTGAAAATTAATTTGCAATCTGAAATTGCCTTCTGTATTTTCTTTCGAGCCTTTTATGAAAATATTAATAAATTTGCGCTATAAGTAGCATAAAATTAAAAAAAAAGGCTTCTGCATAGAGATTTGACCTCACGACTTGGACATTACCATTCTGTACTTCTCCCGCTGCTACAACCGCTGCCTTGAAACTAGGCCAACATAAATGGATCATGCCTCGCCTGACAGTCGCAAAAAACGCTAATTTTTCTAAACGCTTGGCCATCTCGAACTCCCATGTCTTAATCAAGGATATTATTAGGTTTCTTACAAGGGAACCTCCCCATCGCACCCGCCTCAGATTTAGTTATAAGTTGGCACAGGGATAGGCCTTGAAAAACTGAACACAGATCAATCGAGAAACAAGGAAGAAGTTGTGTGGAACTATGAAAAAAAATAAGCAAAATATACAAACTGAGTAGTCCATGCGCAAAGTAGGCAACATCAACGAGAATGTGAGCTTACGAGCGCCGTGGTCCCGTCGTTAGCGTGAGCAGCTGCGGAACGAGAGGTCCTTGGTTCAAGTCTTCTCTCGAGTGAAGAGTTTAATTTTTTCTTTTCAGACAATTATCAAAGTTCAGACACTCACACATAATCAACTTCGCTCTCCAAAATTCCAGGACATGTTCAGATTTGCTTGGACATATGCAGGATTTGACGATCTACACACGGAAACATTTGAAAACGTAAAAAACATATGTTTTGACAGAGCACAGGGAAAACTGTGCGACTGTGAAACTGTTGCATTCATTTGTTGCAGTTTATGTGACAAACTCTTATGTTTTCATCACTTTTTTGGGAGTGATTATCACATCCACAAGAAAATCTAAATCGGACAAGGTAGAAGAATCTATTTACCCATTCGCCAGGTGTGCAAGTTAGGTGGGTCGACAACGTATTCCTGTCATGTGACGCACGTGCCATCACCAGTGTCGTATAGAATATATCAGACGTGTTTTCCTGTGGAGGAATCGGTTGATCTATGACCCTGCGATCAAATGTTCTCGTTTCCTATTGGAGAGGCACGTCCTTTCGTCTACTAATCGCACGGTTTTGCGGTGCGGTCGCAAAACACAGACACTAAACTTATTACAGTGAACGGAGACGTCAGTGAATGAGCGGACAGATCGTAACTTTGCGAAAATAAAGAATGTAAAGTTTTCACTCGAGGGACGACTCGAACCAAGGACCTCTCGTCCTGCAGCTGTTCACTCTAACCACGGGACCACGGCGCTCTTCAGCTCATATTGTCCTTGATGTTACCTATCTTGCGCATGGACTACTCACTTTGTATATTTTGCTTATTTTTTCGTAGTTCCACACAGCTTCTTCCTGTTTTCTCGATTGATCTGTGTTCAGTTTTTCAAGGCCTATCCACTGTGTCAATTTATAACTAAATCTGAGGGGGTGCGATGGGGAGGTTCCCTTGTTAGTAAGTATTCATTCCCTGTCAGTGACATGTGCAACATGTACCGCGGCTCATCAGTGCAAGAGATGTTTTCCCCTGCTTTGCAAGACACGTCGCGTTGTTTCAGCGCCCATGCCCATCCCCGAGGCCCGGGAAGTTCGGGGGACCATATCACCGACGAATCAAAACATTATGACCACTGCCCGCCGCAAGATTGGATGCCGCTTTGGGGCCACGTAACGAGGTGAGGAAAGTCAGTAAGCGGAGGAAATATGAATCGGATAATCATTCTAGAGACATACGGAGCGCAAATTGGGAAATCCGCTGACAGAAGCGGCTTTTAAAAAAGGGCAGATCGTCATGGTCTTGTCCCTGGAACGAGCATCTCGGAAACTGTGAAGCTGGTGGGCTGTTTGCGTGCTTCCGTCGTCAATATCTAAAGGAAGTGGTTGAAGGTCGGGGAAATCACGACTAGGGAAGAAGGTACCGGTAGTCCATCCATAATCACGGAACATGCATGTCGGAAGCTTTCTTGCGTTGTGAAGCAAGATAGGCACTAATCCGTGGCATACTCGTTTCTGAACATGCGACTATGCAGCAGTTGCCAAGCTGACCCAGTGACACCGTCTATCAATGAAGACGTGTCTCGTGATCGGATGAATCACGTTTCTTGTCAGTCAGCTCGGTGTTCGTGTCAGGGTACATGCATCGCACCATGGACGCTGCCGGTGGGGCCGTTTTATTCCATGGAGGATACCCACCTTAGCTTCCACGGGACCTGTGATAGTAATCAAAGCTGTGTGGACTACGTGAATAGTATTACGAACCACCTGCATACCCTCATACTTAATGTGGACAGCGATGGCATCTTCCACTAGGATAACTGTCCGTGTTGCAAGGCCAGAATTTTGACCACCAGTATTCTCTGATCTGAACCCGATGGAATATACGCTCTAAGACAAAAAGAAATAAACGACCTACCACGACAGAATTATCCGATTAGGACAGAAATCGTCAGATGTGATGTACATGTGCGGAAATGATTACAATTTCAGAAAAAATTAGATGATTTATTCAAGAGAACGAACTTCACACATTGAGCAAGTCAATAAGGTGTCAACCGAGCGAGGTGGCGCAGTGGTTAGACACTGGACACGCATTCAGGAGGACGACGGTTCAATCCCGCGTCCGGCCATCCTGATTTAGGTTTTCCATGATTTCCCTAAATCACTCCGGGCACATGCCGGGATGGTTCCTCTGAAAGGGCACGGCCGACTTACTTCCCCATCCTTCCCTAATCCGATGAGACCGATGACCTCGCTGTCTGGTCTCCTTCCCCAAAACAACCCAAACCAACCAATAAGGTGTCGGTCCACCTTTGGCCCTCATTCAAGCAGTTATTCGGCTTGGTATTGATGCACAGAGATATTGGATGTGCCCCTAATGGATATTTTGACAAATTCTGTTCAACTGGCGCGTTAGATCGTCATAATCCCGAGCAGTTTGGAAGGCCCTGCCCATAATGCTCCAAACGTTCTCAGTTGGGGAGAGATCCGGCGACCGTGCTGGCCAAGGTAGGATTTGGAAAGCGCGAAGGCAAGCAGTAAAAAGTCTCGCCGTGTTTGGGTGGGCATTATCTTGTTGAAATGTAAGTCCAGAGCATCTTACCATGAAAGGCAACAAAACGGGGCGTAGAATATCGTCGACGTACCGCTGAGCTCTAACGGTGCTACGGATGACAACCAAATGTACCATGAAAAGAAATGGCACCCCGGACGTCCACTCCTGGTTGTCAGGCCGTCTGGCAGGCGACAGTCAGTTTGGTATCCAACCGCTGTCCCGGTCGTCACCAGACACGTCTTCGCTGGTCACCAGGGCTCAGTTCGAAGCGGAACGCATCACTAAAGACAATTCTGCTCCAGTCAGTGAGACTCCAGGCAGAAGACGTGTCTGGAGACGCCTCGGACAGTAGTGGGATAGCAACCTGACTGTCGTTCAGTGTATGGCCCAACATCCAGGAGCGATGGTCTGGGGTGCCTTTTCACTTCACACCAGGACCCCTTTGATTGTCACCCGCGGAACCCCTACAGCACAGCCGTACGTCGATGATATTACCGTCCCAGCCTAGCTTTGTTCTCCTTCATGGCAAGCCATCCTCGGCTTGCATTTCAGCACGATAATGCCCGTCTGCACACGACGAGAGTTTCTTCTACGTGTCTTCGGGCTTGCCAAATCCTACCTTGGCCAACAATGTCTCCGGATCTCTTCCCAACTGAGAACGTTCGCAGCATTATGAGCAGGCCTTTCGAACCATTTCGGAATTTTGACAATCTGACGCGCCCATTGGACAGAATTTGGCTCTATATCGCTGAGGAGGATATCCAAAAACTCTGTCGATCAGTGTCAAGCCGAATAAATGCTTGCATAAGGCCCAGACGTGGATCAACGCGCTGCTGACTAGTTCAGTTTGTGAAGCTCTTTCTCTTGAATAAATCATCTAGTTTTTTTCTGAAATTGTAATAATTTCGTTCCCTGTAAATGTACGTCACATCTACCGATTTCTCTCCCGTTCGGATAATTCCTTCGTGGCGTGTCTTTTTTTTTATCTTAGATTGTATCTGGCACGCTACTGGGCGCAAGCTCCACACCCGTCAACTATTGTCCCATAATTTTCGGGGATTACATTATCGGTGCGTAGACATCTGGTGTCACATTCCTTCAAATACCCACCAAGGGCATGTCGGTTCCAAGCCACAGGGAACCGCTGCTGTATTGCGTTCCAAAGATGGTCCCAGCAAGCTGCTAAGCCGGTGGACATAATGTCTTGGCTCGTCAGTGTATGAGGACGACAACTTTTGTGCACTATAGCGAGGAAGTGAATCTGCATAGTTGCACTCCTCAACAATTCAAAAATGTTCAAATGTGTGTGAAATCTTATGGGACTTAACTGCTAAGTCATCACTCCCTAAGCTTACACACTACTAAACCTAAATTATCCTGAGGACAAACACACACACCCATGCCCGAGGGAGGACTCGAACCTCCGCCGGGACTAGCCCCACAGTCCACGACTGCAGCGCCTAAGACCGCTCGGCTAATCCCGCGCGGCCTCAACAGTTATTATTGCCCAGCACTGATGTGACTAGTAACTTCCCGCTTTCTGGTCCTTCTACCCGCCGTTACAATGCCAGATACGAGCAGTTGAGGGTGATTCCCGTCATCAACAAATTGTCCCTGCCACTTGAGAATGACGATGGATGCGACTTTTCTGAAACGCGGTGCCCTTGGCACTGTGCATTAGATGCCCATAGCCTGCACGACGTCAGGGATGGTCTGTAGGATGCGCTAGGCCACCATTAAATGCACTGATACTCATGAGCGCCTTGCCAATCTTCTGGTGGATTGTGTCACCGCTGGCCAGTGCAAGACTGGATGATGTACCAGTCGTGTATCAGCTCGAACAGTTTCAATCGTCGTTGACATAGCAGCGTCATCTCTCTTCTAAAGTGGTTACGTTGAACACCCACTAACAAGCTTTGTGCTCTCACTAGCTCCATTGAACTTTCCACAGTCTGATTTAAACTACACTACTGGCCATTAAAATTGCTACGCCAGGAAGAAATGCAGATGATAAAAGGGTATTCATTGGACAAATATATTATACTAGAACTGACATGTGATTACATTTTCACTCAGTTTGGGTGCATAGATCCTGAGAAATCAGTACCCAGAACAACCACCTCTGGCCGTAATAACAGCGTTGATATGCCTGGGCATTGAGTCAAACAGAGCTTGGATGGCGTGTGCAGGTACAGCTTCCCATGCAGCTTCAACACGATACCACAGTTCATCAAGAGTAGTGACTGGCGTATTGTGACGAGCCAGTTGCTCGGCCACCATTGACCAGACGTTTTAAATTGATGAGAGATCTGGAGAAAATGCTGTCCAGGGCAGCAGTCGAACATTTTCTGTATCCAAAAAGGGTCGTACAGGACCTGCAACATGCGGTCGTGCATTATCCTGCTGAAATGTAGGGTTTCGCAGGGATCGAATGAAAGGTAGAGCCACGGGTCGTAACACATCTGAAATGTAACGTCCACTGTTCAAAGTGCAGTCAATACGAACAAGAGGTGATATAACCAATGGCACCCCATACCATCACGCCGGGTGATACGCCAGTATGGCGATGACGAATACATGATTCCAATGTGCGTTCACAGCGATGTCGCCAAAGACAGATGCCACAATCATGATGCAGAAAACAGAACCTGGATTCATCCGAAAAATGACGTTTTGCCATTCGTGCACCCAGGTTCGTCGCTGAGTACACCATCGCAGGCGCTCCTGTCTGTGATGCAGCGTCAAAAGTAACCGCAGCCAAGGCCTCCGAGCTGATAGTCCATGCTGCTGCAAACGTCGTCGAACTGTTCGTGCAGATCTTTGTTGTCCTGCAAACGTCCCCATCTGTTGACTCGGGGATCGAGACGTGGCTGCACGGTCCGTTACAGCCATGCGGATATGATGCCTGTCATCTCTACTGCTAGTGATACGAGGCCGTTGGGATCCAGCACGGCGTTACGTATTACCCTCCTGAACCCTCCGATTCCATATTCTGCTAACAGTCATTGGATCTCGACCAACGCGAGCAGCAGTGTCGCGATACGATAAACCGCAATCGCGATAGACTACAATCCGACCTTTATCAGAGTCGGAAACGTGATGGTACGCATTTCTCCTCCTCACACGAGGCATCGCAACAACGTTTCACCAGGCAACGCCGGTCAACTGCTGTTTGTGTATGAGAAATCGGTTGGAAACTTTCCTCATGTCAGCACGTTGTAGGTGTCGCCACCGGCGCCAACGTTCTGTGAACGCTCTGAAAAGCGAATCATTTGCGTATCACAGCATCTTCTTCCTGTCGGTTAAATTTCGCGTCTGTATCACGTCATCTTCATGGTGTAGCAATTTTAATGGCCAGTAGTGTAGTTGCCACCTGACTTTTAAGTTCCACAGTCGTGACGCTGTCGGGAGAAGTAAGGGGAACGTTCAATAAGTAAGGCAACACATTTTGTTTTTCTCGGTCAATTTCGCATGTAGTTCCGAAAGATGGTGGCGGTATACGCAGCCTTGAAAATAGCGTCTGTAACGTAGGTATGTTCAAAGCAGAGAGCTGTCACTGACTTTTTTTTTTTTTTTTTGCCGGAAAACAAGAGCATCGCAAATATTCATAGGCTCTTGCAGAATGTCTATGGAGGTCTGGCAGTGAAATAAAAGCACACAGAGTCTTTGGGCGAGGGGTCTGTAATCATGGCAACAAGATTGCGTAAATCAGTCAGATCTGTTGCGTGCTGGCCGGCCACACACAGCTGTGACTCCTGCAAAGTGATCACAGTAAAAACACGTTGCTGTACAACTTGGCGTCTCTATTTATAGTGCTGACACACTCGTCCACTAGCTGGGGCACTCAAAGGTGTGTGGCAGCCGGCTTCCTCGTCCTTCACCCTGGATCTCGCACCTTTCAAGTTCCATCTGTTTGGCCTAATAAAAGATTCACTCCAATAAAGATGCGCCCAATAAAGTATGCAGTACATGGAAGCTGCGGTGGTCGTTGATACAGCAAGACGCTCCGGCGTCGACCACTAGAGTGCTACCATGCCGCATACAAGCCATCCCAGTAAAGTGGCGTAATGCTGTCACGTTGAATGGAGATTATGTCGAAAAATAAGGTTTTGTAACCAACAGAGTGGGGAATAATATGGTGTATCGGAATCATGCATGAAACCGACACGCCTTGAGGAAAGAAAGTGTTGCCTTATTTATTGGACGCCCCTTGTACTATACGGACAAAATGACTTCGTCCTTTTCTAGGAGCGAAACAATGGGTGGGATGACTTCCGGCCTGTACGGAGGTTTCCACCCGTAACAAGCCTTAGGCCGGTATTACACTATCAAATTTCTTTGTCAAAGGTTTAATCAAAGATGTGATCAAATATTCCCTCAAATATATTTGACAAAGATCTTTGACGTAGTGCTAGAAGGGATATTACACTGTCATCCAATTTTTCATCAAAGTTCAAGATGGCCGACAACAACAACTTGTTATTAACCGCAGCAGTTGCATGTACCACAATTGCACTGTGTGCATATGCGGAAGAGAAGCGGGGGGCGAAAAAAGGAAACATACCTGGGTGAAGCCGTGGGTTTTACGACGACGCAATAAAAGCATTCAACAAAACTTGTTACGTGAGCTTATAGTGAAGGATGTCAAGTCGTACATCAATTACTGAAGAATTAATGAGCATACATTTCTGTATGTGCTCAATGAAGTGTATCCTCATATCACAAAGCACAATATTCATTTAAGAACTGCTACACCTGCAGAAGACGGGCTCACTGTAACACTCCGATTCCTTGCTACAGGACAGAGTTAGGTTAGGTTAGGTCAGGTCAGGTCTGGTCTCCAATCTTCGTAATCTATTTTTGTATTCAGCGTGCCTCACGTTGTAAAGCGCCTCATCAGCTTCATACATCTCTATTAATTTTGTAGTTGTCGGCACACACCAATTGTATTTACCCGCAATGTTTATAAAAACACTACGGACGACAGAATGCAGCGATGCTAGCGCTCCACGTGGTAACATGTCACATTGCAGTGAACAGAAGACAAGCGACTTCTTTGATCAAATCTACAGCGAGGCCCTAGATTTGATCAAATATTGGACTACATTTGACAAAGTTCCCTATTACACCATCAAATATCTTTGACAAAGATATTGGACAAAGATATTTGACAAAGAAATTTGATAGTGTAATACCGGCCATAGCTATTAAACAACACTCCACGCCATAACATTGTAGTAGACACTGTGAATGCAGTGTTGATTCCAGTGTGCTGGCTGTTCTGCGAGAAAAAGGTTTGGTTTGCTTCCTCCATACTTATCCTCCCGTTGCATTCTTCATGGTTCCAGTATCCCCTACAAAAGGGCCAAGGTGAGTTGTGGGTTTACTACTGTCTACAGGCAGTCGACGGAGCCCCCGGCTCCTCGCGGCCATAGAAAAACACTTTAAAATTCTCCATCGCTACAAAACTCGTGCAAATGAAATCTGAAATTTGTGTATAGTACAGAGCTCTACCGCTGTCTCTAAGCATTTCAAAAATCTGCTCTTAATTTTAATTATAGCCATAGTTACATTAATATTTAAGGTATAGATGAAATTTTCCGTCTGGTACACAGTTTCACATTAATCACACAATATTTAGAATAATGTTGAACTCAGTGACACACACATTTTCGTTGATTACCTAAATACCTCGCTCGGAGGGGGTATTTACCGAGGCTCTGTCTCGCATTGCGTTTTATATAAACTTCGGAATATGGCCATTTTTAAATTTTGTCGGTATTTAACTCATAAGTATTAAGTTATTGTCTCTATCTCCTAAAAATTCCGTTAAAAATATTGTCGCCGAGCGGTTCTAGGCGCTTCAGTCTCGAACCACGCGACCGCTACGGTCGCAGGTTCGAATCCTGCCTCGGGCGTGGATGTGTGTGATGTCCTAAGATTAGTTAGGTTTAGGTAGTTCTAAGTTCTAGGGGACTGATGACCTCAGATGTTAAATCCCATAGTGTTCAGAGCCATTTTTTTAAATTCGCTAATGGTACAGATCTCTAATGTGTCTCCCCTACGGCCCCCTTTCGACTACTTTCATCATACATCTATCTACACTAACAGAAAAAAAAAATCGAAAAACCAAGAATCTGTGCGACAAAACTGAAGTTGGTACGCGTGCTTCTACATCTGATAGTAAGTTACATGTCCCATGGATCATTTTGCACGGTAGATTGTAATGATATAGAAGGAGTCATTTTACGTTCACATCGTAAATTAATTTGTACATACAGTTACATTCTGAGCATTTGTAACAAAAAGAAAAAGAGATGTACAAATGTGAGTTAGGAATTCCTACCCACCACCTTTTACAAATTACAGTAGAAGAAATTCTTCTACGGAATAGAAGGAATTGTCAAGGAGAAACTTTCTCAGTTTTATCAAATTTAAATTTGCAGTCTGTCAGACATTTCAGTACTGGAACTGTCATCTGCCAAGTTGATAACGAGTCGATCAACAACAGAACCAACGAAGCCACCCACGCGCCGCATTTCCGCTCCTGTTTTATGACGTGCTTTTCCATATCCCACCAGTGTTCGGCACTGAGTGGCACGTGAAAAAGCTGCGTGCGTTAGTTCCAGTACGTCTGGCAGCTTAACAGTCTTGTTAGTTCTTGGGTCAAATACCCTAACTTGGCTCCAGATCAATTCTGTTGGGCTCATATTGTAATGGTACAGAAGCAAATGTAAAAATGTAGCATTTGTATGGTGTTCTCGATGAAGATTGATTTTCATGTTTCTACGGCACGTATCTGCATCTGTGGTATAAAACAATGGACATAGTCTAAATATAGAGTATTTAGTTTTTCATTTTTGCCTTAAAAATTAAATTGTTATGTTTTCTTAATTTAAGCAACCTTTATTAACAGTCTTTCATAAAATAGTGGTAACTGAGAACTTACCGGGGTGATCAAAAAGTCAGTATAAATTTGAAAACTAAATAAATCACGGAGTAATGTAGATAGAGAGGTACAGATTGACACACATGCTTGGAATGACATGGGGTTTTATTAGAACCAAAAAAATACAAAAGTTCAAAAAATGTCCGACAGATGGCGCTTCACCTGATCAGAATATCAATAATTATCATAAAAAAGTAAGACAAAGCAAAGATGATGTTCTTTACAGGAAATGCTCAATATGTCCACCATCATTCCTCAACAATAGCTGTAGTCGAGGAATAATGTTGTGAACAGCACTGTAAAGCATGTCCGGAGTTATGGTGAGGCATTGGCGTCGGATGTTGTCTTTCAGCATCCCTGGAGATGTCGGTCGATCACGATACACTTGCGACTTCAGGTAACCCCAAAGTCAATAATCGCACGGACTGAGGTCTGGGGACGTGGGAGGCCAAGCATGACGAAAGTGGCGGCTGAGCACACGATCATCACCAAACGACGCGCGCAAGAGATCTTTTACGCGTCTAGCAATATGGGGTGGAGCGCCATCCTGCATAAACATCGTACGTTCCACAATGGTGTTATCAGCCAGGCTGGGGATGATGCAATTCGTTAACATATCGACATACCTCTCACCCGTCACGGTGGCAGTTACAAAACCAGAATCACGCATTTTCTCGAAGAAAAATGCCCCGATAAAGGCAGACATGGTAAATCCAACCCATACCGTGACTTTCTCGTCGTGCATTGGAGTTTCCACGACAGTTCTAGGATTTTCGCTAGCCCAAATTCTGCAGTCGTTGGCGTTGACAGACCCTCGGAGCGTGAAATGAGCTTCGTCGGTCCACAACACGTTACTCAACCAATCGTCATCTTCCGCCATCTTTTGAAACGCCCACACCGCAAATGCCCTCCGCTTCACTAAATCGCCAGGTAACAGTTCATGATGCCGATGGATTTTGTACGGATAACATCGGAGGGTACGCCTCAGTGCCAACCAAACAGTAGTGTATGGAATGCCGGTGCGACGTGCGACTACACGAGCGCTGACTTCCCGTGCATAGACGAACCCGCTACAGTCTCCATTTCTTTCTGAACTGTCTCAGCAGCATTACGCCTTGTGCTCGGTCGGCCACTACGGGATCTATCGTCTAAACAGCCCGTGGCTTCGAACTTCGAAATCATTCTCGCCACAGCTGCATTTGTCAACGGACCTTTACTCGTTCGAATCCCCTTCCTATGGCGATAGGACCGTAACGCTGAACTAGCACATTCCCCATTACGATACTACAGCTTCACTAAAAGCGCCTTTTCTGGTAACGTCTACATGCTGCGACTGCTGGCGCATCTGATTCTCTCTCTCATTACAGCTCCTTTTATACACGATTGTCATGCGCAGTCACTGACTTTTTTTTGTTCTAATAAAACCCCATGTCATTCCAAGCATGTGTGTCAATTTCTACCTCTCTATCTACATTATTCCGTGGTTTATTAAGTTTTCAAATTTATACTGACTTTTTTATCATCCAGTATATTTGAAATGAAAACAGTAATTTCGCGTGCAGTATGTAATTAGAGACAAGAAGACGTGCATTATTCATAAAAAATGATGATGAATTTTATAATTGAAAGAGAAAAAAAACTTCAGTTGGGCGAGATTTGAACCAGCGAATATTTACTGAGTTGAATTACCAAGCAACTACGCTACCGATTTTTTTTTTTTTTTTTTTGCAGTTTGTTCATTATTTTTCGGGGTATTTGGTCGTAGCGGAAGTCACATGACATCCGATTATTTCGTTGTTGATCCCTAAGTCAGCTTTTTTATTTTTTTTACGGAGAGCAGCCAGTTCTCTGATCAACACGCTGAGTTACCGTGCCGTCTAGATTCCTCTATACACGAACGTGTATTAGTGTGCCAACTTCACTACGGAACAGCAAACAGCCTCAGCCATTTTCATACTGCATATTAACAGCGCGACAATCAGACCACAACAGTGCAGAGGCGATCACTATGCATGATTTTTTAAATAAAAGCTACATAACTAAAGTGTGATTAAGGAAAACGTTGGTCGCTGCTAATACGTTTGAATATCTTAAAGCTTCATTTAACGAAAGTCTGTAACGATATATCTAATATACAAATAGAACCTCCTTCCAAGAGCGCAACAACACCAGTGTGCATGTGCAACGGCTTCTGACCAATCATCGCATTTGTGTTGTTTACATCAGGTTTATTCTTATGATGAAGGGAGTATAGTTGCGGTCCTGAAAGACAAGTCTTAGTGATGCTCTCATTAAGCTTCTTGACAACACAAGGTGATGTTTCATCAGCGTCTTCGTAAAAATGTATAACAGCTAAAATCGTTCCCATTTCTTGGTCGAAGTACAGGATGGCAACTGGAAATAATTTCATATTTACATTATTTGAAGCATCACATGCAACGAGAATGGAGTTCTACCAACTTTTTCAGAATTTGATGCAGAGAGTGTGGAGCCAATACCTTCTCTACTATAGCTTCACCTTTAGTCCGTCCAAGTGAATTTTGGACAATATTTCGAATCTTGAAACAAAAAGTGAGATAAGAGAGCATTTGCATGGTCTTGTGAAAGGTAACTGAGCTGATGTTTCACTCCATGGTATGTTAATATTAGTTCCGTTCTGACACTTCCCCTTCCTGACTAGTTCCCGCTGGCACGAAATATCTTTGAACAACGGAGTTTCTTAACATATCCCACACCTTATCAATATACTAAGATGAGTCTTGGTACCTGTATGATGCTTTATCGCCTTCACTGAGCCGTATTTCATTGTAAAACTTACACGGCATGTTTTACAATATCCATTATATTCATTCTTTTCCGAAAGCGTTATATTCATCCTTTTCCGAAAGCCATCGCGAGAAGTCTGTTTTTTGTAGCCATTTGTCATTGAAATGACACTCACGGCGCTGTTTTTTAGCCTGTTGTATTTAAGAAGCTCACAATAATACCATGTTATAGACATACACGTGATATTCAGTCACTACAATGCCGTTCCTAATCACTTCAATTTCAAACTAAACGCATTCCGTGTGCGGTTCACTTAATATAGCCACGAGAAAATACTTCACTATATCAATCATCCGCGCGCAACATACTTAGGGCGTTCACTTGATCGACAGCAGTATTCCTTTTAAAATTAGTAGGTCTTTACTGCAAGTACCGATAGTAAAATGAAAATGTGACATTGTCACGGCTTGTTTTGTTTGTTGCTTTTTGCTGCTATACAATATAACCGTGAAGAAGAACAAATAGACACAAACTGATATTGTAACTTTGCTTTTGTCCGCGTGGATGTGACAAGCAGCTGTCATAAGACAATACAAGCTGTTATTGGCCTGCCTTTCGTAGTTTGTTCTCATTGGAGCGGTGTACAAATGACTTGACGACAATGGCCACCGCGTTCTAATAAAAATACAAAGCCTCTTTGAAAAGTTTGTCGAACAAATGAACGCGCTAACTCATATTAAAATACATTGGAATTTAAGGTTTATAATTTATAAAAAACAGCTACCAGCCACATGTATGGTTTAAAAAGGTTTATTATCTTCAGACCATGACCGGTTTCGGATTTTTCTTTACAAATCCATCTTCAGATGGTAGTTACAAGCATTCTTAGTTGGACCTAGTTTTGTTTTTGTTATTCGTTTGCTGCACTGGGAAAGAAAAGAAATATTTTTGTTGTCATATCGGTAATGGTATTTTTACGAAAGATTTACTTCTTTTACAAAATCTAATTGCTCATGAGATAGTTTTTTGTTTTAAAACTTAGTAAACGTGCAGGTTAGTGTACTTACGAGCTATGTGGTTCTGCCTGACGAAATATTCGTGCGTTTATGTTTTCGAACGCAAGCTTATTACACTTTTCAATATGCATTATGTGAGTGCTATTCCAGTCAATGGACGTCACTTTCAACCTCATCATCTTAATTACAGACGCAGCACACACGAGTAAGCTGGGCCACGTTTTGTAAACATTATACATTTTCGTGTACATGTATTTTAAATTGTAATGTTTATTGACAAGTCCTATGTCATTTTGATGATGTACTACAAGGACGCCAATAAATTGAATTGAATCTTTTCATATTGACAAAGGAAACGTAAACAGCAATGCACCAAAGTTAAACATCGCCTCGTAAAGTGTTTCTACGAATTTTCACAAGCAGTCGTCAGATTCCTGAGCAAACTACGTACCGTACGTAAGATGACGCACGTCGCAATGTGGTTAACGCCCATCATCACTAACCTGAGATAACAAAAACAATACTGTTAAGACACTTTCCCCTTCCGTCACAATGGCAATAATGAAAGAACAAATGGAAGTCAATCGCTGAATTTAAGGTTTATGTGCGTTGCATAACATTAATTTCCATGTTTTGTATGTTCCCTGTAAATCACAAAAACTATTTTAAAACAGCATGAGCCAAACTCCGTTTATCAGTCATCAGCCGATGATAAGAAGAAATCCTCTAAGAAGTGACGCACGTTTGTTTAACATGACAAGACAAGCAGTTCACAGATAATGATCAACGAATGTAGCGTCTAATCAAACGTGCGATGTCTGTCCCGCCCTGTGACGTCAGAAAATCCCGCAGGATCGATAGAAGTGTTTATCGAATCGCAAACGTCTGCAGCCTGTGTAGTGTGTATTTACCTCACAGTGGTATATCGTGCCGCTGGATAATCTCTCACACTCACGTCTTTATTGTTTGCTCACACAAATGTTCAACAATTTGCCAAGGAAATATGTACTGCTTCATTTTCTGTTAAGTGTATGTCACTGTTTGGAAAACGGTTACGATCACACACTTACTATGTGATGGGAAGTCAAACGAAGAAAAGACAGACGCAAAAAAAGTAACGTAGTTTAGGCAGCGGGCTGATTTTTCTTCGTCAATAGTATATGCCGCCACACAAAACACATCAGTTCGATGACAATAAAAAAGTATGTTGACACTATCGCTGTACTATTACAGTATTGTTTGGACGCAAGGTCGGCAAAGTCATGAAAAATGATGAATGCTCAGCTGATGTATTCAAAAATCTCCTGATTCATCAAAGGAGCAGCAAACTGCCTGTAAGACACTGGGCAGTCCATGACTGTCACCAGGTGACACCATAAGATTGTGGAAAGTAGTGCAGTAGTGTTTGTGTAGATATTGGTTTGAAGTAGGGTTTGACATATTGACAAAAATACCGAACGTTGCCTGACGAATTCATCTGCTGACTCAAGGTAGAGTGCGAACACAATAAAACGCTTAATAAACATTAAAAATTATATTTATTATTGCTTGTGACAGCTGTCAACATATTTTTGTTACCTTTGATAAAAGTCGTTGCATGTTTTAATCTTAAAATCACAACGAATTCATAATTCTGCTTTCATAATATCGCCAATCAGTTTGTTTCTAGCGCCAGACCGTACGTGATTCAGACTCGTTCCACATAGGTATTGCTGCATGGAACCGCCATTATCCTTCTGATAATTTACTGATACTAATAGAATTATAAAAATGCCAAGCCACTCATCCTTCGTTACCGATACGGGGCTGAAATACCGAACAGATCGGTATAAAACTGAATACCTAATTACGAAATATATTCCCCAATGGAAAAAGAAAGAGCGTTTAGTGGTTGCCTCAGAAGCAGCAAGAAAGGCCCTTTTAATGCTGACTGCAGTGGTTGTGATGTAAAACTTACTTCTGGTAAAAGTGATATAGTAAAGTACGCGAGTGGTAAGAAGCATACAATTAATTGCGGTGCCCAGCTAAGGCAGCCTAAACGTACCGATACCTCATCAGTTCGTGGCAGTTGAAGATTACGTGTGACACAGTTAAGGCCACTGAAATTTACCTTGCTAATTTGATTGCAGAGCATTATTTACCACTTTGGGTTATTGAATCATTTACCGAAACTCATCGAGGAAGTGTGTCCGTTTAACAAGCTGCAAAGCATATTCGCTGCGGCAGAAGAAAAGCCGCTGGGATCATAGATAATGTTAATAGGCAGGTACCCCTCGGAGCCTTGGGTTGTATTAACTTCACACTCTGGTTGGTATTAGATGCATGAGGTTTCATTTACTCATTAACAGAACTTGATGTGTTTGCACCTTGCTGAGGGTAAATGGGATAAAGAAAATAAGATGAGGTGTCCACACTAGAAAAAGTTATTTAAGGAAGTGATTGCAGTGCTCGTACCTGATGGGGGAGGAGTGGAAACAGAAAAAAAATGAGATGAGGAAGGTATGCTTGGGGAATAATCATCATTATAATCAATCGTCATCAGTTCAAACGTACGGCAATAGATGGTACCCCTTAGAGAAATGGCAGCAAGGGCAGGAATAGGCACACTCAGTGTATAAGCCTAGGGGCCTTATTCGACTTGCTGAAAGGGTTATTCCAGCAGCTATTGAGGGAACAGGGTGCAACCAACTGCAGATTGTGGCGCACGTTGGAACAAATGATGCCTGTTGTCTGGGCTCCAAAGTCATTTTTGGGATATTCCAGCAGCTGGAAGAGAAGGTTGGGAAGACGAGCCTTGTGCGTGGAGTTTCAGCGAAGCTCACAATTTGCAGCATTGTCCCCAGAACTGATCATGGATCTTTGATTCTGATATGAGTGGAAGGACTGAACCAGAGACAGAAACTTCTGAGGCAAGCTAAGCGCTGGCTTCCTGGACTGGCTGCATAGGGTTGAGAACTGGTAGTGTCCCCCTGAATTTGTCAGGTGTGCACTACACATCATACGCTGCTACTCTGGTAGCGGACTGTGTGTGGTGTGCAAACAAGGCAACACTCCATCCAGTCCAGATAATGACAGTTGTAGGAAACCTAGAAGTATCGGAGTAGGATCAAAAGAAATGCCTCCCACAGGTGAGAGTATTAAATTCCTAAAGGTAAACAGCCAAACATTCGCAACAAGCTGCCAAATTTGAAGCGCTCATTTAAAGCAGTGAAGCTCACATAATACTAAGAACAGAAAGCTGGTTGAAACCTGAAATAGCAGTGAGATTTTTGGGGAAAATTTTGAAAGAATAGGCAGATAGCAAATGGAGGTGGTGTATTTGTCGCAGACAAGAAACTCAAATCCACCGAGGTAGAAACTGAAGTTGCATGTGAGATTGTTTGGCAAGACTCAGTATCAGGGTTGGGCATAAAATGATAATTGGATCCTTCTATCGCCCACCAGACTCATCTCCTGATGTAACCAAAAACTTTAAAGACTACCTCAGTTCACTTGTATGTAAATTCCCAAAACATAGTTACTGGTTAGCATGATAAGACATCCTGTGAAACTTTCTACATGTCTTCTCTAAAAACTATCTAGAACATACAGGAACTCAACTAATGATGGAAATATATTCGATCTAATGACAACAAAGAGACCTAACCTCTTTGAGGATGTCCACATCAAACCTGGTATCAGTGACCATGGCATAGTTGTGACAACAATGTTTACCAAAGTACAAAGGGCAATGGAAACAAGCAGAAAGATATATATGTTCAACAATCTAGATAAAAAAATCAGTAGTGGCATAACCCAATGAGGAACTCAAAACTTTTGTTACAGGGCAGGGGCATGTAGACAAACTCTGGGTCAAGTTTAATAGAATGGTTGACGTAGTGGATAGACAGGTGCCCAGTAGAACAGTTTGTGGTGGGTGGGAACTTCCATTATATACAGTGACTGTAAAGAAAGAGAGATTACGTGCATAATAGATGTAAAACAAAGAGTAAGGCTACAGATGGAGATATGCCGAATGAAATGCGTTTGGCTGTCAAGAAAGGCCTTCGGTGGCTACTGTAGCAGAGCTCCAATAAATTCTGGTTGTATGTAAAGTATGTTAGTGGCATCACAGTTAGCATCTATTCCCTGGTGAATTGGGTCAGGAACTGAAACTGAGGGTAACGAAGCAGAAGCTGAAGTGCTGAACTCTGTTTACAGATGTACCTTTACAAAGGAAAACCTCTGAAAAGATGAATGAAATAAGTATTAATGTCAGTGGTGTTGAGAAACAGATGAAACTATTAAAACTGAACAAAGCTCCAGGGGCTGATGGAATTCCTGTCAGATTCTGTACTGAATTTGCGGCTGAGTTAGCCCCTCTTCTAACTACACTCCTGGAAATGGAAAAAAGAACACATTGACACCGGTGTGTCAGACCCACCATACTTGCTCCGGACACTGCGAGAGGGCTGTACAAGCAATGATCACACGCACGGCACAGCGGACACACCAGGAACCGCGGTGTTGGCCGTCGAATGGCGCTAGCTGCGCAGCATTTGTGCACCGCCGCCGTCAGTGTCAGCCAGTTTGCCGTGGCATACGGAGCTCCATCGCAGTCTTTAACACTGGTAGCATGCCGCGACAGCGTGGACGTGAACCGTATGTGCAGTTGACGGACTTTGAGCGAGGGCGTATAGTGGGCATGCGGGAGGCCGGGTGGACGTACCGCCGAATTGCTCAACACGTGGGGCGTGAGGTCTCCACAGTACATCGATGTTGTCGCCAGTGGTCGGCGGAAGGTGCACGTGCCCGTCGACCTGGGACCGGACCGCAGCGACGCACGGATGCACGCCAAGACCGTAGGATCCTACGCAGTGTCGTAGGGGACCGCACCGCCACTTCCCAGCAAATTAGGGACACTGTTGCTCCTGGGGTATCGGCGAGGACCATTCGCAACCGTCTCCATGAAGTTGGGCTACGGTCCCGCACACCGTTAGGCCGTCTTCCGCTCATGCTCCAACATCGTGCAGCCCGCCTCCAGTGGTGTCGCGACAGGCGTGAATGGAGGGACGAATGGAGACGTGTCGTCTTCAGCGATGAGAGTCGCTTCTGCCTTGGTGCCAATGATGATCGTATACGTGTTTGGCGCCGTGCAGGTGGGCGCCACAATCAGGACTGCATACGACCGAGGCACACAGGGCCAACACCCGGCATCATGGTGTGGGGAGCGATCTCCTACACTGGCCGTACACCACTGGTGATCGTCGAGAGGACACTGAATAGTGCACGGTACATCCAAACCGTCATCGAACCCATCGTTCTACCATTCCTAGGCCGGCAGGGGAACTTGCTGTTTCAACAGGACAATGCACGTCCGCATGTATCCCGTGCCACCCAACGTGCTCTAGAAGGTGTAAGTCAACTACCCTGGCCAGCAAGATCTCTGGATCTGTCCCCCATTGAGCATGTTTGGGACTGGATGAAGCGTCGTCTCACGCGGTCTGCACGTCCAGCACGAACGCTGGTCCAACTGAGGCGCCAGGTGGAAATGGCATGGCAAGCCGTTCCACAGGACTACATCCAGCATCTCTACGATCGTCTCCATGGGAGAATAGCAGCCTGCATTGCTGCGAAAGGTGGATATACACTGTACTAGTGCCGACATTGTGCATGCTCTGTTGCCTGTGTCTATGTGCCTGTGGTTCTGTCAGTGTGATCATGTGATGTATCTGACCCCAGGAATGTGTCAATAAAGTTTCCCCTTCCTGGGACAATGAATTGACGGTGTTCTTATTTCAATTTCCAGGAGTGTATAATCTATTATAGATCCCTTGAACAAAAAGCTGTACCCACTCCTTGGAAAAATGCACATGCTACACCAGTCTACAAGAAGGTTAATAGAAGTGATCCACAAAACTACTGTCCAATATCCTTGACATCTAGTTGTAGAATATTAGAACATATTCTGAGCTCAAACGTAATGAGGAATTGTGATCAGAATGACATGCTCAATGCCAAACAGGATGGATGTCGAAAACATTGGTCATGTGAAACCCAAACTTGCACTTTTCTCACATGGCATACTGGAAGTTTTCTATCAAGGCAGTCAGGTAGATGCTGTATTTCTTGATTTCAAAAAAGCATTTGACTCATAACCACACCTACACTTGTTGTCAAAAGTGCGATAATATGGAGTATCAAGTGAAATTTGTGACTAGATTAAGGACCTTTTTGGTAGGGACAACGTAACATGTTAACTTGGTTAGAGATCATTGTCAGATGTAGAAGTAACTTTGGGTGTGCCCCAGGGATGTGTGTTGGGATCCTTGCTGTTCATGTTGTATATTAATGAACTTGCAGACAATATTAATCTTAAAGTCAGGCTTTTTGCTGTTATCCATAATGAAATACTGTCCAAAAGAAGCTGCATAAATATTCAGTTAGATCTTGATAAGATTTAAAAGTTGTGCAGAGATTGTGAGTTTGCTTTAAATATACAGAAATGTAAAATTTTGCACTTCACAAAACAAAAAGTAATATCTTATGACTGTACTATCAATGAGTCACTGCTGTAATTGGCCAACTCATACAAATACCTGGGTGTATTACTTTGAAGGGGTATGAAATGGGATGATCAAATAGGTTCACTTGTGGGTAAAGTAGATGAAACACTTCATTTATTGGCAGAATACTGGGGAACTGCATTCAATCTATAAAGGAAATTGCTTACAAAACACTAGTGTGACAGTTCTAGAATACTGCTCACATGTGTGGGAACCATATCAGATAGAACTGACAAGGGATATTGAACATATACAGCGAAGAGCAGCAGAATGGTCACAGGTTTGTTTAATCCATGGGAAAGTGTCACAGAGATACTGAAGAAACTGAACTGGAGGACTCTTGAAGTCCAGTAACAAAGCTTCAGGAACCGGCTTTCAATGATTACTCTAGCAATATACTTTAATCCCCTACATATAGCTCACATAGGGATTGTGAGAATAAGATTAGAATAATTACTGCATGCACAGAGGCATTCAAACAATCATTCTTCCCACATTCTATACATGAATGGAACAGGAAGAAACCCTAATGACTGGTACAGTGGGACATACCCTCCGCCACACACCTCATGGTGGTTTACAGAGTTTAGATGTAGATATGAGTTTGGTCATAAGATAAAAGATAAGTCCGATCTGAAACAGCATCCATATTGAGTTGATGGATACCTGTAGCCCTAAATGCTGAAATTCCATTCTTAACATTAGCATGCTGAATTCAATAACTCCCAAAACTGAGATCTGAAAATGTTCTTTATGCCATTGGTCACCCACATGAGCCTCTGGCAAGTGTTTTTCCAATATATCTTTGGTGTTTCAAATGATAGAGCACAGCAATAGGTCATCCTTTTCTTGCAGGTTTTATTCGGCACATTTAGATTCCGGCAAGTGCCTAGCCATTATCAGTGTACCACTTAATAGTATCAATACATGTTCCAGTGCATCAGTCCCTGTTGTTTGGGCTTCTGTCTCAGTTCTTTCAAGGCTACTAGTAGTGTATGACCCAGTAGAACATGCATTGATAGTATAAAATAGTGCATTGATAAGGGGTAGGCTCTAGCCGAAATCTAGATTTACTGAATAAAACATGCAAGAAAAGAATGACCAATTGCTGTGCTCTATCATTTGAAAGTCATATCACAGTCCTTGAGAGCATCCATGTTCTTAATGGAAGGTAACTTGATGTATTCAATGGTTTTAAAGCAACAAGAAACAGTGGCTGAAAATAATGTGTGGTATGACCTCCATAATGTGTTGTATGACCCAGTAGGCAGGTGATACTTATGTCATTATCTGTGGCTACTTTTAAAAAAGTGGCATTGTTCATATCTGAAGCATGGCCATCCCCCCCCCCCCCCCCCCCAAGATCTTTCCATGAAGGCTTTCTGGGATTGAAATGGTTTAGCAACCCAGTAGGCAGGTTATACGTATGTCATTATCTCTGGCTGCTTTTTTAAAAAATTGGCATTGTTCATATCTGAAGCATGGCCTTGCCTGGTTTGACTACATTCCATTTCCTTTGGTTTACTTTTATTGATGTCCAGCTTATAATATCTTTTCAAGATACTGCCCATTCCATTAAAAAGCTCTTCCAAACCTTTAGTCATGACTGACAGAATTACCATCACTGATAGAATTACAGTTTCATTGACAAAATGCAAGTTTCTGTTTTATCTCCCTGATCTTTAATTCCTTTACCAATTTCTCCTTGTTTATCTTCACAATTTGTTCAGTGTGCAAATTGAATAACATCAGGGACACGCTACAACCCTGTCTCAGTCCCTTCTCAGCTGTGGGTTTTCTTTTGTGTCCTTTAACTCTTATAACTGCAGTCTGATTTCTGTACAACTTGTAAATAATCTTTCAGTCCCTGTATTTCATCTGTGCTACATTCAAAGTTTCAAAAACTGTACCATGGTCCACATTGTCAAAGCTTTTTCTAGCACTACAAATGCAGGTTTGCCTACCTTCAAGCTTTGTTCTAATATAAGTTGCAGGTTCAATATTGCTTCACGTGTTCCCACATTTCTTTGGAACTCAAACTTTCTTGATTCTTCTGTTAATAATTTGTGTCAATATTTTGCAACCATCACTTATTAAACTCATGTTTTGGTCACCTTTACCCCCGTCAGCACTTTCCTTCCTGGGAATAGAAATTATTACATTGCTCTTGATGCCTGAGGGTGTTTGGTCTGTCTCATGTATCTTGCACACCAGATGGGATAATTTTGTCAAGGCTGGCTCTCCCAAGTTTGAGCTTACCTACTTTCAAACTCTTACTCTGTACTCAGTGTCTCATAGAGGAAAGTTCATTCAATGATTATAAAACTGGTGTTGGGGAAATTATTCCAATAATTTACACCTAACAACTTTTAACTAATGTGGCTTTTCCCACATTTATTGTCGTTATAGGCAGTACGAGTACCTGTTCCAATTCTCACAAAAAATTTTCATAGGCAGGCCCCTTCACTCTTCAGATTGGTACCAACAAAATATTCACAGGACACATTGATAAACAGGTTACGACACAATCAAAACAGTTATTACAGTGGCTTCAGATTATGTAGGCAATGACTACACAATAGTTGACACAAATACACTAAGGTGAGAAAAGTTATAGGATACCACCTGGTGTCGTCATGGACCTTCTTTTACCTACCGTAGTGCAGCAGCTTGATGTGTCATGGACTCAGCAAGTCGTTGGAAGTCTCCTGCAGAAATATTGAGCCATGTTGCCTCTATAGCCATCCATAATTGCAAAAGTGTTGCCGTGCAGGACTTTGCGTGTAAACTGACTTCCTGATTACGTCCCATAAATGTTCGATGGGATTCATGTCAGGCAATCTGGGTGGCCAAATCATTTGCTAAAACTGTCCAGAAAGTTCTTCAAACCAGTCGTGAACAATTCTGTCTTGGTGACATGGTGCATTGTCATCCATAAAAATTCCATTGTTGTTGTCCGCCTGCTTAGCTGGGTGGTAACGCGCTTGCTTCTCATGCACTGGGTCCGGGTTCGATACTCGGCCAGGTTGCAGATTTTCTCTGCTTGGGGACTGGGCGTTGTATTGTCCTCACCATCATCGTTATCACTGGCTGCAAGACATCAAATGTGGTGCCGACTGAAATAAGGCTTGCACTTGCCAGCCGAACCTGACTGGGACATCCTGGTCAACAATGCCATAAGATCATTTCATTTTTTTCCATCACTGTTGTCCTGGTCAACAATGCCATAAGATCATTTCATTTTTTTCCATCACTGTTGGGGAACATGAAGTCCAAGAATGGCTGCAAATGGTCTCCAAGTAGCTGAACATAACCATTTCCAGTCAATGATCAGTTTAGTTGGACTAGAGAACCCTGTCTGTTCTATATAAGTACAACAGACACCATTGTGGAGTCACCACCAGCTTTCACAGTGCCTTGTTGACAACTTGGGTCCAGTGCTTCATGAAGTCTGTATCACACGTGAGCCTTGCTGTGAGCTTATACCAACAGAAATCGTGGCTCATCTGACCAGGCCACAGTTTCTCCAGTTGTCTACGGTCCAACTGGTATGGTCACGAGCCCAGGAAAACAACTGCAGGTGATGCCGTGCTGTTAACAAAGGCACTCTTGTTGGTCGCCTGCTGACATAGCCCAACAATGCCAGATTTTGTTGCACTGTCATAATGGAAACATTCGTTGTATCTCTACATTGATTTCTGTGGTTATTTCATACAGTGGTGCTTGTCTGTTAGCATTTACAACTCCATGCAAATGCTGCTGCTGTTGGTTGTTAAGTGTAGGCAATTGGCCACTGCATTGCTTGTTGTGAGAGGTAATACCTGAAATTTATATTCTCTGCACACTCTTATGACTACGGACCACAGACAATTGAATTCTGTAATGATTTCTGAAGTGAAATGCCCCATGTGTCTAGCTCCAACTGCCGTTCTGCATTCAAAGTCTGTTAATTCCCATTGTGCAGCCCTAATCATGTCAGAAACCTTTTGATATGAATCACCTGAGTGTAAATGACAGTTCCACCAATGTGCTGTCCTTTTATACCTTGTGTATACAATACTACCACCAACTGTACATGTGCTTATCACTATTTTATGACTTTTGTCACCTCAGTGCAAATGATGGTTCATACTACACAGTACACAATTGGATCCCAAATTATTCTCACATTGACTCATAGGAAGTGCTCATAAAAGTTAATACCAATCACTAGTTGAGTTCGGGATGTTAAGTAACTCACCCAGAGACCAGCTTGCAAATACTGGGGACAGCCATTTTTTATTTATTTTATTTTAGACATCTAATTCACTAGGACCAAATTGACAAGCAAATCTCCAAAGTCTTAGAATGTGTCAGTACATGAAATTACAACATAAGGGTAATAACAAAACAATAAGATGTTTATGAACCAGGCCGGCCGGTGTGGCCACGCGGTTAAAGGCGCTTCGGTCTGGAACCTCGCGACCGCTACGGTCGCAGGTTCGAATCCTGCCTCGGGCATGGATGTGTGTGATGTCCTTAGGTTTAAGTAGTTCTAAGTCTAGGGGACTGATGACCTAAGATGTTAAGTCCCATAGTGCTCAGAGCCATTTGAACCATTTGTTTATGAACCCAAAAAAATACAAGCCATAAATTTAAGTAAACACAGTCAACAATAGGAATCAGCTAAAGTTTTCAAGGAAATCCTTGACAGAATAGGAGTGAACCATGAGGAAACTCTTCAGTTTTGATTTGAAAGTGCTTGGATTACTGCTAAGATATTTTACTTCTTGTGGTGGCTTGTTGAAAATGGATGCTGCAGTATACTGCACACCTTTCTGCATAAGAGTCAAGAAAATGTGATCCAAATGCAGATTGGATTTCTGTCCAGTGTTAACTGAGGGAAAGCTGCTAGTTCTTGGGAATAAGCTGACATCGTTAACAAGAGATGACAGTAAAGAATACATATATCGAAAGGCCAATGTCAGAATACCTTGACTAGTGGACAGGAGTCGACAAGAGGTTTGTGTACTTACATCACTTATTGCCCATTTCTGAGCCAAAAATAGCCTTTGGGAATGGGAAGAATTACCCCAAAATATAATACCATGTGGCATAAGCGAATAAAAATAAGCAAAGTAGACTACTTTTCATGTCTAATGATCACCTACTTCAGATACTGTTCAAATAGTAAAAATGGTAGCATTAAGTCTTTGAAATCCTGAACATGGGCTTTCCATGACAGTTTACTATCCATCTGAACACCTAGAAATTTGAACTGTTCAGTTTCTGTAATCATATGGCCATTCTGTGAAATTAAATTGTCGGGTTTTGTTGAATTGTGTGTTAGAAAATGTAAAAACTGAGTCTTTCTGTGATTTAGCTTTAGTTTATTTTCTACAAGCCATGAACTTATATCATGAACCACACTATTTGAAACAGAGCCAATGTTGCACACAACATCCTTTCTAGCAACCAAGTGTCATCAGCAAGCAGGAATATTTTATAATTACCTGTAATACTAGAGGGCATATCATTTATATAAATAATGAAGAGGAGTGGTCCCAGCACTGATCCCTGGGGCATTCTCCATTTGACTGTGCCCCACTCAGACCCCACATCAAAGCCATTCTCAACACTGTGAATAACGACATTTTGCTGTTTGTTGTTAAAGTAACAGCTGAACCAATTGTGAGTTACTTCCCATATTCCATAACCGTCCAACTTCTGGAGCAATATTTTGTAATCAACACAAACGCTTTAGTTAAATCAAAAAATATGTCTAGTGTTCAAAACCTTTTTTTTAATCCATCCAGTACCTCACAGAGAAAATATCCTTGCACACACCGCCTTTTTAATAACTTTAGCAAACACTGGTGGCATAGAAATAGGTATAAAATTGTCTGCATTATTCCTTTCTCCCTTTTTTAAAGAGTTTTTACTTCTGAGTACATTAATCGTTCAGGAAACAGACCATTATTAAAGGAAAAATCACAAATATGGCTAAGTACAGGGCTAACATGTGCAGCACAGTGCTTTAATATTCTGCTAGGCACTTCATCATATCCATGAGAGTGCTTAGAATTCAGTGATTTAATTATTGACTGAATATCCCCCTTGTCAGTATCACAGAGGAGTATTTCGGACATCAATCTCGGTCATTTTCCAAGAGAGTTATATGATTCCCTGTAGAAACTAAGTTTTTATTTAATTCACAAGCAATGCTCAGAAAATGATCATTAAATACTGCACATATATCTGACTTATCAGTAACAGAAATATTTTTACTACGAACAGACTTTATATTGTCGACCTTGTGCTGCTGACCAAACATTTACTTCACAACTGGCCATAAGGTTTTAATTTTTTCCTGTGAATTAGCTATTCTATTCGCATACCACATACTCTTTGCCTTTCTAATAACACTTTTAAGCTCCTTACAGTACTGTTTGTAGTGGGATGCTATAGCTTGAATGTGACTACTTCTAACATTTTGATGTAATTCACACTTTGTTCTACATGATATCCTTATCTCACAAGTCAGCCACCCAGGCTACCTTTTACTGCTAGTACCCTGTGTAGAACATTCTAATGGAGCATTATAAATGTGTTAAGGAAAGCATTATATTTGGCATCTGTGTTATTGGCACTATAAATATCCTACCACTCTTGTTCCTTAACAATGTTTAAAACACTCTCTATTTCCATTGGATTAACTTCTACATAGTTTGTAATTATATAATAACATTTGTTTCAGTGTAAAAGTTTTTTAGTCTTAAAATTTATGCTCCATGGTCTGAAAGGCCATTCACCCTTTTACTAACAGAATGCCCATCTGGTAATGAAGAACAAATAAAAATACTGTTTGTGGCTGTTCTACTGTTCCCCTGCACCCTGGTTGGAAAAAACACAGTCTGCATCAGATCATATTAGTTTAGGAGATCTTCCAACATCCTTATTCTTGCACAATCCCATAAAAAATTAATGTTGAAGTCACTACATATAACTAATTTTTGGTACTTCGTATAAAGTGAACCAAAAAGCCTCTCTAGCTTTAGTAAAAATGCTATGAAGTCAGAGTTTGAGATCGATAACCAACAACAACTAGGAGTTTAATTTCACTAACTTCAACTGCCCCTGCACAACATTCAAATACCTGCTCAGTGCAGTGCTGTGATATGTCTACGGACTCAAATGGAATACTATTTTTTATGTACATAGCCACTCCCCCACTCCCCAAAGAACTCCTTGAAAAACAACCAGCTAATCTATATCCTGGTAAAGGAGGCCTCTGAATTTTAAAATTATTTAAGTGGTGCTCCTAAATACCAATAATGTCAGATTCAACATCTATAAGGAATTCACTAATTTTATCTCTAAAACCTCTTATATTTTGGTGAAATATGCTAATTCCTTCTTTACTTGGATACCTGACCTCCTCTGAAGGTGATTCCTTTGTTAGAGGGACTTCCTTTAAGACCGAGCGAGGTGGAGCAATGGTTAGCACACTGGACTCACACTCGGGAGGACGACAGTTCAATCACGCATCCGGCCATCCTGATTTAGGTTTTCCGTGACTTCCCTAAATTGCTCCAGGCAAACGCTGCAATGGTTCCTTTGAAAGGGCACAGCTGACTTCCTTCCCCATCCTTCCCTAATCTGATGAGACCAATGACCTCACTGTTTTGTCTCCTTCCCCAAACAACCCAACCCAACCCTTCCTTTAAGCGGGTATACCTATCAGTTGATTTCAGTCTAAAAAAGGTGTAGCTCTAACACCAACTACTACAGGATTTTTTTCCATGAGGGATCCCACCACCACCCACTACTCTGTCACCTATAAGCTTTGCCAGCGTCCCCTTCCCTTACCAATTGAGGAGCAGGCCATGCCTAGTGAAACTTGATCTATTGATGGACTCAACTGGCACCACTGCAATGTGAGCCATGCCCTCCACCATCTGTGTCTTCTCCAGCCCCATGTTAACACGACTAACAGCAGCATTAAGACAAAGCCGATCATCACGCTGAAACAGTTGCATGAAGTGCACATTAGTGCCACCAGTTTGAGTAGCTATCTCTACCAGGTCACCACCTATACTATATTCTCCACCCCTGCAATGACTATTCCCTGCATCACCCACAATCACTACCTGATACTCTTTGGTAACATTCCTACATAACTCCCCTATGCTATCAGTCACCTGTACCGACCCTGTACTAGGCTTCACAATGTAGGTGACCTGGAACTCACTTACCAACACTTCTTGCAACTGCTGGACCGCACCTCTACCTTGTGAACCATCTGCTACCGAGGTGTAACGTGGACTTGCAGAAAAATATTTCCTAGAGTTACATCTAGGTGCATACTTTACTGTACGAACTTGCTACATGATGTTGCCACCAAGTTTTCCAATTCCAGACCTTTTACTAGTGTGAGTGACACAGAGACGTTAGCATGTTACAAGTGGTGCACAGACTGCCAATTTTGGGTGGAGTTGGCCTTGGCCTGGCAGATGAACATTGTAGTGATTTGGAAACTACACAGTGATTTAAAAAACTGCTATGTTTCACTGATTGGACTGGGTTATATGTTTTCACAATTATTCAGGTTACATAAGAAAGGTTGGTTAATATAGTAAAAAAATGACAGAACTATTTGGTATGTCTATGCTGTGAATTCAATAATTACAATTGTGTCAGCCAAATTTAGATTTAGAGTCATTCATGATAACTTATGCAGATTCTTAATAAATGACTTGATCAAGTAGTGACAAGTGTCATTCGATCCAGGAAAATTAGGGATACATGAGTGTAGAAGTAGAAGGTGGTATTCAACAAGTACAATGATTAAATTTGTAGTGAAAATGTTCGATGTGTACAGACTTTAATATTAACCAACTGGTAAGTTAATCAGCATGAGGAAAATTGAAATATGGCACTGTAAAGACTGGATGCTGTCCATTCTAATGAGTAATGTCAATATTTCTAAATCTTACTGTTAGCTCAGTTCATATCTAGTATTATACACTGTAGTCATAATTCAGTTATCAGTTACTTTTAATTAACATGGTTTCTAGCGAAAATAAATTCATTATTGGGATTTCCACATTGAAAACTATAGTCTGAATATTGAACCTACATGAAGCACAGTCTGATTAATGTTTTAAAATATTTGGGCACATGAATAAAACATTCTCGGTTTTCCAGTGGCGCCAATTCGAATAAAAATCCTCAAGCTTTCAATGGCCATCTCCGCCATCATCATCAGGAGTTCACTGACTGCCGGGGCTGCTACGGTTTCTCGTTTATACAGGCATGATGACATCATCAGCAGCCAATCAGATCGATCCAATGTGGTACGCGCGCATAAGTCGACCCGAGCAGCTAGCGGAGCTATTGCCCGTGGCAGCACTGGTGACGTCAAGTGGCGCCAGGGGCAGGCACCACGTTTGAAACTGCGTTGTGCATCTGTCTCTGCTTTCTTTCGATGTCCAATGCCCGTCACCATGCCCTGCTGAGTGTGTATCCCTGGTCTCTGTTGAAATTGTTGTTTAAACGAATCTCGGCTGCTTCCTTTATGACTGAGTCCCAATATGTAGATGCATGAGCCAACACTTTTGTATTTTTGAACTGTATTTTTGTCCATTTTCTAGGCAATGCTCCACTATGGCCGACTTGTCAAGCTCCCTTTGTTTTATATGGCGCTTGTGCTCAGTACAACGCTCCACAACTGTGCGAATTGTTTGTCCAATATACATGCTGCCACATTCACAGCGTATACCATACACACCGGACACTCGAAGAGCAATGTCGTCTTTAACAGGGTGCAACATATCTCGTATCTTGGAGGCGGGGTGGAACACTGGTCTTAGACCATGTTTCTGCAGCAGACGTCTTAACTTACTGCTAGTTGCTCTACAGTATGGCAGGAATACAGTCCGTTTGACCTCTTCTGCTGATTCACCAGGTCTCTTCCGTCGGCGGCCCTTGAAAGCGTTTGCGATGTCTCTTTTTGCTGTATCCATTTTCCCCAAAAACACATTTTAAGTTCTGCAGTTCAGACTGTAGGTGGTCATTGTCAGAGATAAACGTGGCTCTATGAACCAATGTGTTCAGGACAGCTTTCTTGTGTACAGGGTGGTGGAAACTATTGGCGTTCAAGTACCAATCAGTGTGTGTTGGTTTCCAGTACACTGAATGACCAAGCTGGCCTCCTGCCTTCCGCTCAACCAAAACATCCAAGAATGGTAGCTTGCCATGCTTCTCCATCTTGACAGTAAATTTAATGTTGGGATGGACACTATTCATATGATCGATGAAATGCTGTAATGTATCTTCACCATAAGGCCATATCAGGAAGGCGTCATCAACGTATCTTTGTTGTACAAAGATCTCAGTAATACTGTATACTCATTATTTTGCTCAATACACAGCATCAGAAAATGAAGAAATATAAGATGGACGGAACAGGAACTTTGGTCGTCTGAGTTACATTTTATAGCTCTCTGTTGACAATAGCTTAACAGTCATATTATACTGATAGCACAGTTTTTAGTCCAGCATACAGTACCTACTGCAACCTACATCCTTCTGAATATGTTTAGTGTATTCATCCCTTGGTCTCCCTCTACGATTTTTACCCTCCACACTGTCCTCCAATACTAAATTGGTGATCCCTTGATGCCTCAGGATATGTCCTATCAACCGATCCCTTCTTCTAATCAAGTTGTGCCACAAACTTCTCTTCTCCCCAATCCTATTCAATACCTCCTCATTAGTTATATGATCTACCCATCTAATCTTCAGCATTCTTCTGTAGCACCACATTTCGAAAGCTTCTATTCTCTTCTTGTCCAAACTATTTATCGTCCATGTTTCACTTCCATACATGGCTACACTCCATACAAATACTTTCAGAAACGACTTCCTGACACTTAAATCTATACTCGATGTTAACAAATTTCTCTTCTTCAGAAACACTTTCCTTGCCATTGCCAGTCTACATTTGATATCCTCTCTACTTTGGCGATCATCAGTTATTTTGCTCCCCAAATAGCAAAACTCCTTTACTACTTTAAGTGTCTCATTTCCTAATCTAAATCCCTCAGTATCACCTGACTTAATTCGACTACATTCCATTATCCTCATTTTGCTTTTGTTGATGTTCATCTTATATCCTCCTTTCATGACACTATCCACTCCGTTCAACTGCTCTTCCAAGTCCTTTGCTGTCTCTGACAGAATTACAATATCATCGGCGAACCTCAAGGTTTTTATTTCTTCTCCATGGATTTTAATACCTACTCCAAATTTTTCTTTTGTTGCCTTCACTGCCTGCTCAATATACAGATTGAATAACATCGGGGATAGGCTACAACCCTGTCTCACTCCCTTCCCAACCACTGCTTCCCTTTCATGCCCCTTGACTCTTATAACTGCCATCTGGTTTCTGTACAAATTGTAAATAGCCTTTCGCTCCCTGTATTTTACCCCTGTCACCTTCAGAATTTGAAAGAGAGCATTCCAGTCAACGCTATCAAAAGCTTTCTCTAAGTCTACAAAGGCTAGAAATGTAGGTTTGCCATTCCTTAATCTAGCTTCTAAGATAAGTCATAGGGTCAGTATTGCCTCCCGTGTTCCAACATTTCTACGGAATCCAAACTGATCTTCCCTGAGGTCCGCTTCTACCAGTTTTTCCATTTGTCTGTAATGCATCTGTGACTTATTAAACTGATTGTTCAGTAATTTTCGCATCTGTCAGCACCTGCTTTCTTTGGGATGGGAAATATTTTATTCTTCTTGAAGTCTGAGGGTATTTCGCCTGTCTCATACATCTTGCTCACCAGATGGTAGAGTTTTGTCAGGACTGGCTCTCCCAAGGCTGTCAGTAGTTCTAATGAAATGTTGTCTACTCCCGGGGCCTTGTTTCGACTCAGGTCTTTCAGTGCTCTGTCAAACTCTTCACGCACTATCGTATCTCCCATTTCATCTTCATCTACATCCTCCTCCATTTCCATAATATTGTCCTCAAGTACATTGCCCTTGTATAGACCCTCTATATACTCCTTCCACCTTTCTGCTTTCCCTTCTTTGCTTAGAACTGGGCTTCCATCAGAGCTCTTGATATTCATACAAGTGGTTCTCTTTTCTCCAAAGGTATTATAGGGGTAATATATTCTTACAAGGACACATTGCTAGAGTACAGTTATCAGTTCTCTCAAAAATAGGAAATTAAAAATAAAGGGATTGGTTCTGTGCCTGCTATTGCATAAAAGTATTTCCTTAGTACAAAGGTTATGGTTTTGGAATCTGCCGGAAGAGAAGGAGCTAATAGTACACTGTAGAGAGCAAGGTGACACGTGTATGTTTTCTTTAAGAAAACAAAATGCGTAGCCAACGTATCTGCCGCCAGAGTTCAGTCTGAAGATCTCAGTTCATTGTACTGTTTGGCTGATAGTGTGTTCTGTATTAGAGTAGGGTACTCATACAGTTTTGTGGACATATTGTGTATACTTGAATGGATTGCAAATTGTAAAACAATAAATGTTTGTTGTTCACACCTGTTGGAAGACAAACATGATGAAGCCATGGAACAGCAATTCATACAGACAGTAAGCAAAATACGCACTGGGTATATCTGAAACAGTTGCAGCCACAAGCAAATTTGAACTGATGGGACTTCGCTGGTCAAATAAAAAGAAGTCACTCAAAATAGTGAAAAATTGTTTAGAACATGAATCCCAAACAGCTAACATTTACAAACCAGTCATTGCACTCATTTTTAAACAGGTCTGTTGTAAAAATATGATACTGTAAAAAAAGTTTTATGCTTACCATATCTTCACAAGACTAGGATTGAAAATGACATGAATATGGCAGCACACTGCGTTCAGTTTAAGACACTCAAATGCTTTGTTTTTCTTTTTTGTTATGTCCTAATATGAACAAAAGATTGAAATCTTGAAATGATGGATTAACAACTCCACTGCTAAATTTTAGAGAAACGATATGGATTTACTTTAGATTATCAAAGTTTGTTTTAAGAATATACTTTAGAAAATGCTGTAAATGAGGAATTGGCCTATTTATGAGAAAGTGGCAGCAACTCTCATGACACTTGTCAGTTATGCAAATATAAATTGTGTAAGGTCTAGTTTCCATGTCATTTGAAATTCTATTTTACATTTACAGTGTTGTAAAACAAGTCATATATTACATGGAATTTAAAGCATCTATTTTAAATCTCATTGCATTTTGTATAAATTATAAAAATTTCCAATACAGTGACTCATCCAATCCGGTAATCCTTTTGTGTATCTGAAATGTTAGTTGACACGTTGAGTTGCAGACAGGCATAATGAAAAAACTGTTATATATTAAGAAAGAAAAAAAAAGTGCACATTCACACAAGCAAGACACCTCACAAGTACATGGTCACCATCTCTGGCTGCTTAGCCCAGACTGGCCCAGTGGACTGGCCTGAGCAGTCAAAAATAGTGGTTGTGTATATAAGATGTACCTGTTTGTGTGAATGCATTGGATTTTTTGTTTCTGATGAAAACTTTTGCCAAAAGCTTAACATGTAACAGTCTTTTCATTGTACCTGTCTGCAACTCAGTATGTCTTATTTATCGTGAATAGCAATCTATCCTTTTCCTAATTGTCGATATTTCAACCTGTACTTCCCATTGTTTGAAATGTTATTTGTTGACATTGAACAGCTCTGCCTCATTCTTACCTCGGCCTGCTACCCTTTTTTAGAATACAATTTTCTTAGCTCATGTAATAAATTATTTATCACAAGTTCACTTTTAACAGATGGTAATTGGCAAGAGGAGTGACTCATAGACAAAATTTGTAAGCTATGTAACTTGTAAATACCTAACTCATGATTAGAATCTACAAACTAAGTTATAATATTGATTTAATAATAATAATCTTTTGTGTTGCAGCCAGAGGACACAGCAGGAGAGAAAACCATGGGATGTCTTCCGGGATCCTCCTATACGAGAGAGCAGTGGTTCTGTTAGTGACAAACGTGCCCTAGTGACTCTTACTAAGTTAGTGAAAGTATTAGCTACTATTTTCACTACGGTGGTAGTGCTTGGTTCAGCAGTCTTAGTTAAAGGAACTGTGCTATTCATGACATCACAACTCAGAAAAGGAAAGCAAACAGTCTACTGCAACAAAGGACTTGGTAAGGCACATTGCAATATTTAATTGTCTCTTACCTGATAAATTGCTTAAAGGGAATTTTTTATGCAACTAAGAAATATTTATTTGCTGTTAAAAATAAAAATAATGTTGTTTTATTATAGCTGAGAACATCTTCTAGAACAGTCACAAAAAATTAATATTTTATATATATGTAGCAGAAGGCTCCTTGTCACATTAGTAAAAAACCATAACAGCCCTTTTTGTTAAGGAATTTTGGAAGGCTTGTTAAAATAACGGATTAATCATTATTAAAATTAGGAATTTATTCATTTATTCATTCCATCTGCTTTCAAATGTTAAGAGTTTTCATGTGTTGAGTTTAATAAAATTCTGAACATTTAGCTTGGATTTAAGGACCTGTAGACTTTAGTTAAGCAGTCACACAAAATTTGTATTTAATAATTTTCTTTTTAAACTATTTGCCTGGCACTGTTTGCATGCTTAGCTTTTTCTCATTTGAACTGGAGTTCATAACCTTTTTTAGCATTCTGTGTTGCGGGACCATTTCAGACCATGGTCAAACAACTCATAGAAAATGGTCAGAGTTGGGTTCAAGGTTTGCACAAATCACTTAACTGCACCCTAAATTTGTTCAATGTACTTGGCATTAGGTGAACTGTGGGGCCACACAAGCATCCTCATGGCTACTGAGAGTTTTACCCAGTAACCTGGCACAACTTGGGAGTGATGGTGTTCTGCTTGCTCAGCTGAAGATACTGGACCCTGCATGGTAGTGCATGCAGACAAACCAATGTACATGATCGGACAGTAGGTTCCTGTTTCATTTGTTAGTAAGAAGCAATGACAAGCATATCAGAGGCCCCATTTGATCACATGTTGTTTTCCCTCATATGATAATACCTACATTATCTCACTGCTGCATAAAATTTTCGCCTAGCAGCTTGCTTTTTACAAAATGTGTGCAAATAGATGCCAAGGCAGCTGACAGATGAGCACAAAATCAAAGGTTTGGTCACAGTGTTGACATTCTTCCACTGATATTGCCCCTAGGGATGATGATGTGGGTATTGCGCATCACACCACGAAACATTCAGTAGCCATTACAATCAAACATTCAGTCTATTCTGATAAAAGTTCTTAGTATTTATTGTTTTCTTTGTGGACTTTCTTCATGGGCCTCTCCTGAGCAAGAGGCAGTGACTAGGTGATGATGTTAAACATCTACTGGACATAACTCAAAAGACACTACTGTGATCTGATTTCAGAAGCATGAATAAATGCCACAGCCTCATAATCGACACTGGTGTCCTTAGGCCTTTATGATTCTCCGTGCCTCAAATGTATTACTGTATGATAAAACGCAAAACTCAATATATTGTCTCTCATTCAGAATCCTGCAGAATAGGTTTACTGTCATCATGTCTTTAACATACGTCCAATCTAATTTTACTACAGTATATAGTGTGAACTAGCATATCTGAGGAGTGTGCTATGATCTAGCAGAATTTATGCCAAATGAAGGGGGATAAAAGTCTGCTGCAGTGTGCTACTGCTTCGTGGCACTGATGTAAACTTGTTGAGTGGTAAGACCTAGCTGTGCACGTCACAAACTGTGCACCTTGTTTATCTAATCCATATGTATTTGGCCGATAAGACAATTATGTTACGTGAGTTAGCATGGACAAAAGCTCCTTAGAACGTGCACAACTGAAGGTGTGCTCATGACCTTATCAACTGAAGGTATGCTCACAACCCTATTGCCAAGTGTCACGGAGTCTGGAGAAGCAGCAGCGCGGTAGATTGAAGTGCTGTATCCTTTAGATTGCCGCATCTGTGTTACATTTAACAACTTTCAAAGAAAAATAACCAATAAATCTGCAAGCTGTCGAAAGTTAGGGTGTTCACATGCACTCGTGCTCTTACACAGGAGCCACCACTGTCTATAAATATAGAGAAAAAGAAGTTTCACTTCTTGATGTTTTATGTTTACCATCCACTTGAACTTACATTCTGAATAACACTTGTACCATATTACTTCTCATTGTATTCTTCTGTTTTATAAATTTATGTTTACATTGAATGACTTCAGTCTTCTTCATAACAAAGTGTAAGACTTTATAATATTATTTGTAATTTAACTGAATGATTTATGCTAGTCTTTTGCTACAGATATCTTTCTTACTTGTATCTCTTATCTTTCCATTTACTATCCATTCCTGCTCCTCATTAATACTAAATCTGACACAGACGCGTGAAATTTGGCACCGACTTCAATGCGAGATGCCTTTAATAGGTTCCACAATGAAACATTGTCTCAAAATTTGGTAGAAAATCCGAAGAAATTCTGGTCGTATGTAAAGTACACAAGCGGCAAGACGCAGTCAATACCTTCACTGTGCAGTGCCGATGGTACTGTTACCGATGACTGTGCCGCTAAAGCGGAGTTATTGAACGCAGTTTTTCCGAAATTCCTTCACCAGGGAAGACAAATGGAATATTCCAGAATTTGAAACACGAACAGCTGCTAGCGTGAGTTTCTTAGAAGTAGATACCTTAGGGGTTGCGAAGCAACTCAAATCGCTTGATATGGGCAAGTCTTCAGGTCCAAATTGTACACCGATTAGGTTCCTTTCAGATTACGCTGATACTATAGCTCCCTACTTAGCAATCATATACAACTGCTCGCTCACCAATAGATCTGTACCTGCAGATTGGAAAATTGTGCAGGTCACACCAGTGTTTAAGAAGGGTAGTAGGAGTAATCCTTCGAACTACAGACCTATATCATTGATGTCGGTTTGCAGTAGAGTTTTGGAGCATATACTGTATTCAAACATTATGAATCACCTCGAAGGGAATGATCTATTGATATGTAATCGGCATGGTTTCAGAAAACATCGTTCTTGTGCAACGCAGCTAGCTCTTTATTTGCACGAAGTAATGGCCGCTATCGACAGGGGATCTCAAGTTGATTACATATTTCTGGATTTCCGGAAAGGTTTTGACACCATTCCTCACAAGCGACTTCTAATCAAGCTGCGGGCCTATGGAGTATCATCTCAGTTGTACGACTAGATTCGTGATTTCTTGTCAGGAAGGTCACAGTTCGTAGTAATAGAGGGCAAATCATCGAGTGAAACTGAAGTGATATCAGGTGTTCCCCAGGAAAGCGTCCTGGGACCTCTGCTGTTCCTGATCTATATAAATGACCCGGTGACAATCAGAGCAGTTCTCTTAGGTTGTTCGCGGATGACGCTGTAATTTACTGTCTAGTAAGGTCATCCGAAGACCAGTATCAGTTGCAAAGCGATTTAGAAAAGATTGTTGTATAGTGTGGCAGGTGGCAGTTGACGCTAAATAACCAAAAGTGTGAGGTGATCCACATGAGTTCCAAAAGAAATCCGTTGGAATTTGATTACTCGATAAATAGTACAATTCTCAAGGCTGTCAATTCAACTAAGTACCTGGGTGTAAAAATTACGAACGACTTCAGTTGGAAAGACCACATAGATAATATTGTGGAGAAGGTGATCCAAAGGTTGTGTTTCATTGGCAGGACACTTAGAAGATGCAATAAGTCCACTAAAGATACAGCTTACACTGCACTCATTCATCCTCTGTTAGAATATTGCAGTGTGGGATTCTTACCAGGTGGGATTGACAGAGGACATCGAAAGGGTGCAAAGAAGGGCAGCTCATTTTGTATTATCACGTAATAGGGGAGAGAGTGTGGCAGATATGATATGCGAGCTGGGATGGAAGTCATTAAAGCAAAGACTTTTTCGTCGCGGCGAGATCTATTTACGAAATTTCAGTCACCAACTTTCTCATCCAAATGCGAAAATATTTTGTTGAGCCCAACCTACATAGGTAGGAATGATCATCAAAATAAAATAAGAGAAATCAGAGCTCGAACAGAAAGGTTTAGGTGTTGGTTTTTCCCGCGCGCTGTTCGGGAGTGGAATGGTAGAGAGATAGTATTATTGTGGTTTGATGAACCCTCTGCCAAGCACTTAAATGTGAATTGCAGAGTAATCATGTATATGTAGATTTAGATGTAGATGTATTGCTTTTTAGAGTGAACTTGACATTAAAATTTGCAGAGAATGAGTCAACGCTTTCAGTCGACGCTTTCATCAACCATGTTTCTTCCTCTTCTGGTTCTTTGTAGTGTAAAGCATTTATGATAACTTCTTTGCTTTTGACTCTTACAGCTTTAATATGTGTGTGACAAGTCACTGAATAGTAGAAAAACTTCACTATCTTTTGTGGGGACTGCAGTTTGGCAAGTAGACGGGGGTGGAAGGTTGTGTCGGGTGGGTTGGGTGAGGGGAGAAAAGAGGCGGGCCACAGGATTAAGGGTTGGTAATGGATGGCTGACAGCTCAGAGGTGGGTAACATGTGTGCAACATAGGAATGCAGGAGGGAGAGGCAGCAAGTGCTCAAGATAGTAAAGTGATTTATGGAGACACTAGAGCCAGTGTGTTCATACAGCGCATGATAATGTAGGGGTGTGGCTTGGGTGGGGTTGACAGAATAGAGGAAGGTGAGACTGCTGGGAGAGGATGTGGGTGCAGGAGGTTACTGGAGATTGAGGTCAGGAGGAATGCAGGAACAAAGGATGTGTTGCAAGGATAATTGCTATCTACATAATTCAGAAAATCTGGTATTGCGGGGAAGGATCCAGATGGCTTGAGTTGTAAAGCAGCCATTGAAATCAAACATGTTGTACTCAGCAAGGTGTTTCATCACTGGGTGGTAAACAGTGATTTTGGCCAGTTTGGCGGTGGCCATACATTCTTGTGTACAACTGTTTGGCAGTCATGCCCACTAAAATACTGTGCAAAAATTGCAGCACAGCTAATATATGGTGTGGCTGCTTTCACGTGTGGCTCTGCCTCTAATGGGGTGGGATAAGCCTGTGGTGGGTCTGTCCACAAAAATTCTAGATATTACAGAAGTTTCACTCCTATGCAAAGGCTTTTCCTTCAGCCCTACACCTGACACCAACCTACATGCTTCTCAAAATCTATAAACCCAACAATCCTGGATGCCCCATAGCAGCTGGTTACCATGGTCCCACTGAAAGAATCTCTGCTCTTCTCAACCAACATTACAACCAGTTGCCTGTAGCCTAATTTCTCACATTAAAGATGTTAACCACATTTTTCACTGACTCTTGACCATCGCCACCCCATGACCACTTGGATTCCTACTCATCACTGTTGATGGCACCTTTCTATACACCAGCATTTCCCATGCTCATGGCCTTGCTGCTATTAAACACTATCTCTCCCAATGTCCTTCCAACTCCACACTCCACCTCATTCCTTATACATCCTACCAATTACATCCTCACTTCTCCTTTGATGGGAAGGTATATAACCAAATACATCCCTGTTGTGAGAACATGCATGGCACCTTCCTATGCCAAACTGTTAGTAGGCCCTTTGGAGTAAACCTCCCTAGTTTCCCAAACCCCTTCTCTGGCTCAGGTTCTTTGATAATATCTTCTTGATCTTAACTGAGGATCAAGACACCATATCCTAATTTCTTCAAGGCCTTAGTTCCTTCACTCCCATTCTTTTCACCTGGCCCTCCTCAACTTTGGGGCATTCTTTGTGGACACCTTGTGAACTACTGTGATTATGAAAGATCATGTCTCTAGTTCTACTTCAACTATACTGCAATACAAAACATCTCAGTACTTATTCACAAATATTTGTAACCTGTAGCATAAGAGTGTCATGAATACAACCTGCAACACCATTCTTGTGTTAGTTAGCCAGCATTAAGAAAATCTAAGTTTTTGACTTCCATATTGCTGATGAAGTGCATTTAGTGTCTCATTTTGTAGCTTTTCATGATTTGGACTTCTGACTGCAGTTATACGGTGAAATATTTGAAAATACTTTGAGCTAGGCTGAAAATTTCAAGGCATCAGTGGTAACTAAATTTTGTTGCCTCCATGCCATTCCCTTTGCCATGTGTGAAAAGGTAAAAGTCTGAGTTGTAGCATAGGGGGTATCAAGGAGTTGTTTCTCCTATTCTCTTGAGTGAGTGGGCCATCCCTTTGGAGGTGATACAAAATCCTGACAGTGCTGTGCACCTTTTGAAGCAATTTTAAACAAATGGACAACATGCAACCCGTTACGGATTTGTATCCAGTTCTGTGGCTGGTGGAGTTATTGGCAAAATTGTCAGCGGGCCAGTATTTTTCCTGGACTGATCTGCACGAGGCCTACCTACAGTTGCCATTGGACACAGTCTCTCCAGGAATTTATCAGCAGTTGATTCAGGACACTCCCTGTTGCATCAGTTACGTGGATGACATCTGGGTAAGGACCCTATCAGAGAGGAGCATTTATTAAACTTTCAGTCAGTTTTCCAATGCTTCCTGGAGAATTGTTTTAGTTGCAAGCTGGAAAAGTGCAGTTTTTTCCTCCTCACAGGTGCATCCTTTTGGGATATGTGCTTAGCAAAGATGGCCTTGTCATGACAGACAACATCAAAGCTATCATCAACCTGTTGGTGCTCAAGAACCTGCAGGGGCTCAGGTCTTTTTTGGGTAAGATTTTGTATTATTTCCAGTTCATCTCCTGAGATGCTCACATCTTCCAGCCTCTTAACTGGCTTTGCCAGAAGGGCATTAAGTTTATCTGGTCTGTGGACTGTCAGTGGGCTTTTCATTCCCTCAAGTAATGCTCCCTGTCTGGCTTATATTTATGCTGGGTAAACTTTTAACCCTGGCATGTGATGCACCCCAGTACAGAATTGGTTTAGTCTTGTCCCATGACAGCCTGAATGGTACTGACAGGCCTATCACCTACTCATCGAAGACACCGAAGACCGCACAGCATAATTATTCAAAGGGAGTTAAAAAGTTTCATATTTTCATGTATGGGGCGAGGTTCCTCTTCATCAACAAACAAAAGCCACTGGTTTCCTTCCTTGGCCCTCATTCTAAGCTGCCACATAGTACTGCCCACCAATTGCAGAGATGAGCCCTCTTTCTCAGTGCCTATTGCTACGAAATTCATTATCACTCCTCTGCCAACCATGCCATTGTTAATGTGTTCTTGCGGCTTCTGGTGGGGTCCAATCCAGAGTTCAATCAGCAGTAGGCCAAACTGTCCCCCACATTGTAGACTGCCATTGTCCGTGCATTGTTGGTTATTTTTGCCATTGAGGGATTCTCCAGGACTGCAATCTCCAATACCAGTAGGCAATATGTGTTGTAGTTGCTTGAAGACTTGCATTTGTAATGGTATCTGGCATCTGACTGCTGCCCCATTTCATCAGGCTTCTAACTTGGAGATGGTGAACTTTATGCATATATTGAGGGCCAACAGTGTCTGCCTCTTCCCACAATGCCAATTAGGCCCAGTCCTGGCAGCAGGGTTGAGTATCCGGGTTTCATGCTGAGCCACAAAAGTCGGCAGTTGTTTGTGGTGGATGTCAGTAGGGATCAGCTGACCTGTGATGCAAATCAGTTGTCCCTCACTCTGTTGGGGCGTCACCACCAATCCTATGATCTATCAGGTGATAAGGTTGGTCACGATGTTGTTATAGGTACAGGCTACCACATGCAATTGTGTGCTCCCCCAGTGCTGTGTCCTCCACTGTCCTCTCATTGCCTGCAGCCTAGGGGCCCCAGTGAGACTTGCATCTCCACTTGCTGATGTGGAGCCCATGGATTTTGATTTGCCCTTCTCCTCCTCCTCCTCCTCCTCCTCCTACTCCTCCTCCTACTCTTCTGCCTCCTCTCCCCTGGTCATTACCAGCCTGTGAAGTGCCTGAACCGACCAGTGTAGTGTAGCAGCATTGTCACACCATTGCAGGTACTAAACAAACAATCTTTAAATATTTGTACTGTATTGAAAGTTTAGCATTATGACTTCTTCCTCAAAATGAAAGACAGACTGAGAGATGTGTTTTTCATTAAAATGTGCAGTAATCAAAAATATAACTTACTAGAAAATTATTTTTTAAAATGTAAGAATTATTTTCAGAAAACAGAAATTACAGGGGAATATAATTTTGCAGGTGGTGAAAAACAATTTGCTGCAGAACTACCTGAAGAAGAAAGAGTGGCATGGATGTGGTGTATACTGATTGCGTATGCTGTCCCAGAACTAGGCACATTCATCCGTGCATCACGAATGTGCTTCTTTAAAACTGTAGCAAAACCATCCCTACCAGAGTTCCTTATTGCCTTCTTTATGGAGACGTTTCACACAATAGGCATGGCACTTCTTTTCTTTGTAATTCTGCCCAATCTTGATGTGCTGAAGGGTGTCATGTTGACAAACTGCTTTTGCTTTATTCCTGGTGTGCTTGGTAAGTTTCTTGTTGAACACATTGACATATACACTTTTTTAAATCCAAGAAGTGATCAGAATAGCTGTTTATGCACTGTCAGAGGAGGCTAGCATTTGTTAAAGGAATGAAATAATTATTTATTGCTGTGATTTGGAAATGGTTACTAACTCATAGGATGTTATAGCTTTACTAATTTATATTTTTTCATGTAGTAATTAAACTGATAACATTTCAGTTACCTATGAAAATATGTTTTGACATTTTATGGGACTGCTAATGTTCATGTATATGGGAGGATATAAGACAGCTATTTTATTTTGTATGTAATACTACCAGAGATGAATTGCATTTTATGTGATGGTGCATTTTGTAGGGATGGGATGAGATATGCAGTGCAAAATATTTCACATTAAAAAAACTAATTATGTTCGTAGATTTTATGTGGAAGTTCAGGTGGGTAATTTGAAAATCTGAATCACAGTGCCGTGTTTTTGCTGTTCCATACCTTCTGTACCTTCTGGCAATGCTTTGAAAGAGTATTTCATTTAAGTAATAAGAATAGAAAAATTTATTGTAAATTACCAACATCTAAAAGCTGTAGGCATTGTACATTTGGGAAAAGAATTATAGACTAACTAAAATTTTCAGTATTTTAAACTGAGTCTTATGAATTTTAGGATTGTGAAATCTGACTGAAATGCCTATTTCTTAAGTAATATTTCTAAATAGCTGTATTTATACATTAACAACAATTTGGAAAATATTACTGCTTACCATATAGAGGATGCATTGACTCAAAGACACAATGAAAAAGACTACTAAAATATTAAAGCTTTTGAACAAAGTCCCTCTTCTGCAGTAGAAAAGACACAACACACATTCACACAAGCATAACTCTGCTACTCATGACATAGAAGACACAATGAGTCGCAGGAAGGCACAGTGATGAAGACTGCTAAAATATTAAAGCTTTTGGAAAAAGTCCTTCTGCAGTAGAAAACAAACACATATTGACACAACCACAACTCACACACTGCAACTGTCTCAGGACACTAGCAAGCTTTGTCTGAAAGCTTTAATATTTTAGCAGTCTCTTTAGTTTTGCTTGTTGGCAATTCAGCATCTCCTCTATATAGTGAGTAGCAATCTATTATTTTCATATTGTTGTTTTTCAATACTGGGCTTTCAAATGTTTCTATTTATACATTAACTCCATGTTATTAAGTATATCATACAATTTGAACTGCGGTCATAATACATTATTTGCAACTTCACAGCTATTGCCTCAAGAAATATGAATGAGCCAGGACGTCCTATTAAATTAGTTGCTGATGTTGCTGCTACAGCCATTCAGGCTACAGGATTTGTAGTATGGCCAATGTTAGAAGGAAGTGAAAAACTTCAGTTGTGGTTGATTCCAGTCACAACTATCTTTATTTCATGTGGATGGTGGGAAAATTATATTTCTGCAACAGAAAATGCTCCTCTAGGTAAGTTAAAGTACTGATATCACACTGTTCATTACTTTCACTTGAGAGGGTACAGAATTTTTTGCAATAACTTGCAATATTATTAAGACTGAAAGAAACGACCTGTTATCCTAATACTTGCATTTTTAATAAACTGGTTCAGCAAACATTATAAAACTCTGACCAGGTTTCTGACAGTACAAATTTATTAACTTTCCATTTGAACAGACAAGGTTAATCTCTTTGAACATTTTGGATGATGTAGGATGTGATAGAACCCAGCCACCATTCCCAGACAATACTTTCGTAATGATCACTCAACCGGTTTTTGATAGTGGCCACTATACAGAGAGTTGTATTAACAGGAAATGGCATTTACCTTTGGTTGTGTAGGTAATGAATTTTTTCCTATAAAACTATGATGTTATGTTGACAGCAGCATTTAATACAAACAACTGAACTAAATCCCTCAACACTAAAAATTGATGATGAGATATCTCAAATATATCATCATCCTAGGTACTGGCCTTACCTTTGTTTTTAGCAGACATACATTACTAAAAAAAATTAAAAGGAATTTATAAACTGTAATGATTACTGATGAAATGACTAATCAAAGGCTTTATGTCAACCACGTCAGCTACAACAATCCCCAATCTTTGTAGTAATGAAAATATAAATCTTACTGGGATCATAAGTCATTGTCCAGTACATTTAACCACACCCCTTGTACTTTACCTGGAATTGGTAATGGACGCTGTTACAAGCGTCTAAAGTACTGAAACTTCCTGGCAGATTAAAACTGGGTACTGAACCAGGACGCAAATCTGGGTCCCAGGTTTGAGTCTCAGTCCAGCACACACAGTTTTACTCTGCCACAAAGTTTCAAATCAGTGGACACACTACCGAAGAGTGAAAATTGTTTCTGAATATAATTTACATTTCAAGATTTTCATGACTAATATAATAGTAAAGAACTCTCCAGGATGCATGTACAAGGACTTGACATTAAATTTTTACTACCACCAAAAAAAATTCAAGCTGTAATCATAAAAATTACATATTTACCCTTCAGTGTGAAACATTTTTCCCAACAATGTATGACTTGGTGGAGACCTTGGTTGTAGAACTCTGTATTTTGGCTATTCAGGAATCACTTTAACTGGAAATGCCTGCCAAACAAGGGTTTATTTATTGAAGAAAGAGAAAAAAGAAAATTGTTGCTACGTTAGGAGAGTATGATGAGGGAGTTGAAGACAAAATTTGATAGTGCAAATAAGCAGCATTTGTGACTGTGTCCTGTGCAGAATAAACTAGGGCGTTGTCACAGAGAAGAGGCACGCCCTTGGCCCACTTCCTATGACACTGCCATCTTGATAGCCTACTGTCACCTTGTAAGGAGATTTTCAAGTGTGCTAATGTGATGGTTTACCCTGAGCAAGCATACCTGTTAGAATCTCACCACAACAGTCCCAAAAAACACTCAGAACCACTTGCTTTTTTGTGGTGGTAAATACATAAGTTTGCTCTTCTTACTTTGTTTCTTTGTCTTAGGACCAAAGTGATATATGCAGCACTCACTCATGGTGATTAAGTAGCCTGAAACAGGTGAAACATTTCCACTACTGGCTCAGTTTGGCAGGCTTTTTGAACAAGTGTGAGCAGCTGCAGAACTCAGGAGGTGGTGACCTTCATCACATTCAAAACGTTGTACAAGATGTCAAAAACTGATCCATGACTGACTTTCACTTTTTTCACTATCACTTCATATGTGATATGCTTGTCTTCAAGCACCAGGGTTTGTGGTTCTCTTTTCATTACCAACTCTTCACAGTGAGATGATCTGTCACTTTGTTCTTTGGCATTCAAACTCATCTGATCACAATGGAAATATATGCACCACCTAACCACTTTCATATGGTGGTGCATTGTTACTGTGCACTTCCACCAACTCAGCTTGTGTTGGCACTGTTACATGTGTTAGATTGTTCTTTTGTATCCTTTAACACATTGAATATCTTTAACAGTATCAAAAAATAAAAGGAATAAAAATAAGCAACTGAATACTGATGCACAGATTTTACTCTGGGTGGAATTATGACCATCATTGTTAGCAGTCCGTTTCAAGAGCACAACAAGCAAGACCAATCATTTATTCATTAAGTCAGTCAGTCACATATCATGTTTCACAAACCTCATCAAGATGAAGAGCCTACAGGAATGTGAAAGTAGTCAAGTTAAACATTAACAGGCAGAGGCAGACACTATGGGCAACTTCTATTAAAGTATACTAACCACAAATTGCGAATGGTGCTACTCTGCTTGCATCAGCATTTACAGGAACTACTTTACGTATGTGTAGAGGATTGGTTCAAATGGCTCTGAGCACTGTGGGACTTAACATCGAAGGTCATCAGTCCCCTAAACTTGGAACTACTTAAACCTAACTAACCTAAGGACATCACACACATCCATGCTCGAGGCAGGATTCGAACCCGCGACCATCGTGCGGTTCTAGACTGAAGCACCTAGAACCGCTCGGCCACACTGGCCAGCTATGTGTAGAGGAATAAAAAGTAACAACTCACCGAATAATAAAGCCACTAAGTATTCAACAAGCTTACACTTCACTGGCTTTTGAATAAATCCTTGACTGAGCTTGAGTACGGACACATGCACATGCATGCACTTGCTCTCTCTTCTCTCTCTCTCTCTCTCTCTCTCTCTCTCTCTCTCTCTCTCTCTCTCTTTCTCTCTGAAACACACATTTTGACAATATAATGTAATTGGATAGACATAAAAACCTACTCACCAAGCAGCATCATGAGAATACACACATAAAGAAAGGTTTTACTTATGAAAACTTTTGGAGCCAGTGGCTCCTTCTTCCAGCAGAAGGGTCAAAGGATCGAATTTGGGGGCACCCTATCCACATGCCTTCAGAAACTCAACACATTATCCCCCATTCACTTCACATGAGCCTAATCAACTTGAAAAGCCACCTTCCTGGATGTTGAATTCCAGCTCAAAGATGGCTACATCAGTACCTCTGGCCTTATCAAACCTACCAAACACTAGTGATATCTCCACTTCAATAGCTGCCACCCAATCCATACCAAGAAGTCCCTTCTATACAGACTAGCCATCCATGGTCATCACATCTTTAGTGACAAGCAGCCCCTCTTGAAATTCACCGAGGGTCTCTCTGAGGCCTTTGCAGACTGTAATTACCCTCCCACTTTGTATGAAAACAAATCTCCTGTACCTTATCTTTCCAGTCACCCACCACCTCTCAAAGTCCCATAATCCAGCCACAGAGGACTATTCCCCTCTTGAATCAGTACCACCCAGGAGTGGAGCAACTGGATTACATTCTCTGCCTGGGTTTTGACACCTCTCATTGTGTCTTGAAATGAGAAATATCCTACCCACTACCCTTCTCAACCCTCCCACAGTGGTATTCCGCCAACCACTGAACCAGCACACTATCCTTGTCTATCCTTACACAACCCCGGCTCCCACCCCCTCGCCTCATGGCTCATATCTGTGTACTAGATTTAGATGCAACACTGGTCCCATACCTCCTCCCACCACCACTTACTCCAGTCTGGTCACAAACACCACCTATCCCATCAAAAGCAGGGCTACCTGTGAAACCGGTCATGTGATCTACAAGCTGACTGTAACGACGGTGCTGCATTCATCGTGGGCATGACAACCAACAAGCTTTCTGTCCATTTGATGTCCACTGACAAACTGTGGCCAAGAAACAGCTGGACCATCCTGTTGCTGAGCACACAGCCCAACATGACACTCTACATTTCAGTGACTCTTCACAGTCTGTGCCATCTGGATCCTTCTCACCAACACCAGATTTTCTGAATCGCACAGGTGGGAACTTTCCCTGCAATATAATCTACATTTCCATAACCCTCCTTGCCTCAACCATTGTTTATCATTGTCCTTACGCACCTAGCCTCTTCCCTGTTCCCATTCCTGCACTACACAGGACTCTATTCAACCACTGCACCCTCAGTCTTTTTACTGCCCTCACTTCCACCCCAATCTCTGTCTAATCTATCGACGGCACCTAGCTGCCCTGCCCTCTCTCCAGTCATCCTTGTAAGTTCTCACAAGCTGCACTTTTCCATCCCCCATCCCTACTCTGCTATCCCTCCCCCTCCTCACCCCAGTCTCCTCCTTATCCTTACCACCCGACTTCCTCACCCATCGCACTCTGCTGTTCGCAGTGTGACTTCTGCTGCCAGAGACTGTGGTCATATGTGTGTGAGTTATGTTTGCATGAGTCTGCATGTGTATGTTGTCTATTTTCGATGACGGCCTTGTTGGCCAAAACCTCACTTTCCGGCAGTCTTTTCATTGTGCCTGTCTGCGACTAAGAATAACTGCTATGTGGTGAGTAGCAACTATCCTTTCCATAATACTGTTACATTCCATCTTGGGTTTACCATTGTTTGAAATTACTGCACTGTACATACTAAATGCAAATGTCTGAAATCAGAAGATATTAAACACACAGGGATGTAATATCATACACAATGGGTTCCTTGCATAGTCTCACTTGAACAGTGTGACAAGCAGCTAGCCGACATTTCACATAATGCCTTCGTGCAGTGCCACTTCTCCTGCCAAGTGTTGTGCTCAGCTGATCAAGTGGTGATCACTGACACCAAGTCTGAAGTTCCTCACTTCACCTACTGCTTACAGCCACTCTGTGCAATGCCAGTTGCTGCCTATGCTGCTGCAGTGCCGCACCATCTCAATATGACTCACTCACTCTGTTCTCTAGCTCTTTACGTGGGGAAAAAAAAACATGCCTTGCATGTTATCTGTCCAGTTTAATACAATGCATGGCCTCTGATGCATGCTATCCTGATGTGTTTTGCTGCACTTTTATGTAAATTATAACTCTCTGCGTCCTGACATGATACTCTTCAAGTATTTTCTCCATATTAAACATGGTAATAAGAAAATGTTATCCAAAATACACATAAAAGCACTGCACACTAGCCCACTGCTTGTAAAATAAAGATAGTCAATCAAACAATGAAAATAAGGCTTCCTCACTGCTATCACTCACTATCTAGTGTCTCTGTCACTTTCTTCTGCTAGTCATCATTTTTAAACAAGACTGTTTGCATTTGTGTCATGTGATGCCAACCAAACAGTCCACTTTTTACTTTTATTTTCCAGGACCCCATACACCATTTTCTTCATTCTGCATTTTTGTAGCTGTTGTAACTCTGTGTAGTAAGTGTACACAATTAAAGAGCATGCACCTCCATGGCTGGTCTCAAGAGACCGCCTCGCACAGATGGTGCAGCATGTGCCGTGCTGTGTGCAAAACAGCCTTATATAAGCCAGCGTGCCAGGCCCTAATATGATAAATGTGTACTTCACTGTTATACTGTGCCTTAATTTACGCCTTGGCTATGTGTGCTGATTATTTTTTAATTCAGTGTCTTAGCATATTACTTCATATAGTGGTAGAATAAAAATTGGTTTGTGGAAATTATGAATCTGTGTTTGTGCAACACTACAGTAATAACCATCATAATTTTCCTAATATTTAGGGATTTCTTTGACTTTTGTTATAACAGGTAAAAGGCATTTGGAGATGCCAACTTTTGAACTTACTGAGTTGACCTCTCGTGATATTTTTTGTGGGTCTTTATTAAGTCGTCAATGTTTTCTTCTATTTCCTTATCATATTCTTCCTTCCCCTCATCATCATAATTATCATCTTCCTTCTTTGAAAAACAATCTACTTTTTCCTACTTCTCCATGAGTTCTTCAATTAGTGTTTTCTCAACTACAGCTTCTGCACTACTTGCTGACACTCTCATTATTTGTGATGTATCTGTGTTTTTTCTTTATAATTTTCACTATCATTTTGCATCTTTGAATTCCTCCTCTGTTCCTATTTTGAACCTCCTCCTGTTTATCACATCATAAATAGTTTTGCATAACTTAACCATTGTTTTGCTACATTGTCTTACTGTTTGAAATTCGAATTTCAAATCTGTTCTCAATTTGCCATTGGAGACTTTTATTGTTATTTCAATTTTCTTTATATTACTCTCATTCTTGTCAATTTCTTCCTCAATTTTATGAGAGTTATTTTCTTGTCTGTCAATGTTTTCTTCACGTTTCTTTGAGTTGCTTTCCACTTGTTAGTTTTTTCTTCCAATTCATTCATGTTTTTTCTGTTAAGTTCTGCTATACTATCTATTAAATTTGTTAGTTTTTTCTTCCAGTTCATTTATGTTCTTTTCTGTAAGTTCTGCTACACTATCTATTAAATTTGGGCTCCTTCCTAATCATGTCTTTGGTAGTTCTGCATATTTGACCTTCCTGCCTCTATGTTTTCTCATCTTATCATTTGGGGAGTGCTTGAGTTTCTGCACTATGGTCCTTGTTACTGTTTGCTTGCCAAAATTCCACATTACTTACATTTTCTGTTTGACAATTTGTTGGTACTGATGGCTCCATTTAAAATTTCTACATTGACAAACACTGATCCAGAAAATATTACCCAATGCTTGAAACTGTTACAGTTTTCCCACACAAAGTTTCATCACATGCAATTATAGCACTACTATTGCTTACTGCAGCATTTCTAATTACACATCGACAGCACATTTGATACTCGCATTTATCACTTTCTGCTGCCAGTGGCTGCTGTGTGCTCTGATGTTCCATCTGCACATTTGAAGTTTAGTCATCACGTGGTCATCCTTCTTCTTCAATCTTCTCTGTTCCCTTGTTACGATCACAGCTTTTAGTTCAATTTCTTTGCAAGGCTCATTTTCCTTTTCTTTATAGTATCTGCATCCAGGAATTGATACACTTTCATCCTGTTTAAGGACCCAGTTCAGGGTGTATACATGGACAGGGAAAAAAAATTCCCGAATTTTTCCTGGTTGAAAATAGACTTTCTCCTAGGTGAAAATACACTTTTTTGTGTTAAGTGACAGTATATTTTTCCTCGGCACTGTAAAACTTATCAATTCTTTGAATGTTTATGGTTTTGTACACTGACGTAGAATTTCCCAACACTTTAGAAAACGAAACTCAGGGGGAAAAAAAACATGTTTTGGAAAGATCTTTGATGCGCAGCAACATGTACGCTGCATATTTTCATGTTACGACGGTATAAATTTGAATTTCACCAAACACAACATGTTACTTTCTGAAGCCTAGAAATTGAGATTGCGACGCGCTTTTGTAAGCCAGTCATAGCTCACGTCACGTGATTTCACCAGCTGATGACAGCATACGACACGTGATGTAGTCAGCCAATAGCGAGACCACTCGTAAGCAGCACGAACACACAAATAAGAACAGTTAATGGTTTAAATTAATATACATAGTGTTGCTACAAGAAAAACAAAGCTTTCACATATAATATTGGTCTCTAAGATTAATAAACATGTAATGTTGATCTTTTTTGCGCATGATACATTTTAAGATACACCACACAAATGTGCCAGTAAAATTTTTAATGACGTATATGTCTGATCTTCTGGGCTCAAAATTCTTCTAGATGGTCATCCTCAAAGAGTTGATTTTTAAACGAGAGTCAAACGCTCTGTGATTTAAGAAATTCATTGTCCATCTCACACATAGTTCATCTTGCGTAAAAGGAAATTTACTTTGAAAGTAATGCTTTTCAAACCACCATTAGCAATATTTTACCTGTTAGAAATTGGTTCATTTCAGCAGTTGCCAGAGTGTGCCAGGTAACAGGTGTCACTGTGCTTGCGCAGCTATGATGATGTAGGAAGCCCGCATGTTCGTATGTATAAAATATTAAAAGATATTGCATTGTGTCATAAAAGAAACAAGACATCAGAGGATACACTTCAAGAGAATAGGAATTCTGTAAACCATACTAAAATGCATAATTCAGCTTAAAGTGCACATTCATGTATCCAGAATTGGATGTACATTTTCTTGAGTACCAGTACTGTATTATCTCATGTTTGGTTCTTTATTATGGCATAATGCCATAAGAGCTAGAAGATGGAAAACATGCACTTGAAATGCAGCGAACAGTTGAAATTAGCCAACAGTGTGAAATTAAACACTTCATTTCAAATAAATTGACTGCCTCAGTGCAAAAGATTAATAAAAGCCAAATCTTTTTAGCAAACTGACAAAAATAACTTCATTGTTCTGCAAGGCAATTAGTCATTGACTGTCATAAAGGTGAAAATAAAACCTGAAACTAATAACATATTTTAGCCTTCCATAGTTATCCGAACATATTTTAATTCATTTGATAGCTCCCAGCCCCAGAAATCTGTATTGTTTTCATTTAATGTGAGAGCTATAAATGAAGAGGAAACAGTAAAATCACTAAGCGTAAACACGGGTTACGTGGAGACTACCCACCTCCCCATTGCAACTCAGACTGCTCTGTGGATCAGCCCCGGATCTCGGATATTCCCGAACCGGGTCAGTACTAGATAGTGGCGCCCAGCCACACACATCTACAGCCAGAAGCGGGAGAAGGTACTACTCATACGCGACTCAACTGCGCATGCACAAGAGCCCGCCCGCAACTGCTCAAATAAATCTAATGTAAAAAGCTGTCACATCACGCTCATCAGAAGCAATTTGTTGTTGGGAAGCCTTGCATAGTCTTCCTAAAGCCTCTGACACACTTTGCTGTTGGCAGGCACTTGTAGAAGCACTGTGTTTTATTGTTGTATATGGCATATTTCCTTTGCAACTTAAGTATTATTTTCGTTTTTTTTTTTTTTTTTTTTTTTTCCTGTTGTTCATGTTTTGTTGCTGCAGTATTATTCTGCAGAAGCAGGATACAGTAATATCCTTTGTTAGAGTATTGGTTCTTACCAGTCAAAATCACAAAAATGTAACTGAAAACTAATACAATGAAAAATTCCTGGAATTCTAAAAATTTTCCGGGCTTTTCCCAGATTTCTCCCAGATGAAAAAATTCTCGGGTTTTTCCTGGATCTCCCAGTTGTCCCGGGTGGTATACACCCTGCAGCTGTAAATGGACTCTTCTTCCACTTCTTTGTAGCTGTCCCATCTGAAGACTGAAACACTCGTGTCACAAGGGAGCCCCTATTTTATGTCCTTTTGCATGACCTGTGGATTACTGTTGTTTGTAATCAGCACTGGATTGTCTTCCCACAGCATTGCCAGACAAAGCTACTCCCACAGTACACGTATCACTGTAATAGCATTTTTCACCATGTGTGTGTGATAGGTGTCCTCTCACTTTGACTTCCTCTCTTCAGTATAACTTTCTCAATAATCATTCTATAATGAATAAGGCTCTTGGAAATAAACATTTTATAGGTAATACTGAGTTTACTGTATATTCAGTCCATAAAAACACTCCCTATGTCAATCTAAAACATCACGTAGCTACAGGAACACACATGCCATTCACATTGTCGTGCTAGTTAGCCATTGCTCTTTTAAAGTCAGTTTGATCACTGTTAGAAAAAAATAAATACTTATTTGGACGGCACAATATTACTTAGAATAAATGATTCACAATAACCTTTGTGTCAACGAGGTTGTACCCCAACTTGTACACATTCATTCCAAGATCTCACCTGCCGACTGATCACTTGCTTGACTTTTCAGCAAGTGTCAAAAAGCTTACCCCACTCCTAGCTAACAGGACATCCATGCATCAACTGTGATCCTCAGACCAGAGAGATAAATGGGGATAAATTTGATACGTAGTAGTGGTATCAATATCTGTGCTCTCATATTGTGGATTAGGAGTGGGTGATAGAACAGAGGAAGGGGAGTCTGTGAATGGGAGGGTCTGGGTGCAGGCTGAGTAAAGTTGGGGTCCTGAGGGGGGGGGGGGGGGGGGGTGGAGATGCATGTGGTGGGGCAGGGGTCTAGTGGAGATTGTGGAGATTGAGGAGGATTACGGTAAGAAAGGATGTGTAGCAGGGACAACTGCTATCTCTGCAGCTGTAAAAAGCTGCTGTTTGGGGGAAAGATATTGATGGTATGGGCTGTGAAGCAGCTATTGAAATTGAGCATGTGCCCAAATTGATGGACATCACTTACCTTCAGGAAGCAAAAAGTTTAGTGCTGCAGACAGGTACACATAAAAGTAAAAGTGATGACAACATCCTCACTTTCGGAATTATTAACTCCTTCCTTGGGGAGGAGAGAAGGAAAGCTAAAAAGGTAAGGTAGGTCACTCAGCTGCAGGATGATAGTGCCCACCTGCAGTAAGGACAAGGATAAACAAAGATGAAGGACAGGTATCAGAGAGAGACTAAAAGGTCAGAGATAGTATGTTCATAAGCAATATGTCAGCTTCAGACCAGAGATGACGCAGGCAAAGTGAAGAGTAAAGATAAATAAATGGGAAGACTCAGATGCAAATCTTTTACATACATTACCACAGCACATCCCTTTCCACTCCCAGCAACCCAAAGGAACTAGCAAACTTTGTGAATGAATACTTTGGTGGGATTGCTAAGAAACTGCAAGAGAAAATTCCAGACACATATGTTCTACACCAACAGGACCAGTCACCACAATGGTGCCCTTTACAACAACAGAGTAAGAGGTGGCACAGAAGATACATCATCTAAAGAATAAAAAATCCACAGGGTTGGATGAAATCACAGTCAGTGTGCTAAAGAAATGTATACACAACATAAAAACTCCATTAACAATAATAATTAATAAATCTTTCAGATCTGGCTGCTTTCCTTGATAACTGAGCAAGCAAAAGTAATAACACTACAAAAAAATGGTGATGCAAAAAATGTAGAAAACCACAGACCAATTTCCTTGATGTCTTGTATTTCCAAAATAATAGAAACCATAATGAAAAATAGGATAATGAACTACGTAGAAAAATTTAATCTTCTGTGCAATTATCAACTTGATTTCAGGCCCACAAAAAGTACACAGACTACCATAGCACAGTTTACCAAAGTCGTACAAGAAGCATTAGGCAAGGGTGAGAATGCAACAGGCATTTTGTTGGATTTATCAAAGGCTTCTGACACAGCTGACCACAGAATTTTATTACACAAATTAGAACTATTAGGTGGTGGTGGTGGTGGTTAGTGTTTAACGTCCCGTCGACAACGAGGTCATTAAAGACGGAGCGCAAGCTCGGGTTAGGGAAGGGGGGGGGGGGGGGGGGGGAGGAAATCGGCCGTGCCCTTTCAAAGGAACCGTTCCAGCATTTGCCTGAAACAATTTAGGGAAATCACGGAAAACCTAAATCAGGATGGCTGCAGACGGGATTGAACCGTCGTCCTTCTGAATGCGAGTCCAGTGTGCTAACCACTGCGCCACCTCGCTCGGTTAGAACTATTAGAAATAAGGGGTACGGCAAAGCAATTGTTTAAATCATACCTGGAAAACAGAGTGCAAAAAGTTGAAATCTCACATATTTGCAAAAGATTGGTAGTAAAACACTTATACAATCCAATATATGTTAATACAGGAGTCCCCGAGGGAAGTGTACTGGGCCCAATCCTCTTCCTTGTATATATAAATGATTTCCCACAGAGTGTCAGGCATGGGGAAAAAATATTATTTGCTGATGACAGCACTGTAGTGATTACAGACAAAAGCTCAACACTGTTAATATAAAAATCCAATGAAGCTCTCAGAGACATCCACAACTGGTCACTAAAGAATAAAGTAACTCTAAATGTTAAAAAGACAAACCATATAAACTTCCAACTAAATAAAAAACCCATTGACATTACAATGAAAGTAAACAATCAGGTACTTGATTGTGTAACAGACAGCAAATTCTTGGCGATGAATGTAGACTGTCTGCTAAAATGGATAGGGCATGTGAGAATTTTAGCAAAGAGGCTATCTTCAGCATGTTACGCCCTGCGAATCCTTGCACCAGTGTGCAATATTTCATCTCTCAAAGTAGCCTACTTTGGATACATGCATTCAGTCCTCAGTTATGGGATAATGTTTTGGGGGTTAAGTGCTGGAAACATACAAACTATTTTCAAGATACAGAAAAGAGCTGTTTGAATAGTAACAAATAGCAGTAACAGGGCACACTGTGAAGAGTTGTTCAAAAAGTTAGAAATTATGACAGTTCCGTGTGAATATACACTCCTGGAAATGGAAAAAAGAACACATTGACACCGGTGTGTCAGACCCACCATACTTGCTCCGGACACTGCGAGAGGGCTGTACAAGCAATGATCACACGCACGGCACAGCGGACACACCAGGAACCGCGGTGTTGGCCGTCGAATGGCGCTAGCTGCGCAGCATTTGTGCACCGCCGCCGTCAGTGTCAGCCAGTTTGCCGTGGCATATGGAGCTCCATCGCAGTCTTTAACACTGGTAGGATGCCGCGACAGCGTGGACGTGAACCGTATGTGCAGTTGACGGACTTTGAGCGAGGGCGTATAGTGGGCATGCGGGAGGCCGGGTGGACGTACCGCCGAATTGCTCAACACGTGGGGCGTGAGGTCTCCACAGTACATCGATGTTGTCGCCAGTGGTCAGCGGAAGGTGCACGTGCCTGTCGACCTGGGACCAGACCACAGCGATGCACGGATGCACGCCAAGACCGTAGGATCCTACGCAGTGCCGTAGGGGACCGCACCGCCACTTCCCAGCAAATTAGGGACACTGTTGCTCCTGGGGTATCGGCGAGGACCATTCGCAACCGTCTCCACGAAGCTGGGCTACGGTCCCGCACACCGTTAGGCCATCTTCCGCTCACACCCCAACATCGTGCTGCCCGCCTCCAGTGGTGTCGCGACAGGCGTGAATGGAGGGACGAATGGAGACGTGTCATCTTCAGCGATGAGAGTCGCTTCTGCCTTGGTGCCAATGATGGTCGTATGCGTGTTTGGCGCCGTGCAGGTGAGCGCCACAATCAGGACTGCATACGACCGAGGCACACAGGGCCAACACCCGGCATCATGGTGTGGGGAGCAATCTCCTACACTGGCCGTACACCACTGGTGATCGTCGAGGGGACACTGAATAGTGCACGGTGCATCCAAACCGTCATCGAACCCATCGTTCTACCATTCCTAGACCGGCAAGGGAACTTGCTGTTCCAACAGGACAATGCACGTCCGCATGTATCCCGTGCCACCCAACGTGCTCTAGAAGGTGTAAGTCAACTACCCTGGCCAGCAAGATCTCCGGATCTGTCCCCCATTGAGCATGTTTGGGACTGGATGAAGCGTTGTCTCACGCGGTCTGCACGTCCAGCATGAACGCTGGTCCAACTGAGGCGCCAGGTGGAAATGGCATGGCAAGCCGTTCCACAGGACTACATCCAGCATCTCTACGATCGTCTCCATGGGAGAATAGCAGCCTGCATTGCTGCGAAAGGTGGATATACACTGTACTAGTGCCGACATTGTGCATGCTCTGTTGCCTGTGTCTATGTGCCTGTGGTTCTGTCAGTGTGATCATGTGATGTATCTGACCCCAGGAATGTGTCAATAAAGTTTCCCCTTCCTGGGACAATGAATTCACGGTGTTCTTATTTCAATTTCCAGGAGTGTATTTATCAAAACATAATGTATAGAAGGAAAAACATTAATCTGTATACCACAAACAGCACAATTCACGACCATGGAACCAAATCCAGACACTGTTTACATCTAAACAGAATAAACAAGTCAAAAACTCAAAATAGTGTTTTATATCGTGGTATTAAATTGTACAACAGATGACAACTAGAAATAAAAGATGTAAATGATCCCTATACCTTTAGTCAAAGGCTAAAAAAATATTTACTAGATAATAGCTATTACACTGCAGATGAATATTTAAAATAACTATAGATTAATGTTCATGAACATTGTACTGCATAACAAATTTAACTTGACATGATTAGAAAAGTAGTACTAACTATAGGAGCTTTATATACTGTAAAGAGACATGTTTATTTTATAAGAAATATTTTACAATCATTTGATGACATCCATGCAATGTATATTGTTCTATGGATGAATAAACCAATCAATCAATCATCCCTCAAATCCAAATTTGTATACTTACCCTGCAATCCTTGCTTAGTATTGGTTTCCTTGTACTTGGGACATGTGAACTTGTCCTCCAACATATATTCTCCTCCTGTACCTCTCCTGGACTCAACTTCTATAAACAAACCCCAATTGTAGCATTTCATTATTTACTTAATTACATATTTATTTTAATTTTTTCATTACTATTTTTCTGTGAGCTCCCCCCACCCCCTCTAAATTTCCCATCCTTTCTATTTCTTAATTGCATTGTTTATTATACTTTGCATTTCCCTTCCTTTTTAATCCATGTTTACTTTTCACTCATCCCTTTCTGTCTCTGCCAATTGAAGCTGGCACAGTTCTTATCTGTGTACTGTCTTTGACCTCCTACTGACTATGATACATTTTCCTTGATGCCTTTTACAAGCAGACTCTGAGGGACCAGCCCCCACCCCTCTTTTCTGGTCTTCCTGAACCAATTCCTTTCCCTCCTCGAAGAAAAAAATGTAGGTTTCAAAATTAGGGATTAGTATTTTCTACTGTAAGTGTTTCTCTTGGCAGTACTTGGGATTTTGACTCCTGAAGATAAATAAAGGCCAGCCAGTCAGTCACTCTTATTGTACCTTTGAAATTTTTTTGCAGTTTCTGTTGTTATAATTTTTTTTTATTCTTTCCCCTTGTTAACTCTTTCTTATATTTGTCTTGGAGTTTTCTTTTGAATATCCATCTGTACTGGGCTTTTGGTGAATAATGAGACCTCAGGGTTTGCAAGATAATGTTGTTAGCAGGTTAATGTATTTTACTGTCAGTCAATTACAGGAAGTGCCAATGCACTTTGCACTTCTTATGAGCTACTGATCATTTTTGTGCACACTGTGTCTCAGAGTCTTATCAGCTAAGGTACATAATCATATTGATAAAAAATATTGTATATGAATCTCTCATATTTCCTCCATTTTGCAAAAATTGAATTCGAGCCTTAATCAGAGTTAATTCTTAATGTTTTTCAGGTTTTGTGAAGCCATTGCATCAAATAATGAAGAGACTATCAGCAACACGTTATTACAATTATCTGTTTATATCATGCTGGAAAATACTGTGCTTCTTTGTGTCTATACTGGTAATCCTTGCTCTGCAGAACGAAAATGTAAATAATTTCTTCAGTCTGCTTCCTACAGCTTTTGGACCACATAAAATAACAGTAATTGAAGTGAGTATTTGATAGCTGAGTGAAAAATATTATTTATGAGCAGACTAAACTTTCTGAAATCATTATAGTTTGTCTTACACTAAAGAAATTTCAGTTTATGATTATTTGTTGAATAATCCTCTTTCAGGTAATAAGTTCTGATGCTGGTACAAGTGTGTTAGATGAGGCTCTTACAACTCCTGAGAAGTTTCAAATGGACGCATACTATTATGCTTCAGTCTTTGTACTTATCATACAGATATGCGCAGCATATATCTGTTATATATTTGGTAAGTAGTATAGTAAATGCCTAGAGAGTAGTACATATAAATTTGCAACACCATTCATCATTTTGGAACTTAACTACAACACTAGCATAATGATTAAACAGCAAAGACAACAAAGTAACATTTGAAAATGTGCTGAGCAATCTCATTGACAACTCCTTTTATTCCATAGAAGAATTTCTATTACTATATGTATAAAAGATGGGGGTTAGGACTTATTAACTCACAACATCTGTATATAATTTTTCTTTTTGAAGAAAAAAAAAGGACTTATAAATCTTCAGAATGTAACCATATATAGAAATTAATTTGCAATGTGAAGTTAGAATGACTCATTCCAAATCATTACAAGCTATGATGCAAAATGAGCATTACAACATGAAACTAACTAATTAATCTCTATAAAATATAGCACAGTATTGACAGCAACTAAGATATTGAATACTGTGGTCTGACTAGGTACATACAATCAAGATTTGGGTCTCCTGTAGGAGTGCTCGGATAGCCAAAGTGGTTGAGGTGATCGCTTACAACAAGCAGGAAATCCAGGTTTGAGTTCTGGCCTGGCACAAATTTTCATTTGATCTGAAATATTTTACAGATGATGCATAACCAGAATCATAATTTGCTAGTTCATTCTTATTTTAATATAGCTGTTGATCATAAATGCTGTGTCTCACACTGCTCTACAGTATTTAATTCATACCAAGGCAAAACAGTGTCTCACCCTGTACAGGAATCATGATAATACAGTGTGAGCACAAAGGAGTGTATTTATTTAAATCTTACTCCATTGATCCAACTCCGATAAACTCACAAGGATATATACATAGGTAGTATTAAAGCAATCAATCATACAAAAGTAATACTCCATGTCTGCATTACACACAAGTGGTAAGAATGTGTGATTACAGCAAACGCTAGACACAGAAAGTGAAACACATATACAAAAATGGTTCAAAAGGCTCTGGACACCATGGGACTCAACTGCTGTGGTCATCAGTACCCTAGAACTTAGAACTACTTAAACCTAACTATCCTAAGGACATCACACACATCCATGCCCGAGGCAGGATTCGAACCTGCGACCGTAGCAGCAGCGCGGCACCAGACTGGAGCGCCTAGAACCGCACGGCCACCGCGGCCGGTAAAAACAAATACAGAACCAGTGTAAATAACTATGAATATTACATGAGTACAGTACCCACATCATTGCTCAAACTTACATTATGGGATATCAACTCAAAATTTCTGCTGCACAGATCTATTAGGTTTTTTTAATTGTGGCTAAAACAACTCTTCCAAACTGTAAAATCACCATTCCAGTAGAAATTGCTTCAGGTGCTCCCTAAAAGAGGAGTAGTTATCAAATTTGTTTTTAATATGTGGAGGGAGAGCATTAAAAACTTTTACACCAGGAACTGCACACCTTTTTGTACCATGGTCAGGTTTTTACAATCATTGTAGAAATCACACATTTTCTTTGTATCATATCTGTGGTATTCATTATTTATTTTATAAAGCTCAGTATTTTTGCAGATGAAACACACAAGAGAAAATATGTATTGGGAAGTAATAGTAAGAATTTTTAGTTTCCAGAACATTTTTTTACAACTGCATGTAGAGTATACACCAGTCATTATTCTTACAACACGTTTTTGATCCAAGAGTATTTTCTTTGCTAGTGTCTGGTTTCACCAAAATATAATACAATATGTTATAAGAGAATGGAAATATCCATAGAATGTTACTTACATTGTGTCTGTATTTCCATTCTTGGACAGAAAGTGTAGGGCAAAAACTGATGAGCTGAGTCTCTTCTGGAGATTTATTTTATGATGAGAGTCAATTACAGCACCTAAGAACTTAGTTGTTTCAACTCTTTCTATTGACTCTGTGCCACACTTCAGAGTTAACTCATCCTCTGTTTTAGCAGTTCCAGTGAATATATTTAGTCTTATTGCATTTCAAAGAGAGTCCATTGATGCTAAATCTTAATAGATCCTTGAAGATCTTCACACGTATGACCATCAATCATAATGTTGGTGTCACCTGTAAAAATAGTAAAAAGGCACTGTAGCTCTGAACATTGAGGTAGATCATTTATAAATATGAGGAACCGTAAAAGACTAAGAACAGATCCTTGGGACATTCCGCATTTAATGGTACTCCAATCCGGTGAAACCAAACCACTATGGATCTCATCAGTACTATCTACTATTACCTTCTACTTTCTATCTTTGAGGTATGATTCCAACCACTTATTTGCTACAGCACTTATTCATAATGGGTCTGCTTTTTGTAATAGAATTTGGTGCTTCACAGTGTCAAAGGCTTTTGACAAGTCACAAAATAACCGTATTGTTACCACTTTGTCATTAATTGAATCCAGAACTTTACTCGTGAAAGAATACATTGCTTGTTTGACTGACAGACCTTTTAGGAAACCAAACTGACTTTTCCTGAGAATGTTGTATTTATCTGAGGTTCATTCAAATGAAACCTGGTCAGTGCATCTACCTTCTCCTTACACGTAAGGTGGCAAAATGTAACTGCGGGTATGGTGGTGCCATCTATTGGTAGACAGACTGATGCGTGTGCACTGTTTGATGTCGCATAGTGCCAGTGTGGTTTCAAGCTGAAGAGAAGGTGGTCACACATGTTATCATCCACTACCGAACGTGCAGGCAAGTGAGCAGGAACAATGAGGATTGATTCGATTTTTGGTGGTGGAGGTAGTTGGAGGCCATGAAATGTATCAACAGATGAAGGCTGTGTACAGTGAGTACAGTCTGAGTCAGTCAAGTGTTGTGGAATGGTGCAAACGATTCCTTGAGGGGCACAAGTCACTGGAAGACGATGCTCGTCCTGGACAGGCTCATTGTGTCGTCACACTGGAAGTGAAGGCTTTAGTTTTGGACAACTGTAGAATCTCTGTGGACGGGATCCATAGGTTACTGGGTATTAGCATGGGCACCGCTGAAGTGTGTGACTGGGTCCAGGCCTGGATCCGACAGCAGCCTACTAGCTTCTTCAAGGATGGAATCAACCGGCTAATGTAGCAATGGGATAAATGTGGTGACAGTTTTGGCAACTATTTTTGAGTATGTATACTGTAGATAACTACATTTTTGCGTTAATAAAATTGTTACCATTACTTTACACTAGTGACTGGGTTTCATTTGAATGCTGTTGTAGATGTTTGAAAATTCTTGTATACATAAGCTTTTCCAGAATCTTTTAAAAAGCAGTTAGAAGGGAAACTGGTCTGTAATTTGTGACTTCAGTTTTGTCACCTTTCTTGAAATTGGGTTTTACAACAGTACATTTGAGGCTGTCAGGCACAATTTCTTGTCATAAGGATGCATTAAAATGTGGCTGAGTACATCACTAATAAAAGCACAGCTCTGATTTAGTAAATTACTAGAGATATTATCTACACCAGTGGAATGTGTATTCTCAAGAGAGATGATCGTTCTTCTAATTTCAGATGCTGTGACATGTCTGATATGAATTTTACCTGTATGTTTGGGTATAGTCTTTTGCATATGACTCAGAACTTCATTAACAAAGCCCTCACAGTGTATTTGTTCTGAAACTGACAAGAAGTGCTTATTCTTAAAAAGTTCTTGCGGTTTTCCCTGTCTCCCTTCTAACAATATTCCAAATAGTCCTCATTTTGTTATGAGAGTTATCAATTTATTGCTCATAATAAAATGCTTTTGATTTTTATGTTATCTTCTTTAATATCTTACTGTACATTTTACAATGGACAGTTTTCATTGTGTCCTTAGACTTTCTAACTGCAATGTAAAGTTCCCTCTTTGTTTAACATGATTGTTTAATTTCCTTTGTGATTCAGGTTTTGTTCAATGGTGTACCAGTATTGCTTCCAACAAACTTTTTTGGGAATACCTCTTCAAAGACAGCTGACAAGTCATTTATGAATATATTAAATTTAGCATTAACTTCATTCACCTTGTATACTGGGCTCCAGTCTATCTGTTGTGTTTAAAAACTTCCAGTGCATCACTAGTCATTGTGTTTAAAAACTTCCAGTGCATCACTAGTCACTAGTCATTGATCCAATAGACATCCAGGTGAGGATTAATTTCTTGAGGGGTATACAGTCATGCAGAGTGAGGAGTTGTCAATCATGGTCAGACAGTCCATTCAAGACAGGGGTGATAATGAAACCATTGTACCTACTTAAATCTATAAATATATTATCTATCAAAGTCTGACTCTCAGATGTGATTCTAGTGGAAAAGTCAGTTACTGGAATGAGATTATATGAATGCATAAAAAAAAAAAAAAAAAAAAAAAAAAAAAAAAAAAAAAAAAAAAAAAAAAAAAAAAAATGGTTCAAATGGCTCTGAGCACTATGGGACTTAACATCTGTGGTCATCAGTCCCCTAGAACTTAGAACTACTTAAACCTAACTAACCTAAGGACATCACCCACATCCATGCCCGAGGCAGGATTCGAACCTGCGACCATAGCAGTCTCGCGGTTCCGGACTGAGCGCCTAGAACCGCGAGACCACCGCGGCCGGCAATGCATAAGATGTTGGAGCTTTACTCTGTTGTTATTTTCAGTTAAAAAGTTTACGTTAAAAGCCCCCAGAATGATAATTCCATTAATTTTAGAAAATAAAACAATAACAATAATTCTATTTGAACCAAAAAGACCCTAAAGTTAGATCCAGGTATCCTGTAAATTGCCACTACTATTATTGGGGAGCTATCTGCTGTACTTTCTATTGCACGTGCTTCAAATAGTTGCTCTAAACAGTATTTACTTACATCTATAGATCTAAATGTGACCTTAACAAAATAGCAACACCACCTCTTTCCTTGTTGTCCCTAGGGTAGGAGCTTGCAGTGTTGTAGTTAGAACATAAATGTAATAAGTTAATGCCACTTGTGATATGATGTTCTGTAAAGCACAATATTTGAGCATTTTTTATACAATTTCTGTCATTTATATTAACTGATAGCTGATCTACTCTGCTGCTAAGCCCCTTAATGTTTTGATGAAATATAGGCAGATTAGACTTGTTTGTAGAGATATCACTTACCTTGGGTGCTCGAACTATTTCAAAATTTGTGTCTGTTTTACTATTTGATTGTTACTTTCTAGTCACCTGGTTTAAACTACTACATAATTTTCAACTCGTTGATGGTTTTACTGTTTGCTGCTCACCAAAAATCCTAGTTTCTTCATTTTTCCACGAAATACGAGGAAATATTTTACCAGCAAGTAACTCCTTTCCTGATGCATTTAAATGTGGGCCATGAGCCATATAGAATCTTGGTTCCAAAATGTTTATGTCTATAACATCAGCATTCTGGACATGGGCACATATTTCCATGAAACTCTTGTTTGTGATACTAATCTCGCAGAACACACATGACCAACTTGATAAATCATGATGTTGCAGGACATTCACAACAAGTACATTTGTATGAGTTAAATTATTTAGACATTTTCTCAGTTCTGTGCTAGCCTTGTAAGTCTCTTTTCTATAAACATCATTAGATGCCCCAGCAATACAACAAAATTGTCCTTAGTCAAACTAGTTACTTCACTTAATTTTGCTAGTGTTGTTAGTTCACATGACGGAGCCCAGGCTTCACGAATAGGACAGATGGAGATTTAGGCCACTTGTGGAGGTGTTCTTGGATAGCCAAAGTGGTTAAAGCCACCACTCGCCATAAATGAGAAATACGGTTTCAACTCCCAGTCTTGCACAAATTTTCACTAGTTCAGAAATATTCTACAGCTGACGTCAAACCACAATCACAATTTGCGAGTTCATTCTTAATTTCTTATTTGGGCTGCACTTTGCTGGACTTTTTTATTTACAATATAGTCTACTAGTTGCTTGTGGAAATAGCCTATATAGTTCATAGAGAAAAAATTGTATCTCAAGGAATTTTTGTAATTTACGATACCAGTAAACAATGTGCACATCAAAATTCAACTCCCCTAAAAATGGTTTGTTTTAAGAATGGTATAACTGATTTGAAAGCCCTCATTTTTTTCTTTTGAACAAACACTTTACTTTCTCCAGAAACTTGATATTACAGTAGTTATTCATATTCAGAATTTTTGTGTTCCAGAGCGTTGCAGTCTTAAAATATATTTCTCCTCAAAATCCACTTTTATGACTTTGTGGGCCAATTTTATTGTATCCAAGAATGTATACTTTTAAAATCTAGAACATGACTGTAAACAGCAACAGTAAACCGATGGTCTTGGAAAGGATGAAAAAATCAGCGAAGCAGTGCTTAACATGGGTTTATGAGAACCCTTGACCTGATTTTGATAATTATAAAATTATCTTCTTCAGAAGGAAATTTCGATGATTGTTACATTTTGTGTTGAAAAGGTACATTAGAATAAATCTATTTGGGCCCTGTCATAGTGAATTTTTGCTTGACAAGACACAGTTTTATACTAATGTACTGGTACTTTTTCAACACAATATCCAACAAGCATCACAATATCCTTCTGAAGGAGATGACTTTATATTTATCAAAACATAGGGCAAGGATTCTAATAAACCTGAGTAATGCAACTTGTTGGCTTGTTTTTTCATCCTTTCAAAGACAGTATACTTTCACTAAAATAACATATTAGTTTAATAATTATTCCAGTTAGAAAATTTCACTTTCTGGAAAATTCTTGGCAATCTTTGTGAATCCTTGTGCTTGTTGAAACTTCCCTCCATAAAATAGTACTTATTATTTTGTCATTTTCTAGTTATACAGCTTTTGATCAAACAGTAAATATTATTGGTAGTGTGTTGGTATTGCTAAGAGTATGTTAAAAGATATTTTCAAGTTCTGAACCCTTCTTACACATCATTACCTCTTCTGAAAGTGTGCTGTTAATATACATGAATAATAATCAATGACTGTTTATTTATTTTTTTGAAATGGGCATAATGTGCCCACCCTGTAATGGGCATTATGGAAAATAAATTGGTATTCCTAGTACTAAACTTTGACAGTTTACACTAGAGTGACAGTATTAATATTAATTATTTTTTGCTGTTCTCCACTTTGTGTTACCTAAATAATCCTTGAGCTTGTGATATGAATTATTTAAAAGGTATGCCTTAACCGATTTTTAAATATTTGGATTTTAGTTGACTCTTTAATCTTCTTGGCAATTTATTGTACAACTGCTTTTCTATATGGAAAATGTTCATTTGTGTTTTTTGTTAGTCTTGATAAATGTTTTGTCTGGCTCTTGTTCCATGATCACAAATTTTGCTGTTCATTAGGTAATTGCAAATGTTTTTCTTGACATGTATAATAGTTTAGCAGACATAGTCACATAGTGCAGTTATAATCCCCATTTGTTTAAAAAGCTTTTACAGAGAGCTTTGTTACTATTTTCAGTTATTATTCCAGTGGCCTTTTTCTATAGTTTGAATACTGTGTCCATGTTTTGCAAATGGGACACCTCACAAAATGATTGCACAACTAATGATGGCATGCATATAATAATAGTGTGTGACAACAAGATGTTGCCTGGAACATTGTGATGGCAGCTCTCTAAGGGTGTAGACTGCTGATTACACTTTGCTAGTGTACCTGTGTGTTCATTCCATATCAAGTGACAGTGAACATTAGTTTGTAAAAAATCTGTGTCCATTACATTATTCATGAAATTTTCATTTGCATTTAATTTTACAAAATTAATTTCCTTCTGTAAGTAGAGATTCATATTGTTTTGTTTATTTTCAGTGAAAGTTTATTACATGATGAGTAATTGCAAATATCATTTGGGGTTTCATTTGCTTTAATTATTAGGAGTTCTGATGTTTTATCTGTGATTTAAATGTTGCTGTTGTAAACAAGAAGAATTTTTTACCTATTTAGTGTATGGATAATTTAATCTGCTTCTGTTTTCAACTTCTACCACATATGAATAACCTCCTCCATATTGGTACTTCCAGGTATTCTTTTTATATTATTTTCTGTTTAAGTGTGCTTAAAATGCACTTTAAGGTTTTCATTGATATGAACAAAAATTTCTAGAACAGCTCTATTTTCTTGTGCTTCTTTCTTCCATCTTTTTTGTTTCATTTTGTACTTTCATCTCACAAACGCCAGTGGAGAAAGCTAAACCTGGTAAACTGTGAGCAAGTATAATTTAATGTGACAGCATTATCACACAATCTATGTCTCATATTGTGCTACATGCAATATTGTCTTGATCAGCAATGAACAGCCCTTGTTCAATAGTAAGAAACCTCCCTGCTTAATAAGAGCAGGGAATAGATTATACTTCTGTACTTCATATCTTACAATTTGAAAAGTAAAAACTCATGTTGAATACAAAGGTTACCTAGAAGATGATGTTTTAGCTTGATTGTAAAGTTAACTGAACTGTGGTATTCTTTGAAAAAAAAAAAAAAAAAAAAAAAAAAAAAAAAAAAAAAAAAAAAAAAAAAAAAAAAAAAAAAAAAAACCAGCCCAGTATTATCAGAGGAAGGTTGTGAAGAGTAGCTTGTTACCCCTGATAGCAAGATTTCAAAATATTAAAAGCAAAATGTCAAAAGAAACAATGTACAGAGTACAATAAAGAAGTTGTTGTGGAAATGCTAATCAAACAAGACTTTTGGTGGGACTGATTATTTCTGTGTTAGCAAATAATACATTACATGTGATGGATTTTACTTGATATACAGTTAGACAAAAGACATTATTAAAAAAATGGATACATACAACAGGAAAAAAGATATTGGTCTAAATCACTGAATTTCTAACATATAAAACAGAAATAAATTTGTTCTTGTTTTTTGACATTTTAACACATTTCAAGAGTTCAAATTTAGCATGTTTTTGTCTGTGTTGTTTATTAATATTTTATAGTAGTTTAGAATCATGGAGATTACTTGTATAATAACAAATATGACATTTTCTGGCACACTATCAATTTTTTTATGGTTTTGTGGTATATTAAAGAAGAGTTTTGGCTAGAAGAGTTTCGTCAATAACAAGATAATCTCTTGTTTCAGGAAAATTTGCCTGCAAAATAATGATCCAGCCAATTGCTTTTGCATTCCCTGTGAATGTGACAGTTCCACTGTCTATTTCATTACTAATTGTAATGTGTGGGTTAAAGAACACAGATCCTTGCACTTACCAGAACATTATACCAGATTACCTTTTCTTTGATGCACCAAGCTCTTACACAGTTGGTGACTTCTTGGGGACACAGGTAAGTATATTATCATTAAAAATTTACATTATTGTTAATTTTATTAGTAAGTTAATAGTACATCATAGTTTCGTGATGGCCATTCATGTGAACAGACATTTGGTTACCTGTCTGCTCAATAGAATGCTCGACATTAATACCAACATAGCTGATTTATAACATGGCTGCTTTCACATGTGGTCCTGTCCTTTATAGGGTAGGAAATGCCTGTGACTGAACTGCAGTAGGAGGTGTTGGGTGAGCATATGAACAAGTCTTGCAACTGGGTCATCTGTGAGAGAATGGCCCATGGTGTGCAGAATTGGGAGTAAGACTGGAGTAGGGATGGAAAAGGATATTTTGTAGATGTACTTTCTCTCCCACCAGTCTTCCTCCCCCCATGTGGGCATTTTCTCTCTCTCTCCCTCCATCTATCTCTCTCTTTCTTCCCCTATCATCTCTTTCCGTCCCTCTCTCCTTCTCTCTTCCCCCCATTTCCCATTTCTTGTCCATCTTTCTTTCTTTTCCCCCCTCTCTGCCGCCCTTATCCCTCTTTCTGTATCTCTTATATGGTCTTCCCATCAGAACTCCTTATTAATAGAAAACAGCAACTTACTTTTGACAGCCAAGAGTGGAAATATGATTGCTGCTCATGTCTCTTTTAGCAATTTAAGCTGATAAATTAGATTCCTGTCTAACCATAGATAGGAACTGAATATTTTTAAAGTCACAACATTACCCAAAAGCAAGCAACTCTCATTATACAGTGGTAGACATAACATAATAGTTCTGCAAATCAAATAAAATATGAGAAAAAAGGGAATGGAACAAAGAACATAAATTTTTTTATAAAAGCTCCACCTCCTCCATATGTATTCAAATAAATAGGTATCAGAAGTGACCTTACATTTATTGGGACATTTCATGGCAGACCGGTTGCCCCCAATACTGTTCATGCTGGCACCTGTTTCTGGGTCTTTGAAATGTATACTATGATCTATGATTTACAGATAAATTAACAAAACCATCTTTGAGGCAGTTGTACAAACTGAAGTAATCCCCAAACAGACTTGTTACTCCCTTTCTCCAAACCACCGAAGACCCACCTACCAACTACATGCTACCCCATACAGCAACTGTGCTTCCCATATTTCGATTCATCAGTCTCAACTACTGTCTCTGTGCAACCCAGGAGATCACCACTTTCGACAGTGCAACACATGAACTCCTCAGTGGAGGCTCCTGCCCTCAATGATGGTGTGTCTCAACAAATGTAATTATATCGAGATAAAAATATCGAAGCATTTGTTGACTCACAGACGTGTCATCTTCAGATCTCCAGTACCAGCAAACCAACTCCTCTCTCGAATGCTCAGTTGACACAAGTGGAACCCCTCTTTCCTGCAGCACCATTAGAGTCCGTCTGTACAATCCTTTCACAGAACAAGTACCGTTTCCTCAGGACATTTTTTATAAGTTATTTTTGTTCCAAGCAGTCCTGTTTGAAACACCAATCCAGTTTTTCAACATGCAAATTAAATCTGCTCCATATGAGTTACAATCAATCACAAAAACTCCTAAAATATTCCCACAAATAAAGACCTCTCCAAAAAGCACATAAGTAACTAATCAGCCTTAAAATCCATAACAAAACAACTGAAACAAAGCTATCGAGCTACCATCTTCAGCCCCCCCCCCCCCCAAAAAAAAAAAAAAAAAAAAAAAAAAAATTATGTTCAGCAATTATCATTAGCATTAGACTATTATGACACCCAAATAAGTAAAGGAGTATACAATCATAAAAAAAAATCACTAGTATGAAGCCCAATATCACAATGCTAATTACACACAATTAAATTCCTACAAGGCAAACAAACTATCATTTAACTTCATTTAAGAAATGGAATAAATGATACATGACAGTGGTAAAAGTCCACTTATAGTGTTGGTGGTAGCTAACTTCATGTAAATGAAAGAAATACAGAACAACATTCTCACTGGCTATAATTCTCATTGACTGTTTCCGTCTGACTCGTGATTGGCCATCTGATCACACTTTTACCAAGATCTACACCTCACGCAAAACTGCTGACACCATAACTGCTTTTCAATCCAATGTTCAAATTGTCTGAATTAGAATGAATTAGATAAACTTGAGAATTTATTTTAGACAATGGAAAATCCAGGATAGAATAATTACAATAATATGACAAGAACAGATTGCTACTCACCATATAGCAGAGTTGCAGATGGACACAACAAAAAGACTGTTAAACAAGTAAGTCTTTGCCAAAAATGACTTCATTGGAAATAGACCACATCCTCACACACATTCACACAAATGCAAATTGTGTTTATGTGAGTGTGTGTGTGTACGTTGTCTGATTCCGTTGAAGGGCTTTCTGGCCAAAAACTTACTTGTTTGGCATTCATGCCTATCTGTCACTCAGCATCTCCACTATGTGGTGAGTAGAGTCTATCCTATTCATAATATTGTCAGAATTTACTTTAGTTTACATTTCAACCCTATTTCCAAAGTTCTTCCACAAATCAACTCAAAGAATAAACACACATGTGACACATATACTCTTTCAAGTTACAATGACATTTACAGTCATAGAAGTATAATTCAACATAGTTTGCACAAGACTTTTGTATGCTTGCTCAGTCATCATATTGTTTTTGTATGTCATTCCCTTGACGCGATCTATCATTTACTTATCTTGTTCAACTATTGGTTGCTTAATCTAGCCTGGGGCTTCATACGGTCCCTAGTCAGTGATGTCAATCTTTCCTCCTTTGAATCAGTTTGGAAGCCAACATCATAGTCCCCATCCTTCTCAGTTTCTTGCAAAAAATAGAAATGGTTTCTTTTTATTGCTTTTAATAATGAAAGAGTAAGGTGAACTGCTCTCTCCTTTTCAAGGCTATATCTATGGAAATTCATGATCTTCTTAATTTAGGAAGATACGGTGCCCAGTGATTTTTGCATAATAGTATTGTTCACTCATTTGAGTTTCTTCTTCCCATTTTTGAGCAATCTTATCTTTGCCATGTCAGGCTGTAAATGATTTGGTATCATTGGTAACACCTTGTTTGTGCATCTTCCCATTGTAATTTATGCTGATGGAAGCTCACTGGAGGCAACACTTTGTGAAGTCCTGTAGTACTCATCTCTCTTCATTAGTCTCCATTAGTCTCTTATCTTCAAGAAATCCATTGCTTTGTATGCTTTACAGACCATTCTATTGCAGACAGGGCAAATTTGTGTGCGAGTAACTTTCCAAAATGTGTCCTGTCGTCACTCACAACTTTCTCCAGTGTAGCATGATAGGGAAATATAGACTTTAGACATTTTATAACATCTGACTCATGTAAAGAATACAAAACACAATTTTTGGATACAAGAATACCTGTCAGTTGCAAACAATACCATTTGCCAGACAATTTGAATAAATAAGCTCCAACTCGCTGCATGATCATTTTGGAGATTGTGATGTTTGAGTCTAATGTGAATTCTTTGTTTCCGTAGTGCACTGTGGACATTGTCTTACTAATTCTCCAGTGTAAGGGAAAATTCTTGGCCACCATATTTATTCATATTGTTGCTCTGCATTTTTTAATTCCTTGGTGTCTTTCATGGGTTCTTATTAAGATATTATTTCATAATGCTCTGTACTAAATACAAATCAATCATCGTTTCATCAGTAAACCTATCTGTATTGAAGTTTCAGACTGACATTGCCAGTATTCCTGTATAACTGATACTTATCCAGCATACATAACAACAAAAACAATCAATTTTTGACAAGATACGAGGCATATTCAGAAAGTAGGGAACGTTTCCATCTGATGCCACTAGGTGCGCACTGATTGCGTATATTTTGGTATGTGCGTGCTTGGCAGCTCAGTCAGCATCCATCCGTGACAGTGGGAATAGTAGTAGTAGTAGTAGTAGTAGTAGTAGTAGTAGTTTATTCATCCAGAGACAATTTACATTGCATGGATTTCGTCAAAAAAATACATAGTATATATATACACACATATAGGGTGAACAATACTATACAAAATACAGATGTGCATAGTAGACTATGTAACATCAGACCACATTGAAATAGCATGTACAACTTTGATTATTTACATTGATGCATGAGAAAGACTTTTTACATGGAATACACAGTTGATATTTAGATATAACACGTACAATTCTAGCACTTTTGTACATATTATTTATTTAGATCATAGCAACAGTCAGATAAAAATTACTATTGGCACAGAGTACATAAATATAATTGTTTAGTATGGAGCTATTCCAGGTATTCTTTTACACTATAATAGCAGTTGGTAATTAAAAATTTGAATACTGCTTCTTTAAATGAAGACAATTTTTTTATTTCTTTCATCTTTACCGGTAGTTTGTTATACAATCTACTTCCTTGTATGTTTGTTTGTTTCTGCGCCAAAGCCTTGTTAACTCTTTTTATATGAATGTCATTGCACTTTCTTGTGTTGTAAGTATGTAGATCCGAGTTGGATTGGAAATTGTTAATATTTCGTTTTACATTAATTACGCTTTTCTGTATATAGAGGCATGGTAGGGGTAGAATATTCAGCTGTTTAAATAATTGCTTTGAAGGAGTTAGCCTTGAACTTAATTACGCTTTTCTGTATATAGAGGCATGGTAGGGGTAGAATATTCAGCTGTTTAAATAATTGCTTTGAAGGAGTTAGCCTTGAACTGTTGGTAATTATTCTAACAGCTCGTTTTTGTAGAGTGAAGATGGTTTTGAGATTTTTCTTACTATGACCCAAGAAGATGAGGCCATAGGTAATAGCAGAATGTATATAAGCAAAGTAAACAGCTCTGCTACATTCCCTACTACATACAAAGCTAATAACGCATAAAGCAAAGCAAGCAGAGCTTAACTTATGTGAGAGATATAGGATATGGGATTTCCAGTCTAAATTTTCATCTATATGTACACCTAAGAATTTTGTGGTAGCAACTCTCACAGTTACTTTATTTTGTATTCTGAGATCTAGATCAGAGTGTGACTTTGCTTTCCTGTAATGGATATAATTAGTTTTAGAGATATTTATGGTTAATTTGTTCACTTCAAACCAATTTTGCAAATATTCTATAACTCTGGTTGCAGATGTTGGCAATACCCGGTTTATGTCAGTTACTACAATGTTTGTGTCATCCGCAAACAGGGTTATATGAGTACCATTTACTGGAATCTTGATATCATTTATGTAAAGAAGAAATAGGAGAGGTCCTAGAACACTCCCCTGCGGTACCCCTATTGGCACAGTCTGAATATCCGATCTGTAAACAATACTTTGGTTTTTGCTGTTTGTTGTTGCAATTTCTACTACCTGTTTCCTATTATGGAGATATGACTGAAACCACTTTTTAGCTACTCCTCGTATACCGACATATTCTAATTTGTCTAGCAGGATATCATGTTGGACAGTATTGAATGCCATTGAGAGGTCCAAATTTATTCCTATTGTACTGTTGTTCTTATCTAGCCCCGTTACAATATTTTCAATGAATTGGGTGATGGCTGACTCTGTACTCATTCCTTTGTGGAAGCCGTGTTGGTTTACAGACAATAGATTGAATTTCTCGAGGTAATTTGTAATTCTGTTTTTCATGACTGTCTCTATTACTTTTGAAAATACCGATAATAAAGCTATTGGTCTATAGTTTCCCACTTCATGTATATTGCCCTTTTTATACAGTGGTTTTACTTTTGCAATTTTTGATCGTTGTAGAAAGACACCTTCTGAAAATGATATGTTTATGATGTGTGAGAGTTGGTCTGATATGACACTAGCACATCTCATCATGACTGAGCAAGGTATCTCGTCAATCCCTGAGGACATTTTATTCTTCATTGTTTTTATTATTTGATTAACTTCCAATTTGTTTGTGGGAGGTAGCAATAATGAATTCACACTTTGTTCTTCTGGGACTGATGTTCTACTAATCTTAGGACAATTTTTATGCAGACTGATTGGACTATTTATGAAGTAGTCATTAACGTAATTTGCTAAAGTACGATTTCTGACTAGCACACCTTGATCATCTTTTAAAACAAAGTCATCTGAATTTCTAACATTTTTGCTTGGGCCTATTTCTTTTTTTACTACATTCCGTATAGCTTTTGATTTGTTTGCTGACCCAGCAATTACACTGTCATTGTGCATTGTCTTGGCTTTTTTGATCACCTTCCTGTAAATTTTCTTGTATGTCTTAACATAATCTGTGAAGTGTTCATCTTTGTTATCTTTTTTGAGTTGACTGATATGTTTTAGTGTTTGACTAGATACTCTAATAGCAGGTGTTATCCACTGGCTTGTGTTCCTAGGCATGACATTGATCTTTGTGAGCTTTTTTGGGAAACACATCTCAAATAGGGACATGAATGTTCTAGAAAAAGCATTGAAAGATTCCTCGGTTGTAGTTTGTGCAAAGACATCTTCCCAGGTTTCATTAGCTAACAACTGGATGAAAGTATTTACTTTTTCTATATAGAAGTGCCTTTTGTATCCCCACTTATATTTTACTGCCTTGGGGATAGAGTAATTTATGTATGTTAAAAGTGTATTGTGATCTGAAAGACCTAAGTTTATGTTTAGTTGCTCAGTGATACCATTCTCCATATTTGAGAAAATATTGTCTAAAAGAGAAGATGACAGTTCTGTTATTCTGGTGGCATCTGTAAAGAGTGGTTTCATGTGGAAGCTGCTGAGTATACTCAAAAGCTGTCTTTTTTCATCACTTTCAATTAACAGGTTAATATTAAAATCTCCACATAAAAATAATTTCACTTCATTACTATAAAAAGTGTTTAATGCTGCTTCTATTTTTTTGAAGAATATGTTTTTGTCATCCAGTGGAGATCTATATACTGTAATGACAACTAGTTTTTCACTCTTCTCCTCAGTTTTTAACTCTATGGCATGTTTTTCTATATTTAGATGGTCCAATTCTGTTTTCACTTTGAACTGCAGTCCTACTCTAGAGTAAATGCATACCCCACCATTTTTAAAAACACTTCGGCAATAATGTGTTGCTAAATTAAACTTGCTTATATTTATGAGACTTAATTCACTAGCCTTTCACCAGTGTTCAGATAAACAAATACAAGAGACATCAGCAAGATTATTTAAAGCTACTTCTAGATCTAGTACTTTGTTTCTGAGACATTGAATATTCTGACTCATTATCCTGACTGTTTTGCAAGTATTTTTTCTTTTGCTGCTTTTTCCATAGTAGTTGTGACTTATCTGCAAATTTTCTTGCTGATTTGTCACAATCTTTTCCATTTCTTTGTCTGAAGCCATACAAAATCCTTATTTAATGATATAGATGTACTTTGTCTTTGACTCCTCCTTAGGCAGTGTTGTGTTGCTGCAACTGTTGTTGATGGTTTTGTTGCTGCTGCTACTGTTGTTGTTGGTTCAGTTGCTGCTGCTGTTGTTGCTGCTGGTGCTTCTGTGGCCGGAGGTGGTGGTGGTGGTAATGGTAGTGGATGTGGTGGTGGTGCTGACAGCATTCTTCGTGCTGTTGGTTCAGTAGTAGGTTCCTCTGTTGCTACTGTTTTTTGGATGGTCCATTTGCGTGCTGCTCCTGTTTTGCAGGTGTTTCTGCTATTGGAGATTTATACCATCCCAGTTCAGTGGCTGTCACTTTGTAATTGCATTTAATTTCTTCCCTTATTAAGTTTCCTAACCTGGCCTTTCCATTTCTGTTAAGGTGAAGCCCATGTTTCGTAAAACATTCTCTGTCAAGTGTTCTTGAGTCAATTAATTTCACATTGCTGAATAGCCTACAACTACTTTTAAGTTTCGCATTAATTCTGTGAATTTCCTTATTCACACATGACCATTCAGGTAAATCATGCCTGTGTGTCTGGTTTTTTTATATATATATATATATATATATATATATATATATATATATATATATATATATATATATATATATAATGGAAGGAAACATTCCACGTGGGAAAAATTATATATAAAAACAAAGATGAGGTGACTTACCGAACAAAAGCGCTGGCAGGTCGATAGACACACAAACACAAACACACACACAAAATTCAAGCTTTCGCAACAAACTGTTGCCTCATCAGGAAAGAGGTAAGGAGAGGGGAAGACGAAAGGAAGTGGGTTTTAAAGGAGAGGGTAAGGAGTCATTCCAATCCCGGGAGCGGAAAGACTTACCTTAGGGGGAAAAAAGGACAGGTATACACTCGCACACACGCACATATCCATCCATGTGTGGATGGATATGTGCGTGTGTGCGAGTGTATACCTGTCCTTTTTTCCCCCTAAGGTAAGTCTTTCCGCTCCCGGGATTGGAATGACTCCTTACCCTCTCCTTTAAAACCCACTTCCTTTCGTCTTCCCCTCTCCTTACCTCTTTCCTGATGAGGCAACAGTTTGTTGCGAAAGCTTGAATTTTGTGTGTTTTTACGGTTTTTGTTGGCAAAAAACCTAAAACCTATAGAAATTTATCGTGAACTGTGCAAAATGTACGGAAACAGCGTAATGAGTGAATGTTCCATCTTTAAACAGTGCATTCGGTTTAAAAATGGCCGAACCAACGTTCATGGTGAACATAAAAGTGGACGCCCGAGCATTGTGACTGACAACCTTGTCGCTAAAGTTGATGAAATGACTCATGGAAACCGTCGCTTCACAATAACAGAGCTTTTGCTTTCTTTTCCACAGGTTTCATGGATTTTTTTTTTTTGTTGGAAATTGTCACTCAAAAGCTAGGCTACCACAAATTTTGTGCACAATGGGTGCCCAAAATGCTTACAGGGCACTGTAAAGAACAGCAAATGGGGGCAATGTTGACATTTCTGGAGGCCTACCACAAAGATGGTGATTCAGTACTGGATTGAATCGTAGCACACAAGGTGCCCCCAAAAACCAAGAAAATGTTTGCAAACCTTGTCAACAAGGAAGTTGGTAGTGACAGTGTTTTGTGATAGACAAGGTGTGCTTCTTATAGATGTTCTTGAATGTGGAGCAACCATAAACTCTGCCCGGTACTGTCTAACTTTGCAGAGCCTTAGAAGAGCGGTTCAAAACAAACACTGAGGAAAGCTGATATCAAAAATTTTGTTTTTGCACAGCAATGGCCGACCTCACATGGCAAACCACACTATGGAACTCCCTAATTCATTCAAATGGGAAATTTTCCCTCATCTGCCCTACAGCCTCGATCTTGCACCAAGCAACTTCCACTTGTTTCTCAAGATGAAGAACTGGCTTGCAATGCAGCACTTTGATGACGATGTGGAAATCCAGGCAGGTGTGACTCACTGGCTTTTGCAGAATTTTATGACAAAGGTCTTTCCAAGCTTGTCCTCAATGTGTTTGGTGACAATGTGGAAAAGTAGTATGTCAGTCGCTCTTTCTGATGTATGTAATAAAATGTATTTCTCATACTTAGTTTTTTTTTTTTTTTTTTAATGCCAAAATGTTCCCTACTTTCTAAATAGCCCTCGGTAAATTACGAGGACTATTTAGAAAGTAGGGAATGCCTAGATAAAAGAATCTGCTCACCAAGCAGTTACAGAACACCCACATAAAAGAAGGTTGTAATTAGGCAAGCTTTTGGAGCCAGTAGCTCCTTCCTCAGGCAGAAGGGTTGAAGGGGAAGGAAGAAGAGTGAAGGAAAAGGACTGGAGAGGTCTAGCAAAAGGGTTAGATTGCAGGGAAAGTCACCCAGAACTGCAGGTCAGGGGAGACTTACTGCATAGGATGAGAAGGAATGACTGATTGCTGTGGACTGCTTCAGACAAGATTTGAAAACCTGCATATTACCCTGTCTTCCACCTATAAGCTCCCAGGCTTTCCGATCTTGTCTGATGCAGTCTCCAACAATCAGTCTTTCCTTCTCATCCTGTGTGTTAAGTCTCCCCTGACCCACAGTTCTGAGTGCTTTTCAGAAAATCTACCCCTTTTCCTAGACCTCTCCAGTCCTTTTCCTTCACCTCCCATTCCTTCCCCCTTCAACTGTTCTGCCTGAAGAAGGAGCCACTGGCTCCGAAAGCATGCCTAATTACAACCCTCTTTTATGTGGGTGTTCTGCTGCCACTAGGTGAGTAGGTTTTTTTATCTATCCAATTGAATTATTTTATCCAGCACACATTTAGTTCTGTAATCTTGTAAATGCTTGGTGTTTGGATTTAATTGCTGGCCTTGAGTAATCTCTTAAAGTCTCTAGTTCATTGCAGAAAATATTAGTGGTTACCAAATTTACATGAGCCATGACTTCTCATTTCAAATGTTCATCAGTTTCTTCAGTGCATTACAATGGTTTTCATGATAAGATGTCTGCTGCTTCTAGCTCCTTTCTTGGAATGATATGAATTTTGTAGAAGTATCATATTTGGTGAATTCTTTTGAATGAGTTTTGGTGTAGTATCATCCAAATCTTTTGTGCTCAATATCACAACAAGAAGCTTCTGATCTGTCTCTAATGTGAATGTGTATAGGAGTTATGAGAATGATACTTGCTACTCACAATATAGTGGAGATGCTGATTAGAGATAGGCACAACAAAAAGACTGTCAGAGAACAAGGTTTCAGCCAACAAGGCCTTTGTCAGACACATGTCTGTGTCATACATACATATATTCAAGCAAATGCAACTCACACACACATGACTGCTGAGGTCACACTCGCCATATAACGGAGATGCAGGGCAATGTGGCCCAGGAGTCAGGAGTCAGAGATTGCGGTCATGTGTGTGTGTGTGTGTGTGTGTGTGTGTGTGTGTGTGTGTGTGTGTGTGTGTGTTTGGCTGCTGAGGTCACACTCACCATATAGCAGAGATGCAGGGCAGTGTGGCCTCAGCAGCCAGAGATTGCGTTCATGTGCATGTGAGTTTTGTGTGTGTGTGTGTTTTGTCTATCTCTGACAAAGGCCTTATTGGCCAAAAGCTCACTCTCTGACAGTCTTTTTGTTGTGCCTATCTGAAACTCAGCATCTCCACATATGGTGTGAAGCAACTATCCCTTTCATAATATTGTTACATTCCATCCATTGTTGTATAGGAGTCAGTTTATTTGTAATTTACTTACCCAGAATCTTACTATCCTTCTTTATTTTTTTAATTACTAAAATTACTACCGTACCCTCCTTTATCTTTCTTTTTAAACAGATCATCTGATGATGAATTGGTAATAAGCCAAAACCAATAATGACCTGAGGCTGAAATAGATAATTAAAAAATAAGTTTTCCCTAAGGCAAAATGCCTATAGTTTTCATAAATCGAGGGCATCTGTATTTGGTTGTTTATGAGTATGTGTAACTTTTCTGCCATTATGTCTAAGTAATCATTGTATTTGGCAGCCAGTGATTTGAAAGTGCCACCTTGCCATTTCCTGGAGGCACAACTTCAATTGGAAGACCATTTATGTTTGTTTCTTGTTTGATAATCTTCAGAATCATTTTTACCTTATTCTTCTAATTTTCTTTTTAACGTAGTATGCGAATTCCACTTTGAGCATAGTGCATGAATTGCACATTTGTAGTAACAGACTGGAGGGTTTTGCAATACTGGTGACCTTGAATACAGCCTGTCATCTGAATTAAGTACAGCTCTCTCTCTCTAAGAGAAGTTACTTTCATCCAAGGAGTTGTCCATCAATTATCCTTGCTTCTTTTTGATGTTACCTTTATTTCTTGAAAAAGAAAACAGGACTTGAAGTACTGTAGGAATATGTTTAAGGAAGGGTTGAATTTTCCATCTACACTGCCTACTTTATAAATTTCTTGTCTACATGTTTCCCATAAGTTCTGTAAGCATTGTGACTAACTCATTGTTTATGATTCTGTGATACAGTAGTTTCACGTCACTGTCATACTAAGATAGACCATTGCATATTGCTTTAAACCACTGTAGGTTTTGGGGCTAAAAACAAATTGTCAATGACTGTTGAACAATGTCCTCCAATCTACATAGGGATTTTTTTACTGTAATGTGGATTATTGTTATTGATTACCTTGCAAAGATTAAAACAGTAACTGGAAGATACCACTTAAATCCTGTCAACCAAAAGCTTATATGAAGTGAGGACTGGAGCACAAAAGAAAAAGAATAACCTTTAATCAGAACGCTTTGTAAATCTAAAAACTCAGGCATTTACAGTATAGATGATTGGGAAGTCACCATATTCATGACATTTGCACATACTCCATGCCCAAACCAAATTTTTGTCTGTAAAATGTTTTGAGCCCAATAAATAGGTTAAGACAACCATAAATGAGTAGTTTCTAGTACTTTGTGAATTGCAGTTCAAGAATGGAATCTTCTCATTGGAAAACCACTGGAAAAAATGCATTGACCTAAAAGATGATCTCCAAAATAAATATGTGTATTTATGTTTGCTCATGAGAGAATACAAGATTCTTTTCATCCAAGCAGGTACTTAATGCAAGTACCATTCTATAATGTAGGGCATGGAGTTCTGAAGACTCTTATTCCTTTAATAAAAAATAATAATTAAATTTTGAGACATCCAGTGAACACAAATGTTTGAATTAATAGAAGGTAACTGATTACTAGTGGGTTTACAGAAGGTAAAAAAAGTATTATGTAACAGCTTTTAATTCAGCAGTAGGTGAGTAGTATGCAAGAAGATTTAGTGATTGAAGTTTTAACACAACTTCAGAGTTCACTATATGTATGTTCTTCATCACAAACATTTGATGTAAACCGAGTGGAACCAGGAAGTTAAAAAGACTACATTTGACATCTGTAGCAGTAATTACTACAGTGCAATGCCATAATCCAATTTTTATACCACAAAAATAAATTCATCATCTCCTAGCTCTACACATGCATACGCAACACTCATATTAGTACAACTAAAAAAAAAGTGGACTGATAACATCTGTATGTGCTGAGTCTTAGATTTAGTAATCAGAGCTATGGTACTAAAACTCATCATGCCAGTCCAAAGTTTTGTTTACATCTATCCCTCTTGTTAGTGTCTAATAGAAATGTAGAGACCTGGCCATCAATATGTGTGTCCGATTCTGTCTAGAGTCTACCAAATCTGAAGTCACCAGATGTTGAAGAATCATGGAAATAATGTATGAATGCAGAATGGAAATAGTTCAAGAAAACTGGCTGTAGATGAGCCAGGATTTTGAACAACCATTTCCATCCCATTAGATGATAGTTTCTCTTGTACCCTACTATGTTTATTAATTGGAATTATCTTTTGATCTCTTTTTACTTGCTTTGTTGATTGATTTGGGAGAGGGGGCCAAACAGATCATTGGTCCCATCGGATTAGGGAAGGATGAGGAAGGAAGTTGGTTGTGCCCTGTCAAAGGAAACATCTCTACATCTACATCCATACTCCGCAAGCCACCTGACGGTGTTTGGCGGAGGGTACTTTGAGTACCTCTATCAGCTCACCCTTCTATTCCAGTCTCGTATTGTTCGTGAAAAGAAAGATTGTCGGTATGCCTCTGTGTGGGCTCTAATCTCTCCAATTTTATCCTCATGGTCTCTTCGAGAGATATATGTAGGAGGGAGCAATATACTGATAGACTCCTCGGTGAAGGTATGTTCTCGAAACTTCAACAAAAGCCCGTACCGAGCTACTGAGCATCTCTCCTGCAGAGTCTTCCACTGGAGTTTATCTATCATCTCCGTAATGCTTTCACGATTACTAAATGATCCTGTAATGAAGTGCGCTGAAGCAATTTAGGGAAATTACAGAAAACCTGAATCAGGATGGCCTGACCTGGGTTTGAACCGTCATCCTCCCAAATGTGAGTCCAATGTGGTAACCACTGCACCACCTCACTCAGTTTTCCTTCTTGTTCAAGGTTATTGTTTTCAGCAGTTCCGGATCTTCTGTCTGTTCAACAGCAGTGTCATATAATACAGCAATACTGAGATTTTGTCCATTCTGCTGTGTTCTGCATTCCTTGAAATGCAGTTGACGTCCTTGTGTTTGCATCTGCTTTTGTATACCACTTTGAAATTGTAATCCTGAAGGTTCAGTGCCCATCTCACCATTTGACCTGACGGATTCTTCAGGCTATACAACCAGGATGGAGAATGGTGGTCCATCACAACAGTGAATGGTTTGCCAATTAAGTCTGACTGGAACTTGTTAATGGCCCAAACAGCTGCAAGACACATTCCTAGGTTGTAGAGTGGTTTATCTTGGAGAATACTCTGGAAGCATAAGCTATCACCTTTATAGCACCTTCCTCAATTTGCACTAGAACTGCATCTATCCCATAATTGCTAGCATTGATATGAAGTTCTGTCTTGGCACTCTCATCATACAACATGAGGACTGGAGAAGAATTAGCACCCATTTAAAAACGAAGGGAAGATCTTTCTCACACCTCGTTCTGGTAAAATTTAGTGTCTCTGGCAGTAGTTCTTGCAAGGACATTCCTTAGTATATCACACTAGCCAGCGATGTTAACCACTATGCCACACAGCATGCAGCACATATTGTGGCAATGTGGTAATGAAAAAGTTCTGGTAGAATGTATTTAATTTAATGAATAATGGTAACAACTCACTTAATTGTAAGGGCACTGATTCATTAAAAGGCACGTAAACAAGACCAAGAACTTTGCTAGCTTTTGTAGGAATTCTTTTTGAGACATAAAGTCACACACACACTTCTGAGTGCTAAATTGTGCCAGCAATGCAGTTTGATTGGGGTGAAGGCTTGTGTCTGGTGGAGTGGGTGAGAGGAAAAAGAAGGTGGGGAAAGGGAGGGTTGGAAAAGGGTGCTGTTAACTGGGAGAGAGAGGCAGTAGGTGTTTGGGATATGAATCCTGGAGGGAAGAGCAACAGGTGCGTAGGGCAGGAATGTGGGACCAACAGAGGTGAGCTCCTTTTGGCCAGAGGCAGGAGGAGTTGAAGACAGCATGTGATGACATGGAGGAGTGGAAATAGGAGGGAGAGAGAGAACAGAGAAGGGGGAGACTGTGGTTGTGGATGGAGGATGAGTTTGGGTCCTATTGTGGTGTGAAGAGAGATGTGGGTCTGGGAATAGCATGTAGACCGTGGTCAGGACAACTGCAGGACAGAAGGATGGGTTGTAGTGACAGTTCTCATACGCATAACTCAGGGAAACTGTTCCTATGAGTAAGAGGGATCCAGATGTCACGAATTGTAAAGCTGGCACTGAAGTTGAGTGTGTTGTGTTTAGGGAAATGTTTTGCCACTGGTTGGTGAATTCTGTTCTTCTCCAGTTTGTTGATGGTCATTCATTCTCACTGGAAATATACTGGTGGTTACACTCACATAAAAGATTGTGCAGATTTGTTTTCACATATGGCCCTGCTTTCAATGACATATGTGTCCTGGGACTGAAATATGATGTGGTGGGTGAGCATGACAGGTCACGCATCTGAGACTTGCCTGTAGATATGACCCAAGTGGAAGGAGATTTGAAGTAGGCATAGCATAATGAAAGACCAGGATATTTTGTAGCCTAAGTTGAGCGGGTAATTGAAGTTATTTTTAAATTAATGGTTGGTAATTTATTTTCGTATAATTGACATTAAGACCTAGTTAATATCCGAAAAGCTTGAATTAGTTTATAACATGCACGGTCAATGAAGAACGCCAAACTTATTTTGAAGCGTCTATGTACATTTCTATGTCCTATTTTATATTGTAGGTAGTAGTTAAAGTTTTGAGTTCAGAGAATATATCCTTCACATACTGTTTCAGTGTCATAGACCCTGTATGAAAATTGCATTCATGTGCTGTATTATAACCATAAATGTCACAGTTAGACTTGAAAAAATTATCGTGATTACTGTGATAAATATGCAAATACTAAAATGTTGTTGTTGTGGTCTTCAGTCCTGAGACTGGTTTGATGCAGCTCTCCATGCTACTCTATCCTGTGTAAGCTTCTTCATCTCCCAGTACTTACTGCAGCCTACATCCTTCTGAATCTGCTTAATGTATTCATCTCTTGGTCTCCCTCTACAATTTTTACCCTCCACGCTGCCCTCCAGTACTAAATTGGTGATCCCTTGATGCCTCAGAACATGTCCTACCAACTGATTCCTTCTTCTAGTCAAGTTGTGCCACAAACTCCTCTTCTCCCCAACCCTATTCAGTACCTCCTCATTAGTTACATGATCTACCCATCTAATCTTCAGCATTCTTCTGTAGCACCACATTTCGAAAGCTTCTATTCTATTCTTGTCTAAACTATTTATCGTCCATGTTTCACTTCCATACATCGCTACACTCCATACAAATACTTTCAAAAATGACTTCCTGACACTTAAATCAATACTCGATGTTAACAAATTTCTCTTCTTCAGAAAGCGTTCACTATGCTGTTGGTAGTAGCTTACCCACACTCCTATTTTTTTTATTCATTATTAAACCTACTCCTGCATTACCCCTATTTGATTTTGTATTTATAACCCTGTATTCACCTGACCAAAAGTCTTGTTCCTCCTGCCACCGAACTTCACTAATTCTGACTATATCTAACTTTAACCTATTCATTTCCCTTTTTAAATTTTCTAACCTATCTGCCCAATTAAGGGATCTGACATTCCACGCTCCGATCTGTAGAACACCAGTTTTCTTTCTCCTGATAACGATGTCCTCTTGAGTAGTCCCTGCCCGGAGATCCGAATGGGGGACTATTTTACCTCCGGAATATTTTACCCAAGAGGATGCCATTATCATTTAATCATACAGTAAAGCTGCATGCCCTTGGGAAAAATTACGGCTGTAGTTTCCCCTGCTTTCAGCCGTTCGCAGTACAACAACAGCAAGGCCGTTTTGGTTAGCGTTACAAGGCCAGATCAGTCAATCATCCAGACTGTTGCCCCTGCAACTACTGAAAAGGCTGCTGCCCCTCTTCAGGAGCCACACGTTTGTCTGGCCTCTCAACAGATACCCCTCCATTGTGGTTGCACCTACGGTACGGCTATCTGTATCGTTGAGGCATGCAAGCCTCCCCACCAACGGCAAGGTCCATGGTTCATAGGGGGGGAATACTAGAATAAAAATTAGTTATTTGGACATGGAGGCTCCTGCAGATTGAGATTACAATAGTTATTTCTCTCTAATAAGGATCATTCAAGTATTAAATTCTCTGAATACTGTTATGGTTTGATTTACAGAAAGTTAAATGTGTATTTTTTGATTTAATTGTGCATACCTCTTTCATGTCTATGTAAAGAATACAGTAAATTGCATATTCAGAAAATCATGTAGATATAGTTTTTTTCTTCTTCTTTTTCTTCCAGCATGCATGGATTTGGTTATTGTGGCTGTTTTCTCAAACTTGGATTACGATTCACCTGTGGTCACCCCAATGCAAACGTCTTTCACCAACAGACAGGTTATTTGTGACTCCTATGTATAACTCACTGCTCATTGATCAATCTTTGGCATTAAACAGAAGGCGAGATGATACAAATATGCAAGTGATTGAGGTAAAGCTGAATTTATATGCATAGCTAAAAGAAGACTGTTTGCATTTTATTTTCATAACATTCTGTACTTTGTGCTAAAAGCATCTAAAAAATTGCAGCCCGATATCTTTGCTGATGATGAACTTGATGATGCACATATCACAGAGAAAGAGGTGCTTGGGCCTTCTGATGAGGTTACTCGAATTTATGCTTGTGCTACCATGTGGCATGAAACAAGAGATGAAATGCTTGAGATGTTGAAATCTGTTTTTCGTATGGATATAGATCAATCAGCTCGGAGACTGGCAAGAAAATACTTTGGTATTGACGATCCTGACTACTATGAATTTGAAAGTAAGTAAGGCCTGTGAATTGTTATCAGTGATTCAGTTAAATGGCATGGCCAACAACATGTTTAATTTATTAGTGTTAAGGAGAAGACAAAAGTGCAAAACTAATTTAAATCTATTTATTGTAAATTCCCTACACTCTATTAACAATAAAACGAAAACTCCTTTGTCCAATGCATCCAAATGGAAACAGATTCTTGTGCACTTTAGTACAGAATGAATGAGAGTAAGTTCAACAATAAACTACAACTTATTTGTATTCTTACTGTGGTCTGGTCATTGTTTTACTTGAGCAGTGTATAGTAATTTGAATTCCACAGCTTTCGTGCTTGGTTCCTAATACATGATTAGGCTGGGTTAATGTAAATAATTATAAGATTTCATTTCCAAATTCCATTTCTACAAGCTTGTTTTTTTCACATAATTCACAATACAATTTCCAAGACCAGTAGGAAAATAGAAAATGTCCTATATTTTCAACATTCTGATAGAGAAAGACACTACGAGGGTCTCCCAACTACTTGCTGCTATGAAATTCACATTAGTACTGGGTGCAACTGGACATTGTTAATGCCAAAACAAAAACTGACACAACTGCATGTTTTATTACTATGTTAAGTGAAGAAATTTACAGGCTCTTAAGATATTGTTACCTTACTTTTATTTTACACAAAGTAACCTTTCAATTAGGGAGAAAACCGGGAAAAACCAGGGATATTTTTAGAATTCCGGGCATTTTTCATTGTTTTACTTTTCAGTTAAATTTTTGTAATTTTGACTGGTACGAACCGATACTCTAACAAAGGATGTTATTGTATCCCGCTATTGCAGAATAATAATTCAACAACAACGCATAAACAAGAGAAAAAAAAAACGAAAATAACTTAAATTGAAAAGGAAATGCGCCATATACAACAACGATACACAGTGCTCATGCAAGTGCCTGTCAATTGAAAATGTGTCGAAGGCTTTAGGAAGACTATGCAGTGCTTCATAACAACAAATTGCCTCCAATGAACATGAAGTTGCAACTGTTTACATAGATTCTCCCTCTTCTGGCAACAGGAATGTGGCTGTTGGCTGTGCAAGCAGTCGCAACAAGCAGCTAGATGCTACCGGGAAAAGGGGGTGCCAAATTCATATTCTTGAGGAAAAAAACTTGTTTCACAAAGCACCTAGCATCCAGCGCACGTTTGTCTATCGATTATTCATATGATTTTGAAACGCTTCCCTGTTGGTTTTTGAGCATTTTTGAACACATTTTAAGTTGATTTCTGAATGAATCAGAAGTTGACTTTTGAATTCATGCGTAGTGTATGTGAAGTCACTATCAGGAGAATCCTCATCACATCTAGAAATAAACTTTCCGCAGACAAAAGTTCTATTCTGGAAGTAACGCGGAAAACATGTTATTCGAACATGTAACAACGCCTAACCGGAAAATAATCGCGGGATAACTAAACCTGTGATTCTGACAGGGTTAGTGAAGTTTATCGGCGAACAGATTTTGACAGTGGAAGCAATAGCTAAAATTGGTGATGACAAGATTGTTTGTTAGAAAGTGGAAGGAGAAGAAACGGGGACATCACACAAATTATGGAAGAATAAGACGATTCCAAATTTATATAAAAATTTCGTAATACTACTTTTCAATCTCATGCTTGAGAATCTGGTGCGTATGAATGAAATGTGAAACCATTTCCTGACATAAAGCTTTTTGCTGTTATAAAAATGGCCATTTGTGCCAAAACAGTCTCGTTTATTTGGTGTGTTACAAAATTGCTGCCATATTAGAAAGGCCTATTTTGTTTTATCTAGCAGACAGTGACAAAATAGATGCAATCAGATCGAGAAACTACACCCGTCTTGGGTATTATTTGTATTAACATCTTTTTCAGTATTAGATAACGACATTTCGATTCTTCATGTAGCAAAATGTTTGATGAACTTTCATGAGGTAATAGATTCTTTCGCAGAAAGGAAAGCACTCCATGTAAAGCTGTAGCAAGATTAGAGAGAAAAAATGCTAGAAGCTAAGGTTTGAAGAAATGTGAAATTCCTGCGTACCTCTTGTCAGTATTGGTTTTATATATCCTATATTTAATTTTATGTCACACAAAACAGCAAGTTATTAACTAATAGGCAATAAAGAGTTCAGATTTTCTGAAGAGTTCTTGTTCTCTCGATTACAAATAATCCCATCCGCTATTAATTGCGAGATTTTTTTAAAGAGGGGCAGGCTGTCAAACCGGCCGACTGGGAGCAGGAGACGCACCACAGGACATTTCAATTTCCACTCTCCTGAATATAGTTTGGACATGAGGTAGAAAAATGCTTTATGAAGAGGCATGGCACTGCACTTTGGCATATTTAAGACCAAATAATATGTCTTACATTTCCTCGAATACATATGTTTTATGTTCCAGACTTTTCAGAAAGATGTGCGCTACAAGATGAACATATTTTGAAAATTCGATTTTTTTTTGTATTGACCCGGTTCGCAAATGTCGTAGATCTGGGGCTGATGCGCAGAGTTATAGTGGGTAGTCTCTACATGACCCGTGTTTACATTTAGTGATTTTGCTGTTTCCCCTTCGTTTACTCTCACGTCAAATGAAAACAAAATGGATATCTGTGGCCAGGAGCTATCAAATGAATTAAAACACATTCACATAATTACGGAAGACTGAAATATGTCATTAGTTTCAGATTTTATTTTATTTCTACCTTCTGACAGTCAAGCATTAATCACCTTGCGGAACAATGAAGTTATTTTTGACTGTTTGCTAAAGAAATTTGACTTTTGTTAATGTTTTCCGCAGCGGCAGACAATGTATTTGAAACGAAATGTTTAATTCCACAGTACTGGCTAGTTTCATCTGTTCGCTGTATTTCAAGTGTGCGTTTTCATTTTCTAGCATGTATAGCATTATGCCATAATAAAGAACCAAACATGATATAATACAGTACTGGTGCTCCAAGAAAATTTACATCCCGAAAACCGCACTGAAAAGCTTAATATCAGGTTGAGGTCTACGTCATTGGAATCTGAACATATGAATGTGCCCTTTAAGTATGCACTTTAAATGTGCACATTTTAATATGGTTCACGACATTCCAATGCTCTTGCAGTATCCTCTGATGTCTTGTTTCTTTTATGACATAATGTATGATCTTTATATATAAAAACAAAGATGAGGTGACTTACCGAACAAAAGCGCTGGCAGGTCGATAGACACACAAACAAACACAAACACACACACAAAATTCAAGCTTTCGCAACAAACTGTTGCCTCATCAGGAAAGAGGGAAGGAGAGGGGAAGACGAAAGGAAGTGGGTTTTAAGGGAGAGGGTAAGGAGTCATTCCAATCCCGGGAGCGGAAAGACTTACCTTAGGGGGAAAAAAGGACAGGTATACACTCGCACACACGCACATATCCATCCACACATACAGACACAAACACTTCCTTTCGTCTTCCCCTCTCCTTCCCTCTTTCCTGATGAGGCAACAGTTTGTTGCGAAAGCTTGAATTTTGTGTGTGTGTTTGTGTTTGTTTGTGTGTCTATCGACCTGCCAGCGCTTTTGTTCGGTAAGTCACCTCATCTTTGTTTTTATATATAATTTTTCCCAAGTGGAATGTTTCCTTCCATTATAATGTATGATCTTTCAATGTTTTACATGTACGTTTATATGGGCTTCCTGCGTCATGATAGCTGCCCAAGTGCGGTGTCACCTGTCATCTGCGCTCTCTGGCAACTGCTGAAACGAGCCTATTTCTAACAGGTCGAGGGAAAATATTGCGAATAGTGGTTTGAAAAGCGTTACTTTCAAAGTAAATATCCTTTTATGTAAGGTTGAACTATGTGCAAAAATGTACCATGAATTTATTAAATCACAGAGTATTTGACTCTCATTTAAAAATCAACTCTTTGTTGATGAGACATTTAGAAGAATTTAGAACCCTGAAGATCAGACATTTATGTCATTATTAAAAATTTTACTGGCATATTTGTGTGATATATCTTAAAGTGTAACACGCACAAAGAAGATCAACAGTATATGTGAAAGCTTAGCTTCTCTTGCAGCTTGAGACCAATATTGTATGTGAAAATGAGATTTTCACTCTGCAGCGGAGTGTGCGCTGATATGAAACTTCCTGGCAGATTAAAACTGTGTGCCCGACCGACACTCGAACTCGGGACCTTTGCCATTCGCGGGCAAGTGCTTACCAACAGAGCTACCCAAGCACGACTCACACCTCGTCCTCACAGCTTTACTTCTGCCAGTATCTCGTCTCCTACCTTCCAAACTTTACAGAAGCTCTCCTGCGAACCCTGCAGAACTAGCACTCCTGAAAGAAAGGATACTGGGGAAACATGGCTTAGCCACAGCTTGGGGGGTGTTTCCAGAATGAGATTTTCACTCTGCAGTGGAGTGTGCACTGATACTTCCTGGCAGATTAAAACTGTGTGCCAGACCGAGACTCGAACTCGGGACCTTTGCCTTTCGCGGGCAAGTGCTCTACCAACTATGATACTGCAAGAGCATTGGAATTTTGTGAACCATATTGGTAGAGCACTTGGCAAAGGTCCTGAGTTCGAGTCTCAGTCCAGCACACAGTTTTAATCTGCCAGGAAGTTACTATGTATATTAATTTAAACTATTAACTTTCCCTGTTTGTGTGTTCTTGCTACTTAACAGTGATGTTGCTGTTGGCTGACTACATCACGTGTCCTACTCTCTGAATATCCGCTGTCATCGGCTGGTGATATCACGTAACATGAGCTATGAACGGTTTACAAAAGCCCATCGAAATCTCTATTTCAATGATTCGGAAAGTAACAAGTGGTGTTTGGTGGAATTCCAATGTATGCTTTTGTAATACAAAAATACGCCGCGTACATGTTGCTGCACATGAAATGTATTTCCAAAAATGTACTAAGTTAGCACGTGTGACATATTTGTTAGGTAAACTAAGGTCATGTGTTAGTGGTAAGTTATTACTCAATGCATACTATGCTTTTTTTCACACCCATTTAACATATGCCACTTTGTTGTGGGGAAACTCACCCGTAGCAAAACAAGAAGACAGTCAGATGCATCCATGGAGTCAGAAATAATGAGGCTTGTAGACCACATTTCAAAAATCTAAAAATACTAACAGTTGCAGCCCTCTTTATACTAAGTTGTCTGATACACACAAAAGAAAACCAACACAGTCACAAACTACGACAATCTATCCATCACCATGACACATGTATAAAACAGCAAATTGACATCCCAGCCCGCATCTCGTGGTCGTGCGGTAGCGTTCTCGCTTCCCACGCCTGGGTTCCCGGGTTCGATTCCCGGCGGGGTCAGGGATTTTCTCTGCCTCGTGATGGCTGGGTGTTGTGTGCTGTCCTTAGGTTAGTTAGGTTTAAGTAGTTCTACGTTCTAGGGGACTTATGACCACAGCAGTTGAGTCCCATAGTGCTCAGAGCCATTTGAACCATTTTTTGACATCCCAGTTGCTAGACTAAAGAAAACTCAAGATAGTTACAGGTACATGGGAGTAAAACTATTTAACATGTTGCCAATAGAGGCACATAACGTGTCACTGAATGAGTTTAAAAGTGTCACAAAGAAATGGCTTAGAGAGAAAGCTTTTTATACAATAGAAGAATTTATAATGTGCACTATAGAAGATCTAAAGTACTGGTACTAATATAGTTTCACTTAGATTAAACTTATACATGTAAATATAATGCAAATACCTTGTGCAGCATCAAGGACAAATTTTTGTATCTTATTAGACAAAAATGATCTACAATACATTACACCATTTCTTTTAGTTGTGTAAACTGTATATGTACACATATGATGACATCAATTGCATTTTTTATGCCTAAAGATGGATAATAAAACAAATAAATAAATGTCTTTTCCCCTGAGTTTTGTTTTCTAAAGAGCCGGGAAATTGTATGCCAGTGTATAAAACCATAACCATTCAAAGGATTGATAAGGGAAAATATACTGTCAGCTGGAAGAAAGTGTATTTTTAACTGGGAAATCCAGGAATTTTTTTTCCTTGTTCACGTATACACATTGCAATCTGATATTTGTGTTAGATAAAACTCTACTTTGGTAGTATATAGATACCTTACACGGAGGTGACAAAAGTCATGCAATAGCGATATGAATATATACATATGGTGGTAGTATCTCATACATGAGGTATCAAAGGACAGTGCACTGATGAAACTGTAATTTGTACTCAGATTATTCATATGAATAGATTGCCAACGTGATCATGTCCACACAAAATGAATTTAGCGACTTTGAATGTGGAATGGTAGTTGGAGCTACAAGTGTGGTGCATTCCATTTTGGAAATTGTTAGGGAATTCAGTATTCTGAGGTGCATAGCGTCAAGAGTGTGCCGAGAATAACAAATTTTAGGCATTGGAAACCATTTGCAGCCATTCTTGGATTTCATGTTCCCAAACAATGATGGAATTTTTTTGGATGACGATGTGCCATGTCACCGGACCACAATTATTCGCATCTGGTTTGAAGAATGTTCTGGACAACTCGAGTGAATGTGGCCATCCAGATAACCTGACATGAATCCTATCAAACATTTATGGGACTTAATCGAGAGGTCAGTTCGTCCACAAACTCCTGCACCAGCAACACTTTCACAATTTTGGACAGCTATAGAGGCAGCATGGCTCAATATTTCTGCACGGTACTTCCAACAACTTGCTGAGTTCATGCCATGTCAAATTGTTGCACTATTCTGCACAGTAGGTCTGACATGATATCAGGAGATATCCCATGATTTTGTCATCTCAGTGTAATGTGGGTTCCAGGTCAGTGGGCGGAAGTGTATGAAGAAAGGCCACACCGGATGTGAGTAGATAAGGTGAGGTTTGTGTGTGTGTATTGGAATAAGCCATGAGAAAGAATGGGTGGTGGGGAGGGGATTGGTAGCATGAGGTACAAGTTTGTGTATCAAAGGAAAGAATAGAAAATAAAATGCAAAAATACATGAGAATGACAAGGAAGAGTGATCCATGTGAAGGCCTAGGATTAATTATATTGGTAGGGTGATGTGGAATATGAGATGCAGCACCAACAATCAGTGTGGTCACAGAGACCTGGGCTGTGCATGAACAAGATGATTGATACAGTGTGGTTTGTAATTCAAAGTATGTGGTGTGGTTTGGAAGGCAATGTATAAAATACAGGAAAGAAGGAAAGAAAAGGACGGACAGTGAGTAGAGTAATGTGATAGAAAATAATAACAAAGGAATATTGCACTGGGGTACGGGTTGGAAGAAAAGCCATTAGGCAAAAATCAAACAGTGGTAAATCCAGGATGGAATAATGACAGTACATTGAAAAGGATAGATTGCTGCTCATCATATAGTGGAGAAGTTGAGTCACAGACAGGCACAACAAAATGACTGCTAAATTGGCCAAAAGGCCTTCTGGAACAGACAACACACTCATACATTCACAACTTGTCACTTTCTGCACATAACCACTGTCTCTGGTTGCAAACAACGATGCATGATGGGAGAAGCAATCTGGATGTTGGGGTAAGGAGGAGGTGGGGATGAGAAGGGGGAGAGACAGCAGGTTGTAGGTGGGGAACATTGAAGTGCTTCTTGTGGAGGCATACAGGGACATGGTGGGAGAGGGTAGGGCAGCTAGATGCAGATGGAAAGAAGACGGAGGTGAATGGAGGCAACAGAAAAGGAAAGAAATAAAAAGGGTGTGGATGCATTGGTGGAATAGAGGGCCATGTAGTGCTGGAGTGGGAACAGGGATGGAGATAGGTGGCTGAAAGACGGTGACTATCTGGGCTTTGGACCAGGAACTTAGGAAGAGATTTTTATACTGTCTTCTTTTTTATATATTTTTTGCATTTCCTTTTGTAAAAAATTATTCAGAAATGACAATTTGTTTTGACTCTCAGGTGTAGTACTTGAAGGTTATAATACTTATTTCTATAATGAGTCTTGAAACAGGACAACACATTATGGTATGTTACAACTTTTGCATATGTATCTGGAGTCTTGGCACACTTTCTTTTCCAGCAAACCACGTTTCTGTGTATTAGCATACTTTTCTGTGAATATCTCTGTTGTTACTTATATAACCAAAGAAAAAGCTTTCTACATCTACATCTACATCCATACTCCACAAGCCACCTGACGGTGTTTGGCGGAGGGTACCTTGAGTACCTCTATCTGTTCTTCCTTCTATTCCAATCTTGTATTGTTCGTGGAAAGAAAGATTGTCAGTATGCCTCTGTGTGGGCTCTGATCTCTCTGATTTTATCCTCATGGTCTCTTCGTGAGATATGCGTAGGAGGGAGCAATATACTGCTTGACCCCTCGGTGAAGGTATATTCTCGAAAGTTCAACAAAAGCCCGTACCGAGCTACTGAGCGTCTCTCCTGCAGAGTCTTCCACTGGAGTTTATCTACCATCTCCATAACGCTTTTGCAATTACTAAATGATCGTGTAACAAAGCGCGCTGCTCTCCGTTGGATCTTCTCTATCTCTTCTATCAACCCTATCTGGTATGGATCCCGCACTGCTGAGCAGTATTCAAGCAGTGGGGGAACAAGCATACTGTAACCTACTTCCTTTGTTTTCAGATTGCATTTCCTTAGGATTCTTCCAATGAATCTCAGTCTGGCATCTGCTTTACTGACGATCAACTTTATATGATCATTCCATTTTAAATCACTCCTAATGTGTACTCCCAGATAATTTATGGAATTAACTGCTTCCAGTTGCTGACCTGCTATATTGTAGCTAAATGATAAGGGATCTTTCTTTCTATGTATTCGCAGCACATTGCACTTGTCTACATTGAGATTCTGCTTTGTTCAGCAGAGCTCCTGATTGCCCATTTTTGCATGTTCTCTTGTAATTCCATGGTGTTAAATTGTTTTATGACTAACAAAAATGTACACATTTTATTCTATTGCGATGGATGTACACAGAGATTTAGTTTAATGCCACTACTTTCATTTTGTAGCTTTAATTGCTTTTATGATCACTTGTCACTTTCTGCAAGATTGCTTTGCACACCCTGATATACACTAAATGTGTACTCTTTTATTATGCAGGGGCCTGAAGATGACACAGTTGAATGCCAAGATAAAATAAAATAACACCTCAGTTACATGGCTGCTGGCGAATTTAATTGATATTGACAACTTTCTGTGAATGTTCACTCACTATAACATTCAGAAAATGCCTCCCTGTAAATCATAGAGGATTCTCATTGCTGGAGCACCTTCCTCGCCAACTTTTTTCTGTGCTGTTGCATGTTTTTCTACAATTTCCCTAACGACAGACATGAAACTCTGCAAATGCCATATTTGCCTTGTAACTGAATTGTGAAGAGAATTATCATTTAAGGATAATTCCGGAGTGTGAGAAAAAATTTTCACACACTGGTCTTACTGAGTGACGTAATTGTTAACTACACCCTTACTTGAATTGTAATTCCACAATACAATGTTTTTTTTTTCACTTTTCAACAATATTTCTGCCAGTCTTCTCTGGTTCAACCAATTGAGTTGTGTTACATGTGGTCAACATCCACATTTCTCCACTAGCGCACCACTTGATAGCAAGCATCTTGTCAGTTGACTTAAACTCAGTTTCTGCTCATCTCAATTTTCTCTGAAGTTTTGACTTATCATGTCTATTCTTATGAAAAGTACCACATGCAGTTGTCATGTGGTTGTGAAGCCATAGAAGCAGGTATGAGCTGGAGTACCAATTGCCACATACAACAAGTATGTGTAGTGTTGCAAACCTCTTAAACAAGTACTTTGTTTCTGTTACCAACAGCTTGTGGTTATCAGGTTCAGTAAACAGTGCGATGGAGTATTTGAGACCCAGGCCCGGATCTAAGATTCACCCCCCCCCCCTCCCCTCTCCCCCCCACCCTTGTGCATTTGAGGCAGGATGTCAAAAGTTTAAAAGAATCCAGTTTCAAAAAAAAAAAAAAAAAAAAAAAAATGGCATTTTGTAGCACACATCTTTCTGAAGAGTTTGATGTATAAAACATGTATGTTCGAGGAAATGTAAGACTTTTTATTTGGTCTTAAGTTTGATGTATAAAACATGTATGTTCGAGGAAATGTAAGACTTTTTATTTGGTCTTAAGTTTGCAAAAGTGCAGTGTCACATGTCTTCACAAAGCGTTCATCTACCGCACTTAACTGTATTTTGCTCTGTGGAATTCAAATGTGTATACTTTGTAACGGAAGCCATCAAACCTATATTTAGGACAGTGGAAATTAAAATGTCCTGTGGTACCTTTCCTGATCCCAATTTGTTGGTTTGACACCCTAACAGCATTTTTTTTTTTTAAATAAAAAGACACCCTCACAATTAATACTGGGTGGGATTATTTGTGACTAGGAGAATAAGGACCCTTCAGAAAATTTGTACTCTTTATTGCCTTTTAGCTAATAACTTTCTCTTCTGTGTGACATAAAATTCGATATAGGAAAACGTAAAACCAGTAAAGACAAGAGACAAGCAAGACAGTATCCATTTCTTTAATCCTTAGGTTGCATCATATTTTTCTCTCTGATTTGCTACAGCTTTAAATGGCATGCTTTTCCTTTGTGTGAAAGAATCTATTACCTCATCAAACTTCATCAAATGTATTGCTACATGAAAAATCAAAATGTCATTGTCTAATAGCCCACTGAAAAAGTTGTTAACACATATAGTACCCAAGATTGGTGTGATTTCTTGATTTGATTACATCTATTTTGTCACTGTCTGCTAGGTAAAATGAAATATGCCTTTCTAATATTGCAACAATTGTAACACATGGCAAATAAGCGAGACTGTTTTGAGGCAAATGGTCATTTTTACGTACCTCATTTACATAAATAACACAACAGAAAGTAATTCATGAAGTACCATTGTCAAATGCATATCAAGCCTACTACAAGCAAAAAGTTTTATGTTAGGAAATAGTTTCAATTTCATTCATATGATATCCAGTTCCTCAAGCTTGAGATCGAAAAGCAATAGTACAAAATTTTTGTATAAAATTGGAATCATCATATTCTTCCATATCATTTGTGTGAAGACATCATTTCTTCTCCTTCCTCATTCTAACAAACAACTGTGTCATCACTATTCCTGCCACTGTCGAAACTTTTTCTCTGGTTAAGGTCATTAAGCCTGCCAGAATAAGTATTTCAGTTATCCCACATTTAATGTCCGGTTAGGCATTATTACATGTTTGTACAATGTGTTTTCCACACTGTTTCAAGAATAGAATTTAAGTGGCTGCTAACTGGGGACTGTACAACTGGCTCTTAGTAGTGTAGTGATCTGGCAAAAATTTTCTGTCAAAATTTCATTTTCTTGGATACACCGAGAACATAATATGTAATCTTTCTTACCTGTTATTCATGTTAACCATTTATTTCTGCTCTGGTAGTCTGAATCTATGGATTTTGCTGATAATTATAACAATGTTGATCATTTGCACACCCAGTCAAACACATAAATGATCAACAACTGCCATTCACCCGTTTGGGTTTATTTGGCTCAGCTTCTATAGCCTCGTCCTCTTTTGTCTGCAGGAAAGCTTTTTATTTCTAGGTGTGACAGGGATTCTCCTAGCAGAGACATCATGTACGCTATGCATGCATTCAGAAATCAACTTATGATTCATTCAGAAATAAACTTAGAATATGTTCAAAAACAAACAGGGATGCTTTAAAAATCATATGAATAATTGATAGACAAACTTACACTGGATGCTAGCCACTTTGTGAAATCAGGTTTTTGCTTCAAGAATATGAATTTGGTGCCCCCTGAAATTGCCCCCTCAAGCAGATATCCCAGTTTGAAACCCCTGCTCCGTAGATCTAGGACTGCTGCGATCAGAATTTACAAATAACTTCAGTAGAACGAAAATGACACTCAAGTCTCCCAAAGAAGTAGCATCTATCAAAAAATCCTTAAAATCTAAGTATTCTGTTGGTTATGATAACATATCAATGAAGTTAATCAAAGAGTGCTCAAGTGAGTTGAGTTCTATCTGAAGTTATTTGTGTAATCAATTTCTTATCAGTGGAATATTTCCAGACTGGCTAAAATATGCTGTAGTTAACCCTCTTTACAAGAAGGGGTAAAGAGATACCATCAAACTACTGACCAATTTCATTTTTGGCAGCTTTTAAAAAAAAATATTTGAAAAGTTTGTATTAAAGCATCTCCTCTGTCTGCAAATAATATATTGTCCAAGTCACAGTTGGCATTCCTCAAGGGTTCTGATATAGAGAGAGCTATCTACATGCACAGTGAGAATTTTCTTAATTCATTAGATTATAAATTAGAGGCTACTGGCACTTTCTGTGACCTCTCAAAAGCCTTTGACTGTATGAACCGCTGCATTCTTTTAAGTAAATCAGAATATTATGGTGTCACCGGCAGCGCTACGAAATGGTTCGTGTCTTATGTAAGTAACAGGAAACACAGGGTGTTGTGAAACACCTGTCCAGTAAGCAGTCTGTCTTCATGTGACTGGAAATTAATTACATGTGGTGTTCCTTAAGGTTCCATCTTGGGTCAGTTGCTTTTTGTTGTGTGCATTAATGACCTCTCGCTATTACATTGCCAGATGCTAAGTTTGTTTTGTTTGCAGATGATACAAACATTGCAATAAGTAGCAAGTCAAGTATAGATTTAGAAATGGCTGCTAATCAAATTTTCACTGATATCAGTAAATGGTTTAAAACTAATTCATTCTCATTAAACTTTGAAAAGACCCACTATGTTAAGTTCAGCACCTGTAAGAGATTTATTTGCAGATTGTGTGTAACATATGAAGACTTGCAGATCAAACTGAGCAAAAGCTGAGCTTTTATCATGCAAAAGTGGGCAATGAGATTCATTTGTGGTGTACATTAAAGAACATTGTGTAGAAACTGGTTCAAGGAACTCTGTATACTAACCACTGTTTCTCAATGTATGTATTCCTTAGTGAAATTTGTTGCAAGTAATATATCTCTATTTTGACCAATAACTCAATACATAGTATCAATGCTAGAAATAAGAACAATCTAAAAAAAGACTTAAAAACCTTATCTTGGTCCGAAAAGGGGTCAAACATTCGGGAACACACATTTTCAATAAATTGCCAGCAACCATTAAAAACTTGTGGTTTCAGATAAAGCAGTTTAAAACGACACGGAAATACTATTTTAATAGACAACTCCTTTTGCTCTGTAGGTGAATATCTTAACAGGGACTGTTAGACCAGCTTAAGTAAAAATGTCTGTTAGATTTCAGTTTTGACAGAACTTGGTAACAATAGTCAAGATTAGGTATTTTATGTATAAAAAAGTTATTAAAAGTGCATAACTATTTTTCATTCTGGCAGTGTATTAATTCTGTAAATATTAGCTGTTCCAGTTTACTGTAATGTATTCACCTACTATGGCAATCTCCTCACGAATGATCCAGGTAGTGAGTATTATATTGAATTTTTTTTATGTTTTTTATGGTGTACTCTCTGGCTTGTTCCAGACCCATGAAAATCTCTCATTTTTGGGTCTTTGGAAAAAAATTCTGAAATCCATTGTCTTCCCATTTTTACTGTCAAAAATGCATGGATTTGCCCTGGTGTAGACATAAAATTGATTCGTAGTGTCAGCTATGAACTGCCACAGGTCTTCTGACTGAAGTATAAGAAAAAATGACAGTATGCTTGACACTTTAACCAACTGATTTTTGCGTCCTGAAGCCCAGTCATCAAACATGTGCTTTAATGTCTGGAAATTGGTTTGTTTGTAATCAAAAGTGTCATTAGGATGTGCTTGTTTCTAAAGTGTTTAACTATCACTTTCTGAGCCTTTGGATTCTGAATAGCTACTGACTACTCCTCTTGCACAGCCATCGAACTGGCGTGCTGTAGCAGCTGATGTAAAGGGCTGAGGACTTTTACTTCACAATTCTGTTAAATTCACACTCATTGTCAGTCCTAGTATGTACCTGCATGATCTCTCAGTCTGTGCAACCATGGCAACATGACAGTAGAAAAGAAGAACACAAAGTTAAACCTGATGACAATATCCAAAGCAAAATTGAATTCTCCAACAAGGGACCACAGCAGCAAATGTAGATGCACACTCAAACATTGAACTGGACCTCTGAGCGACTACTAGAGGAATGGTGCAGAAATTGTATACACATTTGTAGCACACAGGTGCCTGTGACTCAGAATGCATTAACACATCCAAAGCGATGAAGAACTGCTTTGGATGCTTAAACGTGTCAATAGCTCTGTAGCTAAACCGAAAGGTTGTGCCTAAACATGACAGTAGCACCAGCGGAGCAGTGGAACAGAGTGAATTAACTTGTCCAGAGCAGTCAAAGAGTTAATTTATTACTCACTGCCTTCATTAAATATCATAAGTAATCAGTTTTAAAAAATATTAAGTTTGACTAACACATTTTCATTTACGAATGCTTTATTCACTGGATCAGAACTATTCAGTACCAAAATTAATTACAAAGATGTTATACATAAATCAAGGATGTTTCAAAATACAATGGAACAGCAGTTCACAGTGAATCCCAAAAAATCAATCAAATATATAAATTTAGAATTACTGTTTGACTTTCTGCATATAAATTAAATTGAACTCATTCAACTGGCTTCAACAAAAGATTGCCCAGCTGGTTATTCCAATCAACATGTTCCAACAAAATTTCAGCATTCAGAAATCTGTCATGAACATAAAAGTGCCAAATCTGTATATATGTTTTGGCTGTTGATCGTATTCAGAATTTTTTGCTAGTTTTAATGCAGTAGCGTTATAAGCATTAAGTACTGCTCAGGCATTTCAGCTAATTAAATTGCTGTGTGATGCAACAAAATTAATTCTTTGGCTCCTTCACTTGTGGAAATAATTTATGCTTCTGTCTTAGACAAAGCCACTACCTTCTGCGACTGACTAGTCCCTGATACTGACTCATAAGAGTACTTTGTCTTAATGCTGGTTGTTGAACACCTTGCCTGCTTGTCACTAACAAAATCAGCATCATTATAAACCGCCAAAGCTTCTTCCCTATCATAATACTACTATGTACTTTGCGGTTTGCCTTGCCTCGCCAGAGAGGTCCAATGCATGAGTGTCTAGGGAAGTGATTCCAGTGGTGGTTTCCTGATGAAATGATAATTAGTATGACACAACGCCCATTCCCTGAGCAGAGAAAATCTCCGGCCCAGCCAGGAATCGAACCCAGGCCCCTTGGCATGACAGACTGCTGCGCTAACCACTCAGCTATCAAAACGGACCCTATCATAAATCAAAGGATAATTTAATGTGTCTTCCAAATACCATAATATGCATTTAACTTGATTCCAGCTCTGAGCAGTTGGTTTTTCCACAGCTTGAACAGTGTTATTCACCATAAATGTAATGGATGAGGTGATATTAGAAGATAAATAAAACATCCATTTGCCTTGTGACAGTGGACAGAGGGTGAAACTGCTTCATTTAAATCATTCTTTTCATGTCCAATAGGAGTTGAGATAAACAGGATTCGGACATTTGAAATCTTTCCAATATTTGTTTTGTGTATTTTTCTTAACTTGTCATAACTGCTCCATCTCCATTTTGTTGTATTGTTATGCCAAGAATACTGTCATGTTTACCTGCTGTATATCTACATAATTCACATTGTAAAGAATTCTGAAAAGCTGTGGTTTCTTCTTTTGTCTGCCAAGAATTAGGTCATCTACATCACAAATTATAACCCAAAGCCTATTGTCATTGTTGAGACAGCAACCAAACACAAATTTATTTTAAATTTCTTTATTCAAAAGGTACTGTACCAGTTTCGAATCATTACAATTCATCACCAGATGGCTTTCATGCTCTCATTAGAACATGTGGTGCGTAAAAAAAAACGCACCACATGTTCTAATGAAAGCATGAAAGCCATCTGATGATGAATTGTAATTATTTGAAACTAGTAACAGTACCTTTTGAATAAAAGAACTTAAAATAAATTTGTGGCTGGTTGATGTCTCAACACCATAAACATTTGTCTTCAAATAATAGCCATGGTCTCCAACCATGTCATTATATGATAAAATTGTATTGTCATTGTGTTTAAATTAAAATAGACAAAAAGACATGCACATGATCTGTATTATCATTGAAACATTGTGATTGTTCTATATATACTTCAGGTACACCATTCAAAAAAGCTGTTGTCACATCAATTTCTTTTACCAGATTTTTTTTTTATTTTTCATTTTTTATGCAGCTACCTGTAGCTAAGATTGACTGGTCTCATAATGTGCAACAGGACTAAATGCATCTTCATAACTGAGTCCTGGTTTCTGAACGTGCCCTCTATCAATCAACTGGGCTTTGAAGCAAGTACCTCCATCGGGTGAAACTTTGCAATATAGTACCCAGTGATTCAGCAATACTTTGGTATTTATAGGATGTTCAACTAACAGTCGCATATTGTTTCTCTCAATGCTTTCCAGCCTGATGGGACTTAAAAGTCCCTTCCTATTCATAGTTTCATAAAACAGCATGGAGGTGCATTCATGCATCCCCATCTGTTGGGAAGTCTATGTCCTTCTCCTGTGCCAAAGGAAACTTTTTGCTGTGATTGTTCAGCATCTCTGCCCACAGATGACAATAAAAGACAGGTTGTATATCTGCGATGTTCATTACATCATAAGAGTTAATTAATCCTGCTGACGTGAAAGGACATTATAATGAAACTTTTGATTTGTATTATCTACTTTTTATAAATTTTTCATACCTGCTTCCATAAGTACTACTAAATAATTTATCTGATCAGACAGAGTGACTATATCCTTTTTAACAATATAATGGAAAGGATAGATTGCTGCTCATCATAAAGATGTCACATTGAGTTGCAGGTAGGCACAACAGAAAGACTGTTATGTACTTTTCTTTATATTGCTGGTATTCCGACCTGGAATCTCTGTTTTACTTGCAATGGTAATAGTCTCCACAAATTTTAAATCTTTTGGTTTAATACTTCATAGTTTGGGTAGGAAATTGTAAAGCACTTCAGTTTCTTCATTAGTAGCTTGCATCCATTTTTCGTTTTCATTTGACTGTAGTACCCCCAAAAATAATTCAAAAAGACACAAACATACATGGCATTCTTAACATTTTCATATGCTATCCATACTCACTTTTTACCATTTTTACAGCTTATTTTTCTTAACAAAACAGTGGTGTTCAGCATACTCATTCAAGCTCATAATTTCCATTCCTACTAAAGCTTGTGTTGTGCAATTCTTAGATGGTTGTCTCCCAGACTCTTTATCATTCAGCATTTCCTTCTATTGTAGTATTCTCTGATTGACTTTATCCATGACCTGGTCTCTCAATCTTTTCATGGTCTTCCAAGTTCTGTTCATTCCAAAGCTCTTCTTGGTAGTCTTTCTTTTCCCATTCTTTGTATGTGGCCAAACTATTTTAGAAAATCCAGGATGGAATGTAACAATATTATGAAATGGAAAGTTTCCACTCACCATATAGCGGAAATGCTGAATTGCAGATAGGCACAAAAAAAAAAAAAATGTCACAAATAAAGCTTTCAGCCCATAAGGCCTTTGTCAAAAACAGACGACAGACAGACAGACAGAGACACACACACACACACACACACACACACACACACACACACTCATGCAAACGCAACTCACACAAACGACTGCAGTCTCAGGCAACTGTAGCCACACTATGGCAGAGTGGCTACAGTTGCCTGAACTGAACATAACAATCTAGATTACAGCTGTAAGGAAAACTGTTTTTGCAATTATATAATCATTGTGTTGATTAAAGATGTGATGTAACTGCTGACATGTTTCCTCTCTTTACAGCACACATATTATTTGATGATGCTTTTGAAACAACTGATGGAGATCGCGTTGTCAATAGCTATGTAAAGCTGCTAGTGTCAGTAATTGATGAGGCTGCCACACTTGTTCATGGCACAACTATCAGACTTAGGCCTCCTGTAAAGTACCCAACACCTTATGGTGGCCGTCTTGTGTGGACCCTTCCAGGCAAGACAAAAATATATTGCCACCTTAAAGATGGTGACAAAATTAGAACCAGGAAACGTTGGAGTCAGGTGTGTATTCTGAATTTAACATATATAATGAGTTGTAAGGGTTAATCACACGTTTTTTCATCTAGAAACTCCTTTTAAACCTGTGTGTTCCTTCCATTTCACACCCTATTTTGTTATTTCCAGATATAACTTTAAATGTGGACATTTTAGTTTAGACTTTACTGTGACTGTTATTGACATCGAATGAAACAACAAGTTTGCTGTTACCAGTCACTGTGTATTTTTCTCCATGATGCATTTCAAATGCTTAAACCTCCATCATCAGGTGGAGTTGCGTTTGATAGTATGGCGTATGTTGTTGTATTATGAATGTTAGAGGAACTTGTGTTGAAGCAAGCTGGGATAATTTTAATTCCCCTATTGTTTTGCCATCTAAATTCGTTTTTTTTTTAAATTTGAACTAATTACCATTAACATACATAAGTTTTAATCCGCATTTCCATAATGGTGAAAGATTGACCCTTAGTTTTAAAGAATATAACACCAGATCTAATTTTGTGCTTAGTTTTATCTATCTAATTGATTTTCTAATTTATTTCAACTATTCCTAGTTAGTATCTTTCATTATATGGTGAAATCAGTAATTGTTTTGTAACTTAAATTCTATTGTTGACATATAAACAAATATAAATTCTATACTAATTACAAACATTTGGAAGATGAAATACTAGTAATCGTATAGTATCTATTTGACTCTACTCGAAAACAAGTCAGCAAAGCCAGCCCTTAATTAATTCGAAAGTAATTAACAATTTTGTCAAAAGTATTGTTTGCATAACTATATATGTTAATTTCATGATTTAAACAAATACGTCAGCTTAACAGTTGTAGTAGAAGAAATTGTTAAACAGAACCAATTTTTCAATGTATTCAGTTAATTTAATGATTTAAGTTTTAATTGTAATTTCTGTAAGTTTAACTTTGAACAATGTGTAGTTTCAGTGCCTATTATTGTGATGATATATAAGAGCGCAATTTTTGGTCCCGAGACAGTCAGCCCACAGCCGAATTTCAGATGAGAAACCTGTGTTGATTAGAACTTTAACAATGTTTCAACTTAACTGCAAAATAAGTATTGCACAATTAGACCGTAAAAACAATGACAGTGTCTGCTGCATATGTACCTGATTATTCTTCAAGAACTGTGAACTTTTATGTTTTTACTGCTCGTAGATGTTCAATAGTAAACTATTGTAGCAGTATGTGGGCATTCGCCTGCAACCTGTTAATGAGGATTATGGAAAGTTAAACAGTAGTGCACTGGCCATATTAAATGTGTATATGGGGGGTTGTGAAAAGTGAAAGTAAAAGACAGTGAAACGCAACTGTGCATCTATAGGCTACATTATTTACAGTAGACAGTGTCCAAATTAGAAGCCCCATTTTTCAGCCAGTGTAGCAACGCAGTATGTCAACACCGAGAACAACAAACGAAATAAATAAAGCAGGCAGAAATGTCTCGAAGTTGTGACACTGTATCCAATGACCACAACTTCCTTTCACTGTTGTAACATATCACACGTATGCTGTCATATTTTGTAAACAAAGGTGGCATCTGGAAACTATACTTTACAAAATATGGCAATATTCATGTGATATGTTATGGCAGTGAAAGGAAGCTGTGACCACTGGAGACAGAGCCACAAGTTGCTCCAAAAATTGTACCACAACACGCACATATGTCATATTAACAAATGTAAATCCACCTGATAAAGGTTTAAACCTCTGAAATATGTCATGGAGATAAATAAACAGTGGCAGTTAACAGTATGTGTTGTTTCATTTGACTTCCAGATGTACTATTTATTGTATGACTTACTTCATAAATTATTGACCCTATTACCAAATGCTAATAAGTTTTTATATGTACTCAAGAACACAGCTCTGCCTTTCTCCACATTAAAAAAAATAAAAAATAAAATGAAAAAATAAAATACAGTGCATCATTGCAGATAAGGTCATATAACAAAAGTTTGATGTTACATTTCATTCACTCATTCATCAATATCTAATTTGAGTAATATTGGTCTAATCACACATTATGGTTGGAAATGAATTTCTTCTGTTTCTGTTGACATATATATTACAATGAAACAGACATATCTACAGAAAGTGTGGTTCCAAATACTGTTGATAGACGAATATATGCATTTAAAAGTAGAAAAAAATTGTTATATGGCATTCAGAACTGTTAGTTCCTTCCTCCATCTGCTGATTAATATTGCACAGTCCTTCTGTCTGTTATTTTAATAGGTGGCAGTGTTCTCTTATTTCCTAAAAACAAATTATGACACTTGCAATGCAAGTGATCTCCACATAGTTGCAGCAACTATTAAAGGGCTTGGCAACATTGGGCACAGGGGAATGTTTACATACAATAAGTTTCCAGAAAATACACGTATTAAAAAACAGGCTTAGGGTAAAAATGGGAAACAGAGCTCCTAAGATTGTGAGAGGCTTTGTAAATGACCTGAATAAGCAAAAACATTTCAGGTAGAAGAAGACTAAACACTTCTTTGTAGCTGTTGGAAGTGTCACTATGTGATTCTTTTATTGTTTATGTAACATATTGTTGTTTCCAGCCTCATATATTTGTGTAACCACAATATAAGATTTATGGACTTCAGTACATAAATAAATCATCAGTATTTGCAGGAGAAATATTGGCTATAATATTAATCATCCATTGGTTTAGTACAGAGTGAAAGTTTACTGGTTTTAATTGAATGAATTTGTGATAGTTGTCTTAATATGCAAAACATATTTCTCTTAGTGGGGTAAATCTGTTAATAACAATGTCAAGACAGATGAACATTGTGGTACAGCTATTTGGGCTGTCAGATTAGCTAAATTTTAGAGAAAGAAGTTCATAATTTTATAAATCTATAATTCTTTCAGCACTTCTTCACAATATTGAATACTGTGTACTTACAAAAAGAATTGTGGATAAAATACGAACTGCAGAAATGAAATCTCTCAGATGAACAAGAGGTTACATGAAAGTAGACAACTTGTGAAATAAAATATTTTGACAGAAGCTGGAAGTAGAACTGCCAGTTAAATGTAGAATTAGTAAATACAGTAACACGCAGCACAAACATGTACAGAACGTGGAAAAACATCACTTTTCAATGCAGACTTATTTGGTAAACTGGCTGCTAGATTAAATGTAGGAAGATTTAAGATGAGATTGTAGACAATTTGTGCAGGCAGAACAAGATTAACATGTAAAGTAAAGAAGAAGAAGACAATTTTCATAAATTTTTTTAATCATGAAATTAATTTTCAGGTAATGTATATGTATTACTTGCTTGGACATAGACTGATGGAAAAACCAATATCAGTTCATCAAAAGGAAGCTATTGCCAGAAACACCTATCTTCTAGCTATGGATGGGGATATTGACTTTCAGCCTGAAGCTGTGCTCTTATTGGTTGATCTAATGAAAAAGGACCCAAATTTAGGTGCCGCCTGTGGACGTATTCATCCCATCGGTTCGGGTAAGATGCATGAAACAAATGCACAAAAAAATGCATGATTGGTTCATAAGTTCATTTGTCAGAAATACAGTTTAGATATGAACATCTAATATTTGTGTAAGAAGTAAAATTAAATTAAAAAAGTATTAAACTGACTAAAAGACAAAAAAATCTGATCAGTATTTCCATTTAGGAGGTACAATGCCCATTATTGCTGATAGAAGTACTTAAATAGGGAAACAGTACACATACCTTTTGGAATAATAGGTTCCTTCTTCAAAGAGGCAAGGAAAAATTGTTTTGGATGTTTAAAAAGGGAAAGGGTAACAATTCACTCAACCCTAAACTGAAAAAGATGAAATGAAGGATTGTTGCTGTTTGGCTTTATGCCAGTGATGAGATCATTGTAGATGAATCATGAGCTCAGATGTGGGAAAGATAGGGAAGGGAATAGGCTGTGTGCTTCTTATCGTAAGAGATTTAGGGCAGTACTCAGACTAAATTAAGAGGGGTGAATGGAGAGAGGAAAAGATGAAGTAAAACACACCAGAGAGAGTAGCAGGTCAAAGATTGTGCACAGGTAAGCAACTGTGCCAGCTTCAGTTCAGAGTTGATAGGATAGAGTGAGAAGAAAATATGGAGAGAAAATGTAAAGTTAAAAATTGGTGTAATAAAGATTAGGAAAAGGAGAAAGTAGACAAGGAAAAAAGACAGAGAGAGTAAAATTACACTGTCCAGTCACTTTAATGTGATCACCAGTCAAAAGCCTGGGTAACCATCTTTTGCAACTAGGACAACTGCAAGACATGCAGAACTTCAGCTTCAATGAGAAATTGTTAATTTAATACAACTATAGTATATGTAGTACATACATAATCGACAAAAGGGAAAAAATTATGTACTTAAAGAGTAGAATTGTAGCATGTGGAGACCCTTCCACCTTGCTACATTTCATAGGAACTTAAACTTGTTGCATATGATGCAATTATCTGTAATGAAATACTGTGTGAAAAAAGCTACAAAAATATTCAGTCAGGTGTAAAAAGATTTTAAAGTGGGACAAAGATTTGCAACTTGCGCGAGATGTTCAGAAATGTGAAATTGGGGACTTAAAATAAGTACATGATATCTTACGACTACAATGTCAGCAAGTTACAATGTGAATCAGTCAACTCAAACAAATAACTGTGTGTAACAATTTGTAGGGATATGAAATGCACTGACCTCACAGATTAAGTTGTAGGTAAAGTCAGTGATAGACTTCGATTCATTGGTGGAATACTAGGGAATTGCAACAAGTCTACAAAAGAGATTCATTACAAAACACTCTTGCAAACCATCGTTGGTTACTTCTGAAGTGTGTGGCAGACATACCAGATTGGAGTAACAAGAAATATTGAACATATATAAAGAAGAGCAAGTCTCACAGGGTGCGAAATACACTGAACTGGTAGATGCTTGAAGATAAGAGTAAAGCATCCTGTAATGAAGAAAGGCACAAAACAGTCTGAGAAAGTCTACTTAACAATGTTTCAGGAACCAGCTGTAAGTGATGAATTTGGGAATGTAGTGCAACTCTCTCCATAACGTTCCTTTAGGTATTGCAAGAACAAGATTGGATTATTTACAACATGCACAGAGGGGTTTGAGCAATCATTCTTTTCACACTCCATAGCTGAAAGGGATGTGGAGAAGCCATAATAAGAGGTACAATGTAACGTACTCCTTGTCATGTGTATCACAGTGGCTTGTAGGGTATGGCTGTAGAACATGTTTAGCAGCTGGGTACTGTATGTAGCCTAAGCAGACCATTCTTTGGTGGTGGTGGTCTTCTCTGTACAGAGAGCTGTCTAGTTAACACATGTTACCTGGTAAACAATACTGGAATTTTTACATATTGCCCTGCCTTTAGTATTGTATGTCCTTTCAGTTGTAGGTTGATGTTTTAAAATGCTTTGTAGTGGGAACTGTTGCAGACCTTCAGGTTGGAATGTTGGCTTGGGAAAGTCTTATGGTTTGATGTGTATGTTCTGAAGATTGAGATGGTGACTGACTTAGACAGTGGGTTATATAATCGGATGTTATCACGGAGAGATAGCCTCTTTTCAGGACTTGTCATTGTGAAATTATACGATTGACGTGTTCAAGTCCTGGGTGATTCTGAGTGACTAGAGGTTTGCCTTTGGCATTTTTCAAAGGGAGCTATGTTGATTGAAGGGACAGAAGAGGAGACTATGTGGAAGATTTGTATGTGGTCAAGGTCAGTGGGGTAATTGTATGAGAGAAAACTGTGAAAGAAGGTACTTGTACAGGTGTTCAGGGATTTGGTGTTAGAGCAGATATGTTAATCATGGATACCTCATCTGTAGGGGAGGGATTGTTTAAGGTGGAAGGGGTGGCTGCTCTAGAAGTGAAGATATTGTTGCCTGTTGCCTATAAAACAAAGCACCACTGTAACTAAAAGTCGTCATGAAAGTAATGGAAACTACTCATGGAACGTGTTTAGAATAGTTTTGCAACAGTCTTTCTGTTGCATACAGCTGTAATTGTTCATGTTATGGATACATACAGGGTGATCCATTTGAGATGTCAGAAAAGTATAATATTATTTTTATTACATTAATATATGTACATCTGAGCATTTTTCTGTAATGTACATGAAAATGGTCAGAGCCAACAATAACTGACCATGCTCTGGGAGGCCCACCAACAGCTTGAGTCGACACAAATTAGCACACTCGGTGTGTCTTGATTATTTAATGAAAATGGTCATTACAATATGTCATATAGTATGTGAAGCCTTGAGTGTTGTAGAGACACAGTGAGCTTTCAAACATTTGTACAATGTAGGGTATGACCCATCACACATGACCCGTCACACCAAGACATTGATAAATAGTACAATATGTTCATGGGAAATAGATTATAGATGCCTCATACAAGCAGAAGGCGGTGTGATGGAAACAAGGAGGAAGATATTCAACTAACCATGACTCAAAGCCCTCGAAAGTCACTCTCCTGCATATCAGCAGAGCTGAATACATCAAACACATGTCAGAGGACTGTTAGACAGTACCTTAACATGTATCTGTACCATATTCAGTGCACACAAGCACTAGCACGGCTGAATTATGGAACTCGACTCCAATTCGTTACAATGATGTGTGGGTGGTAGGAAGCGGATAGTCATTGGCTGAGTCAATGGCTGTTCACAGATCAAGCCACATTTCATGTGAGTTGCCAAATCAACATGCTTAACTGCATCATTTGGGGAACTGAGAATACACATGTCTCAGACGTCTACAAACCAAAGCCACATTTCATGTGAGTGGCTGAGTCAACACGCTGAACTGCAGAATTTGGGGAGCTGAGAATACACATGTTTCATACAAACTCGAAAGAGCCACCTGCAAAGTGAAAGCGTGTTGCAGAATGACCCCTTGAGAAAGTCATCAATCCATTCTTTTTTGTGGAGAAGATCATTTGTGCCTGCAGTTACCTTGAAATGATTGAGCAGTGTGGTTCCTCTATTACAGCAAGGTGGGGTATTGGACACCATTATCTATCACCAGGATGGAATTGCAATGCATTGGGCTCTGGTAGAGTGGGAACAATAAAACCAAATATTCAATGATCACTGGTGCTGCTGTGGTGGACCTATCCCATGGCCTCCGAATACCCCGACCTAACACCTACAGATTTTTTTTGTGAGCTGTGTCAAGTCAACGGTGTATGAACAAAGACCACAGAATCTGGCTGACCTATGGAAGCAGATTTCAGCAGCCTTTCAGCAAATCACTCCAGAAATGCTGCACACCATGTGGTGCAACATGTATCTGAGATATGATGTGTGGAGCAATCGCATTGGCAGACATGTTGAGTTCTAAAGTGCTGTGCCAAAAACTTAAGAACACAAATTCCAGGCCCTCCTACATATGTATGTACAAATAATAAATTTGCATAGTTTGTTGCATATAATGTTTTATTTTTCTGACATCTCAAATGGATCACCCTATATAAGTAGTGCGTTGCTAACAGATAAACACTGTACAATTGATCTGGCATGGCAAAAGTCTGTGATGATGAGGGAAGAAATCTATACCAGGTTCTCTTTCTGATTGTAGGTATTTGATAATGTTCTGTTCAGGTGGTTGGATGATGATGTGAATGTGTTGAATTACATCTGCATGTTTTTCAGACCACATCAGATTTCCCTCCCCCCCCTCCCCCCCCCCCCCCATTTAGACACTGTCATTACAGAAAATTGCGTACTTGTTATACATCAGAATCTTTGCTATTGGCTAATTCTGGCAACAAGAATTGTCTACATAATACTTCATCAGAGTACATATATGTAGAAAGTGGCCAGCCTGACATGTAAACTCTCTTGCAGTGTGCTTTTCACTTGTGTTGTCACACTGTGTGAAGAAACACGTTTTAATTCCCACATGATGGGTAACATTTGTTAACTGCAGACCATGTTTATATTGCAGGTTACAAATGCTGCTTAACGTTATGACCATCTGCATCCACAACAGCCTGCAACTGCACTAGAGCTATATCATTTCACAGTTGTTCACAGCACTGTTTGAATGGTGAACCATGCATGCTTGTTTAACTGTCATGACAGCTTGTGAAGTGCTTGTAGACCACACATCATGGCCAGTCTTCTTAGCATCCTCAGCAACAGTAACTTCTTCAACAATTTGTGACACAGGAACAAATCCCAAATCGCCAGTTAATTTGAACTTACGAATCATGTTCTTCAACTTCGGTATGGGAAGAGGACCTTTTCATGTTACTTTAAAGTGTTGACACTTTGTGAACTGCAGCAGCACTGTTGCTATTATTTTGATAAAACAGTTCACCTTGTCCAGACCCATGTTGACTGTCTGCAACAGTAATGCTCACTGATGCTTGTATTTCAACCATGCATCGCTGTACCATTACCAACGCCTAATGGCAAGTCATGACACTAACACTGCTTACAATGCAAAACCAGCAACCCAGAGTCTGAACATCATTGCCATAAAGTTGGATATACATACAATAAATAGTTTTCCATCCAAACTGACTCAAGAAGCAAAAGTTTAATTATGATGACCCAGTGTGTATGAAGTAAATAAACGTTGTGTGACTAGGGCCTCCCATCAAATAGACCATTCACCGGGGGCAAGTCTTTTGACACCACTTCAGCGACTTGGGCGTCAATGGGGATGAAATGATGATGGTTAGGACAACACAATATCCAATTCCTGAGCGGAGAAAATTCCCAACCCAGCCGGGAATCGAACCCGGGCCCTTAGGATTGACATTCTGTTGCACTGACCACTCATCTACCAGGGACAGACTGTATGAAGTAATAATATAGATATTGCAGGCAACTTTGTCTTCATATCAATTTTTAATAAACATTAGGATTTATACTTTTTGGAGGTAACACAATTTTTCCAAGTTTCAACAAGTACAAACTGACTAGTTCTTTGGTCCGTATCCCAACAACTTGTCAACTCAGCACTTCATAGCGAAGTGACCGATACAACAACTCACATAGTCATCAAAGATGCTGTAATTACACATCAATTCTTTTAAACCCAGATAAACTTTCATATGATTTATTGTTCACACCAAAAAGTCTTTTACATTATTTTTCATAACAATTACAGAAGCAACAATAATTTTTAATGTAAATTGCCTCAATTGCAATTACAATTTTAAAGTACATTGAAAATATAAAAAATAATTACATATCTGAAGGACATTAAATTTATGTTAAAGTCATGTCTTCTGTTTATAAGTATGTGAGATTATTCTATTTATGTTGCCAAAATTACACTAAATTTATAATTACAATTTGTATTCTCTTTGATAGTGTTGTAAATTTATCTGTGTGTTGTATTCTTCAATATGTGACAAAAATTGGTATGCTGACCAATTTCACTACAGTTCCTAGCAGGAGCTGTGATAGAGTTTTGTATGTGACAGGCAGTAAAGATATCCCTCTGTAATTGCTAACATTGGTCCTATCCCTTTTCTTACATAGAGGGTGTTTAACAGTGCACTTCCAGCCTTCTGGTATTGCTTTGGTCTCCCATATGTCTTCTATGATATTTGTATTCTTATTAGAATTTATTATTATCATTGTCTGCCTTGGTAGCTGAGTGGTCAGCGTGACAGACTGCCTTCCTACGGGCCTGGGTTCGACTTCCAGCTGGATCGGGTATTTTCTCCACTCAGGGACTGGATGCTGTGTTGTCTTCATCATCATTTCATCCCCATCTGGCACGCAGGTTGCCCAATGTGGTGTCGAATGTAATAAGACCTGCACCAAGGCGACCAGACCTGCCCCGCAAGGGGCCTTGCGACCAATGATGCCAAACGCTCATTTCATTTCCATTATTATCATTATATATAATCATCATTATTGTTATTATTATTATTATTATCACTTTAGGTCCAATGCAGTGGTATCAGGTCTTTGAATATGCGATTGGACATTGGTTACAGAAAGCTACTGAGCACATAATAGGTTGTGTGCTTTGTAGCCCTGGAGCATTTTCATTATTTAGAGCAAAAGCTCTTATGGATGATTCTGTGATGAACAAGTATGCCTTTCGCTCGTGTGAAGCTCGACATTACGTACAGTTTGATCAAGGTAAGTTACACTGAAATAAGTATACTGTAACAGTGGAACAAAGTACCACCACTAATTTATTGAATTCACAGGTGAAGACAGATGGCTTTGTACATTACTTCTGCAAAGGGGCTATAGAGTAGAATATGCAGCAGCCAGTGATTCATATACACATTGCCCTGAGGGTTTTAATGAATTCTTCAACCAACGTAGGCGATGGATACCTTCAACTACAGCTAATATTCTGGATCTTCTAATGGACAGTAAAAGAACAATTAAAGCTAATGATAACATCTCTCTACCATACATCATGTACCAGGTAATATCAAAGAATTATCTACAGTTTTTTATTTTTGTGAAGCACAATTCATTACACAAATCTTTGGAGAACACATAGCTAAGGATGAAAAGCAATTTGTATCTACTGGATGCATTTATTTACAGATCCTCTTAATGGGTGGAACGGTACTTGGACCTGGAACTATATTCCTGATGTTAACAGGAGCATGTGTGACAGCCTTCCGTATAGACAACTGGACAAGTTTTCTTTATAATGTTACTCCTATTTTGTTATTCATGCTAGTATGTTACACATGCAAATCAGATATACAGGTAGGCATGCATAATCTTTTTCTTAACATTTTATCCAAAAGGATAGGGTAATGCTTTACATTAAATGTTGCATTTGTGACAATATTATCTGTATATATTTAATAAATTTTCTGGTAGTTTCTTGAGTTGGGTGCTCAGTAACTTGATGCTGAGCATCTAGCAAATTTTCTTTCTGATGTTATGTCTCTGTCATTGGTAATAAGCAGCCATACATGTATGTTTGCACAAGAAGAGCCCAGTCCAGGTCAAGATTTATTTAAGCCTGGAAAGTCCTAATAAAGAAAAAAATATCAGATTATCAGTGGCCTTAGATTGCCAAGGAAACACTTCCTTGTCCTGTTTACAGCATTTTAAAATTGTTTTATTCTGTGTGCTATATGTCTGTTAAAGATGTACATCACTTTTGGATACATTTTTCAACAACAGAGGCCTCATCAGTTTGTGCAATGTTTTAGATCGGTGCCGTTTATTTGCCTCTAAAGAACTGTAATTGCGTAGGTGAATGGAGAATGTCCATCTATCAACTATAAATTATTGAAAAGTTTTCTTTATTCATGCGTTAAACTACATGTGTACAAACTGCACCTGATGTGAAGGCAACCTGTGTCAAGGACAGGAGAGGGATGAATTGTGAGCACCAGAAGGTAAACAGTTTTAAATGAAAGAATTAATTAAAGGAAACTCATGATATACTGCAAACTATGGATGAAGGGCTACAGGCAGATTGCATATTTCTAGATTTCTGGAAAGCATTTGACACGGAGCCCTGTTGCAGGCCATTAATGAAGGTACGAGAACATGGAATAAGTTCACAAATGTGAGTGGCTTGAAGACTTCTTCAGTAATGTAACCCAGTATGTTGTCCTCAATGATGATTGTTCATTGGAGACAAAGGTATTGTCAGGAGTACCCCAGGGTAGTGTGATAGGACTGCTGATGTTCTCTAGGTACATAAATGATTTGGCAGACAGTGTGATGAATGGCAGCTAACACTAAATGTGGAAAAATGTAAGTTAATGTGGTTGAGTAGGAAGAACAAACCTGTGATGTTCAGATACAGTACTAATAGTGTCCTGCTTGACAGAGTCAAGCCATTTAAGTATCTGGGCATAACACTGCAAAGCGGTGCGAGATGGAACAAGCTTACGAGAACTGTGGCAGGGAAGGTGAATGGTTGACTTCAGTTTATTGGGAGAATTTTAGGAAAGAGTGGTTCACCTATAAAGGAGACCACATATAGGACACTGGTGTGACCTATTATTAGATTAGATTGGATTAGATTAGATTAAATTAATACTACACTCCTGGAAATGGAAAAAAGAACACATTGACACCGGTGTGTCAGACCCACCATACTTGCTCCGGACACTGCGAGAGGGCTGTACAAGCAATGATCACACGCACGGCACAGCAGACACACCAGGAACCACGGTGTTGGCCGTCGAATGGCGCTAGCTGCACAGCATTTGTGCACCGCCGCCGTCAGTGTCAGCCAGTTTGCCGTGGCATACGGGGCTCCATCGCAGTCTTTAACACTGGTAGCATGCCGCGACAGCGTGGACGTGAACCGTATGTGCAGTTGACGGACTTTGAGTGAGGGCGTATAGTGGGCATGTGGGAGGCCGGGTGTACGTACCGCCAAATTGCTCAACACGTGGGGCGTGAGGTCTCCACAGTACATCGATGTTGTCGCCAGTGGTCGGCGGAAGGTGCACGTGCCCGTCGACCTGGGACTGGACCGCAGCGACGCACGGATGCACGCCAAGACCGTAGGATCCTACGCAGTGCCGTAGGGGACCGCACCGCCACTTCCCAGTAAATTGGGGACACTGTTGCTCCTGGGGTATCGGCGAGGACCATTCGCAACCGTCTCCATGAAGCTGGGCTACGGTCCCACACACCGCTAGGCCGTCTTCCGCTCACGCCCCAACATCGTGCAGCCCGCCTCCAGTGGTGTCGCGACAGGCGTGAATGGAGGGACGAATGGAGACGTGTCGTCTTCAGCGATGAGAGTCGCTTCTGCCTTGGTGCCAATGATGGTCGTATGCGTGTTTGGCGCCGTGCAGGTGAGCGCCACAATCAGGACTGCATACGACCGAGGCACACAGGGCCAACACCCGGCATCATGGTGTGGGGAGCGATCTCCTACACTGGCCGTACACCACTGGTGATCGTCGACGCGACACTGAATAGTGCACGGTACATCCAAACCGTCATCAAACCCATCGTTCTACCATTCCTAGACCGGCAAGGGAACTTGCTGTTCCAACAGGACAATGCACGTCCGCATGTATCCCGTGCCACCCAACGTGCTCTAGAAGGTGTAAGTCAACTACCCTGGCCAGCTAGATCTCCGGATCTGTCCCCCATTGAGCATTGTTTGGGACTGGATGAAGCGTCGTCTCACGCGGTCTGCACGTCCAGCACGAAAGCTGGTCCAACTGAGGCGCCAGGTGGAAATGGTATGGCAAGCCGTTCCACAGGACTACATCCAGCATCTCTACGATCGTCTCCATGGGAGAATAGCAGCCTGCATTGCTGCGAAAGGTGGATATACACTGTACTAGTGCCGACATTGTGCATGCTCTGTTGCCTGTGTCTATGTGCCTGTGGTTCTGTCAGTGTGATCATGTGATGTATCTGACCCCAGGAATGTGTCAATAAAGTTTCCCCTTCCTGGGACAATGAATTCACGGTGTTCTTATTTCAATTTCTAGGAGTGTAGTTCCATGGATCATGAATACGATATTTCGTAATGATGTGGAACGAGTCAAATTTTCCAATACATGACATAATTAAGTTAATTTAACAACATACTTAAGTTAATATAACAACTTTTTTATTTTTTTGTGTTTTTTTTTTTTATTTTTTATTTTTTTATAATTTTTTTTTTTCTTAATTTATATCTAAAAATTCCTCTATGGAGTAGAAAGAGTTGTCGATCAGAAATTCTTTTAATTTCTTCTTAAATACTTGTTGGTTATCTGTCAGACTTTTGATACTATTTGTTAAGTGACCAAAGACTTTCGTGGCAGTATAATTCACCCCTTTCTGTGCCAAAGTTAGATTTAATCTTGAATAGTGAAAATCATCCTTTCTCCTAGTATTGTAGTTATGCACACTGCTATTACTTTTGAATTGGGTTTGGTTGTTAATAACAAATTTCATAAGAGAGTATATATACTGAGAAGCTACTGTGAATATCCCTAGATTCTTAAATAAATGTCTGCAGGATGATCTTGGGTGGACTCCAGCTATTATTCTGATTACATGCTTTTGTGCAATAAATACTTTATTCCTCAGTGATGAATTACCCCAAAATATGATGCCATATGAAAGCAATGAATGAAAATAGGCTTAGTAAGCTAATTTACTAAGATGTTTATCACCAAAATTTGCAATGACCCGTATTGCATAAGTAGCTGAATTCAAACGTTTCAGCAGATCATCAATGTGTTTCTTCCAATTTAATCTCTCATCAATGGACACACCTAAAAATTTGGAATATTCTACCTCAACGATATCCTTCTGATTAAGGTCTATATTTATTAATGGCGTCATACCATTCACTGTGCGGTACTGTATGTACTGTGTCTTATCAAAATTCAGTGAGAGTCCATTTACAAGGAACCACTTACTAATTTTCTGAAAGACAATATTGACAATTTCATCAGTTAATTCTTGTTTGTCAGGTGTGATTACTATACTTGTATCATCAGCAAAGAGAACTAATTTTGCCTCTTCATGATTATAGAATGGCAAGTCATTAATATATATTAAGAACAACAAAGGACCCAAGACTGACTCTTCCCCCATTCTTGATAGTTCCCCAGTTTGAGGAATGTGCTGATCTTTGCATATTATGAGAATTGCTTATTTCAACTTTCTGCACTCTTCCAGTTAGGTACGAATTAAATCATTTGTGCACTGTCCCACTCATGCAACAATACTTGAGCTTGTCTAGCAGAATTTCATGATTTACAAAATCAAAAGCCTTTGGGAGATCACAAAAAATCCCAGTGGGTGGTGTTCGGTTATTCAGATCATTCAAAATTTGATTTTCTGTTGAAAAACCTTTCTGGAAACCAAACTGACATTTTGTAAGTACTTCATTTTTACAGATATGTGAAGCTACTCTTGAATACATTACTTTCTCAAAAATTTTGGATAAAGCTGCTAGAAGGGAGATTGGACAGTAATTGTTGACATTAGATCTATCCCCCTTTTTATGCAAAGGTATAACAATAGCATATTTCAGTCTATCAGGGAAAATGCCCTGTTCCAGAGAGCTATTACACAGGTGGCTGAGAATCTTACTTATCTGTTGAGAACAAGCTTTTAGCATTTTGCTGGAAATGCCATCAATTCCATGTGAGTTTTTGCTTTTAAGCAAGTTTATTATTTTCCTAATTTCAGAGGGAGAAGTGGGTGAGATTTCAATTGTATCAAATTGCTCAGGTATGGCCTCTTCCATTAACAGCCTAGCATTTTCTAATGAACACCTGTATCCTACTATATCCACAACATTTAGAAAATGATTATTCAAAATATTTTCAACTTCTGACTTTTTGTTCGTAAAGTTTTCATTCAATTTGATGGTAATACTGTCTTCCTGTGCTCTTAGTTGACCTGTTTCTCTTTTAATAATGTTCCAAATTGTTTTAATTTTATTATCAGAGTTGCTGATTTCAGACATGATACACATACTTCTGGATTTTTAAATAACTTTTCTTAATATAACACAGTAGTTTTTTATAATGTTTGATAGTTTCTGGGTCACTACTCTTTCTTGCTATTAGATACATTTCCGTTTTCCGGTTACAAGATATTTTTATACCCTTAGTAAGCCATGGTTTGTTACAAGGTTTCTTACGAGTATATTTAATTATTTTCTTGGGGAAGCAGTTTTCAAATGCATTTATGAAAATGTCATGAAATAAATTATATTTTAAATTGGCATCAGGTTCACAGTACACCTCATCCCAGTCTAACTGCTGTAGGCTTTCCCTGAAATTTGCAATTGTTAAATCGTTGACTGAACATACTACTTTGGATGACTGTTTAGTATTGCTGAATGGAGCTATGTCATATATTGTAACTAGCTGTGCACCATGATCAGAAAGACCATTCTCAACAGGCTGAGCATTTATCTGGTTACACTTATCTTGGTCTATAAAGAAGTTATCTATCAGTGAGCTGCTATACTTTACCACCCGAGTAGGAAAATCAATAATGGGTGTCAAATTGAAAGAACCAAGTAATACTTCAAGGTCATTTTTCCTATTACCCTCTTTCAGAGAATCTACGTTGAAGTCCCCACAAATAATAATTTGCTTCCCCCTGTCAGACAGATAGAACAACAAGGAGTCAAAATTTTTCAGAAATAGATGAAAATTTCCTGATGGGGACCTATATACAGTTTCAATTATAAATGTGCCTTTATTTAATTTAAGCTCACAGGCACATGCTTCTGTATGTTTCTCTACACAAAACGTTTTTGTTTCTATACTCTTTGCACAATGATAACTTTTGACATATATGGCAACTCCTCCTTTCTCCATATTTTCTCTCATTACATGTGCAGGGAGCTTATATCCACTTACATTTACCTTATCCATATCAGTAACAATGTGATGCTCAGACAGGCATAGTATATCTATTTCATCCTCAGCTTCTAAATCTTCTAAACAAACCAGAAGCTCATCTATTTTATTCTTTGAAGTCCCAATATTTTGATGGAATATACTTACATTATTTTTAATTATACTTTTATGAGAACCTTTCCTTATTCTAACATTTGCAGTACTCTCCTGTCTGAGTTTCTCATTGTGCTTATGCCTCATTCCTATACCAGTTGAGTACTGTTGAGTGTTTGGGATCCATACCAGGTTAGATTGAAGGAAAACAGTGAAGCAATTCAGAGGTGGACTGCCAGATTTGTTTCTGGTAGGTTTGAACAACACATGTTACGGAGATGCTTCAGGAATTCAGATGGGAACCCCTGTAGGGAAGGTGATGTTCTTTATGAGAAACACTGTTGAGAAAATTTAGAGAACTACCATTTGAAGCTGACTGCCAAGCAATTCTACTGCTGCCAACATACATTGCACTTAAGGCCCACGAAGATAAGATATGAGAAATTAGGGCTCATCTGGAGGTATATAGACAGTCTTTTTTCCCTTGTTCTATTTGCGAGTGGAACAGGAAAGGAAATGGCTAGTAGTGGTAAAGGATACCCTCTGCCATGCACTGTATGGTGGCTTGCAGAGTATCTATGTAGATGTATATTCTGAAATTACAGAATACAGAAGAGCTTGTCCAGGCTGATCTGTAGGGGCATCTGACAGTTAGAGTGATAGCAAAATATGGAAATAGGAAGGAAGGAGGAAAGTAGTTCACATCTGTACAATAGCAAGTGACTGATTGGAGAGAACAGAGATGGAGGCGGATGGCACGAGGCTGCCTGCTCTACCTGAAAGCTAGAAACCATTTGCCTGGTACAATGGCTGGAACTCAAGAGAGTGACTTCACTCTCCTCTGCTCTGCAGGACACAGCCAGCAGCAACCATGTGCCCCCTTTCTTATGCCTTCCAATTGGCTAGTTGATGGGGGAGGCACTTTTAGTGTATTCAGCAGGTGGCTGAAAGCTTATCCTGTCAGTGGCTTTTACCAATAAGAACTGGTTCTTTTCTGAAGGGATGGATCTGTTGGTAATGCAGGCACTGTAAGAACTCATGCTAGATTCGAAGCATGTATCTAAGCTGCAACTACATGTACGAAGGAAAATTTTAAATTCTCAATAAATTATCCATGAATTACACCCAATAATCCAAGCTGGCAAGGGCCCTGTGCTATCCTTTCCCTATCTGTAAGACCCATGTTAGTGTTGGAGTGACACTTGTGGGGGTTTAAAGAGGGATCTGTTACATTGTCTTTTGTTTCCCATTTATTGTATGTTGAAGGGGACTTACACATAGTCAAGTTTCTTAAAATTACAGTTAAGTAAATGACAAAAAATACTAAATGTCCAACACAAAAGTAGTCATTGAATGTTCCATAAAAACTCATAAAACAATTTAAAGATGCTACTGGTTCCCTTTGAGATTATGTCATATTATACTACTGTGAATTACCAAAACCCAAGTGGAAGACATATTTCTTTATTCTTATGTATCTATGCAAGGAAATGTAAATTACACACATCTCATCTGAATAGGTTCAGAATGAATCCAATTCAAATTTAATAAGACCACACATGTCAATTCATGAATGCAATAAATTTTCCAAACATAACTATTTTTTTTAAGTTCAAATAAAAATACCTCATTAACAGGTAAAACCATGTGAATTGTTTCTTTAAGATACCATATTCAGTTATCAATTGTCAATTAATACTCCAGTAGTGTTTGCACAAAGGGACTGGGGCCCATTGTGGTCACTTTGTAAAAACTCATACTATAAACCCAATAAAAATGGCAGAGATACTAGAAATTGATCAGTCTCAAAAATGTTGGGTGGATCTTAGTAACAGGTCAATTAAACGTGAGCACCATCTCCCAAACATCAGCGAACGGTAAATCACACAAAAAATGCTAATTACTTAAATACTAAGAAAAGTGATAATATCACTATGAAAAATTACTAATTCTAATTATTTTAAAGGAGAAACTGTAAAATTATACAAGTACAAACTTATTCCACTTTAGTGCCACTACTGACAAGGCCTGGATTCAAGCAGTCCTCCAACATCTGTTACTAATATGCCATTACACAAAAAGCTATCATCTAATGACAATGCATTAATTAATGGGTATACGCATCTCGTGGTTGTGCGGTAGCATTCTCGCTTCCCACGCCCGGGTTCCCGGGTTCGATTCCCGGCGGGGTCAGGGATTTTCTCTGCCTCGTGATGGCTGGGTGTTGTGTGATGTCCTTAGGTTAGTTAGGTTTAAGTAGTTCTAAGTTCTAGGGGACTGATGACCATAGATGTTAAGTCCCATAGTGCTCAGAGCCATTTGAACCATTTGAATGGGCATAAAATCTACTGGCGCAATATGTGGACTACATTTCCCCTGTAGTACATGAGACTATCCTCAAACACATAAAGAGTTTAACACAAAGCAGTTGCAAGTATCATAAATTGCAGTAGTGCAAAAGAAAAATGCCTTTTGCATGCTGCACATTAATTTTTTTTCTTTAATTTGTGCACCCAGATGTGGTTCACCTTAGTTACAAGGCATCTTCAGTGAGCTTCAGATTAGTGTATAATTCATTATCTGTAAGCCAAACAGCTTTCTATCAGTAGCAAAATTGCTAAAAGTTTGCAGTTTGCTTTTGGTCACTGTTTTCGAAATGTAACACTGTTACAGGACCTTAATTAGTACTTTATTCATCTTTAGCAACTGTAGGTATATTTGTTGAAAAAAATAAGCAACCAGCTACACAAAAGAAATTTTTGTTTTTACTTGTTTCACACACTCTTTTTCAGAAGATTAGAATTATCACATTATTATTGAGCATCAAAAATACACTCGAATATGCAGCATGATATTGTAGTCATAATGGCCACAGTACTTTTTATTTAGTGTTCTTATACCATATTTGTTCATGTACTATGATCCACATGACTACAGTACTATGCTGCATACACCTGCTTATTTCTTACGCTCACTAAGAATGGGTTAATTCTTATCTTCTGAAGAAGGGAACTAGATGCTTGAAACTGGGAAAGAAATACAATTTCTTTTGTGTTATTTGTGGCTGATTTTTTTCTGCAAAGGACCTCTTTTATAAGAAATGTAATGTCACTTAATTTTGTGTTTGGAAACATTTCTGCCAGAAATCATCTCCACACTCCACCAGTCGGGATTTTTAGTAGGCCTATGTTGTTCTTGGCACTCTGTCCAGTCACTGTCCAAAAATGTTTGACTACATGAATTTTTTTGTCCTGTTCTACTTGTTTGGTCTTCATTGACTAGGCTACAGTGAGATATTTTTATGCTGATTGCATATATGAGTTATGTAACATTATAAGAGTTAAACTGGTTTTTGTGAACGGTTGTATGTCTGTTCCCCTGTTCTCTGGGATATTTCTGGGAAGGATACATTGTTTTTTATCTGTGAACTTTGGATTAAAAAAATTTGTTCATTAATATTAGCACTAATCATGTACATATATCATGTAAATTCTCATTCCATATCATTCTGATAAAAGAATCACTCAAACAGTTGCATGGAACATGTAACTAACTAATTAATTGGCTTGTATCTGCTGCAGACCTTACGAGTCCCCCATTTTCCTCTGACAATAAATTTCATTTTAATCATCTAGGATATGGGTCTGTGTTTAGAGGTTCCTTACTTATCTCCACCTTTAGAGTAAAGATTATATGTATGTTTTATTCCAGTAGATCCATAGTGAGGATATCTTCCAGGATGTAGAACATGTCAAGCAAACAATAACACACAATAAATATTTATGCTTGTGTCTGTATATGTGTGTGTGTGCGAGTGTATACCCGTCCTTTTTTCCCCCTAAGGTAAGTCTTTCCGCTCCCGGGATTGGAATGACTCCTTACCCTCTCCCTTAAAACCCACATCCTTTCGTCTTTCCCTCTCCTTCCCTCTTTCCTGATGAGGCAACAGTTTGTTGTGAAAGCTTGAATTTTGTGTGTATGTTTGTGTTTGTTTGTGTGTCTGTCGACCTGCCAGCACTTTCATTTGGTAAGTCACTACATCTTTGTTTTTAGATATATTTTTCCTACGTGGAATGTTTCCCTCTATTATAACAATAAATATTTACACAGAAAAGCAAATATGCTAATGTGCCTTCCACAAACACCATGTGAAATGATCTTCATGGATGTGGAATAAGTAAAATAAATCTTAAATGTATTTTCATTTAAAAGTTAATAAGTAATTTGACATAAAACATGTAAATAATCAGCACACTGATGTGCATTTAATAATTATTAGGCTATATGTAGCCATGCATCATCAAATAGAAATATCATTTTACAACACTTATTTGCAACGATCGCATTACTGCAATGAATTTGTACAGAAGTTAGATTATACTAATACATTATTTGATATTATTAGTGACATATACACATCAGTTGGTTAAATTTTGAAATTCATCAGAGTAGTAGATGTTAGCCATCAATGAATCCTTTAGACTTCCCTTAAACTGAACTTTATTAATGGTTAAACTTTTTATGGCTGTTGGACCAAAGTAAATGACTTTAAATCCTGGTGAAGATTATTCTTATTTCTAGAATTCATTCCATGAACTGAGCTGTTGATTTGAAAAAGCGATGTATTCTTAATGACAAATTTCATTAAGGAATAAATGTATTGGGAAGCAGTAGTTAGTATCCTTAGGTGCTTAAACAGGCCTCTGTAGGATGTTCTAGAATTTATATCACAAATAATTCTAATAACACGTTTTTAGATGTGGAATACTTTAACTTGACTTGATGAGTTACCCCAAAAAATAATCCCATATGACATTAAGGACTTAAAGGAAGAATAATATGGGAGCTCTTTCACTTTTAAATCACTTATGCCTGACAACATTCACATTGCAAATGGAGGTCTGTTTAGGTGCTTCAGCAGTTCTGTGGTATGTTCCTCCCAGTTCAATTTATTATCAAGCTGTAATCTGCAGAATTTAACACTGGCTAGTTCTTCTATTTGTTTGCCATCGTATTTTAGGCTTGTACTGGTGGGAAACCTCTTACAAGTTCTTAACTGCATGTAGCAAGTTTTCCACAGTTTAATAACAGAGAATTGGCAAACAACCATTTATTAATGTCTCTGGGTTTGAGGCTACATTGTCAACTATAAAATTCTGTTTACATTTATTAATGTCCCTTACAATTTAATAAAAGACAAAGCAGAACATAAATATTAGTATTACATATTTTACTCTTTCAGGAAATGTAAATTGATTCATTGTGTGTGACTACAAATGTAACTAAAGGGAATGATGCCAGCAGAAGAAAGATGGGGGAGATGGTGATAGCAAGTTAGTACAGGGTTCTGGTACCTTGGCTGAGATTCCATTGTAGCCAAAAGGGTACTGCTTTTCAATGACCTAATGATTTTTGCGATCTGTTTAACAGTTGAGTTGGCAAACCTTACATCTGCTGGTGGAGTAGGCAATGCCTGTATAAATAAACCTAATGAATCTGCTTTTGATGGGTCTACTATTGAACTTTGGCAAACAGATTTCGAGTTAATTTCATATTATGCAATATTAAGCAGGCAAAGATACTGCTAGCATCAGAAGTGGGCATTAATTATGATACACAAAATGAAACACTGTGAAAACTTTGTTGGATCCCAGCTGGATAACAGGTCAGAAAGAAGTCAACAAATAGATAAACTAATCAAGAAGTTCAGGTTGCCATGATTTGGTCTTAGGTTGGTTGGTTGGTTGTTTGGGGAAGGAGACCAGACAGCGTGGTCATCGGTCTCATCGGATTAGGGAAGGATGGGGAAGGATGTCGGCCGTGCCCTTTCAGAGGAACCATCCCGGCATTTGCCTGGAGTGATCTAGGGAAATCACGGAAAACCTAAATCAGGATGGCCGGATGCGGGATTGAACCGTCGTCCTCCCGAATGCGAGTCCAGTGTCCAACCACTGCGCCACCTCGCTCGGTCGTTTGGTCTTAGAGATATATCTTATTGTGTTCACCAAACAACAATAGTGCTGGATCATTTTGCAGACAGTTACTTCTTATTGTCTTATGCACAATGGGGCAATGCATCTGAAGTACACCCTCAGTAGAAGAAGTGAGCTGTAAGAATACTGTGTCAAGTACGGGGTGGTTATAAAGATACTTTCACCACTTGAGAGGGCCTTCATGAAAAACAGATGACTGTATGATAGCGAAACATTGTACAAACATTTTTAAAGACATGCAGTAAAGAAATTATGAATAAACCTTTGAAATAAAAACATTTTAGTTTCCATGTGAGAGGTAACATTTGCTAATTGCGTAGCACACTTACATTCCAAGTTACAGATGTAACTCAATGTGACAATCATCTCGATTCATGTCAGCCTGGAAGTTTTTTATGGATACCATATCACAGTTGTTTATAGCGCTTTTCAAATGGTGAATAGTGGAATGTTCAGCTGTTGTGACACAGCTCATGCACTGATTAAAGACCACACATTGCAGCAGCATTCTCAGCAACAGTAACTTCTTCAGTAATCTGTGGCACAATAGTCCTTCTGCCTCTCCCAGGAGCAGTTACCAGATTGCCAGTTAATTTGAACTTTTGACTCGTGTTCTTCAACCCCGATGTGGGAAGAAGACCTCTCTGTATTCCTTCAATTCATCAATACTTGCAAAGAGCAGCAGCACTATTTCTGTTTTGATAAAACAGCTCACCTTGTGCAGACTCATGGTTACTGTCTGCATCAGTAATGCACACTGATGCTTGTTTTTCATCCCTATGTTGCTGTACCAGTATTGGCACATGATGGCAACTCATGGCACTAATACTACCAACAATGCAAATCCTACAGCACACAGTCTGAACATCATTCCTATGAAGGTGGGTACACATATGGTAAATAGTTTTCTGTCTACACTGACTCAAATTGTAAAAATTTATTTACAACCACCCTCTACATTGACTTCACGTGTTGCGCACGTCTCTTTGAGCATATTGGAATTCTTAAATTCAGATCCCAATACTTTCACTATTTAATATTGTTGTAACTCCTAATAAACAGCTATTTGAGGTGAACTGTGACTTTTAGTATCGCAATATTGAACACGTAAATAATTTTTGTGCAGATTTTGCCTCCATGTGTAGGGTTAAGAGTGAAGTTATATACTCTTGTGGAAAGGTATTCAACCTTCGCATCTAACATGAAACAAGAAATTGGAAGTGATGACCCTTGTTGAAAGGTATTCAACCTTTTTGGGGCACAATAGCCTGTGGGCCTCTCTGAAGAGCAATTCCCCAATTGCGAGTTATTTGAAATTCTGCCTCTTAGGAATGACATGACGACAAGTACAGAAGAAAATTAAAAGCAATTGGAAATTGGAATTGATGACCAGCACAAAACAAAATTAAAAGCACACTTTATTTGCTAGTCTTTCTACAAATTTCCTGCTTATCTGGCATCTAGGAATGAAAATTAAAATTCCTATTAACTACCTGGTAAACAGCAGTGCCCATTGTAAAGTTACATGGCAAGTAGTAGTGTAGTAGTACACTACTAGTGTACTGTAAACAGGCATTATTAGATGCAGGTAACTATTTTCCCTTAAAACTATTAATGTACTCAAGTAAATATTAAACTGCACTGTTTAATAGAAACATGGAATCAGTGACTTTTCACAGAGTAGCAACTTTGTTTCTAATTTACTAGGTTAGCTTTAGCTGGAATAAGTACAAATGGTATTATGCAGTACAGTGATAGTTCATTTTTAATGTAGTTTACGGATAATTTCCTACGAATTTCTTAACTGTTGTTATATATACCTTCACTTGTTTCGCATCCCTGAAGGTTCTCCTTCTTCATGGGATCTATGGAACATGAAAATGGTGAATGAGGCTTCAGACCTCAAGGTAACCATGATATATTGTTTACAAAACATATAATAATCCTCTCGTTTTCCCATCATACACTTACTATCACTTTGTATAGACTGAGTAGTCCCCTTCCTATGTACTAAAGAGTTGCAGAATGTGATACTTTTTCACATCTGGCATGTGACCACAATTTACAAAAAAAATGAGATTATTGTACATAACTATTTAAATAAAGTGGTTTTGCAGACAAGTTAATAATCTTTGATTTAAAGCCATGAGGAAAACATTGCACAGTGATAGACTAAATGCCGGTGGAGACTGCATAAGGAAATATCTCACCCAAGAGAAGTGTTTGGTCCAACAAGGAAGCTCAACACTTTGGAGACCATATATAGTACGATGAAAGTCTAAAAGAAGTCTGTGATGTCAGATCCTGATATCATATATCTTTCTGTTGTTATAATGTAGACAGAGTGATGTGGCATTTTCTGCTGGTTTGGAAAAAAATGTAAAACATCTATTCCACAGTTAATTAATATGCATTACTAACAATACTTATGTAATATTCTTTCTGATATTAACTGAAGATTTTGTCTGATTCCAGCTGACTGTTGCCATGATTATCACAGTGGGTTATTCATTGGTTATGATGGCAGTACTAGTTGGTCTGATACTACAGATACAAGAGGATGGAATTCTCGCACCTTCATCGCTTTTCTTAGTTCTCTGTGCAGCTGAATTTTTAATTGCAGCTATATTTCATCCAAAAGAAATGTACTGCTTACCACCTATTGTGGTGTATTATATCACTATACCAAGCATGTATCTACTTCTCATCATTTACTCTGTTTTCAATCTCAATAATATTTCTTGGGGAACAAGGGAATCACCAAAAGCACAAACTCAGCAGGTAATACTGTTTTTGATATTAATCTTGTAAATAAAATATAATTTTAATGTTTGAGGAAAATGTGTAGTGCTTCTAATGTTTGTCACTGTTAACTAAAAAGCTTCAGTTGTTATTGGCATGCCAATATAAGTGAATGCCTATTTCACTCATTCAAATAGGATGTAATTTTATGATTATCTTACGATAAAAAGAGCCTGGAACACAGGTGTCCATATGAAACTTTTTCTTTCATCAACATTTCCATTACAATTTGGATTGAACAAAGTTGAATGAGCCCTGACCAGATCTGAGCAACTAGGAATGATTGGAATAATTCAGCTAAGTTATTATTCACTAAATCCAGTGGCAGATTTAAAAATTTTGTGTCCCTAGGCAGATCATATTATATGACCCCCCCCCCCTCCCCCCCACCAAAAAAAAAACATGATTTAAATAATAACTATTACCCAATCGCTTCACAATTGCCATTTTGGGTGGGAGTGCTGTGAGCTATTTCCGTACTCTGCTATTCATTGTTCTGAAGGATGTGTCTGTCAGCGGTCTAGTCGCACTCAATCAAAATGTAATATTGTTTCTGAACTTTACTTGGTGTACAGCAGCGGATAAAACAAACTTAAAACTGCACTGTGTTAACACATTATTTTGTTGAAAGACAAGAGGAAAATAATTTTTCTTTTATGGCATAAAAATTCAGCAGAGTGTGTAGGAGACAATGGATTTTTGTTATACATTCACTTTTAATATGTTCTTTTACACGAAACCATTGAAAATGAAAATAAAGTTGTGTTACCATCTAACAATTGAAGTGAACGTGTCATACATTTGAAATTAATATGTACTTTTACAGATATGCGTTCAAAATTAAAATTAAACTCTTGTTTTACAATCTAATAACTTGAATGTGTAGCAGGGGGGGGGGGGGGGGGGGGGGGGGGGGAAATTTTTACACAGGCTAGTGTGGAAAAATCAAATTTGTTTTATAATCTAATACTCGTAGTTAACGTGTAAGGCATTAGGGTCTGTGTAGCTAGATGCTGCATAATAAGTGTACACAATACCTTTAATCCATGTAAGAGCTGAAAAGTTTTGTACTGCAGCTACTGCTCTCGCCATAGCTCTTTCTAATAGTAGAAGCAAAGCTTTTACGTATTTATTGACTGAACCATACTACATTATTTATAAACACTTTCTCATCTGAGTGTACACTCCGATAACATATATTTCTACAATAACTATACACATTTCAGGAGACGCCAAGAATATACATCAGTTGTAATATAGTACAGTAGCAGTATGAGTCTGTACAGCTCCGAGCGGCCTGGGTCATTCAGGTATTGTTTAGTACTGTCGGGTGCCTTCAGTCATGTCTGCATGTAAATGAGTTTTAGTTCCGCATTCTGCCATCAGAAATTGTAAAATAAACAGGTAAAAAGTAGTTTGTAAATCCAATGAATGTGCTCTGAGTTATAACAAAAATCACATTGTAATCTTAAAATTTCAAAATTAATATTAATAAATAAACAAACTCACCAGCCAGCAAAGTTTGCATCTGGCTTTGACAGCAGAAAACTCGTTGATCATATCTTCACAGTTCAGAGGGTTATCAGTTAGGAGGTAGGCTTCGGCATGAAGAATAGACAAGGCGTTCAATCTCTCCTCAGACAACGTAGAACGTAGGTACGATTTAAGTCTTTTAAGCGCCGAAAACAAGCATTCTGCTGAAAAATTTGTAAGTGCCATACATAGAATTATGCAATGTCAACATTCGGAACACGGACTGTAAACTCTCTTTCCATAAAAATTTACTCATTTTGACTGGTTTATCACTAATCTCAGAAGATTTCAAAAGTTCTGCGAAACGTACACATTCACTAGGGAAGGACAGCTCTAAATAAGTATCATAATAATGTCTGTGAAATCTTATGGAACTTAACTGCCAAGGTCATCAGTCCCTAAACTTACACACTACTTAACCTAAATTATCCTAAGGACAAACACACACACCCATGCACAGGGGAGGACTCGAACCTCCATCGGGACCAGCCGGACAGTCCATGACTGCAGCGCCTTAGACCGCTCGGCTAAAATCTGTATGACGCTTGAAGTTTTGCTGCAAATTCAGCAATAACAGGGGAACTGTTCTTAAGGTCACTAAAAACTGTGAAGGAGTCCAACAATGTTCTATATCTTTCCTTCCTTCTCACTAATATGGCATTCAAGTTGTCAGATACTGGGAGCAATATATGAAGATAGTAACTGTTCCCGAAAGAACAGATATCATTGATGACTGTGCAGCTTTAGAATAAATGATAATTAATTTCAACCCTCAGCTGCTGGCAGGTGTTGTTGATATACCTCGATGGGGACAACTGAAAATATGTGCCCCGACCAGGACTCGAACCCGGGATCTCCTGTTTACATGGCAGATGCTCTATCCATCTGAGCCACCGAGGACACAGATGTAGAGATGAGTAGCGCAACTGCAGGGACTTATTCCTTGCACGCTTCCCGTGAGACCCACATTCCCAACTGTCCACAATCTGCATAAGTAATGTTCCTAATAGATATTTACCCATCCACTCATTAATCGTGCCCTGCCCTCTAAAGTGATGATTCCCGTAAGAGTTCGGGCAACTTGTGCACATTCACACAGATGAAGGTCAATGGCCGGGTAGCCTTTCAACTATATGAAGATAGTAACTGCTCCCGAAAGAACAGATACCATTGATGACTGTGCAGCTTCTATCTATATCTATTAGGAACATTACGTATGTAGATTGTGGACAGTTGAGAATGTGGGTCTCACGGGAAGCATGCGAGGAATAAGTCCCTGCAGTCGCGCCATTCCTCTGTGTCCTCGATAGCTCAGATGGGCGCCGGCACGGTAGCTCAACGTGTTTGGTCAGAGAGCTGGTTGGCCTCTGTGATAAAAAACTGAGTGGAAAGACCAAGAAACGAAGTAGAAGTGGATAGTTCCTGTGAATTATTATGGGTGGAGGTTACGCTAAACAACCGAACTAGGTTAATAATTGGCTCCTTTTACCGACCTCCCGACTCAGCAGCATTAGTGGCAGAACAACTGAGAGAAAATTTGGAATACATTTCACATAAATTTTCTCAGCATGTTATAGTCTTAGGTGGAGATTTCAATTTACCAGATATAGACTGGGACACTCAGATGTTTAGGACGGGTGGTAGGGACAGAGCATCGAGTGACATTATACTGAGTGCACTGTCCGAAAATTACCTCGAGCAATTAAACAGAGAACCGACTCGTGGAGATAACATATTGGACCTACTGATAACAAACAGACCCGAACTTTTCGAATCTGTATGTACAGAGCAGGGAATCAGTGATCATAAGGCCGTTGCAGCATCCCTGAATATGGAAGTTAATAGGAATATAAAAAAAGGGAGGAAGGTTTATCTGTTTAGCAAGAGTAATAGAAGGCAGATTTCAGACTACCTAACAGATCAAAACGAAAATTTCTGTTCCGACACTGACAATGTTGAGTGTTTATGGAAAAAGTTCAAGGCAATCGTAAAATGCGTTTTAGACAGGTACGTGCCGAGTAAAACTGTGAGGGACGGGAAAAACCCACCGTGGTACAACAACAAAGTTAGGAAACTACTGCGAAAGCAAAGAGAGCTCCACTCCAAGTTTAAACGCAGCCAAAACCTCTCAGACAAACAGAAGCTAAACGATGTCAAAGTTAGTGTAAGGAGGGCTATGCGTGAAGCGTTCATTGAATTCGAAAGTAAAATTCTATGTACCGACTTGACAGAAAATCCTAGGAAGTTCTGGTCTTACGTTAAATCAGTAAGTGGCTTGAAACAGCATATCCAGACACTACGGGATGATGATGGCATTGAAACAGAGGATGACTCGCGTAAAGCTGAAATACTAAACACCTTTTTCCAAAGCTGTTTCACAGAGGAAGACCGCACTGCAGTTCCTTCTCTAAATCCTCGCACAAACGAAAAAATGGCTGACATCGAAATAAGTGTCCAAGGAATAGAAAAGCAACTGGAATCACTCAATAGAGGAAAGTCCACTGGACCTGACGGGATACCAATTCGATTCTACACAGAGTACGCGAAAGAACTAGCCCCCCTTCTAACAGCCGTGTACCGCAAGTCTCTAGAGGAACGGAGGGTTCCAAATGATTGGAAAAGAGCACAGATAGTCCCAGTCTTCAAGAAGGGTCGTCGAGCAGATGCGCAAAACTATAGACCTATATCTCTTACGTCGATCTCTTGTAGAATTTTAGAACATGTTTTTTGCTCGCGTATCATGTCATTTCTGGAAACCCAGAATCTACTATGTAGGAATCAACATGGGTTCCGGAAACAGCGATCGTGTGAGACCCAACTCGCCTTATTTGTTCATGAGACCCAGAAAATATTAGATACAGGCTCCCAGGTAGATGCTATTTTTCTTGACTTCCGGAAGGCGTTCGATACAGTTCCGCACTGTCGCCTGATAAACAAAGTAAGAGCCTACGGAATATCAGACCAGCTGTGTGGCTGGATTGAAGAGTTTTTAGCAAACAGAACACAGCATGTTGTTATCAATGGAGAGACGTCTACAGACGTTAAAGTAACCTCTGGCGTGCCACAGGGGAGTGTTATGGGACCATTGCTTTTCACAATATATATAAATGACTTAGTAGATAGTGTCGGAAGTTCCATGCGGCTTTTCGCGGATGATGCTGTAGTATACAGAGAAGTTGCTGCATTAGAAAATTGTAGCGAAATACAGGAAGATATGCAGCGGATAGGCACTTGGTGCAGGGAGTGGCAACTGACCCTTAACATAGACAAATGTAATGTATTGCGAATACATAGAAAGAAGGATCCTTTATTGTATGATTATATGATAGCGGAACAAACACTGGTAGCAGTTACTTCTGTAAAATATCTGGGAGTATGCGTACGGAACGATTTGAAGTGGAATGATCATATAAAACTAATTGTTGGTAAGGCGGGTACCAGGTTGAGATTCATTGGGAGAGTGCTTAGAAAATGTAGTCCATCAACAAAGGAGGTGGCTTACAAAACACTCGTTCGACCTATACTTGAGTATTGCTCATCAGTGTGGGATCCGTACCAGGTCGGGTTGACGGAGGAGATAGAGAAGATCCAAAGAAGAGCGGCGCGTTTCGTCACTGGGTTATTTGGTAACCGTGATAGCGTTACGGAGATGTTTAATAAACTCAAGTGGCAGACTCTGCAAGAGAGGCGCTCTGCATCGCGGTGTAGCTTGCTCGCCACGTTTCGAGAGGGTGCGTTTCTGGATGAGGTATCGAATATATTGCTTCCCCCTACTTATACTTCCCGAGGAGATCACGAATGTAAAATTAGAGAGATTAGAGCGCGCACGGAGGCTTTCAGACAGTCGTTCTTCCCGCGAACCATACGCGACTGGAACAGGAAAGGGAGGTAATGACAGTGGCACGTAAAGTGCCCTCCGCCACACACCGTTGGGTGGCTTGCGGAGTATCAATGTAGATGTAGATGTAGAAACCAATGTCATGTACGTCCACAATGACCAAATCCAATGCAACGAGGAAAAAAAAAAAAAAAGATGGACAGAGCGTCTTCCATGTAAGCAGGAGATCCCGAGTTCGAGTCCCGGTTGGGGCACACATTTTCAGCTGTCAACGTGAAGGCATATCAACAACACCTGTTGGCAGCTGAGCATTTCAATTAATTATCACTGGGAGAAATGTTTCTACTCCAAACTTTTCCCTTCCAGTCAGAAAAACTTCTTCAGAGTCCGCTTCTTCGTCGTCGTGTAGTTTGCATTTTCATGATCTTTTATAGGTGCATTCATAGTCTATGTCAGTCACAATCTCCATGGATTTATTTTCATAATAGTTGAACATACCATGAATAGATGCAATAAACTCTACAAGTGCATTATTTTAGTATCAATATTTACACTTTGCAATTTCAGATTTACACTATTAAATCTCTGGCGTATGTCCTTCCAAGCTGTCATCATGAATACTGTTTCTAGTCTGCTGAGTTGATTCAATAAAGCTGATGCCTCATTTCACACAAGTAGTTTTTCAAACATATCATTGGCAATATGTGTGAGGGCATTTGTAATGCACGACTAGACCGCTGACAGACACGTCCTTCAGTACAATGAATAGCAGAGTACACAAATAGCTCACAGTGCTCCCACCCAAAATGGCAATTGTGAAGTGATTGGGTAATAGTCATCCACATAAGAATGACCCTTGGAATGCAGTATTTGAAGGAGGTTTGGAATAAGGATGGACTAGAATACTGTTCAGATTGGATGAGAGTTAGAGTATCACTTTTGGTAAGGATGATAGAATTCTGAGTGGGAAACTTCTCTTTTTTTAAATCGTGATGCTAGGTAGTTCTAGGTCTGGTGAAGGATGTAGTTGACTTTTTCAGTGTTTGATGATATTAAGTGCTAAGTAGAGTACTAGTCAATGACTAGTTTATAGTGATGACAGGTGTTTTGGTGTCACAGGAAGAGACAGCATGAGAAAATGTTTCTGGATTCTCTGGGCAAGATAGCCTATCTGTAAATGATCATAAAGGTTATTGGCATGCAGTATTTGGGTAACTCTTACTTCTCACTGTAAATGTATTGCTTATGATTGTAAGTGCTTTAAGAAAGAGACTCTTTGCTGTGTTATGGGTGACAGGAGCAATCTGAGAGGTTGGCATCAATGTCTTGGAAGATAGGTTGTTGATTTGGCAAGGATCAAGTGAAGTGGATTTGACAACAGATGTTGAGGTCCTGGAGGAAATAGCTGATATTGGCCATGCCATGGGTCCAGACCAAGACATCTTCAATGAATCTAAACCAAACAAGGGATTTTAGATACTGAGAGGGTACAAGGAGTCCTCCAAGTGCTCCATAATTGGACTAGCACAGGATGGCAATTATGGAGGTGCTTATGGGAGTAGAAGGGATTTGTTTATAGATTTGACTTTCAACAAAGAAATAGTTATGTGGATAAGAACATGATTGCCTCAAAGGATTAGGAAGGAGGAAAGGATTAGGAAGGAGGTGATGGGTTTTGTATCAGGAGGACACTGGAAAGGTAGTGTACTATCACAGCAAGGTTATAAGGGTGCTGGATCATCATGGTGTACAGGAATGTAACTTCCCCATTGACAAGCAAGGATGCTTATGGTAAAGGGCCAGAAATTGTGCTGAGTTAGTGGAATAAGTGTTTATTATTTTGCCTCAGGGAAGGGGACTGTTGATAAATCAGTTGGAGGTGCTAGGCAAAAAAGGTAAAGAATCTTTCTCAGGAGTGTGTAGCCAACCACAATAGAATAACCGGTAGGGAAAACAGTGGAGTTCCTTTAGTTGAGCTTGGGGGTTAGGTAAAGCATGTGTGTGTGTGTGACTGACAATGTGTGGAGAGACATGGATTCAGATGACAGGTTTTGGAGTGGAAAAAAGGTGTTTTGAAGCTGCTGGAGGTTGTATCGGACTTTTGGGGTGGAATCATAGTGGTAAGGTTTGTAAGCAGTGTGAAAAATATCTTTAATTTTGCAGCTTAATAGTTTGAAAAATGCAAAGTCAGTGACCCATGTTAATAACCAGATTATGGGATTATTTTTCTACAGAATAATACATTAATCAACGTGCATTCCACAGGGATGTTACTGGGTCCACTGTATTGGGATTCAAGTAAGGAAGGTGAAACCAGTTTGGTGATGAGGAGTACCTGGAAGGTTACCAGGAGAGTAAAAGGGTGAAGAATCAGGACTGGAGGGAGACTGGAATTGGTTAAGTCACTTTTTGATGTGCACATTGGCCTGGCAACGGTTGTTAAGATGGGAAGTGAAGGAATTATTCTAGTGACGAGAATGGGTAAAATAGAGCAGGTCCTTCCCACGTTCAGTAGTTTTACATATGTGTATATATATTTTTTAATTTTCTTAAATAAGAATGTGAAGTAGAGACTTCATGAGGAATGAGTCAGAAATACATTACAAAAATTACTCTGGTTGACCATTTTTACATATATTAGCTGCCAGTAACTACTAACATTGTTTTTTAATTAATTTTTTAAGAATAATATGCATCTGATTTCTGTCTTCATCATTATCATCTGCTATTTGATGTCCATTTGTAGATAAATTGTTTCTCTTGACTTTCCATGTGTTAAGGTGGTCTTCAGCTATCCATATCCATGTTATTTGAAAATATTTTCTACCCGTCTTTCACTAGGTCATTCTCTCAGCCTTTCCTTATCTCTAGGTGGCCATTTACCATCCATTCACCTGGCACTATGTCATGTCCACCTCCATGTCAATGTCATTACTACGACAAGTAAGTCTCCCATTCAAGTCTGTTTCCTGATCCATTCATTTGTTTTCCTCTCTCCCCCAGTAATTATCAGTGTGTGTCTGTCCATTGCTTGCTGAGCAGCACTTAGTTTTTGAATATGTCCATGTCTGTGTGCCACAAGTCAAAATAAGTAATATGTATTGATTGTAAACTTTCCTTTTCAAACACTTCATAGTCTTATTTTTAAAGCCATACTTATTGTGCAAAGAGTAATTTTTATTCATTTATTTCTTTAGTTTACCAACCAGTTGTTGTCCACAACTGCTATAAATACAATCGCTCCTTGGTTGTATAAATTCATTATTAACTTGTAAAATTTTTGTTTTACTGTGTTCATTGCACATTATTCCATTCTTAATATAATTAAATTACAGACCTACATTCAAGCACACTGTATTAAGTTCTTTTATTTGTTGTTGAAGGTTTTCTTCTCTGAAGCAAAATAATACTGTAATCACCACAATGATGGTGATTCAAAAATTTCCCATTAATACATAGTCTTTCTTCATTTCCACATCTTAAAAATTTGAAAACTTCCACTAGGACTGTTTTGGTGATACAGGTGTGGGGTTTGACTCCTCCGTCAATTTTGGATTTTAAACAATGGAAAGTCCAAGTAGGAGTATCAACAATATTATGAAAAGGATAGGTTTGCTACTCACCATTAAGATGACACATTGAGTTTCAGACAGACACAATGGAAAAAACTGTTATACGTTTAGATTTTGGCCAGAGGCTTCTTCAGGAAAGAAAATACACTCAAGCAAATGCACCTCACATACACACAACTGCATCTCCAGCTTCTCTAGCCAGAATGCAATTGTATCACACTGAACACAAGCAGCAATCCAGAGTGGAGTGCGGGTGTGGGAACTGCGGTAGGGGAGGGAGGGACCACAGGGTACATGTGTGGGGAGAGCAGTCAGCACTGCATGCTGGGCCTACAGGGGGGAGGGAGGGGAGAAAAATGAGAGGGGCAGAAAAAGGAAAAAAGGCCAGTGGGTGCATTGGCAAAGAGCATTGCACAAAGAGGGTGAGGGGATGTGTATTGACAGGGCATGTAGGACAGAGGGGCAGAAACTGTTAAACCTGAACCAGACCAGACGTTTGAGACTCTGGGATGCAAGGAATGTTACCTGGACAAGCTGGCAGAGGAGGGTTCTGTGCAGGTGCCCATGGCTCTACCCTTTACCTCCTGTACCCCTACTCATCACTGTTGATGCCAGTTCCCTATCACCAACAACTCTCTGGCCCATTGTCTTGCTACTGTTGAACACTACCTCTTGCTATGTCCTTCAGAGTCCAAGCCCACTATCTCATTGCTCGTACACGGTACTAGCTTTATCCTAACTCACAACTATTTCTCCTTTGAAGGGAAGGTATACAAACAAATCCATGTTACAGCCATTGGCACCTGTGTAGTACCCCCTGTGCCAGCCATTAACAAATGTGATATGTATTTGTAAGCATTTCTCCACGCCAGAGTTTTGTTTATGACTAGCACCTGCTCATTTTGCTATAACGTAAATCTGTTATCAAGCCAATGATTAGTCTGAACACTGTAGTGCTGTATTAAGCATAGTCCTATTAGAGTTGATATGCCATTGCCTTTCATTAACTTGATTTCCCCTGTCAACCTTAGGGGGACCCACAGTTTAGTATGAACTGCAAACTGCAGTATGGATTGTTGCTTTTCAAATTACCAAGTCATTACCAGAAGTGACAGAAAAATTCATTGGAGTGACTGGGGATTGAACCCTAGACTGTCAGACATAGAAAAGGTGTACAACTTTGCTTCCGCCGTTTGCCGACAGGTGACGGCAACGGTAAGTAGCGGTCGAAAGAAACAGATCGCAGATGTCAGGCAGTTAGCTTGGAGCTCAGTCAACGTAACCTCATTCAAACATTAGTTGATTTGTGTCTGCATCATAAAGTTGTTCTTGATTGAAAATGTCAGTTTACGAGCCAAATTCTCATCATTTGCGGGAGGTGTTACTGTTTTGTTTCAGTATGAAGAAAACAGCGACAGCGGCTGAGTCTCATCAAATGCTCTCAAGTACGTATGGTAAGGATGCTATTAGTGAAAGAACATGTTGTGAGTGGCTTCAACACTTCAAGAACAGTGATTTTAACATCGTAGACCGGCTTAGTGGTGGAAGAGAGAATCTTTTGAAGATGCAGAATTGGAGACATTGCTGAGTGAAGACTCGCATCAGACTCAAGAAGAATTGGCACGATTGGTGGGAGTGACACAGCAGGTCATATCAAAACGTCTCAAGGCTATGGGCATGATTCAGAAAGAAGAAACTTGGGTCCTGTGTAAGCTGAAACCAAGAGACGTTGAACAGCGTTTGTGTGTTTGTGAACAGTTGCTTCAGTGGCAAAAACAGAAGGGATTTCTGCATCACGCTATGACCAGGGACGAAAAATGGGTTCATTACGATAACCCTAAAAGCAAAAAATCATGGGGATATCATGGCCATGCTTCCAAGTCGACGGCCAAACCGAATATTCACGACTCCAAGATCATGCATTTGATGGGACCAGCTCGGCGTTGTGTACTATGAGGTGTTAAAACCCAGTGAAACAATCTCAGGTGCTCATTATTGAATGCAATTAATGTGTTTGAGCAGAGCATTAAAAGACAAATGGCCGCAATACAGTGAGAGACACGATAAAGTGATTTAGCAGCGTGAAAATGTTTGACCCCACGTTGCATAAGAGGTCAAAACGTACTTGGAAACATTAAAATGGGAAGTCCTACCCCACCCGAATTATTATCCAGACATTGCACCCTCTGTCCATCACCTGTTCAGATCAGTGGTGCATCGCCTGGCTGACCAACACTTCCGATCTCATGAAGAAGTCACAAATCGGATCGATTCGTGGATCGATTTGTGGATCGCTTCAAAAGATGAACAATTTTTTTGATGCAGGATTCATACACTACCCCAAAAGATGGGAGAAAGTAGTGACCAGTGATGGAAAATACTTTGAATGATACATGTGTAACCAATTTGTTTCATTAAAGCCTCAAATGTTGGGGAAAAAATGGTGGAAGCAAAGTTGCACACCTTGTAGCCTACAACTTATACACCGAGGCACTGAGATTTATGTTAAAAGTCAGATGACTCCTTCGTTTGATTAAAGTCTAAGTTAATTCTTTGGACTTCATGATAAATTTAGTGATTTGGGTTCAGTGATAATTTTAGTGAATATCTTGTGAACTATAAAAAGGAAGATGAAGGATCAATAGCTTTTTCTGTCTTATCTGACCCTTTTATTGTGAAATAAAAATATTACAGCTTTGTCCAAGTTTTGGGGAACTGTTCCTTGCCCAAAAATATTATAAAATATTTTCCTAATTGCATTGTACTGCACCAGCCTTGACCAACACTCACAGGAGTTCTTCCTTTCTTCATACCTCAAAAGACTTTGTACACCTCAAGTGGCATTACTCATGGAAATTTATTATTTTCATTACCACTTCTCTGTTTTTAATATTCACATTTATTTACAACACCAAATGAAAACCAATTCTGTGTAATCGAACAGTCCACAGATGTACTGCCGAACCTTAGTGTCAAATGGGCACAATATTTTGGCAGTCAGACATTTCGCCATTAATAGGTGCATTGATGAACTAAGCTCCTTAGGGCACACAGATGACATATATCTCCTCCCACAGCAAACTGTTCCCTCTCTGATCTGCCCATGAAGATGTGCACCGGGAGTCATAGAGACACTTATGTCAGTGTCTGTGGTAGTGTTGATGTAGTAGCTTGGTTGCCCTGGTCACCAGATCATTATGTTTGGTGAGCATCTTCTTAATTAGACTCAAGTACTAGTTCCCAAGCCTTACTGGGATTATAGCCACAGTCGCCATTGATAAGATTGTGTTTGGTTCGAATTTCAATGGCTTCTTTAATGGGACTGTCACAGTATCCGGAAGTCTGCACTAAATTCCAGATAAGTTCATATTTCACAGCATGATTCTCTGGCAGGCAGTGCTCGGTGGCAGCCAACTTGTTAGATTACATTAGTGGAGTGTGCTGTTGGTGTTCTCGGCATTGATCTTTGACGATGTGCACTGCTTGTCCAGTATATGTCTCGCCACATTGTCATGGAATTTGATATACCCCAGCCTTCTGCAAACTGTGGTCATCTTTGACACACCCTAGTAATGCCTGCGTTTTATTGGTTGGGCAAAAGACAGTTCTTATCCAGTGCTTTTTCAGTAAGCGCCTAATTTTTCCGGATAGCATGTCAGTGTGCGGTATAAAGGCTGTACTTATCTCTTCCTCTATGATTTCTTCTGTTTAGGGATGTGGTAAAGAGTGCACCTGATCTGCCATTTTAGTATTAGTTTTTTCAGCACACGGTTCTGTGGTGTTCAAATTCCTGAGGCAGACACCTTGCACATGAGATGGTGTGTACTCTGTGTACTAGTGTTTTCAATACCCTATTCCTTGGCACAGAGTGGTAGCAACTATCTGCATGCAAATACAGGTTAGTTTGTGCTTTATTTCAAGACATACCATGGCCCAGAGTGCCATCAGCTCTTCTCCTGGCCATAATGTCAAGGAATGACAGTCTTCCTGCTGACAAAGGCAATGATACTGTTGTTTTCTCCCACAAGGACTACACAGATGCAGAACTTGTTAAATGAAGACTCCTACAGGAAGATCAGTGCTGATCCCACCAAGTAAGTGGAGGACAAAACCAGGGCACCTCTCAAGGAATTGGAAGTACCAGAGAGGGTCATCAAGAAACTGATATCGTAGTGAGCTTTGACATTGTTTCATTATTCCCGGGGTTCCTCTCGCCATAAATTTGGCAAGAAAATCACTGACATTTTCAGGCTTGTCCTAACATCCTAGTATTTTCTGTTTAATGGAGAAAACTATGAGTGAATGGAGGGAGTTGCAAAGTGCAGCCAACTCTCACCAGGGATTATGAATTTGTATATGATTCACTTTGAAAAAGAGGCCGTGAAGGCATCCAAATGGAAACCCACCTGCTTTTTCTATTGTGTGGGTGACGTGTTCACCATCTGGCCCCATGGAAGGACAAACTGCTTGACTTCCCAACATCAAATTTGCTATGGAGACTGAAGAATAAGATGCACACTGACCTGTATTTACATGCAGATAGCTGCCACCACCCTCCACAGAGCAATAGGGTACTAAAAACACTAGTTTACAGGACAGACATCATTTCAGATGCAGAGAATCTGCCCCAGGAACTGGAACACCTCAGAACTGTGTTCTGAAAAAAAACAGATACTCAGAATGAAGGCACATTTACCATATTCTTTGCCCCGCCACTAAAGTACAACTGCTTGAGATGGAAGAAATCATGAAGGAAGAGGTAGCCACAGTTTTTACACTGCAAACTGCTGTGCTTTCAGCAAAGGAGGGCACGTTCTGAAGAAGCACCGCATAAGAACTATCTTTTGCCCCCACAAAAAGACACAGGCATTACTGGTGAGTGTCAAAGATGACCTCAGTTCGCAAAAGGATGGAGTACATCAGATTCCATGCAAATGTGGCAAGACATATATTGGACAAACAATGCACACTGTCAAAGATAAATTCCAAGTATACCAGTGGCACACTCCACTAACTTAAACTAACAGATCGGTGGTCACAGAGCAGTGTTTATCAGAGAATCATGTGACGGAATATGAATGTGCCTGGATTTTAGTGGAGATTTCCAAATATTGGGACAGCGTCATTAGAGAAGACACTAAAATTTGCACCAGAGATGATCTTTTCAAGTGGAACTGCAGCAACAATCTCAGCAAAACTTGGGAACCAGCAATGCGTCTAGCAAGAAGATTCTCACCAAACATGATAATCTGGGGACTAGGTGGACTGAGCAACTACATTGACATTACCACATATGCCAATACAAGTATATTCTTGGCTGCCAACATGCACTCTCATGGGCGGACCTTGGAGGGAACATCTTACAGGGGGTGGGGTGGAGGGAGGGGGTGGGGCGGTGGGTGAGGAAATAAGACAGCTGCATGCCCTGAGAAGCTCAGTTTGTCTATGCACTTGGCAATGGGGCCATATTTGATCACTGTAATATTGTGCCTGTTTGACATTAAGGTCTGGCACTCTGATGGGCTGTTTGATCAATGAATACACCAGGAGAAACTGAAGAATCAGTTCTATATTCTTTTAAAATGATTATGAAACAAAACTGTTGCAAGACATAAAATTCTTTGTTGAGTGTCCCAGAGATTCTGTGTTGTTCTTTGTGATGGATTGGCACCTGTATCTTCATTTAATTGAGAAGGTAGTAATAGCATGTCCCTCAGTACAGTTTTTTTGTCTACATGTGGCCCAAATTCAGTGCACTCAAATTTGAAACAATGTGTTATGACAATATTCAATATTATTTGATTTTTATTCATTAATGACTAAAGACATGTATTGAATATGAGTGTGGTACACTCAGATATTGAATCTTTAGCAACTTAAACATTTTTTTCAAAATTGATAATCATAATTATTATGTCTTGTGATACCTTTGAAATCTTTGTGTAGGAACAAGCAGTGGCCATAGAAACAAAGAAAAAAGATAAGAAGAAGGGCATGTTTAGCTTCCTGACAAAGTTCACTGACAAAACAAAGAGCAACAAAGGCTCCATTGAATTTTCTCTGGCTAATTTATTTAAATGCATGTGCTGCACATATCCAAAACCTTCTGAAGAAACAGAACGTCTACTAATGATTTCTGGAAGTTTAGAAGCGATTGGAAAGAGACTGGAGACCCTTGAACGGTGAGACCTGTTTTATGAACATTAGAAAAGTCAAGTAATGTGATAGTATCATGAAACAGTGTACTTATGCAGCACTAACTATTAACTGTCAATAATGGTTGTCTGTTTAATTTATGTTAATCAAGGGCTTTTACTATTACTTTTTTCCCAATAGATTCATAATAATATCATTGCTTAAAAATTCATAATTCGCACTTACGTGTCCACCCAAGGGAAATAATTATTTAGTATGTGGTTTAAGAATGCAGATTTATTTAATTAAAAACACCATTCACTCTGACACTAAAATTAGTTTGGAATTTCTTAAATCAGAATATGGAACTCCACTCAAAACATTACACGGTGGTGAATAATTTTTTTCCAAATTGTCTGATCAATCATGTTAATTATTGTGACTCTTCAAGCTTTCCCAGCAGATATGGTGGAATAAACTTCACAGGTTTGACACTGGATGACATTCAAATTTGCACAATGTCATCCAGTGGAAATTTAGTTATTATTAACTTTACTGGACACATTGGATCCTGAGTTGTTCCACATCCAGTTCTTCTTTGAAGGTTGTATTGTTCAGTTCTGGTGATCTGCCCAGTACCATTTCATTCTTTCTGATTGTAATTTTTGCAACTCGTCTGAAATCTCTGTAGACCTCCTATGCATCATTTCTGCTGAAAATGTTTTTTTCTTAAGAAGAATACTAATTTTATCATTGTCCTCTGTATCTGTTTTCTGGAGTTTATCTGCTTTAAGATCTTGCTGAATGTTTGGATCCATTGTCCTCCTGTCTTCTTTCTAAGATTCCTCATCACAAGTTGTTGTAAAATCCTGTTTCTTTTTATTCACTATAAGTGAAAGAAAGAATACTCTTTTCTTATTCATTATGCTGGTGACTGGGTCAGTCTCCTGATAGACAGATTCAGTGGGGAGACTCCTTTGAGCTTCTGTTTTTATTTGTGTAAGTTCTGATGATTCTTCTTTTAGTTTTGAAGGGCTGAGCAGTTCCTCTTTCATTTTTAATGTGGAACAAAGTTTCCCGAGTATAAGTGACTCCCAGAAGAGTTATGGTTTTGTATTGTTGGAACTTAGTGTCTATTGAGAAGCATTTCTTATTATATGTTGACCAACTAGAAAGTGAGCCTTTATCATTTTGTTGGTTCTATTTATCCCCATTTGTTTCTCACTTAAGTTACACTTCATAATTCAGCTATGGTGTTTAAACAGTAGAACTATATAAATTTTTTAATTGCGTATGAAGGCTTTTTCTTATACACAGGAATTTCATGGGCATGGTCTGAGTTTTCTGAAAGGATACTTGTTATCCTGTTTTTAATTGATTATGAAGGCTTTTTCTTATACACAGGAATTTCATGGGCATGATCTCAGTTTTCTGAAAGGATACTTGTTATTCTGTTTTTAAGTTGATTTTGTGAGACTGGAGATCTGGGTATGATCTACTTTGATGTCATGAGTTAAGAGAGCTAAATGATCAGCAAGCTGCAGACAGTTTGTTCTCATTGAGGGTTTTGCTCCAATTTTGATTTTAGGCAGATTTTCTTTGTGTCAAAACCTCATGACGTAGTTGATGGCAACATTGAAAAGCAGTGGAGACAATCCATTGCCTTGTCTAAGACTTTTTATTGTGAAAACATTTGAAATTGTATCCCTAACTTTACCTTGGAATTTGTCTTGGTTAAAGCTAGTTTTACGGTTTTTGTTAATTTGAGATGAAGACTGTATGTTTTGAGGATTTTTAAAATTGTGAATCTGTGAATATTATCACATGCTTTTTTGAAGTATGTGAATGAAATAAGGAGTTGTTTAGTTCTGTATGTCCAATGACCTTGCCACAGTGGAAACATTGGTTCCCATCAGGTCACTGAAGTTAAGCACTGTTGAGCTTGGCTAGCACTCGAATAGGTGGCCATCCTGTCTGCTAATCTCTGTTGGCAGACAACAGCAAGGAGAGTGGTGTGCCGTCCATGTGACCTTCCATATCTGCATCCAGTGATAGGCTGAGAATGAAATGGTAGTCAGTCTGTACCATTGTGTCTTACGAGGCACGTTTGGACATAGTTTATTTCTGTATTTGTAACATTCTATTACTAGTTTCAGACTGAAAATTTGGCATGGGCAGCTGCTGTGTGGATGAAATCTTCCTAGTATTCTCCAAATTGTGCTTCCAGAGTGTTGTTGATCTTGTTGTAAATTGTACAGGAGAAAATATTGTTTGTAAAGTCTGGAAGTCCCTGTAATTATCTATGTTGGTTTTATCACCTTTTTTATGTAATGGGGAGATTATTTCTGTGGTCCAATGCTCTGTAATTTTCTTTACAACCCATATTTTGACCAGCTTTGGTGGAGATATATGACTGCACGTTTTCCTTGTTTTTCCAGATTTCTGCACAGATTAGGTATTTGCCAAGAGCCTTGTAATATTTTAGTTTTCTGATTGTGAGTTTTATCTCATTGCTGTTGAGTATCTATTAGACCATGGGTGGTTAAAATGAATTTGTCCATATTTCTGTTTGGTCATCACAATTTAAAAATTTGTTGAATGTCTCTGTAAGGATCTCTTCTTTTCTTACTATGTGGCAACTTTCCTGATTTGACTCTCAGTTTTAATTTTTTTAGGGTGATTCATATTTTTAAGATATTTGCCAAAAGTTTTTTTAATAATGTGGCAATTGCTTTTTTTTAAAAAAAGTTACATCTATTATTTCTAGTTTTTTTTTTAAGGATTTTTGCTTTGTTCATCTAATGATTTTATGAGTTGGACTTCCTGTGTTTTATTAGCTCTAAATTAATTTTTTCTTGAAGTTTGGACTTGATGGTTAGTTCATGCAAGCGTGGTGTCTTGTCTGTACCACCTGGCTGCATTCGTTCCACCAATCATGTTTCTCCCTGAGATTGGAGCTAGTTCTTCTGCTGTCAACTATAATTTGATGATCAATTCTTGTAGTGATTTGATGTTGATAGACTCTTTCCAGATTTCGTGTAGGACATGTTTCATTCATTTGGTTTGGAAGAATTTTCTCCAATTTTTATTTGGAAGTTCATTCTTTACCCTAGGAGTTAATTTTATTTTGATCTTTACAGTGTAGTAGTCAAACTGCATGTATGTTATCTTTGGGACTTCAAGCTTGTAGATTTGATGATGGTACAATTTATACAGGGAGACATGATCTAGCTGCCATTCACATTTTATGAATGCATAATGTTTCCAAGTTTTTTTTATTTGATTTTGTTATAAGTTTGTGGTTCCTGCAAATTTCAGTTTGACCAGTCTTGTTTGTTCATTTATGAGCTGGTCATTTTCCATTAACATCTTGGCCTCTTGTTACTTGTTCCAGTTGTGCATTTAAATACAGTTAATAATAATAATGACAATAGTAGTAATAATAATAATAATAATAATAATAATAATAATACTTTATTCGATATAAAATGATTCATTGCATATATGCAAAAATGTGAAGATTTAATTTTTCTCTTATGAATTAGCCAGTTGTAATTGAAACTAGCTTACTCCCCTTTTACAATATTATCTCAGTTCATCAGTCAGTCTGCTAGTAACATGACATCAATTACAATGACAGTTCTTTATTGTTCAGCTCTCATCAGCACAAATTCACACCAAAAATAGCAGTTGCACCACAAAGTTTCTGACAATATTTGTTTCTGACAGCCCATACCATGTTCACACCACAAATCTTTCTCTCTCTGCCAGAAATGAAAGACTGACAGTACTTAAATGCTGAAGGCATCTGGAGCCAAAGACATATTTATAACTTTTTGACTACAAGGATATTAGAAAACAATACAGGAAACACGTCTTACGACAATATGAGGAACAGGTCATACAATTGTCATTTTAAGAACCTGAACACCACTTTGTATGTAAACTCTATATTCTTTGATTGTATAAGGCATGTTATGTGATACTAAAATTGAACTGAATTATTAAGAACACTGAACAAAACATACTATTACATGCCAAGTGATGGAATAAGAGTGAACAAACTGCAATGGCGGCACACATTTGAAAAAAGTCAAAGATTTTGGTAGTTCAAAGATAGCATGTTGTGTCAACAATTGATTCTGGTGCTCGAAGACCACCACGAACCCCACTCCTCCCTAGTGGGGAACACGGAGAGAGGTGGTGATGTAGGTTGGTGTGGCACTTGGTCTGTGATTGTAGATACCGTTGATGATGAAATCGTGTTGCCACATTGGTGGGCAGAGCAAGTGCTGAACCAGGAAACTGGGATCAGGCAGCCCAACGGTGTGGGGGCATGGAGCGCCATGAGTGGCATGCAAATAGTGAGGGGGCCATTGTTGTCAATTGAGGCAGTGTTGGCTGTCTCCTCTTGTATGGAGGGATCACAAACGCTCAGAGGAGCATGATGTGTGAAGCTATTCACATGGGTACTAGAAGAAATCTGCTAAATTTCGATTACATGGTAAGTCACTCAAATCTTAAGGCTGTAAATTCAACTGCATACTTAGGGATTACAATTACAAATAACCTAAATTGGAATGATCACATAGATAATGTTGTGGGTAGAGCAAACCAAAGACTGTGATTCATTGGCGGAACACTTAGAAGGTGCAACAGGACTACTAAAGAGGCTGCTTACACCATGCTTGTCTGCTCTATTCTGGAGTATTGCTGTGCGGTGTGGGATCCACAATGGTTGGGACTAACAGCTGACATTGAAGAAGTTCAAAGAAGGGCAGCTCGTTTTGTATTATCATCAAATAGAAGAGATAATGCCACGGACATGATATGTGAATCGGAGTGCCAATTATTAAAACAAAGGTGTTTTTTGTTGTGATGGGATCTTCACATGAACTTTCAATCACCAGTTTTCTCCTCTGATTGCAAAACATTTGTTGGCATCCACCTGCATAGGGAGAAATGATCATCATGATGAAATAAGAGAAATCAGGGTTTGCTCAGAAAAATTTAAGTGCTTGTTTTTGCTGCGCACCATTCGAGAGTGAAACGGTAGAGAGACAGCGTGAAGATGGTTCATTGAACCCTCTGCCAGGCACTTTATTGTGAATAGCAGAGTAATCACGTAGATGTACATGTAGATGTAGACATAGATGTGGGCGATTGAATCGTCCAGTTTGGGTGGAGGAGCATGCAGGACGGACAGTGTGTCGACGCGTAGCTGCAAAGAGAGATCCTTGATGGGAAAGGATGACATGTCAACGTGGAAGATGACAATGTAGGTGTCATCAGATGGCATTGGCTGCTCAGTGGAATCACTGTGGTGGGGGCAAGGTGAGGGTAATCCTTCATATGCAACCTCTGAACTGGGTGCAATACATGAAGCACTATTGTCACATGCAGTACTGGAGCTGGAAGGAGAGCTCGGCCCATTAGGAGCATTGGGAGTGAGGGGTCACATGAAATACGGGGTGGGGTGGAGTTGTCCTCCAAATCTGCATCTTTGTTGAGCCACTAAGCAGGTTCGAGATGCAAGACGGACGCTGTTTCTCTTTTACCATGGAGCAGAATGCCAAAGTTCTGCAGTGAGTGGCGCAACACTTTATGTGGGCTCAAGTACAGTGGGGGGGACAGCGCAGGTTGCATTGTGTCATCACGCAACAATACATAGTCACAAATGTGTAGGTCTTTGTGCAGTAAAATGTGAGAGCCTGTGTGTGCCCTTGCTGGCGCAGGGCTTATCTACACAGCAAAGTGTCAGACTCGTTCTACTAGAGTCAGAAGTTTGGACTGCACATGCGTGTTAGAGTCCTTGATGAATTACGCCTGAAGGACGAGAGGTACCCTGTACAATAAATCTGCTAGGGAGATTTCTAAATCCTCTTTGTAGGCCATACAGATGCCAAGGAGGATCCAGGGGAGAGTGTCTGACCAAGACGTGTCATGGCACATCATTGCGCCTTTTAACGTACAGTGTCAGTGCTCAGCCAGCCCGTTGCTCTGCAGGTGATAGGCTGTTGTGCATAATTTTTTTGCACTACATTGGTCATACAGCTTGGAAAAAAGAACAACCTCAAATTGTGATCTCTGGTCCATTGTGACTGAAGACAGGCAGCTGGACCACTTGGTCCGGGAGGCTATAAAGGGTCATGCGACAGAGTCGGCTGTTATATCCTTGATCAGAATGGTCTCGCCCCACCAACTAACGTGGTCAATGATGGACAGGATGTAGCAAAAACCCTTTGAATGGGAAGGAATGTCAAACGAGCCCAAGAGTGGGTATGCATGGCAGTCAGCCTTGGAGTGTTGGCAGGGTACACATGAACGGGACCAGTTTTTGCAGTCTGGCCAGCCCCTGTCTGCACAAAAGACTCCGTTATTAGGCACCATGTGCCTAATAACAAAGCACTTCATTATTCAGCATGTGGTGGCCCAAATACTAGGATGTGTGAGGTCATGGACAGCAGCAAATATCTTATGGCACAAGACAGCCAGAACCTTGGGGTGGGCTGTGCCTGTGGAAATGTCACAGAGGACAAGTAGGGAAGAACCTGCAATTTGGTGGGGCTCAATTGAGAGCAAGGTAGACTCACTGTGTAGTAACTGCTGTATGTCATCGTCTGTCTTTTGCGGGATCACTAGTTCATCAAAGTCCAAAGAGAACAAGATCATACCAATTCATAACATGTTGTCGGCGACAATGTTGCCCACCCCATTGGTGGTGAATTGACATATTAAGTCCATGTGTCAGAAGCATCAAGGAGGAAGGTCATCTGTTGGGTTAGACACTGCATCGGCCAGCAGCTTGTGGTCGGTATATATAGTCACCGATCTACCCTCGATGAACTGCTTCATAAACGAAAAAACAGTCTCATTTGAAAGTGACCTGTTTACACTGTGAGGCAGACAACTTTCATGAGAAGAAACAAAGTGGTTGCGCAGAACCCTCGATGTGCTGAAGGAGCACAGTGCCAGTGGTTGCATCACTCGTGTCTGCCATGATCGATATTGGAGCTTTGGAGAACGTGTGCATGGAGTGACAGCATTCGCTAGTGCAGTTTTTAACTTGATGAACGCTCGTTGCAGTCACACCGCAGAACCTTGCGAAGTCCGGAAGTATTCTTTCCTGCAAGTGTATCAGTCAAGAGTGCTTGCAGGGATACAGCACGCAGGATGTGTCATCAAAAATAGTTTATCATGCCTAGGAAACAGCATAGGTCACAGTAAGTCTCAAGCAGAGGAAGGTCACAGAAAAAGGCGACCCATTCCAACATGGGGTGGATCTCTCCTGCAGAGACAGTATAGCCTGGAAATGTCACACTAGCAGCTCGCAGCTGCTATTTATCATCGTTGATCTCAACACTATTCTCGGCAAGTAAATTAAGGACTCTTGACAGATATTGTTCATGCTTCTTGGAGATAGTTGATGAAATAAGAATATTGTCTAGGTATGTGTAACAGTACAGCAGCGAGAATAGTACAGAATCAATAAAATGTTGCCATGCCTGTGTGGCGTTTTTATGCCATATGGTATGTGGCAGTACTCATAGAGTCTGAAAGGGGTGATTATTGCAGTCTTGGGGATGTTGTTCTTATGCATTGGGATCTGGCGGTATGCTTCCTGACAGTGTTTCACACTGAAAACCTGCACACAATGGAGCTGTTGGGCGAAATCCTGTATGTATGGTATCAGATAGTTATCTAAGATGGTCTGGGCATTCAGTTGTTGGCAATCACCACACAAATGAAATGAGCCATCCTTCTTAGGAACTAAGTGGATCAATGAGCACCAATTACTGTTGGGTGAGCTGACAATACTGGAGTCTAGCAATTCTTGTACTGCGGTTTTGCATGCTGCAGTTTTGTGGTGCTAAGGCATCGAGCTTTATGGCATGCTGATGGGCATCCTGTGGTGTTCAATTAGTGAAAAGTACTGTTAGTAACCACCAATAGGATTCCCTGAGTAACAACAGTGGGGGTAGGTGTTGGAACACTCATGACACTAGAGGCTAAAATGTCACTGACCCATGGGAGGAGGCATCACTGCGAGGGTGTCTGCTGCATCTTCGCCACGGTGGTATTGGCATCATCTTGTCCCTGTGGTGTGGCCGCATCCTCTGCTGCCTCGAGTGTGCGTCTCAGGTAAGTTGACGTGGTGGCGATCACCTGTTGTAGGCGTATGTTCTCAGCATGGGGGTCGGTGGACTCATAGTGCTGAGTTGTTAAGCAGGCCGGGGCATCGGTGAGCTCTGCAGTGAGGCAGGCACATTCAGTTGTAACAGCAGACAGGGCGTCACAGTGTGAGTCAGGAGGTGGTGTGGTGGTAGCAAAGGTCCCTGGTATCCAGTTGTGGGTACCATGCTGCAGGGGGGCTCCTGCTTCAAGGTCCGGTGAGAACCCGCAGTTGTGTGGGAAATCCATGATGCTAACAGGCGCAGTCAACACCCACAATGCAGAATATCCAGGTACAGCATAAGGCGGACTAGAGGTGTAGTTGAATTTTGGCCAAGACATGGTGTTGTCGGTTGCCTGGAGTGGCATACGAGGTGCATACAAGTTCTAAGGCCTCCAATTTTTTTTCTCCGGATTGGAAAGAGATAGAAGCATGCGCATTGTTTTAAAATGAGGCCGCGTTCATTGTCAATACATCCCAGAGATGGCAGCACCGTACGGAAGATGGAATTTTACCGCCAGCGACGAGAATGAGAACTATTTTAAATACTTAAAATGGCGACGTTTTCCTTACTTGAACAGCGTGCAATCATTCGTTTTCTGAATTTGTGTGGTGTGAAACCAATTGAAATTCATCGACAGTTGAAGGAGACATGTGGTGATGGAGTTATGGATGTGTCGAATGTGCGTTCGTGGGTGCGACAGTTTAATGAAGGCAGAACATCGTGTGACAACAAACCGAAACAACCTCGGGCTCGCACAAGCCGGTCTGACGACATGATCGAGAAAGTGGAGAGAATTGTTTTGGGGGATCGCTGAATGCTTGTTGAACAGATCACCTCCAGAGTTGGCATTTCTGTGGGTTCTGCACACACAATCCTGTGTGTGTCATCCAGGTGGATGCCACGAATGCTGACGGACGACCACATGGCTGCCTGTGTGGCATGTTGCCAAGCAATGTTGACGCGCAACGACAGCATCAATGGGACTTTCTTTTCATCGGTTGTGACAATGGATGAGACGTGGATGCCATTTTTCAATCCAGAAACAAAGCGCCAGTCAGCTCAATGGAAGCACACAGATTCACCGCCACCAAAAAAATTTCGGGTAACCGCCAGTGCTGAAAAAATGATGTGTCCATGTTCTGGGACAGCAAGGGCGTAATCCTTACCCATTGCATTCCAAAGGGCACTACGGTAACAGGTGCATCCTTCGAAAATGTTTTGAAGAACAAATTCCTTCCTGCACTGCAACAAAAACGTCCGGGAAGGGCTGCGCGTGTGCTGTTTCACCAAGACAACGCACCCGCACATCGAGCTAACGTTACGCAACAGTTTCTTCGTGATAACAACTTTGAAGTGATTCCTCATGCTCCCTACTCACCTGACCTGGCTCCTAGTGACTTTTGGCTTTTTCCAACAATGAAAGACACTCTCCGTGGCCGCACATTCACCAGCTGTGCTGCTATTGCCGCAGCGATTTTCCAGTGGTCAAAACAGACTCCTAAAGAAGCCTTCGCCGCTGCCATGGAATCATGGCGTCAGTGTTGTGAAAAATGTGTACGTCTGCAGGGTGATTACGTCAAGAAGTAACGCCAGTTTCATCGATTTCGGGAGAGTAGTTAATTAGAAAAAAAATCGGAGGCCTTAGAACTTGAATGCACCTCGTAGAAAATGGTAGGAGCGCAGGCAGAGCACTCGACATGGGAGTGATACTAGCATCGCCACCCGTGTCTACATGGAAATAGAGCATGTTGACCCTGTCATAGATGTATAGTAAGCCAGCATGAACATTTCGCATTTGGATAGTTACATGACGCGCAACAAGAGCGCGCAGTGTCCCCAAACGTGGTACCAACATAGTGGGTATGCTGTGTGTGGCGCCTGGCCCAGTGATCTAAAGATGTCCATCCTGCTGGTGAAGACACACCAGAAGTTGATCGCTGTGGTGTGACAATTGTCTCGAGTGAAAACTTTCCTGGACAGCGCAGATTCTCCGTTGTCCTGAATGGCACCAGACTTTCAGCCAGGAGTCCCCTTCCGGTTGTCATCCCACAGGATTTGGTGACATTCACATGGCTGCTCCTTCTGCTCCCATATTGCTTGATCCAGGTGTTGCCCCTTGAACCTCCTTACAGGTGTGTATGATGAAGATGAGGCCGTCTGCGTAGGTGCGACATTTGAATGTGTGTCCCTGCAGAGTGATCCTAATAAATGAGGCTGCAGAGAAGTGGTTCTAGTGGGATGGCATGCTTGATCTTTGAAAAGGGACAACCCTGTTGGATTGACAGCGCAATCGATATTACAGCTGTCAACAGTCCATTTACCATCACCCTCGAAGAAGCATCACAAAGTAGGCATGTGGTTCTGAGGTTGGTGGGAAAGCTATCCGTTCCATCACCTTTGTGAGGGAGATGTTGTCACACGATTTAATCCCTGGTCAAAGTCAACAGAAATGATAGCTCCCAGCAGTCGACAGGCTGTTGTAATGTGATGACACCTCTACAATCACATACTGTTGATTGTATATTAGTATCTCCCCCCAAGAACGTCTGCACAAACGACAGGACTTGGTACAACACTTGTCTGAGATGCATCGTGAAGAGGCACATAAAAACCTCATTATCTGAGCTGAATAAAGTGACAGAACAATAGCTGTCAGGTTGCGGCGTTGGGGCGGGTGGGGCAACTGGGTGAGAAGTGGCAGCAGGTTAGGTGGTCTGACTGCCAGGTGGCACAGTCAATTGCTGTTTCATGCTGCATGTCCAACCTATGCTGGCTGGCCAATGAAATGCAAGAGTCAGGGATGGCACAGTGCTACCAACTTCAGGCGTACCCAAAAAAACTGGTGGATGTGAGCTGGTGCTGTTTGATGATGCTGTATGCCTGGTCCACCAGGTGCAGCTTTTCTTTCAGGGTGTGGTTTTTGTGAGCCAACAGATGTTGTTGGAAATCTGATGGCAATTCTACAAGCCACAACGACCCAAGTATGAGGTCAGGAAGTTCATCCATTCTGACCTGAGCTCATAAGTGGTGCCAAAGTTGAGAAGGCGTACAGTCCACAAAAGACACTTCATGATAATAGAGTGGATGGGTTCTGCAGGAGGACATGTTAAGTGCTTGATGATGTGGGTTCTTGTGGGTGTGTATTTGTGCTGGCTCAGAGACGTGACCAATAGATCGCTGACCAGGTCTGGCTCATCGTGTAGGTGGCTCATGAAACACATGAAGCCTGTGTCATCTCCCAACATGCCATGGATGTAAAGAATATTATCCACCAGCATGAACCATGTTGTAGGGTTGTCCTTTTGAAGTTGTGGAAGCTTCGGAAACCACCCGACAGGTGGCTGCTCTACCATCATTGGAAGATGGTGGGGGGGAGGGGGGGTTGGTGGCAGCTGGTACCCAGAAACTGATATGTGATCTGTCTGTAATGCAGCACGAGTAAGTGTCTGTCAACATGACACACAAGGCATAGGAGAAAACAATGTAGGCGCAGGCATCGCAGCAGATGCAAACACCCTCGCAGGTTGTTGATGTAGCAACGTAATGACATACGAGTTGGGTGGGAGTACCTGCTTGTGTGTCAGACTGGCAGGAAATGTGTTCCCTTCAAATGTTTTGGGGCATTGCACTAGGAAAAACAGGCGCGTGGTTGTAATGAAGAAGTCCGGGATCACCACTATGGGGAACAGGTCATACAATCGTCATTTTAAAACCTTAACACCACTTTGTATGTAAACAGTGTATTTATTAAGAACACTGTACAAAATAACCATCACATGCCAAGTGCCGTCATAAGACTGAACAAACCGCAATGGCGGCATGCATTTGAAAAAAGTCAATGATTTTGGTGCATCGAAGTTAGCACATTGTGTTGACACTTGCTTCTGGCAGTCGAAGACCACCACAATAACATTACATGCATCAATTCTTACAGGGGAAAGCAACTTATGATGGTGCACCCTCCCTCCCCATCCCCAGTTTCTTTTACTTTTTACTATTGCAAATAAGACACTGTAAAAGTTAGCATAAAGCAAAATATTTCATAATTACCATGGAATATCATAGAAATGAAAAAAAAATTGGAAGTCCACACAGCACATTTCATACTAATGAAAAATTTAAATAATGCCACGAAATTTCCTACAAATAATTGATCGAGTTCCTTATGCTTCATCTGATTTACAAGTACACGTACTAAAAGTACAATATGATATACTTCATGTCTTCAATAAAAAGTCATTTGATGACAGTATGAATTTTAACAAAATATGACAAAATAATGTAAAAAAATCCATTGATTATAGCCCTCCTCTCTGTCAATAAGTTGAAATGGTCTGTATGGCACACACAAGCCCTTAGTTGATTTCACTGTGTCATCAGTATTGCATTAGTTGCTTCCTCACCACTGATCTGTGGTCTCACACCTTTTCCAATGATCTAACATGTAACACAACCAGTGAAGAAAAATACTGGCATTAATATTTAATCTACATATCAGTCTGCTAGCAGATGATTAGAAGCCATAGCCAGACATTTCTTGAACAATACTGCTAGTATATACAAACACAAACACACACACACACACAACTTAATATTATACACTTACATTCAATGAATTGGATCTTCTTGACCAAACAGATGGAATGACACCACTACATTCCTTCAAGGGAACTAATACACTGATCAGCCAGAATGTTATGACCACTGACCTACTATCAATATAAATGCATCCAGGTGACAGCAACTGCACCTGGTGAGGAATGACTGTCAGTCAGAGACACGCACTGTGCATGTAGTATCAGTGAGTGTGCCGTCCGTGTGTAGAATGGGAAGGTGCACAGACTATCTTAATTTTACTGAGGGCAGATTTTGATGGCTTGGCACAACTTGTCGGGTGTTCAAGGAGTGCTGTGGTGAGTGTCTTTGACTCATGGCGAAATCAAGGTGAAACCATGTCCATACATCACGGGGTTGGGTGGCCACCCCTCATTACAGATGTCAGACATCATAGGCTGGGCAGACAGAGAACACAGGACAGGCGGCGAACTGTGGCAGAACTAAGACCGGTATTACACCATCAAATTTCTTTGTCAAATATCTTTGTCCAATATCTTTGTCAAAGATATTTGATGGTGTAATGGGGAACTTTAACAAATGTCGTCCAATATTTGATCAAATCTACAGCGAGGCCCTAGATTTGATCAAAGAAGTCGCTTGTCTTCTGTTCACCGCAATGTGATATGTTACCACATGGAGCGCTAGCATCGCTGCATTCTGTCATCTGTAGTGTTTTTATAAACATTGCTGGTAAATACAATTGGTGTTTGCTGACAACTACAAAATTAATAGAGATGTATGAAGCTGATGAGGCGCTTTACAACGTGAGGCACACTGAATACAAAAATAGATTACGAAGATTGGAGACCTGACCTGACCTAACCTAACCCTCTCCTGTAGCAAGGAATCGGAGTGTTACAACGAGCCTGTCTTCTGCAGATGTAGCAGTTCTTAAGTGAATATTGTGCTTTGTGATATGAGGATACACTTCATTGAGCACATACAGAAATGAATGCTCATCCATTCTTAAGTAATTGATGTATGACTTGACGTCCTCCACTATAAGTTCACGCAACAAGTTTTGTTGAATGCTTTTATCACGTCATTGTAAAACCCATGGCTTCACGCAGGTGTGTTTCCTTTTTTTTCCCCCACTTCTCTTCTGCATGCGCACACAGTGCAATTGAGGTACATGCAACTGCTGTGGTTAATAACAAGTTGTCATTGTCAGCCATCTTGAACTTTGATGAAAAATATGATGACAGTGTAATACCCCTTCTAGCACTACGTCCAAGATCTTTGTCAAATATATTTGACGGAATATTTGATCACATCTTTGATCAAATCTTTGACAAAGAAATTTGATAGTGTAATACCGGCCTAACATCAGACTTCAATGCTGGGAAAAGTACAAGTGTGTCTGAACACACTGTGCACCAAACACTCCTAACAATGGGCCTCCACAGTTGATGACCCATGAATGTGCCAAAGTTAACATCATGAGGTCGGCAATTATGACTGAAATAGGCACATGGCCATTGACATGGGACATTGATGCAATGGCAAAGCATTGCATGATCTGATGAATCCCAAAGCTTTCTTCATCATGCTGTGGGAGGGTGCACATACATCGTTTTCCAGGGGAGTGGCTCTGTAACATCTGTACTGCGGGATGGAGACAAGCTGGCAGTGGCTACATTATACTGTGGCGAACATTCAAGTGGGCATCCATGAGTCCAGTGGAGCTTATGCAAGGCACCGTGACACCCCAGGAGTATCTTACACTGGTTGCAGAGCGTGTACGCCTCCTCATGACAATCGTGTACCCTGATGGCAGTGGCATTTTTCAGAAAGATAATGTGCCATGTCACAAGGCACGGAGCATGATGGAGTAGTTCGAGGAACACAGTGGCGAGTTCCAGTTGATGTAATAGCACCCAAACTCACCAGATCTGAATCCGATTGAACATGTCTGGGGTGTGATTGAATGTGTGTCAGAGCTCATCGACCCAATCTCCAGAATTTTTTGGGAATTAGGTGACTTGTGTGTGGAGATGTGGTGCCATTTCCCTCCAGCAATCTACTATGGTGTCATTGCTTCAGTGCCACAGCTTCTCACTGCTGTTATCCGTGCCAAAGCTGTACATACCGGTAGATGGTCATAATGTTCTGGCTGATCAGTGTTAAGCCTAGTTTACACAACGACACTAGGTTGTAGGCAACTGTACTACCGGCCACTGTGGACGCGCGCCACGTGTTTCCACAACTCGTTGGTGAAACTAGACAGTTTCAGCATGTTCCAACTTTGGTGACACTAGCTGCATGAGTTTTGAGGTTATGTGTGTTCGTAGAGTATAGCCAAACTGAAATATGAAGTGGGAAATGGAGAATAATGTTCACTTTTGGGATATCTATGCTTCGCATAAGTGTTTGTGGGATTTCAGTGATGCCGATTACAAAAATAAGCAACATATTGCTGCCGCTGAGATCATCATGTGCTATCATAACATAGATGCTTTGACAATATCTGAGGTGCAGGACAAAATTTATTGAGTTAGCAGCACACATACAACTGAATTAAGAAAAATACAACCATGTGTAATTCTACCTGTGGCAATGCTCTCATCTACAAGATGGCCACGTTGGCCGACTCTTTTGTTAAGGAATATTTTTGACAGGGGGGAAGGCTATACCAATTCAAAAAGCTGCATTCTTTATTCAATATTCATCTATTTAAAATGCTGCTGCAGTGCTCCCCATTCACATATGTTAGAATTTTTAGATATAGCCACTGTACAGATTTATCTTCAAGAGAGTAGTTTGCAAACCATTCTCTTCTTAATGCGGCCTGCTTCGAATAATTGTTGTTGCAAATGTTAATAATTATTACTGTTAATATTAATAACAATTGGTGTTAATGAAATAGCTACATAACCAACTAAAACCATATCTTATAGCACGCCTAGTGTTCTCGATTGTAATGCACGTAATATGATATGTAATGTCAGTTATGGCAATATTGCTTCATGCATTACACTACCTTTATTCCTTATTGCATAATTAACTCTATTTAGAAAAAACTTGAACAGTTGCAGTTACATTCTAAGATAATTAAAAGAACTTCTTGGATCTTCAGTTATAAATTATTTCAGCAAGGATGCTGAGCAACCGAGCTGACGTCTTTTCTTCATCCCGTGACGAATCGAAACACGTTTCTTATTTTTTCTTATGCAGTGATTCCATGCAACAAGCTTTAAGTTCATCACAACTTGTGTGATGGGCAGGTGCCAAAACTTCCATTTCAGACATGACTCAGGGACCCACAAAGTGATGAAACTGAAGTGTATACTGGTGTTGCCACATCTACAATCATATATGAAACCACTTGTGAGCAACTCATTCCACGCAACGAGTGGCGCAACCCAATGTCGTCATGTAAAGTAGACTTAAGTGAAGCTTGCCAATGAAACCGCTTAGACCCATCACATCCCCATCCAAAATAATTTATGCACTATATCAACATTCCTCACTTTAGAAAATATAGCAAAATAAATGAGTAACTACTAATGATTTTCATGACAGGTAACAAAAATTTCTTATAATTTACTTAAAAAAATCATTGAGTCAGTTAGGCAAATACTACTCATATTTATCCTGCTTGAAATATTTTTTAAGTATACACAAATTTATAATGTGAAACATTTAAAGATATGTAGTTTATCATTTAGTGAGCAGTCCTTTCTGCTGTGCTAAACCAACACTCACCAAAATTCACCAGTTAGACACATCATAAATCAGCCCATCAGTAATTTGTCAGCTGATACAAACTTATAACTCCTAAGTTAATGAAACTGCAGTTACTGAAATTATCAATTATAATATGTCGTGGGTCATGACACATTCCTAATAAATAATATCAATTTAAGTAACTTAAATATTCTAAGGAGTCTCATTCCTTTCCATCACATTGGTACACATTTTATCCAAGTTGTCAAGATGTATTTAACTTATTGGTACATTTACATTATCATATAGGTAGAAAGTATGTGCAGAAAATTTATTATTGCAATTCATCATCTTTTCAAAGCAATATATTCTTGCAAGTTTTGCTAACTTTCACTCCAAAGAAACCCCCTTACCATTGGAAATATTTGTTAAGTGAATTGTGACAGTTTATCGTAATATTACCTGCTGTCTCTGCTGAATCCATTGCCATCAAATGTGTACTTCTTCTATCTTGTCTACATCCATTCCTGCACTGACATACACATTAATGCTTCCCCCGTTCCATCCCATTCTCCCTCTTTTTTTACTGTATCAAAGTTGTTACGTCCAGCAGTCGGCATCACCTACTTCATCCCTATATATATGGTTTCATATTTGTAATGTTTCTCAATCCAAATTCCCTCTTGGATTTCGGATATTCCTGCAAATATGTGTGTTCTTGAGGTGCCTGTATCCCTTCAAATGGATCATGGTACACAAAGCCAAAATTCCTCTTTTTCACAATCTATTTTCCTTGGCCATTTCAGTGCCTTAACCAAAGCTAGCGATGAAATTTCAAATAAAGTAGGTTTTAACCCACTATTGTGCTATCTCTTTCTTTTTCTTCATTTGGTTTTCACACTCTTCTCCTTTTCTTGAGCAATTACCTCTTGAATAACGGGAACACTGCTTCTTTAATAAGATTACTAGGTCCAACTCATGTGGAGAAAACACAATGGTTCATTGCCATATATTATCTATAATTGTGTCAAATTTGGGTACATGTATGGTCCATGAAGTATGTTTGTATGGCAGTAAGTCCTGCACAACCTATTCAGTTCCTTCATAACTCTGCCAACAGTATGGCCTCTGGATTACCCGACTGGGTACATAATCTTTTTCCAGTTTATCAATGAGAATCCTTGCATTTTCTCTCTTGATCAGATAAAGTTTGACAAATATAGAAAAATTTTCTAGGATAGCAAAAGTATTAACTACATGTTCATCTTGAAACCAACAAAGGACCAAACAAATCTACTGCTATTAGTTCTTTAGGTCTGGTGGCCAGTACCCTTTGTCTCAAATTGCATGGTAGCTGCCCTCACTTTCTTGCTGGCACTTATTGCACATGGCTTACCTCTTTCTTACTCTCCTCCACAAATTGTTAAATAGGACACTTTCTTGAAGCTTAGCAATATACTTGTGTGGGCCAAAATGTCCATAACTTTCATGCACTAGGTTAATTAATTACTCTAAAAGCTGGTCCAAAATTGTAGATCCCTGTTTCCCACTTGACTGTCCTTTCTCTTAAAAAGAACAACCTTGTGTACTTTATGACAGACTTTGATCTTTGGATAATCATTTGAGCTCCACTAATGCTTGACCAACTTATTTCTGGTCTGTGATTTGCTCACACCTAATACTCTTGCATGCCTTCCTAATCATGCCCTCATCTTTAACCTTTTCAAAGTATTGTATTTTTATCTCACTCTTGACAGCCCCCATTCACCCTGGCATCTGAGACAAAGCATCTGCTACAATATTTTACTTCTTATATATTGTATCTCTATTTCAAATTGCTGCCAATACAGCACCCATCCAATGAGCCTACTGTGTCACAATCTACAAGTTCTAAGAAACCTCAGTGCCCCATGTCAATGAGTACAATAGTTTTGTTTCCCAGTAAGTACTGCTCAAATTTACAAGGGCGGTTTGAAAAGTTCTCGGAATAGAATAGAAAAAAGTACTTACATCAGTGAAACTTTTTTTATATTTTTCAGTGTAGTCTCCCTGCAGATTAATGCACTTGGTCCAACAGTGTTCCAATACCTTGATCCCATCTCGAAAACAAGTTTCTTCCAGGCCTGCAAAATAGTTGTCAACTCCGGCTATCAGTTCTTCGTTTGAAGTAAATTGTTGTCCACCAAGAACAGTTTTCAGTTTTGGGAAGAGATGGAAGTCTGACAGTCATATCAGGTGAATCAAGTGGGTGTGGCAACAAATCGTACCTTAGTTCATGTAATTTTGCCATGGTGCTGGCACGTGTGTGAGCACGCATTGTCCTGATAGAAGATGACTTTCTTCCATGCTAAACCTGGCCTTTTTTCACATATCTTTTGTTGCAATTTGTACAGGAGGTTAGCATAGTATTCTTTAGTAATTATTTACCCAGTGGGGAGATCATCTACAAACAGAATCCTCTTCGCATCCCAGAACACTGATGCCATGACCTTTCCCACCGAAGAAATTGTCTTTGCTTTCTTTGGTGGCAGAGAATCAGGATATTTCTACTGCTTTGATTGTTGTTTTGCCTTTGGGGTACAGCAGTGGTCACAAACTGGCGCAAAAAATCTTGTTTGTTTCTCCTAAAACGGGCCAAACATTGGCCCGATATGTCCATTCTCATGCGTTTTTGATCCAGCATCAAGAGTTGCGGCACCTGTCTTGCAGATAATTTTTCCGTTTCTAATTCTTCATTTAAAATGTGATATACCCTTTCAGATGACATCTAGCAAGCATGAGCAATTTCACGTGCTTTCAATCGGCAATCCTCCATGACCATTTTGTGCACTTTTGCAATGATTTCTGGAGTAGTGATACATCTTGAACAAATTTAAATTCATTAGTCCACTTGGCAACAGTTATGTATGAAGGAGCAGTGTCCCCCAGTGTATTCTGGAAATCAGCATGAATGTCCTTTTCTTTCATACCTTTCTTTACAAAGTACCAAATCACTGCTCGAATATCAGTTTTTTCCATCTTCGCAAATCACTATGCAGGAACAACAACAGAGCCACATCACTGCCACAGCTCTCTTCCAAGAGCAGCCCAATGGATATCATGTGAACAACTTGTTGTGCTACCACTGACCTCCCATGGTGATTCCAAGAACTTTTCAAACCACCCTCATATTGTTGGAACTCCCACACCACAGCAAGGTGCTGACAATGTTGGACTGCCAAATGCAATTGTCTAATGCTATGTCTTCCCCTGTAATATGCGTAAGTTCTGAAATGCTTCCACCCCCAGCCCACATCCACATCCATCCAAACTGATACAAAATGTGATACAAAAATCTGCATAGTACAGTATTTTGCCCCAGAGTAGTTCCTCCTTCAGACTTGTAGATTAGATTAATACTAGTTCCATGGATCATGAATATGATATTTTGTAATGATGTGGAACGAGTCAAATTTTCCAATACATGACATAATTAAGTTAATTTAACAATATACTTAAGTTAATGTAACAACTTTTTTATTTTTTGTGTTTTTTTATTTTTATTCTTTTTAATATTTTTTATATTTTTTATTATTTTTTTCCCTTAATTTATATCTAAAAATTCCTCTATGGAGTAGAAGGAGTTGTCATTCAGAAATTCTTTTAATTTCTTCTTAAATACGTGTTGGGTATCTGTCAGACTTTTGATACTATTTGGTAAGTAACCAAAGACTTAAGTGGCAGTATAATTCACCCCTTTCTGTGCCAAAGTTAGATTTTATCTTGAATAGTGAAGATCATCCTTTCTCCTAGTATTGTAATTATGCACACTGCTATTACTTTTGAAGTGGGTTTGGTTGTTAATAACAAATTTCATAAGAGCGTATATATACTGAGAAGCTACTGTGAATATCCCTAGATCCTTAAATAAATGTCTGCAGGATGATCTTGGGTGGACTCCAGCTATTATTCTGATTACACACTTTTGTGCAATAAATACTTTATTCCTCAGTGATGAATTCCCGAAAAATATGATGCCATATGAAAGCAATGAGTGAAAATAGGCTTAGTAAGCTAATTTACTAAGATGTTTATCACCAAAATTTGCAATGACCCTTATTGCATAAGTAGCTGAACTCAAACGTTTCAGCAGATCATCAATGTGTTTCTTCCAATTTAATCTCTCATCAATGGACACACCTAAAAATTTGGAATATTCTACCTCAACGATATGCTTCTGATTAAGGTCTATATTTATTAATGGTGTCATACCATTCACTGTACGGAACTGTATGTACTGTGTCTTATCAAAATTCAGTGAGAGTCCATTTACAAGGAACCACTTACTAATTTTCTGAAAGACAGTATTGACAATTTCATCAGTTAATTCTTGTTTGTCAGGTGTGATTACTATACTTGTATCATCAGCAAAGAGAACTAACTTTGCCTCTTCATGATTATAGAATGGCAAGTCATTAATATATATTAAGAACAACAAAGGACACAAGACTGACCCTTCCCCAGTTCGAGGAATGTGCTGATCTTTGCATATTATGAGAACTGCTTATTTCAACTTTCTGCACTCCTCCAGTTAGGTACGAATTAAACCATTTGTGCGCTGTCCCACTCATGCCACAATACTTGAGCTTGTCTAGCAGAATTTCATGATTTACACAATCAAAAGCCTTTGAGAGATCACAAAAAATCCCAATGGGTGGTGTTCGATTATTCAGATCATTCAAAATTTGATTGGTGAAAGCATATATGGCATTTTCTGTTGAAAAACCTTTATGGAAACCAAACTGACACTTTGTTAGTACTTCATTTTTACAGATATGTGAAGCAACTCTTGAATACATTACTTTCTCAGAAATTTTGGATAAAGCTGTTAGAAGGGAGATTGGACGGTAATTGTTAACATCAGATCTATCCCCTTTTTTATACAAAGGTATAACAATAACATATTTCAGTCTATCAGGGAAAATGCCCTGTTCCAGAGAGCTATTACACAGGTGGCTGAGAATCTTACTTATCTGTTGAGAACAAGCTTTTAGTATTTTGCTGGAAATGCCATCAATTCCATGTGAGTTTTTGCTTTTAAGCAAGTTTATTATTTTCCTAATTTCAGAGGGAGAAGTGGGTGAGATTTCAATTGTATCAAATTGCATAGGTATGGCATCTTCCATTAACAGCCTAGCATCTTCTAATGAACACCTGGATCCTACTATATCCACAACATTTAGAAAATGATTATTCAAAATATTTTCAACTTCTGACTTTTTGTTCGTAAAGTTTTCATTCAATTTGATGGTAATACTGTCTTCCTGTGCTCTTGTTTGACTTGTTTCTCTTTTAATAATATTCCAAATAGTTTTAATTTTATTATCAGAGTTGCTGATTTCAGACATGATACACATACTTCTGGATTTTTTAATAACTTTTCTTAATATAACACAGTAGTTTTTATAATGTTTGATAGTCTTTGGGTCACTACTCTTTCTTGCTGTCAGATACATTTCCCTTTTCCGGTTAAACATTTCTTCACATCACTCAGTTCACGCTTCAATGACATTCCTCTTTAGCAGCTGCATTAGACTCGGATCATTGAACAAGTAGCTCCAAACATAATAAAAGATATGGTTACAAGAAATCCACATTTTATTATGTCACAGTGTTATAGTGTAAACATGAGTAGCAAAATACAGAATAGTGACAAGTACAGCACTGGTGCGGAACTGTTTGGTGACAGGTAAAGACATGCACAGATTGTTTGGTGACATGTACAGACTGCTAGCTGGTGTTGGTACACAGAAATATGTAGAGCATTTGCCTGCCAGGGGTCATTGGCTGCAGGTGATTGAGGCACTGGAGCATGATTGGTGACCTTTGGTGGGGGCCTGGAGCAGCCAAATAGTGTGCTACTCAAACTGTGTGGTACACCTATATTGGAGCAGGAAGCACATCTGACGATGTGGGATGGACTTATTTGGTGCAGGAGGCACCTGCATCAATCTGGGATGCACCTGCATTAGCGTGCAGACACCTACAACAAGGTAGGAGGTGCCCGCATCTGTACAGAAGGTGCCCGAAGGCACCAGCGCCAGTGCATGAGGTGCCCGTGTCAGTGCAGGAGGTCTTCACATCAGTGTACAAGCCACCCGAATTGGTGCAGGAGGCACCTGGAGGCAACCGCATTAGTGCAGAAGGCACCTGTGGGCACACTGAGGAAGCCTGGCATTCCTTCCCACAAGAGAAAGGCAGCGCAGGCCAAATTGTGTCATCCACATGGCATGGTCCACTGGTGGGAGGGTTGGGAAGGCACAGCCTGGGCGATGTGTTGCCCAGAGTGAACTTTGATGCCATTGGATGCCATGGCACGAGCAAAAATCTTGAAAAGAGTGTACCAACAATTGAGGACTATTGTCTGAAATCACTAAATTAGATAGGCCTTCTACAGAAAAAATGGTTAACAGTGCCATGACAGTTCTGTCTGCTATGACAGATAGGCAACAAACAACATGAGGAAAAACAGTAAAGTTATCAGCAACCAGCAACCAAAACATGACTAAAAAAGATTCAGCAAAATTTGCTTGAATTCTTTCCCAAGGTAGCATGGGTACTGACCAAGGGGAAAGAAACAAAAGGTGTGTGGTGCCACATGTTTATTTGAACACTTGCAGCAGGCCGAAAACCAGTATTCCACCTCACAATTAATGTTTTTGTGCTGGGTCTGTAGTAGCTGGGGGATGTCATTTTGGAATTGGTGATTGGTAAACTATCGATAGTCTGCTGTGCTTCTGGGCAAGTGGAAACATGATTATTCCTGAGGAAACAATGGATCAGGCCCCATGGGCAGCCAGAACAATGCATCTGTATTTGGGTGCCACAACATAGGTCAAAAAGACAAAGGGTGTGTTACAATAGCAGAAAATTCAAAAGCAATGATAGCATCAAACTCAAACAATGTCTCAATATGAGGATAATTAATGACCTAATAAGTATGAGGACAGACTACAGATTTGGAAGCTTTGGCAGCAGCAAATTGACCAAGAACAAGAATATGTTATTTATTGTAGCGTACCAGATGGTATTTGACAGGGGCCAATGGTGGAGTGCCCTGCCATGCCTGCATTTGAGAGCTGAGGAGTAAAACAGCTGCTCCATTGTCCACATGCAGCTCTCTCATGTTCCACAAAGCAGGAGGGGCCAGATGAAAGTGCTACATGGTGCCCTTGTTGTTGTTGCCAATGGGGGTCATCTGTTGTGGCTAGGATTCCTAGTGTGACCTGTTGGAACTTCCTCTTTGCTTGATTAGACTATTGCTATGCACTGATGTCGTCCACTAACAATGAAAACCAACACTGCTTTCAATTGCTTTCAGTTTGTGAGTGCTGCAGATTCTTCTATAGCCTTCAGCTTCTCAGGATCTGGTGCTATCCATTAAAAGGTATGACCCCTGGCAGATTCTTCTATAGCCTTCAGCTTCTCAGGATCTGGTGCTGTCCATTAATAACATGTCCCAAAAAGTTTACTTCTGTCTTGGCAAATTCTGATTTTGCTATCTTTACACTTCCCCATGTCCAAAGCTGTCTGTACATTGTTCAATAAATTACAATGCTTTTTTCAATTTGGGTTCATAATCAAAATATCATTGACAAAAGCATTATTTCTGCCCTACCCAACATCTCATCCATTGTAATCTGAAGAGGCCACCCAGAATTGTCAACATATTCCTTCCTGGGGGAAAGCAGTGTACTTTATTAACTCTTGTACAAGCTTTGTATTCCAGTACCCACAAGTAGTGTCTAATGATGTTAAGAACTTGGTCCTGTAGATCTTTTGTAACATTTCCTCCGTGTTGTCTGGTCTGTAATTCTGCCATACTACAATTTCTTTCAAACGGTGTGCGTCAATGACTATTTGCACATTCCCATCCTTTTTTCTCACAACTTGCAAAGATTTGCTATACATGTTCAGGCACCATTCAGTGATCTCCCTCAGTCTGTCATTCTTCGGATTTCTTTATGTACCACCTACTGTTTCTAAATAGATTTGGAATACAGCTTTATAAGAAAAAAGAATATGCTCTTTCACATTTTAAATTTCATTCAGACCCATTCACCAGTCCTGGTCTACCTAAAAAAGCCATTTCGTATCTACACAGAATCTGTCTTATGTTTTCACACAGTTTGTCAGTTATTGTACACCTTTCACTGGTCACTGCCATTGCTCCAGGTCATATTCATGCAGCATCTTTATGACACCCCATTTCCAAATAGATACACCTTAAAAGGTAATTCCACCTATTTTATCTACACTTCAACTAATGGAACCTCCTGAACATTCCCACCTAAATCATAGCAAAACACCCCTTTCATAAAGTCATTCTTCTGTTTCAGTTTGTTGAGCAGTTCTACAGCAAAATTTGGAAATTTGTGGTAAGGTCTTATGGGACCAAACTCCAGAGGTCATCTGTCCTTATCTACAGCTGAACACAGTTCTACTGTTAACCCAGGAATTACTAGGAACTGAAATTCTGTTCCTTGTCCCAGTACTGAAATGGGCATTACAACTTCTCACTTAATTACATTAATCAATTGCCTGTCACTCTAACAGTCTTCAGCCCCGTTACTAGCATGGTTACCACTTCTGTCTGTTTAGCCATTGACTCATACTATACCTGTGGTATCCAGCACACCCCATTTCCACTATCTAGTAAAGCATTCATGGGAACACCACCTATTTCAGCTTGAATGACTAGTTGGTTCTTTTTTGATTCATCTTCCAAGGACTTCTCTTCATCTAATAACTCGGTGCTATTCTGCTGTCTCTTACTGTAGTTGCTTACCTCTGTCTTATTTTCTCCTCCAATTTTACATATAATCTGCAGATGTCCAAATCTGCCCAATAGATTCACACTGCAACATTATCATAATTCTTCTGCCACTACTGCTTTATCCATGACTGAATCATGACAAGCATATTCAGGTTTACTAACTAACAGTTTGTCATCATCAAAAACATATTCCTACATAATATTTTACTCTTTCTCTTCACCCTCACCTCCCATTCTATCTTCCCTTTCAGACATCCTCTCCTCTTCCTTCTCGTACTCTTGTCTCAAATATTCTTCCACTCTATCCTCATTGGACCACAATTTAGCAAATTAATGTCTTTGCATCTGTTGTTTTGCTTTACATTACTAAAGCAATCTTGAACCCCCTGCTGGTACACACTCTCCATGCTGTGTTCAGCAAACTGTTCTATTTCATCCACCTGTCTCTCCAGAGATACAGATTCCATCTTTGGTCCTGAAGAAAGTATCTTTCCCTTAATCTAAAACTACATCTTGGCTATCAGGTTATACCTATTTTCCGATTACCCTGACACTTCCTCCATTTTTGCAACTAAAAGGACTCTCTGCTTTATCTCTACTTCCTATTCAGTATCCTACTCCCCATAGGGTACTTCTTCCAATTACCATTTCCTTGTGGGTCTCGCTCCACTCTTGCACAGCAGGAGTTAATGTCTATTTCCTGGTCCTGCTCTTTCAAGGTTTCTCACTTCTGTCTGGGATGCAACAATCCAGACCATATTATTTATCCATCACCTGCCAGGTCTCTTATACTACCTGTTTGTTGTTGTTGTTGTTGTGGTCTTCAGTCCTGAGACTGGTTTGATGCAGCTCTCCATGCTACTCTATCCTGTGCAAGCTTCTTCATCTCCCAGTACCTACTGCAGCCTACATCCTTCTGAATCTGTTTAGTGTATTCATCTCTTGGTCTCCCTCTACGATTTTTACCCTCCACACTGCCCTCCAATACTAAATTGGTGATCCCTCGATGCCTTAGAACATGTCCTACCTACCGATCCCTTCTTCTAGTCAAGTAGTGCCACAAATTTCTCTTCTCTCCAATCGTATTCAATACCTCCTCATTAGTTATATGATCTACCCATCTAATCTTCAGCATTCTTCTGTAGCACCACATTTCGGAAGCCTCTGTTCTCTTCTTGTCCAAACTAGTTATAGTTCATGTTTCACTTCCATACATGGCTACGCTCCATACAAATAATTTCAGAAACGACTTCCTGACACTTAAATCTATACTCGATGTTAACAAATTTCTCTTCTTCAGAAATGCTTTCCTTGCCATTGCCAGTCTACATTTTATATCCTCTCTACTTCGACCATCATCAGTTATTTTGCTCCCAAAATAGCAAAACTTCTTTACTACTTTAAGTGTCTCATTTCCTAATCTAATAACCTGAGCATCACCCGACTTAATTCGACCACATTCCATTATCCTCGTTTTGCTTTTGTTGATGTTCATCTTATATCCTCCTTTCATGACACTGTCTATTCCGTTCAACTGCTCTTCCAAGTCCTTTGCTGTCTCTGACAGAATTACAATGTCATCGGCGAACCTCAAAGTTTTTATTTCTTCTCTATGGATTTTAATACCTACTCCGAATTTTTCTTTTGTTTCCTTCAGTGCTTGCTCAATATACAGATTTAATAACATTGGGGATAGGCTACAACCCTGTCTCACTCCCTTCCCAACCACTGCTTCCCTTGCTTTGCCTTTCCTTGATCTATTTTCTAAGATAAGTCGTAGGGTCAGTATTGCCTCACGTGTTCCAACATTTCTGCGGAATCCAAACTGATCTTCGCCGAGGTCGGCTTCTACCAGTTTTTCCATTTGTCTGTAAAGAATTTGCGTTAGTATTTTGCATCCGTGACTTATTAAACTGATAGTTTGGAATTTTCACATCTGTCAGCACCTGCTTTCTATGGGATTGGAATTATTATACTCTTCTTGAAGTCTGAGGGTATTTCACCTGTCTCATGCATCTTGCTCACCAGATGGTAGAGTTTTGTCAGGACTGGCTCTCCCAAGGCTGTCAGTAGTTCTAATGGAATGTTGTCTACTCCCGGGGCCTTGTTTTGACTCAGGTCTTTCAGTGCTCTATCAAACTCTTCACACAGTATCGTATCTCCCATTTCATCTTCATCTACCTCCTCTTCCATTTCCATGTTAAGAACAATGACTTCAAGTGTATGTAGTTCTTGGTGCTTCTAAATTTTGTTTATCTTTGTATTTTTTATTTATTTAGGATCCTTGACCCTAGCTCCCATCTTAATGGAAGACTAAGAGTGCGCCAAAATATGCGAGAAAATCCACTGATGCCACATCCAGAACTCCCAGAATTTGATCAAGAAAGTAAGAAAAACTCTGATGATGATAATGAGAGTGTGACATCAGGCAAGTACATGTGCAGAGTAAGATAATATTCCTAACTCTTATGGTTTTGACAGACTAGATTAATTTGAATATTTTTCAGAACCCAAAGAAGATCGTATTGATGATGTAAATCCATTTTGGATAGAGGATCGAAAACTGAAGAAAGGTGAAATTGATTATCTCTCAAAAACTGAGAAGGTATTCTGGACGGATTTAATAGCAGCTTATTTGTATCCTCTTTTTGAAGACCGTGAGGAAAACAAAGAAGAAAAAGTAAGTTTAGAACATACTAATTATCATGAACTGACATTCAAAAAGAGCTCAGTCTTCATCTGTAAACCTTTAAGTACACTTCAGTCCCTGGGACTTATAATGGCATGAAAATCAGAACCTGACCATAGAAGCTGAATTCATGAACTTGCACTCTTCTTCAGAGCATATAAAAGATATTTACATACAATGCTACATTGTCCTGATACTGTTGTCAAATGGAAGATAGATATTGTCTTAGGAGTGAGTGAAGTAAATAATGAAAAAACCCTCCCACACTTCTACGTAACTCATCTGTTTTGCTTCACTCATGATAGTAAGAAAATCACTCAAGTTAAACCACAGTTCTGGGCTAATACAGTTTGTGTGTATGTGTGTTTGTTTGTTTTGCTAAAGAAGAACACTCATTTATAAGTTCAGTTAACTGTGTTCCAGTCACTGTTTGTGTAGTAAGCTACTGTTCACTGTTTCCACAATATGATACCTAGCAGAATAATCTGAACTGATGCATCGACATTGAATTTGAATTAATATGGCATAGTTAATATTATGCATTACATAAAATAAAGGGAAGGAAAGCACTCCTTTATAGTGGGGTGATGTGTGGAGTACAGAAACAAGTAACATAAAACAGTATCCACAAGCTAGGCTTCATGCATTGGTACTTTTCCTAGCAACAACACACAACTACACAGACACCCAAATGCAGTCTCCCATAGCCCAGCAAGACTATTTATTGATACTTGATTATTGAAAGCAGTTATCTGAACTGATGGGCATGGGCTGGTGGTAGGGGAGGATGCAAGGAGGGATTGGTGACAAATGAGCAGGTGTTTGGAAAGATGACTTTGCGGCCACACTACAAGATGAAAAGAGTAGAGGTTACAACTAAGAAAGATGTAGGGAGAGGAAGAGGGAAGGAAGGGGAGGGCAGGAAAGAAGAGAAAGGTGAAAGTGAAGATGAAGAAGGAGAAAGAGAGGGAGAAATATGGGAGAGGCGTTGAAAAGGGGGAGGTGGCAGAGAGGAAAGGTATTGGGAGAAGATTGTGCAAGATCTGCATGGGATTGAAAGGAGTGGTGGTGTGTACAGAAGAGAGTAGGGAAAAGGCAAAGTGACACAGTAGGAACAAGTTAGCAGAACTTTAAATCGGGAGGATTGCAATAGTGGAGGATGTGTTGGAGAGACAATTTCCACCTGTGTGGCCCAGAGAAACATGTGCTGGAGGGGAGTATCCAAATGGCCTGTTTAATGAAGCAGCCGCTGAAGTAATTTTTGTTATGGTATGTAGCATGGTCACAAACTGGATGGTCAAGTTTGCCATTTTCCACAGTTTGGCAGTGGCTCTTCATGCAAGTAGATGGATGGTTACTTGTCATGCCCACAGTAATTGCAGTGTAGCTTATATACAATGAGGTGACAAATGTCATGGGATAGCGGTATGCACATATGCAGATGGTGGTAGTATTGCATACACAAGATGTTTATTTTTTATTTATTTATTTATTATCATCCCAATGATCACATTTGTGATATAGGATTTGTCAGGGTACATTTTAACAACTATATAATATCTTTATAAAATTTGTATCTGTGCTGAATTCATATTAATTTATCTTATGTTTAATACAATATACAACTAATAAGTGTTTTTATAACATAATTTATTATGCACTGATGTAATTTCATTTGTCACATTAACTTAAACATATATTTTATACAGTTGCGCAGAGATATTTGCTTATGGTGTAATAGCATTTGTCAAGCATGTGGTTCTTTAGAACAGTTTTAAATTTATCCTCATTTTCCAGCTCTTTGATATGTTTTGGTAGTGCATTAAAAAGTTTGATGCCTTGATTACATACATGTTTCTGGCTTCGGGTCCTTGTTACAGCTTGTATGTGGAGATCTTTACATTGCCGTGCATCGTAATTATGGAAGTCTGTATTGGCTTTCATTTTGTCCTGATTTCTTTTGATCACCAACAGACATTTCAGAATGTATAATAATGGAATTGTTAAAATTTTCAATGCTTTAAAAAGGGGCCTACAATGTGTTTGAGGTGGGCTGTGGGTCATTATCCGAATAGCACGTTTTTGTAATTTGAAAATCTCATTTAGACGACAATTTGTTTTTCCCCAGAATACTATCCCATAGGATGCAATGGACTGAAAATAGCCAAAATATACTAATCTGGTACAGTCATTACTACAAACTCTTGAAATTATTCTAAGCACAAAACATGCTGAATTTAGTTTTAGTGCTAAGTTCAACACATGGTCCTTCCAATTAATATTCTCATCAATGTGCATACCCAGGAATTTTGCACACTGTACTCTTTCAAGTTGTTTGCCCTCCATGGTGGGACAGTGCATTGGCAGAGCTGTCATACAACTCAGGCAAGTCATATGAAAAGGTTTGTAATGTGATTATGGCTGTAGAGTAGGAATTAATGGACTTGAATGCAGCATGAGCGGTAGTTGAGATGCATAGGACATTCCATTTCAGAATTCAATATTCTGAGATCCACAGTGTGAAGAGTATGCCAAGAATACCAAATTTCAGGCATTACCTCTCACCACAGACAACGTAGTGGCCAACAGCCTTCACTTAATGATCAGTAGCAGCAGTGTTTGTGTAGAGTTGTCAGTGCTAACAGACAAGCAACACTGTTTAAAATAACCACAGAAATCAGTGTAAGATGCATGACAAATGTATCTGTTAGGACAGTGTGTCAAAATATGGCATTAATGGGCTGTGGTACCAGATGACCAAAGCAAGTGCCTTTTATAAAAGCACAACATCATCTGCATCGCCTCTCCTCGGATTATGACCATATCGGTTGGACCCCTAGACGAGTGGGAAATGGTGGCCTGGTCAAATGAGTCCCAATTTCAGTTGGTAAGAACTGATAGTAGGGTTAGATTGTGGTGCAGACCCCACAAAGCCATGGACCCAGATTGTCAACAAGGCACCGTGAAAGCTGGTAGGGGCTCCATCATGGCATGGGCTATGTTTACATGGTGTTTACATGGAATGGACTGGGTCCTCTGGCCCAGTTGAACTGATCACTGATTGTAAAGGGATATGTTTGTGTACTTGGAGACCATTTGTAGCCATTCATGGACTTCATGTTCCCAAACATTGATAAATTTTTATGAATGACAGTGTGTCATGTAACCAGACCATGATTGGTTTGAAGAACATTCTGAACAATTTGAGTAAATGACTTGGCCACCCAGGTTGCCCAACATTAATCCCATCAAACATCTATGGGACATAATTGAGAGGTCAGTTCATGTACAAAATCCTGCACTGCCAACACTTTCACAGTTATGGACAGCCAGAGAGGCAGCATGGTTGAATATTTCTGCAGGGGACTTCCAACAAATATCTGAGTCCATGCCACATCAAATTGGTGCACTACACCAGGCAAAAGGAGGTCACGCACAATGTTAAGAGGTATCCTGGGACTTTTGTCACCTCATTGTATAACATAGTTGCTTACACACATGGTCTCGCCTTTTATTTGATAGGAAATTCCTGTGACTGGACTGCAGTAGGAGGTCATGAGTGGGTGTATATGACAGATCTTACACCTGAGCTGACTACAAGGGAATGACCCAAGGGGTGCACAATTAGGAGTAGGTCTGAATAGGGTTGGTCAAGGATATTCTTTAGGCTGGGTGGGCAGTGGAACACTACTTTGGGGAACATGGATTAGATTTTGGATAGGATATTCCTCATCTTGGGACACAACAAGAGGTAGTCAAAGCCCTGGTAGAGGATGTGTTCGAGTTTATCAAGGCCAGGGTAGTACTAGATGATCAGAGGAATGCTGTGCAATTATTAGTTAACAGATTTACTTCTGTCAGAGGAGTAGATGACATGTGAGCCTTGTTTCCAGATGAGCTGAATAGGATAATGTCTCTCAATAAAGGTTCTGGTAAGGTTATCAGTATATTTTGACAACTCCTCCTTTCCGCTGCAGAAGTGGTATTTACACATGGTGAGGAAGACACTTTTGAGGGGAAATGGGTAACAGTCGTCAATGTGGAGGTACTGTTGATGGTTTGTGCACAAGATATGGACAGACATACTTATGGAACCATCTGAGAGCTGGAGATCAACATCGAGGAAGTAGTTGAGAAGGACCAGATGGAACGAATTTGGGAGTAGGTGCAGAGGCTATGAAGGAAAGAGCAGAGATTGTTCTTGCCATGAGTATTGACCATGAAAATGTCATCAATGAATCTGTACCAGACAAGAGATTTTAAGTGTTGAGTGGAATAGGAAGGATTCCTCAAAATGGCCCATAAATAAGCTAGCATAGGATGGACGCATGTGAGTACCCATGGCAGTACATCATTTGTTTATGGATTTGGCCTTCAAAAGTGAAGTAATGTGGATCAGGATGTGGTAGGCTAGAAGATTAGTAAACAGATGTTAAGTTTGGTGTTAGGATGGCTCATCCATAAACAAGTCATGTGCCATCTGCTCCTCGAACACCAGTAAATATGTTGACCAACCAGCAGCACTCCTCTGATCACCCAGTGTCTTCCTGACCACAAAAAACTCAACTATGTCTTCCACAAGGGCTTTGCCTACCTCTTGCCATGCCCTGAGATGAGGAATACCCTACCCAAAATCCTTCCCATGTTCCCTGAAGTAGTGTTCTGCTCCCCCCCCCCTCGCCCCCCCCCCCCACTCCCAATCTAAAGAATATCCTCGACCGTCCCTATTCCAACCCTACTCCTGATCCTGCACCTAATTCCCTTATGGTCAGCACAGGCACAAGATCTGTCACATATATCTCATACACCCACCCATCGTCTCCTACTGCAGTCCAGTCAAAGGCATTTCCTACCCAATAAAAGGCAGGGCCATGTGTGAAAGTGGCCACACTATACACTGAGGTGAAAAGTCACAGGGTACCTCCTAATATCATGTCTGACCTCCTTTTGCATGGTGTAGCGCAGCAGCTTGATGTGGCATAGACTAAACAAGTCACTGGAAGTCCCCCTGCAGAAATACTGAACCATGCTGTGTCTATAGCATGAGAGTTGTTGTTGCGTAAGGACATAGCATCCACAGTGACTGACATGGAGTTTAGTGTTAATGGGACAGGAACTGTGGAGAGACGGTGAAGGAAGTCAGTGGTGTCATGAATGTATGATGGGAGGTTGCAGAGGTGTTGATCAACAAAGGCAGAGGTTCATTCTGTGGGAGCATTATTCACAGCCATAATGGGACAACCAGTAGAGACCTGCAGGGCACTTGTTTTAAAGAAAGTTCTGTGCAGGGTTTTGGTTGGATGTTGTCAGTGGGGTGTGGGGTAAAGAAATGTTTCCACTGGAGAGAAAAGGTAAAGGGAAGGAGGTTCTTTACAAGTCCACCATGGTTGAACCTAGGTTTTAGGATAAATGTGAGTCCTTCAGGAAGTACTGAGATTTCTTCATGGGTCAGAGCGTTGGCAGAAAGGTTGACAACATTGTTACAGGTGGTGTTCAGGAGCAGTGTGTGTTGTGGAAGGTGACTTATTCTGAGTTCCACATCCCAAGAAGTTTTTCCACAATTCTCAGTCCTCAGATGGCTCCATAAGTACTCGTACATATGCTCATATCAGCCACACCAACTGCCAACAGTACTTCCATTTTGACAGCTGTCACCCATTCAATGTCTCTTCATCACAGCCTTGCCATCCATGGATATCGCATCTGCAGTGGAAAACTGGAATTGTTAACATATACCGATAGCCTTAAGAAAACATTTATTGACATACAGTGTCCTATCCAGCGTATCCATAAATGAATCTCATTTGTTATTAGCTCCTCTATAACACCAGTAGACCTGTTAACCAGCCACAGAACTGATCATCCATATCACCCCGGCCTTGAAAGGCATCCATTTCAAACCCACCTCTCATTGTGCCCAGAGATGAGAAATGTTTCCAAAAATCCTACTCATGTTCTCCAAAGTAGTGTCCACAGCCCATCCAACCTACAGTATATCCTTGACCATCCCTGCTCCACTCCTACTCCCAATCCTTCACCACACAGGTCATTCCTTTGTGGTAGACCCAGTTTCAAGACCTGTACCATACTCCCACCCACCATCTCCCCTGCAGTTGCCACAGGCATTTCCTACTCAATAAAAGACATGGCTGGCCATTTGGATACTACCTTCCAACACAAGTTTCTCTGAACTACGCAGGTGGGAACTATCTCTCCAACACATCCTGCACTGTCGCAGTTCCCAAGGCCTAAATCTCCACAAAATTGTTCCCACTGACTCACTTTGCCTTTTCCCTGCCCTCTTCTGTCCACACCACTACTTCTCCAATCCCTTCTCCCCCTCCCCATGTGGGCACTCTCGCTCTGCATCCATTTCAACCTTTGTCCCTTCTCTCTCTCCTCTTTTACTCCCTCTTCATCTTCACCTTTCTCTCTTTATCCCCCTTCCTTTTTTCTCTTCATTTGTCCCTTCTCTCTATGCTTGCCATGGCCACAGAACCCTGTGTTCGGGTGTCTGTGTCGTTGTGTGTGTGTGTGTGTGTGTGTGTGTGTGTGTGTGTGTGTGTGTGTGAATATGTGTGCTATTGCTTGAAAAAGAGCAGGTGCTCAAAAGCTAGTGTGAATGCTGTTTTCTGTTATTTGTTTCTGTACTCTATGCATCAACCCACTATAGGTGAATGGTCACCTTTCCCTTATTTTACATATTGCTCCAACCAGTAATTTCTGTTATTTTCAATATTATACCGTATTATCAGCAACATTTTAATTGTGACTTTCCTTCTAATTTTCTAGGTCACATTTAGCTGTCATCAGCACATTTTGTTCATTTTTTTAAGCTCCTATATATTTTTGACTTCTCAATATAAAGTTCCAGATGGTTGTATTTTATACCATTCTAATTTTTCAAGAAATAGAAGAATGAATGGGACTCAGTATGGAAGGTGCAGAAGATTGTGTATTAAAGCTTTGGAAGACTTGCAATCAAACAAGGCAGAAAGGATAGATAACATTATTTCAGAGTTCCAAAAATTATTGTAGAAAGTGCCAATCCAGTGACTATTCAATTTGGATTGTAGAGACTGGAGACATACTATCAGACAGTATGAAAAACATCACCCTCACAATCCTGAAGACTGGAAGGACAGATAAGTGTGAGAACTGTCACACTATCGGCTAACAGCTCATGCATCAAAGGTCCTTGGGCGGAATAATATACAGAAGAATGGAAAAGAAACTGGAGGATCTATTAGATGATGATAGATTTGACCTTTGGAAAGGTAGAAATACCAGAGGGGCATTTTGATGTTGTGTCTGATAATGGAAGCAAAGCTTAAGAAAAATCAAAACAGTTTCATTGGATTTGTCTACCTAGAAAAAGGATTTGACAATGTAAAATTCTGCAAGACATTCAAAATTCTGAGAAAATAGGAGTAATGTACAGGGAAAGATGAGTAATACACAAAACATACAATAAGCAAGAAAATGTGCAGAATCAGTGAACAAAGGAACACAAGCAACAAGAAAAATACAAAAGGGGCACAAGGTATGCTGGAATTGGAAAGGAACATATGCAAAATACTGACAAAAAATGGGACAATAGGACATTATATTATGATACCAAGTAATAATTTATGTGGTATTGGTGAGCTCAAGTTAAAAAGTTTGTAAGACAGTGTTGCAGTCTTTCACCCTACTGTTCATTCTATTAATCTTCTATTAATCGAAGCCGAATGTCCACTATTTTTATCACATAATACTACATCAAATCTTATGCTTCAAACCAGTACAAACATCAAAACTGCAATAGTGAAATCAAAACACTTACAGCTAAAAGCAAACATGGCATCTTTTAAAAAATATGTAGAAGCTTTGGACACATACTCCATTAAGAAATCCCTTTTTTACTGTAGTGGTAAGATTAATATCCATGCCTCACTTTATCTGTCAAGATCTTCTGCAGGTACATAATTCCTAAACATACATTTGATTTGTATGTCTAAATAATATTACAAAAATGATTATTTATAACTCAGTATTAGTAGCAATATTTGTTTAATGTTTGTTCTGTTTCCACAGGCACGTATCACCAAAGACCTGAAAGCTCTACGAGATACATCTGTTTTTGCATTTTTCATGATAAATGCACTCTTTGTACTTGTGGTGTTTTTGCTGCAACAAAACAAAGAAACCATATATATTCAGTGGCCTCTTGGTGCAAAAGCAAACATCACATTTGTTGAGGATGATAATGAGGTATGAAACTAACACAGGTTGTCTCATTATCTCTTTTATTCTTTGTTAATATCATTATGCAATTATGATAGGAAATCTTAAAGGGTTATTCCAAAGAGTATCTGTAATTTCAAATTAGTAGGCTCATTCACCTTGTGGCGTTTGCCTGCTTTATATCTTCATTGATAGTCCTTGGTGTTGACGTACTGCATTGTTATACTGGCTGAAACATGGGGGGGAGGAGGGGGGGTGGAAGCTCAGCACTGACTAGCTCAGCACTGAGTAGAAAAGTATTCATTCCTCAAAAATGTGTAATCAGAATAATTGCTGGAGCCCACCCACGGTCATCCTGCAGACATCTATTTAAGGATCTAGGGATCCTCACAGTAACCTCACAGTATATATATTCACTTATGAAATTTGTTGTTAATAATCCAACCCAGTTCAAAAGTAATAGCAATGTGCATAGCTATAACACCAGGAGAAAGGATGATCTTCACTATGCAGGGTTAAATCTGACTTTGGCACAGAAAGGGGTAAATTATGCTGCCACAAAAGTCTTTGGTCACCTACCAAACAGAATCAAAAGCCTGACAGATAGCCAACCAACATTTAAAAATAAATTAAAAGAATTTCTAGATGACAACTCCTTCTACTCATTGGCTGAATTTTTAGATATAAATTAAGGGAGGGGGAAAAAAAACAACTTAAACATTAGTGTCATGCAATATTTTGTGTAATGTAATATCTTGTACAGACATCTTTTATTAACCTGACACGTTCCACATCATTACGAAGTGTCGTATTCATGATCTAGGGAACAATTATTCATCTAATCTGATCTAATCTAATCTATTGTGAATGATGTAGCTGACCTAATTCCGCTGTTAAGTTGATGAAATGTTGTTACTTGAAACAGTACATAATTTCCCTCTGAAAATCAACCCTAGACTGACTGTGTGGAGACCAAAAATTCGTCCTTTATATATTCTCACAATATCAGATACTGAAATTATACATTGTTTGATGTTTAATTTACAGAAACTACAGTTAAAACATTACTCATTCAATTAACTGAATACATAAAAAAATTAATTCTTTTTAACAGTTTCTTTTACCACCAAAGTTATGCCAGTTTATTTGTTTAAATAATGAAATTAACAGATATAGTTACACAAACAATGCTTTTAACAAATCTGGTAATTATTTTGGAATTAAATATGAGCTGGCTTTACTAACATGTTTTCGAATAGAGCCAAATAAATACTTTAAGAATCCTAGTAGTTCTTCTTCTAAATGCTTATAATTATTACAGTATTTATATTTGTTTATATGTCAACAATAGATTCTTAGCCACAAAACAATATCGGTACTGATTTCATGCTATAACAAAGGTATTAACTAGGAAAGGTCAAAATCAATTAGGAAATTAATTACACACATAAAACTAAACACAGAATTAGACCTGGTTCTATATTCCTTCAGACTGAGGGCCAACCTTTCTCTTTTAGGAAAAATGCAGATTGTACTCATGCATGTTAATCGTAATAAGGCAAAAATGAAAATAAAATGAATTTAAGGAGGCAGATGGCAAAACAAGAGGGGAAGTAAAAAGACCCCAGCTTGCTTCATCACAACATATAGACCATTTGGTAGTTGGATGCTATATTGAGTCTCTTATTGCAGTCTTCTAATACAGTCCCCTTTGC